>NC_091257.1:97408750-98845000 GCF_042477335.2 Ovis canadensis | reverse complement strand
AACCCTAACCCTAACCCTAACCCTAACCCTAACCCTAACCCTAACCCTAACCCTAACCCTAACCCTAACCCTAACCCTAACCCTAACCCTAACCCTAACCCTAACCCTAACCCTAACCCTAACCCTAACCCTAACCCTAACCCTAACCCTAACCCTAACCCTAACCCTAACCCTAACCCTAACCCTAACCCTAACCCTAACCCTAACCCTAACCCTAACCCTAACCCTAACCCTAACCCTAACCCTAACCCTAACCCTAACCCTAACCCTAACCCTAACCCTAACCCTAACCCTAACCCTAACCCTAACCCTAACCCTAACCCTAACCCTAACCCTAACCCTAACCCTAACCCTAACCCTAACCCTAACCCTAACCCTAACCCTAACCCTAACCCTAACCCTAACCCTAACCCTAACCCTAACCCTAACCCTAACCCTAACCCTAACCCTAACCCTAACCCTAACCCTAACCCTAACCCTAACCCTAACCCTAACCCTAACCCTAACCCTAACCCTAACCCTAACCCTAACCCTAACCCTAACCCTAACCCTAACCCTAACCCTAACCCTAACCCTAACCCTAACCCTAACCCTAACCCTAACCCTAACCCTAACCCTAACCCTAACCCTAACCCTAACCCTAACCCTAACCCTAACCCTAACCCTAACCCTAACCCTAACCCTAACCCTAACCCTAACCCTAACCCTAACCCTAACCCTAACCCTAACCCTAACCCTAACCCTAACCCTAACCCTAACCCTAACCCTAACCCTAACCCTAACCCTAACCCTAACCCTAACCCTAACCCTAACCCTAACCCTAACCCTAACCCTAACCCTAACCCTAACCCTAACCCTAACCCTAACCCTAACCCTAACCCTAACCCTAACCCTAACCCTAACCCTAACCCTAACCCTAACCCTAACCCTAACCCTAACCCTAACCCTAACCCTAACCCTAACCCTAACCCTAACCCTAACCCTAACCCTAACCCTAACCCTAACCCTAACCCTAACCCTAACCCTAACCCTAACCCTAACCCTAACCCTAACCCTAACCCTAACCCTAACCCTAACCCTAACCCTAACCCTAACCCTAACCCTAACCCTAACCCTAACCCTAACCCTAACCCTAACCCTAACCCTAACCCTAACCCTAACCCTAACCCTAACCCTAACCCTAACCCTAACCCTAACCCTAACCCTAACCCTAACCCTAACCCTAACCCTAACCCTAACCCTAACCCTAACCCTAACCCTAACCCTAACCCTAACCCTAACCCTAACCCTAACCCTAACCTAACCTAACCCTAACCCTAACCCTAACCCTAACCCTAACCCTAACCCTAACCCTAACCCTAACCCTAACCCTAACCCTAACCCTAACCCTAACCCCTAACCCTAACCCTAACCCTAACCCTAACCCTAACCCTAACCCTAACCCTAACCCTAACCCTAACCCTAACCCTAACCCTAACCCTAACCCTAACCCTAACCCTAACCCTAACCTAACCCTAACCCTAACCCTAACCCTAACCCTAACCCTAACCCTAACCCTAACCCTAACCCTAACCCTAACCCTAACCCTAACCCTAACCCTAACCCTAACCCTAACCCTAACCCTAACCCTAACCCTAACCCTAACCCTAACCCTAACCCTAACCCTAACCCTAACCCTAACCCTAACCCTAACCCTAACCCTAACCCTAACCCTAACCCTAACCCTAACCCTAACCCTAACCCTAACCCTAACCCTAACCCTAACCCTAACCCTAACCCTAACCCTAACCCTAACCCTAACCCTAACCCTAACCCTAACCCTAACCCTAACCCTAACCTAACCCTAACCCTAACCCTAACCCTAACCCTAACCCTAACCCTAACCCTAACCCTAACCCTAACCCTAACCCTAACCCTAACCCTAACCCTAACCCTAACCCTAACCCTAACCCTAACCCTAACCCTAACCCTAACCCTAACCCTAACCCTAACCCTAACCCTAACCCTAACCCTAACCCTAACCCTAACCCTAACCCTAACCCTAACCTAACCCTAACCCTAACCCTAACCCTAACCCTAACCCTAACCCTAACCCTAACCCTAACCCTAACCCTAACCCTAACCCTAACCCTAACCCTAACCCTAACCCTAACCCTAACCCTAACCCTAACCCTAACCCTAACCCTAACCCTAACCCTAACCCTAACCCTAACCCTAACCCTAACCCTAACCCTAACCCTAACCCTAACCCTAACCCTAACCCTAACCCTAACCCTAACCCTAACCCTAACCCTAACCCTAACCCTAACCCTAACCCTAACCCTAACCCTAACCCTAACCCTAACCCTAACCCTAACCCTAACCCTAACCCTAACCCTAACCCTAACCCTAACCCTAACCCTAACCCTAACCCTAACCCTAACCCTAACCCTAACCCTAACCCTAACCCTAACCCTAACCCTAACCCTAACCCTAACCCTAACCCTAACCCTAACCCTAACCCTAACCCTAACCCTAACCCTAACCCTAACCCTAACCCTAACCCTAACCCTAACCCTAACCCTAACCCTAACCCTAACCCTAACCCTAACCCTAACCCTAACCCTAACCCTAACCCTAACCCTAACCTAACCCTAACCCTAACCCTAACCCTAACCCTAACCCTAACCCTAACCCTAACCCTAACCCTAACCCTAACCCTAACCCTAACCCTAACCCTAACCCTAACCCTAACCCTAACCCTAACCCTAACCCTAACCCTAACCCTAACCCTAACCCTAACCCTAACCCTAACCCTAACCCTAACCCTAACCCTAACCCTAACCCTAACCCTAACCCTAACCCTAACCCTAACCCTAACCCTAACCCTAACCCTAACCCTAACCCTAACCCTAACCCTAACCCTAACCCTAACCCTAACCCTAACCCTAACCCTAACCCTAACCCTAACCCTAACCCTAACCCTAACCCTAACCCTAACCCTAACCCTAACCCTAACCCTAACCCTAACCCTAACCCTAACCCTAACCCTAACCCTAACCCTAACCCTAACCCTAACCCTAACCCTAACCCTAACCCTAACCCTAACCCTAACCCTAACCCTAACCCTAACCCTAACCCTAACCCTAACCCTAACCCTAACCCTAACCCTAACCCTAACCCTAACCCTAACCCTAACCCTAACCCTAACCCTAACCCTAACCCTAACCCTAACCCTAACCCTAACCCTAACCCTAACCCTAACCCTAACCCTAACCCTAACCCTAACCCTAACCCTAACCCTAACCCTAACCCTAACCCTAACCCTAACCCTAACCCTAACCCTAACCCTAACCCTAACCCTAACCCTAACCCTAACCCTAACCCCTAACCCTAACCCTAACCCTAACCCTAACCCTAACCCTAACCCTAACCCTAACCCTAACCCTAACCCTAACCCTAACCCTAACCCTAACCCTAACCCTAACCCTAACCCTAACCCTAACCCTAACCCTAACCCTAACCCTAACCCTAACCCTAACCCTAACCCTAACCCTAACCCTAACCCTAACCCTAACCCTAACCCTAACCCTAACCCTAACCCTAACCCTAACCCTAACCCTAACCCTAACCCTAACCCTAACCCTAACCCTAACCCTAACCCTAACCCTAACCCTAACCCTAACCCTAACCCTAACCCTAACCCTAACCCTAACCCTAACCCTAACCCTAACCCTAACCCTAACCCTAACCCTAACCCTAACCCTAACCCTAACCCTAACCCTAACCCTAACCCTAACCCTAACCCTAACCCTAACCCTAACCCTAACCCTAACCCTAACCCTAACCCTAACCCTAACCCTAACCCTAACCCTAACCCTAACCCTAACCCTAACCCTAACCCTAACCCTAACCCTAACCCTAACCCTAACCCTAACCCTAACCCTAACCCTAACCCTAACCCTAACCCTAACCCTAACCCTAACCCTAACCCTAACCCTAACCCTAACCCTAACCCTAACCCTAACCCTAACCCTAACCCTAACCCTAACCCTAACCCTAACCCTAACCCTAACCCTAACCCTAACCCTAACCCTAACCCTAACCCTAACCCTAACCCTAACCCTAACCCTAACCCTAACCCTAACCCTAACCCTAACCCTAACCCTAACCCTAACCCTAACCCTAACCCTAACCCTAACCCTAACCCTAACCCTAACCCTAACCCTAACCCTAACCCTAACCCCAACCCCAACCCTAACCCTAACCCCAACCCCAACCCCAACCCCAACCCCAACCCCAACCCCAACCCCAACCCCAACCCCAACCCCAACCCCAACCCTAACCCTAACCCTAACCCTAACCCTAACCCTAACCCTAACCCTAACCCTAACCCTAACCCTAACCCTAACCCTAACCCTAACCCTAACCCTAACCCTAACCCTAACCCTAACCCTAACCCTAACCCTAACCCTAACCCTAACCCTAACCCTAACCCTAACCCTAACCCTAACCCTAACCCTAACCCTAACCCTAACCCTAACCCTAACCCTAACCCTAACCCTAACCCTAACCCTAACCCTAACCCTAACCCTAACCCTAACCCTAACCCTAACCCTAACCCTAACCCTAACCCTAACCCTAACCCTAACCCTAACCCTAACCCTAACCCTAACCCTAACCCTAACCCTAACCCTAACCCTAACCCTAACCCTAACCCTAACCCTAACCCTAACCCTAACCCTAACCCTAACCCTAACCCTAACCCTAACCCTAACCCTAACCCTAACCCTAACCCTAACCCTAACCCTAACCCTAACCCTAACCCTAACCCTAACCCTAACCCTAACCCTAACCCTAACCCTAACCCTAACCCTAACCCTAACCCTAACCCTAACCCTAACCCTAACCCTAACCCTAACCCTAACCCTAACCCTAACCCTAACCCTAACCCTAACCCTAACCCTAACCCTAACCCTAACCCTAACCCTAACCCTAACCCTGACCCTGACCCTGACCCTGACCCTGACCCTGACCCTGACCCTGACCCTGACCCTGACCCTGACCCTGACCCTGACCCTGACCCTGACCCTGACCCTGACCCTGACCCTGACCCTGACCCTGACCCTAACCCTAACCCTAACCCTAACCCTAACCCTAACCCTAACCCTAACCCTAACCCTAACCCTAACCCTAACCCTAACCCTAACCCTAACCCTAACCCTAACCCTAACCCTAACCCTAACCCTAACCCTAACCCTAACCCTAACCCTAACCCTAACCCTAACCCTAAACCCTAACCCTAACCCTAACCCTAACCCTAACCCTAACCCTAACCCTAACCCCTAACCCTAACCCTAACCCTAACCCTAACCCTAACCCTAACCCTAACCCTAACCCTAACCCTAACCCTAACCCTAACCCTAACCCTAACCCTAACCCTAACCCTAACCCTAACCCTAACCCTAACCCTAACCCTAACCCTAACCCTAACCCTAACCCTAACCCTAACCCTAACCCTAACCCTAACCCTAACCCTAACCCTAACCCTAACCCTAACCCTAACCCTAACCCTAACCCTAACCCTAACCCTAACCCTAACCCTAACCCTAACCCTAACCCTAACCCTAACCCTAACCCTAACCCTAACCCTAACCCTAACCCTAACCCTAACCCTAACCCTAACCCTAACCCTAACCCTAACCCTAACCCTAACCCTAACCCTAACCCTAACCCTAACCCTAACCCTAACCCTAACCCTAACCCTAACCCTAACCCTAACCCTAACCCTAACCCTAACCCTAACCCTAACCCTAACCCTAACCCTAACCCTAACCCTAACCCTAACCCTAACCCTAACCCTAACCCTAACCCTAACCCTAACCCTAACCCTAACCCTAACCCTAACCCTAACCCTAACCCTAACCCTAACCCTAACCCTAACCCTAACCCTAACCCTAACCCTAACCCTAACCCTAACCCTAACCCTAACCCTAACCCTAAACCCTAACCCTAACCCTAACCCTAACCCTAACCCTAACCCTAACCCTAACCCTAACCCTAACCCTAACCCTAACCCTAACCCTAACCCTAACCCTAACCCTAACCCTAACCCTAACCCTAACCCTAACCCTAACCCTAACCCTAACCCTAACCCTAACCCTAACCCTAACCCTAACCCTAACCCTAACCCTAACCCTAACCCTAACCCTAACCCTAACCCTAACCCTAACCCTAACCCTAACCCTAACCCTAACCCTAACCCTAACCCTAACCCTAACCCTAACCCTAACCCTAACCCTAACCCTAACCCTAACCCTAACCCTAACCCTAACCCTAACCCTAACCCTAACCCTAACCCTAACCCTAACCCTAACCCTAACCCTAACCCTAACCCTAACCCTAACCCTAACCCTAACCCTAACCCTAACCCTAACCCTAACCCTAACCCTAACCCTAACCCTAACCCTAACCCTAACCCTAACCCTAACCCTAACCCTAACCCTAACCCTAACCCTAACCCTAACCCTAACCCTAACCCTAACCCTAACCCTAACCCTAGCCCTAGCCCTAACCCTAACCCTAACCCTAACCCTAACCCTAACCCTAACCCTAACCCTAACCCTAACCCTAACCCTAACCCTAACCCTAACCCTAACCCTAACCCTAACCCTAACCCTAACCCTAACCCTAACCCTAACCCCTAACCCTAACCCTAACCCTAACCCTAACCCTAACCCTAACCCTAACCCTAACCCTAACCCTAACTCTCTAACCCTAACCCTAACCCTAACCCTAACCCTAACCCTAACCCTAACTCTCTAACCCTAACCCTAACCCTAACCCTAACCCTAACCCTAACCCTAACCCTAACCCTAACCCTAACCCTAACCCTAACCCTAACCCTAACCCTAACCCTAACCCTAACCCTAACCCTAACCCTAACCCTAACCCTAACCCTATCCCTAACCCTAACCCTAACCCTAACCCTAACCCTAACCCTAACCCTAACCCTAACCCTAACCCTAACCCTAACCCTAACCCCTAACCCTAACCCTAACCCTAACCCTAACCCTAACCCTAACCCTAACCCTAACCCTAACCCTAACCCTAACCCTAACCCCTAACCCTAACCCCTAACCCTAACCCCTAACCCTAACCCTAACCCTAACCCTAACCCCTAACCCTAACCCTAACCCTAACCCTAACCCTAACCCTAACCCTAACCCTAACCCCTAACCCTAACCCCTAACCCTAACCCTAATCCCTAACCCTAACCCTAACCCTAACCCTAACCCTAACCCTAACCCTCACCCTAACCCTAACCCCTAACCCTAACCCTAACCCTAACCCTAACCCTAACCCAACCAACCCAACCCTAACCCTAACCCTAACCCTAACCCTAACCCTAACCCTAACCCTAACCCTAACCCTAACCCCTAACCCTAACCCTAACCCTAACCCTAACCCTAACCCTAACCCTAACCCTAACCCCTAACCCTAACCCTAACCCTAACCCTAACCCTAACCCTAACCCTAACCCTAACCCTAAACCCTAACCCTAACCCTAACCCTAACCCTAACCCTAACCCTAACCCTAACCCTAAACCCTAACCCTAACCCTAACCCTAACCCTAACCCTAACCCTAACCTAACCCGAACCCGAACCCGAACCCGAACCCGAACCCGAACCCGAACCCTAGCCCTAACCCTAACCCTAGCCCTAGCCCGAACCCGAACCCGAACCCGAACCCGAACCCGAACCCGAACCCCGAACCCGAACCCGAACCCGAACCCGAACCCGAACCCGAACCCTAACCCTAACCCAACCCTAACCCGAACCCTAACCCTAACCCTAACCCTAACCCCTAACCCTAACCCTAACCCTAACCCTAACCCTAACCCTAACCCTAACCCTAAACCCTAACCCTAACCCTAACCCTAACCCTAACCCTAACCCTAACCCCGAACCCGAACCCGAACCCGAACCCGAACCCGAACCCGAACCCGAACCCTAAACCCGAACCCGAACCCGAACCCGAACCCGAACCGAACCCGAACCCGAACCCAACCCGAACCCGAACCCCGAACCCGAACCCGAACCCGAACCCGAACCCGAACCCCTAACCCCAACCCCCGAACCCGAACCCCCGAACCCCCGAACCCGAACCCGAACCCGAACCCGAACCCGAACCCCTAACCCCAACCCCAACCCGAACCCGAACCCGAACCCGAACCCCTAACCCCAACCCCAACCCGAACCCGAACCCGAACCCGAACCCCCGAACCCTAAACCCGAACCCGAACCCCGAACCCGAACCCGAACCCGAACCCGAACCCTAACCCCAAAAAAGCAGGAAGGACCCCATCCTAGAGTCCCTGGAGGCCCACACCACCTTGATCTCAAGTGTCTGGTGTCCAGGCCTGGGGGAGGATGAACTCTTGTTGTTTTAAACCACCCAGCTTGTGGTCATTTGTTAGAGGCCGCACAGCAGCCACTCAGACCCTGCTCTGTAGGATCCTGGAAGTGTGGGTCTCACTAAAGGCAGACGGAGGCTGGATTATGGAACCCTGCACTGGGCCCTTAGAAATGCTAAAGCAGTGGCTGGACCCCAGAATGCTGAGGGGTCAAGTCTGAAGCCTGTCCCTAGGGCTGCACATGACTCCACAGGTTCTTACACCTGAGCAAGTGGTGTAACATCTCAGTCCTGACTGAGAACATTTAATGTCACTTTTCACACTGCTGATTTCACCAGTTACACAGCTGAAAACCCAGTTAGGATACTCGCCACAATTCTGAAGATGGTCAGGGGTGGGGACTCACATGCAGCCAGCAGCCCTTCACCATCTCCAGCCCCTTACCCCACCGCCTCCGCTACCCTACTCCCCAAGGAGCATCCTCAGTGGGAAGTTGGGGGACCCATAGGAGGCCTCTCTAAGTAAACCTTGGCTGAGCCCCAGGCTAGCTGCTCCTGAACGTCATCCAACGTTCCCAGGTAAAACACCCGAATATGAGCAAAGACCTCACAGGCTGGAGGAAAGGGCTTGGGGCCGCCCTAGCGACAGCATGCTTGCCTAGTTGGTCCTGACCCAGGGGCTCTTCTGGAAGCCTTCCGTCCCCCTCCCTGAGTTGCCTCTCCAGTCCTGCTCCCACTGCTTTTGCTCTTGCTTCCTCACCCCAGCCCCCGTCCCCCACCGCGGGAGTCGTCCAACACCGGGCACAGGTGACACACAGCTTCCTCACCTGGCCTAGAGAAGACCTGATCACAAGCAGCAACGCAAGGCCGTCTCGCCAGCCCAGCCCGCACGGCCCACAGAGTATGGCACAGAGTCCAGCTGTAGGCACTTCACCCACTTACAGAGGCCTCAGCCCAGCCTCCCCTGGAAGGGCTGGCCGGGGGTCAGTGAGCGAACCACCACCTCCCCCCCCTGCCAATCAGGGGCTCTCAGTTGCAGAAAATGGGCCTTACTGTGCCCGCCAGTTGCAAGGAACAGGTGAGGGTCCTGAGGGTCAGGATGGACTTGGGGCTGGATCTCTGGCTTGCTTTCTAATCATTTTATTTGGCCCACCTTTGGGATGTAATTTCAAGACCATCTTCTAATGAGAAGAACCCAGGAGTCAGGGAGAGGAGGGGTATGGAGACAGGCCCCAGTGCCCAGGTGCAGTGGAAGTCTCTGGAAGACTTGGTGGAGGGAGGCTGCATAGTGAGACCAAGGGTTGCTGCCCTGTCCAGGAGCAGCCGTTTGTTCATTCAAGTCCTGCTGAGGGACTCACAGTCTGACCAACTGGTGGGCTGGGGATGCTCTGCAACGAGGGCCCTGTACTCGGTTCCTGGGTGCTGAGCCCTGCAGGTACCTGCCCAGGTGAGCCCTGTACCCTGGGAGGAGCCTGCCCACCGGAACCCTATGCTCCTGGGAGGGGCATGTGAATGAGTGCCCTCTCTGAGTAGCAGGCACAGAGTAGTTCCCCCGCAGGCAGCGCCAGGATGAGATGAGAACCAGGCACACAGTGGGACCCTGAACCCACTCTGGGCCCTGAGCCCACCCTGGGCCCTTGAACCCACCCTGGGCCCTGAGCCCACCCAGGGCCCATGCAGAGCGAAGAGGGTGGAAGGCGGGTGCTAGCCGCTATGCTGTGTGGGAGGCCTCATCTGACAGCACAGGGCCTCCCCAGGACAGCAGACAGCCTGCCCCGGGCAGTGGGCGCTCCTGCAGACCCTGCAGGGGCACTGAGAGGGAAGGGCCAGGCCAAAGGGTTGTGGGCACCCAGGCAGAGCCAGGGGGCCTTTGTTGTCTGAGGGGGAGTGGGCAAGCCAGTGGTGAGTGGTGAGTGTGACCCAGGAAAGCAGCCCTGCTGACTGAAGACTGAATCTGCCTCAGAGGGACAAGCCTTCCAGGTGATCCCAGAGACAGGATGTGAGATGAGAGTCCCCCTAAAAGCAGGTTCTGTGAGCTGCCCCGGGATGGGGGGAAGGGCAGACGGGAACCTGCTGTGATTGGGAGGTCACCCAGGGAGGGGGTGAAGGGCAGATGTGAGCTGTGAGTGGGGGGGTCACCCTGGGAGGGGGTGAAGGGCAGACGGGAACCTGCTGTGAGTGGGGGGTCACCGAGGGAGGGGGTGAAGGGCAGATGTGAGCTGTGAGCGGGGGGGGGTCACCCTGGGCATGGGTGAAGGGCAGACGAGAACCTGCTCTGAGTGGGAGGGGGTGAGGGGCAGACGAGAACCTGCTGTGAGCGGGCGGTCACTCTGGGCAGGGAGCACTGACCCCGCTCCATGGCTGCACATCTGTCCTTCTAGGTCACTTGGCTGCTCGGAGCCTCAACCTCTCAGCCTGCTTGTGGGCTGATGGTAGCACAGACTGACTAGTCATTTGCTCAGAACAGGGCTGAATGAGGCCTTGTAGAAATTCCACAGACATGATCAGGATGGGACTCACGGCCCCTGTTTCCTGCAGGCCTGTCTGCAGGACCCAGAGAGCAAAGGTGAGCAGACTTGCAGCAGAGCCTGGGACAGGCTCGGTGTGGTGGTTGGTGGAGTGACCGCTCCCATCCCCAGGCCCTGCCAGCATGAGCCCTTCAGGCTCCGGGTCGGGGAGCCCAAGGGGTTTGGATCCGACTGTGCCCACCAGGGAGGCCTGAAGGACTTGGCCGCTACTGTGGCCCTCACCTGAAAACTTCAGTAAGAAGCAGGAGTTCTCATAGCTGTTCCCATGGCTGAAGCCTGAATTCGCGTCAGTGGTCTCTCATTCTCCCACTTTATAATCTCAGGCAGCCTTCACTGCTTGAAATCAAATTCCTTTTGTAACTGAATGGGACAAACATGTTAGGACAGTTGTACACACTGAATCATTGAAAAAGCAAGACAGCTCCAGAAAAACATCTATGTCTGCTTTATTGACTGTGCCAAAGTCTTTGACTGTGTGGATCACAATAAACTGTGGAAAATTCTGAAAGAGATGGGCATACCAGACCACCTGACCTGCCTCTTGAGAAACCTGTATCCAGGTCAGGAAGCAACAGTTAGAACTGGACATGGAACAGCAGACTGATTCCAAATAGGAAAAGGAGTACATCAAGGCTGTATATTGTCACCATAGTGATTTAACTTATATGCAGAGTACATCATGAGAAATGCTGGGCTGGATGAAGCACAAGCTGGAATCAAGATTGCTGAGAGAAATATCAATAACCTGAGATATGCAGATGACACTACCCTTATGGCAGAAAGTGAAGAATTAAAAAGCCTCTTGATGAGAGTGAAAGAGGAGAGTCAAAAAGTTGGCTTAAAGCTTAACATTCAGAAAACAAAGATCATGGCATCCAGTCCCATCACTTCATGGCAAATAGATGGAGAAACAGTGGCTGACTTTATTTGGGGGGGCTCTAATATGACTGCAGATGGTAACTGCAGCCATGAAATTAAAAGATGCTTACTCTTTGGAAGGAAAGTTATGACCCACCTAGATAACATATTAAAAAGCAGAGACATTACTTTGTCAACAAAGATTCATCTAGTCAAGGCTACGGTTTTTCCAGTAGTCATGTATGGATGTGAGAGTTGGACTATAAAGAAAGCTGAGTGCCAAAGAATTGATGCTTTTGAACTGTGGAGTTGGAGACGACTCTTGAGAGTCCTTTGGACTGCAAGGAGATCCAACCAGTCCATCCTAAAGGAAATCAGTCCTGAATATTCATTGGAAGGACTGATGCTGAAGCTGAAACTGATGCAAAGAGCTGACTCATTTGAAAAGACCCTGATGCTGGGAGGGATTGGAGGCAGGAGGAGAAGGGGATGACAGAGGATGAGGTGGTTGGATGGCATCACCAACTCAATGGACATAAGGTTGAGTAAACTCTGGGAGTTGGTGATGGGCAGGGAGGCCTGGCATGCTGCAGTTCATGGGGTTGCAAAGGGTCAGACACGACTGAGCAACTGAACTCTATAGACATGGCGAATAAGCCGACCCATTCCGATGTGCTTTGCTGACACTATGTGCTCACTTGAGATACAGATGCTATTTTTGTCCAGGTTTAATGATGTAATGATGCGATAATATTGCGCAAAATGAAGGGGAAAATATTTTACAAACTTTAATTTCTGATATGTAGGTAATTTTACTGCTGTGCAACCTTGGACTACTCAATTGCTTTCTCGAGATTTTAGAGTCATAAATTGATGATTCTCTTTAGGCATGATACCTTATAACCACAATGATTTTACAGACCTGCTAAGCACTGATACAGGCCAAAATTTCAACAAAAGCTCAGAATTAAAATAAGGTCTTCACCCAGGTAGGACTAATTATCTAAAGACATCGTAGTCCTTAAAATTTCAGGTTCACAAGGACCTTTATACCCTCTTCATATATGTTAATTTTAAAGTAGTAATGATAATGTTAAATTGGTATATTGTTTTGCCTCCATTTTACAAATGAGGAAGGAAACTGAATTATAGGGCATAATGTAAATAGATGGATGGTTGGATGGCATCACCAGCTCGATGGATATGAGTTTGAGTGAGCTCTGGGAGTTGGTGATGGACAGGGAGGCCTGGCGGGCTGCAGACCACGGGGTCACAAAGAGCCGGACACGACTGAGTGACTGCAATGAACTGACGTAAATAGTTAATAAGAATGAATGAATAATAACAAGTTTCAATCTGTGTGGTTAATATGAGTACTTTATATGTTGAGTACTTTACATTGTAAATTATTGTATCCTTGCCACAACCAAGTTAATGATGTTCCAGTTTTCAAATGAGGAAACTGAGGTCCAGAGACATCACAGCCTAATTGCGTGCTTACTTTTCTGAAAAGATCTAGGCTGTTGGTCTCCTGGGAAAGCATCTGGACCTGTGCTTGACATGGCAGAGGGCAAGGGGGTGCACACCATCAGCCTGCCGAATAAGCACACTACTGGTCACATGCAGGTGTCTCCAGGAGGGCGGACACTGGTCTTTAACACCTTTGGTCTTTTTCAATCTTGGTCACACTAACGTGGCCTGTGGGGAATCTATGGAACAGAAAGGTCAGTTGCTCGCTTGTACCTGACTCAGATCACTGAAGGGGCCCTTGCAAGTCTTAAAAACAGATGCTCCTACAAATAGGGGAGACGCCACCTGTGAGACGACACAGAGGAGCCCAAATCCAATGTGAACAAATCCTAAGCATCTCCATCAACAAGCCACATCGCCTACTCTTCCTTAGAGTTTGAAGATTACATTCTGATGTGAGCTTGATTGTGGAGCTGATTTCGGAAGGAAGACAATGAAGTTACAGGGTCCATGGGAATTTGTAAGGAGGCCTGACTCCCACCCACACCTCACGACGCTGCTTACTGACTCTGAACCCTAACCCCCTGGGCTCTCAGTGCACCTGGGAGGAGGGAGCTGCTCCTGTTCTCATTTCGCAGATGAGGATGCTGAGCCCACAGCCTAAGTGCCTTGTTCAAACTCCAAGGCTGGTCAGTAGAGTTGGGGTTCTTAGGAAGTAAGGACCCAGGATCTGTGCTCAGTGACCAGGATCAGCTCTGTCCTCAGTCCCGGGACAGGAAGGGGTGTATCACTGCTCCCAGGACAGGCCAGATGAAGGCAGGGGAGAAGGGGAAGGAGAGCAGGCTTTGGGGTCACACTCAGCCCAGGTTTGCATTTCCAGACCCTCCACTGCATAAGCCTGGACAACTCAACTCTCTAAGCCTCAGTTTCCTCATCTGTAAAATGGGAATGATCCTTAATTATCAGAGTTATTTAAGAAATTCAGTAAAGTACCTCACCTAAAATATAGTACTCACCCGATAAGTTGTAACTATCATCATCATATATCCATTACAACCATCTGAGAAATCTTTATTAATCATATTTCTAAAGTTGACAGAGGAGAGCGTTAATGACTCACACAAAGTCCTCACAGCAAATAGAACTCACAGAGCTCAGGAATTCTGACTCCATGTAAAAGGTTCTTTCTGTTACATCACAGCTGCTTCTATTTCTCCATAGTTGTCCCTGTTATAATCAATAACCTTCAATACTTTCATACTTTCACTCCAATTCTGGGCTGGGCAGCATTGAAACTATACACAGTCATCAGAGTCCACAAATACATAGGAAACAATGGGAACAGTGACAAACTTTATTTTCTTGGGCTTCAAAATTGCTGCAGATGTGACTGCAGCCATGAAATTAAAAGACCCTCCTTGAAAGAAAACCTGTGACAAACCTAGACAGCATATTAAAAAGCAGAGAGATTACTTTGCTGACAAAGGTCTGTATAGTCAAAGCTATGCTTTTTCCAGTAATCAAGTATGGATGTGAGAGCTGGACTATAATTAATGCTGAGTGCTGAAGAACTGATGCTTTTGAACTGTGGTGTTGGAGGACTCTTGAGAGTCCCTTGGACTGCAAAGAGATCCAACCAGTCCATCATAAAGCTAATCAGTCCTGAATATTCATTGAAAAAACTGATGCTACAGCTACAGGTCTAGTACTCTGGTACCTGATGCAAAGAGCCAGTTCACTGGATAAGACCCTGATGCTGGGAAAGATTGAAAGCAGGAGGAGAAGGCAGAGAATGAGATGGTTGGATGGCATCACCGACTCGATGAACAAGAGTTTGGGCAAGCTCTGGGAGAAGGGGAAAGGCAGGGAAGCCTGGTGTGCTGTATGTAGCCCATGGGGTGGCAACGAATCGGACTAGACTGAACGACTGAGCAGCAGCATTTCACTTGGCCGTCTCCAGTCCAGGCCCCTCCATGTCCAACCTGGTCCTTGGTGCAGCCTCCAACCTGGACTCTCTGTCTTCATCCTCTCCCTTCTTATTCTACCTTTTACCTCGCAGTCAGGGGGATGGTTTCAAAGCTGTAAATCTCTTCCAGTTCTGTTTAACTCATCCCAGAGTTCACCGCTGTCTTTGTGATAAAGCTTAATCCTTTAACGTGGCTTGTGAAATCCTCCAAGATCTATGCCAGGATTTGGCGAACATTTTCTGAAAGTGTCAGATAGTTAATAGTTTGGGTTTGGGGGCACACGGCCTTTGCTGTGACTTCTCAGCTCTTCCTGGGGGCTTCTACCTGCCCTCTGGTTCACTAGTTTTCCCGACTTAACCCTTGTGTTCTGCACTGTCTGGCTGCTCTGAAATTCATGGTGCTTCCTATTCAGGAGTTAAAAGACTGAGTGTTCCTGGTCAGCTGCAAGACAAAGGTGCCACTGAGGCAGTAAGGGCTTAAAAATAGTGTGCAGTCTCTGGAGGTTTCGTTGTTGTTGTTCAGTTGTTTAGTCGTGTCCAACTCTTTGAGACCCCGTGGACTGCAGCACACCAGGCTTCCCTATCCTTCACTGTCTCCCGGAGATTTCCCCAGGTCCCAGTGAAGTAGAGTTCTTCAGATGGCAAGCTTGGCCCCCACTTCCACTGCGTGTCTATCTGCAGACACACGAATGCTTGTGGATTCAGGCCAAGAGTTCAGTTGGAGATCCACCCAATAGATGTCTCAATAGTGAAAGCATAGAAATCAAACTAATAACTAAAACAAGCCCAATCCTGCCACCTTGACTTATATACTGTAAAAGCAATAACTATAAGCAAATATTAAATTAATATTCAGTAATAAAAAAGCAAAAATTCAGGTTTCAGATGATCGAGTTGGAAAATGATTAAAGATGATGAAATAGTATTATTGTGGTTGTTTGGAAGTTCTCTCCATGACTTAGCAGTGTTTGAGGATTGAGTAATAAAGATAGACGTAACTCATATATACATTTTAATTTTTTAAAAAATAGTTTCTGCTGTACAGCAAACTGAATCAGCTTTATATATACATATACCGGGCTCACCAGGTGGTTCAGATGGTAAAGAATCTGCCAGCAATGCTGGAGAACCTGCTTTGACCCTGCATTAAACCCAGGGTTCAAAAGTAAATAAATAAATAAATAAACCCAGGGTTCAATCCCTGGGTCAGGAAGATCCCCTGGAGAAGGAAATGGCAACCTTCTCCAGTATTCTTGCCTGGAGAATTCCATGGACAGAGGAACCTGGTGGGCTACAGTTCATGGGTTGCAAAGAGTTGGACATGATTGAAGTGACTTAGCACAGCACAGCAGAGTGTATATAGAGGCTTCCCAGGTGGTGCTAGTGATAAGCACCCACCTGCCAATGCAGAAAACAAGAGACCTGGGTTCAACCTCTGGGCTCAGGTGTATAAGAGCACAAGCCAGTCTCTGGGTCAGGAAGATCCCCTGGAGGAGGGCATGTCAACCCACTCCAGTATTCTTGCCTGAAGAATCCAATGGACAGAGAAGCCTGGCAGATTACAGTCCATAAGGTTACAACAAGTCAGACATGACTGAAACAACTTAGCATGCACGCACACAGCGCATATATATGTCAATGCCAATCTCCAAATTCATCCCACTGGTGTTTCCTGGCTTGGTGTCCATATGCTTGCTCTCTGCGTCTGTGGCAGCTGACTTTTGAATTAACGACCAGGACTAGCAGCGCAGGGAAGCACTTGCCAGGGCCCGAACAGTGTCAGTCATGAGAGCGGATGTCCAGGGTGAGGGGTCAGTCCGAGCACCAGATCTTGAGGACAAGACTCACCTGGGTGACACTGAGTGTTTACTGACATCTTGCTTATGTGCCCGTTAAGCAGGGCCTGCAGAGCTGAGAGCAGGGACCCTCCTGTTCAGTCTAAATAGGAAATAATTGATAGGCATGCAGGATTTCTGTTAGCTTGCTTTACTTTTTGGCTTCAGAAGAAGAGAAAAGTGATCTAGAGCCTTTCTAAAGACAGGACAAACACAAGGAGGATGAGAGAAGGGGGGACCAGGTCCAGTTTTCTCCTGGCCTGTTGCTTGGAATAATTTACAGCTCAGGAGTATAACAACACAGCCAGAAGATGAGTGAGCTGTTTTCTTGCACTTTTGTGTGAGGGGGGTTCAGCAGAGCTGCTCTGGGCTTCATTGATCCCGGGAAGCACTGAGCAGAAGGGGACAGAGTCCCTCTCCTTCCTGTAGGGACCCCCTTGTCCATCAGAGCAGGCAGTGTTGACAGTCCAGCCATAAAGGCACTGGCCTTTCCCTAGAGGACACTGGCTCTGTGGTGAAGCGCTGCACAAAAATATCGTGTGACGTCGCTTATATGTGGCATCTAAATAAAACGGTACGGATGAACATATTTACAAAACAGAAGCAGAGTCACAGATGTAGAAAACAAACTTGTGGTTCCCAGGGGACAAGGAGTGGAGGATAAATTAGAAGCCTGGGACTGGCACATGCACACTGCTGTGTGTGTAGCAGAGAGCTGAGGACTTTCTGCAGAGCCCAGGGAACTCTATTCAGTGCTCTCTAACGACCTGAACGAGAGCAGAATCTTAGATAAAAGTGGACACATGTGTATGTATAACTGATTCACTTGTTGTACACCTGAAATTAACACAACGTTGTAAATCCATTATACTCTATAGGAGTAAACATAAAAGGGATTTGCCAGGTGGCTCTGGTGGTGAAGAATCTGCCTGCAAAGCAGGAGATCCAATAGACCTGGGTTTGATCCCTGGGTCAGGAAGACCATCTGCAGGAGGAAATGGCAACCCCTCCAGAATTCTTACCTGGGAAATCCCCTGACAGGAGCCTGGTGGACTACAGTCCACGGAGTCACAAAGAGTCAGACACGACTGAGCAACTGAACATGCACAAAAGTTAAAAAACAAAACAAGAACCACAATTCATTTTTTTTTTAATTTTAAAATCTTTAATTCTTACATGCATTCCCAAACATGGGCCCCCCTCCCACCTCCCTCCCCATAACATCTCTCTGGGTCATCCCCATGCACCAGCCCCAAGCATGCTGTATCCTGCATCAGACATAGACTGGCGATTCGATTCTTACATGATAGTATACATGTTAGAATGCCATTCTCCCAAATCATCCCACCCTCTCCCTCTCCCTCTGAGACCAAAAGTCCGTTATACACATCTGTGTCTTTTTTGCTGTCTTGCATACAGGGTCATCATTGCCATCTTTCTAAATTCCATATATATGTGTTAGTATACTGTATTGGTGTTTTTCTTTCTGGCTTACTTCACTCTGTATGATCGGCTCCAGTTTCATCCATCTCATCAGAACTGATTCAAATGAATTCTTTTTAATGGCTGAGTAATACTCCATTGTGTATATGTACCATAGCTTTCTTATCCATTCATCTGCTGATGGACATCTAGGTTGTTTCCATGTCCTGGCTATTATAAACAGTGCTGTGATGAACATTGGGGTACATGTGTCTCTTTCAATTCTGGTTTCCTCAGTGTGTATGCCCAGCAGTGGGATTGCTGGGTCATAAGGTAGTTCTATTTGCAATTTTTTAAGGAATCTCCACACTGCTCTCCATAGCGGCTGTACTAGTTTGCATTCCCACCAACAGTGTAGGAGGGTTCCTTTTTCTCCACACCCTCTCCAGCATTTATTGCTTGCAGATTTTTGGATCGCAGCCATTCTGACTGGTGTGAAGTGGTACCTCATTGTGGTTTTGATTTGCATTTCTCTAATAATGAGTGGTGTTGAGCATCTTTTCATGTGTTTGTTAGCCATCCGTATGTCTTCTTTGGAGAAATGTCTATTTAGTTCTTTGGCCCATTTTTTGATTGGGTCGTTTATTTTTCTGGAATTGAGCTGCATAAGTTGCTTGTATATTTTTGAGATTAGTTGTTTGTCAGTTGCTTCATTTGCTATTATTTTCTCCCATTCAGAAGGCTGTCTTTTCACCTTGCTTATATTTTCCTTTGTTGTGCGGAAGCTTTTAATTTAAATTAGATCCCATTTGTTTATTTTTGCTTTTATTTCCAGTATTCTGGGAGGTGGATCATAGAGGATCCTGCTGTGATTTATGTCTGAGAGTGTTTTGCCTATGTTCTCCTCTAGGAGTTTTATAGTTTCTGGTCTTACATTTAGATCTTTAATCCATTTTGAGTTTAATTTTGTGTGCAGTGTTAGAAAGTGATCTAGTTTCATTCTTTTACAAGTGGTTGACCAGTTTTCCCAGCACCGCTTGTTAAAGAGATTGTCTTTACTCCATTGTATATTCTTGCCTCCTTAGTCAAAGATAAGGTGACCATATGTGTGTGGATTTATCTCTGGGCTTTCTATTTTGTTCCATTGATCTATATGTCTGTCTTTGTGCCAGTAACATACTGTTTTGATGACTGTGGCTTTGTAGTAGAGCCTGAAGTCAGGCAAGTTGATTCCTCCAGTTCCATTCTTCTTTCTCAAGATTGCTTTGGCAATTCGAGGTTTTTTGTATTTCCATACAAATCTTGAAATTATTTGTTCCAGTTCTGTGAAAAATATGGCTGGTAGCTTGATAGGGATTGCATTGAATTTGTAAATTGCTTTGGGTAGTATACTCATTTTCACTATATTGATTCTTCTGATCCATGAACATGGTATATTTCTCCATTTATTAGTGTCCTCTTTGATTTCTTTCACCAGTGTTTTACAGTTTTCTATATATAGGTCTTTACTTTCTTTAGGTAGATATATTCCTAAGTATTTTATTCTTTTCGTTGCAATGGTGAATGGAATTGTTTCCTTAATTTCTTTTTCTACTTTCTCATTATTAGTGTATAGGAATGCAAGGGATTTCTGTGTGTTGATTTGATATCCTGCAACTTTACTATATTCATTGATGAGCTGTAGTAATTTTCTGGTGGAGTCTTTAGGGTTTTCCATATAGAGGATCATGTCATCTGCAAACAGTGAGAGTTTTACTTCTTCTTTTTCAATTTGGATTCCTTTTATTTCTTTTTCTGCTCTGATTGCTATGGCCAAAACTTCCAGAACTATGTTGAATAGTAGCAGTGAAAGTGGGCACCCTTGTCTTGTTCCTGACTTTAGGGGAAATGCTTTCAATTTTTCACCATTGAGGATAATGTTTGCTGTGGGTTTGTCATATATAGCTTTTATTATGTTGAGGTATGTTCCTTCTATTCCTGCTTTCTGGAGAGTTTTTATCATAAATGGATGTTGAATTTTGTCAAAGGCCTTCTCTGCATCTATTGAGATAATCATATGGCTTTTATTTTTCAATTTGTTAATGTGGTTAATTACATTGATTAATTTGCGGATATTGAAGAATCCTTGCATCCCTGGGATAAAGCCCACTTGGTCACGGTGTATGATCTTTTTAATGTGTTGTTGGATTCTGATTGCTAGAATTTTGTTGAGGATTTTTGCATCTATGTTCATCAGTGATATTGGCCTGTAGTTTTCTTTTTTTGTGACATCTTTGTCAGGTTTTGGTATTAGGGTGATGGTGGCCTCATAGAATGAGTTTGGAAGTTTACCTTCCTCTGCAATTTTCTGGAAGAGTTTGAGTAGGATAGGTGTTAGCTCTTCTAGAAATTTTTGGTAGAATTCAGCTGTGAAGCCGTCTGGACCTGGGCTTTTGTTTGCTGGAAGATTTCTGATTACAGTTTCAATTTCTGTGCTTGTGATGGGTCTGTTAAGATTTTCTATTTCTTCCTGGTTCAGTTTTGGAAAATTGTACTTTTCTAAGAATTCGTCCATTTCTTCCACATTGTCCATTTTATTGGCATACAACTGCTGATAGTAGTCTCTTATGATCCTTTGTATTTCTGTGTTGTCTGTTGTGATCTCTCCATTTTCATTTCTAATTTTATTGATTTGATTTTTCTCTCTTTGCTTCTTGATGAGTCTGGCTAATGGTTTGTCAATTTTATTTATCCTTTCAAAGAACCAGCTTTTGGCTTTGTTGATTTTTGCTATGGTCTCTTTTGTTTCTTTTGCATTTATTTCTGCCCTAATTTTTAAGATTTCTTTCCTTCTACTAACTCTGGGGTTCTCCAATTCTTCCTTTTCTAGTTGCTTTAGTTGTAGAGTTAGGTTATTTATTTGACTTTTTTCTTGTTTCTTGAGGTATGCCTGTATTGCTATGAACTTGCCTCTTAGCACTGCTTTTATAGTGTCCCACAGGTTTTGGGTTGTTGTGTTTTCATTTTCATTAGTTTCTATGCATATTTTGATTTCTTTTTTGATTTCTTCTGTGATTCGTTGGTTATTCAGAAGTGTGTTGTTCAACCTCCATATGTTGGAATTTTTAATAGTTTTCCTCCTGTAATTGAGATCTAATCTTAATGCATTATGGTCAGAAAAGATGCTTGGAATGATTTTGATTTTTTTGAATTTATCAAGTTTAGATTTATGGCCCAGGATGTGATCTATCCTGGAGAAGGTTCCATGAGCACTTGAAAAAAAGGTGAAATTCATTGTTTTGGGGTGAAATGTCCTATAGATACCAATTAGGTCTAACTGATCTAATGTATCATTTAAAGTTTGCGTTTCTTTGTTAATTTTCTGTTTAGTTGATCTGTCCATAGGTGTGAGTGGGGTATTAAAGTCTCCCACTATTATTGTGTTATTGTTGATTTCCCCTTTCATACTTGTTAGCATTTGTCTTACATATTGCGGTGCTCCTATATTGGGCGCATGTATATTTATAATTGTTATATCTTCTTCTTGGACTGATCCTTTGATCATTATGTAGTGGCCTTCTTTGTCTCTTTTCACAGCCTTTGTTTTAAAGTCTATTTTATCGGATATGAGTATTGCCACTCCTGCTTTCTTTTGGTCTCTATTTGCGTGGTATATCTTTTTCCAGCCCTTCACTTTCAGTCTGTATGTGTCCCTTGTTTTGAGGTGGGTCTCTTGTAAGCAGCATATAGAGGGGTCTTGTTTTTGTATCCATTCGGCCAGTCTTTGCCTTTTGGTTGGGGCGTTCAACCCATTTATATTTAAGGTAATTATTGATAAGTATGATCCTGTTACCATTTACTTTATTGTTTTGGGTTCAGGTTTATACACCCTTTTCGTGTTTCCTGTCTAGAGAATATCCTTTAGAATTTGTTGGAGAGCTGGTTTGGTGGTGCTGAATTCTCTCAGCTTTTGCTTGTTTATAAAGCTTTTGATTTCTCCTTCGTATTTGAATGAGATCCTTGCTGGGTACAGTAATCTGGGCTGTAGGTTATTGTCTTTCATCACTTTAAGTATGTCTTGCCATTCCCTCCTGGCCTGAAGAGTTTCTATTGAAAGATTAGCTGTTATCCTTATGGGAATCCCCTTGTGTGTTATTTGTTGTTTTTCCCTTGCTGCTTTTAATATTTGTTCTTTGTGTTTGATCTTTGTTAATTTGATTAATATGTGTCTTGGGGTGTTTCACCTTGGGTTTATCCTATTTGGAACTCTCTGTGTTTCTTGGACTTGGGTGATTATTTCCTTCCCCATTTTATGGAAGTTTTCAACTATTATCTCGTCAAGGATTTTCTCATGATCTTTCTTTCTGTCTTCTTCTTCTGGGACTCCTATAATTCGAATGTTGGAGCGTTTCATATTGTCCTGGAGGTCTCTGAGATTGTCCTCGTTTCTTTTAATTCGTTTTTCCTGTTTCCTCTCTGATTCATTTATTTCTACCATTCTATCTTCTATTTCACTAATCCTATCTTCTGCCTCCGTTATTCTACTATTTGTTGCCTCCAGAGTGTTTCTGATCTCATTTATTGTGTTATTCATTATATTTTGACTCTTTTTTATTTCTTCTAGGTCCTTGTTAAACCTTTCTTGCATCTTCTCAATCCTTGTCTCTAGGCTATTTATCTGTGATTCCATTTTGATTTCAAGATTTTGGATCATTTTCACTATCAATATTCGGAATTCCTTCTCAGGTAGATTCCCTACTTCTTCCTCTTTTGTTTGGTTTGGTGGGCAACTCTCCTGTTCCTTTACCTGCTGAGTATTCCTCTGTCTCTTCATCTTGGTTATATTGCTGCGTTTGGGGGGCCTTTTTATATTCTGGTAATTTGTGGAGATCTCTTTATTATGGAGCTTCCTCACTGTGGGTGGGGTTGTATCAGTGGCTTGTCAAGGTTTCCTGGTTAGGGAGGCTTGTGTTGGAGTTCTGGTGGATGGAGCTGGGTTTCTTCTCTCTGGAGTGCAGTGGAGTGACCAGTAATGGGTTATGAGACATCAAAGGTTTTGGAATAATTTTGAGCTGCCTGTATATTGAAGCTCAGGGCTGTGTTCCTGTGTTGCTGGAGAATTTGAGTGGTATGTCTTGTTTTGGAACTTGTTGGCCCTTGGGTGGAGCTTGGTTTCGGTGTAGGTATGAAGGCATTTGATGAGCTCCTATTGCTTAATGTTCCCTGAATTCAAGAGTTCTCTAATGTTTTCTGGCTTTGGATTTAAGCCTCCTGCTTCTGGTTTTCAGTTTTATTTTTACAGTAGCCTCTAGACTTCTCCATACAGCACCGATGATAAAATATCTAGGTTAAAGATGAAAAGTTTCTCCACATTGAGGGACACTCAGAGAGGTTCACTGAGTTACAAAGAGAAGAGAAGATGGAGGGGGTAGATAGAGGTAACTGGAATGAGATGCGGTGAGATCAAAAGAGGAGAGAGCAAGCTAGCCAGTAGTCACTTCCTTATGTGCGCTCTATAGTCTGGACCGCTCAGAGGTATTTACGGAGTTATATGGGGAAGAGGAGAGGGAAGAAGTAGACAGAGGTGGCCAGGAGGATAAGAGAGAGGAATGAGAAGGAGAGAGACAAATCCTGCCAGTAACCAGTTCCTTAGGTGTTCTCCACCGTCTGGAACACACAGAGATTCACAGAGTTGGATAGAGAAGAGATGGGGGAGAAAAGAGACAGAGGCCACCTGGTGGAGAAAAAGGAGAGTCCAGAGGAGGAGAGAGTGGTCAAGCCAGTAATCTCGCTCTCAGGTAAACTTGGGTAGTGAAGTTTGGGTTTTTAAATGTACAAAATTGACAACAAAAACCTAAGAGCAAAGATTAAAAATCTAGAGTAGAGGTTGGATTTTCAAAAATACAATATTAAAGAGAAGAAGCAGAAGGAAAAAGGAAGAAAGAAAAAAAAAACAAGAGTTATTTTAAAAAATCTTTTTTTTAAATAGTAATAGTAGGTTATAGAAATAAAAATTAGAGGAGAAATAGAAGACTTAACAATTTTTAAAAAAAAGTTAGAAAAAAAAAGAAAACAGAAAAAAAAAAGAATGATTTTTAAAATAGCAAAAATATATCTGGCCCTTCTCTGATGTTGTGGGCCGTGTGGGATCACTTCCAAGGTGGTTCCCTCTGTTTAACTTCTTCTGTTTGCTGGTTTTTTAGGCTCACTAGTTCAGTCGCGCTGTGGGGAGGGGAGATGCTGCAAACAAATAGCACTGTCGTGTGCACACAGTATCTCTGCCCCGCTTGACCTGTCCCTTCTCGCGGCGCACAAACTGCTCTGGCTCTACGATGCTCAGCTGGGAACCGTCTGGGGCCGGCCCTAGGCTGCGTGCACTTCCCCGGTCCAAGCCGCTCAGATTCGGCGCTCAGGCAGCCCTCAGAGGCACAGATTCGGCTGGGACTGCGCTTTGTGCCCTTCCCAGGTCCGAGTAGCACAGGAGTTTGGCGAGTGCGATCGCCATGGCTTGTCACCTTTTCTGCCGCTGCTGCTCAGCTTTCTGGGTGGACCGCTGGCACCCCCCGTGAGGCAGATGGTGACTGTCCAGCACCCCCAGAAGTCTTAGCAAAGAAGCCTGCTTGCAGTTAGGTAAGTAAAGTCTCTCCAGGTCTGCAGTTGCCCCTTTCCAGTCCTTATGGCTCTGGCTGCCTGTCCCCGGTGGGGGATGGCCTGCAGCCAGCTTTTTCTGTTCCATCCTTTGTTCTGTGCTCGGTCCTGGCGGTGTCTTATGTTCGAGCTTTTAGTGCAGTAGCTATCCCACAGTCTGGTTTGCTAGCCCAAGTTAGATCGTTCTGGTTGCGCGTGGGGCGTTCCTGCCCGATTCTTGCAAAGCTCTGCAGCCCGCGCCTCCCGCGCGTCCCTGCCCTGCCCCCACTTCCCAATGGCGGATGCAGGCGTCTGTGCTGCTTTTCCGCTGGGGGAGTTACTGTTGGGCTTGCAATCTCTTGGTTTTAATTATTTCTTTATTTTTCCTTCCTGTTATGTTGCCCTCTGTGTTTCCAAGGCTCGCCACAGACTCGGCAGGGAGAGTGTTTCCTGGTGTTTGGAAACCTCTCTTCTTAAAATTCCCTTCCTGGGACGGGCTTCCCTTCCCAGGACGGAGCTCCCTCCCCACCTCCTTTGTCTCCTTTTTCGTCTTTTATATTTTTTCCTACCTGTTTTTGAAGACAATGGTCTGCTTTTCTGGTTGCCTGATGTCCTCTGCCAGCCTACAGAAGTTGTTTTGTGGAGTTTGCTCGGCGTTGAAATGTTCTTTTGAGGAATTTGTGAGAGAGAAAGTGGTCTTCCCGTCCTATTCCTCCGCCATCTTTTTCTCCGGACACAATTCATTTTTAAAAGGAAAAAAAAAGTGCTTCACAGAGGACAGTGACTTTCCTTAGGTCGGAGGTTGTGGAAGACTCAGGAATGGTACATCAGAGCCTTTGGGGACTCCCAGGTTGAGGGCTGGTGTTGATCGATTTTGTGGGGGAAACTGAAGGTCCCAAATGAAGATATGGGGCAGCTCCCCAGAGACATTTGTATCACAAATTTCAACATGACTGTATGCCTGGGCTGGTGAAACAGGGGGCATTTGGATGACGCTTCAATACCTTCAGTAGGTGTTGTTTTAGGCATCTTGACAACAGAGGATGAGATGGTTGGATGACATCACCGACTCAATGGACATGAGTTTGAGTAAACTCCGGGAGTTGTGGATGGACAGGCAGGCCTGGCATGCTGCGGTCCATGGGGTCACAAAGAGTTGGACACAACTGAGCAACTGAACTGAACTGAACTGTGGAGCACAGGGAACTCTGCTCAACGATATGTGGCAGCCTGGATGGGAGAGGAGTTTGGGGGACAATGGATACATGAAGATATTGCATATACGTGTACATACGGCTGAGTCCCTTCCCTGTCAACTTGAAACTATCACAGTGCTGCTCATCAGCTATTTTCTTGGTCATTGAGTCATGTTGGACTCTTTGTGATCCCGTGGACTGTAGTTCACCAGGCTCCTCTGACCATGGAATTTCCCAGGAAAGAATACTGGAGTGGGTTGCCACTTCCTCCTCCAGGGGATCTTTCCAACCCAGGGATCAAACCCGTCTGCTACGTCTGTTGTGTTGGCATAAGGGTTCTTTACCAATGAGCCGGAGCGGCAAGGAGACAGGTTCTCTCTGGGAACCTCTGGAAGGGAGCTCAGCTTGATCTTAGCCCAGTGAGACTCATTTTGGCTTCTGACCTGCAGAACTGGAGAGGATTGTAAGCCTCTGAGTTTGTGGTAACTCATTACAGCAGCAACGAGAAACGAATATGGATAAGACTCAGTTCTCTGGCGTTTGCTTCCATCCAGAACTCCTTTCTTCGAGGGTACATCTGAGGGTTCTCTGGATGTTCGGAGACCCCACAGAGTCCCCAGATATGGGTGGTCCACTCAGGCTCGTTGCTGGTGAGCCCTTCATCTTGTTCCCACTCTGGGGACAATCTGTGACCTCTCCTGGCCATGTCTCCTTGCCAGGAAGCCTATGCCATTACTGAGCACCCTTCCAGAGGGTTCCAGGTCCTCTGGGCGGGGGGGCCCGAGGCTCTCAGGGAAGTACACATCCTGCCTCCCCAACAGTGGGGGTGCAGTTACTTCCCCTGCCCCCTCCCCCTGCCCAACACGCAGACAGAACCTCTCAGGCCAGTCCCAGACCCCACACCCTCCGCAGGATGCAGGTGAGCTGTTTGGATCATTTCCTAAAATCCCTTCTTCCCAGGTTGGACACGACCACCCACAAGGTTGCAGAAGAGGTGAGAGAGGCACAGAAAGATGAAGTGACTTGTCCGCAGTCACGCGGCTACAATGTGTCAGAGTGTAGTTGAACCAAGGCAGCAGAGATGCTGGGGGCTGACCTAGTTAGCGCCATTCCCTGCGGTCTGCACCCTGCCCTTGCAGGCATCACTGATGGCCTAATGCAGAATTCTGCAGAGCGCCTGATCTGGGTTTCTGGGGTCACTGTGGGAGAGCCATTCCTCAAACCCCAGGCCCCTCACTCCTGTCCACTGCTCGCTCCATCATCAGCATTTCTTTTTTGTTTGTAACTGATACTTTTTTTAAAAAATGACATAGAAAAGAGAAATATCAGAATACATTGGGTACCATAGGTATATAAATGTATTGTTTCATAGCGTGTTGTGTGTTTCCATCTGGATTATGGTATAATTTTTTTTAAATATGAGTTATGGTGAAGAACACTGGAAAAGTCAAACTTTTAAGGTCAACCAACATTACTTTCTTCTTTCTTTATGTATTGTTTAAATTGGAGTTTAATTGCTTTACAATGTTGTGTTGGTTTCTGCTGCACAGCAAAGTGAATCAGCTGTAAGTATACATATATCTGGGCTTCCCTGGTAGGTCAGTGGTAAAGAACCTGCCTGCAATGCAGGAGTCCCAGGTTCAGCCCCTGGGTTGGGAAGATCCCCTGGAGGAGGGCAAGGCATCCCACTCCAGTATTCTTGCCTGGAGAATGCCATGGACAGGGAGCCTGGTGGGCTACAGTCCATGGGGTCACACGGAGTCAGACACGACTGAACAACTGAGCACCAGCATCACACATATACCTGCTCCCTCTCGCGCCCCCTCTCACCCCATCCCACCCCTTCTGTGTCGTCACAGAGCTCAGAGCTGAGCTTCTGCTGCACAGCAGCTCCCACTGGCTGCCCATGTACACATGGGAGTGTATGCACCTCAACGCCACCCTCTCAGTCTGCCCCACCCGCTCCTTCCCCCGCTGCACCAGCGCCGTCAGAGCCATCTGATGACCCAGCCCATCGGCCGGCTGCCTGCCCTCTGCAGTCACCATGTTCCCATCTCCTCTGTTGTCCTGCAGATCAAACTGGAAAGCTAACCTCTAGTGTGCAGAGGTCTTTTGAGAGGCAGCAATTTCTTTCACTGAGAGCAGCTTCAAATACTTGACTGAGTTTTCTTTTGAGCTTTGGGATTCCTCCTAAATGTAGAAATATTCATAATGAAGGCTCTTTTGTATGAAGGCAAAGTGTATTTGTTCAGAGGGTAACTTAATGTCTGGCCAAAAAGACAAAGCCTCCACCTTCAGATTTTCTCTCTATGAAATCTGCTTTTTGCAGGGAGCTGATGTTCTCATGTGCCCAGCATCAAGATGAGGGAGAATTTGGTGCCGCCTTTGGCCTGGTCACTTCTTGGAATCTCTGGGAATGTGACGAGTCCAGGGAGAGGGCAGTTTTTCATTGTGAAGGAGGCAGGCGCTGGTGAATTCAGACAATTAGTGGAAACAGGCAGCTGCGCCCTTGGCTGGACTCTGGCTCAAGCGTATTTAAATTATGCAGGTGTGTTTCTTAATGACGAAGGGATTTTGCCAGAGGGAAAGCATCAGCCTCATTTCTACCATGTGCTTTCTGCCTCAAGGGGTGACTGTAGCCTTTTAGACTAAGTAGATTGGCCTCTGAAGGAATCCTACCAAAAAGTGGAAAAGGTTTCTGCTGATCCTTTCTCAGCGGAAGAGAGGAAATGAGCCTGTTGTATTGCAGAGGGATGACGGGGGATCAGCTTCATTTTTCACATTCTAACAGCTTCACGGTCATGCTCCTCATTAAAGTGTGAAAGCCAGGAGCCGTGGCTGGGGAGTTAATTACTGATCTGAGATAGTTTCGGAAAACAGTGTAGAGAACTTGCCTTAGCTACAGATAATGACTATAACTGATAGCTGGGAGAAGATGATTCTGTACAATGAAAATGCCAGCCGTAAACAATCACATCCATCTATTTCCAGAACGTGAGATGATTCAGGGCACCTGGGGTAGATTATCCTGTCAAGGGCAGATGTGTCTGGGAGTTACGGCGCCGCAAGGTGAAGAGAGCTAAAGCCACTTCAGTAGTGTCTGACTCTGTGCAACACTATGGAGGAGTCCCAGGGCTCTTCAGTCCATGGGACTCTCCAGGCAAGAACCCTGGAGTGAGTCGATATTATATTTATATCCCAGAGATGAATTGAAGAATTGAATAAATGATCCAGTGAGGACAAGTCAGAATAGAAATTAAAGGAGATCTGAGTGCAAGGAGATCCAACCAGTCCATCCTAAAGGAGATAAGCGGTCCTCTTCTCCAGGGGATCTTCCTGACCCAGGGATGGAACCCGCATCCCTTACATCTCCTGCAATGGCAGGTAGGTTCTTTAACACTAGCACCACCTGGGAAGCTGCAAGGTGAAGAAAGAGACTGAGATTCGAGCCCCAGACCCACTCAGTTCAGTTTAGTCGCTCAGTTGTGTCCAACTCTATGCGACCCCATGAACCGCAGCCAGGCCTCCCTGTCCATCACCAACTCCCGGAGTCTACCCAAACCCATGTCCATTGAGTTGATGATGCCATCCAACCATCTCATCCTCTATCGTCTCCTTCTCCTCCTGCCCTCAATCTTTCCCAGCATCAGGGTCTTTTCCAACGAGTCAGCTCTTCACATCAGGTGGCCAAAGTATTGGAGTTTCAGCTTCAACATCAGTCCTTCCAATGAACACCCAGGACTGATTTCTTTTAGGATGGACTGGTTGGATCTCCTTGCAGTCAGATCCCCTTTAATTTCTATTCTGACTTGTCCTCACCAGATCATTTATTCAATTCTTCTATTCATCTTTGGGATATAAATATAATATCAAATATAAATAGAAATGTAACCATAAAGAAGACGGAGCACCAAAGAGTTCATGCTTTTGAAATGTGGTCCTAGAGAAGACCCTTGAGAGTCTCGTGGACAGTAAGGAGATCAAACCAGTCTACCCTAAAGGAAACCAGTCCTGAAGTCTCACTGGAAGGACTGATGCTAAAGTTAAAGCTCCAGTACTTTGGCCACCTTATGGGAAGAGCCAACTCACTGGAAAAGTCCCCTGATGCTGGGAAAGATTGAAGGCAAAAGGAGAGGGTGGCAGAGGATGAGATGGTTGGATGGCATCGACTCAATGGACATGAGTTTGAGCAAACTCTGGAAGATAGTGATGGATAGGGAAGCCTGGAGTGTTGCAATCCATTGGGTTGCAGAGTCATATATGATTTAGTGACAAAAAATGACAAATGAAAAAGTAAGAGAATTTTTTAAAATCATGAGTGGGATTTTAGGGGCTTAGTTGGAATAGTTCAAAGAGGATGCAAGCTGAGTGCCATGGCCAGGTTGGCAGGTTATGTACTGCCCAGCTCCAGAGAGTACCTTGTACATCACAAACACCTAAGTTTTTAATATTTGTTAGGGCTTCACTCATAGCTCAGTTGGTAAAGAAACTGCCTGTAATACAAGACACTGCGGTTTGATTCCTGGGTCAGGAAGATCTGCTGGAGAAGGGATAGGCTACCCACACCAGTATTCTTGGGCTTCCCCTGTGGCTCAGCTGGTAAATAATTTGCCTGCAGTGTGAGAGACCTGGAGAAGGGAAAGGCTACCCACTCCAGTATTCTTGCCTAGAGAATTCCACGGACTGTATAGTCCCTGGGGTCTCACAGCTCAGCAACTTTCACTTAACTGTGGCCTTTAGGACAAATATTCTGACAAATGGCAATAAAATATCCCTGGGAAAAGGATCCCTTTATCTAATTTGTGTAAATGTGAAGTGTGGGCTAGGTCTGTAACCGCAGAGGCTGTAAACTGACATTCCCAGAGCAGAATGTAGCTCCTGTTTTCTTGCTCACTTGTCTGTTTAAATTGCAAATGGAGCTGCATGGCGTTAAAAACACAAAGCTTTGAATTATTTGGTAACATTTAAAAATCAGATGCATTGACATAGAAACCTAGATTCTTGGTTTCTCTGAAAAGAGAGACTTTCCCACACGACAGCAAGGAGCTGCAGCCGGTACTCAAGGGTCCCTCTCCATCAGGGCAGGGCTCTTCAGTCTGACGTGGCCCGAGCACACGCTTTGAGGCCTCGGAAGGCGAGGGCCAGCGTCAGCTGCTGTCTGCTGTTACACCTGCTCTTCATTGTCCTCATGGAATTAAGAGGAACCTGATAGAATTCACAGGTCCATGTCTCTCAAGTGCTGGAAAACCATAGACGGAGAGGGTGTAGTTTCTCAGGGAAACAAGTGTCAGAGATTATAATTTTTTATTGAAGAGAAAAATGTTTCTATGTGTTTAATATACAAAATGTAACTGTGTTGAATGAATAAAATATCTGGCATTTCAGTTTGTAACCTCTGAAAAGATCTATGAAGCTACAGTTTAAGGGACTCTTAATGGAAACATCTGAGAAAAAGAAACAAAACATCTTGACGGGAGGAAGCGTTCCAATAGCATTTCTGCAGTCACACCCGGTGTGCTAACTTCTCTCTCCAGCCACTGGAGCAATTTGGGGAACCCCACCCCCCTCCCCAGGAGCTGCAGCGCTTCTCGCCCGGGGTGTGGGCCTCCCTGGCTGCGGTCTGCGCCAATCACGGGGGCAGCTGCAGGGCCCACGGCTGCTCCCTTGGCTGGTGCACCGCTCCACACCTCTAGGCATTTGTTAGAAAAACCACAGGACGTCCTTCAAAAAGAACAAAATAATGCTGTTTGCAGTGACACGGATGGACCTAGACAGTGTCATGCTGAGTGAAATGAGCCAGACAAGGGAGGGGAGAGATCGTATGACATCCCTTGTATGTGCACTCTACAAAGAAATGATGCAGATGAGCTTACAGAACAGGGAGTCACAGACTTAGAGAACGAGCTTGTAAACTTACGGTTGTGGGTGGAGGGGAAGGATGGGGGCAATGGCATAGTTAGGGAGTTTGGGATGGACATGCACACACTGCTATATTTAAAATAGATAACCAACAAGGACCTACTACACAGCACATGGAACTCTGCTCAATTTTATGTGGCAGCCTGGATGGGAGGGGAGTCTGGAGGAAAATGGACACATGTATATGTGTATGCCTGAGTCCCTTCACTGTCTGAAACTCACATTGTTAATCAGCTATATCTCCAATACAAGATGACAACCTTGAAGCAAAATCACTGAATGTGACTTCTGCATTGGGAGAAGCAGGGATGCGGCTGCTGCAGGGTCTGGATCTGCAGTGGAGATGATGACGCCTTTTGGAATTTGGGGGTTGCAAGTCATGGGAATCAATATTTCTTTTTTAATTGAAGTATAGTTGATCTGCAGTGTTGTGACAATCCCTGCTGTGTGGCAAAATGGCTCAGTTGTGCACATATATACTTTCTTTTCAAACATTCTGTTCTCTTATGGTTTATTGAATAGAGCTGCTATGCTATATGAGCTGGTGCCTCAGGTGGTAAACCGTCTGTCTGCAATGCAGGAGACCCAGGTTCAATCCCTGAGTTAAGAAGATCCCCTGAAGAAGGAAATGGCAACCCACTCCAGTACTCTTGCCTGGAAAATCCCATGGATGGAGGAGCCTGGTGGGCTACAGTCCACGGGGGTGAAAAGAGTTGGACAGGACTGAGCCACTCCACTTTCACTTCCTCGCTATACATCAGGACCCTTTTCTTCACCCGTTCTGACCACCAACCCCAAACTCCCAGCACATCCCTGCGTCCCCCTCCCCCTTGGCAGTGGCGAATCTGCTATCTATGTCTAGCAGTCAGTGTCTGTTCTGTAGGAACGTTCATCGGTGCCACATTTTAGATTCCACATAAAGCTGATATTGTATGGCACTGATATTTGTCTTTCTCTTTCTGACTTGCCTTACTTAGTATGATAATCACTAGTTGCATCCAAGTTGCTGCAAATAGCATTATTTCATTCTTTCTTACCACTGAGTAGTATTTGAAATGGGATTTAACCTTGTTTAACTTACATTGGAGGGTTATGAGACCTTTTTAGATAAAAGGAAACTCTGTAGAACCTTTCATTTGGATGGAGCCGGGCCCCAGGCAGCTCTGGACATTCACGATATCATCAGATCAAGATCAGTTGACCGTTTTCTGGCCCGCGGTAACTGATTCAAAAAAAAAAAAAAAAAGAGGGCGACTCAGAACCTGATTGGCTGTAGTTTGCATCAATCACCAGAGGTGGGCGGGGAGATATGATTGACCGTCTCAGCCAGACCACCCAATCTCACCCCACCCTGGGTGGCAGGGATCTCTGGAAGGAAAGGGTCCACAGAGCCAAGAAACTCCAGCCTCCACCCGGAGTGTCTGTGTGACCGGTCCCCACTCCGCTTCCCTCCAGGGGTTTGGCGAAGCCTGCTGATCTCCCTTCTCACCTCCAACCACACTTAGGGCAGGTAGGTGATGACCTGACTTGGTCATCCGTGGAACTTTCTAGTGCTTAGTGATGTCACGCTATGCTCACACCCGCGCTCTCCTTCCGGGTTAGCTCTCCTAAGAGTTGTCAACTTGGAATTCGACGTTGGGATTGACAGTGTAGCAACAGCAGGTGTTTTCCTTGCTCAGCCCGTGAGCTGGGTGCTGAGCTGTGTATACCTGCAGTATTCCATTTCATCCCCACGCGGTACTAAAGATTAGAGTCAGTAGCCAGTAGAGTTCGAATCTAAATGAAGTTGGTTCAAAGCCCAGGGTTCTACCTACCACACATACTAGCTGACACAGAGGAGCCTTTGAACTCAGCTTAAACCTCAGGCAGTTGGTAGGCTCTGAGCTATAGGTCTTTCGGAGGCAACTTGTCTAATAAGTTCCAGTTCATTAGGGGCTTGGAACTTTGGTTGTCATGTACAATTGTTGTTAACATTTTTTGGCAATGGAGATTTCCCCTAGAAATGAGATAACTCACAAGTCTGAATTCTGCCCAATAATGCATCACATTCTAATACTCCATGTCCAAACAAGGTGACTTGATAAAAGCCCCAGGTGCCAGAGTTTAGTTTTTTCCTCAAGTGCCAAGATTTTACTGGTTGTTCAGATGATATAGAGACTCTTCATAAATCTAAATTTATTCTGTGTAAGGGACTGTGTTTCATTCTTGGATTATATTTGTGTATCTGTACCTTTTGGTGATAATATCCTTTCTTGTCTGAAAAGATGATGCTAGTAAATAATGTGGGGTTTTTTAATATAAGAAATTTATGCCATTTCCAACAGTCATTATGCCATTTTTGAGGGAGGTGAATTTTGAAATGTTACCAGTTCATGAAATTCAAAAATGGAACTACTGACCTTATCTAATATCTATTAAGGCTTCCCTGAGGGCTCAGATGGTAAAGAAGCTGCTTGCAATGCAGGAGACCTGGGTTCGATTGTTGGGTTGGAAACATCCATTGGAGAAAGGATTGGCTACACACTCCAGTATTCTTACCTGGAGAATTCCATGGACAGAGGAGACTGGTAGGCTACAGTCCAGGGGGTCACAAAGAGTCAGACACGACTGTGTGACTAGAGAGAGAGAGATCCAAAATCTAAGGCTATGATGAGGTATAAAGGAAAATATAAACAAATTTTAGAGATAAGTATACATAAAAGTAGAAAAATATTTGTCATTTTACTGCTTACTATTATTTAATAGTACTAAATATTCTGTTCTTTTTATCTTAGCTGTTCTGGTGGGATTACAGTGTAAAGTCTGTTTATTAAGGTCAGTTATTTATCCATTCTAGTGTTGAAAGACATTGAGTTTGCTTCTGATTGTTTGCTGTGATAAGCTGTATCACACGGAACATTCTTGTAGAAGCCATCCTGTTTTTTCCCTGTCTATTATTTTTTTTTTTAATACATAAAGAATCAGCCTGCAGTGTGGGAGACCTGGGTCCAATCTCTGGATTGGGAAGACTCCCCTGGAGAAGGGAAAGTCTACCCACTTCAGTATTCTGGCCTAGAGAATTCCATGGACTATACAGTTGCAAAGAGTCAGACACGACTGAGCCACTTTCACTTCCAACTCCAACTTCCAAGCCCGGAAAAGCAGAGTGTGGTGTCAAGAGTACCTATATTTACATCTCTTGTGTTTAATAATTGTTAATATTTTGCCATCTTGGTTTAACCTATTTTGGGGGCCAGATTTAAAGTGAATAAGACATTATAGCATTTTACTCCAAAATATCTCAGTATATATCTCTAAAAAATGAAGATGTTTTCCTGCATGACCACAATTCCGTGTCATCCCTAACAATAGCTTCTGAATATCTTGTTCACGTTCAGTTTTTCCTAATAGTTTCCCAAATGTGTCTCAAATCAGAATTCAATCAAGGAGTCTACATTGTACATTACATCTGGTTGTTATATTCTGTCCTGAAAGTCTCTTTTGATCCCACTTTAATCTGTCTCAAGGATGTTGATAAGACCATTCTCCTATAGAATGTCTTATCTTTTGGATTTTGAGATTGTTTCTTTGTGATTAATTTTTTCTGCTATCACCTAAATTTTCTGCAAACTGGGAGTTATTTCTAAAGATTTGAGTAGATTTAGGATAAGTTTTGGGGGAAGAATATTCGACAGAGGTACCAAATGCATAGTCCACATTGCATCGCAACAGAAAACACCTAACATTTGGCAGGCACCCCCACCTCCCCGCATTAGAGCTGCTGCTGCTGCTGCTTTGCTGAGTCGCTTCAGTCGTGTCTGACTCTGCGTGACCCCATAGACGCAGCCCACCAGGCTCCGCCGTCCCTGGGATTCTCCAGGCAAGAACACTGGAGTGGGTTGCCATTTCCTTCTCTAAAGTGAAAAGTGAAAGTGAAGTCACTCAGTCGTGTCCGAGTCTTAGTGAACCCGTGGACTGCAGCCTATCAGGCTTCTCCACCCATGGGATTTTTCAGGCAAGAGTACTGGAGTGGGTTGCCATTGCCTTCTCTGATTAGAGCTGCTAATGGTGACAATTAGGTTAAGATTGAGGGAGTCACCTCCCTGCGTTGTCAAGTTACAGATTTCCTCTTGAAAATGGATAATAATCTGTGGAAGTGTATGTTGACACCAAGCAAATGTCTAACTCCCTGTCATTTGCCCAAAGTGCTGGTACTCATCTCTGTCAAATATTTCATTTGCGATTGAAAATTTAGATTTGCAGTTTCTCCCATATTTTCTGCACTGATGAACTGGTGACAGTCATCTGTAAAGAAGAAATTTCTTTCATTTACTGAGGTTATAGAGTTTTAGTTCCTGCTAGAAATTTAAGACCAGTGTTTAGTTATTCCCTATTAATTTCCAAATGTTAGAGTAGAGAGATGGCATCATGGTCCTTCTCAGTGGCAGCAGGCGCGTTTGCTTTGTTTTCTTGGCACCTTTCTCACGCATCAATATAGACTCAAGGATTGTCATATATTCGCTCTTTTAAGCAACTACAGCGGCTACTGTTTTTTATATTCTTCTTGTCTCAACCTCGCTCTTGGGTGCCCCTTCCTTAGGACAGGAGCCCGTTACTCACTGAGTATTTTCTTGCTTTCTGGAACAACAGCATATCCTAGATTGTACCTATGTTCTTATGCAGAAATGAAAACGATTGTCTAGGCTTAATTCTGAAATGAGAACTGTTGGGTTATCCACAACAGTTTAATATTTAATATTAAATACTTAATATTTTGAAAATGAACATCAAATTGCTCCCCATAATACAGAACGCATTTACTGTTCCACCTGCACTGTGAGGGTCCTGGGAGGACCCTGTCTCCCTTCACTCTCATCAGTCCTTGACATTCTTAAACTTGAGTCATTTTTCCAATCAGGTAGGTGAAAATGGTATTTAATTGGTGTTTTAATTTCCCTTTCTCCAGTTACTAATTGTATTTAACATCTTTTCATATATATGTATTTTCTGTTTGAAAAGGTTACTCTTTCATCTCCTTCTTTGTATATTTGGCCCATTTTTAAATCGGTTATTCTCCTGTGTGTTTAAAAAGACTTAGATGTATTACATCATTTAAAGTAAAGGCCTGCCTGGGGTTTTTATCAGCAGCAGTTCCCAAAGGCAGCTTGTTCCCCATTACTGCCACTAGGTGTCACTGTCTACCTGTCTGGAGAAGAGGCGCCCATCCTGGGTTGTAGAGAGGGAAGCGTGGTTAAGATTTAATAGATGCCCGCCTGGGCTTCCTTCTGCTTGCTTGGGCACAAGGCATTCAAAAGACAACCTCATTCTATAGGTCTGTTCAACCTCCTGTACATATTTTGGAGAGGATTAAGCTTAATCACAATCAGATCAAATGGCGGTATGCCACTCTTTGGGTCCTGCTAAGACTCCAGAAAATACCTTTCACTTAACATGACGGCCAGCAGGCAGAGGAATGACCCCCAGCCACCTTTAAAGACCTTGGGATAGACCTGCACACAGATTAAGACTCTTTGGCCTTTTGGAGGATGAAATATTAATATTTCCTCTTGCCAAGAAACCTGTGGATGATAAGCTCTGCATCTGGTTTTTGGTAAGATTGTGGGTGTGGCAAGCAGTCTGATTTTTCCCATCTGTAAGGCGTTTTCAACCTGCAGGGGCTCCTTAGCTATTAATTGGAGAAAAAGTCACTAAGTGAATTACACCGATTAAAACCTCATCCTGCATAGGAGCTATATCTATTTTTAAAGACTTTGGGGATTATAATATGCAAATGGGAGTGCCCACACCATGAGTGCACAGTTTAGACTTTCACATGCTGAACACGCCCATGTAAAGGGAAACGGACGGCGATCAGCCACCCCAAAACCCCTTGACACCCCTCCTCTGATCGCACCCCGAAAGTTACCACTACCCTGACTTCCGTATCCAAAGGTTAGTACATTACATTAATGGGCTCCAACAGTATGCACAGAAGTTTGGCCTCTCTCTCTTAATATTATGCTTGTGATATTGATTCATATTGAGTATGAGTAACATTTCTGTAGTGTTATTATATTCCGCTGTGAGAACATGCAGTGATATATTCTATTACTGATGAGTATTTGGGAAGTTCTTCGATTCTGGCTACTGTGAGTGATACCGCAGTGAATATTCTAGGGCTTGTCTTTTGAGGAACATGCATGGAATTCCTGGGACCTCAAGTGGCATGAATACTGCCAAAGAGAGTTTTCCAAAGTGGTTTGTATCCACTGACTCATCCTCTGCTGAGACTCTCAGGTGCTTTGGATCCTCAGCAGGCCTTGGAATGTCTGTCTTGCCCACCTTTGCTGTTCTGGTGGGACTGTAGTGTGAGCTCGACTTATCAAGGCCACTTATTCTGTATGGGGAGGTTGAGGGTTAAGTTCTCTGCCCACCTGAGAGACCAAGGAAATAGAATACCTGCAAAAGAAATCAGAGGTGGGTAAAGGGATGATTGAGGCTTAGAACATTTATTAACTCACGAATTGCTGTTCAGGAAAAGCTGTAAGTGAATTCATTCTGATGGAAGATATAGTTTTCAAAATCTCCCACCCCTACCCATACACATTGGTATACCTGTAAAAATAGAAAAGAAACACAGTGTAGTTTCCTTCCTTCTTAACTTTCAAAATCATAATTGCTGTTTTATTCTGATAAGAAAGATCCATGATCAGTATAAAATTTCAAATAATGTAGTACATCAGAACCTTGAGAAAATGAACCTGAGGTATCATGAATGGTGATGTAACCTAGCTGCTGGGTGACTCTTTTCTTCTCTTTGCTTCTCACGTGAGCCTGAGCTCAAGAGTCTAACATTTCTAAGGAAGGGGGAATGTGGGGGAGCACAGCTAGTCTGCAAAGAAGCAGGAGCCCCCCTGCCACAGATGACCCTGTGCCCGGGAGCGGAGCGGGGAGGGCCCAGGTCCTGGAGCGCTCCCTGTTCCCTGGATCAGGCTGGTGAAGTGGGTGCCATATAACAGAGAAGTTCCCAGTTCCTGGCAGAACAGTCAGTCAGTTCAGTCGCTCAGTCATGTCTGACTCTTTGTGACCCCGTGGACTGCAGCATGCCAGGCCTCCCAGTCCATCACCACCCCCTGGAGCTTACTCAAACTCATGTCCATGGAGTCAGTGATGCCATCCAACCATCTCATCTCTCTTCCCCTTCTCCTCCCGCCTTCAGTCTTTCCCAGCATCAGGGTCTTTTCAAATGAGTCACTTCTTTGCTCAGGTGGCCAAAGTACTGGAGCTTCAGCTTTAGCATCAGTCCTTCCAATGAACACTCAGGACTGATTTCCTTTAGGATGGACTGATTGGATCTCCTTGCAGTCCAAGGGACTCTCAAGAGTCTTCTCCAGCACAACAGTTCAAGAGCATCAGTTCTTCAGTGCTCAGCTTTCTTTATTGTCCAACTCTCACATACATAAATGACTACTGGAAAAACCATAGCTTTGACTAGACAGACCTTTGTTGGCAAAGTAATGTCTCTGTTTTTAATATGCTGTCTAGGTTGATCATTCACAATAAACTGTGGAAAATTCTGAGCGAGATGGGAATACCAGACCACCTAACCTGCCTCTTGAGAAATCTGTATGCAGGTCAGGAAGCAACAGTTAGAACTGGACATGGAACAACAGACTGGTTCCAAATAGAAAAAGGAGTGTGTCAAGGCTGTATATTGTCACCCTGCTTATTTAACTTCTATGCAGAGTACATCATGAGAAATGCTGGACTGGAAGAAACACAAGCTGGAATCAAGATGGCTGGGAGAAATATCAATAGCCTCAGATACGCAGATACCACCCTTATGGCAGAAAGTGAAGAGGAGCTAAAAAGCCTCTTGATGAAAGTGAAAGAGGAGAGTGAAAAAGTTGGCTTAAAGCTCAACATTCAGAAAACGAAGATCATGACATCCGGTCCCATCACTTCATGGGAAATAGATGAGGAAACAGTAGAAACAGTGTCAGACTTTATTTTCTGGGCTCCAAAATCACTGCAGATGGTGACTGCAGCCATGAAATTAAAAGACGCTTACTCCTTGGAAAGAAAGTTATGACCAACCTAGATAGTATATTCAAAAGCAGAGACATTACTTTGCCGACTAAGGTCTGTCTAGTCAAGGCTATGGTTTTTCCTGTGGTCATGTATGGATGTAAGAGTGGGACTGTGAAGAAGGCTGAGCGCTGAAGAATTGATGCTTTTGAACTGTGGTGTTGGAGAAGACTCTTGAGAGTCCCTTGGACTGCAAGGAGATCCAACCAGTCCATTCTGAAGGAGATTAGCCCTGGGATTTCTTTGAAAGTGATGATGCTAAAGCTGAAGCTCCAGTACTTTGGCCACCTCATGCGAAGAGTCAACTCATTGGAAAAGACTCTGATGCTGGGAGGGATTGGGGGCAGGAGGAGAAGGGGACAACAGAGGATGAGATGGCTGGATGGCACCACGGACTCGATGGACATAAGTCTGAGTGAACTCCGAGAGATGGTGATGGACAGGGAGACCTGGCGTGCTGCGATTCATGGGGTCGCAAACAGTCAGACACGACTGAGCGACAGAACTGAACTGAACTGAACTGAGGTTGATCATAACTTTCTTCCAAGAATCAAGTTATCTTTTAATTTCTGCAGTCACCATCTGCAGTGATTTTGGAGCCCCCCAAAATAAAGTCTCTCACTGTTTCCATTCTTTCCCCATCTGTTTGTCATGAAGTGATGGGACTGGATGCCATGATCTTAGTTTTCTGAATGTTGAGTTTTAAGCCAACATTTTCACTCTCCTCTTTCACTTTCATCAAGAGGCTCTTTAGTTCTTCTCTTTTTGCCATAAGGGTGGTGTCATCTGCATATCTGAGGTTATTGATATTTCTCCCAGCCATCTTGATTCCAACTTGAGATTCATTCATCCCGGCATTTCTCATGATGTACTCTGCATATACGTTAAATAAACAGGGTGACAATATACAGCCTTGATGTACTCCTTTTCCTATTTGGAACCAGTCTGCTGTTCCATGTCCAGTTCTAACTGTTGCTTCCTGACCTGCATACAGATTTTTCAAGAGGCAGGTCAGGTGTTCTGGTATTCCCATCTCTTGAAGAATTTTCCACAGTTTATTGTGATCCACACAGTCAAAGGCTTTGGCATAGTCAATAAAGCAGAAATAGATGTTTTTTCTGGAACTCTCTTGCTTTTTCCATGATCCAGCGGATGTTGGCAATTTGATCTCTGGTTCCTCTGCCTCTTCTAAAACCAGCTTGAACATCTGGAAGTTCATGGTTCACGTACTGTTGAAGCCTGACTTGGAGAATTATGATCATTACTTTGCCAGCATGTGAGATGAGTGCAATTGTGTGGTAGTCTGAGCGTTCTTTGGCTTTGCCTTTCTTTGGTATTGGAATGAAAACTGACTGTTTCCAGTCCTGTGGCCACTGCTGAGTTTTCCAAAGTTGCTGGCCTATTGAGTACAACATTTTCACAGCATCATCTTTTAAGAGTTGAAATAGCTCAACTGGAATTCCATTACCCCCACTAGCTTTGTTTGTAATGATGCTTCCTAAGGCCCACTCGACTTCACATTCCTGGATGTCTGGCTCTAGGTGAGTGATCCCACCATCATGATTATCTGGATCATGAAGATCTTTTTTTATAGTACTTCTGGGTATTATTGGCACCTCTTCTTAATATCTTCTGCTTCTGTTAGGTCCATACCATTTCCATCCTTTATTGAGCCCATCTTTGCATGAAATGTTCCCTTGGTATCTCTAATTTTCTTGAAGAGATCTCTAGTCTTTCCCATTCTAATGTTTTCCTCTATTTCTTTGCAATGATTGCTGAGGAAGGCTTTCTTATCTCTCCTTGATATTCTTTGGAACTCTGCATTCAAATGGGTATAACTTTCTTTTTCTCCTTTGCTTTTCACTTCTCTTCTTTTCAGAGCTATTTGTGAGGCCTCCTCAGACAGCCATTTTGCCATTTTGCATTTCATTTTCTTGGGGATAGTCTTGATCCCTGCCTCCTGTAATGTCACAAGCCTCTGCCCATAGTTCATCCTGCACTCTGTCTATCAGATCTAATCCCTTGAATCTATTGTTACTTCCGCTGTGTAATCGTAGGGATTTGAGAGCAAGAACTGGCAGAATCAGCCCCAGAGCCCAGAGTCCACCTAGTCATGACATCAGAGCAGATTCCTGCCACCAGGTGGCGCCCTGTGCTGGCCGCGGGCTCTGGGCTCTAGCGCTGCTCCTGGCTGTGGAGCTGCTGCCGGGCAGGCGTCCTGTTGCGGGTCAGTGGGCGTGGCCAAGAGGATGAGAGGCCAACCCAGACTGGGGGTCGGGGGCAACTTTGGGGTGTTTGCCTGCATATGGATCAGCAGCAGATGATTTCATTTCAAAATGAAATGAATGTTGTAAGTGGCAAATGGGGACAGGTTGAACGTGACCTTGAATGCCAAGGTGACGATTTTGGACTTTGTCCTGAGGGCAGTGGAGACCACTGACGCTTTGTGAATGAAGAGTCAGAATCAAAGCAGTTCTCCAGCAAGATTAATTTCTTCCCGAAATGTGTTCCAGCAGAACGAGAGGTCGGAGCCAGGCAGGAGCGGGGGACGTGGGCTCTGTGTTCAGGTTGCCTGGTTTCCTGTCTTGGCTTCTGCTGCTGACCAGCAGCGTGGCATGGCTCAGTTTCTCATCTGCAGAAGGGAACTTTCTTAAAATTGTACATATATATTACTTTTGGTTGTGCTGGGGCTTCGGGCTTCAGGTTGAGTGCTGAAGAACTGATGCTTTTGAACTGTGGTGTGGAGAAGACTCTTGAGAGAGTCCCTTGGACTGCAAGGAGATCCAACCAGTCCATCCTAAAAGAGATCAGTCCTGGGTGTTCATTGGAAGGGCTGATGCTGAAGCTGAAACTCCAATACTTTGGCCACCTGATGTGAAGAAGAGACTCATTTGAAAAGACCCTGATGCTGGAAAAGATTGGGGGCAGGAGGAGAAGGGGATGACAGAGGATGAGATGGTTGGATGGCATCACCGACTCAATGGACATGAGTTTGGGTAAACCCCGGGAGTTGGTGATGGACAGGGAGGCCTGGCGTGCTGCAGTCCATGGGGTCGCAAAGAGTCGGACACGCCTGAGCAACTGAACTGAACTGAACTGGGCCTTCACTGCAGCAGGAGCTTTTATCTAGCTGCGGTGAGCAGGGTCTCCTCTCTAGTTTGGTGCGGGCTTCTCATTGCAGTGGCTTCTCTTGTTGCAGAGCATGGGCTCTGGGTGCACGGCTTCAGGGGTTGTGGCTCACAGGCTCTGGAGCACAGGTTCCATAGTTGCGTCTCACAGGCTTTGTTGCTCCACGGCATGTGGGATCTTTCCGGATCAAGGATCAAGCCCGTATCTCTCGAATTGGCAGACGCGTTCTTTACCACTGAACCGCCTGGGGAGCCCTGGAACGGGAACCCTATTAGCACCTGTGTCACAGGGTCAGTTCCTGTGCAGAACACGGCAACTGATGTCAAAGGTGAACAGTGCTCTGGACAGTGCCTGACATGCTGTGCTCCTGATAACTCTTAGCTGCTGTTTTTTCCTAATGAATGGGTCCTGCCTTTCTCCTCTCTGTTTTTCTCCTTCCTACTCTGCAGTTCTTCCTGCCTTGGGGATCCTGTGCGTCCCTCCTTCACAATGTGTCTGATATTTCTTAGGAGAACATGGCTTGTTCATTGTTATGTCACGGAGTCTTGTTTTCTGGACCTCAGCTAAAGGAGACCAATGAGTAGAAATTGCTTCCCTGTTCCACTTCTGCTGCATCACGTCCTTGGATGTTAACCTTTATCTTCACAAATCTGCTTCTTCATCCTTACAATGTGGGCCACTAAGAGCATGCGACTTTTAGGGTTGTTTGAGGATGTGAAGAGCCTAATGCAGTGTCTGTGACCGAGAGCTCGGTGACGTGGCAGGTCCGTCCTCGGTCCTGTTGGAGCTCTGCCGACTCTGCACCTGGATGCCATCCTTCTGCCTCTTCCACCTCCACCTGCTGAATTGCCACCCGGCTTATAACCCGAGAATAGCTTCGCCGCAGAATGTGATTTCTCCTCTAAGCAATACCTTTCTGCTCTAGCATTTATTTTCTCCCCCACTGATTAGTCTACTGCAGCTCCTCTAACAAAGTGCCGTGAACTCAGTGGATCAAACAGAAGAAGTGATTTCCTCGCAGTCAGGGAGGCGGGGAGTCCAAGGTCAAGGCGTCAGCAGGCCTGGTCTCTCCCGAGGCCTCTGCTCGGCTTGCAGACAGCTGCCTCTCGCTGTGTCCTCACGTGGCCTTTCACTCTGTGTGCACACACCTCACGTCTCCTCCTCCTCTTATAGGGGTTCTATTGGGTTAGGGCCGTGTTTTCGGACCGTGTGTGTGTGTGTGTGTGTGTGTGTTGTTAGTCGCTTAGTCATATCTGACTCTTTGCGACCCCATAGAGTCTTTGCAACTCCATGGACTGTAGCCCACCAGACTGCTCTGTCCATGGGATTCTCCAGGCAAGAGGAGGGAACTGTGTTGCCATTCCCTTCTCCAGAGGATCTTCCCAACCCAGGGACTGAACCTGGGTCTCCTGCACTGAAGGCAGACCCTTCACTGTCTCAACCACCAGGAAAGTCCCCTTCTCACCTTGCTAGTGCTAGTGACCACAGTTCCCTCTTTAAAGGGCCGGTCTCCACATACAGTTAAGCCAAGAGTTGGGGCTTTAACATAAGAATTTGGGGGAAGGCAGCTATGCTCGCCACTATACCACCGCTACACAAAGATGGAATTTAGAAAGATGGTAACGATAACCCTGTATGCAAGATAGCAAAAGAGACACAGATGTATAGAACAGACTTTTGGATTCTGTGGGAGAGGGAGAGGGTGGGATGATTTGGGAGAATGGCATTTAAACATGTATACTATCATGTAAGAAATGAATCACTAGTCTAGGTTTGATACAGGATACAGGATTCTTGGGGCTGGTGCACTGGGATGACCCAGAGAGATGATATGGGGAGGGTGGTGGGAGGGGGGTTCAGGATTGGGAACTCATGTACACCCATAGCAGATTCATGTCAATGTATGGAAAACCAATACAGTATTATAAAGTAATAAATAAATAAATAAATAAAATTTTTTTAAAAATAGAAAAGAAAAAGAATCTGGGGGGACACAATTAAGTCCGTAATAGACACCCATCTCATACTCATATCCCAGCTTGCTTTGCAATTTAATTTGTGTGCTCGTCACATATAAATAAGAGGATTATGCTAGGTCAGATAATTATTTGGCAAACAGAATTCCTTCCCTCTCATCTCCATGGGTACATTCCTCTGCCCCTGACCTTGGTTTCCACCATGTGACTTTCTTTGGCCAATGGGAAGTCAGCAGATAGGAGCAGAGCCTTGGAGTGTGCTTCCTGGGTGGCAGTTGTTCCCTGAAGCAGCATTTCTCCAGGAAGAGATCGTGTCTCTGTAGCTACCCAGCCTATGAGGGTAAGGGAGACACAGAGCAGACCTAGGCCCAACCTCACCCTGAAACCAAGCCCAGCTGAATTCCAGCTCAACTGTGAGTGTGTGTGGAGGAGATAAACCTTATTATTGGATGCGTCTGATTTCTTATGCATCACCATTAGGGTCAGTCAGTCAGTTCAGTCACTCAGTCATGTCCGACTCTTTGCGACCCCATGAACCGCAGCACGCCAGGCCTCCCTGTCCATCACCAACTCCCGGAGTTCACTCAGATTCACGTCCATCGAGTCTGTGATGCCATCCAGCCATCTCATCCTCTGTCATCCCCTTCTCCTCCTGCCCACAATCCCTCCCAGCATCAGAGTCTTTTCCAATGAGTCAACTCTTCGCATGAGGTGGCCAAAGTACTGGAGTTTCACCTTCAGCATCATTCCTTCCAAAGAAATCCCAGGGCTGATCTCCTTCAGAATGGACTGGTTGGATCTCCTTGCAGTCCAAGGGACTCTCAAGAGTCTTCTCCAACACCACAGTTCAAAAGCATCAATTCTTCAGCACTCAGCCTTCTCCACATTCCAACTCTCGCATCCATACATGACCACTGGAAAAACCATAGCCTTGACTAGACAGACCTTAGTCGGCAAAGTAATGCCTCTGCTCTTGAATATGTAATCTAGGTTGGTCATAACTTTTCTTCCAAAGAGAAAGCATCTTTTAATTTCATGGCTGTTAGGGTAACAGCTGGCCAATTGTACCAAGTCGCTTCAGTCATGTCTGACTCTTTGTGACCCCATGCACTGTAGTCCGCCAGGCTCCTCTGTCCATGGGATTCTTCAAGCAGGAATGCTGAAGCAGGTTGCCATTCCCTTCTCCAGGGGCTCTTCCTGACCCAGGGATCAAATCCAGGTCTCTTACGCCTCCTGCATTGGCAGGTGGGTTCTTTACCACTAGCGCCACACTAGTCCAACTATACATTAAGTATTTATTAATTTCTTACCATGTTCAAGAACCTGTGCTGAACAGTATATAGACATTAGCCCACTTAGTTGTCAAAAGATCCCTACAGTGTAAACGACGCTTAGTCTCTCCAATTAGTAGATGGGAAAATTGAGTCAAGGAGGTCTTATCCAGGGCCATGTGGCTGGTCAGAAGCAGAACCGGGGTTTGAGCCCAGGCCAGTCTGGGTTATAGATTAGAGGGCCTACACTGTGAGTCGCAGGTGGACAGAGGTGGTCATGTTTTTCAAAGCCAGATTGGAATCTCCTCGTTTTTAGCTTCTGCATTGCTGTCCTCTCTACCCCCACAGAGAGCTGCTATTTGTAGCTTCTTCCTAACCCCCTTGGGGAGGGGAGTGTGGATCCAGTAGCTCTTTTTGCTTGTCAGGACCAGTTCTGTGGAATTGCTTTCCCTTTGAGAGGCTGCGGCAGCAAGACGCATCCTGCCAGCATCTTGTGCTGCAAGCAGCCTGTGAAAGCTCGTTTGATCTGTGGGAAGAATCTCCCACATCTCTCACCAGCCACAGTTTTCAATAGCTCTCCTGCACTTGTCTCCTGCACCTTGCCTGCCCAGCAGACAACACGCCATGTCTTTATCTTTGTCTTTTTTTCCCCCACTGCTGCTTCTTCCTTTGTCTTTTTCTACCTGTTTGCTGATTCTTGGTTTGGGGGCGGACGGTTGAATCAATTAATAGAGAATTTGCAGAATCACAAGTGTGGTTATTAGAGGATGGTGTAATTAACTTCTTCAGACTAATTGAAATTTCCATTTAAAAGGAGAAGCCAAGTGCCTCTTTGCTTAAATGACTTTCTCTCATAGAACAGCCTCATGAAAAGATTCTTTAGTGCGTATCCATAAGCCAGAGGCCTCCGTGCTGCTGTGAAACCGTGGGAGAAGAATGAAGCCGTCTCTCTCTCCGTCTTTGTCCCCTGCTCTCCTGAACGTGCTCAGGGTTACACGGCTTCCTGCACTGTATCGCGCTGCTTCTCAAGGCACCAAACAAGGTCAGGAAAAGGGCCGGAGGAAAGAGCGTCAGACCCGAAGCGCCTTTTGACTTGGAGAGCAGAAAGCAGAGCAGTGACTCGCGGGCGCCAGTGGCCCTGGTGTGGCTGGCATCTCCCGCGGCATCCTCGGGTGCTAGTGGCTGGCTCCTGGGTCTCCACCTGGAAGACTGCGGTCTCCCTCTCTCTCTCTCTCTCTCTCTCGCTCGCTCTCTCTCTCTCTCTCTCTCTCTCTCGGATGGGGCTTCCCATCCTCAGGGTGTGGGAACGCTCCCGTGACCCCGTTCAATCAGATGATGGCCCTTAAATCACTGGTGTGGGGTTAGCATGTGACCACCCCACCCCCAGTAGACCAATGGCGCAGACTGAGGTCTCTGCTGAAAGGACTGAGCGCCGGAGGCTTTGTTCCCACCAGGACGGTGAGCAGGGGTGTCTGCCTGCACCTCCTCATCTCATTCTGCTGTTGACAAGGAAAAGCATTTTTGTTGTTTGGTCAGTAAGTCGTGTCCAACTCTTTGTGACCCCATGAACTGTAGCCCACCAGGCTCCTCTGTCCATGGGATTCGCCAGGCAAGAACACTGGAGTGGGTTGCCTTTCCCTTCTCCAGGGGATCTTCCTGACCCAGGGGTCTACCCTGAGTCTCCTGCTTGGCCCATGGATTCTTTACCAGGGAGCCATGTGGGAAGCCCCCAAAAAAGAATGTCTGAGCGTCAAGCTGGCCCCTAGGGAGCTGAAGTCAAGCAGTAGATGCCACCAGGGCAATTTCAGGGCCTCGGTCCTTCTTGCCAGAATTAACCTTTGCCCCGAACTTTCTAGTTGTATGTGCCAGCAAATTTTATGGGTTTTTTTTTTCCCCCTCTTAATCCAGATGTAGTTGAGTCCTATCCTCTCTAACTCATGTTTAATGCAGCAGTTAGATAGTAAAGTACTGACTCTGGGTTACAACAAGGGTCAAGTTATGCTAATGTCATAGGCGGTGACCAGTGTGAAGCATACCTATTGAGCTGGGGATGTAGCTGGTTTTGGAAACCTGGAGGGTGCAGGCTATTACTCGGGGCTTTTGGTCTGGCCTCAGGGATTCTTGGTGTGTGTTCCCGTCTCTATGAAGGCTAGTGAGGACAGCAGCCAAGGACCCACAGTCACGGGCCTCCACTCCTGCAGACAGACTGACCACCGGCAGAAAGGCTCTGTTTCTAGGAGACTTTGGTTTGAAGCCCTGTTCTGTCTCCTGCAGGGAGTGTGGTTTGGGGACAAAGGATGGTCCTTTCTGAGCTACAGCATCATCACAGCTGCAGTGGGAGTCGGTTCTGTGGGCTCATGTTTATGCAGTGCCTAAGCCTAGCTTGGCACTGGGGAGGTGCTAAATGTGTTGGCTATTATCGCCCTAGGCAGGCTTTGCATAACTACTGTGTTTAATGGAGAATCAGGACAGTCAGAAGTGGCTTGACCGCAGGTGACCTCAGATCATGAGTGGGAGGAGTTTTTAGTAAGGAGAAGGTTCTGTCAATATGCCCGCTGTTATCCACTCACGCAAACTCCTAAGGAGACACTCAGTTGGGGTTTCACAGTGAAAATAGTGTCAACTGATGCCCGCCAGGGGGCGGCCGCGTGTGATCAGTGCAGAAGGTTTTGGTTCCACCAGGGGGTACAGGACACAAGGCAATTTCAGCAGGTGGCCAGGGGTTCTTGAGGCCAGGGGCACCCAGGTGATGAAAAAACGACGCCTGACTGTTCAGAGCAGCGGGGGAGCTGTCCACAGCCTTGTTCCTGCAGTGAATCGTGGGACTTCAGCTGAATGATAACGGTCTTTGTTTAATCTTTACAAGAACCGCAAGCGGTAGATATGACTATTTTCTCCATTTTATGCTAAGAGGAAAAAAGTGTTTGGAGAGACTGTGCCACCTTCCTGCAGTGGCACCTGGCCCATGGGAGGGGAGACAGGGATTGAAACTGAGGTCTCTCAATGGTGTAACCACTGACCCGCATGGTCTTCATGGTGGATCTGCTCCTGGTCACCAGAGAGGGAAACCCTGGACCCCCACCTGCTGTCCTGCGTCAGGCTCTCCTTCAGAACCAGCCTCGGTTCCCTCTGCCAGCAGATGCATGAGGCTGGCCAGAAAGTTCGCTTGAGTTTTTTTCTATAAGATGTTATGAACATTTTGGTCAACCAAATATAAGCCTGTTTTGCAATGAAACAAGAGACAGCTTGGGGGTCCCCAACTCATAGAGGCTAATGGACTGGCAGTTAGTATATATTTGTTAAATGAGTAGCTGATTAACTCAAAATGCACCTTCAGATCTGGGAAATGTCAGCTCCCTGTGCCTGGGGTCCACTTAGCATCAGGTCCAAGTTCATGGGATTCAGAGCCAGGCCACCTGCTTTCAAACTCTGGCCCCTCTGCTCACAGGCAGCGTGATCTTGTCCCAGGGACTTGGCCTCTGTCAGCCTGCTTCCCCATCTGTAAAGCGGCGGTGCTGGAGACGTTTCCGTCTGCGTAAGCCCCTTGTGGGCACTGTGGAATAACGCACCGTGTCTGGCATGCGGTGAGTACTCCGTGAGCGCTAGTTCTCTCCACCGTCTCAGCTACACTGGCTCTAACCTCTGTGGAAATGAGTGCCTCCCGCCAGTGGGGCTGTCCACCCTAACTGCCTCTCACTCTTGCTCATTATCTCGCCCCATTCTCTGAGACGATCAGGGCGAGAGCAATTCCATTTTTAAATTGTCTTTGCCTCTCCACCTAGGCCCTGTGTCATCATAGCAGCCGTCGGGTGTTTATCTGAAAAAGCTCTTTGGTCAATAATGAGCAGCTGGGCTGTGAGGCAGCCGGGAAAACAGCACCAAGTAAACACGGCCGTAACCTTCTCTTCTCTCTGCCTCTCATGCTGCCTGAAAGGTGCACAGCTTCTCTTTCTGCAGCTAAGGCACGAGTGGAACGAGCAAGTAATAAATATCAGGAGGCTGATGGATTTCCAGGGAGCCCGAGAAGGAGGGAGGGAGGCTAAGGAAAGCCAGGGCTGTGTGTGGAGGGCCCTGCAAGCCCCCCTCACCCTCTGCAGGTGCCGGAGCTGGATGAGCAGCCCCGACAAGGAAGGGCAGGGTCTGTGCCCCGCAGAGTTCCACTGGGGAGGTGGGCCTGGATGGAAGCTATCAAATCAGCTAGTGCTGGTCCTGGGTGTGTTTCCAACCATCGGGGCTGATGATGTTCAGAGGGGAATGAACCCTTCAGATGTGTCCACAGTTCAGTGAGAGCCGCACTGGGCCAGGACAGCTGGCTTCTTTTGTTCTGCCTCCCTAACCCTCCCTAACCTCCCTAACCTAACCCTAACCTCTCCAGGACAGCTGGGTTCTTTTGTTCTGCCTCCCTAACCTCCCTAACCTCCCTAACCTCCCTAACCTAACCCTAACCTCTCCAGGACAGCTGGGTTCTTTTGTTCTGCCTCCCTAACCCTGGAAGAGAAGCTTCCTCTCCAGACCTCAGTTTCCCCTTTTATAAAAGTGAGGTGCTTGGATTAGTTCTCAAAGTGATGAAAGTGTTCATTGCTCAGTCGTACCTGACTCTTTGTGGCCCCGTGAAGTAGAGCCCTCTAGGCTCCTCTGTCCTTGTCATTCTTCAGGCAAGAATACTGGAGTGGGGTGCCATTCCCTGGTCCAGGGGCATCTTCCTGACGCAGGTATCAAACCTGGGTCTCCTGCAGAGCAGGCAGATCCTTTACCATCTGAGTCTCCAGGGAAGCCCCCTTAAAAATGATGAATGACATTTATTAAGTGCTTAGTCTGTGCCTGGTGATTGATCAATGCCCTTGATTTATAACAACTTCATTCCCACAACAGACTAATTCCCTTTGCACATAAGAAAACCAAACACAGAGGGCAAGTAACTGAGCAGTGTCAGTTGTCGAGCTGGGAACTGAACCACAGCTGTCTGACCCCCGCCATTGCCAAGCTCAGCTACTCTGCCACACGGCATTCTGATGGATTCTGTGTCTGTACAATGGGTACAATACACCAACTCTGTTCCAGGGTTGACATGAGAACTGAATACACAGTCACACATAAAGCACCATATTTTCCTGGAGAACTAATCTCAGTATATGACTCTGGGTGGCTTTACCTACCCTGGAGAAGGAAATGACAACCCTCTCTAGTACTCTTGCCTGGAAAATTGCATGGACAGAGGAGCCTTGTAGGCTACAGTCCATGGGGTCACAAAGAGTCGGACACGACTGAGCAACTTCACTTCACTTCACTTTACCTAACCTGGCTCCAGATATGGAAAGCTGACTTGGCCTTCGCTATGAGAGTACTGTATGCCCTGGTCACTGCTTAATTCATGGGTGGTCAAGTCACTCCAGAGAGAAAACTAACCCAATTCCTAAATCATGACCTAAGTACAGTATTGGAAAAGAGGAACTCTCCTGCCAATCAGTTCAGTTCAGTTCAGTTCAGTTGCTCAATCGTGTCTGACTCTTTGCAACCCCATGGACTGCAGCATGCCAGGCCTCCCTGTCCATCACCAACTCCAGGAGCTTGCTCAAACCCATCCATTGAATTGGTGATTCCATCCAACCATCTCATCCTCTGTTGTCCTTGTCCCCTTCTCCTGCCACCTTCAATCTTTCCCAGCATCAGAGTCTTTTCCAGTGAGTCAGTTCTTCACATCAGGTGGCCAAAGTATTGCAGTTTCAGCTTCAGCATCAGTCCTTCCAATGAATATTCAGGACTGATTTCCTTTAGGATGGACTGGTTGGATCTCCTTACAGTCCAAGGGACTCTCAAGAGTCTTCTCCAACACCACAGTTCAAAAGCATGAATTCTTCGGTGCTCAGCTTTCTGTATAGTCCAACTCTCACATTCATACATGACCACTGGAAAAACTATAGCTTTTACTAGATGGACCTTCGTTGACAAAGTAATGTCTCTGCTTTTTAATATGCTAAAGGTTGTTCATAACTTTTCTTTTAAGGAGCAAGCATCTTTTAATTTCATGGCTGCAGTCACCATCTGGGTGGTGTCATCTGCATATCTGAGGCTATTGATACTTCACCTGCCAATCTTGATTCCAGCTTGTGTTCATCCAGTCCAGCATTTGTCATGATGCACTCTGCATATAAGTTATATAAGCAGAGTGACAATATCAGCCTTGATGTACTCCTTTCCCGATTTGGAACCAGTCTGTTTTTCCATGTCCAGTTCTAGCTATAGCTTTTTGACCTGCATACAGATTTCTCAGAAGGCAGGTCAGGTGGTCTGGTATTCCCATCTCTTGAAGAATTTTCCACAGTTTGTGGTGATCCACACAGTGAAAGGCTTTGGCATAGTCAATGAAGCAGAAATAGATGTTTTTCTGGAACTTTTTTGCTTTTTCCATGATCCAGAGGATGTTGGTAATTTGATCTCTGGTTCCTCTGTCTTTTCTAAATCCAGCTTGAACATCTGGAAGTTCACGGTTCATTTACTGTTGAAGCCTGGCTTGGAGAATTTTGAGCATTACTTTACTAGCGTGTGAGATGAGTGCAACTGTGCAGTAGTATGAGCATTCTTTGGCATTGCCTTTCTTTGGGATTGAAATGAAAACTGACCTTTTTCCAGTCCTGTGGCCACTGCTGAGTTTTCCAAATTTGCTGGCATATTGAGTACAACACTATCACAGCATCATCTTCCAGGATTTGAAATAGCTCAGGTGGAATTCCCTCACCTCCACTAGCTTTGTTCATAGTCATGCTTCCTAAGGCCCACTTGACTTCACATTCCAGGATGTCTGGCTCTAGGTGAGTGATCACACCATCGTGAGCATCTTGGTCATGAAGATCTTTTTGGTACAGTTCTTCTGTGTATTCTTGCCACCTCTTCTTAATATCTTCTCTTCTGTTAGGTCCATATCATTTCTGTCCTTTATTGTGCCCATTTTTGCATTAAATATTCCCTGAGTATCTCTAATTTTCTTGAAGAGATCTCTAGTCTTTCCCATTCTTTTGTTTTCCTCTATTTCTTTGCATTGATTGCTGAGGAAAGCTTTCTTATCTCTCCTTGATATTCTTTGGAACTCTGCATTCAAATGGGTATAACTTTCCTTTTCTCCTTTGCTTTCACTTCTCTTCTTTTCAGAGCTATTTGTAAGACCTCCTCAGACAATCATTTTGCCTTTTTGCATTTCTTTTTCTTGGGGATGGTTTGATCCCTGCCTCCTGTACAATGTCACGAACCTCCATCCATAGTTCATCAGGCACTCTATCTATCAGATCTAGTCCCTTGAATCTATTTGTCACTTCCACTGTATAATCATAAGGGATTTGATTGAGGTCATACCTGAATGCTCTAGTGGTTTTCCCTACTTTCTTCAATTTAAGTCTGAATTTGGCAAAAAGGAGTTCATGATCTGAACAACGGTCAGCTCCCGGTCTTGTTTTTGCTGACTGTATAGAGCTTCTCCAACTTTGGCTGCAAAGAATATAACCAGTCTGATTTTGGTATTGACTATCTGGTGATGTCCATGTGTAGAGTCTTCTCTTGTGTTCTTGGAAGAGGGTGGTCACTATGACCAGTGTGTTCTCTTGGCAAAACTCTATTAGCCTTTGTCCTGCTTCATTCTGTACTCCAAGGCCAAATTTGCCTGTTACTCCAGGTGTTTCTTGACTTTCTGCTTTTGCATTCCAGTTCCCTTTATGAAAAGGACATCTTTTTTGGGTGTTAGTTCTAGAAGGTCTTGTAGGTCTTCATAGAACCATCCGACTTCTGCTTCTTCAGCAATACTGGTCAGGGCATAGACTTGGGTTACCGTGGTATTGAATGGTTTGCCTTGGAAACAAACAGAGATCATTCTGTCATTTTTCAGATTGCATCCAAGCACTTCGGACTCTTTTGTTGACCATGATGGCTACTCCATTTCTTCTAAGGGATTCTTGCCCACAGTAGTAGATATAATGGCCATCTGACTTAACTTCACCCATTCCAGCCCATTTTAGTTTGCTGATTCCTAAAATGTCAATGTTCACTCTTGCCGTCTCCTGTTTGACCACTTCCAATTTGCCTCGATTCATAGACCTAACATTCCAGGTTCCTATGCAATATTGCTCTTTATAGCATCAGACTTTACTTCCATCATCAGTCACATCCACAGCTCCTTCCCTTTGGCTCCTTCCCTTCATTCTTTCTGAAGTTATTTCTCCACTGATCTCCATAGCATATTGGGCACCTACCAACCTGGGAAGTTCATCTTTCAGTGTCCCATCTTTTTGCCTTTTCATACTGTTCATGGGGTTCTCAAGGCAAGAATACTGAAGTGGTTTGCCATTCCCTTCTCCAGTGGACCACGTTTTGTCAGAACTCTCCACCATGACCCGTCCATCTTGGGTGGCCCTACATGGCCTGGCTTATAGTTTCATTGAGTTAGACAAGGCTGTTGTCCATGTGATTAGATTGGTTAGTTTTCTGTGATTGTGGTTTTCAGTCTGTCTGCCCTCTGATGGAGAAGGATAAGAGGCTTATGGAATCTTCCTGATGGGAGAGACTGACTGAGGGGGAAACTGCTTCTTGTTCTGACTGGTGGGGCCATGCTCAATTCAGCTCAGTTCAGTCACTCAGTCATGTCCAATTATTTGCCACCTCATGGACTACAGCACGCCAGGCCTCCCTATCCATCACCAACTCCTGGAGTTTTCTCAAACTCATGTCCATTGAGTCAGTGATGCCATCCCACCATCTCATGTAAATCTTTAATTCAATTTCCTGTTGGTAGGTGGGGCTGTGTTCCCTCCCTGGTATTTACCTGGGGGGCTTCCCTTGTGGCTCAACCAGTAAAGAATATGCCTGCAATCTGAAAGACCTGGGTTCCATCCCTGGGTTGGGAAGATCCCCTGGAGAAAGAAAAGGCTGCTCATTCCAGTATTCTGGCCTGGAGAACCCCATGGACAGTCCATGGGGTCGCAAAGAGTCGGACGTGACTGAGCAGCTTTCACTCCGCTTCCATCTATGGTTGGAGGTAACGAAGGTGATGGCAAAGCTGCTTCAAAAGGCCCCCTGCACACACTGCCACACTTAGTGCCCCTGGCCCTGCAGCGGGCCCCCGCCGACCACGCCTCTGCCGGAGACTTCTGGGCACTCACCGGCAAGTCTGGGTCAGTCTCTTGAGGGGTCACTGTTCCTTTCTCACCGGTTCTGGTGCACACAAGGTTCTGTTGTGCCCTCCAAGGGTCTGTCTCCCTGTCCTGTGTAAGTTCCGGCGGTTCTCTGGTGGGGTTAACGGTGACCTCCTCCAAGAGGGCTTATGCCACACCCAGGTCTGCTGCGCCCAGAGCCCCTGACCGTGCGGCAGACCACTGCTGACCTATACCTCCTCAGGAGACACCCAAACACAGTTCTGGCTCAGTCTCTGTTGGGTCTCTGGGTCCTGGTGCACACAAGGTGTGTTTGAGCCCTCTGAGTGTCTCTGGTGGGTATAGAGTTTGATTCTAAACACTTCACCCTTCCTACCATCTTGCTGGGGCTTCTCTGCCCTTGAACGAGGGGTATCTTCTCAAAGTCGCTCCAGTGCCACGCAGCTTGGGGCGGGGGGCAGTTATCAATGCCCATGGGGGCTATCAATTTTGCCAGGTTTAAGTCTATGCTCCTTAGAGGTCTCACATAGAGTCTGGCTTCCCTAGTGGCTCATGCAGGAGGCACAGGTTTGATCCCTGGGGTGAGAAAATCCCCCGGAGAAGGAAATGCCAACCCACTCCAGTATTCTTGCCTGGAAAATCTCATGGACAGAGAAGCCTGGTGGGCTGTAGTCCATGGGGTTGCAAAAGAGTCAGACATGACTTAGCGACTAACCAACAACTAGGCTATTCTCCTTAGAGCTCTCACATAAAGAGGCTATTTGAAATAAGGCTAAAAGGGCGGAAACATACGATAGAGAGAAAGGGAGGCAGGGAGGAGGAGAAGGAGGAGAGAGATTGATTTGTGATGACATCATTAGAATCCCCAGAGTAGGTGTGTCTGGAGTCATCAATTATTGAGTAACAAACCTTTTATGCTTAAAATAGTTTGAATATAGCTTCTGTTTTTTAACACTGAAAAAAAAATCACGCCTTACACTCATCGCATTACTGATCTTGGCCAAAAAGGAGGGCGCTGTAGACTGTAGAGCCGGCCGCTGTCACAGACTCTGCCACTGTTCTCCATCAGGGTTTCCCAACCTCAGCACAGCTGCAGCTTTGGGCCAGATTGTGGTGGAGCTGTCCTGGTGTTGTAGGGCTTTTAGCAGCCTCACCCACTGGCCACCCACCCACTGGCCTCACCCAGTAACACCAGTAGTGACCCTGCCCCCCAGCCCTAGATAGATCCAGATCTGATTTCTCTTAGAACCTGTTTCTTGGGCCTCATTTTTTCAGTAGGTGCTAGGAACATGCTTGGCAAGGGAAGGCAAGGTCTCTCAGAACTCCTGCATGGGACAAACACGATCAGCAGCAAGGGGCTGCGGGAAGGGGTGCTGGGAGCCACAAGGACTCCGTGTTTAGGAGAATTTGTGACAAGCAAGGGATCGGCCACTAAAAGGTCAAGTCCTTTAGCTCTGAGGTTGGCCAGCACGTCCTGGTAACAGCCCTTGTTGGCTGGTCAGTGCCTGTGTCACCAGTGGCAGCCATCAACCCTACTTTGGCAGAAAGGACCAGGGCTGCAAACCGAGCCCACGTGGGGAATGGCACCCCACAGGGTCCCGGACTCACTGCCGTCCACAGACACGTTATATCTGAACCATCCCATAACTAATCTCAGAGTGGGCTGTGCCCGCTCTCTGCCAAGCCAATCCTGCTTAGCTGCAGTGGCACTTTTCCAGGGCAGCCTTCCTGCTGGCCCCTAATGGGGTTAAGGTCCCTTGGACCTTAATGGGTGCTGTGGAGCACCACGCACATCCCCGTGGTCCCTCTGACTGCACTGAGGGTTCCCATCGGCAACGAGGCTGCCTTGCCCAGTCAGGGAGCCCGGGAACACCTATGCTTGTGTCTCCCAGGGCGTCCCTTGGCTGAGCGCGGATGGCCTGGGGTGTGATACCCTGGCTCATTGGCCGCAGGTTGAGATGACTCGGAGCCATAACCTGCACTCCTGAGGCCCCTGCAGGGCCAGGCTGAAGCTGCCCCCTTTGCTTGGCCCCTCCTCCACCTTCTGTCACCTCTTCTGACTTCTGATGTCTTCCTGGTCTCCCTGGCATGGGGGGAAGATCCATCACTTTCACACCAAGACAGCCCACCCTAGACTCTCTGTTACTGCTCTCCCAATGCTGTGGACTCCTCCTTTGAGGTCCTTAGCAGAACTTTAAATTAAATGCCGAATTATTTATTGCCAGCTTCGTCCAATAAAATATACCCTCCAGGAAGGCAAAGATCATTGTCTTATTGGTCATTGAGTCTCCAGGGCCTGGCACAGGAAATGTATTATTATTATTTTATTAATAGTTACATAAATACTAGTCCTAGTTATTTGAAGTCAGGATCCATGTTTGATCCAACCCTTTTAATTCTCCATTTCATGTCACCGGACTTTGCTGCCAAGAGGCCACTCAGTGTTGCTGGATGAATAAATGATACTGAATGCTGACACTAGGACTTCTTGGTGGTCCAGTGGCTAGGACTTACACTTATGCTGCTGGGTGTCTAGGTTCAGTCTCTGGTTGGGGAACTGGGGTCACACCAGCTGAATGGCGTGGCCAAAAAATATATAAAATTTAAAAATGAATGCTAGCATATTTTGAATGCTTTCTCTGTGTCTGAACTGGTGGCAAGTCCCTTCCGTTATTACATTGGATCCATACAACAATCCTATGATGTGGGAACAATAACCATCCTTGTCTTACGGTTAGAACTGAGGTTGCAGAGAGCTTAGGTGTCTTCCCAGAGACACACAGCTAGCGCACAGCAGAGCACGGTTATGAATTTGGGTTCTATCTGATGCCAAACTCTCCCGCCCAGCTTTGCTAGCTTTCTTAGCTGGAAGGAGTTCTGAGCAGGGTGTTGCTTTGAGTCTCTTTAACTGTTTTCCATGACTTAACTCTTGCCATGCGTAGGGCTTAGGCTGAATCAGATAGGAGTAAATGACATCATAGCCGAAAGTTGCAGTGACTTTGTTGCCCACTCGTGCGCCTTATCTTCATTCCTAGGACATCACTGTCAAAGGAGATTTGTTCTTTTTGACAGCACTTATTATCCTCAAAACAATGCTTTTGAAGTGTTGATTGATTCGTGGCATTAACCCAGTAGTTAAGACTGTGAAGCTAATGAGAGCAAGATTGTAGCAACTATTGACACGGTTAGTCGTTAGTCATAAGAAGGACCCAGGAGAAGCTGGTAAGGGGACCACCCTTATCACTGGACAAGCAGTGCAGTGTTGCTGGTATTGAGTGCATATTAGCCAGCACTCTTCTTTAAACTTCTTCCTTTTAAAAAAAGTTAATTTATTTGGCTGCATCGGGCCTTAGTTGTGGCAAACTCTTAGGAGCAGCATGTGAGATCTAGTTCTCTCATCAGGGATCAAACCTGGGCCCCCTGCGCTCGGAGCACGGAGTCCTAGCCACCTATGTGTCACGTGTTCCACCTTGGGCCAATCGCTGCTCAGAATCAGAGGGCTCGTATTGGCCAGTCTGAGTCACATGACTGACCTGTGAGCGGGAGGAGGACCGGGACTGAGCCGTGTCTTCCGGTGATGTCGGCTCCTCAGGGTCACAGGAGGATGGTGTTGGGGGCGTGGAGAGGGGCATGGGTAATAACATTGCCTCCAGCTCTCTCAACAAATTTCTTGCTAAGGATGCTGAACTCACCAGTGGGTAACTGCGAGGGTCCCCCTTTGAACTTTGATAAGTTTTGGCTCAGTGAAAAGAATTTTCAGGTTTTCTGACGCCATCTCCACTCTCGAATGATGACTAACGGCCAGTGATGTTCCTTGGGCCCCGCGATGTTGGATGATTCAGTCTCTAGTCTCCCCATTTTTTCCCAATGTTTTTTCAGTCTCTCTTTCAGGAAGAATTTATTGAACACCTAGTCAATGCAAAGTGTTTTGTCAGGTACAGCTTCTTCTTAAGGACATCATCTTTAAAAATTCTTTTTATATATTAATGGGATTCTGTAGGGTAATTCTGAGTACTGTCTAGTCCTTAAAACAAGTTTGTTTTACCTCTGAAAACACTTTGATAACATTTATTTATGCTATAACATACATTTGAAAAGTATTAAGCTCTTTTCTAAGAATTAACTCTTTTCTGAGAATAGCTTTATTTCCTTATTTGGCTTTATTTTCTAAGAATTAACTCTTTTCTGAGAATAGCTTTATTTCCTTACTTGGCCATGCTGGGTCTTTTGCTGTGCAGGCTTTTCTCTAGTTGCGGCGAGTGGGGGCTTCTCTCTCTTTGAGGTGCATGGTCTTCCCATTGCAGCAACTTCTCTTGTTGCAGGGCAGTCTCTAGAGTGGACGGGCCTCAGTAGTTGTGGCTCCTGGGCTCTAGAGCAATAGTTAAGGCACACGGGCTTAGTTGTCCCAGAGCATATGGGATCTTCCTGGACCAGGGATCAAACCTGTGCCTCCTGCCTTGGTAGCAGATTCTTTACCACTGAGCCACCCAGGAGGCCCCTAAGCTATACCCTTTTAAGAATATTATAAAGTTCAATCATTTTTATATTTCAGAGCAATATTTAAGCCAAAATTCTCTTTTCTAGATGTTTTAGTGTCTTTTTTTCATTTTAAGATACAGGTTTCAGATCAGCGCCTTTTTTTTTTAATTGAGATATAATTAACATAGAAAATTATATTAGCATCAGATGTACAATGTAGCAATTTGATATTTGTATACATTGTGAAATGTTTACCAAGAGTCTAGTTAGCATCTGTCACCATACACGGTTGCAGAATATTTTTTTCTAGTGATGAAAACATTGAAGATTTATTCTCCTAGCAGCTGTCAGATATGCAATAGAGCATTATTGACTATAATCACCGTGCTGTGTGTCACGTCCTCATGAGTTAGCTATTCTAACCAGAAGTGTGTCCCTTCTGCTTCCTCCCTGCTCTCTGCCTGCCTCTTCCTCCCCGTCACCCACCTCTGGCAACCGCCTGTCTGCTCTCTGTATCTATGAGCTTGTTTGTTTCCCTTTAGGGTCCGCAGTGTTTGTACAATACTTGTATTTCTCTGTATGACTCATTTCACTTAGCATAATGCCATCAAGCTTCATCTGTGTTGTGGCAAATGGCAAGTTTTGTTCTCTTTTATGGCTGGATAATATGTGGTACGTATGCACCACACTTGGCTTTCCTGTTCATTTATCAGTAGACACTTAGGTTGTTTCCATGTCTGCCTATTTTTAAAATGCTGCAGTGAACATGGGGTACATATATCCTTTTAAATAGTAGGGGTACTTTTGAGTACATACCCAGAATTGGAATTGCTGGATCATTTGATAGTCCTATTTTAATGTTTTGAGGACTCTCAATATTGTTTTCCATAGTGATCGCTTCAATTTCCATTCCCACCAACACTGCCCACGTGTTCCCTTTTCTCCATGTCCTCTTCAAAACTTTTTACCTCTTATAAAAAGGCAATAGCCTTATTTGGTAATAGCCATTCTAACAGGTATGAGATGGCACTTCACTGTGGCTCCATCTTTACCGGAGTGTAGCGCTGTGACGGTTCTGCTGCACAGTGGAGTGAATCAGCTCTGTGCGTGCATCTATCCCTCCCCTCTCGCACCTCGCTGCCCACCCCACTCCCTTCTCACCCCTCTAGGCCATCATAGAGCACAGAGCTGCCCTCCATGTGCTGTTTCATAGGTTTCCAGCAGGTATTTTATGCTGGTAAATTATCCATGTCAAGCCCAGTCTCCCAACCCACCTCACCCTCTCCTATTACCCGGGGTCCGCACGTCTGTTATCTATGCCTGTGTTTCTGTTCCTGCGCTGAAACTAGGCTCATCTGTACCATTTTGATTTTGGTTTGCATTTTCCTGATAATTAGTGCTTTCCTGATAATTAGAGCACCTTTTCATGTCCTTGTTACCGTTTGCATGTCTTCTTTGGAAAAATGTCTGTCCAGGCTCCATTTTGTGATTAGATTTTTTTCTTTTGACTCTCATTAATTCTTTATATGTACTTTGGATATTAGCCCATTATCAGATGTATGATTTTTCAGATACTTTCTCTCATTTAGTTGGTTGCCTTTTCATTCTGTTGATGGTTTTCTTTTATGTAGACGCTTTCAATACGATGTAGTCCCACTTGATACTTGCTTTTGTTGCCTTTGCTTTTGATGTCATAAGAACTTTTGTATGTGTGGTAATACACACACAACACAAACACCTTACCCATCTTCAAGTGCATGGCTCAGCGGCACTGAGCACACTCAGTGTTGTGCAGTCATCACCGCCATCCAGCTCCATAACTCTTTTCATCTTAGAATGCTAAAACTATAACCATTATGTTATAGCTCCTCATTCTCCCCTCCCTCTAGCCCCTGGCAGCCAACCACTCCACTTTCTGTTTCTATGATTTCAACTATTCATGCCCGTGAAATCATGCAGTATCTGTCTTTTTGTGGCTGCGTCCTTTCATTTAGCATGGAGTCCTGCAGAGGCATCCGTGCTGTAGCACGTGTGAGGCACTCCTGGCCGTTAAGACGCTCCTCTTTTGAGCATTGCCTGAGCAGTCCACTGTATGCCTGTGTATAACACATCTCGCTCACGCTCTCACCTGTCAGTGGGTCTCTAAGCTGCTCCCACGTTTTGGCTGTTGTTAATAACGCTACTCTGAACATGAGTGTGTGAATCTCTCTTTGAGACCCTGCTTTCAATTACTTTTTGTCTGTTGTTGTTTAGTTGTTAAATTGTGTCTGACTCTTTGTGGCCCCATGGGCTATAGCCCACTAGGCTCCTCTGTCCGTAGGATTTCTCAGGCAGGAATCCTGGAGTGGGTTGTATTTCCTTCTGTCTTCCTGACCAGGGATTAAGCCCACATCTCCTGCATTAGCAGGAGGATTCTTATCACTGAGCTACTTTGCTTTGGATATATTGATATTGCTGTATCATATAGTAATTCTATTTTTCCTTTTTTGAGGAAATGTCATACTTTTTTTCATTTATATTCCCAACAGTGTGAAAGGGTTCAAATTTCTTTACACCCTGGTCAACTCTATGCTATTTTCTTTTTTATTCATAGTGGTCATTCTAATGAGGGTATGGTGACCCATTTAATTTTTACAATTAATTAATTAAATTTTTTTATTTTGAAAACATTTCTCTACTTTACTCGGGCCGGGTCTTCATCAGTGCCTGTGGGCTTTCTGCAGCTGCAGGGGTGGGCTGCTCTTGATTGCCGTGTGTGGGCTTCTCGCTGCAGCGGCTTCTCCGGCTGCGAAGCGCGGGCTGTAGGCTGCGTGGGCTTCAGTTGGTGCAGCTCTTGGGCTCTAGAGCATGGACTCAGCAGCTGTGGTGCACGTGCTCAGCTGCATGTGGAATCTCCCTAGACCAGGGCTCGAACCCATGTCCCCTGCCTTTGCAGGCAGGTTCTTTACCACTGAGCCAGGGAAGTCCAGATTCAGTTGTTGTTAATTGGAGGATAATTGCTCTACAATATTGTGTTGGTTTCTGCCACATGAATCAGCCACAGGAATACACATGATCCACCCTCCTGAACCCCGCTTCCATCTCCTGCCCCATCCCATCCTTGAGGCTGGCACAGAGCGCCGGATTGAGCTCCCCATGTCAGATGGGAAATTCCCACTGCCTATCTTACAAATGGTCATGTATATGCTATTCTCTCAATTCCATTTAATTTTTAATTTCACTATTTGACAGGGTAATCCAGTCATGTAGATTAAAAAATGATAAAAAGATAAGCAGTGGAAGATATTTCTCCTGTACTAATTCCCATGCCCCCAAAAACAAATTTACAAAGCCTGTTAGCAGATTCTTGTTTATTCTTCATGTGATGTTTTCATTCATCTAAATAAAAAAATACATTTAAAATAAAAAGTCATCCCACCGTGCATAGTGTCCCACACCTGCCTCTTCCTCTTTCATGATATATGTCCTATGATTCCTTTCACATTTGAATATAAAATGCTCCTCTCTTTAAAAAAATTTTTTTGGAGGCTACACCACCTGGTATGTGGGATCTTATGTTCCCTGTCCGGGGATGAAACCCATGCCCCCTGCAGCAGAAGCGAAGGGTCTTAACCACTGGACCAACAAGGAAGTCCCTTTTTTTAAGCTCTATAACACTTCACTGTATGGCTGGTATCATCATTTATTTAACCAGACTCCTAATGAGGGACATACAGGCTGTTTATAACTTCCTGGTACAGAAATAACATGGCAATGAATAACCTTTGGCATCGGTTTCTTGCTATGTGTAAATGTTACCTGTAGGTAAATAAGAACATTCCTAGGAGTAGAGTGGCTCGGTCAAAGTGTAAATGCATTTGTGACTTTGGTAGGCATTGCCACGCGCATGTGGAGAGGCTGTGCCCATTTGTATCCTGGGGAGGGAGCCCAGCAGACACGGCCTCACCGGCACAGAGAGGGGGTGGCCCCTGTGCTTGGCTCTAGCCGACGTGATCGCCGAGAGACTCTAGCCGAGAGTCGCTGAGAGACTCTAGCCGACGTGATCGCCGAGAGACTCTAGCTGAGAGTCGCTGAGAGACTCTAGCCGAGAGTCGCTGAGAGACTGCCTTTCCTCCCAGCTCAGGGTTCACTCTCATGGTGGAGATACACTTTAGCACCCTTAAATGCATCTGCTTTTGTGATTTGCAAGAGGGAGCAAAGAGCATACTGACGAAACTCGGGAGCAGGCTGAATTAAGAACCACCGCAAAGAGCAATAATGAAAGCCGACGTAAAGATGTGAGAAGTTGCCGGGGTCCAGCCCCGGTGGATCCAGGGTGATTCGAAGGTGGGGGGACGGCATCGGCGTCTCTGGAAAAATACATATTTAATCACAGATATATAGAGAGATTAGAAACGGATAGTGTAGTAGGAAGATTAGTGGAGAAAAGGGGCTGAATAACTTGGATTACGTGGAATAGCATCCATGCTCCAGATGGGAATTCAGCCAGAAAAACGAGAAGCAAGAAAGAAGCGACATGGGGGTATCAGTCTTTCTGGAAACTGATCCGATTTCTTTATTTTGGGGTTTGCTTATATACCTTTTGTTACATATAGGGATGAATACAGAGTCACGCAGGGGTCAGCAGTCCTGACCTTTATCAAAATCAGGTGCTTCACATAAATGTATGAAAAAAAGGTCTTAGGGATATTACATCATCTTCTGGCCATGAGTGAGACCTGCTGACATTTTATGATCCTTTCTTTCTGATAACCAAAAAACTTATTTCTTCCAAGGGTGTTTTTTCTTAAACCAGGCACCACCCTCCAAATAAAGTTACATTCCTATAGGGTGAGGGTGTAGTGAGTTACAATCAAGAAAGGAATTTATTTAACCCAAGGTTAACATGATTAATCTTAAAGGTTAATACTTATTTCTCCTATATGCTTAAAGGTTAATGCTTATTTCTCGTATATGTTAGTTATATTCATTATAAGGGTAGGGAACATGGAGATTTAGCACCAAATATCAGCCCAACAAATGAAAATCCTTTCACCAATGCTCCCCTTAAGATCTGTTTAGTCTTAAGATAGTGATAAAGTTACATTTTTATATAACAAGGACACAGTGATTTATAACAAAGCACAGTGATCTATTACAAAAGAGAAAATCCATTAACTCAAAAAGTCTAGTATTGCTAACCTTAAAAACTACTATATTTCCTTTTCTATATTCCAAATACATTGATTAATATTTTCCCAGGTGCCTAAGGATATGGAGGCCTGGTGGCAATCATTGACTCAACAAGAAGAAAAAGCCCTATGCTAATTAAGACTCTCAAAATACTCCAAAACTCTCTGTGCTGTTTATGGTTGAGAGGTAGTGAACAATCATGTGCCTAGTGGCGGCAGTATGGATAATCCTGTTACACAAGCTAGTCTGTCAGCAGAGAGGTTTGACCTGAGACATCCTTGTCCCACCCAGAGCAGGGAATTAGCAGCAATTATTGGCACAACAAATGAAAAACCCTTCACCAATATAATTCCTAACCAACCCACTATACTAATAATTTCCAACTCCCCAAAAGAATTTGCCTTTAGTAAGTCTAAAACATCTCGTGCCTCTCAGGTTGGGAGGCTGTAAACAATCACATGTGGCCGGACGAACCTATACAGGCGGGCTAGATAACCTTCAGAGGAGTCCGTAAGCTGAAACACTCTTGTCACGCCCAATAATTTTTATTGCCTTGGAGCTGCACGTTTACTCCTTCTCCGAGAGAAACGGTTATGGGGGAGAGCCCCCCGTAAAGTCAGAGGTGTAGGTGAGAGCATAAAACAGACTCTGGTTTGGGGGTTAGATGCTCGGGAACAGGGGGTTTCCTGAGGCTTGATCACGCCTTTGCGTATGCCAAGCCTCCTTCCTCATGACCTTTGCCATGGGCGGAGTTCCTCACACTGGCTCCCGGCAAGAAGTGTGGCCAGGCAATGAGAGGAAAATGAGCCACAGTTTGGACAGGAAGTGACTAATAAAGAGTAATGTTGAGATGGCATCAAACTGGAAGATAGGTGGGGAGCTCCTGAACTTCTTCGAATGAGCCCGTTCTTTCCTCCGAAGGGGATGACGTCACTGGGTGCTGAACGTGCTCTCAGATGGGCTCAAGGAACACTGCCCATGCCCACGGCACTTTCCCGTCTGCAAAATGGGGATTTGTTATCAGTGGGGCTCTGTTATCAGGTGGCCTTGAGGGTAAAATGAGACCGCATAAGTGGAGACTGAGACAGCTGGGTGTGGTCCTTTACAGACGTGAGGCAGATGGGCTGGAGAACCAGTGGGGCAGCAGCCTGCAGACCGCGCGCCCCTGTGAGCCCTGTGGGTGCTGCAGACCCCCCTGTCCTAGGTGCGCAGCTGAGGCCAGGCCACTGGAGGAAGCATTTCTATCTGAGCGGTTTTGGTAGATTTCCTAGAGAGATCTAAAAAGGGATGTGAATTTCCAAGGCAGGCATGACTTCTCTTCTCGTTTTAATACATATGCAGTTCCATACTGTGCTGTTATGCTCATCCTTTGCACCCTTTTTCCTAAAGAGGCTCTCCAAAATTGTAGGGGCTACCACAATCTTAACTCTGCCTCTGATGAGTCATTATTATTATCCTGATCAGAAGGGTTAGGGAGAGGCAAATGGTGTTCTAATTTTTGAAAGCGTAGATTTCAAAAATTAATAAGCATCCAAAGGGATGCAGACGCTTCATTCTCAGCCCCTCCACCTTCCCCCTTCCTTCTTCCCTCCCTCCTTTCTCACCTCCCTTTCTTCCACCAGCACACTGTTCCAAACAAAACTACTGGAAATAGCAAATCCTCACTTTCACGGATCTTATATTACAGTTGAGGCAACAGATAAGGCGACAAGACACAAGGAACATGTCTTGCATGGCACTGAATTCTGGGAAGCAAAGCAGAACTGGGCAGTGGAGAAAGCAGGGAATAGTGTAGGTCAAGTGGTGAAAAAAGCCTTTTAAAGCGGTGACATCTCGTCTGAGACCTGAGCGGGGAGCATGAACCAGTCCTGGAGATCAGAGGAGCGTTCCAGGCAGAGGAAGGACAGGGCAGGGTCTTGAGGGGAGAGGAGGCTTGAGTGAGGAGAAGGTGAGGGGCAGACAGCCTGGGACCAGGAAGAAAGAGAAGAGGAGGGGATGGGGTGGGGGGACAGGGGTGGGGGTCTGGACGGAGTTGGAGCTTTAGACGGTGGCCATTTCTTGCAGGGGGAGAGGGGATTTGCTTGCTGTGGTCAGAAGTGTGGATAGTACCCCAAAACGCTATGCAGAACCATTGCAGGCTCTAAATTGTATTTATACAGAGCATTTATAAACACATCGAGAAGAAAACAGTTGTTTGAATGGTTCCCATGGGTTCCTTGTGAACAAAGTGTGCCAAGTAACTCTGTTTCCTTTCTTGTAATATTTATGAAAGCAAGACATTAAAGCAATTCTGTGGACATTGTGGGTCATGTTTATGAAAGCATTTAATGAAGTAACTCGGGATAGGATAGTAGAACATGGAATAGACAGTAATGCTTTGCAGAAAATTTGCACCTATTTGGTCAATAGATTGAGGTCAAGACCCAGCTGAGTTCAGAGAATCTCTGCTTATCGCAGTTCTAGAGAGTCAGTGCCGGGAGCAGAGTGAGCAGACCTGATCAGAAATGAAATGAAATGAAAATAACGCGCGGGCACTACCATCCGGAACAAGTATTAATAAAGTTTAGTTTAATCATTCCTTTTTGGAGGTTTGTCTGTATTTGGTCAGTTTCTACTCTCCCCGGCATCTGAAAATGTCTGTCTAGACTTTTTTCTGTTTTTTTTTTAAAGGGAAAGTAGAAACAAAATTGGTTAACAGATATTCTTAGAAAGGAGAGCCCGAGGGAGACTGAAATAACACTAATTGAAGGCAATTTGTTTTTCAAGAATAGTGCTCCTGGAATTGGGAAAGTTAGTGTTGGTTGGTTGCCAGCAAATGTTTGTTTAAGCTTTCTAATGTAAGACAAAGCGGGAGGCTGGAGCCAGGCTGGGCAGGTACCAGAAATTTGCCACTGCAGAGTCTTGCTACCAGGGTCCATGCGTCTTCAAGGAGTTCTGCTTGAGAAGACCCCCTTTTGGAGTTTTCCCAGCCAACTCTGAGAAAGATGGGGTTTGGCCAGGAGAGGGCAGAATACATTCCAGATTCACTTCAATCAGACCAATCAGGGGATTGGGGTACTTGCCCCAAAGACAGGAAGACTGGATTCTGGGTGGCCCAAAGTGATGTCCTTTCTAAGCGTCAGTTGACAGCGTTCATATAGCAGGGCCATCTGCGTCCTCTTTTCCTTCCTCTGTGCCTGCCTGTCCACCACGTGCCCATCTGCTTATCTATTCAGTGTGCATTGTACCTGCAGATCGGGAAACCCCGAAAACCTGAGAGTGCTTACAAGGTGACGGGCAGCAATGTGTGTCATTGCCGAGCATTGCACAGCAGCCCACCTGTGCTGAGCGTTCGTTACAGTGGGGCCAAGAGGCGGGGTCCCGATGTCCACAGGGGCCCTGGGCAGCTGTGTTCCGTGGCCTGTAGGCATTATTTGGGTAGCACGTCAGTTTTTGCTGCATCTCTAAAGCTGCCCTTTACTTAGCCCCTCAGTTGTGGGCAGTCGCAGCCCTTGTGTGAGCCTGGGAGGACAGAGCATGAGCCGTCTGATGCCAGCTTCCCAGCACCACCTCCCGGGCACAGCAGCCCCAGGCCCGCCACTTACCTTCCTAACCTCTGGTTTTCTGGTCTACAGAATGGGTGTGCAGCCCCAGTTAGCAGGTTGCCTTTCTCATTAAGGGTCTGTTTTCAGGGTGAAGAGAACAGAGCCTGAAGAGTAAGTGTGTGTCAGCAAGACACCCACCCTCAGAGGCACAGTAGTTAGGAGGATTTGGAACAAGACATATCTGATTTTCTAAGACTCCACTGTCCCTTACCAACAGTGTGAAATTGGTATTTTAGCAGAATCTACTCTGTGATGCTATGAACATGAAACATGAGGTGAAGCTGTAGTCCAGTGCCGGGTCTTCAGGCAGTCCTAAACCGCTTCGTGGGAAATAGATGGGAAACAGTGGAAACAGTGTCAGACTTTATTTTTTTGGGCTCCAAAATCACTGCAGATGGTGACTGCAGCCATGAAATTAAAAGATGCTTACTCCATGGAAGGAAATCTATGATCAACCTAGATAGCATATTCAAAAGCAGAGACATTACTTTGCCGACTAAGGTCCGTCTAGTCAAGGCGATGGTTTTTCCAGGGGTCATGTATGGATGTGAGAGTTGGACTGTGAAGAAGGCTGAGCGCCGAAGAATTGATGCTTTTGAACTGTGGTGTTGGAGAAGACTCTTGAGAGTCCCTTGGACTGCAAGGAGATCCAACCAGTCCATTCTGAAGGAGATCAGCCCTGGGATTTCTTTGGAAGGAATGATGCTAAAGCTGAAGCTCCAGTACTTTGGCCACCTCATGTGAAGAGTTGACTCATTGGAAAAGACTCTGATGCTGGGAGGGATTGGGGGCAGGAGGAGAAGGGGATGACCAAGGATGAGATGGCTGGATGGCATCTCTGACTCGATGGACGTGAGTCTGAGTGAACTCCGGGAGTTGGTGATGGACAGGGAGGCCTGGTGTGCTGCAGTTCATGGGGTCTCAAAGAGTCGGACATGACTGACGACTGAACTGAACTGAACCCTGTCTGTAGTGCTGACTGTTTTGTTTTTTATTTTTTCCATCACTGTTCACTCGTCTAGAAGTAGGATATTATTAGGGAGCCTGAAAAATTAATATGGACTGTTTTACCCGCCACAGAGATGCTTGGGGAGGATTTTTCTGCAGTTTTTCTTTTTTCTTTCATTGCTTCTGTAAAGATTAGAAGAAATAGCATGATGGTGAGAATTTGGGGATTCCAAATGTCTCAGATCCATTTTTCTCGTATTTTTCTGAAGGGAGAAAACAGAAAGCGGGAAAGGGAAGAGCGTGTCTTGGGCGCAGAGGTTGGTAAACATTTTCCGTGAAGGGTCAGAGAGTAAATATGTTAGGCTTTTTTTTTTTAGGTCAGATGGTCTGTGTCCCAAGAGTTCCACTCTGATGTCTCCCACGGAGAATGTATAAACAAGGGAGCACAGCTGTGTTCCAATAAAACTTTATTGACAAGACAGGCATCAGTCCAGATTCGGCCTGCTTTAGAAATTAAAAAAGAATGCCTAGGTATGCCTACTTGGGCAAGGCTTGGGTGGGATTTCACATTTTAAAGATCACCCTCCTTATATTATTCATGGGAAAGCCTCCTAGGGTTTCAAAGCGTCAGCATTTCATCAGAAAGTCCGGCCCTTCCAGCCCAGCGTCAGATGAGCTTCTGGCTTTTCTAGTTTTAGGTCTAGCCTTTGCGTCTGCGGTATCATTCCAGCAACGGGGGAGCTTCGGTTCTAAGCTGATGACGAGTTTCTGGCCCACTTCAGGGCCTTCCCGAGCCCCCTTCCCTCTCCCTGTCCCTCTCACCCACCCCACTCAACGGTCAGCCAGTATGACCCATCGCTGCTTCCTGTGCGGCACTGGTAATCCCCACACTTGGCTGTTTCAGCCCCACCTTTTGTCAGGATTGTGGCGGTGAGATGAGTTCCTCCTGTCTTGAGACAGATGCCTTTGAAAGGAGAGAGCTCTGCAGTGGGTCCAGGCAGTAGGTCACTCGTCACAGGCTCTGTTGTGTCTGTGTAACATCTGGGGGGCTGCCAGGTGATTTGCCTGTAAGCTATGCAGAGAAGAAAGAAGAAACCACCCATCTAAAGTATTCAGATTTTGGCCTTAATTAAAATGCAGAATAAATATGTAAAGGCTAAAGAGCATGAATTATAGATACCAGGGTTTCTATATAAAAATCCGTTTCCGTCCATAGAGGCGCGCGCGTGTGTTTGTAGCAGGGGGGAGGTGTCCATACACGTTGGTGAAGCAGTGTAATTACGGCTGTGTGTGCTGAGCAAGATGGGGACCGGTCTATTGAAAGAGAATGCATCCTCAGCTGCCTCTCTCATTTCACCTCCTCCACGGACTTTTTTTTTCCACCTCGATTCTATGAAGGGCTAATCCTGACCCTTGTTATTTAAATTGCTCCAGCAGGGCTGCAAAAGCTGCCTTCAGCCTTTTAAAAACCCTTGCTAACCGGCTAACCAGGCTGGCAGAGCAAAGCCCTTTCTATTCGTCATTCCTGCGTGGAGCGCCCTGAGGATGGGGCCAGGGGATCTCTCAGCCTGAGTGACAGTCTTGGGTCTTAAGCAAGGCCAGGCCAGAGCCCATTCATCCTAAGAGCTGGAGCCTCTGGGCTTTTCCATTAAGGGCCTCAGAAAGACGCCCAAAGGGCTGAAATCAGGTATCCAAGCGTGTGGCTCTCTTATTAATGGCTAGGAGGGATCAAGAAAAAGAACATTGAGGGATCAAAGGAAAGATCAAGGGAGCTACCCGAATGCCCATTTCAGAACTGGGCTTTTTTTTTTTTTTTAACGTTCAAATTTTACAAATTGGTATTAATAGGATGTTACATTAACACAGTTTAAAGCATAGCATTGGGAAAAATCACGCGGAGAATTAATTCCTGTTACTCAAGAACTTTGGAAAACACACAAATTAAATGTGAAACTAGCAATTACATTTTAAATCAGTATGGGTGGAGGGAAGGCGGCTTTTGGTAACAGACAGAAAGAGCTGAGTCTTTTAGAAAGCCTCATAAGTTGTATGTGTGTGGGGGAGTGGGGTTTAGTTTTAGAGAAAAGTGATGCTTAAGAAAAATCCCAACTCCTTGAACGTACACACATACCAGGCATTATCAGCCTGTGGAGTGAAGCCCCTGATTCTGCTTGGACGATCCTACTAAGGTGGTCTCTGGGGTAGAGTTCATGCTGCTTCTGGCCAGCCTGGTCAGAAGCAGAGCTGGGGTGTTTCCTGGGACTGGAAGCAGATGGGGGTGATCAGAGGCAGCCCCCCATTCCCTCAGCCTCTCATCAGACCTGCCCACATGGCAGGAGAGACCAGAGATTGTTGTTTAATTGCTAAGTCGCATCTGACTCTTGCAATTCCATGGGCAGTAGCCACACCAGGCTCCTAAGTCCATGGGATTCTCCAGGCAAGAATACTGGAGTGGGTAGCCATTCCCTTCTCCAGGGGATCTTCCTGACCCAGGGACTGAACCAGTGTCCACTCTCTACTACTGAGCCACCAGGGACCGAGGACGACCGTCTTCTTGTTTGAAATCATTTTAGGCAACTCTGCCATGGCAGGTCCTAGAAAGTATCTGCCGTGGATTTGTACGAGGAAGATGGAATACCCGAGATAAAAGCAGTAAGTGAATAAAGCTCTGCTGGTTTTGTATTTTTTTTTCCTGATTATTTGAAGCAAAATTTCAGCTGTTACATCAGTTTTATCCAAACAACAGATGGCCTGTAGCGTCTCCAAGGCTCTGAAGATATATGGAGTCAACCCAGCTACCAGGGCTGGGGTCAGCAAACTCTGGCCAGCCACATCCGGCCTGCTGCATGTTTTTGTTAAACAAAGTATTGTTGGAACTCAGCATTGCTCGTTCACTGTAAACGCCGTGGCTTCTCACAGGCTGCAAGCGCAGAGTTGAGTAGTTGCAGTAGAGACTGCATGGCTGCAAAGCCTGAAATAGTTACTGTCTGGCCTCTTAGGGAGAGCATTCATTGTCCCCTGCACGAGACTATGGAGAAAAATCAAACCCAGCTTGTTTCATAAATGCAGATTTAGTGCAGTTTTTAGATAATGTATTTACTTGGCTGTGCTGAGTCTTGAGCTGCCCGCGGACTCTCTAGTTGTGGTCTCTCCTCATCGTGGTGCATGGGCCTCTCACTCAGTGGCTTGTCTTGTGGAGACGGGCTCCCGGGAGCATGGGCTTCAGTAGTTGCAACACGAGGGTTCAGGAGTTGTGGTACACCGGCTTCGTTGTTCCAAGGCGTGTAGAATCTTCCCGGACCAGGGATCGGACCCTTCTCCCTTACATTGGCAGGTGGACTCTTATCCACTGTACCACTGGGGAAGTCCAAACCCAACTTATTTTTGAAAACAAAATCTGGAAATTTCAGTTTCTGTCATTGTAGGTCCAGGAAGCCTTTTCTCTGCCCCCAAGCCAGCTCTTAGTTCTGGGAGTCCCTCTGTCATACTCCACAACAAGAAAAGACTGTACTGATGTTTCAGTGGGGAAATTGAAGGCTGTGGTTTTACTCTTTTTTTCTCTCTTTCACTTTTTGAAGCTATATAACAGAAATGAGAGTGTGACAGGCAAGTTCTTGACTATGAAATGATAAAGGTCAAACTGCTCAAACCTTCTTTGCAAGTAAAATGTCTGGCTAACTGAAACATGTCAGAAATGTCGACTGGTTATCAGGTTGGCAGATAACGTGAAGTGCTCACTACTGGGGCTGCCTTCATTTACCTAGTGGGTTTCGCGGGCACCGCCTCCTCTGTTGGTCTCTCTGGCTATTATTTGGCTGCTCAAGTGGCTCACGCCTTACACTGTTGCAGCCATGAAAGACTGTCGTCAGCCGCCCTGCCGTTGTTTCCCTTTCTTTTCAAGGAAGCGCCAAGTGTCAGGTCCTCACAGGGCACTCAGCACATCTGCAGATGTGTGAGATGCCAGCCCACAAGGGACACTTCGTAATTCTGCAGCTACAGAAACAACCACTTCTTGTTTATACCTCACACGGACTATGCTTACTGCACCTTCAACTTCAGAGCTTTGAAAACTGCAGCATCTCACAAGCAAATCTGTTTGGAGCAAGCTTTTCCCTACTGTCCATGAACAAACCTGCCCATGCCTTCGCTACTAACCTTCATGGCTACAGACCTTTATGCTTTCTGTTTGCAATTTAGAATGATGGGATCATCTAAATCCCTGCCTGTGGCTGATGACCTTTTTTAAAACATTTGTAAAATGAAATGTACTGAAAAATAATAACTTGTAGTTGTTGTTGTTCAGTCACTAAGCTGTGGCTGACTCTTTTCAATCCCATGGACATCAGCACACCAGGCTTCCCTGTCCTTCACTATCTCCTGCAATTTGCCCAAACTCATGTCCCTTGGGTCAGTGATACCATCCAACCATCTCATCCCTTACTGTCTCCTCTCCTCCTGCCTTCAATCTTTCTCAGCATCAGGGTCTTTTCCAATGAGTTGGCTCTTCGCATCAGGTGGCCAAAGTATTGGAGCTTCAACTTCAGCATCAGTCTTTCTAATTATATCCAGGGTTGATTTCCTTTAGGATGGACTGGTTTGATCTCCTTTCCAAGGGACTCTCAAGAGTCTTCTCCAACGCCACAATTCAAAAGCAACAATTTTTCAGTGCTCAGCCTTCTTTATAGTCCAACTCTCACATCCATACATGACTATTGGACAACACATATCTTTGACAATACAGACCTTTGTCAGCAAAGTGATATCTCTGCTTTTTAATATGCTGTCTAGGTTTGTCATAGCTTTCCTTCTAAGGGCAGTCATCTTTTATTATCATGGCTGCAGTCACCATCCACAGTGATTTTGGAGCCCAAGAAAATAAAATTTCTCACTGCCGCCACTTTTCCCCTTCTATTAGCCATGAAGTGAGGGGACCAGATGCCATAATCTTAATTTTTTGAATGTTGAGTTTTAAGCCATTTTTTTTCACTTCCCTCTTTCACCCTCATCAAGAAGCTCTTTAGTTACTGTTTACTTTCTTCTGTAGAGGTATGTGCAAAATATATTGCATCTTTAGCATACAGAAGAAACTATAGTTTTGATAACTTTAATTGGGTCCCTGAAGCAAAACTATTCTTGGAATAAGCAAGGCATATTTCTTTAAAGATGGCAGAATTTGGCCTTAGGAAATTTCTTTTAATTCTAATATATCAAAATTACTGGCTGTTTACATAAGAGCTGTCCTATAGAGGATTGTCTACTTAAGCTGTAATTGTGTGCTAAGAATGAATCACAAATATAGAGCGAACTTAAAAATCAGATGTAACATGTAGAAATCACTCAGATTTACTTATTTTATTTTTGTGCTTACATTTGCTTTCCTCCCTTCTTTCCTCATTGTTTGGATGATCTTAAAGACATTTCTTTGGGTGGGATCAGGTATGAGAGTTTTGAAGAGCTTGTGATGAAGCTTCTTTAGCTGGGTCCTAGTGGGAAAGAAGACTTCAAAGCCCCTGGTGGACATGCTGCTGCCCAAGTTCACGGAATCCTGAACCCATGAAAACTGCATGCTATACATTTGCTGTGTCTTGAGTGCAGAGCCGGGGAAACAAATCTGTGGTCTGGGCTGATGAAGAACCAACCTGTGGTCCCACTCCACCCTTATGAAAGTGAAGAAAATGAAAGTGAAGTCGCTCAGTCATGTCCGACACTTTGCAACCCCATGGACTGTAGCCTACCACGCTCCTCCGTCCACGGGCTTCTCCAGGCAAGAGTACCGGAGTGGGTTGCCATTTCATCCTCCAGGGGATCTTCCCAACCCAAGGATCGAACCCAGGTCTCCTGCACTGCAGGCAGATGCTTTACCCTCTAGGCCACTAGGGAAGCCCTGATGAGAAGGATTTCCAAATGTTGTCAGCCTCCCAGAGGAGTCCAGGTGGGGTGGGGTGGTACAGACTTGGAACCCCCTCCCTGAAGCTGCTGTTTCTCTGTGTGTAGGGTCTGGACAGCTTACCTGATGGCAGCTTCCCTGGGCAGTGGGGAGGCCTGATAGCTGAGGTGAAGACCTCCTGGAATGTCCCTGTCACTTCCGCCGGCTACTTCTCCATGACCGAGAGCCTTGGCAGCTTGACGCTTAAGGCGCTGGAGCTGGTCATCTGTGGAATTGTAGCTTTCTGTTGTTCATTACCTTGGTGGCTCTTGATTTCATTGGGGGGTCATTATATTGAGTGTTGAGGGCAGTTATAGGCACCTGCCTTCTGGTATAAACGCTGAAGGCCCAGACCCTGACCCAACCTGAGACAATCTGGGTACGTCTGATGTTTGATGTTTAACTCAGTGGTTCTCAGTTGAGGGGTAGTGTTGCTCCCAAGGGACTTTTGGCAATGCCTGGAGATGTTTTCACTTGCCATCTAGTGGATAGATGCAGGGATGCTGCAAATGTCCTACCACGTACAGGACAGCCCGTCTTGACTGAGAGTTTTCCAGCCTCAAATGTCAGCAGTACTGCAGAAGAGAAGTCCTCAGCTGTGCGCACGTGTTCTCCTGGGACATAGAATTCGGAGTCAGCCAAGGAAGCAGGTGGCCCCACGGGGAGCCGCTCCTTCCAGCTGTGGCCACACTGGCTGTGGGGGCGCCCGAGTCGCCTACTGGAGCAGCTGCACGTCCTGCTCTGGCCCTGGGCCCCAGGGCTGTGGGACTCAGTGCTGGGCCCCGCTCTCATGCCGGGCTGGGCTCTGGAGCTCTGGGACTGAGCCCTTCCTTCCTCCTGCCGTGATGCTTATTGTAGACTCGGTTACCTAGAGTTGGGTTCCTTCAGTTCAGTTCAGTTCAGTCGCTCATTCGTGTTCGACTCTTTGCGACGCCATGAAGCAGCATGCCAGGCCTCCCTGTCCATCACCAACTCCCGGAGTTCACTCAGACTCACGTCCATCGAGTCAGTGATGCCATCCAGCCATCTCATCCTCTATTGTCCCCTTCTCCTCCTGCCCACAATCCCTCCCAGCATCAGAGTCTTTTCCAATGAGTCAACTCTTCGCATGAGGTGGCCAAAGTACTGGACTTTCAGCTTCAGCATCATTCCTTCCAAAGAAATCCCAGGGTTGATCTTCTTCAGAATGGACTGGTTGGATCTCCTTGCAGCCCAAGGGACGCTCAAGAGTCTTCTCCAACACCACAGTTCAAAAGCATCAATTCTTTGGCGCTCAGCTTTCTTCACAGTCCAACTCTCACATCCATACATGATCACAGGAAAAACCATAGCCTTGACTAGATGGACCTTTGTTGACAAAGTAATGTCTCTGCTTTTTAATATGCTGTCTAGGTTGGTCATAACTTTTTTTCCAGAAGTAAGCATCTTTTAATTTCATGGCTGCAGTCACCATCTGCAGTGATTTTGGAGCCCAAAAAATAAAGTCTGACACTGTTTCCCCATCTATTTCCCATGAAGTGATGGGACCAGAAGCCATGACCTTAGTTTTCTGAATGCTGAGCTTTAAGTCAACATTTTCACTCTCCTCTTTCATTTTCATCAAGAGGCTCTTTAGTTCCTCTTCACTTTCTGCCATAAGGGTGGTGTCATCTGCATATCTGAGGCGATTGATATTTCTCCCGGCAATCTTGATTCCAGCTTGTGTTTCTTCCAGTCCAGCGTTTCTCATGATATACTCTGCATAGAAGTTAAATAAGCAGGGTGACAATATACAGCCTTGACGTACTCCTTTTCCTCTTTGGAACCAGTCTGTTGTTCCATGTCCAGTTCTAACTGTTGCTTCCTGACCTGCATATAGGTTTCTCAAGAGGCAGGTCAGGTGGTCTGGTATTCCCATCTCTTTCAGAATTTTCCACAGTTTATTGTGATCCACACAGTCAAAGGCTTTGGCATAGTCAATAAAGCAGAAATAGATGTTTTTCTGGAACTCTCTTGCTTTTTTGCCAGCGGATGTTGGCAATTTGATCTCTGGTTCCTCTGCCTTTTCTAAAACCAGCTTGAACATCTAGAAGTTCACGGTTCACATATGGCTGAGGCCTGGCTTGGAGAATTTTGAGCATTACTTTACTAGCGTGTGAGATGAGTGCAATTGTGCGGTAGTCTGAGCATTCTTTGGCATTGCCTTTCTTTGGGATTGGAATGAAAACTGACCTTTTCCAGTCCTGTGGCCACTGCTGAGTTTTCCAAATTTACTGGCCTATTGAGTGCAGCACTTTCACAGCATCATCTTCCAGGATTTAAAATAGCTCAGGTGGAATTCCATCACCTCCACTAGCTTTGTTCATAGTGATGCTTTCTAAGGCCCACTTGATTTCACATTCCAGGATGTCTGGCTCTGGGTGAGTGATCACACCATCGTGAGCATCTTGGTCGTGAAGATCTTTTCTGTACAGTTCTTCTGTGTATTCTTGCTGCTCCTTAGTATCCAACAAAAACCCCAACTGCCAAGTGGCGGGTTGCAGGGAGCAGTAGAGTGTGGGTTGGTCCCCTAGCTTCCAAGAAGCAAAGCGTCTACGTTTTAAAAGTTGGTTCCACACCCCACTACTCCCTGCACCCCACCAGGAAATCTTACCCAGAACTTCATTTCCTGATTCAGGGGGGTCAGAGCCGGTCAAGTGAGTTATCTGGTCTCCCTCCACTTCATTCCCCATTGCTGAGATCCCACACCAGCACCTAAGAGGAGCTTTTTATGAACTTTAAACCTCAGGAACCCATGCATACCCCTTAGCTTAAAGCACTGTAGACACCGTTAAATTGTATCCCAAGGGGTAGAATGTATGAGCCGTCGCCAAGCGTCACACCTTATGTGGGATGAGTTTATGTGATCACCTGCCTTCTGAATGATCAGGCATCTAAAGAGGAGGAAGCAGAAGCAGGTTACAAACAGGTTGAGAGCACTGGACCCAGCCTTTGGGGGAGGACCTAGTTCATGATGGCAGTGGAGCAAGGCTTGGCAAGAAGGTCCAAGTCCCAGGAATGCGGTCAACCCAGGCTCACAACCGCAAATGCACACAGAGCCGGATAGGTGCCCAGAGAGTGTCAGGCAGGGGTTTGCAGAGTAAAGATGGAAGATATTCTTCATGTGCACACAAAAGGCATTTGCCTTTTTTGCCTTGAAATTTGTGTCCCTTTTGGTCTGTGTTAGGGTTTTCTTCTTGTGATAGACACTAAGTTACAAAAAGTAGCTTTTACTCCAAGAAAAGAAGGGGTGCATGTGTAAGTTTAAATGACAGCGTGACTTCAGTGCTGAGTAAGAGGGGGTGGTGGGAACTGTGGCAGGGGGAGAGGGAATTCCTGACTAAGGAGAGCAGCTTCTATCCAGACAAGACAGGTGCTGCTGGGGTGGGGGTGGATGTGACTACGAGGAGGTCGGATCTTCCGGGTTCGCCGCTCGTCTCTGGCTGCGCTGGGCCTCCGGTGCCGTGCATGGGCTTCTCCCAGTCGCGGTTCCTTCTCTCTTGTGCGGCTCGGGCTCAGGGACGTGTGGCTCGGTAGTCGTGGCGCATGGGCGTAGTGGCTCTGTGGCATGTAGGATCTTCCCAGATCAATCCCAGGGATTGAACCCACGTCTCCTGAATTGGCAGGCAGGTTATTTATCACTGGACCATCAGTCCCAAATCTTCTGATTTTAAAAGAGAAGCTAGAGATCTGAATTTTTCATATGATTTCTCCATATTGAAAAAAAAATAATGAAAACATATCTACGGGTTATATTTGATTTGTTGAACACCAGCTTGAGACTTCTGGTTTTTCTTTTCAAACAAAAGAAGCAGATGCTGTTAAATAGCTTCAGCACTGGGCTCACTGGCTTCCCTGTTCTCGGTTGCTGTCTCTCTCTGTCTTAGACTATTCAGAAATTGGCTTCCAGATTTCGCTCTCAGACTTCTTTTCGAGGACTCTTCTTCCATTGCCTTCTTTTTTCTAGCTCACTGTCACTAGCCTCTTGGTTGAAGATTCACCCACAGATGTGAGCAGTGGACATTAAAGGGCAGATGAAGGTCAGAAAAGGATGACCGCAGGCTCTGCAGAGGTTTGAAAGGAGCAAGGGGGCGTTTCGGGGGCGCGCTGGTGTGAGCACTGTGCGGAGGGGAAGGCAACGCTGGCCTGCGTGGGGCGCAATTTCCCCATCAGTGCCCTCTGGCCTTGGACTGGAATAAGAGATTGTGGCTGCTGTTGTGTTCAGACAACATCTGGGTGGGCTTACCTGCTCCACCTTTCCGTCCCCAATATCTGTCTCTGAAACAGCCACAGTTGTGTTTTGAACAATCCATAACGCTGTCCCAAACACAGCTCTGGGCTTTGTTTCTACGCATCAGAGAGAAGTGCAATGCTGCGGGCCATTGTTAGCGCACAATGACAAGGAGTGATGGCAACCCAGGACAGGGTCAGGCTGCTCCATGTTATATTCAGGAGTGTGTGTGTGTGTGTGTGTGTGTGTGTGCTTACTCTCAGTCGTGTCCAACTCATTGCAACCCTTTGGGTTTGCAACCCTCTGGGTTACAAGCCTTTGGGTTGTAGCCCGCCAGGCTCTTCTGTCCACGGGATTTTCCAGGCAAGAATACTGGAGTGGGTGGTGATCCCCTTCTCCAGGGATCTTCCCGACCCAGGAGTCAAACCTGCCTCTCCTGTGTCTCCTTCACTGCAGGTGTGTTGTTTACCGCTGAGCCATAAGGGAAGCCACACACACACACACACACACACACACACACACACACTCCATTGGCTGACCTCCACTCATGCTAAGCTGGGTAGTGAACAAAGATTTATCTTCTGGTGATTTCACTTCCGAACACGGGCACCCTGTATTTTGAAATTCTACAGGAGCCCTGTGTATTTGATATTGTGCAGGCTCTTGCTGGGTTTCAGAGGTGGATCACATTCACAGCTAGGTTGTCGGCAGAAGGTAAAACATTAATGTAATTGCAATTTGTTGATGGGTCTTGGAGATGTAGCTCGGTGTAGACGGCCTTCCTTTCCCTGCTCAGGGAAGGGAGGCCCCTCCTCGTGTCTGGCTGGCTGTTGTGGATTAGCGAGAAGAGAAGCGAGAGAACTGTGAGCATGGCGGAAAGTCAGTCAGGGCCTTCAGGGGAAGGACAGAGCAGAGAGGCGGGTGGAAAGGACCAGAGGCACCTTTGTGGGTTTGGAATTTGCGAACAGAAACATAAGCCAGGGTTTCCAGACAGTCTCAGCTCTGGCTGTGCGGTTGGGAGGTGAGAATCTCAGCCTTCAAGGTGGGTCTGTCAGTTCCCTGGGGGACATCTGGGAAATGCTCCTGACCTCCCCCACTTCGTTTTCGTAAACAGTCCTTCATCTTGCCCTGCGGACTTTACCTCCTAGAAGCACCCTGACTCTCCTCACGGTGACTCCAGACCCAGCTGCTTCCTCCCTCTACTCCAGAGCAGCCGCGCCCCTGGGCCTGTGGGACCTCGGGTCCACTCTGACCTGCAGCCGGATCGGTCTCTTCATGAGGCCAATCAGATTGCGTCTTCACCATGCCTCCCTTCCTCCCAGCTTGCGCTGTTTCATTAGCTCCCTGCTCTTTTCCAGGTGCGAATCGGAGACCTTAGTGGGCGCAGTTTCATCCGAAGCAGCCGCAGCCCTCACCCTGCCCCCTCCTCCAGGCAGCCCACCTCATGGTCCTTACTCTCCCTGGGCCATTTCCCTCCTGTGGTCTCACCCGCCACCGTTGCACTGTCCCAGACTTCACTTCATTTTTCCTGGGTTGCTACCTGGTGGCTCTTCAGAAATCAGCCCAGTTGATCTATTCATTCAGCAAATATCGATTGAGAACCTACTATGTGCTCAGCACCGTTCTAGGTGCTGCCAGTACAACTGAAAGAAGACAAAAATCCTGTCCTTTGTGGAGCTTGTGTTCTCTCAGCAAAGGGAGGCACGTGAGAGCGTCGTAATTGCAGGTTGTGGCAAGTGAGCTGAGGCCACGTTGCCGCCTCAGCTCACTCGCCACAACCTGCAATTACGACGCTGGTTAGGCCAGTTAGGAGAGGTGGGTTGATGGGTCAGCTACTTTGGGGTTGAAGGTGAGTTTTCAGAGGAGATGACGGTCAAGTAAGATCTGAATGAGCAGGGGAAGTCAACTGGGATTTGCAAGTCCCCAGGGAAACCTTTGAATGGGTCCCCCACAAAGGACCGTATTTGCATTGTTAATCGTGGCTGGACAGTCTATACATGTTTGCATTTTGTAATCAACATTTGTCTCTTGAACAGATTTTGAGACCCACACTGGCATGAACTGCTGTCTTTTCCTCTTCCCGTCAGTCTTTTATTCCCAGCAGTCTGTTTAGCAGACAGAACACACTCAGTACCTATCTGTGGGGTCAACAATGGGCATATAAGGGGAGTCCCCGTCCTGAGCTTTCTCTCTCTCATCCCTGGAGGACCTACCCTGGGAGGCTGCAGATCCCAAGGCAGCAGACCCCTCTGAGCAGCCCGCACTCCTGGGCCGGAGAGGGGTGCCAGCAGCGGGAGGTGAGGCGAGGCCCGGGCGCGGGGCGGGGCAGGCGGAGCTGGCTTGTGGCTCTGCGACATCTGAATTGGTTAGGGCTGAAACAGACTCATCACCTTCCGACAGCGGGAGTCCTCTGCAGCGCATCACCGCCCCCTCTCCCAGTCTGTCTTTGTCAGAAGACCCAGCAGACAGATGAGACTGTGAAGAGCGAGTGTTTCTCCGGGGCTGGGTCGGGGAGGCGGCAGCCTGGTTCCTTTCTTTACCTTTGGCGATGATAAATATTGCGTAAGTTGCTTAGTGAGGTCAGACCTGAACTGTGAGGCTCTGAGTACCTTTCGCTGGAAATAGACTGTGAAAACAGGCTGTCGCTAACTGTTGGGAGCCTTTGTTTCATGAGGGGGTCCAGGAAGAAGAGAGGGAAATGGGGCATACCTCACCCTCTCATCACATGCCTCCAGAAAACACCTATATTTTGAGACGCGTTGGTAACATTTCTGCAGTGACCGTAAGCAGAACATCTGCTGGGCTTTGAGACACTTACCTGTGACATTACGCTAAGTGAGTCTGTGGGAAGTGGGAGGGTTATGCCTCATTCCAGCTGCATTTTGGCACTCGGGCGAAAAGCAGTGGGGATGCTGGGTTGAAAAATAGAATGGAAGCTATAGACAGCATAAGCCTAGAAGCTCCCAGGCCACCCTCCTGAGTCTGCTGAGCACCCCATGTCCCTGCCTGCTGAACCAGGAGGCCAGGCACCAGTCACCTGGTTGGATCCATCCCGGAGGCTTGAAGAGAAGACGGGAACGGAAACTAGAATCTCAAATTAGTGGGGGCATAAGGATATAGTATTCTAGTTTCTTTAGAAAGTGGATTTGCCAGGGTCTGGGAAGAAGAGGGAGGTGAGGAGGTGGAGCAGTGAAACCACCCTGTGTGCTACTGCAGCGGAAGTCTCTGTCGCCGTCTGTTTGCCAAAACCCACAGAGCGCACACCACCGAGAGTGAGCCCAAACGCAGACTGTAGGCTTGGAGTGGCAGTCCTGTGTCGGCCAGTGCAGGGCTAGCTGCTGTTGAATGACTGTCCCATCTGGTGTGGGATGCTGATCACTGCGGAGGCTGTGCTTGTTTAGGGACCAGGGTTCTATGAGAAGTCTCTGTACATTCTGCTCAATTTTTCTGTGAACCTCGAAACTGCTCTAACAAAGTATATTAAAAACTTAATTTATTGAGCACCCATTGTGTGTCAATATAGAGCTCCCAGGGGAGGCAGCTGTTTAAAATCAATTGCATAATGTAGCTGCAATTGTAATAAGAGCTGTAAAGGAAAAGCACTGGGGGTCATGAGTGGGTATAGTAAGGAAGATCTGGCCTTGTGAATGGCCAGTATCAATTTCTCTGAAGATGGGATATTTGAGTTGAAGTTTTTTAAGTAAATCAGCAAAAAGCAAGCAAACAAAATCAAAAGAAATTATATTTTAGCTCATTGAATTGAAAAATTCAGGACCTTCAGCTTCAGGTGTGGCTTGATCCAGGTGCCTTATCATGTCATCAGCTCTCTCCTCCCCGTTTCTCAGCATTGCTCTCCTCTTCTGTAGAGGCAGGTTCTTTCCTATGGTGGCATCCACCAAACGGGCACCAAACCTTGTGCACCAGAGAACCCTCAGAGCTGAGAGAAGGCTGGCATGAAAAGGAAACCGAGTAAATGTCTGTTGAATAAATGAAGGCACGTTTCTGCTTGCACCACCTCCTGTGGGTGACATTGCTTGAGTGCCTACTGTACCCACGCCTGCACTTTCAATTCCATGAGCCAGTACATACTCTCTGTTTCATTTGTCTGATTGCTTGATGAGTTCCTTAAGCAGCTTCCGTGGAAATACCACTGTTTCAGAGGGAGATCTCTAAGCATCCAGTATAAGGCCTGACCCACCTATGCAGCCACTCGCACCTCCCTGCCCCTTGCCTCACTTTTCTTCCTTCCTCTCCTCACCTGTTGTGTTGGGGGTCGAGTTGTGTCCCTCCATATCCATAAATACCTCAGAATGTGACTGTATTTGGAGAATACCTCTTTAAAGAGCTATTCAAGTTAAAATGAGATCATTAGGGTGGTCCAGTGGCTAAGACTCCATGCTATCAATACAGGGGCCTGGGTTCAGTCCCTGGCAGGGAGCTAGAGCCCACATCCCCCAACTAAAAATCCTGTGTGCCACCACTAAGACCTGGTACAGCCAAATAAATAAATAAAGATATATTTTTAAAAGAGGTCATTAGGTTGGGCTGTAATCCAAAATGACATATGAAAAAGGGGATTGAGACACACACACTTCACACAACGTGAAGACACAGCAGAATGGCGGCCATCTATAAACAGTCAAGAAGAGAGGCCTCAGAAAGAATCAGACTTTTTGACACCTTGCTCTTATACTTCTAGTCTCCAAAAATGTGAGAAATTAGTTTCTGTTATTGAGGCCTCCCCCAGTCTACAGCGCTTTGTTATGGCAGCCCTAGCTGACTGATACCCACTCCTTCTCAGATTCAGTTCAAATCTTGTCTCCTCTATGAAGGAAGAGAACAGGGGTTGTCAAATCTGGTGGTGACCTGATTTTGTAATAAAGCTTTATCAGCACACAGCCATGCCCGTTTGTTCACTTACCTGGATGGTTCTGTGCTACAAAAGCACAGAATATGGGCAGTGCCAGCAAAAAAAATGCGACCCGCAAAGCTGAGAACATTGTCTCCCTGGCGTCTTAAAGAAAGTGCATGCTGGCTGGCATTTGGCCCAGAAGAGTGGTCGGCAGCCTGGGCTGTGGGTGCAAACAGGCTTGGGTTCAAGTCCCTACTGTGTGACCGACAGTCTGGGTAAATCTCTTAATCCCTCTGAGCCTCGTGTTCCTCATCTGTAAAATGGGGATAATGATAGAATTATGGGAATCAAATACATACTTTAATATTTGTACTTTCTGCTACTTTAGAAAAGACATTCATTTTTATTCATTTGGTGTGCGGGGGCTCAGCTGTGGTGCACAGGGTCTTCAGTCTTCTCTGCAGCGTGTGGGGTCTTCCACTGTGGCCTGCGAGCTCTAAGTGGGGGCCTGTGGACCTAGTTCCCTGTCTGTATGTATGTGTGTGTGAGTTGCTCAGTCATGTCCGACTCTTTGCAACCCCATGGACTGTAGCCCGCCAGGCTCCCTGTGTGTGTGTGTGTGTGTGTGTGTGAGCTGCTCAGTCATGTCCGACTCTTTGCAACCCCATGGACTGTAGCCCGCCAGGCTCCTCTGTCCGTGGAATTCCCCAGACAAGAGTGCTAGAGTGGGTTGCCATTCCCTTCTCCAGGGGATCTTCCCAACCCAGGGATCAAACCCAGGTCTCCCGCATTGCAGGCGAATTCTTTACCATCTGAGCCACCTGGGAAGCCCCAGAGTGTCTGTAGCTCAAGACAAGATTCTGGTTTCCTTTACATCTAAGTCCTTTACCTGGTGTTTGCTTCTGACAGGAGGAGGAGCGCCTTTTGCTCTGGACGGGCCGGGCAGGCAGAAGCGCATGGAACGGACGCACGCCGGCGTCTTTCTTTCCTCATGTGTTGGGGAGACCATTCTGCTCCTGCCAGGTGGTGTCTAATCTCCCTGACCAGGGATCAAACCCAGGCCCCTTGCGTTGGGAGCAGGGAGTCTTAGGCGCTGGGCGACCCGGGTAGTCCCGAGAATCTAATACTATGTGGATAGAGGCGGTTTTGCACTAGGCTTGGCACAACAGCAAAACGTTTTTTAGCTATTATGATAATTATTAATACTAACACCATTTTGTTAGCGGAGGTTACAGTGCTGAAACCCCAGACTGCAGAGGCCTTGCTGAATTGGTTTCTTTTCTAACTGGCAGTTTTTTTCTTGATTTAGAGAATAATTGCTTCACGATTTAGGAATCTACGTCAACGGCAACTCTGAGTTGCTTGAACAAGCGCTAAAAAGATCACCAGCCTCCTCCCTTGCTTTGTTCATGCTTTTCATTCTTTTCTCTTCCTTTTCCTTTTTTCTTGAAGCACAAGCACCAAAAAAGTCTCCTCTCAGCTCTCGAGGCACGCTGTGTCAAACTCGCACAGTGTGTGAGCAGAAAAATCTGAAAACCTTCCAAATAAAGGAAGGTGGTGGGGGTTGGGGGGGGCAGGTAACTGTCCTGCCCCGGGGCTGTACGGAGCCTCGACTGGTGCCCCTTGATCCTGATCAAACATGGGCTTAGGACAAGCTCTGTGTTGGCGAATCTGATTTGGAAGCCAGAGGAAAGCGTGCGGCCTGGAAGACGCTGAGACCCGTGTTCAGGCTGCTTCTCCCCAACGGGGCCCACGGGCACTGGGCGACTGCAAGCCCGCCTGGCGCAGTCTGGCCAGAGGTCAGTCCCTGAGTCCACCATTGTATGACCCTGAACAGCTTACTTAACTTCTCTGGGTTCCAGGTCTCTGATCATGAAAGAGAGGTGGTAATAACAGCCTCCTCACAGGTTAGGTTGAGGATAAAATTAGCCGGCCTATGTAAAGTGCTTGCCTTAGTATCAGTCCGTTGTTGTTCAGCCACTAAGTCATGCCCCACTCTTTTCCGACCCATGGACTGTAACCCACCAGGCTCCTCTGCTCTTGAGATTTCCCAGGCAAGAATACTGGAGTGGGCTGCCATTCCCTTCTCCAGGTGACCTTCCTGAACAGGAAGATAACCTGCGTTTCCTGCATTGGCAGGTGGATTCTTCACCACTGAGTCCCCAGGGAAGACCACAGGGAATATTTGCTAGTGATTAGCTGTTACTATTGTGATGGGTGGGCAACGTTATTTGTATGTCCTCTTTGCCTACAAACTCAAGACATTTATACAGGTGAACTTGTTTGCGGTGTTAACTAGGTGAGCTGAGTAATACAGCTTAACAGATCACTCAGTTCTTATTCCTTGACAGTCTTTGAGGGCAGAGATGTGTGACCCAAAAGTCCTCATTTATGAATCCTCGAAGGAGGCAGGATACAAGAACGGGAGAAAAGGGAGGTTTCCTCCTGAGAATGCTGGCTCAACTTGTGTGAAATTGTTTTCTGAAGTCAGACTTGCAAATGGTTTTTAAAAATCATTGCTCCTACAAGTCCAGGCCTGCAGGACTTCCTCTCCTCTCCTCTCAGCTACCAAAGCCACCGCACCCTCCCCTGGCTCTGCTTTCTAGCACTCAGCAGCCCTTGCGCCTGGAGGAAAAGTTGATGCTGACAGCAAGTGTGGGGCAGAGGCGTTTCTGCGACTGTAAGAGCTACACACGCGGGGAGTCCTACTTCTCAAACTGAGAAGCCTAAGTGGGATGTCGCGCTTGCTCCAGAAGCTATTGTTCTGACCTATGTTCTATGCAGCGCCTAGCAAATAAATGAGAGACTAGGGGGAATAGGCAGTGGCCAGCTTATATTTGATTTTCAGGAAGTATTAGTCGATGGAGTCAGTGACAGCTTTGATCACTGGTATTTGGTGAAACTTTTGGAGCTGTCTCCCTAACGCCTGGTTTCTTTTAGTAATCCAAGCACATGTCCTCACGTGGCTCCCTCAGAATCTGGGACCCTGACCGGTCAGCTTTGGAAAAATCCAGCACTTTGGACAGGACTGAGCCAGGGTGAACAAGTGTGGGTGTGCGCTCGGTCATGCCTGAATCTTTGCGACCCCAAGCACGGTAACTCTCTGGCTCCTCTGCCCATGGAATTCTGCAGGCAAGAATACTGGAGTGGGCTCCCGTTTCCTCCAGAGGATGCTTCCGACCCAGGGACTGAACCCATGTCTCCTATTGGCAGACAGGTCCTTTACTACTGTGCCCCCGAGAAGCCCAGTGAATAAACGGAAGAATGTTATTAAGAAGACACATCCTTTGGTCAGAATGATGTCTCTCTAATTTCAACTTAAGTTTATTTACTCCCTTTTGATTCTTGCCCAGGTGGTTAATAGCTTTGCTATCGAAACCTGAAGGCAGTAATCTAGGGTCCCTCAGGCACCCCTTCCCTATGCTGATCCGGTCCCAGTTTCTTTATCTTGTTCCCTTTGAACTGGTTATAAACTCTGCTCTTGACAGGTGTTGGGCTATGTGACCCTACTCAGCTGGAAGGCTCCTTAGATAAATGGGGGAATCATTGCAGAGCCCATGAAGATGATCTGCAGGGCAGAAAACCCAATTATGGGCAATTAGAAGTCATGCCTAGATTCTTAGGGAGTAGCTTGGTATTGCCCTATGGCCATGAACAACTGAATCTGAATAAAAACAATTTGAAAAGGCTTGACTACTAGTTTCTACCATCATTTATACATTCCCTGGGTTTTTCTTATTGCCATGCATTCAACTTTATCATCCTCAAATGTCAGAGTTACAGATGTCAGAACATATTCTTTAGGTGCCTTGCCTGGACGTGCTTTGGGACTGTTTCCATGCTGTTCACATGACGTTGAGACTCATTAAGGTTTCGTAGTACTAAACGGTGTGAGCGGGCCTTTCAGATCTGGAGCAATACCTTACTGCTCATCCTCATTCCTGTCTCATTCCGCCTATTCAGTGTTTCAAAACAGAAATAGCTTTTTAAAAAATAGTGACAATCTCACATGCATTAGAAAACTTCAGAAAACTGCAAGCAGCATGCATGGCGTTAATTCGCCCCCCAGGGTGACCTGGGAGAGCTTTTCGGAGCAAGGCTTCCGCCACTCTGCGGACCCTGTTGTTGCCTCCTCTGTCGTCGCATCTGTTCTGTTTTATCACGTGGTTTTTATTATTTCATTAAGTGATGAATTTCTTATCATTTCATTAAGTGAGACTTTATTAAGTATCTTTCCATCATCAATAAACATTGATGGCATTTTTAAATGACTGTGGAGTAGGATTCTGTAATATGTGTATCAAACACTTCTATCATTATTTAAAAACCGTCTCACTGCTGCCTCTCTCTGCAGCAACTTCTGGGAGACCATTTATGTAGAAGCTTTGACCATCTTAGTGCAGAGGTGATTCAGTAGCCCAGCGTCTACCGAGAATACAGCTTGAAACTAACTCAGAAGGGACTGCCCTGGTGGTCCAGTGGCTGAGAATCTATCTGCCAATGCAGGGGACAGGGGTGAGCCCCTGGTCCAGGATCTAAGATCCCACATGCTGTGGGGCAGCTACGTCCATGCTTCGCAACAAGAGACCCTGCACAGCGAGAAGCCTGTGCAGCTAGAGCGCCGTGTGCAGCCGAGAAGCGCGCGCGCTGCAGCAGAGGCCAGTGTAGCTAGGAAAGCAAGCAAGCAGCAAAAATAAAAACTGACTCAAAGACAAGAAAGATTGTCTTTCAACAAATGGTGCTGAACAACTGGATATTTTTATGCAAAAAAAAACTGAACTTAAATCTTCACCTCATTTCATACACAAAAAATAAAGTGAATTAGACCGTAGACCTCAATGGAAGATCTGACAATATAAGATTTCTAGAAAAACAGGAGAAAATTGTTTTGATCTTGGGTTAGTCAAGAAGTTGTTAGGACACAGAGAATGATAACCATGATCGAAGTGAAGAACTTTTCCTCCTAAAGGATACCGTCAGAAAATGAAACGTTCGGCCAGAGAGAGAATATTCGCAAAGCAACTATCTGATTTATTTGGACTTGTATCCCAGTTATATAAAGGACTCTTACAACTCAATAAAATAAGACAGCCTACTAAAAATATTGAGAAAAGACTTCAATAGCTATTTCACCAAGAATTACATGTGAGTGACAATTAAGCATGTAAAAAAAAAAGTTGCATGATTATTGGTCAGCAGAGAAGTGCACAGAGAAGGCGATGGCACCCACTCCAGTCCTCTCGCCTGGGAGACCCCAGGGACGGGGGAGCCTGGTGGGCTGCAGTCCATGGGGTCGCGAGGAGTCAGGCACGACTGAGCGACTTCACTTTCACTCTTCACTCTCATGCATTGGAGAAGGCAATGGCACCCCACTCCAGTACTGTTGTCTGGGAAATCAATGGACGGGGGAGCCTGGTGGGCTGCAGTCCATGGGGTCGCAAAGAGTTGGACACGACTGAGCGACTTCACTTTCACTCTTCACTCTCATGCACTGGAGAAGAAATGGCAACCCACTCCAGTTTTCTTGCCTGGAGAATCCCAGGGACGGGAGCCTGGTGGGCTGCCGCCTATGGGGTTGCACAGAGTCGGACATGACTGAAGTGACTTAGCAGCCCCAGCAGCAGCAGAGAAGAACAATGGATACCATTTCACATCCAGAACGGCTTAAATTAAAGACGAGCAGTAGTAAGTGCTGACAAGAATGGGAATGCGAAATGATACAGCCTCTTTAGAAGACACGTGGGCTGTTCTTATAAATGTGACAACATTCACTGCATAGCCAAGCAATCTCCTCAGTATTTCCCACCCACCACAATACAAATACATGTTCACCTAAAGAATTTTACTTGTATATCCATAGTGGTTTTATTCATACAAGCAGCAATTTGGAAACAAGCCAAATGCCCTCGGATAAACAAATTACGGTATGTCCATACTAGGGAATACTACTCAGCAATCAGAGTGGTGAGTAACAAATGCCATAGACAAGAGAAGCCGTGTGAAAATTCTAGAACGGGCAGGAATTATAGCGATAGAAAGTGGGCTGGCGGTCCCCAGCATCTGGAGTCGGGGTGGGAGCTGACTGCACAGGGCCGTGTGGGGTCCTCGGGGTGATGACGTTTTCTATATAGTGATTCTGGTAGTGACTTCGTGCCTGTCCACATTTGTCCAAATTCATCAGATTGTGTATTTAAAATGAGTAAATTGTGTTGTATATAAGTAATACCTCAAAAAGGGAGATTTAAAAAAATAAGGTCATTTTGGAAAATCAGCTAGAGAAACGTGCCTTGGTTTCTACTCTGGTAGAATGCTCTGCACCCGCCTGCAGGTTCAGGGTTCTAGAGTCATCTAGTAGGCGCTTCTGTTAAGCCAGAACACTTTAATAATGGCATCCATGAAAACCCAGAGTTACATATTGCCGTCAGGGCTAGAGAGTCTCTCTGTTAACTCATCAGGGGAGAAATGTCTTGCCAGGGATGTCCTGGGCCTCTGTCTGCATGACCAGAATTAGTGGTGAGCTGTGCAATGAGAAGGCCTAAACAACTGCCTCTGGTTTGGAATCTTGTCTTTCCTGTTCATGAAGCGTTCTGAGGAGCTGGAAGTCAGCAATGGGAATTTCCCCTGACATGACCCAGCCTGGCCAGTATCCTAACAGTATTGGAGTTTTTCTTTCTTTAGCCCCCTCCTAGTATCCTTACCCCCACCCTGCCCGCCACCATGGATTTAATTCCACTTTCCTGTCATCATCCATCACCAGGCTTTTCCTAGAACATTCAGATGTGTAGTTAAGGAATTCTGTGTGGGTAAGGAATTCAGATGTGCAGGTAAGGTTTGCTCTCTTGAACTGGGATCTGATTTTCCCCCTTCAATTTACCTTTGCGTAGTTCGATACACATCAGTGGCCCTAAATAAATAAACCCTAATTGATGCGCATTTGGCTCTTGTACTGTTTATTTTCCTCTTCTGAAGCTCAGATTAGAATATGCATCCCACAGCTTGAATGTTTAAACCAAAGGGACTTTGGTTTATCCCTTCCTTCTCTTGTCTTGTGTTAAACTAATTGTTTTAACTGGAGGAATGTCATTGTCCCAGATCCCTTCCATTTGGATGCTTAGTAATGAGATAACTTAAAAGAATGTATTTGGAGAAGTGAGAGTTTAGTAAACAAGCTACAATTATATGCTTAAGGAAAAAACAGGAAGTGCCAAGGAATATTAATTTGCATTTAGAAGAACATCCCAAACAAGCAGTGATGTGTTATAGATCCACAACAGGAATCCTAAAGAGCCGAGCCCAGAAAAAACAGTTCTCAGCGTCATTCATGACGTTTGCTCATTGTTGTTGTCGTTCAGTGGCTGAGTTGTGTCTGACTCTCTGCAACCCCATGAACCGCAGCACGCCAGGCTTCTCTGTCCTTCACTATCTCCTGGAGTAGGCTCAAACCCATGTCCATTAAGTCAGTGATGCCATCCAACCATCTCATCTTCTGTCCTCCCCTTTTCCTGTTGCCCTCAATCCTTCCCAGCATCAAATGCAACCCTAAATGAGTGGAAGACCTGATGCTGAAGCTGAAACTCCAGTGCTTTGGCCGCCTCATAGAAGAGCTGACTCATCGGAAAAGACCCTGATGCTGGGAGGGACTGGGGGCAGGAGGAGAAGGGGATGACCGAGGATGAGGTGGCTGGAGGGCATCACCGACTCGACTGACGTGAGTTTGAGTGAACCCCGGGAGCTGGTGATGGACAGGGAGGCCTGGCATGCTGCGATTCACGGGGTCGCAAAGAGTCAGACATGACTGAACTGAACTGAAACCTATGGTAAATGAAGAAATGTGTCTGGTGTGGAAACAGTGTTCCTGTAATAACCTCTAGGGAAGCATCATGAACTAACCCTCCACAGTATCTTCTGGTGAGTGGAAGGGAATTGTGCGGTCACGTTTGGTCAGAACAGAATCTTTGCTCAGTGCTCACTAGGCGGCAAGAGCCAAGCACACACTCTGCTGTCTGGCCTCTGCAGTTTCACCTGCTGCTGCTGCTTCAGCCGCTTCCCAGGCTCCCGTCCCTGGGATTCTCCAGGCTAGAACACTGGAGTGGGTTGCCGTTTCCTTCTCCGTCTGATCTTTGTAGTAATCTTACAACCTAGGAACCAGTATTACCTCCATTTTACAGATGGGGAAACAGAGGCTCATAGAGACTGATTTACTCGGCCAGAGTAAGCGCAGGGTTTGAATCCAGCTCCGCCTGACTCCAAGTCTTTGTTCTTAACCATTGCTCTCCTACTCGCCCAGTGACGGATCCTGTAGGAATTTGACCATTGTCAAACAGCAGCATTGGTGCCTCACCACTGGAGCTGGCAAAGAATTTTCTTTCCAGCAGCCAACAATCAGAATGGCAGGCAGATAATTAACTTGTCTTCCCTGAAGGAGCTTTGTTCATGGGACAGTCTTCCAATGCGGCATGAAAAGGCACTTGGCAAATTGCAAGAGGAAATAACGCTTCAAAGTGAAAAATTGATGCACATTTATCAACGGTGTGTAACAAAAGAGCAGGCACCCTCCTTGTGGGGCCATCGCTGAAATCAGTTACAAAGAGTTAGACTGATGATGAAAATGGTTGCATTCCTTGATTCTAATCTACCAGAGCAGAGATGATTTTCTAATCATTGTGTTACTGAGGCCCCGCACGGGCTCCCTCTTTGTTTTATTTATTTATTTTTGGTAGCTGTTTTAATAATGGTGAAATACACCAGGGTGTCCTTGCAGCCATTTGCAGTGTGCAGTGACAGGCTTTTAAAATGATTTCTTCCAGAATGATCTGAACGTAAAGTCACTTTGAACACTGAGAGAGAGAGAGAAAATCATCAAAAAGGAGTCTGCTTTATTTTCCAAATTAAGTCTTGTGATGGTGGTGGTGGGGAGGGATGCAATACTGGGTCTTGTGGGCACTAGAATCATGAAGTAAAGGTGACATCCCCAAGAACAGAAAGAAAGTAAGCTCAAGAAGTCTGTGGTGACCATCGTCTTCCTGTTTGATTCTTCTGGGTATCAGATGAACACACAGGACTGTTCATTCTTTTCTTTCTCCACCTCCTTCAAGCAGGCCTCCCCGCCTTGTGTGTTCAGGACCTCAGTGTGAGGCAAACAGGCTCCGACCCATGAAACCCATCCGAAGATGGTGCACACGTGGGGCAGAGGTCACTGCTCAGTCTTTCTTAACAGAGCCAGAGGAAAGTGTATTTGATGCACATTTTAACTGAAGGAAGTAAGAATTGGCTTTAATAATGGAAAATGAAATTGAACCCTTCTCCCTAGGAATTAAATTAACGGATCCAACTGTTCTTTTTTTTTTTTTTCCAAAGCACCACTTTCTAGGGACTGCAGGAATTCAGCTGTATGCTTTCCTTAGCCCGGGTGTGTGTGTGTGTCTGTGTGTGTGTCTGTGTGTGTGTCTGTGTGTGTGTGCATGTGCAGGCTCTCTGTGATCCCATGGACAGTAGTCCAAACTCCTCTGTCCGTGGGAGTCTCCAGGCAAGAACACTGGAGTGAGTTGTAATTTCCTCCTCCAAGAGAGCTTTCCGACCCAGGAGCTGAACCCATGTCTCTTGCATCTCCTGCACTGGCAAGCACGCTTTTTACTAATTGCGCCACCTGGGAAGCCCCTTAACCCTTAGCTAGGGCTTATTGAGTATCTACCAAGCGGCCCACTCTATGTATTGTTTGGTTTTGCATTTTTTTTCCTACCTGTGCTTTAAGGGACTGATCTGAGACTTCCCACTTGATCGCAGTAACTTCCTCCTCAAAATTTTCAAATAATAGAGTTCTCTGCTGTTGTGAACTTGTGTACCAGCTCTTGACATTAAGTTAACTATAAACAGACAGCTTTGCTACCAGCTGCTGTGATCAAAAGACAGCACATTTTTAAGTCTATGTACAGAAACGCATCTTGAAAATACATTTGTGAATAAATAGGATGAAAAATACCATTTGTGAGTTTTCAGTCTTTCCCTTGCCCTCTTGCTGTCTAAGACAATGATTTTTGCTTGGGGCAGCAGGCCCCAGGTTTCCTGGATGAAGCAGAGTCTGAGTAACAGGATGAGAGAGCAAAGATCAAAGGAGTCAGGCCCAAGGAAACTGCATCCAGATGCTGTAGGAGCAAATAAACAGCGCGTGGGATAAGGGGAGGGGGAAGGGTCACCGCAAGAACTGTCCAGTCGGGCTTTCTGGAAAAGATTTCAGGAGAAGAGTTCCGGGAGCAGTCCATTTTCAGGTAGAGGATAGGAGTGTCCAAACTGGGTACAAAGCCTTTTTAAAGATGTCTGATGCAAGTGAACAATATTTTTCTTTTATCACAACTCATGCGTACGTGTGTGCGTGCTGAGTTGTGTCTGACTCTGCGACCCTGTGGACGGTGGCCCACCAGGCTCCTCTGTCCGTGGGATTCTCCAGGCAAGAACACTAGAGTAGGTGGCCATCTTCTCCTCCAGGGGACCTTCCTGACCCAGGGACAAGCCCAGGCTCATAACCGCTGGGCCCTGGAAGCCCGTTTGTTAGGCTGGGATGTCATCCTCTGTGGCTTGTGGCTGCTCTGTGATGTGCCCTCTTGGTCATGGGTGGTGGCCGCATGGGAGGGTGTGTGGTCAGCTCGTGCGGGATTCTCTGACTAGCAGATGGGGCGGCAGGGGTTCACATTATCAGTCCTCCGCTCCAGGAGGCCTGGGGCATTGTGCTCTGGTCATGAATAGTTAACACCTTCTGTTTGGTGGGGTTTTCACACTTTCAGAACAACTTAGGAAATCTGCACCACATACTGTTACCTAGGTACTTCAGAGGAGCTAACACAGAGGATAGAAGAAGGCCTGTCTCCCACCCACCCAAAGGCCCCAGGGAGACCCATTTGGCCAGTAGCTACGATTTGTTTTTACATAAGTTGCCAATACTTTAAAAAAATCTAGAGTATCTTTTACATGAAACTCAGGAATTGGGGCTTTTGCTGAAAGTGAATCAGCTGCAGCTGCATAACTGCTACCGTTTTGTTTCGTCTTGTTTTTTCTGGGACACAGACTCTCTCATCCACTAGACCCCCTGCCCTCTCCCCTCAGGCATGCCATCCAGCCCTGATTCTCCTGGGTCTCCCCTGGCCTGGGGTCCCTGCTTCCGCCTTGTCCTCCAGGCGTCCCCCGCCCTTACAGCTTTGCCTGGATACCTGCTGCTCTCCTGCCCATCCCAGCTTAAGTTCAAGTTGTGCATCTTCTGGGAGTCCTTAACTGAGTGATCTGGTCAGTCTTTCTCATCTCCTGGATGCCTGAGATGAACAGTGGGGAGACAGTCTGTCCATTAAGGGAGGAGCGTTTTATCACCAATAATGTTTGGGGTTTCCAGCGTTTGGTGGCCATAAAAAGCAGACTGAGTCACTTTTAAATCCCGCCGAGACAAGGCCCCCACCTCTCCTTGCCTGAAGGAGCATCCATTCAGCCCACTCACTCGCCAGCTGTGCTTCTTCCCAGTAGCAGCACAGGCAGCTTCCCCTGCTTGCGAACTGTCGATTCATCGCCGTCTCTCCCCTCTGCTTGCAAGGACTGGCTCACCGTCTGCTGAGCCCAGCACATGGCCTGGCCCACCAGGCCACACAGTAACACGCATTTATTGGCTCAGTGAAAACCTGGGTAGTTGGATCAGACTCCAGCTGAGAAAGGAGGCTGTGCCATTGGCCAAGTATCCAGGCTGGTTACAACGTTGATTCTGTTTTATATCTTGGTGTTTTGGCCGTGAGGCATGTGGGATCTTAGTCCTCAACCAGGGATCGAACCCACTCCCCCTGCACTGGAGGGCGAAGTCTTAACTATGGACCCACACCCCCTGTGCTGGAAGGTGGAGTCTTAACCACTGGACTTGCAAGGAAGTTGCTGGCCAAGTGGATTTGGTAACAGAAGCTTCTAAATAGCTGTGTTCCTCCCAGAGAAGATGGGCTCCATCAAGGCAAATCCCTACTCTCTCCTCTGGGGGAAATTAGGAGTTAGGAAGACGCTTTGCACCCCTGGATCAATATATGGCAAAATTCCAGCTCTGTAACCTTAAAACCTGAGCAATTAGCTTTGTTTGAAAAGGTCAGTGATGGTTATGCTCCTCTCCCTGGCAGGATGAGCTGTCCAACAGCATTCAGTTTAAATGAGAAATATCTCTGGCAAAGTTAATCAGGACCTTATTTGTACTGTCAGACTACAGGGAGGTGAGCCTGTCGGGATTCCGCGCTGCTCTGGGGGGACTGCCAGGGCTTTCCTTTGCCATCTGACTGTGGTGTGGGAACTTTGCCACCACCTGTCAAATAAAAGAACTTCTCAGTAAAAGCAGCTGCTTTGTTTTTGTCGTTTTGGTGAGTGTCTTCTCTGGGCCAGATGTTGCAAATCCCTTTTTATATATTTCTTCCAAACTTTGCCTCATCTAGAGAAGGCAGTGGCACCCCACTCCAGGACTCTTGCCTGGAAAATCCCATGGACAGAGGAGCCTGGTGGGCTGCAGCCCATGGATCGCTAAGAGTCGGACACGACTGAGCGACTTCCCTTTCACTTTTTACTTGCATGCATTGGAGAGGGAAATGGCAACCCACTCCAGTGTTCTTGCCTGGAGAATCCCAGGGACGGGGGAGCCTGGTGGGCTGCAGCCCATGGGTTCGCGAAGAGTCGGACATGACTGAGCGACTTCACTTTCCCTTGCCTCACCTGTGATACCCTGTGTATCCCTGATACGTGTGTTTTAGGCAGATGACTGAGGCTCAGAGAAGTTAGGCCACTTGCCCAAAGTCACACAGTGACTGGTGGTGTCATTCCCATCTGGTTCTTCTAACCAAAGTCTCTCCAACTGGGGGCCAGGGAAATGGACCTCGGTTGCCAGAGGGGAAGCTGGGCCACTCTATCATCTCATCATCTTGTCAGCTCCTCACTCCCTTGCTTGGTTGTTGGGCAGGCAGTGACTTTTGTAATTTAAAAAGAGAGACTCCAAGGGGTCTGCAGGGAAGGTGTGGGCTGTGCAGAGGGTAGAAATGTGTAGATTAAAGAAACAAAGCATATCTGAGTGGCCAGCACTTTTCTCAGCTTCCTCCCATCAGACTTAAAAAAATGCACAGTGTAAGAGCTGAGAGTTAGGTTTTATTTGGGGCAAAATGAGGCCCTCGGTCTGGGAGAAAGCGCTTCAGACAGCTCTGAGAAATTGGACCAAAGAGGTAGGGGGGAAAGGTCAGTATACATATGATTTTTGGTGAAGGGGGAGATACATGCAATCCAGCACACATCTTTCCAGAAGATTTCTATTAGTGCTAGTATTGTGAAGCCTCCGCTAGTCACGAGGAGCAGTCGTCTCCATGAAGGATTTTGGCGCTTTTCTAGATATGGAGAGATATAAGAACTCGGCTCATAAAATCGGCTCCTGACAATATCTGTCTGAAGACTTGTCTTTCAGATTTTCCCCTGAGCACAGACCCTTATTTCTTCTCTCCCCGTGAACCCCTTTCAGGGGTGCTGAAGGTCAGCAGCGGCAGTTACAGAAATAGAGGGAGAGACGGCAAGTGCCGTCTGTAGTCGGCACTCCCGGCCCCAGTCTCCTCACATTAGTCCTTGCCCCTTAATTCCCTGTGTGTTTATAGCTCTGGGAGAAAGGAGTCCCAGGATAGTCATTCAGGGCCAAAGAGACACTCAAAGGAGCTTGAGAGAGTCAGGGAGTTGAAATGGAAAACTCTTTTGTGGGATTCACCATAAAAAGTATGCATTAATGTTAAAACTCTGTTACTAGACAGTTAGACAGCAGGTCATAGTGGGGAAGAATATGGATTTTGGAACCAACTGGCACACAAGTTCAGATCTCAGCTTTTCAACAAATCAGTGCAGGGCAGAGATGATGCCGACCTGTTGGCTCCAGGTCCCCCGAGGACATGACTGTGGTTTCTGAAGGAAAGCTACAGGCTCAAGAGAGCCTGGAGTCAAAACTCCCGTCCAGGCACTCCCAATTCTATACAGAATAAAAAACTTTCTCCCCCAAAGAAAGGAATGGACATTAAGATTGATTATGTTCAGCTCCCAGCAGATCCCAGTCTCCGGCCGGTCTCAGGAGTTCCTTACCCCAGTTGTTGAAAGCTAACTAATCAAAATAATCATGAGGAAAACAGACCCCCTCAAAATGACGCATCTCCACACATAGATGCTTTCTGTGTGTTCCCACCCTCTTCTTGACTTGGCGCAGCAGCCCGCTGATCTGACTGCTGCCCCTTCTCCCTCACTAAGGGTGGCATCTTCCTGTAAAGTGCTGGTCTCGCTTTTTTTTTTTTTCCGAACCTCGCCTTCTCTAACTCCCTTACCTTACAGTTTTCATTTTCAACTCTGTCCCCAAGGCCTTGGAAGGGGATCCTCATCAGGATGCGAGCCCTGATGGTCTCTCCCCAGAATTGTTGGAGGGCGATGGCTCTCTGACACTGTTCCACCACAAGGACCTTTCCAGAAGCAGGAAGGCTGGAACCTTTACTGGGGTTCCAGCCATGAAGGCTTTTCCGAACAGGAGGGTGGAGCCCTTCACAGAGCAGGGTGGGGATTTTCACGTGCTCTTCAACCCGGGGACCTGAGGGTTGTGTGTCCCAGGATTTCCCCAAGAATGGCATCTGCTACCTGGGGAGGAGATGCTGTGGTTCTAAGTGGTACTTGGAAGATTTTAATGGTAATAATTATTTCTTGTAATGTGCATCAGCCCCACAAACCATGATTTATGGCTTTATTGCTGCAGTTCAGTTCAGTTCAGTCACTCAGTCGTGTCCGACTCTTTCTGACCCCATGGACTGCAGCCCACCTGGCCTCCCTGTCCATCACCAACTCCCGGAGTTTACTCAGACTCATGTCCGTTGAGTTGGTGATGCCATCTGACCATCTCATCCTCTGTTGTCCCCTTCTCCTCCTGCCTTCAATCTTTCCCAGTATCAGGGTCTTAATGAGTTAGCTCTTCGCATCAGGTGGCCAAAGTATTGGCGTTTCAGCTTCAGCATCAGTCCTTCCAATTAATATTCAGGACTAATTTCCTTTAGGATGGACTGGTTGGAGAGTCCCTTCCAAGGGACTCTCAAGAGTCTTCTCTAGTACTACAGTTTGAAAGCACCTGTTCTTGGGTGCTCAGCCTTCTTTTACATAAGTGCCTGCATGTAATTCTAATGGTAGTTTTATGTAGTGACTGGGAGGCTTTGTTGGTGAAGAAACTGAGGCTCAAAGATGTCCCTTTCCACAGAGTTTGGCCTCTGGACCTGTGCTGATCTGAAGTTGGAGGGCATCTCCAGTCTGTGCCCAGGCTACCAGGGCAGGCGCAGTTACTTTATTTCTTTCCTTCTTAATATTTACTTATTTGGCTTTGTCGGGTCTCCCTCGCATCATGCAGGGTCTTTTGTTCCGGTGCACAGCTTTCTGGCTGTGGCCTGCAGGCTCTGGACCTCGTGGGCTTAGTTGCTCCTGGGCATGTGGGGTCTTAGTTCCGTGATCAAACCAGTATCCCCTGGGCTGCAAGGTGGACCACCAGGGAAGTCCTGTTACTCTGGTTTTTTAAAGAGTAACTTTAAGGTTCTGAAACTTTATGTCCCAGCTTCACCTCTTTCTAGTTGAGGAGTCATATCTGTCCCTCAGAATTAGATGGCTCACTCAGAGGGGATGAATAGAGCAGGTCAGTGGAAACAGTTGCTTGCAAAGGTGTGGGCAGGAGGAAGCATGGAAACCAACAGGCGTTGGTGGGGCCCAGGGCCAGTGACAGCCGAGAGCCTGGAACCCAGAAAGACCTGGGGAGGGAGGGCGAAGGATGGGTCAGTGCCACAGGGCACCCAGCGGAGCCAAGAGGGGAGACCACTGAACCTCCTGCCTCCTACGCTCTGTCTCCTGCGGTTACTCACTGGCCAAACCCCAGCAAAAGCTGGAGGGCAAGGGAGCTGGGGTGGTTCAGCCTATGGAGTCCTTCCAAGGCAGAAAGTAGGGGAGAGAACGGCGAGGGCTGACCCTCACTGAGCTAGTGACCTGTGTGCGCCACCTGTTGCTGTGTCACAGAACAGCACAGCTCTCGGAGGCTTAAACAGGAACCGACCGTGGAATCCCCTACTCTCGGCCATTTTGGCCTCATTTCCATTCTTTTATTTTGCTAAGTATTTAAAAAGCTGGATATTTATTTATTTTCAGCTTCACTGCATTGGCAGGCAGATCTTAACCTCTGGATCCCCAGGGAAGTCCCCATTTCTACTCTCTGTGTGAGCCATGCTTCTCTCTGCTATAGGACTTCAAAGGGGACGTTTGGTAACACACACTGTCTCCTCTGCCGGGTTCCTAGCAAACGCCCTCACCGCCCTGCCATCCCCATCCATTTGCCATATTGATCATTCTTAATGCTTTAATTCTTGGTTCCTTTGTTAGCTGTTTCTACCCTCCTTGACCAGGGTGTTTGCTTTATTGTATCTTGTCCCCTACTTTTCCGTTGTAGCTGCAATTTTACGCTTGCTTGTGGGACTGTTCAATGTCCATCTCCTCCATTATACTGCCCCCACCATGAGGGCAGGGTGTGCCCATTTTTGCTCCCAATATATTTACAGACCCTGGCTTAGTGCCTGCGGTGCTTAGATGCTCAGTGAGTATTGGTGGGATGAATGAGCAGGAGCGGATTCTTCTCTGTTTTCCTCCTTTTGATTATCTAATTGGGTGTCTAACAACAGATGTGCTGGATTCTAGGAAGATAAGGCTGTGTGATATCCGGGCTCTTGTAGTAAAGAAATCTGTTTAAGTTGCCAAACTGAGCATTTCCTTCAACTTTTTTGAGTGTAGAGGAACTTTTGGCACCATGGCACGGCTTATGGTGTTACTGTTTGGTGAGACAAATTTGGGAATTTCTGTATTATCATTTCCCTGAGGGCATGGATCCCATGTCATGCATTCATTCACCCATCCACGCAAATGTCCACCCATCCAACAATCATTCCACTGAAGGACAGTGTCATGAAAACTGTGATGTGTCTGGCAGTACAGACTCTGAGATCAGCGATGCCTGAGATCTGAGGAATGCTCTGTAAGTTTCCCAAGGATGACACTTCTCCCCAATTCAGAGCCACCAGGGGATCCCACCCGAGTCTTTGCCATGAAAAGTTGGTGGGAATTCTGGAAGTAAAGGCCGTGAAATGGTGGGATTCCCTAAGATTGCAGCCCGCATCACGCTGGCTCCTACTCAGCCTTCAGCAGTTCATCGACATTGCCATCTAAGAGTTGCCGCCAGTTCCAGTCTCAGCGGCTGCTGCTCCAGGTGAGCCCATCTCGGCCCTGACCCTCTGATTTCTCCTGTCTCTGCAGGCTTCGTGATGGCAGCTTGCCGCGCAGCCTCGGCTCTGAGGGCTCCCAGGCCAACCACTGAGTTCCAGCTTGTTAAGCTTTCTCTTGTTAGAAAGGTGGCGTGACAAACCACTTCGCTGTTCACACGGGGACTGAAGCCAGAAGTCAGTACACACCTAAACAAATAAAGCCCCAGTGTGGCTTTGTTTCTCCACCACTGAGGAGTCCTCCACGTTTCTAGGAATTTGTTAATGTCCCTAGAAATGTGGGGGACACTGACTACACTGCAGGAAGCTTGCCTTCTGTGTAATTTTGCACTCTGAACCCTGGACTTAACTCTGCCAAAGTCTTTATATTTTTGTGCTATTGTTTGGGAGGTGAGGAGTCTGCACTGAACTGTTTGCCTTGATTAACAAGGGCCCAGAGAAAATATCAGCTAGAAATACAAAGGAGTGAGTCGATTTGCATGAAAATTAGACCTTGAATTTGCGCCCTGAGGCTGCAGAATGAGCGTGAATTTCTGCTCTCTAAACTAGGGGCCAGTTCATTGCTAAATGGGTCCATTCGGATGCACGGAGCAGAGAACTTTGGGTGTGGAGAGTCAAGAGGGTTCTTTGTGCTAACACCTGTGCCCTGGCAAATGGTTTACCTGTGCACTCCATGCTGGCCTGCTCCAAGTTCCAGAAATCACTGATGAAGTTCTTTGAACAGTCTTTTAAAGACCCTGCATCAACACATGGCAGGGGCCGGACTCTCAGACCTTCCTCCTCGGTCAGCCAGCGGCCAGATTGGACTTTGTCCGCTTGCATTGTTGTGACGCATCTGTAGCGGCAGGGACCGCCCAGGCATGGCTTCTTTCAAAGGGCAAGTTGGAAGAGGTCTTACCTTGAGCCCTCTCCTGAGTGATGATTGCTCGGAAACCCAAATGGGGTCTTGAGCTGGAATGAACTCCTCTGGCCAAATTACAGGGCTCTGCAAGCTCTGCTGACCTGATGAGCTCTCTGATGGGAAGCTCTTTCGATTATTTGGAGAGGAGCTGTTAAGAGGATGTGAAGTCATCTGCATAAAATGTTGGCTTTAATTTCTCTGAAGGAGAGGATTTGCCAAGGAGCCTTCAACTGTTTAAAGGCTGTTACCTGAGCGAGACATCTGGGTAATTGGGCTTGTGATGCTGGTCTGGTGTCACCTCTTTGCATATCGATGATCGCGTCCTGTAAAGACCTTGTTTCCCTTTAATTGGAATCTGTGCCTGGGAGAGACCAATGGGAGCTCTGGCTGCACAAGAGAGTTCTCTTTGAAGGGCCAACGTGGATCGAGAGAGATACCTTTGGCATTCTTTTTCCTTCCGCATTTTAGTTAACATACAGTTGTCAGAAAGAGAAACAAAGCTATGGTGCATTTAGCAAAAAATATAAAATGAAAAAAAAATTTTAAAGGAGAGGGAGGCAGAAGTAGTCTTTTTTTAAAAAAAAATGAGGCTATGATAATGTCTTTTTGGGAAAACTAATTTTTGTATTTTTTAATTTTTAAATTTTTAGTTTGTATTTTTTTTTTAATGAAGTATAGTTGACTTAGTTAGCATCTGGTATGGAGCAAAATGATTCCATTATGTAGTGAAAGTGTTAAACACTCAGTCATGTCTGACTCTTTGCAACCCCTGGAATGCAGCCCTCCAGACTCCTCTGTGCATGGCGTTCTCCAGCAAGAATTCTGGAGTGGGTTGCCATTCCCTTCTCCAAAGGATCTTCCTGACACAGGGATTGAACTCAAGTCTCCTCATTGTAGGCAGATTCTTTACCATCTGAGCCACCAGGGGATTCTTATAAATATATATTCTTATTCTCATACATTTATACATATGTATGAGGAAAAGGAAAATGAAGTCATTCAGTTGTGTCCAGCTCTTTGCCACCCCATGGATTGTAGCCCTCCAGGCTCCTCTGTCCATGGAATTTTCCAGGCAAGAATACTGGAGTGGGTTGCCATTTCCTGCTCCAGGGGATCTTTCTGATCCAGGGATCTAACCTGGGTCTTCCACATTTCAGGCAGACTCTACCATCTAAGCCACTGGGGAATCCTATATATCCCACTCCAGTATTTTTGCCTGGAGAATGCTATGGACAGAGGAGCCTGATGGGCTACAGTCCATGGGATCCCACCAGTTGGACACGACTTAGTGACTAAACTACCACCATATTATATATATGTATATTCTTTTCAGATTCTTTTCCATTACAGGTTATTACTGAATGCAGTTCCCCACGCTATGCAGCATATCCTTGCTGTTTATCTATTTTATATATAGTAGTGTGTGTCTGTTAATCCCATGCTCTGATTTATCCATCCCTCCACATCCCATGGTGTCTGAAGGAAGTTGAATGTTGGCATGTGGCCATTCCTCATAGAACCCGATTTGAGAAGTGGACCGTCAGCAGGAACTCTGGAGGCTGCTCGGACCTGCGCATCTCCCTCCATGCCTCTGTCCATCTGAGCCTCACTCCTTCATGTCTGCTAACCCACTTTCTCGGCTTCACTCTGTGATCAGGAGAAGGCTCAGCCTAAACTGGGCAGCTTTACTTTCCTCGTGTGATGTGACTGGCTATGTCTGAACCCTAATTCCAGACCCCAAGAGAGAGAATCTGATTTGAAAAAGTGTTTGCCTTGGTCAAGAAGAGGATCCCGGTGGAGGGGACCTCCCAGAGAAAGAGGTGCCATCTAGAAACACCCCTTCAATATGAGCCCTTATTTCTAGTGTTGTGTGTGTGCAGGCTCAGCCGCTCAATCGTGTCTGACTCTTTGTGACCCCATGGACTATAGCCCGCCAGGCTCCTCTGTCCACGGGGTTTTCCAGATGAGAATAATTTCTAGTATTATCCCCATTCTATAGATGAGGAAATTGAGACCCTGCTTTCCTCACCAAGGTCGCATAGCCACTCCTAACTTTTCTTCTAGAATGAAGATTGTTGTAAGGAAATAATTTTACTCTGAAATAGAAATCTGTGCTATTCAAGTTGCAGTCGTTTTTAAGGAAGAGATTTATCTTTTAACTGGAACATATTGTTGAGCAATTTTTTTTTTACTTTGTAATTTTGTCCAAAGGACACACTTTCTCAAAATAAAGTGAGAGTAAATGAGAATAAAATGTTCATATCAAAGAGAATGATTCCTCAAATAATCTGGATTATATGTCATCATGAAGTTCTGTGGTGTTTCCATATTTAAAAAATAAATGCAAGAAATGAACATGAAGGGAACAACAGTTATTTACAAAAATCTAAGCCACGCCATGCACCAAGAGTTTAAAGTGTCCCATGACTTTCTGTGAGGAACAAAAGGCCTAAAAACAATCCAGAACTGGAGCCAGGCATGGAACGGGGCTGCTGGGGAGAAGCTGAAAGTGATCAAGAGCTCCAGAAGTGGCTGTGAGTTCAAAGCAGGGTTTTCAGTCGGGTGCTGGGCATTTACAAGGTGACAAGGGGACAGAGTCAGGTTCATGGCTGGAGAGCGCTGCGGTGAGTGTGAGGGGAGAGCAGAACTGCTGTGGAATCGTGTGTGTGTAAATTTTTCCTTAAAGTCTACTCTGCAAATCTGGGAGAAGGAAAAAATCTCTCTCTGCTCTATCTCCTTATATCGTCTCATTCCTCCTAATTTCTGATCGGACTTTTCTTACAGTTTTGCGGTTTTTTCTTCCTTAAGCCATTCCACCTGCTTCTCGCCCCTGAAGTGCAGCAGTGGAGTCTTCCCAGCTTGAGGGTGTTTCTCTCTTCTGGACTGGACCATATTTTGATTTCTCTTTGAATTCCAGGGAACCACCAATGAGATGGCAGTTTCAAACCCACGAAACAGGACAGGTTTCAGGAGCTTTCTCACGCCTTTCATTCCCTCCAAATGGACGCCTGAACCACAGATGCCCCACTCTTCACCCCCAGCCATCTCAGAGGTCCTGCGTGCTCTGCTTGTCTTGCTCCTGCTATGGAGAGGTCTCTGGGCCCATTCTTTGTAGGCGCTGCCAGGTTCCTTTCCAGCAAATGGGGAAGGGGGACTTAGGTCCCTTTCCCCAGGGCAGATGGGGCCAGGAAGGTCCATCAAGTGGCGGCTTGACTCGCCCCCCCCCCCCCACTGTGTCGTAAGTCTGCTCTCTGCCTGCTTCTCTGTTGCTGCCCTGCAGATATGTTTATCAGCACCAATTTTCTGGATTACATATATATGCGTTAATTTACAGTATTTTTCTCTTCTTGACTTACTTCACTCTGTATAATAGGCTCTTGGTTCACCCAGCTCATTAGAACTGACTCAAATCCATTCCTTTTTATGGCTGAGTAATATTCCATTGTACATATGTACCATAACTTCCTTATCCATTCATCTGTTGATGGACATCTGGGTTGCTTCCATTGAAACATATAGATTACTATATGTAAAATAGATAGCCAATAGGAATTTGCTGTATGATGCAGGGAGCTCAAGCCTGGAGCTCTGTGACAAGCTAGAGGGGTGGCAGTGGGGTTCAAGAGGGAGGGAGCACAGGAATACTTATGGCTGATTCATGGTGACGTATGGCAGAAAACAACACAATATTGTAAAGCAATTATCCTCCAATTCAAAATAAATAGTTTTTCTAAAAAAAGAATGGCTTGTTTGCTGATGATTCTTGAGCCCCCAACAGAGACTGGGCAGAGCTGAGAGATGCTGGGGATGCGCTGTGGGGCTTCTGCGCTCAGAGTCTCTGAGGCCACACAGGCGTGGACGCCACCCCACAGGCTCTGCCCCCAGCTGGGCCCAGTAAACCTGCCTGGCTGGAGGAGGTCTCCCAGACTAAACCTGATGTCCACGTGCCGTGGTCTCCCTCAGTGTTAGGGTTAGGGTTAGTGGGAGTGTCTGCTCTCTGGCAGTGTCCGCACAGTTCTGCCAGGCGCCTAGTCCCAGGCAAACGGCCTGGGTTTCTGGTTATAATGGAATCAGACCTGTCCATTGCGGGAGCAACAGCCGGCGGAGAGACGAGACAGAGGCACCGTTCTTGCTGGACCGTCCACTCGAGAAAGTTGGTGAAAGAGCCAGATGCGAGGCATCCTGTGGACCCTCAAGGTGTCCCTTCTTTCAACAGAAATGAAGTGAACCTGCCCTCCTCCGGTGACAGTCTGCTTCTCAGTGCCCAGGCAGTTTGGTTCTTTCTCCCCTTTCCCTTCTGTGGTTCATGACTTGCTGAACCTACACCTCTAAGAAAGATGAGAAAAGAAACTTGAAGTTTGTTGGCATTTGCATTTTTAAGTTATTAGGAACTACCCGGCTTAATTTTCTGAGGTACTGATGAAAATGATCTATGGGCAAGATATCAACATCACAGAAAACTCTGCTTCACTTTGTCTCACTTTAATAGTTTTTTCTTGGATGTACTCTTATTATCTAAATTATTGTTCTGTGCTCCTTGTTCATAAATTACAGCTAAGGATTTTGTTTCTAATGAGTCCTTGATGACAGTGTGATTTTGCTTACCAGACTGTCTCAGTTTGCCATACACGGCAGACCTTGCTTAAAATCACTTTGTGTGTGTGTGTGTGCAAGACTATTAGTGCTCTGAAGTCAGTTGAAAATGCACAACTTATAAATACATAAAAAAGAGCAATCTGGTAACTCAACAAGAACCGTAGAAAATTTTCACACGAACACTGCAGATTTCAGTTCTGAGTGTATTAGTGAACCCCAAATGTGAAGAAAATGTTTAAAAATGTTAGCATCTTCTATGAATCTGTTAAATGATGCAGTAAAGCTTATTTTTTATCAAATCCAAAAAAATCCAGTGCAGCTTTCATGTTACATGATTAGACAAGTTTCTCCTTCAAGAGAATTGAAGGGCCCTGTGCCCCTCTGCAGTGTGACCTCACCGTCTCAACATGCGAGCTTCCGGACAAGAGAGGACGTGGGTTCGACACTATTGTTTATTTGCTGTCATGTCCAACTCTTTGTGAACCCATGGACTGCAGCATGCCAATCTCCTCTGTCCTCCACTGTCTCCCGGAATTTGCTCAAATTCATGTCCATTGAGTTGGTGATGCTATCTAACCATCTCATCCTCTGCTGCCCCCTTCTCCTTTTGCCTTCAATTTTCCCAGCATCAGAGTCTTTTCCAGTGAGTCAGCTCTTCACATCAGGTGGCCAAATTATTGGAGCTTCAGTTTCAGCATCAGTCCTTCCAATGAATATTCAGGGTTGATTTCCTTTAAGATTGACTTTTATCTCCTTTTACTCCAAGGGACTCTCAAAAGTCTTCTCCAGCACCACAGCGCTCAGCCGTTTTTATGGCCCCACTCTCACATTTCATACATAACTGCTGGATAAACCATAGTTTTGACTATATCGACCTTTGTCTGCAAAGTGCTATCTCTGCTTTTTATTATAATACACTGTCTAGGTTTGTCATCGCTTTCCTTCCAAGAAGTAAGCTCTTTTAGTTTCACAGCTGCAGTCACTGTTTGCAGTGATTTTGGAGTCCAGGAAAGTCAAATCTGTCATTGCTTCCTGTGTGGCATGCTGGCTCCGAAGCATCTCAGCCAGGATGTGAAGAAGCCCCAGGACGCTTCTGGGCCTGACCTCACCCCGTGCCCCGTCTTCCCCTGCAGAGGCTCAGACCCCCGTGGCAGGTGGAAGAGTGCCCCAGGTGGGACAGGAGGCGGCGGGCGAGGGCGGCCTGCGCGCCTTCCCGCGTCTGCCCCCGCCTTCCGCACAGGCTGCTCGCATCCGCCTCTGCTCCTCTCTGCTTGGGCAGAGCCGTCCTCGCCACAGGGCCTCAGCGCCTGCCTGGCTCACTCCTCCTCCGGCCGCTGCCTGTCTGACTTCTTTTCCTTCAGGTCTTAGATGAAATGTCACCTCTTAGGAAAAACTGTCTTTGACCTCCCTTGAAAATTGGGAGCCCCATCAAGCTAGCATTTTCTATCAGTCTTACCTTTCTTTAGTTTGGGACAATCATGAAAATGTTGAGTTTATTTTCTTGAGGCTAGAAGCTCAAAAAAAAAAAAACCACACAATTATGTTAGTCAGCGGCTAAACGTGGACTGTTTTCTTCCGTCTGTCCTTCCTTCCTTTCTGCAGGTCACTGTAAGATCCCTAACCTCCCGTGGAGCAAATGGCTAACTTAAGCAGAATGGATGTGGGAAGGATTGAGGGGGAAAAGCAATGGAGGACATCTCATTAACATATGTTCCCCCAAATGATCTCCTTTACATCTTAAAAAAAAAAATCTTTCCGCCGCCGATTAAAGCTGTCATCACCTGTCTGCATTTCTCTGATGGCTGAATGGCTGTCTTGCTCTGTGTATCACTCTTTACTCTAAGGTTCCTTTTGGCATCCTCTGTCCAGTTTCTTTCCAGTGCAGGATTTGCCTTTTTCTCACTGATTTGTGTTCTGTGCTTCGTAAGGGATTAGTGTTTTAGAAAATATTCTTTCATAGATAATGGTTTGCCTTTCAGTCTTGTTTACGGTGTTTTCTGACACAAGACTGTTCACAACTGCTGTCTAGTCAGACATGTCAGGTCTCCGGTACGCTCACACTTGGGTATAACGCGTAGACAGCCCTTCTCCACTTCAGGCTGCAGTGAAACTGACCGTTGCGTGGTGCCTGGGCTACCCTGGGGCTCGCTTTCCAGACGCCGCTGCCCATGCCCACGAGCCGTACGACCCGCTGTCCCTGGGTCATCCTGTGCCCAGTGACTAGGGTGGCAGGGAGAACTGCTGCCACTCAGATCCATTTATGCGCACTGACTGCGGTGGCCAGGTGGAGTCAGCTGGAAGCTCTGCAATGTCCTTTCTGCCTCTTTCCTGCCTTGGGAGAGTGTATTTGGATGGATGTCAGTTAAATAAAGTCACTGAAGTGTTTTACGCCACTGTCTAGTATTTTGTATACAAGAATGAGAAGAATAGTCAACCCTCGCTGTGTGACAGGTGGATCGGATAAGACAGCGGTGAAGATGTTGAAAGACTCTTTATTGGACATAATTGTTTTCCTACACAACAACTAACAGGGCTTTAGAATCTTAATATAAGATCAGGTCCGTTTGTTGTATTGTATAAACTTACTTTCTTCCTAATTTAGACAGATTTTCTCCTGTAATCCAGTTAATATAAATTGTTTCATTAATATTGAAACATAAGTGATATTTCCTGGAAAAGCTGAAGTAACTCTGTGTGTGTGTGTGTGTGCGCGTGTGTGTGTGTGTGTGTGTGTGTGTGTGTGTGTGGTGGGGGCTGGGGGCTGGGGGTAGGAACGGTGAGGAGGAAGCGCCTTGTCAACATGGTGCAGTTTCCTTGCAACAACTGTGTTACTCCTGTAATTCTTTGGCTCCTGGCTGTTGTTTGTTTTTTGATTTTTGCTTTAGCTTAACTTTAAAAAAAAAAGTTTTAATATATTTTACAAATACAAAATAATGTATGCTTATTGTAATTTTAGACCCAAGTTCACTCCCTAGACGTTACCACATGCCAGTTTGACATGTGTCCTTGAATCACCTTTCAATATATGGATAAACATGCACATATTGATTGAATTTCTTTTAAAAATAAGAACCACCTACAGCAGGTTTTTCCTTATCAGTGTAGCACAGCCACCTTTCCACAGAAGGAGTGTCCATCATTCTGCCTCATTCTTTTAAATGCTACATAAAATCCCAGTTTATGGATTCATCCCTCTATTGATATACATTTAAGATGCTGCCTTTTTTTTAAAAAAAAGTAAAACAGGACTGTGACACTGGCTTTGTAATATACATCTTTATATTGATCTTTTGTATTTTTCCCATTCTTCTGTATGGATGAGAATTCTCACTTTCTTAAGATTATCCAGGGCCCTAAAATAGTTCCCATATTCAGCTGTTAATACTCTTCGAATGTTTTTTCCCCCTTTGCCTGTGAATCTAGCAAAACATAGAGTTTATTTCTTAAGTGGAGTGGGCATTGTGTGAAACACTCCCTTGCTTAATTACCGTCAAATCACTTGTCATCATCCTAATAAAACTGTATATCCATCCCTGTGAATGCTTAATCACATTAGTTGTGAGGAAAGTAAACTGTTAAGAGAAAAACATGCAATGTTGAATGTTGGGCTTTGTTCAGAATTCAGGATGCGTTCCCCAACCTGGAAGCAAGGCCCCTCGCCTTCGAGCTGAGGGTTGAGAGATACAGAGCTCTTGCTGGTGGCTGCTAGCTGGTCCCCAGGCCCTCGTCTGAACATGCCGGTGGGGGCGGGGGTGGGGGGGGATGGGGGAGGCTGAAAGGGAAGGAAGGAGCGTTTTAATTTTACAGAAGTATCGTGATACTTATAAACCTTTGGCTGTGGCCTCTTTAGGTAACCTGGTTGTGTTAAATTCAGTGCACACTTACTGAAACCCTACAACATGCCAGGCACCTTCTTGGTACTAAGACCAAGCACTTGTCCGAACAGAAAAAAAAAAAAATTGCTCTCATGAAGCCTGCCTTCTGGGGTAGGAGACAGCGTGTCCCCAAAGCAGCAAATAGAGACGGACAATCGCGGCGCAGGCTCTCCTGGAAGTGGCGTCATCTCCACCTCCACAGGCTTGACCCGAGGGAATGTGGTCCCTTTGTAGGGTTGCAAAACGTTTATGAGATTTCCCAGTTGTTACTGAAATCCGAGTCTGGCTACTCACCATTCGGAAGTCAATACTCCAGCGATAAGGTTGGTGGAAAGGGAAGTTTGCTTTGTTTGGAGCCCAGCAGCCAGAGTGGGGCGGGGGACGGTGGTGGAGGTTCACTTTCCTAGCCGTGTCCAGCTCTTTGTGACCCCATGGACTGCAGCATGCCAGGCATCCCTGTCCCTCACCGTCTTTCAGAGTTTGCCCAAGTTTGCCCAAGTTCATGTCCATAAAGTTTGGCTCTCCCCACTGACAATCAGCAGACAAAGAGCAAAGGCTTTTTAAAGTGGAGTTTTGGGGTGGGGTGGAGGCGGGGCGTGTGGGTAAAGGGACAGGGCTATGTGCAGGAATAGCTCACTCAGCTCCGACAGTTACCTTGAAGCTGGTCATCAGCCATCTGATCGGTGTTATATCTGTCATTTTGAGTACCCTTAATCTTGAGTCACAGGGTCGGTTTGTTCCCATTTCTTTGAGGCCAGTTCTTGGAATTGTGGCAGTTTATGGTATGGCTATAGTCTGATCCTTGTGTAGTTAACTTCTACCGCCTGGTGGGAGTTTAAGTATCTACAGCACAGCTCAAAGGACACGGCTCAGAATATTATTTACAGTCCTCCAGGAGGAACTAAAAGTCCTTGACTTAGTGATTAAACTGTTATCATTTGGTCTTATTTGACCGTTTTGCTTTGCTTCTGAATTTTCTCACTTCTCTGATTAAATTTATTCTTTGGCTGAAGTTTTTTTTTTTTTTTTTTTTACAGGCAAATGGCAGGCAGAGGACATGAAAAGGAAGGACCACAGGTTCCTGCTCTGTTTTCCAATCAGTGATCCCATCATTGGTGCCACAGAGTGAACGTTTGTGTCTCACTACCCCAACCCACCAATTCATGGTGAAAAGTGAAAGTCGCTCAGTCGTGTCTGACTCTTTGTGACCCCATAGACTGTATAGTCCATGGAATTCTTTAGCCACAATACTGGAGTGGGTAGCCTTTCCCTTCTCCAGGGGATCCTCCCAACCCAAAGGTGAAACCCAGGTCTCCCACATTGCAGGCAGATTCTTTACCAGCTGAGCCACCAGGGAAGTCCAAGAATGCTGGAGTGGGTAGCCTATCCCTTCTCCAGCAGATCTTCCTGACCCAGGAATCAAACCAGGTCTCTTGCATTGCAGGTGGATTCTTTACCAGCTGAGCTACATTCATAGATTGAAGCCAAATTCCAAGTGTGATGATGTTTGGAGGAGGAGCCTTAGGAAGTGATAGTTAAACTCCACCCTCTTGAGTGGAACTAGGACCCTTATAAGAGAGGCCCCGGAGAGCTCCCTTACCCCCTCTGTCACGGGAGGACACAGTGAGAGATAGCTGTTTATGAACCAGGCCATCCTCAGAAGTCTCCTGGTGCCTTGATCTTGGACTTCATAGCTTCCAAAGCCGTGAGAGATGATTGGTTGTTTCTAAGCCACTCCACCTATGGCATTCTGGTGTAGCAACTGGAACAGGCTAAGGCGGTTGTGCTCCCTGGGGCTCTGCTATCCAGGGCAAGCGCTCGATGTCCGTGTGTGTCTTGTGCTATCATACTGGGCAGCAAGGAGGCAGAGCTTTCCCGCCCTCATGGGAAACCCTGCTGGACAGCGTCGCCCTGGTCAGACGCCCTGCTGCTGTAGCAGCGGCACTGATGGTGGAGGTGGTGAGGACGGTGGTGACGACGCAACTCGCCAGTCACTGGGTACGCAGAGCGCGCAGGGCACAGGACATATGCTGTCTCACGCCAGCCTCACAGACACGCTTACCTAACCCGGATGCGTCTACTCTCATTTTCATACCTTCAGTCTGGGGCTTTAGACCCCTTGGCCATCCTGACATGCTTACTCTCATTTTACAAATCCAGGGTCAAACAAGCCACCCAAGCCAGTGCTGCTGGTAGAGAAATGCTGCGATTGGAACTGGAGCCAGTCTCGGCTGGTAGGACACCCATGTTCTTAGCCAGTCCGTTCTTGGGCCTTATACTGCTCCTCCATCCATCAGACTATTTTCCAGGCCTGAAACATATTTCTAGAAGGGGTGGCCAAACTAGCTTCCAGCAGGGAGTTGAATCTTCATTCCATTATGAAACTAGTCGGGTACCCTTTGAATGATTTCAACCACTGTTAACTTCCCTGCAAACCTTCCACTTATGAAAGGAGCAGAAGGTGTCTCTTCTCAATGTGCTATCAGTCAGGTGCGTGTTGCACCTGGCAGACGCCCAGTATGCGTAGGGTGGTAGGCGCCCCATGGAGCCATGCAGAGAACCATCAGAACCGTCACGGACGCTGCCCAGGTGTGTCCAGTCTTTTGTCAATGTAGGGAGACTATTTTAAATCTTAAAAGTGAATGACTGAGAATTGTCTAAGAAAAGTAAAATATTTAACAGGTGTTCGTCAGCAATTCCTGCAGAAACCACCCACACACCCTGATATTTCAGGGCTAGGACTGAATCCCACTCTACAGACGACTCTTGATGGCGTGACTCAGCTGTCATGGGGCTTGAGACTTAAAGTGTAATTTGTCACTGCAGCCCACAGTCATCAAATATTAGGGTTGAAAGGATCCAGAGATAGGGAAGTGGAGGCAGAGAGGAAGAGAAGGGAGAGAGAATAAACTGGAACGAAGAGCCTAGTAACAGTGATGACACCCATCAGCTCTCGAGTCTCTGTTATTTACCAGTCCCTGGACATGTTGCTTAACTGGTAATGGCATCTGATCTTCCCAGCACTCCTGTAAAATAGATTACTTCAATTCATAGATGGTCAAACTAACTACTGCGTGGTGGTACTGCCACAGGCAGCACTTGCACCAAGATATTTCGGGTCCCAGGAGCATGTTTCTCTCTCTGGAGAACCAGGAGGTGATAGAAAGTGACTCTCAAGGCATAGAAGTCAGTTGGTGGGGAACACAGGAGTGATCCTCATTAGAAACCAGAGTAAATGGGTAAAGGTTAAGACAGAGACCTCCACTTCTAAGATGGAAGATTTAACTTTCTTACTGAAACAATCTGAAAAGGGATCAAGTATATAAAAGAATGGCTTTCTAGACACTGAACTTCAGGCAGTGAAGGACAGTGATCCCTGAGAGATGAGAAATAGAAAGGGGGAGCCCACATTTACCTCAGTTTGCTACCTAGAGCGGGTTTCCAGATGGTGCCACAGAGAGAAGGAACTCAGGGGCCCAGTCGATTCCCTGAGAGTTTGGGGGAGCGAAGGTGGGTAGACGCTGCAGAGGAATCCCAGAGCGGGGGGAGGATCACAGAGATATGCCGGAGGTCCCCATGAACATTCAGCTGAAAGTTTAAGGTTCAGAATAGAAGGGACTTCCTCGGGGATACGGGATGTTGACAGAAAACCTACAGCTAACCTCATGCTTCATGGTGAAACGATGGTGTTCTTAAGATCAGCAACAAGACAGAGATGTGTGTTCTCACCTCTTTCATCCAACACTGTGCTAAAGCTTCTAGCTGGTGAAATAAGGCAAGTAAAAGAAACAAAAAGAGTCTGGATTTGAAAGGAAGATGTAAAACTGCGTTTCTTTGCAGCTGACTTGTCTTCTACATGGACTCTTAACAGAATCTTCAAAAAAGCAGCTGGAACAAACACATTACATTTAGCATGTTTGCAGGTTTCAAATCAACAAGAACCAATTTTGTCTCTATATCCTTCTTACATATAATTTGGAATTGCAATTAAAAAACCAATATAATTTACAATAATATATTTCACAAATGTGAAACCTTTAGGGATACATCTGATAAGATGTGGAATTCTTATAATCAAAACTACATACACGAAAACTATACAACATTACTGATTAAATTAAGGGTCCAAATAAATGGAGAGATATACCATGTTCATCATTTGGAAGATTTTATTTTGTTAGGATGTGAATCCTCTCAGAATTTATCTATGTTTTCAATCTAATTCCAATCAGAATTCAGTTGAAATTTTTGTCAACATCAATAAGCTCATTCTAAAATTCATATGGAAGTGCAAAGGACCTATAATCACCAAAACGACTTTTAAAAAGAAAGACTTGACTGACTAATATTACTTGATTTCAAGGTTTATTACTGATCTATATAATCAATACAATGTGCAAAGATAAGCAAGACTGGCGGAAACATAATGTATCAATGGAATAGAGAATCTGGAAATAGACCCCCACCTATATGACAACTGACTTTTGACAAAGGTACAAGGCCAACTGAGTGAAGAAAGGATAGTCTTGTCAACAGTGGGGTGAAATAATTGGAGAGCCAGAAACCAGGAGAAACTCCTTGAGAACTAGGTTATGCAAGGATTTCTTAGATACTGGACCAAAAATATAATCCATGGAAAACCCATGGCTACATTGAATTTCATCAAAATGAAAAATGACCCTTTTAAACACATGCTGGTAAGAGAATGAAAAAGTCAGCACACTGGAAAGCCAGTGTTTGCTATCATATATCTAACAAAGAACGCATATTCAGATTACGCTGTTAGTTAGTTAAAGGCACTCAGTCATGTCCGACTCTTTGCGACCCCATGGGCTATATGGTCAATGAAATTCTCCAGGCCAGAATACTGGAGTGGGTAGCCTTTCCCTTCTCCAGGGTCTTTTCCCAACGCGGGGATTGAACCCAGGCCTTCTACATTGTAAGCAGATTCTTTACCAGCTGAGCCACTAGGGAAGCCCTCAGATTATATAAAGAGCTCTCAAAACTCACTGATGAGAAATCAAATAACTCAATTTTTTAAATAGGCAGAAGATTTGAAAAGAATATTTACCAAAGAAGGATACTTAGTTGTATGGCAAGGAAGCACATGAAAAGATGCTTAGTATCATCAGTCAATATGAAAATGCAAATTAAAACCAAATTTTTATACCATTGCATGTCTATGGCTAAAATTAAACAGACTAACCAAGCTCCTTGGAAGAAAAGCTATGATCAACCTGAAAGTAAAAGCCACTCAGTCATGCCTGACTCTTTGCGACCCCACCAGGCCAGAATGCTGGAGTGGGTAGCCTTTCCCTTCTCCAGGGGATCTTCCCAACACAGGGATTGAACCCAGGTCTCCCGCATTGCAGGTGAATTCTTTACCAGCTGAGCCACCAGGGAAGCCCAAGAATACTGGAGTGGGTAGCCTATCCCTTCTCCAGGGGATCTTCAGACCCAGGGATCAAACCGGGGTCTCCTGCATTGCAGGCAGATACTTTACCAACTGAGCTATGAGGGAAGGTCAACCTAGACAGTATATTGAAAAGCAAAGACATTACTTTGCCAACAAAGGTCCATCTAGTCAAAGCTATGGTTTTTCCAGTGGTCATGTATAGATGTGAGAGTTGGATTATAAAGAAAGCTGAGGGCCAAAGAATTGATGCTTTTGAACTGTGGTGTTGGAGAAGTCTCTCAAGAGTCCAAGTGAGATCCAACCTGGAAGATCTCTGCAAGGAGATCCAACCAGTCCATCCTAAAGCAAATCAGTCCTGAATATTCCCTGGAAGGACTGATGCTGAAGCTAAAGCTCCAATACTTTGGCCACCTGATGCGAAGAGCTGACTCGTTTGAAAAGACCCTGATGCTGGGAAAGATTGAAGGTGAGAGGAGAAGAGGATGACAGAGGATGAGATGGTTGGATGGCGTCACTGACTCAATGGACATGGGTTTGAGCGAGCTCCGGGAGTTGGTGGACAGGGAAGTCTGGTGTGCAGCAGTTCATGGGCTCACAAAGAATTGGACACGACCAAGCGACTGAACTGACTGAACCAAGCAAAGAGTTGATGGGCATGCGGAGAAGCTGAAGCTCTGATACACTATTGGAGGGAGTGTCAAATGGCACAATCACTTTGGGAAAGAATTTGAGTTTTTTTAAATGGAAAAATATGCATACTCTATGATTGAACTATTTTTATCTATTTACCCAAGAGAAAGGAATGCACATTCATAAAAAGACTTGCACATGAATGTTTATAGCAGCTGTAGCTACAATAGCCCCAAGCAGAAACATCACAAAAGCCCCAAGTATCTACAGGTGAAGAGACGTGAATAAACGACCATGAAATATTGCTCGTTAATAAACAGGAATGAACCATAGATACATACTGTAACGTGTGCGAAGCTCAGGATAGTTATGCTGAGTGAAAGAAGCCAGACCAAAAACCAGTACATACTGGATGGCTTCATTTCTATAAAATTCTATAAAATGCAAATTACTCCATAGTGACAACATATAGTAATCGCAAAGGGATGGGAGAGGGAAGGGAGCGACTTGGCGAGAGATTCCCAAGCGTACCTAACTGTGGTGACAGGATTAAGGGTGAGCATACGTCTACGCTCTCAGATACTGTTCTTCAGATACATGCAGTTTATCGTATGTGTCTGTAACTACTAAAATGGCTTTTTAAAAAAGAATTGGGATGGTCAATAGGTTTTTCCTTTCTATTTATTTTTCTTTAAATGAGGAGAGGCTTTTTTCTCTTGCGGCGCTGCGCACGGCATGCAGGATCCATCCTTAGTTCCCCAACCGCAGCCCCTGCAGTGGAGGCGCGGTCTCAACCACTGGGCCTCGAGGGGAGCCCTTGGTCGATCCATTTTAGACTAGACTGCCACTTCTCACCCTGAGGGTGCTGTCATCTTAAAAGAACAGCCACTGCCATCTCTCTCTGTGCAGGCCGCATACTGTGCCTCCCTGGTGGCTCAGACAGTCAAGAATCTGCCTGTGAGGCAGCCGACCTGGGTTTGGTCCTCGGGTCGGGAAGGTCTTCTGGAGAAGAGAAGGGCTACGCGCTCCAGTATTCTTGCCTGGAGAATCCCAAGGACAGAGGAGCTTGGCAGAGTCACAAAGAGATCCACGGGGGTCGCGAGGAGTCAGACACAACTGAGGACTAACATTTCACTCTCATCCTCTGCCAGGCATTGTTTCAAATGCTTTACATGCATTTATTCATTTAACCCTCATAACCACCATATAGGCAGGGACTATTTTGGTCCCTGTTTTAGCCATAAGGAAACTGAGTCACCACAAGCTTAAGTAACTTATCCAGTGTTTCCAAACTGGAAGTGGAACTGGAATTTAACCCTTAGCTGTCCTGGATCCATTTCCATACTCTTAACCTGGGGCCAGAACTAGGGTGGAGCCTGAAGAGATATCCTTTTTAAGAATTTATTTCACTTTTACATTTTTGTTTATCTATTACTGGCTGTGCTAACTCTCGGTTGCTGCTTAGGCCTTTCTCTAGTCACAGTGAGCGGAGGCTGCTCTGGCTGCTGTGCGGGCTTCTCACTGGGTGGCTTTCCTCTTGGCGGAGCGCGGGCTCCAGGCTGGGCAGGCTTCAGCGGCTGCTCCACGTGGACTTCCAGGCTCCAGAACATGGGTGCAACAGTTGTGGTGTGTGGGCTTATTTGCTCCTTAACGTGTGGGCTCTTCCCGGAGCCAGGATTGAACCCGTGTCTCCTGCGTTGGCAGGCAGATTCTTTACCACTGAGCCTCCAGGGAATTCCACATTATATCCTTAGATGAAGTTGGAGCAGGAAGGACCAACTTACCTCGTGAATGCTGTTCTCAGCTTTAGTCTCCACCTCCTTCCCTGACTTTATTGAGGTGTAACTGAAAATAAAAATTGTGTATATTGAGGTCGCGCAATGTGATTTCTGAAAGATGTACAGTGTGATGATTTAATATCTGTAGACACTGTGGATACTATACTAGCTATAGATGTGGATGTCTGTACTATCTATACACACCATAGACACGTCACAGTCAAGCTGACAGACACCTCCTTCCCCTCCTGGAATGACCGTTTTTTCGTGTGTGATCAGAACACTTAAGGCCTACTCTTTCAGCCAGCTTCAAATGTTCAGTCTTGAGGAAAGGATTGAACAGCTGAGAAAACCTTCATTCTCAAGGAAGAAGTGGACAGTTGTAAAGAGGTGCAGCTACACGTTGGGTTTTCTTTGATTTTAGAAAGCCTCCATTCCGTTTCATCTCTTACTGAAAATCCTTCGTTACTCCAGCCCATCTTCCCTCCGTCTCGCTCAGGGCTCAGCACTCACTGCTGTGCTGGTCAGTATCACAGCATTTAGTCCCCAAGGTTGGGATGAGTGCTCTTGCTTCTTTCTGTAGTCTGAGACCTCTTAGAGGAATAATAGTTAAGCTTGCATGACCTCATAGTCAGTCACTATTCTAAGTATTTTTGCATGGTGATTGGATGGCATCATTGATTCAATAGACATGAACTTGGGCAAACTCTGGGAGAAAGGGAGGGGCAGGGAGGCCTAGTGTGCTGCAATCCACGGGGTTGCAAAGGGTAGAACGCGACTTAGCAATTGAGCAGCAACAATGACGCTTATGATGTTCGCCCGACTGTGACAGGTAGGTGCTCACCATCTCTCTAGTTTGCAGACAAGAAAAGTTAGCTGATACCACAGAGTAGGAAGGTGAGCAAGACCTTGCCTTCTGGCTCCAGAGTTGGATTCCTAATTATCGCTGGAACGTGTGTCTTCCTTCGCATCGTATTCTCAGAGCCCTGGGTGTAGTGGTCTTACGGTGAGTGCCCACTGAACTGACCACATCACAGGCCACCATGAGAGTGAGCCTAGCAGTGTCTGTTGTGTCTAAAGTATGACAGGGCTTCCCAGGAGGCCAGTGGTAAAGAATCCGCCTGCCAATGCAGGAAACACGGGGTCAGTCCCCGGGCCGGGAAGATCCCCTGGAGAAGGAAATGGCGGCCCACTCCAGTATTCCTGCCTGGAGAATCCCACGGACTGAAGAGAGTGGTGGGCTACAGTCCATGGAGTCGCTAGAGTCGCGCATGGCTTAGTGGCCAAAGAACAACCGCGGAATATGACACCAGAGCCTTCCAGCTGCAGAGAACACGGGACCGCAGGAATGGAGAGAGAAGACAGGCACGGAGATTAAACATTGCTGAGCCCCGAACATGGGGGCTCTGGGCAGAGGTTTTGGTTTTAGTGTTTGTGCCATCCCTCTGGCTTTCCCCTTCCTCCGACTGAGGTCTCGACTGCTGAGAATAATTCACGCTTTATTAAAAACCCATCCTGTACACGCTGGCCCCGGCAGTGGTTCTCTCATTATATCCTGGCTTCGTTTTAATCATATTCTGGGTAGATGAGTAAAATCCCTCACTCGGGCCAAAGGCTGGCCCTCCTCTAATGATGAGAAGGTTTCCGGGATGTGTGAATGGTCAGCAGCTTGTGAGGGGCAGCTCACTCACTCTTTGTTCTTTTGTGATTGGAATCCATCAATGAGATACTATTAAGGAGCCCCCTGCAAACTAAAAATTCTCTATAGAAAATGAGCCTTTCCCTGGGGGAAGAAACAGTCTACACTTTAGTGTTGCTTCTTCGTATTATAATGATCCAGCTTTGGCTTCAAGATACCATTAGCTGCGTTATTCAGAGGCAGTTTACAAAAGGGTTTTGATCTCTGGCTTCTAGTTCTTAAAACCAAGGGAACCCTAAGTAGCATGAAGTTGACTTGGAGATGCTCTGATCTGAGACTGTCCCTCTCTCTGCTCCAGGTACAGGACCTGGCCGGGTGGAGCTGCTGGTTCTCATCACACAGGGCCTCAGAGCGGCCTCTGCCTGTCTTATCACAAGCTCCCTGCCTCCTGTCTCCCCCGTGCTGAAGCACCTGGTACCCTAACCTGCCTTGAAGCTCTTTGTAAAGCACATTCATTGTGAATGTCTCAGCCACAGCAAAGAGGCAGAGAAACCAGCCAACCAAATGACAGTCAAAGAGGGAAACAGCAGAAATATCTGAGGGTCGGGGTCTGACGCAAACAGGCTTTCCTGCATGTTTCCCATCATGCAGTTGGATGCCTCGGACCTCGTGATTTTAGGCCAGCGTCACGGCGAGATGACCGATGGTGCAGGCGTTCCAGTGCAGGGTCTCTTTAGCTTTGTGCTTTGCTTCCATTCACTAGAGCTCAGGCTCTCTAAGCCCCAAAGAGGAGGATCGTTTTGAAAGTGAAATTGAAGTCGCTCAGTCGTGTTCCTACCAGGTTCCTCTGTCCATGGCACTTTCCAGGCAAGAGTACTGGAGTGGATTGCCATTTCCTTCTCCAGGGGATCTTCCCAACCCAGGGAGCGAACCTGGGTCTCCTGCATTGCAGGCTGACGCTTTACTGTCTGAGCCATTTAGCATTTCTATAAACATCTCCTTTGAGATTCCCGTGCAACCCTACTTGTATAGCACAGTTTAAAACCTGCTTGTTTACTTCAGCTGGGGAATTTTCTTCCTGATTAAAGGGTTCATTTTATTCAAGGATTATGCCTGAACTAAGATGTCTGTGTTCCAGCTATTAAAGCAGAAAATGCAATCGTGCAAATAGCTAAAACCCAACCAGGCATTTGTGATGGTATTCGACTCTCTCAGTGAGCCACCAGTAACTGCTGAAATGAGAAGCTGGGAAAGAGGCACCGAAGGGCCCTGGTTACAGTCCCTTTGCAGTTCAGTTCAGTTAAGTTCAGGTGCTCAGTCATGTCCGACTCTCTGTGACCCCGTGGACCGCAGCACACCAGGCCTCCCTGTCCATCACCAGCCCCCGCAGAGTGAGGTGCCATTTCCTTTCTCTGCACTGGGGAGCCGGGGGTCTCCTGGAACTCACCAAGCTGTCAGACACAAGCTTGGGCCTCTGCTTTTGACAGAGCCCTGTCAGAGGGAGGGGTCTGCTCTCAGGAGCCAGGAAATGCGTCCCGTTACAGTCAGAGGCAGACTTGAGACTTCCCCAGGGCCCTGCACCTGCTCGGCTGTGGTCCCCCTTTCTCCTCTCCCATCCTTTCCCCTCCTCCTCCATTCTTCCCTCCGCCTATCTCTCCTTGCTCCTGGCTCCCTTCTCTTTCTCACTCTCTTCCCATCTCTTCCCTCCTTCTCCCTCTCCTCCAGATTCCGTTCATTCCGCGCGCATTCATTAAGCACCTACTATGTGCCTGGACCTCTTTAAACACTGAGGATGCAGTTAGTGAATAAAAAGCCTGCCATTGTGGAGGTGACAGTGGAGTCAGGGGTTCGGATAATAGGCCACAAACAAGTCAGTGTATGGTTGCATGTTGGGACCATAAAGAATGAGGAAGTTGTTGAAAGAGCGCGATGAAGGGGTGGAGTGCTGGGTTGCTCTCTTCTGTTGGTGCTTGGACCAGGCATCTTGGAGGAAGTGGGATCTGTGTGTCACAGGAGGTGCAGCAGCAGCCTTTGTCTGTCTCTGGGAAAGCAGCTGCGACAGTCAAGACTGCCTCCACGCATCGCCTCGTGTCCCCGGGAGAGCAGCCACTCCTGGCTGGGAACCACTCTTCCGAGGCTGAGCTGCAGGTGGCGGGGCAGCCCCTGTGCCATCCCTGCCCGCCTCCACCACTCGGCCACATGGGTGTCAGACCACTGCGATCACGGAGAGCCCCGCTTTTGTGAGGGAGGCTAAAGCAGTGTGCACTGCACTCAGGCCTGCACCTTTTCTTTGTGGCTGTGTCCCAGTAAACATTTTTATATTTTTATAAATTTATTTTTTAGTTGGAGTTTAATTGTTTTACAGTGTGTTAGTTTCTGCTGTACAACAGAGTGTATCAGCACTGAGAACACACCTATCCCCTCCCTCATGAGCCTCCCTCTCGCTGCACCTTCTGGGTCACCATGGAGCAGTGGGCTGGGCTCCCTGTGTTATCCAGCAGCTTCCCACTGGCTGTCCATTTTGCACATGGTCATGTAAAGGACTAATGCTGAAGCTGAAACTCCAATACTTTGGCCACCTGATGCAAAGAACTGACTCCTTTGAAAAGACCCTGATGCTGGGAAAGACTGAAGGCGGGCAGAGAAGGGGACAACAGAGGATGAGATGGTTGGACGGCATCACCGACTCAATGGACAAAAGTTTGAGTAAACTCCGGGAGTTGGTGATGGACAGGGAGGCCTGGCGTGCTGCAGTCCATGGGGTCACAAAGAGTTGGACACAACTGAGCAACTGAAATGAACTAAACTGAACTGAGCTGTGTGTCTATGTCAGTGCTTTTGACCAAAAAAAAGATGGGTATAATGACATCCGGGTCTTTGCTCCTCCATGCCATGGGTATATGGCTTCCCAGAGAATCCATCTGCCAATGCAGGAAACACAGGTTTGGTCTCTGGGTCAGGAAGATCCCCTGGAGAAGGAAATGGCAATCCACTCCAGTATTCTTGCTTGGGATATCCCATGGACAGAGGAGCCTGGCAAGCTGCAGTCCAGAGGGTTGCAAGAGCTGGACAGCGATGGCCACAGTATGGTGTTAAAAATCCAACATCCAGTAGAGCTTATGCCCCGATGAGGACCTTCTCTGCCCAGCTGACGGCACAGCACATAAGGCAGTGTTGCAGGCGCCCGTAAGGGCAGCCAGAGAGAGACCACCCTACACACAGATGTCCGTGTGGATCAAATAAATCACATCAGTGGCCCGGAGCTGCTTCTCACATATGTAATTTGTTAATTCTTCATTAATTCCATTAGCAGCTTAACTTGCCCACGGCAGTGCGTTTCTCTGCCCTCCATCTCTGGGAAGCACAGGCTCTCCCTTTCACATCAGGGTTTGCAGCAGAAGGTGTCCGCTCCCTGCTCACTGCATGGCCCCTGTCTTCCCCGCTCAGCAGTCATGGAGTGTGATCTCCTGATCCCATCGGAAGGGCTGAGGACAGATCCTCTAAGCTGCCTTGAACCTTTAAGAATAATACCAAGTTATACCTAGTCTGTAAATAGGAAATGAGAGTCCCTCCCCCCTTTTCTTCAGTGGCTTTCTGCAGATTTTAATATACAAGTGAGTGATTCATAACACTGGTGACAAAGCTGCAACACAGCTTGAAATTTCTTATAGCGGCTGTAATACCACATCCATCATAATGAAAAATGTCTACGAAATCATTTTCTGCCAAAGAACATCTTCCCAGATTCTATTAAGAACTTGCTATCTACACGAACACCACGTATTCCTGAAACATACTGCTTTATGGGGTGGGGCCCACGGGTAGCCCTTGGGGTGACTGAAACCCCAGTCAGTCGCCCTCAGTTAAGATGCTGGTGGGCAGAGGAGACGGTGAGAAAGCGTCTTCTTTTGTGAAAAACTGGCTTCGTCAGCGTATCACCGCATTTGGCAGTTGGGTGGATTTAGAAACTGCCGCGCTTTTTGTTCATGTCACATTCACCTAGGAGCTATCAACTTCCTGCTGTTCCCAATTTTTAAAAGAATATAATAGCCCCGCCTGCCTATTATCACTGTATTCTATTTGTAGTTACCTCTGCTTCGAGGAAAGGGAAGAAGTTTCACCTTGGTTTGCACCGTCGTTCAGCAGAACCTTTTGCACCAGCCAGAGCTGGCTATTTCTGTTAAATAGAAGCCACTCTTCGAGTGGTGGTGGGTAGTCGCTGAGTTGGGTCTGACTCTTTGAGACCCCAAGGACTGTAGCCCACCAGGCTTCTCTGTCCATGGGGTTTCTCAGGCAAGAGAGTGGAACAGGCTGCCATTTCCTTCTCCAGATGATCTTCCTGATCCAGGGATCAAACTCGCATCTCCTTCTTGGCCGGTGGCTTCTTTACCACTGAGCCACCAGGGAAGCCGTCTTCAAGTGTTAGACACTAGTAAGTCACCAACATTTTTCTCTGGAGAAAGTTGCTATGGGTTTAAAAATATGTATATTATTGCAACTTAGTTTTGATTCGGGGCAAATAGGATCATGATGTTTTTCACAATTGTGTTCCTCTTAACTGTGAAATTTCAGAAGTTCTTGCTGTCTAAGAGATTCAGAGTTTTTCTCTTTCTTTGGTTTGGATAGTTGGAAGAATGCATCTCTTTCTCTGGGGCTATCTCCAATCCTGTGCCTGTGTGTTAGGAGTTGTCACCGAGCGTCATTAATTAGAGTTTATAGAACTTATGGACCTCCCCAGTGGCTCAGGGGTAAAGAATCCACCTGCCAAGCAGGGAACTCAGGTTCGATCTCTGGGTCAGAAAGATCCCTGGGAGAAGAAAATGGCAACCCACTCCAGTTTTCTTGCCTGGAGAATCCATGGACAGAGGAGCCTGGAGGGCTACAGACTGTGGTGCTGCAAAGAGTTGGACAAGACTGAGTGATAAACAATAACAAGCGGAGTTCAGAGTCGGCATCGAGATGGAGAGTGAGCATGAGTGTCGTGTCTGCCTGCTCAGCTGCTTCAGTCGTGTCCAACTCTTTGTGACCCCATGGACTGTAGCCCACCAGGCCGCTCTGTCCATGGGATTCTCCAGGCAAGAGAGGACTGCCATGCCCTCCCCCAGGGGATTCTTCTCGGCCCAGAAATAGAACCCTCGTCTCCCGTGTCTTCTGCATTGCAGACAGATTCTTTATTACTGAAGCACCAGGGAATCCCAGTAAGTGTTGGGCTACACCATATTTGATCTTGTTTGTACCACATTACAACCTCAGGGAGGAGGTCTTATCACCCTCATTCAACAGTGGGTAAAGGGACTTCCCTGGCAGTTCAGTGAGCAAGACTGAACTTCCAATGCAGGGGACTCAGGTTTGATCCTTCATTGGGGAACAAAGATCCCACATGCTGTATGGTAAGGCCAAAAAAATGGATAAAACTGTGGTTCAGTGAAATTAAATATTGTGTCATTTAACACTTAGCTGGAGATTAAACGTAGGTTGATCTGGCTTCATAGTCCATGGTCTCTCTATTTACCATCCCTGTTAGTGTCAGGTTTTAGGACAGGGGCCCTGAAATCAGTCTGCCCACCTCTGTGGCTGTAGTCACAGTTCTCTTGAACACCAAAGATTCTCTGTCTCCTTCCCATCAGTTCAGTTCAGTTCAGTCGCTCAGTTGTGTCTGACTCTTTGTGACCCCATGAATCGCAGCACGCCAGGCCTCCCTGTCCATCACCAACTCCCGGAGTTCACTCAGACTCATGTCCATCGAGTCTGTGATGCCATCCAGTCATCTCATCCTGGGTCGTCCCCTTCTCCTCCTGCCCCCAATCCCTCCCAGCATCAGAGTCTTTTCCAATGAGTCAACTCTTCGCATGAGGTGGCCAAAGTACTGGAGCTTCAGCCTCAGCATCATTCCTTCCAAAGAAATCCCAGGGTTGATCTCCTTCAGAATGGACTGGTTGGATCTCCTTGCAGTCCAAGGGACTCTCAAGAGTCTTCTCCAACACCACAGTGCAAAAGCATCAATTCTTCGGCGCTCAGCCTTCTTCACAGTCCAACTCTCACATCCATACATGACCACTGGAAAAACCATAGCCTTGACTAGACGGACCTTTGTTGGCAAAGTAATGTCTCTGCTTTTGAATATGCTATCTAGGTTGGTCATAACTTTTCTTCCAAGGAGTAAGCATCTTTTAATTTCATGGATGAGTCACCATCTGCAGTGATTTTGGAGCCCAAAAAATAAAGTATGACACTGTTTCCACTGTTTCCCCATCTATTTGCCATGAAGTGATGGGACCGGATGCCGTGATCTTCGTTTTCTGAATGTTGAGCTTTAAGCCAACTTTTTCACTCTCCTCTTTCACTTTCATCAAGAGGCTTTTTAGTTCCTCTTCACTTTCTGCCATAAGGGTGGTATCATCTGCATATCTGAGGTTATTGATATTTCTCCTGGCAATCTTGATTCCAGCTTGTTTCTTCCAGTCCAGCGTTTCTCATGAGGTAGTCTGCATAAAAGTTAAATAAGCAGGGTGACAATCTACATAGACGCACTTAAATGCATTTATATATAAAATTAAATCAGATATAGTCAAGCAGCTGCTTGTTGTGAATGTCTCCAAAGTCAGGGAAATAAAACTACCTCATCTTGGACTTGTGGTCTATAAATTAAAAATTAATGTCATTCATTTGGCTCATTGGATTTTTGCTAGGATCTTCCCTAGGAGGCAGGCTTAGTGGGTAGTATTGCTCCTGGTTCTCTAGAAAGGAAGGCTGAATTCTGCTTCTGTGACTTGCTCCAGAGGCTGTAAATCACACTTGCTCCTCCCAGTGAAACGACACTGCCTTTTAGCAGGAGGATAGTTAGGGTTCTCGAGGCCCCAGGTCCCTGAAACACGCCTTCAAGCTCATCCGGAAACACTTGCCTCTTGTCTAGCCTCAGCGCAGGCTGTCCTTTGCAGTGCTGCGTTTGAGTCCAGTGTGAGTGGTTCTGAGGCGGCGGCTTGTCCTGCAACTATAACAGCTAGATAGTCGGGCAAGCAGCACTGACCACTCCCCGGACAAGCCGAGCAATCGAGTTTGCTCCACACAGTCTGGGTTCAGATGGCAATTTCAGGTGCCAGTTCTGGGAAGTTCTTCATCGGTTTTACATTGTTTGGGCAGTGTGCCCTAGTTCAGAACAAAGAAATCACACAGTCCTCTATGCATGTATTCATACATAATTATATACATAAACAGTTAGGATTTTATGAATATAAAGTACTCCCTACTGCTTCTGTGCTTTACATTGTGTCATGAATATTTCTGCATGTCATTAAATATTGCATGAAAATGTGATTTTTATTGACTGCACTCATAATATTCCCTTAAACAGATGTACCATCTTTTGGTTTTTTTCTGCATTGTAAGGTATTTTGATCATTTCCAATTTTTTTAAGTTCTTTAACATGTTGGGTACACTTAAAAATTACTTTTTAAGGACAAATTTCAAGAAATTTAGAAAAAAGATGAGAAGGACATATATTAAATACAGTGTGTGCATGCCTGGCCAGTGCGTGCAGGCGTGGTTAGTGCTTGCATGCGTGGCCAGTGCTCTGACTTGGTGGGCAGTGCTCTGTGGAGTGGCTCCCTCTTTCACTTGACTCATCCATTTGCCTGTTGATGGATATTTGGATTGTGCTTTGTTTATGGTGATTATGAGTAAGGCCGCCATGAGCATCACCGTAGGTGTCTCTTTGGGAATGTGTAGCTTATTTATCTTGGATAAATGCCTAGAGATCACTGGACGTTGTGGATAGTTTCTCTATGAGAAACTGCCAAGCTGTTCCCCAACATGACTGTAATATTACTGTTGCTGTTGTTTAGCTGATAAGTTTTGTCCAACTCTTTCGCTAACCCGTGGATTGGAGATCCAACCCGACCCTCTTGCCTCTCCTTCTTCACAGGCAGATTCTTTACCACTGAGCTGCCTGGGAAGCCTATTTAGTCCTCTATTATTGCTCTTCTTTTAAAAAATTAGTTTTGCTATCCTAGGTTTTTTGCATTTCCATATGAATTTTAAAATTGGCTTATTTGTTTATAAGGGATTCCCTGGTGGCTCAGAGGGTAAAAGCATCTGCCCGCAATGTTGGAAATCCAGGTTTGATCCTTGGGTTGGGAAAATCCCCTGGAGAAGGAAATGGCAACCCACTCCAGTATTCTTGCCTGGGAAATCCCATGGACAGAGGAACCTGGTGGGCTACAGTCCATGGGGTCACAAAGAGTCGGACACGACTGAGTGACTTCAGTTCACTATTCATTTATATAAAAGCACCTGAGATAAGTGTGACTGGGAATATAATGAATGTATATATCAGCTGGCTGGTAACTGACATCTTAACAACAGCAGGTCTTTTAGTCCAAGAGCGTGGCATGCAGTTCTGGTCATCTGGTCCTTTTCCTGTTCAGTCACTCGGTCGTGCCTTACTCTCTTATGACCCCATGGACTCATCCTGCCAGACTCCTCTGTCCATGGGATTTCCCAGGCCAGAATGCTGGAGTGGGTTGCCACTTCCTCCTTTTTTAGGGGATCTTCCAGACACAAGGATCGAACCCAAGTCTCCTGTGTTGCCTGCACTGGCAGTTGGATTCTTTACTGCTGTGCCAACTGGTAAACCCTATTTAGGCCTTCTTTAATTTATCTTAGCAATGTTTTATTCTTAAATTTATTCCAAAGTATTTAATAATTTGGATTATATTTTGAGTAGAGATTTCGCTTTCCATCTCTTCAGTGCTAGTATCTAGAAATCTAAATGACTTTTGTACATTGATGTTGAATCTTTATAAACTCAATTGTTACTTCTGGTGGCTATTTTTTGTAGTCCCCCTAGGATTTTCTGCCATGTTGTCTAACAATAAATAGGGTTTTACTTCTTCCTTTCCAATTCATACACATTTTGTTTTTGTTATATTAGAAAGGCAAGAACCTCCAGTGTGATGTTGGCTAGGAGAGGCGAGAGCAGACATCCTTGCTTTGTTCTTAATGTTGAGAATTAAGGTCTAATCTTTCAATATTTCAGTATGTTGTTGGCTAAGAGTAAGGGCAGGAGGAGAAGAGGCGACAGAGGATGAGATGGTTGGATGGCAGCACTGACTCAATGGACATGAGTCTGAGCAAACCCCTGGAGATAATGAAGGACAGAGGAACCTGGTGGGCTGCAGTTCATGGGGTCGCAAGAGTCAGACATGACTGAGTGACTGAGCAACAAGCAGCAGGTCTAACACAGGTGCCTTTTCATCAGGTTGAAAGGGTTTTCTTGCAAGCTTGTTGAGAGTTTTTATCATGAACATCAGGTGTGGAATTTTATTAAATGTTTCACTGCATCTTTTTGAGACATTAGGTTTTTTTTTTCATCTTTAGCCTGCTAATATATTGACTTGCATCAATTGCTTTTCAAAAATTAAATCAACCTTGTATTATTGGGATGAACCCCACTTCATTTATACATTGTTAGATTCAGTTTTCAAAGATTTTAAAGGATTTTGGCACTCATATACATGAGATACATATGTACATAGTCCATTTTCTTTTTAAAAATAGTGTCTTTTTTTGTTCTGCTAACTGAATAATGCTGCTTTTCTAAAATGTCTTGGAATGTATCATCTTGTTTTACTTTTTTTTTAAAAGAATGTATAGAATTCACCAGTGAAGCCATCTGGCATGGAGTTTTCCTTGTGGAAAGATTTTTAAACTATGGATTCAACTCTTTAATAGATATAGGACTATTCAGGTTACCACTTTCTTCTAGAGTAATGCCTGTTTGTGTCTTTCAAGGAACCTGTCCATTTTGTCGGACTTGTCAAATTTAACAGCATAATATTATTTGGAGCACTTCCTTACTACACATTTATTTGGTTGGAACTGCAGCAATGCCACGTGTTTATTCCTGCAGATACTGTGACTTTTATTTTTCTGGCTGCTGGAGTTTATTTTATCATATTCCTTTCAATAGAGTTGGATTTTTGTTCTGAAAGTGAAAGGTGCTCAGTCGTGTCTGACTCTTTGTGACCCCATGGACTGTACAGTCCATGGAATTCTCCAGGCCAGAATACTGGCATGGGTAGCCATTCCCTTCCCCAGGGGATCTTCCCACCCCAAGGATTGAACCCAGGTCTCTCGCATTGCAGGAGGATTCTTTACCAGCTGAGCCACCAGGGAAGCCCATTTTTGTTCTGGAACACTACTAAGTTTCTTGGAATCACTTGAATCCTTTTGAGACTTACAGTATTGTTTAGTCAGAACCAGAGCATCACTTTCTCCTTGGAAGGAAAGCTATGATGAACCTAGATAGTGTATTAAAAAGCAGAGGCCTCACTTTTCTGACAAAGGTCCATCTAGTCAAAGCTGTGGTTTTCCCAATAGTCATGTACGGATGTGAGAGTTGGACCATAAAGAAGGCTCGGCGCTGAAGAATAGATGCTTTCAAACCATGGTGCTGGAGAAAATTCTTGAGTCCTTTGGACAGCAAGGAGATCAAACTACTCCATCCAAAGGAGATCAGTCCTGAATATACCTTGGAAGGACGGATGCTGAAACTGAAGCTCCAATACTTTGTCCACCTGATGCAAAGAGCTGACTCATTGGAAATGACCCTGATGCTGGGAAAGACTGAAGGCTGGAGGAGAAGGGGGCAGCAGAGGATGAGGTGGTTGGACAGCACCACTGACTTATGAACACAAATTTGAGCAAAACCCAATTTTTCCCATATATTTTGCTGGGGCAGAGGTCCTTATTATTGACTTTCTCTTTATTAAATGGAAGAAATACATGCTCTTTTGGCCTGTAGGCTTATGGGTGATTATTTATTTAGTTTTAATATTTGTTTGTTTAATATTTGTTTGTTTAATATTTGTTTATTCAGCTGCACTGGGTCTTAGTTGCAACACGCAGGATCTTTGGTCTTCATTGAGTGTGCAGGACCTTCAGCTGCGACGCGTGGGACCTAGCTCCCTGACCAGGGTCGGGTCTGGGCCCCTGCATCGGGAGCATGGAGACTCAGCCATTCAACCACCAGCTAAGTCCCAGTGATCATTTCCTTTTATCACTAGTGAGTAAGCAGAGACCACTCTTGGAACCCTGGACTGGAAACAAAAATTTCTCCAGCTTTCTAACTGGTGGCCATATCCTGCCATGTTTGAAGACAAGCCTTCTGTAGAAAGGGCTTCCCAGGTGGCGCTAGTGGTTAGGTACCTGCCTGCCAGTGCAGTGAGACATAAGAGACGTGGGTTTGATTCCTGGGTCAGGAAGATCCCCTGGAGGGCATGGCAACCCACTCCAGTATTATTGCCTGGAAAATCCCATGGACAGAGGAGCCTGGCAGGCTGAAGCCCTCAGGGTCACACAGAGTTGGACACGGCTAAAGCAACTTAGCACGTGCACACTGCTTTAGAAATTAGGGGGCGGGGGAAGAAATTAGGATATTTTGCTTTCTTGACTTTTAAAATGGTCATTTTAGTAAACTCTCCACTATTCTCTACTCAGCCCATTCTCCTGCTTAAAATTGCCCCTCTGCACTTGGTGGTTGTTTGGCTGCTCTTCATATCCTGGCCCATAACGGAGCACACAGCACTGTGCTGCCACCTGCCTCTGCCTTCCCTGGAGAGCTGCCGCTCCACCCATGCCTTACTTCTAGCTTGTTTTCTCTCTTCACATTAATCTTCTTAAAGGTTTTCTTACAGGCACTGTTACATTAATAACTGGGCTTCCCAGGTGGCTCAGTGGTAAAGAATCTGCCTGCCTCCCAATGCAGGAGGCGCAGGGGATGTGTGTTCGATCCCTGGGTCAGGTAGAGCCCCTGGAGGAGGAAATGACAACCCGCCCCAGTACTCTTGCCTGGGAAATCCATGGACAGAGGAGCCTGGTGCACTGCAGTCCGGAGGGTCTCAGAGAGTCACTGCGGCTGAGTGACTGAGCACGCTGCGCACACACGTTGTCACAGCACCTGCAGGAGCATCTCCTGTGCTGTAAGTCACGTGGTGAGCACCCAGGATAAAAGCGAACAGCAAAAAAATAAAAAAATACATAGAAAGGGATCAATGCAATGACTGAGCTATGCTCAGGGCACTTTGAGATGACGCAGAAGGGACGTCTGTGCCCGTTACACTTCGGGCTAAGGGAAATCAAGGAAGGCTTCTTAGAATAAGGTCACCTGGAGCTCCTTGGAGGACGGATAGAAGCTTGTCAGACGATGAAGGGGGACCTTCGCATATATGGTTCATTACCCACCCTTGGGAAATGCTTACCGAATTGTGCTTGAGTCTGGTATAATTGTATACTTGGACTCCTTTCCTCAATAATGGCAACCCTCAAAGCTCCTGGGGCTGTTTTTCAGTTTCGTTTGTTTTGTAGTCCTGAGGTTGAAAAATATATTAGCAGAAGGGGCCCAAGATTTGTTTTGGTGAGTCTGAGAATTCAGCTCAGTGATGTCAGAAAGAGTGGTGAAGAGCAGAGACGCATCTGTCAGAGCTTGCTGGGGTGAGGTATCATCCCAAACACTTGGATAAACAGGGACTCCTCCTATTACCCAGTATTTAGCTCTTTTCAAATCTTTGCACTTTATTGGAACACATTCCCAAGCTCACTGTCTATTAATATTACTGCTTAATTATAAGCTTACTGCTGGGAGTTTTGGTCATATAATCAACCTGTCTCAAGTCAAGACTGTGCATGTATTAAAGGATCTAATTTAGAAGGACGAAAGAGACCTTCCTTAGCTGTCAAAAACATGTGAAGAAATTCTATAGTGACATTCTAGTAAATGTTGTATTTAAAAAATAATTCAAATCAATCTTACCTTAAGAAAATCTATAAAATCTTTCAACTTAAGATTTTCTAACATTGTTTCAGTATGTTAGATTCACATTAAAGATGTGAATAGCATAGGAGAATTTTAATGTAGATGAAGAATTCCAGATCTCACTTTTATTTAATATATGGGGAATGAAATGCTTTCAATTAGCACTTGGATGCTTCTTAAAAAGTATTATTTAGAACAAATGGAGTTCAGAGGCCTTTTAAAAGAAGAAAGACTGAATCTTTTTCACGGATTCAGAAGCATAGAAATGGTGAGCTCTGAGGGCCTCTGTCTTTCTGTGATGCAACTGAATTGACTGAGAATTTGATGAGGTTGGGATGACCCCAGGCGACCTCTGTCAGAACGAAACCAGAAGATTAAAGGGGTCTGCAATCAGAGATATTTAATAATGTTTGACTAAAAGTATTCATGAAATAAAGCAAGGAGTACAAAGGTCTTCCAGTGTCTCTAAATGATTACAGAACAAACTTTAAGTCCAACGCAAAATGAGCGGCCGTAGCAGCAGCAGCAGTGGCCCGTGAAGGCCTGCCCTGGTGCCAGGCAGCGTGCTGCGCACTTCGTGTGCGTTGTCCGCTTTCACCCCCGTGCTGCTTTGCAGATAAAGACATTCGGAGAGGTGGAGGTGCTGACTCCGCGCGCTCTGCTGTCAGTGGAGGACCTGGGGCCAGTCTCAGATCTGCGTTCCCCTCCCTAGTCGGCTCTTCGCTGCACCCGGCTCACACTTCACTCACCTTTTGCTTTGTGCGTATTAACACTCGTTCTCACCCCAACTGTGCGGTTGCTGCTCTCATCATTCCTACCTTTTAGATAAGAAAACCAAGCACAGAGAGCCTGAGTAACTTGCTTATGTCACACAGCTCATGCGCGGTGGGACTGGGATCAGAGCCGAGCAGTGTGGTTCCAGGCTTAGTCCACCTGACCGGACCGCCAGACCCAGGAGAGTCACATGACCCGCGCTCCATTCTGTGTAAAGCAAAATGACACGGTGAGTGATGTGGCCACTGGAGGAACTGGCAGGGGGGGCTTCCCTGGTGCTCAGTGGTGAAGAATCTGCCTGCAAGTGTAGGGGACATGGGTTCGATCCCTGGTCTGGGAAGATTCCATGTGCCTGGGGGCAACGAAGCCCATATGCCACAGCTACTGGGCCTGCTTGCTCGAGAGCCCACGGTCCACGGCGAGAGAAAAGGCCAGGCAGCCATGGAGACCCAGCACAGCCAAATCAAAACAATAACATTGTACACACAGATAAAAAAGAGCTAGCAGGGAATTTCACTCAGTGGCAGGTAACAACCTGCAGATAGCAGTGGCTTAAACAAAACAGATGGTTACTGTTGGTGGTAGTTTTGCATGGGTCTTCCTCATTTCTGCTTGGTTTGTGAGCAGCTTTTGTTCCGGAGGATCTCCTGCAGGATATTTGTTGCAAACAGCTTTGGAAGCTAGAGAGAGTGTTTCCCCCCGGGGCAGAGGGAAGACGTGTTTGCTGCTTGGGTTACTAAAGATAACATCTCTTTACAGGGTGATGTTCGGACAGGTTTGCTCACAGCCAGTCATAAAAAAGTCGGGTATCCCAAGTTCAGGGTTCCTCAGCTGTGATGCCAAGCTACTGTGAGCACAGAGTCCATCCTTGGCACCTCTAGGGCACTTGGGCGCCGGGGGCTGGGGGGACAGAGGAGGCTGACGGCCCGTAAGGCTAGGGCTGCGGGCTGTGCTGGGAGTAGGAGGGTCTCGGTCCTTCTCTCAGAATCCTTGAAGCTGTGGCCGGCCAGCTCGCTGCCTTGCAAGAAGGGTGAAACATGGACCCTTCCCAGTTCTTGGCAGCTTACCCTGCTCACGTGCAGAAGAGGGCCGGAGGTAGGCGCCTGAGGCTGGCAGCGCAGCGGCAGGAAGCTGGCCAGCACCGTTCGCCTTTAGCGTTTGGCTCCAGCATCTTCCACGAGCTCCTCAGGCCGCAAGGTGCCTTCTGGTGCACAGGTAGGTAGCTGAGAAAGGGGGACCAGGGCTTTCTCAGAGTCTCTACAAAGCGACTTCTGCTTATGTGTCAGTGGCTACCCTGCTGCAAGGAAGGCTGCAAGACGTGACCGCTTGGCTGAGCTCGGTTGTGCTCAGAATATGATTGGGGTTCTGCTCCAAAGAGGAAGAAGGGAACAGACGCACGCCAGGCAGCAAGCCATCCTGACTGCGGCAGTGCAGACGTTGTCCTGGGTTTCAGCAGAGCAGGGTTGTTTTGCGTGAAGATTGCCAGCATAAATAAACATTTGATTCCAGTCCTAAGTCCCTCTCTCCTCACTTTGAAAAATGCAAAGTGGGGCATCTGAAGGCAAAGCTTGTTATTGCATGCATATCCCAAATGGAAACCCTTGTGTGCACCGCACACTTGGCAGTTGAAACCGGGCTAACAGCCAGTGGAAAGGAATCGGTGGCCCCTGGAAGCACCTTCGCACCAGTAATGACCCTTGTGAGCCATTACTCGGCCAGAGATGCCCCCCTCTAGGCCACCACTTCATAAACCGAATATCAATAAAGGCTGCCAGGGGCATGTTAATTATTTCTGTGGATGGAGCCGTGGCAGTTGGTCCATGCAGGAAACAGTTCAATGAGAACATGCTTTGGTTCGGTGAGGCTGTGACAGGCAACTCCCTTTAAACTGGAAGAGCTGAGCCACCGGGCGGCTCCGGACAGGTGGTCAGCACCTGTCTGCCTGAGGGGATCGCGTGGCTTCTTTCCAGGGATCAGACCAAAGAGTTTTATCTTTATTTGTTTTATCTGCTATCTGCTAGTGGCTCAGGAGATTTTTGTTGTTCTTGTTAAGAAACTTTTTTCGTTTTATTTATTTTTTTATTTTAAGTTTTAATTGGAGGATAATTGCTTTACAATGTTGTGTTGGTTTCTGATGTACATCAGCTGCAGGGCTTCTCAGGTGCCGTGCATGCGTGCTGAGTTGCTTCCATCCTGTCCAACTCTCTGAGACCCTATGGGACGACAGTGAGTCACTACGTCCTCCTCCGGGGGATCTTCCCACCCAGGGATCTAGCCGATATCATCTCTTATGCCTCCTGCATAGGCAGGCAGGTTCTTTCAGTGGTGCTAGTGGTAAAGAACCCACCTGCCAGTGCAGGAGATGTGAGATGCAGGTTTGATCCCTGGGTTGGGAAGATCTCCTGGAGGAGGAAATGGCAACCTGCTCCAGTGTTCTTGCCTGGAGAATCCCACGGACAGAGGAGCCAGGCCGGCTACAGTGCTTGGGGCTGCAGTCGGACACGACTGAGCAACTGAGCACCTGCACGTGTCCCCTCCCTCTCCCACCCCTCCAGGTCGCCCTGTGACCTCAGCGTCCGTGTCCCCTCCCTCTCCCTCCCCTCCAGGTCGCCCTGTGACCTCAGCGTCCGTGTCCCCTCCCTCTCCCTCCCCTCCAGGTCGCCCTGTGACCTCAGCGTCCGTGTCCCCTCCCTCTCCCTCCCCTCCAGGTCGCCCTGTGACCTCAGCGTCCGTGTCCCCTCCCTCTCCCACCCCTCCAGGTCGCCCTGTGACCTCAGCGTCCGTGTCCCCTCCCTCTCCCTCCCCTCCAGGTCGCCCTGTGACCTCAGCGTCCGTGTCCCCTCCCTCTCCCACCCCTCCAGGTCGCCCTGTGACCTCAGCGTCCGTGTCCCCTCCCTCTCCCTCCCCTCCAGGTCGCCCTGTGACCTCAGCGTCCGTGTCCCCTCCCTCTCCCTCCCCTCCAGGTCGCCCTGTGACCTCAGCGTCCATGTCCCCTCCTTCTCCCTCCCCTCCAGGTCGCCCTGTGACCTCAGCATCACCCTCAGCATTGTTTTATGGGTGCTTTCAGGTTTACAAACACAAGAGCCTTGAGCCTGACCCTCCCTCCGTTCTTTCTCCTTCTCCCCCCTTTGCTTCCTTCCTGCCTTTCTTCTTGACTCCTTCCTTCCTAACTGCAGAAACAATGGAAAACCAAACTGTTAATACCATCAAAGTTTAAGGAGATTGTTTGCCCAGCCTTCCAGGTCTGGTCCTGTGGTTTACAGTCTGTTCGGTACATACTCACCTGGCGTGCACTCTGCTAGGTGTCGGCTGGATCACCGTGAATGAAATCAGTCTAATCCCAGTTATCATGGAACAAGCATGACATTTGTACCGTTTCTCTTGCATAATATTATACAAGAAGTGTTTCCATGTAGTAGTGCTGTCATCATTATCACTTTTAAAGTCCTCAGAATAGTCCATCATATTGATGTACCATCGTTACCTTCAATGTTACTTTGCTGTGGAACAATGAGGTTGTCTCCAGTTACCGATAACAAGCATCTGTAATTCTATTACAGATAACAAGCATCTTTAATTCACTTATTTAAAAAAATAACACAAATGCAGATGATCCTGGAAGGATTATCCTTGTGCCTAGAGTTTTATTCTTTTGTCAATTTTTCTTAGAAAAAATTCCCTAGAGTTTAATTACTGGGCAAGATGGAAAGGTCATTTCTGTGACTTTGCAGAAGTATTAATAGTCAAGCATTACTATGTGCAGATGATGGAAAGGTCATTTCTGTGACCTTGCAGAAGTATTGATACTCAGACATCACTCTGTGCAGAAGGTGAAAGGTCATTTCTGTGACCTTGCAGAAGTATTAATAGTCAGGCATTACTATCTGCTGACCCCAGAGGTACTTTTTATTGTTGTTCAGTTGCTGAGCTGTATCCGACCTTTTGTGATCCCACTGATTACAGCATTCTAGGCTCCCCTGTCCTTTACTATCTCCTGGAGCTTGCTCAAATTCATGTCCATTGAGTTCGCAATGCCATCCAACCATCTCATCCTCTGTCGTCTCCTTCTCCTCCTGCCCGCAATCCTTCCCAGCATCAGGGTCTTTTCCAATGAGTCAGCTCTTGGCATCAGGTGGTCAAAGTATTGGAGTTTCAGCTTCAGCATCAGTCCTTCCAATGAATATTCAGTGTTGATTTCCTTTAGGATGGACTGGTTTGATCTCCTTGCAGACCAAGGGATTCTCAAGAGTCTTCTCCAACAACACAATTTGAGAGCATCAATTCTTCAACGCTCAGCCTTCTTCACGGTACAACCCTCCCTCTGCACCTGACTACTGAAAAAAACCACAGCTTTGACTATACGGACCTTTGTTGGCAAAGTGATGTCCCTCCAGTGTTCTTGCCTGAAGAAGCCTGTGGACAGAGGAGCCTGGCAGGCTATAGTCCATTGGGGAAATGCAGTACTTGGATGCAATCTTGAAAATGACAGAAAGATTTCTGTTCGTTTCCAAGGCAAACCATTCAATATCACAGTAATCCAAGTCTATGCCCCAACCAGTAATGCTGAAGAAGCTGAAGTTGAATGGTTCTATGAAGACCTACAAGACCTTTTAGAACTAACACCCAAAAAAGTTGTCCTTATCATTATAGGGAACTGGAATGCAAAAGTAGGAAGTTAAGAAACACCTGGAGTAACAGGCAAATTTGGTCTTAGAGTACAGAATGAAGCAGGGCAAAGACTGATGGAGTTTTGCCAAGAAAATGCACTGGTCATAGCAAACACCCTCTTCCAACAACACAAGAGAAGACTCTCCACATGGACATCACCAGATGGTCAACACCGAAATCAGATTGATTATATTCTCTGCAGCAAAAGAAGGAGAAGCTCTATACAGTCAGCAAAAACAAGAGCAGGAGATGACTGTGGCACAGATCAGTTCAGTTCAGTTCAGTCGCTCAGTTGTGTCCAACTATTTGTGACACCATGAACCGCAGCACGCCAGGCCTCCCTGTCCATCACCAACTCCCGGAGTTCACTCAGACTCATGTCCATCGAGTCCATGATGCCATCCAGCCATCTCATCCTCTGTTGTCCCCTTCTCCTCCTGCCCCCAATCCCTCCCAGCATCAGAGTCTTTTCCAATGAGTCAACTCTTCACATGAGTGGCCAAAGTACTGGAGCTTCAGCTTCAGCATCATTCCTTCCAAAGAAATCCCAGGGTTGATCTTCTTCAGAATGGACTGGTTGGATCTCCTTGCAGTCCAAGGGACTCTCAAGAGTCTTCTCCAACACCACAGTTCAAAAGCATCAATTCTTCGGCACTCAGCCTTCTTCACAGTCCAACTCTCGCATCCATACATGACCACTGGAAAAACCATAGCCTTGACTAGACGGACCTTAGTCGGCAAAGTAATGTTTTGGCTTTCGAATATGCTATCTAGGTTGCACATAACTTTTCTTCCAAGGAGTAAGCATCTTTTAATTTCATGGCTGCAGTCACCATCTGCAGTGATTTTGGAACCCAAAAAAATAAAGTCTGACAGTTTCCACTGTTTCCCCATCTATTTGCCGTGAAGTGATGGGACCGGATGCCATGATCTTCGTTTTCTGAATGTTGAGCTTTAAGCCAACTTTTCCACTCTCCTCTTTCACGCTCATCAAGAGGCTTTTTAGTTCCTCTTCACTTTCTGCCATAAGGGTGGTGTCATCTGCATATCTGAGGTTATTGATATTTCTCCTGGCAATCTTGATTCCAGCTTGTGTTTCTTCCAGTCCAGCATTTCTCATGATGTACTCTGCATAGAAGTTAAATAAGCAGGGTGACAATATACAGCCTTGACGTACTCCTTTTCCTATTTAGAACCAGTCTGTTGTTCCATGTCCAGTTCTAACTGTTGCTTCCTGACCTGCATACAGACTTCTCAAGAGGCAGGTCAGGTGGTCTGGTATTCCCATCTCTCTCAGAATTTTCCACAGTTTATTGTGATCCACACAGTGAAAGGCTTTGACAAAGTCAATAAAGCAGAAATAGATGCTTTTCTGGAACTCTTTTGCTTTTTCCATGATCCAGCGGATGTTGGCAATTTGATCTCTGGTTCCTCTGCCTTTTCTAAAACCAGCTTGAACATCAGGAAGTTCACAGTTCACATATTGTTGAAGCCTGGCTTGGAGAATTTTGAGCATTTCTTTGCTAGCGTGTGAGATGAGTGCAATTTTGCGGTAGTTTGAGCATTTTTGGCATTGTTTTTCTTTGGGATTGGAATGAACACTGACCTTTTCCAGTCCTGTGGCCACTGCTGAGTTTTCCAAATTTGCTGGCATATTGAGTGCAGCACTTTCACAGCATCATCTTTCAGGATTTGAAACAGCTCAACTGGAATTCCATCACCTCCACTAGCTTTGTTCATAGTGATGCTTTCTGAGGCCCACTTGACTTCACATTCCAGAATGTCTGGCTCATGAACTCCTTATTACCAAATTCAGACTGAAATTGAAGAAAGCAGGGAAAACCTCTAGACCATTCAGGTGTGACCTAAATCAAATCCCTTATGATTATACAGTGAAAGTGAGAAATAGATTTAAGGGCCTAGATCTGATAGATAGAGTGCCTGATGAACTATGGAAGGAGGTTCGTGACATTGTACAGGAGATAGGGATCAAGACCATCCCCACGGAAAACAAAAGCAAAATGGCTGTCTGGGGAAGCCTTACAAATAGTTGTGAAAAGAACAGAAGTGAAAAGCCAAGGAGAAAAGGAAAGATATAAGCCTCTGAATGCAGAGTTCCAAAGAATAGCAAGAAGAGATAAGAAAGCCTTCTTCAGCGATCAACACAAAGAAATAGAGGAAAAGAACAGAATGGGAAAGACTAGAGATCTCTTCAGGAAAATTAGAGATACCAAGGGAATATTTCATGCAAATATGTGCTCGATACAGGACAGAAATGGTATGGACCTAACAGAAGCAGAAGATATTAAGAAGAGGTGGCAAGAGTACACAGAAGAACTGTACAAAAAAGAGCTTCACGACCCAGATAATCATGATGATGTGATCACTAATCTAGAGCCAGACATCCTGGAATGTGAAGTCAAGTGGGCCTCAGAAAGCATCACTATGAACAAAGCTAGTGGAGGTGATGGAATTCCAGTTGAGCTATTTCAAATCCTGAAAGATGATGCTGTGAAAGTGCTGCACTCAATATGCCAGCAAATTTGGAAAACTCAGCAGTGGCCACAGGACTGGAAAAGGTCAGTGTTCATTCCAATCCCAAAGAAAGGCAATGCCAAAGAATGCTCAAACTACCACAAAATTGCACTCATCTCACACGCTAGCAAAGAAATGCTCAAAATTCTCCAAGCCAGGCTTCAACAATATGTGAACTGTGAACTTCCTGATGTTCAAGCTGGTTTTAGAAAAAGCAGAGGAACCAGAGATCAAATTGCCAACATCTGCTGGATCATGGAAAAAGCAAGAGAATTTCAGAAAAACATCTATTTTCTGCTTTATTGCCTATGCCAAAGCCTTTCACTGTGTGGATCACAATAAACTGTGGAAAATTCTGAGAGAGATGGGAATACCAGACCACCTGACCTGCCTCTTGAGAAATCTGTATGCAAGCCAGGAAGCAACAGTTAGAACTGGACATGGAACAACAGACTGGTTCTAAATAGGAAAAGGAGTGCGTCAAGGCTGTATATTGTCACCCTGCTTATTTAACTTCTATGCAGAGTACATCATGAGAAATGCTGGACTGGAAGAAACACAAGCTGGAATCAAGATTGCCAGGAGAAATATCAATAACCTCAGATATGCAGATGACACCACCCTTATGGCAGAAAGTGAAGAGGAACTAAAAAGCCTCTTGATGAGCGTGAAAGAGGAGAGTGGAAAAGTTGGCTTAAAGCTCAACATTCAGAAAACGAAGATCATGGCATCCGGTCCCATCACTTCATGGCAAATAGATGGGGAAACAGTGTCAGACTTCATTTTTTTGGGTTCCAAAATCACTGCAGATGGTGACTGCAGCCATGAAATTAAAAGATGCTTACTCCTTGGAAGAAAATTATGTACAACCTAGATAGTATATTCAAAAGCAGAGACATTACTTTGCCGACTAAGGTCCGTCTAGTCAAGGCTATGGTTTTTCCAGTGGTCATGTATGGATGCGAGAGTTGGACTGTGAAGAAGGCTGAGTGCCGAAGAATTGATGCTTTTGAACTGTGGTGTTGGAGAAGACTCTTGAGAGTCCCTTGGACTGCAAGGAGATCCAACCAGTCCATTCTGAAGAAGATCAACCCTGGGATTTCTTTGGAAGGAATGATGCTGAAGCTGAAGCTCCAGTACTTTGGCCACCTCATGCGAAGAGTTGACTCATTAGAAAAGACTCTGATGCTTGGAGGGATTGAGGGCAGGATTAGAAGGGGACAACAGAGGATGAGATGGCTGGATGGCATCATGGACTCGATGGACATGAGTCTGAGTGAACTCCAGGAGTTGGTGATAGACAGCGAGGCTTGGCGTGCTGCGATTCATGGGGTCGCAAAGAGTCGGACACGATTGAGCTGAACTGAACTGAAAGTGACTTGGCACCCAGCATGCTGACTTGTACATTCAGTATTGGCTACATAATTGGGGAGGAAGGGGTATCTAGGGCCAAATGAAAATGCAGAGCCCCTGGTTCAAAAATTATTGAAGATGGCGACAGCTAAGCAGTAAACCGAGGTCAGGGCTATCCATGTGGGGGGCCTTCTGAGCCCAGAGTTGTGGGTGGTGTGAATCAGTCAGAACTATCCCTGTCTATATAGATATGTCTATAGGTATAGGTAGGGCAGTGGGTCACATGCCAGTGAAGCCAGCTCTGCTTCTACATTAAGGACTTTCATTCCCTGGATCATCCACTTGACAGTGTTTCCTGCAAGCCTTCATAATCAGTGTGGAGTGAAGGGACTTCGCTCAGTCGTGTCCGACTCTTTGCGACCTCATGAACTGTTGCCTACTGGTCTCCTCTGTCCATGGGATTTTCCAGGCAAGAATACTGGAGTGGGTTGCCATTTCCTTCTCTAGGGCAACTTCCCGACCCAGGTATCGAGCCCGGGTCTCCCGCATTGTAGGCAGATGCTTACAGTGTTTCCTGAACACCTTCATAATCAGTGTAGAAACCCCCACACAACTAATTAAAACCTTTGAAATGCCTGGGTTTCTGCTCTCCTTTTAGGAGATCTCTTCTGAAAAACAACGCTTTGTTTTTATCTGTGGTGATGAAATGGTTAGAGAGGGGAAAATCACAATGTTATGAATTCCTGTGCTTTCTTTTAAATTAAAAAAAAATTTTGGAGTATAGTTGATTTACAACGTCGTGTTAGTCTCTGCTTTACAGCAAAGTGAATCTGTTATACATATATGTACACGTATCGACACTTTCTTTAGATTCTTTTCCCATGTAGATCATTGCACAGTATTGACCAGGGTTCCACGGGCCATATAGCAGGTCCTTATCAGTTATCTATTCTAATTAATTAACTTTGGCTGTGCTGGGTCTTCCTTGCGGCATCGGGCTTTCCCTGGTCGTGGAGTCTACTCGTCCCTGAACCACGGACTCTAGGCGCTCAGCCGTCAGTGGTTGCAGCAGGCAGACTCAGCAGTTGTGGCACATGGACTTGGTTGCTCCACAGCACGTGAGATCTTCCCAGACCCGGTATCAAACGTGTGTCCCTGCATTGGCAGGTAGGTTCCTTCCCTCTGTGCCACCAGGGGCAGCCCTCTGTTTCGTACGTAGCCGGGTGTGCGCACCAACCCCCGCCTCCCAGCGTCTCTCCCTTCCTCCCCCCTGGTGGCCGCTAGATGGTTTCCTACACCTGTGACTCTTTCTGTTTTGTAGGTGATTTTTTTTGAGTTGGGTTTTATTGCCATTGATCTTTTATGTATTTAGTTGGAGGATAATGCTTAACAGTTTGTGTTGTTTTCTGCCATACAACAATGTGAATCAGTCAGAGCTATACTATCTATATAGATATATGTATATATCCCCTCCCTCTTGAGCCTCCCTCCTTCTCCCGTAGGTGAGTTTATTTGTACCATTATTTTCAGGTTCCATATGTAAGTGCTATCAACCTGTGCCTTCCTGTCATTTTCCCATATTACAAAGTTCGGAAATGATTCCCAGTTTTCTCACGGATAGTATGCTGTCAGCCTTGTAGAGGAGATAACATTTGCCAGTGCATATTCAGGGGGAAGCACAATCACTATGAATTTCATTAATCCTCCAGCCCTGAAGTGGGGAGTTTAGGAGACCTAGTGACCAGAGGTTAAACTGGGACACATACTCACTCTTCCTTCTCCTAATGATCATTTTCCCAGTGTGAGCTGCTACCATTTTCAAAGAACAAGGGCCTTATTTTTTTCTGCTTTTCCAGCAGCCTGATTTGTAGCATGATGTCTCAGCTACAAGGTTCAGGCTGGTGCTAATGAGGCCAAGGTCATGAGCTTGATCCCCATCTAGGGCAATTAGTTAATCTCAAAAGAAAACTCAGGCCACACCTTCCACCCCAGGCAGTGAGGTCGCAATTCCTGACACAGGGGACGCAAGGGGACATGTGGCTGAAATAACAGATTGGTCACCTTGCAGAAATAGCAGACGTGTAGCTTATGTGCTGACCTTTTGTTTCCCAGCCTTTGGCAAACCTCACTAATTGACTAGACTGTCTTTTTTTTTTCACTGAGCTCAGAGCGAACCTCAGAATTCTTCTCAACACAGTGATCTAGACTGGGAATCAGCAAGTTAGGGCCTATGGGGCTAAATCTGGCCCACTGCTTATTTTTATAAAGTTTTATTAGAACACAACCCCATTCACTAGTTTATTTTTTTATTTTTTAAACTTTTTGGCTGTACTGCGCAGCATGTAGGAATCTTATTTCCCTGACCAGGGATTGAAACTTTGCCCTCTGCACTGGAAGTGTGGAGTTTTAACCACTGGAGTTGAATAGTTGTGACACAGACTATGTTGCTGATTTACAAAGCTGAAAATATTTATTATCTAGCCTTTCCCAGGACAAGTTTGCTGGTGCTTGCTCTAGGTGGTCACTGAATCAAGAGGGTTGGCATGTGTCTACTCTTTATCCCTGAATTTGGAAATGGTCATTCACATTGCAAGCCTTCCTCAATGGCTCAGCAGGGAAAGAATCTGACTGCCAATGCAGGAGACGCAGGAGACGGGAGACGAGGGTTTGATCCCTGGGTGGAGATCTCCTGGAACAGGAAATGGCAACCCACTCCAGTATTCTTGCCTGAGAAATCCCATGGGCAGAGGAGCCTGGCAGGCTACAGTCCATGAGGTCACAGGGAGTCAGACATGCCTGACTAAGCATGCGTGTCTCCACAGTACGAAATGATCCTTTTATAGCGAAGGGTTGTATCTCTCAGACAGGAACTTCCTCAATTTACTTCTTATTCATTTAGAAATATATTCTACTGTATATTCTTTGTCTAATTTATTTTTAGCAGCGAGAGTGATAGGAGAAGCCAGCAAACTTTAGATCTGTGCTTTAAGGGCCACGATTTCTGACAGAAATGAAAGCTCTTTGAAGTTTTACTGTGAGTTTGACTAACGGTAAACTTTCTAATATTTAATTAAGAAAAGGGACTGTCTATTGACAAAAATGTAGCAGCGTGTGTCCTGCTGAAGGAAAGCAAGCTTATGCTGTGCATCGAAAGGACAGCAACCACTGTTTCTCAGGATTTTACCGAATCTGTTTGACATCCCTTTCCTACTCCCCGTGAACCTGGAGCCCTGTGTGACTGGAGATTCCCCATTCATTTTCTTCACTAGGCCTTTCGGAATTACCCACTTACTCTCTGGTTAATGGGTAGGGTCTCACAGGCCCTGGTTTAGCAGCCCAGGACAGACAGCAGCACTCATCTAAACACAGAATCCAGAAGTGTTTCTTTCTTCTGAAGAAAAGAAGTGAGCCTAGCAGTGTGCTCTGGATTGTGGTGTCTGTGGTTTGACTTTCAGATGGGCTGGAAGTGACTTAGGTTACCAGCAGAAAAATGGCACAGAAAGTGGGTGGGGGGGCGGTCAGGAAAACTAAGAAAGTTGCTTTGTCCACCTGTGAAGAGCTATTAGCTCTTGGCCTTGATGGAAGTTTCAGTTGCCCCCAAACCCTTTTTTGTTTGGTTTGTTTTTAATGTTTAGTCTTTATTTATAAATGTATTTATTTACTTATAATTTTGTGTATTTTTGAATGCATGATATGGTTTTTCCTATAAAACATTTTAAATAATAGAATATAAGCTTATGTGTTTTTTAAATTTTTTATTGGCGTCTAGTCGATTTACGGTGGCGTGTTTGTTTCTGCTGTGCAGCAGAATGTGTCAGCTGTACACACACGCGCGTCCCCCCTGTCCTGGGTGTCCTTCACCCTCAGGGCACGGCGGAGCCTGGGTGCCGTCCTCCGTGCTCTACGGGAGGCTCTCGTCAGCTGTCTGCTTTACGCAGAGCGGTGTGTACATGTCAACTCCAATCTCCCAGTGCGCCCAACCCCTTTCTCCCCAGCTTGGTGTCCACACATTTACTCTCTACGTCTGCTGTGCAAATAGGTCCATCTGCACTGCTTGCCTAGACTCCACACATGCACGCTAATAGCCCATATTTGCTTTTCCCTTGCCCCAGATCCTTTTTAATACATATTTTATGTCTATGAAGAAGGCATTCTTTTTTCTTATGTAACACTGTCCTGTGTTTCCTGAGGAAGCAGCCCCTTCTCCGCCAAGAAGAGCTCTGTCCCTTCTTCACTGGGTGGATGCAGTGAGCCAGAACTGGGCAGTTAGGGTGATAACACTCCTCTCGCGTGGTGACGGGCCACCAGGGAGACACGGGATCTGCGCTGGCCTGTCCAACGCGTGCCACAGGGCTTGTGATGGAGACCCACAGGACAGCATGTTTTCCGTCAGCTTTAACTTGGGATGGTTGAAGCTCTGTGGCAACTGGGAACCACAGAATGAGCTCGAGGATGAAACCAGTGCAGTGGAAGGCAGCGCCGGAAGGGAGAGAGTCCTGGCGACGTCACGGGAGTCCTCGGCACAGCCAGGCCCGCAGCCTCCGTGGGCTTCTTCGGCTCTGGAACAAGCTGTGTTTCCTGCTTAATCCAGTTTGGCCTGGGATTTCTGTCACTTACAATGAGTAGCAACGCTAACTTTTCTAAGCAAAGATGGATAGCTCTATAAAAGTCAGAATCCTAGAAAATAACTCCTCTTCACCTTAGATCTGCACTCTCTACTGAGCTTCCAAACCATTTGTGTTGAGGTCATCAGTCCTGTGGTGTCCCTTGTCAAGAGATCACACTGAAAGGGATGTGGCGATCCAATACAGTAATCTACACAATACAGCTTTTAACTCGCTGGCGATTTTCTGTGGATCATCACATTGCCCCAGTGTGAAGCTTCTTCACTGATATGTGGATCATGGAAAATAGCCTTGAATACAATCGCTATTTCCATGGTATCCTGACCCTGAGGCCTCGAGCAGAACCTGCGCGGCCCCAGTAAGCCCCGTTCCTCCCGTTGGCTTCGCTCTGTGGCTCCAGGTGGTCTGCTGCCCTGAACTGAGTGATTTCTATACACCCACATGTGCGTGCGCGTGCCGATGTGCAAATACTGCATTTCCCCCTTTTCCTTCTCAGGCTGGCCTGGGGGCGATCAGAGAGGGTTTCGCTACAGTTGCCACACCAGTCAGCACTGCTGTTCCGTTAGGTTGCTCAGGAGGGTGCCTCATTTAGAGAAGCCATTGCTGTTTGGGGTCTTGGAAAAGCCTGAGAGGTGATAAAGATGAGCTGCTTTTGCACTCGCTCGGGAAGCTGTACCATGTTCCTGTGCCCACAGGGCCGCAGGGATGGTGGGGAGGACCATGCCTTAGGGCTGCCTCCAGAGCAGCACCGATTTAGACCAGGAGTTTCATAAGAAATGCCTTGCCCCGGCTTTGCTGTTGTTGTCCGGTGGCTAAGTCTCGGGATTCTCCAGGCAAGAGCACTGCAGCGGGCTCCCATTTCCTCCTCCAGGGGATCTCCCCGGCCCAGGGATGGAACCTGAGTCTCCTGTATCGGCAGGCAGGTTCTTTACCACTGAGCCACCTGGGGAGCTCACCGTGCCCCAGCAGAAGCCTGCACTGCTCCTCCATGCTAAGTCTTCGTATTAGGTGGCTGGGGACACGACCAGGAAAGATGGGTGGACCCTCTCATGGTGCCTCTCACACTCCTGGCTCCACAGCTCTCTCCAGTCCTCCTGCCACTTCTTGGTATCCTGTGAGACCTTGTCCATCAGCGCTGTGGCAACTTTCTAATGCTTTCATCAGCCAGATACTTGTTCTGGCAGCATTTTAGTAGACCACTCTTCCCACACGCCTTCCACATGGTCCCTGGATGATGCCTGAGGGGTGGTCACATGATCAGCTCCTGACCAATTTTATCCCCTCTGTCATGGGATTGCTTTAAGCACAGATCCAAGTCCCAAGTCAGTCCATTGTAATAGATCCAGCACATCTCTTGCAATCATTGGAAAGGAAGTTTACATTTTGACAGCAGTATCAGTGGGCTCCCCGATGGCTCAGCAAGTAAAGAATCTGCCTGCAATGCAAGAGACAAAGGAGACGCTGCTTTGACCCCTGGGTTGCGAAGATCCCCTGGAGGAGAAAATGGCAACCCATTCCAGTGTTCTTGCCTGAAAAATCTCATGGACAGAGAAACTTGGCAAGCTACAGCCCAAAGGGTCGTGAGGAGTGGGACATGCCTGAGCACGAACACGTGGACAGAGCTGTACACGCGCAGAGCCCCTGGGGGCTGGCTTGCCGCCAGCAGGAGACGCAGGAGAACTGAGCCAGTGCAAACGGAAGCCAGAGAGACAGAGAGCTTAGGTCCTGCGGGAGATTTTCGGACCCCTGGGTCTAGCTGTTCCTGAAGTCAGACCATCACCCTAGATTTCTCAGGTCAGTGAGTCAATAAATAACATTGTTTTTCCCCTTAAACTGGTCTGAATTGGATTTTTGTCACTTGTGGCAAACAATCAGAGAACCAAGCTTTATCTGCCAGGGCCTCTCACCTGTGTCTGGCATCAAGAAGTCAGCAGATGAAATACTCAGGATTACATAGCAGGAACCAGAGGGAATGTGAAAAGCAATTCAACACAACAGGAGTGGAATAATTCCATGAAGGTGGCTCCATTTAATAGGTGAGGGGATTCAGGCAGAGTGCTTTAACTCACTCGCTTCTAGAGCAACTGGTATTCTAAGAATAACTGTGGACCTCAGCATGCACAGACTCCTCCCAATGATGCCTTACACTCAGATCTCCACTGCAAATCTATGGAAGTGAGTGCCTCACTGATGGGGCTTTTCCATTCTTTTAGTAGTTCGAGTGATGTTTTTCTGTTGGAGTTACATCTCAGATGGTCTTCAACAGCCTCCCCCAAGGGGCTGAGAGCTCCTCTAAAGTAGGGACACCTTACTCAACTTGGCCTGCCAGCTGTATACTCAAGGCCGCTTGCTAATGATGGAGAGTGAGAGGCTGAGAGCTCTTGATGTTGATAAAGAGCTGAGTTCAGTGCCCTCCTTTGCCACAGTGGGCCATGCAATCTTGAATAAGCCAATGGATCAGAGCTTCAGTTTCTTTCTCTGTGAGATGCAAGTGATATTAGTACAGTCTTCATTTCTGCTGGATCCTTTGCAACCCATGAACTGTAGCACACCAGGCTCCCTGTCCTCCACTATCTCCCAGAGTTTGCTCAAATTCATGTCCACTGAGTCAGCAATGCTGTCTAACCGTCTCATCCTCTGTCGTCCCCTTCTCCTCCTGCCCTCAGTCTTTCCCAGCATCAGGATCTTTTCCAATGAGTCAGCTCTTCGCATCAGGTGGCCAAAGTATTGGAGCTTCAGCTTTAACATCAGTCCTTCCAACGAATAGTCAGGACTGATTTCCTTTAGGATTGACTGGTTGGATCTCCTTGCAGTCCAAGGGACTCTCAAGAGTCTTCTCCAGCACCACAGTTCAAAAGCATCAATTCTTCAGTGTCAAGACTTCTCTATGGTCCAGTTCTCACATCTGCACATGACTACTGGAAACCATAGCTTTGACTAGGTGGACCTTTGTCAGCAAAGGGATGTCTCTGCTTTTAATATGCTGTCTAAGTTTGTCATAGCTTTCCTTCCAAGGAGCAAGCATCTTTCCTTTTCATGGTGGCAGCACTGTCTGCAGTGATTTTGGAGCTCAAGAAAATAAAACCTGTCACAGCTTCCTCTCTCCCCCTTCTATTTGCCATGAAGTCATGGTTGGTGATAAGGGTTAATAAGATGATTCACCCCCTTTTTTAAAGATTTTTTTTTTTTCTGCGTGCACCATTTCTAAAGTCTTTCTTGAATTTGCTGCGACATTGTTTCTATTATATGTTTTGGTTCTTTGGCCGTGACGCAAGTGTGACCCTAGCTCCCTGACCAGGGGTCAAATGCTGACCCCCACCGCGCTGGCACCGCTGGGCTGCCTGGGGCGCCCACGCTGATTCACTCTCTCAGTCACAGGGGTGGCGCACACTCAAGTTGTCAAGCTGAGTCTTGCAGGAAGATGCTCAACAAATGAACAGGAAGACCTCCTTTGATGGCTTTTGGGATTCCCATCCACATCTTGACTTCACCTCTAGCATCTTCTACACTTTGTCTCCACCTTTTGAGGCAATAATAACAATAATATGCATTATTATTGGGATGGCTTCACTCAATTGAATTCTTCCTCTTTCCCAGACACTGCAGGGCAGTCATATGGGTTCTGTCTTACAGGCAAACTTGACAAATGAGGAAACAGAGTATCAGAGAAGGTAAAGATTCCTTGAGGTTATCCAGCTAGGCAGTGGCAGAGGTGAGCATCAGTCCTATGTCTCTCTGATTTGAAAGCGGGTGACTTTTCCATGATGCAAGCTTTACACTCAAAATATAACCCATCGTCTGGGAAAGTGTTAGGAATGTAAAATTTTAGGCTCCAACCCAGACCTCCTGAATTTGTTGTTGTTTAGTCGCTAAGTCAGGTCTGACTCTTTGTGACCTCAGAGACTGTAGCACACCAGACTCCTCTATCCTCCAAGACCTGCCAGAGTTCATTCAGATTCATGTCCATGGAGTCGGTGATGCCATCCAGCCATCTCATCCTCTGTTGCCCCCTTCTCCTCCTGCCTTCAATCTTTCCCAGCATCAGGGTCTTTTCCAGTGAGTTGTTTCTTCACATCAGGTGGCCAACGTATTGTAGCTTCAGCTTCAGCTTCAGTTCTTCCAGTGAATATTCAGGGTTGATTTTCTTTAGGATGGACTGGCTTGACCCCCTTGCAGTCCAAGGGACTCTCAAGAGTCTTCTCCTGCCCTCAACTAGGGTTTGCGTTTAAACAAGTCTCCTCCCCTCTCCTCCATGGGGATTACTGTGCACGGTATCTTGTGAAGCACTTTGCTGCCTGACCTTTCTACTTTGTGCAAAAGTACCGACAAAATGTAGAGATTGTCAGCATTGCTTTCCACCATGACTCGGGAGTTTCTTGACTGTTTCCCAGTGTTTTCAAATGGCAGCAGGACTCTGCTTAAAAACGTAGATTTAATGGTTCATTCCCTGTGGCCGACACTTCTTGATCCCCCAGAAGCTTCTCTTCTAATTGTTTTCTTAAATGTTACTCTGGGGGTGCTTGTCAGTTACCATCTGGTTGATGAAGTGGATTGAAAAATATTGAAAAATGAGATTTTTGACCCATTCTGTGGCTGATATGGTTCCAACACAGAAACGTGGTTTATGGGTCAGAATTCTTGACAGGTTCAGAGTTACTTTAATAATGTGAGATTTGAGGCTATTGATTGACTCTAAATCCCCCACGAATATAAATGTTTTCTCTCTGGAAAACTCCATGCCGTTTGGAAATGCTCAGATGAAGGTGGAGGGAAACCCTTGATTTATGGGAACCGTTTCTCTTTCCTACTCTCCTATTATTTTTTACTGTTGGACGTTTTAAAGAGTATTTGTGGCTTCTAGGCTCCTTACACTGCACAGCCTGTCCCTCGAGGTTTTTAGCTGAAATAAGTAAAAAAGATAAATAACGAGTCATTGTGAAGTGTTGCATCTGAGCAAGAAGCTTCTGTCTGTTGAGGGCAAAGCCATGTTGGTAAGGGGGTGAGTTTTGTATCAAAGGTATGGCCCCTACTTCTCCTGCTTCTTACCAGCTGGGCAAAATTGGACAGATGGCATCTCCTGGTCTTGCCTCTGTCTCCCTAAACATAAAATGAACTGGATAATACCACCTGCCTCTTAGAGTTGATGAGACCAAAAGCGTTATGAAATCTGTGAGCACTTCTATAGGCACTAAGTGAGCAGTCAGCCTCAAGGCACATCCCGTTGCCTCACTGCATGAGCCTCCGGGGTCTGTCTGCCAGCTCTGCCTGCAGTGGCGCCTTCCTGCGCTGCGCCTGTACTGAATCTCAGGGACGGAAAGCTGGTGGTAGCTCCCAAACGTACCAGCAACATGGCAGAGCAGTTAAGAACAATTTCAGTCAAGACTGTCTGGGTTCAAACCCTGTTTCCACCACTTATCAACAAGCTTCCCAGTTGCTGTGCTTGCTGCCTTCCCAGGGTTACCGCAGGACCATCCAAACACGCGGGTGAAGCCCATGAACACCGTGCTACAGGTAGTGTCCACTCAGGAAAGGCCAGCCGTCACCCTTATTGCTGTTTTTGTTATTAATTACATCCCTCTGTAAAATTTTGATCATAGCCAGACTCCTGCTCTCACACCCCATCAATTCTTGTTGAATACAAAGTTAAAAGAAATGCCAAAAAAAATTACTGGCAAGGACATAAAGATGATAAATGAAAAGCGAGGCTTAGGGAAGGTATCACATTATACTATTTTTGTGGATTAATTTTTAGTTAACTTTGGGATGGAACACAGTGCTGATAGCAACAAAAAAGAAACAGAAAACAATAAAGGTCCACCAATCAAGAAGAATGCAAGAGAAAATAAAGAATGCAATGAACCATTCCACAAGGGTGGTAATGCTGCTCGCAACACCTTCAAACTGGCATCTTCTATTATCTGCCTAAACCATATCAACTCGTAAATGGGAAAATGTCACATACAAACACAAAACAAATGGGGGAAAGAAGCCCAGTAGCTACAACATTAAGTCATCTGAAGCCAGTCAACAGATGCCTTAAATTCTAAAATTTTAGGAAATAGTTGAACTCAAGATGCATTGCATGATGTAACATACTGACAGGCAGCAGTAAGCGCTGTGGCAAAACATAAAACAGGGCTCAGGAATAGACGGGGGCCAGGAAGGAAGGAGTTTGGGTTGCGTGCTCATGAATAGCCTCTCTGAAGAAATGATATTGAAAGGTAGAATACAAGAAGTGAGTAGGGACTTCCCATGCGGTCCAGTGGTTAAGAATCATCTTCGATGCACGACGCAGGTTCAATCCTTGGCCAGGAACTGAGACCCCACATGCTGTGGCGCTACTAAGCCCAAGTGCGGCAGCTTCTGGGCCTGCGAGCCCACTGCTCCGGAGCCCTCGTGCCGCAGCAGAAAATCCTGCACAATGCAAGGAAGATCCTGTGCGCTTCAACAACGACCGAGTGCAGCCAAATAAACACATTTTCTTAGAAAGAAGTGAGTATATAAATAGCTGGGAAGACAGCATTCTAGGCCCAAGGGAAAGCAAGTGCAAAGGTCCTGTGGTAGGCTAATGCTTCTGTGTCTGGTGGACATTCTGGAGGCCAGGTTTGCAGCAGCAGAGTGAGTGATGGAGTGGGAAAAGCATGAACCGTCCAGCAGGTTTTCTTGGAAGCTGGACAAGTGACTGAATTCCTCGAAGCATCTGCTTTTTCATTAGCAAAATGGGGACAGTATCACCAGCATGATTCTCTGAGCAATCCAAGAGACTGTGGAGCATGCCTGATAAAGTTCCTGCAAGACAGTGGGCACCCCCAAAATTATAACAGGAAAAATGTGAAAGCTTTAGATTCAGCAAGTCGAGTAGGCAAACCAGTCTCACCATTCAGTTCCTCTGTACGTGCTTTGTATTTACTCTGTGCAAAGTATGTGGTCACACACCTAGGTTCATGGAAATCTTTGTCCTCAAGAAGCTCTCTCTCTAGTGGAGGTGACAGGTGGATGCTAGCTTGCCGAGCACAATTAAGTCTGGGGTCCACGTGAGGACTCCAAATTCACAGAGGCTCCTCTTTGTTTCATGGAATCCCTTTAATTTCTGGACAATCTTGCCAAAGTTACTGTTGTCATGGGAACTGAATTCAGGTCTTAATACAATTTGCGTTGATGGTTTGATGATTTGATAAGCAACATCTTTATTTCCCTATAAGCAATGTGGGTCAGGAGCATCTCCTAATACTGCCTTTCCCAGGTTTGTCGTGAAATTAAGCAGCAAAGTCAGAGACACTGTAACAAGAGCAGTGAATAAGCCAGAGGACATTTGAGAGACAAGAGCGAGCGGGCAGGCAAGGGGCGCCCTGTGCAGCAACATTTAGCGTTCGTGAATTTACTTAGCATTCGTGAATTTCTCCAGTGATCAGCTGGCGCTCTTTAAAAAAAAAAAAAAACCAGCACATATTATTGAGGCTAAGAAATACATTCAGCTCTTTCAAATAGTATTGCCTGGGAACACTCAAAGGATGAAAACGTGCTTCGAAAATAAACATTCTCAGAAGGCGTCAGTGTAGGAACCCTAGGACGTGACACGGTCCTCCAGTGTATCGCCACTGTGGGGACAAGTTGAGACTGCAGAGCAATATGGCTGATTTTACTTTTTTTCAGCTCATTTATTAACTTACTTATTTCTGGCTGTGCTGGGTCTTCGTCGCTGCCCAGGCTCTGCTCTAGTTGTGGCGAGTGGGGGCCGCTCTCTAGCTGCCGTGTGTGGGCTGTTGGCGGCAGTGGCTTCTCTTGCTGAGCACAGGCTCTCGGGTGAGATGCTTCCGGAGCTGATGCACGTGGGCGCACGTGGGCGCAGCACTTGTGGCTTCTGGACACAGGTTCAGGGGTCATGTGCACAGGCTTAGCTGCGCGTAGGATCTTCCCAGACCAGGCGTCGCACCCGTGTCTCCTGCATTGGCCGGGGGATTCCTCACCACTGAGCCACCAGGGAGGCCCAGTATAGCTGATTTTAAACAAACATCTCGAGATCTGTGCGTGAAAGCAAACTGCTGTGCCTACCAGGATAATCTTTGGGAAGATGGAACATCTTCCCTTGGCCTCTCGCGTACTGTGGTGACGGCGTTTGGAGAAAGAGATGGGCTCTCGGCTCAGGGAGAATTCAACTATCACTCTGGAGTGTATTTTCTGAGGGGAAAAGGGTGTAAGTTTTCTAAATTATCAAGGATAATTTTTAAATTTCAAGAACCACTAGTTTAGAAGCTGAGCATCGTCGATGGTGGAATTTTTTTCTTTGAACATGGATTTGATGTTGGGAAAGATCCAGAAGCTGTTTAGGATCTTGTATGATGAGCTAAATGCTAGGCAGGCATCCCAAACTCCCATGTCCAATGCCACCCTGACCCTCCCAGCCTCACATGCTCCCCATCTCCATAAAGAGGAGCCCCACCCACCTGGTGGTTAAGGCTCAAGTTGGAAGCTGGTAGACAGAGCTGTGGGCGTTGAGGCAAGTGTAATCTGAAGATACTCCATTCTAAAATGTATGCACACAGGCCTTCCTTTCGAAACTGTTACAACGAAAGGCTCACATGGACACACTGCTAAGACCCTCTCCTCCCCGCCACCCACCATACCCTTGGATGTCTCTCCGTAAGGACGGAGCTGAGACTTCATCTCCAGGGCTTCACCACAGTTCGGTTTCACCTTTGCCTGGCTATGCTCTGAATACTCTCTCTTCCACTCCCCACCTTTAACATCCAATTCTGCTGTTTCTGTTTCACAAATATCCCCCAAAGCATGCATTTCTGTCTGCAGTTACGAGTAGGGTTCTTCTCGTCCAAACGATGACCCTTTCCTGTCTGGATATCCATGGCAGTCTCCTCACTGGTCTCCTCATGCACACGGCTGTGCTTCATTTCTCTGCAGAGCAACCTGAGTGTCTGCTGGAAAACACGGGTCCGGCTTGGTCCCTCTCTAGCGTAAATCCGCAGTCATCTTCCTTGCGTTAAGAAATCACCCTTCCCTGCAGTCTAAGCAGGTGCATCCCCGACACTCACTCTCAGCAACACCGTGTCAGGTCATTATCTCTGTAGCAGTTGTAACCATGTATAATTATCTATTATTGTATATTGTATTATTGTATATTATTGTATGTATATTATCTATTTTTGCTTGATTACTTGTTTATTGTTTGTCTCTCTATTGTGTTTTAAGTGTCAAAATGCCAGGGCCCATACTGTTTTATTTGAACACATGCTCAGCTGAGCATAGCTCTTCACATGTAAAAGTGAAAAAGTGAAAGTGCTAGTCACTCACTTGTGTCCGACTCTTTGCAACCCCGTGGATACACCAGGCTCCTCCGTCCATGAAAATCTCCAGGCAAGAATGCTGGGGTAGGTTGCCATTCCCTTCTCCAGGAGATCTTCCTGATCCAGACATGGAACCTGGGTCTCCTGCATCTCAGGCAGGTTCTTGCCCATCTGAGCCACCAGGGAAGCCCCTCACACAGTAATCGTTCTGTTAAACATGAGCTGACTATGAAGGGATTCGACAAGCTGAGTGTGGCCATATTCGTAAAATCCAAGGGATGCTGACTAAAAATGAGAGGTTTTCCCAGGTAAATAGTTGGTCTGAACTGGGTGAGATGTCAAGAATGATTTGACTGATGATCCCGCTGGAGAGTCCCATGGTCAGAGAAGCCTGGCAGGCTACAGTCCATGGGGTCACAAGAGGCAGACCTGGCTTAGCAACCATGCCACCACTACCACCCACAACGCAGAGGAAGCGTGCAGCCCTCATGAGTGACTGCATAGAAGGAGAGAATAGCCCAGCACACACGCTGGCAGGCAGGCAGGTTTTGACGTGTGTTGGAAAGTCAGTTCCACATCTCGTTACTTGAAGGGTTCTGAAAGGGATGTAAAACGGAACCTGAGACAGGGCATGTGTGGTAGAATAGGGAAGGGTTTGTGGGGCAGGGTGAACGGGTCTTGCAATAAGAATAATATGCTGTGTTTTGGGGGTGCTAGTGTGGTGCACCCTGTGATAGGTGCTTTGTCTCATCGTTCCACTGACCCTGATGAGTGAGCAGTGTCATCGTCACCATTTTATAGAGGAGGCTGCTGGGACTTACGTCATCTGAAGACCTGGTCACAGAGCTAGGAGGAGATGGAGCCAGAATTTGACCTGCAGTTCCCCATAAACACTTCACTTCTATAAAGAAATTTACATCCATTCAGTTAGAGTATCTGAAGAAATAATAAGTGAGGTTTATCTTGGCTCCTTTAAATTTTGAAAAGTTCAGGCAGATCCTTCTCCCCAGGGAGGAGAGCACATGTGGCCAATGAACCTAATTTCTAAAGCCTGCAATTTCCCAGTTATCTTTTTGGCAGCTTATTACTAACGCAAAAGTATCATGCTCACCAAAATACTGCTGCTCTCTTACTTCAAATGCTGTTAACAAGAAAAATGGCTGCTATTTTAAGAATGTCTTATAATATTGTCAAGAATTGCCTCCTTCCTCTTCAACATACAGTTTTCTCACTATATTCTTTGATTTTTCTGTTTCTTCCAGACTTTCTTTTTTCCCGCTCTTGGAGTGACATGTCGTTGATGCCGATGGTAATGGAAGCGTAAGCAGGGTGTGTCATTGCTTCCCCCAAAAGTACAGAAGGTTAATACTATTAATAAATTCAGCATATCCAGTTATACTTCATAAACTCTGTCAGAGGATAAGGGTCATCTTAACTTAAGGTTCTCCAAGTGGCCACATCTCTGTTCATGTCGTTGGTCCAAGGAATTCATGGGTTCCGAAGCATTTTGAGATTGGATTCTTAAGTGATGGCATCGTGATTTGAATTCAGCTTGATTTCTCATTTGGCTATCTGAATGAAGAAACTCAAAAGGCACCATGAGAAAAAGACAGCAAGAGATCCCTCTTTGCTGTGGAATGCCCATTGCTGGGGTTCCCTTATCAAAAGAGGATAAATTTATTATTTTTGTTCAACTGCAGCAGGGCTCATAGGCAAGGAAGCCTCAAACTAATAGTCTGGCTTATAAGGAATGTCAGTTCAATTAACACCTGAAGAACTTCTCTCAAGAGTCTTGTCTCTGTTTTTATTTTACTGAGGGTTGCTGGGAGCCAGCGTGAAGAACTCCGCCCATGGCAAAGGTCATGAGGAAGGAGGCTTGGCATACGCAAAGGCATGATCAAGCCTCAGGAAACCCCCTGTTCCCGAGCATCTAACCCCCAAACCAGAGTCTGTTTTATGCTCACCTACACCTCTGACTTTACAGGGGGCTCTCCCCCATAACCGTTTCTCTCGGAGAAGGAGTAAACGTGCAGCTCCAAGGCAATAAAAATTATTGGGAGTGACAAGAGTGTTTCAGCTTACGGACTCCTCTGAAGGTTATCTAGCCCACCTGTATAGGTTTGTCCGGCCACATGTGATTGTTTACAGCCTCCGAACCTGAGAGGCACGAGATGTTTTAGACTTACTAAAGGCAAATTCTTTTGGGGAGTTAGAAATTATTAGTATAGTGGGTTGGTTAGGAATTATACTGGTGGTTTTTCATTTGTTGTTTCAATAATTGCTGCTAATTCCCTGCTCTGGGTGGGACAAGGATGTCTCAGGTCAAACCTCTCTGCTGACAGACTAGCTTGTGTGACAGGATTATCCATACTCCTGCCACATGATTGTTTACTACCTCTTAACCATAAACAGCACAGAGAGTTTTGGAGTATTTTGAGTCTTAATTAGCATAGGGCTTTTTCTTCTTGTTGAGTCAATGATTGCCGCCAGGCCTCCATATCCTTAGGCACCTGGGAATATATTAATCAATGTATTTGGAATATAGCAAAGGAAATATAGTAGTTTTTGATGTTAGCAATACTAGACTTTTTGAGTTAATGGATTTTCTCTTTTGTAATAGATCACTGTACTTTGTTATAAATCACTGTGTCCTTGCTATGTAAAAATGTAACTTTATCATATCTTAAGACTGAATAGATCTTAAGGGGAGCATTGGTGAAAGGATTTTCATTTGTTGGGCTGATATTTGGTGCTAAATCTCCATGTTCCCTACCCTTATAATGAATATAACTAGCATATAGGAGAAATAAGTATTAACCTTTAAGCATATAGGAGAAATAAGTATTAACCTTTAAGACTAATCATGTTAACCTTGGGTTAAATAAATTCCTTTCTTGATTGTAACTCACTACACCCTCACCCTATAGGAATGTAACTTTATTTGGAGGGTGGTGCCTGGTTTAAGAAAAAACACCCTTGGAAGAAATAAGTTTTTTGGTTATAAGAAAGAAAGGATCATAAAATATCAGCAGGTCTCACTCATGGCCAGAAGATGATGTAATATCCCTAAGACCTTTTTTTTATACATTTATGTGAAGCACTGGATTTTGATAAAGGTCAGGACTGCTGACCCCCGCGTGACTCTATATTCATCCCTATGTGTAACAAAAGGTATATAAGCAAACCCCAAAATAAAGAAATCGGATCAGTTTCTGGAAAGACTAATTCCCCCATGTCGCTTCTTTCTTGCTCCCGTTTTTCTGGCTGAATTCCCATCTGGAGCATGGATGCTATTCCATGTAATCCAACTTATTCAGCCTCTTTTTCTTCACTAATCTTCCTACTACACTATCCATTTCTAATCTCTCTATATCTGTGATTAAATATGTATTTTTCCAAAGACGCCGACTCTGTCCCCACCTTCGAATCACCCTGGATCCACTGGGGCTGGACCCCGGCAGAGGGTCATGACTGCAGACTGCATTTAAGGCTGCGGATTGTGCTAGGTATTCGCCATGACTTCTGTAGTAAGGCTGACCATCCAACCTACCTTTCACTGGTACATTCTTAATCATTTTAAGGATTGCCTTTGCTTCTTCATCGAACACTGGCTGATTATGTGAGTCTATTTCTGGGTACTCTGTTCTGTTTCATTGTGTTTCATTCCATGTGTCTGTTCTTTCACCAATAAGACACTATCTTGATCACCGTAGCTTTGTAGTAAGTCTTGAAATCGGGTAGAATGATTCTTCAGGTTTGTTTTTCATTTACAGTATTGTGTTGGTTAAACTTCTGTCTTTCTGTATAAACTTTAGAATCAGTTTTTTTTATTATTTATAAAATCTGGCTGGGAGTTTGATTGAAGTGACGTTGTCTATAGATCAGGTTGTAGCGAAACATTTTAGCAATATTGACTCTTCCAGTCCATGAGCTTGGCCTGCGTCTTCATTTGTTTAGTTTCTTTGATTTATTTCATCAGAATTTTGTAACGTTTCACATATACATCCTATTTGTATTTGGTTACATATATCCCTAATATTTCATTTATTTTGTGCGCCATTATAAGTGGTACTATTTTTATAATTTTAAATTTCAGTTGTTTATTGTGGATATATGAGAAAGAAATTGGCCTTTGTGTATTAAGCTTGTAACATGAAATCTTCTGATTCTACGATTATCCATTAGTTCCAGGAAATTTATTTTGTGTGTGTGCATCACTCCTTGCTGCTATTCTCCATAGACAGACATGTAATTTATGTATAAAGATAGTTTTATTTATTTATCTTCAACATGTATACCTTTTATTTCTTTTCCTTGTCTTATTGTACTAGCTAGGACTTGTTGTATGACATTGAATAAAAGTGACAAGAGAGGCCAGTTTCACTGTGTTCTCAATTTTAGGGGGACAGGCCCAATTTTTCACCAAAAGTATGATATTTGCTACAGATGTTTTGTAACTGTTCTTTAATTTTTATTGGGAAGTTGAGACACCTCTTTGCCATCCCTAGTTTGCTGAGAATTTTTATCATGAATGGATGTTGGATTTTCTCAAGTGCTTTGACTACATCAATATACTATATATGACTATGTGAGTTTCCTTTCTGAGCCTGATGGTGTGGCACGTTATACTGATTGATTTTCAAATGTTAAGCCAGCCTTGTATAACTGTGATAAATCTTACTTAGTTGTGGGGTTCTTCTCATACATTATTGAGTATGCTTTACTAATACTTGTTGAGGATTTTTCATCTGTGTACATGAGAGATATTGGTCTATAGTTTTCCTTTCTTAAAATTTATTTATCTAGCTTTTATATTAGGTAATTCTGTTCTCATAGGATGAGGTAGAAAATGTTCGATCTGCTTATATTTTATAGGATAGTTTGCGGGGACTTAATGTCATTTCTTCCTCAAATGTTTGGTAGAATTTGCCAGTGAAACCATCTGGGTCTGGTGCTTCCTTTCTTAGAATGTTCTTCATCTTTTATCCAATTAGCAAATGTAGGCTTATCCAGTTTATTCATTTCTTCTTGTGTGAGTTTCGGCCACTTGTACCTTTCAAGGGTTTGGTCTGTTTCACCTAAATTATCGAATTTGTGGGCAACTAGTTGTTCATAATAGGAAATCATATTTTTCTTCCACGTAATTTTAAGTTCATATTCAATGTTCTTTCTAATCTACATGCATGCCTTTTTGTTTCTTTTGAATTTTTTCTTTACTTCAACTGGTCATCTTGAAACAGAATACGGCACTGACACGGTGATAGAAGATGAAGCCACTACTCAGCAAAAATATCCAGACCCAAAGAGGGGTGCGTTTGAAAAAGGAAATTGCCATTAATATGAAACATTATATTTGAAAATTAGTCAGCTTTTGCCCATAATCTTCTCTGAATTTGTTCTTCTCAGTTAAGATGGAGGAACTCCCCTTCATTTAGAGTATTTTTGGAAGAAAAGGCCACAGAGAAAGTATCTTGTTAATAACTTGGTTGTTCGACAAACTGTGAGTTAAGAGGAGGTCAGCTCCTATTCTGAACTGATACAGAATACTGATGAAAAATGCAAAGAAAGCCAAATGTAAAAGCAGGGCATTTATTCTCAGATCTTCTGGCTTTTGTTTTTGACATCTTTGCAGTTGCACTTTGAACTCTTTTCCTTCTTGGGTAACCACTTATGAAGTTCTCATTTTGGCGTAAAATAACTTATGAAAGTATCTGCTCATCAAGAGATGGCTTAGGCCAGAGAGAATTGGATTTGGTGGAATGTGACGTGAAGGTGCTCGTTCCTCACGTCTGAATGCACTGTCATCTCCTATTCCTCCAAGTCCACCCCCCCCCCCACATATCTATAGAAGAAGTTTCATACATGCATGAGAAGGTTATAAACAATATCAGTAAGAAATAATTGCATTTGTTGAGTATGTTTCAGGCATTGTGACATGCACTGTATGTTACCTCACTTAATACTTAGAACAGTATTGGGATAGGTTTTACATTACTGTCTATTTCATAAATTGAGAAAATGAAGACCAGAGAGGGTGATTAAATTACTCATGGTCACGCAGCTGGTCTGTTGTTTAACAGAATGATCATCAGCCTTCATAGCTGTGATGAGTTACAGAAACGACTCTGGGCAGTCCCCTCTGTAGCTCTGCCCGTCATGGAAGTGTCTCCCTGATCTCCACATCAGGGTTCGCTCTGTGACTTGCCTTGGCTAATAGAATGTGATGGATCTGACTAAATGCCAGTTTAAGCTTCAGCTGCAAGATAAATTAAATAATTCCAATTTAATAATTCCAAGGCAGGGCTCTTGGACCCCTGCCTCTGCCATGAGAACAAGCCCATGGCTGGAAGATAAATATCCATACGGAGAAGAACGCAGTGGTTCCAGTTAAGGTCATCCCAGACCAGATGCGTAGGACGGAGCCCAGCCAGGCAGGCCCGCCCACCTGAAGTCCAGCTGATTTCAGAAGTATGAATGAGCAGGGAAGACAGAGACCAAGTAAACTTCCTCTCGGTTGATCCTCAGGTTCATGATCAGTAATAAGTGCTTGTTTTATGGCACTGAGATTTGGGGTGGTTTGTTATGCAGCAGCAGCTAGCTGATTTGAGAGGTTCCTTAAGTAATGTTATTAATTAATGGGAATAAAGGCAAAACAGATCTTATTTCTCAAGATAATTTGACAGATCATCACAAGTAGGTGACCCTATAATGACCGTATCCTTTATTGTACTTAAAATGTTTCCCATCCCAAAATCTTGCATGATTTTTAGGCAATAAATTGTCTGAATGCTATTAGAGACATGCTTTTGGTAAAATAAAGCCCTTAAATTGCTTGGCTTAATTTCAAGAGTTGTCTTCATTTTAATCAGACCATTAGGTTTGATATACATTTTTCAGTTTCTACTTCCTGTTGCTGCTGCTGCTGCTAAGTCGCTTCAGTTGTGTCTGACTCTGTGCGACCCCATAGATAGCAGCCCACCGTCCCTGGGATTCTCCAGGCAAGAACACTGGAGTGGTTTGCCATTTCTGTCTCCAATGCATGACAGTGAAAAGTGAAAGTGAAGTCGCTCAGTCATTTCCAAATCTTAGCAACCCCATGGACTGCAGCCCACCAGGCTCCTCCATCCGTGGGATTTTCCAGGCAAGAGCACTGGAGTGGGTGCCATCGCCTTCTCCATTAAGCTGAAGTAAAACTAAGACTATTTAAATGAATAATGAATGTACTTTTCACCTTTGAACTACGTTCCCAAACCATGGAGGTTTGAATTCCTACTACTTTTTTCCAAATTACTTACAAGCAATAGGTAGAAAATCCTACAGACTCTCAGAGAATGTTCAGTTGTGAGGAACAGAAGCCCAATCAGATATGTTTATGGAGACATAAGTTATTCTAAAGACACAGAGGGTGCTTTCAGAAACCAGTTTCAGGAAAGGTCTGGCAAAACAGGCTCATGTCTGTCTCTGCCTCGGCTTCTCTCTCTCCTGAGACATGCCTTTGCTGTGATCTGTTTAATTTTTCCGTCTCTCCAAACTCCCCTCAGGCCTTTTAAGCCGACCCTGCTGTGGGTGGGGTGGTGCGTCGCCCAGATCCCCACCTTCAGGACCCGGGCATTCTTTCTCCAGCTACGGGGCGTGTCCGTGGTTGATGGTCTCAGCTGAGTTGTTCCGTGTGCTTCCTCCAGCTAAGGAGAGCGTCTTCCCCTGGTGTTTGCGCTGTGGTTGTTTTGTTTGTCCTATTGTCAAGGAGGGGTGAAGACTCGGCTTCCTTTCCTTAAGGAGGGAAACCTAATGGGGATCATAACTTCAGAGTTCCCAGTGGTGAGTAGGGCCTCGAGCAGAAAAGACTGCAGGTCCAGGCTGCGTGCAGTTGTCCTGCTGCTCGGACCACTTGACCTGACCGTCCGTATGACTTTAGAAGCATCTGTGGTGAGCAAAGACGCCAAGTGGAGTTTGTAGCAACTTCCGGTAGTAAAATAATAATGCAGAGCCCTGGGTTTCTGGAGCACAGCCATGCTGTCTACAGCAGAGAATTACAATTTTAAAAAGTCAGTCCTGGCATGCTGCTGAGCCTGGTGGAGATGGAGCCCCTGACCATGGGCAGCAGGTGGCCCTGTGGCCAGGGCTGTTCCTGGAGATCTGGGGTCTGTCAGGCCAGCAACGATGCACCATGAATGCACGTGGTGTGTCTGGGCTTAGGAAGGGGCAAGGCCAAAGGGCACAGGTAAACGAGGTGGCTCAGTGGTAAAGAATCCTGGAGATTGGGTTCAATCCCTGGGTCAGGAAGATCCCCTGGAGCAGGAAATGGCAACTCACCCCAGTATTCTTGCCCCATGGACAGAGGAGCCTGGCGGGCTACAGTTCACGAGGTTGCAAAGAGTCAAACACGACTGAGCATCTGAGCATGTACAAACTCCGTGAGCAGGTGGTGTAGTACCCATGTCATCCACAGTGTTTGCACCACTGCTTCTCCGTCAGCTCACGCCTGAGGCCACGGGAAGTCCTCCTATGACTAGCTGGTAGAGAGCGAAAGGAATCGGACTTCTTGCATGGGTGAGTCGGCTCCTACTGGCCTGGGGAGTTCATCTTTCAGTGTCATATCTTCTTGCCTTTTCATACTGTTCATGGGGTTCTCAAAGCAAGAATACTCAAGTGGTTTGCCATTCCCTTCTCCAGTGGACCACGTTTTGTCAGAACTATCCTCCATGACCTGTCTGTCTTGGTGGCCCTACAAGGCATGGCTCATAGTTTCATTGAGTTAGACAAGGCTGTGGTCCATGTGATCAGATTGGTTAGTTTTCTGTGATTGTGGTTTTCAGTCTGTCTGCCCTCTGATGGAGAAGGATAAGAGGCTTATGGAGGCTCCCTGATGGGAGAGATTGACTGAGGGGGAGATGGTCTTGTTCTGATGGGTGGGGCCATGCACAGAAAATCATTAATACAATTTTCCGCTGATGGATGGATGTGTTCCCTCCCTGTTATTTGACCTGAGGCCAAACTATGGTGAAGATAATGGCGACCTCCTTCAAAAGGTCCCATGCACACACTGCTACACTCAGCGCCCCCAGCCCTGCAGCAGGCCACCACCAACACAGGCTTCCACCAGAACAACAGCCAGTTGTGGTTGTGACTGGTGATGAAAGAAAGTCCGATGCTGTAAAGAGCAATATTGCATAGGAACCTGGAATGTTAGATCCATGAATCAAGGTAATTAGAAGTGGTCAAACAAGAGATGGCAAGAGTGAACATACACGTTTAAGGAATCAGTGAACTAAAATGGACTGGAATGGGTGAATTTAACTCAGATGACCATTATGTCTACTACTGCGGGCAAGAATCCCTTAGAAGAAATAAAGTAGCCATCATAGTCAACAAAAGATTCTGAAATGGAGTACTTGGATGCAATCTCAAAAGCGACAGAATGATCTCTGTTCATTTCCAAGGCAAACCATTCAATATCATGGTAATCCAAGTCTATGCCCCGACCAGTAACGCTGAAGAAGCTGAAGTTGAACGGTTCTATGAAGACCTACAAGACCTTCTAGAACTAACACCCAAAAAAGATATCCATTTCATTATAGGGGGCTGGAAGGCAAAAGTAGGACATTAAGAGATATCTGAAATAACAGGCAAATTTGGCCTTGGAGTAGAGAATAAAGCAGGGAAAAGGCTAATAGAGTTTTGCCAAGAGAACACACTGGTCATAGCAAACACCCTCTTCCAACAACACAAGAGAAGACTCTACACATGAACATCACCAGATGGTCAATACCGAAATCCGATTGATTATATTCTTTGCAGCCAGAGATGGAGAAGCTCTATACAGTCAGCAAAAACAAGACGGAGCTGTGTTTCAGATCATGAACTCCTTATTGCCAAATTCAGATGTAAATTGAAGAAAGTAGGGAAAACCACTAGAGCATTCAGGTATGACCTAAATCAAATCCCTTACGACTATACAATGGAAGTGAGAAATAGATTCAAGGGACTAGATCTGATGGACAGAGTGCTTGAAGAACGGTGAACAGAGCTTCGTGACATTGTACAGGAGACAAGGATCAAACCATCCCCAAGAAAAAGAAATGCAAAAAGGCAAACTGGCTGTCTGGGGAGGCCTTACAAATAGATGTCAAAAGAAGAGAAGCAAAAGGCAAAGGAGAAAAGGAAAGATATACACATTTGAATGCAGAATTCCAAATAGCAAGGAGAGATAAGAAAGACTTCCTCAGAGATCAGTGCAAAGAAATAGAAGAAAACAATAGAATGGGAAAGTCTCTAGATCTCTTCAAGAAAATTAGGGACACCAAGGGAATATTTCATGCAAAGATGGGCACAATAAAGGACAGAAATGCTATGGAGCTAACAGAAGCAGAAGATATTAAGAAGAGGTGGCAAGAATACACAGAAGAACTATACAAAAGATCTTCACAACCCAGGTAATCATGGTGATGCAATCCCTCACCTAGAGCCAGCCATCCTGGAATTCGAAGTCAAGTGGGCCTTAGGAAGCATCACTGTTCCAGTTGAGCTATTTCAAATCCTAAAAGACGATGCTGTAAAAGTGCTGCACTCAATATGTCAGCAAATTTGGAAAACTCAGCAGTGGCCACAAGACTGGAAAAGGTCAGTTTTCATTCCAATCCTGAAGAAAAGCAATGCCAAAGAATGCTCAAACTACCGCACAATTGCGCTCATCTCATACATTAGTAAAATAATGCTCAAAATTCTCCAAGCCAGGCTCCAACAGTACTTGAGCCATGAACTTCCAGATGTTCAAGCTGGATTTAGAAAAGGCAGGGGAACCAGAGATCAAATTGCCAATATCCGCTGGATCATGGAAAAAGCAAGAGAATTCCAGAAAAACATCTACTTCTGCTTTATTGACTTTGTCAAAGCCTTTGACTGTGTGGATCACAATAAACTGTGGAAAATTATTCAAGAGATGGGAATACCAGACCACCTGACCTACCTCCTGAGAAATCTGTATGCAGGTCAAGAAGCAACAATTAGAACTGAACATGGAACAACAGACTGGTTCCAAATGGGGAAAGGAGTATGTCAAGGCTGTATATTGTCACCCTGCTTATTTAACTTCTATGCAGAGTACATCATGAGAAACGCTGGACTGGAAGAAGCACAAGCTGGAATCCAGATTGCCGGGAGAAATATCAATCACCTCAGATATGCAGATGACACCACCCTTATGGCAGAAAGTGAAGAGGAGCTAAAAAGCCTCTTGATGAAAGTAAAAGTGGAGAGTGAAAAAGTTGGCTTAAAGCTCAACATTCAGAAAACAAATATCATGGCATCTGGTCCCATCACTTCATGGGAAATAGATGGGGAAACAGTGGAAACAGTCTGAGACTTTTTTTTTTTTTTTTTTTGCTCCAAAATCATTACAGATCATGACTTCAGCCATGGAATTAGAAGACTCTGGAGAGTCCCTTGGACTGCAAGGAGATCCAACCAGTCCATCCTCAAGGAAATCAGTCCTGAATATTCATCGGAAGGACTGATGCTGAAGCTAAAACTCCAGTACTTTTGGCCACCTGATGTGAAGAGCTGACTCACTGGAAAAGACCCTGATGCTGGGAAAGAATGAAGGCGGGAAAAGAAGGGGATGACAGAGGATGAGATGGTTGGATGGCATCACCGACTCAATGGACAGGAGTTTGAGTAAACTGTGGGAGTTGGTGATGGACGGGGAGGCCTGGCATGCTGCAGTCCATGGGGTTGAAAAGAGTCAGACATGACTGAGTGACTGAGCTGAACTGAACTGAGTTGACTCAGCATGTGGGAGTAAGCCATTGCACACTTGGAATGTCCCAGAAAATGGAAGTGAAGAGAAATCCTCCCAATGACAGAGCTTTGGACGGTGGACCCACATTTACACTATGCAGAAAGAGATGGGCCCTAAGGATAGAGCATGGCCTCTTGGATAGTGAGTAATGGCTTGGATGATTGGTTAGGAGACTGGAAGGAGAAAGATAAGAATAGGATCAATATGGTTTGAAGAACAGAATGTGGGTGAGCCGTGGGAGTAGGTGCAAAGCAAGAAGATCCTTCACTGCATGCTACGACCCACTAGATGGCAGCTGCAGAGAAGAAGCACCAGATAATCCGGGGGCGGGATAACTCTGCTGGCTGGTATCAGGCAGTATCTGTCATCGACACACCCAGTGTGGCCACACATGTGTAAGAGAGGAGATACGGTGCCAGGGATGAGAAATATATATGGGCCCTGTAGCGGGCTTGGATCACATGAGCCCCTGATAAAATGCCATTCCGTGAGGGGCCCATCTGCCCACTCAGTGGTCAGCTGATTACATCAGCCGCTTCCTATACTTTCTCACTGGTGTCAATACCTATTCCAGGTACTGCCTTTCCTGTCCTGCTCACAGAGCCTCTGCCTACACCATGTCCCAAGATTTTATAGTATTTGAACACTGTATACAAATACAGAATCTCGTATAACACGGTGCCTGCACGTTCAGTCATGTCCAACTCTCCGTGGCCCCATGGACTGTAGCCCGCCAGCTCCTCGGTTCTTGGGATTCTCCAGGTAAGAATACCAGAATGGGTTACCATGCCCTCCTCCAAGGGATCTGCCCAACCCAGGGATCAAACCTGTGTCTCTTGTGGCTCCTGCACTGGCAGGCAGATTCCTCCCCACTCGCCGCCTGGGAAGCCCGCAGGGTGGTGGTGGAGCCCTTTGCAGTGGAGGAGGGTGCAGTCAGGGTCACACTGGCCGCACTGTTCCCTGCAGCCCCCAAGGCCGCCTGGTAGGAGACGCCGTGGAGCTTGGAGACCCACTGAGGGGCTGGGCTGCCATCATCCAGGTTTCAACAGACACCCTACGTCAAGTTCATTGTATGATGCTGTGTTCCCAGTAGGTCGAAGACATGGGTTTTGGAACAAAAGGGTAGAAGAATGAGGGACCCCCTGACCACCATTCCCGGTGAGCCACACGGCAAGTTCCCAGTCCCTTCCCAACCAGTGTGGGCTCTTCCCTGGAGTTCATTCCTGCTTGACCCTGGCACCCTGGGCACTTCATTTGCCTAATCCCAGCCCCTCCTCCACATTATTGCCCAGCTCATGTTTTTACTGGCAGCTGATTCATACTGTTTTCCAGTTTAAATTCCCACGACAGCAGGCTTAAGGGAGTATGACGTAGACGCACTGGGTTCCAATTTGAGTTTTCCCATGTAGAGATGGTCAGATCTTGAACTTGTTACTTAGCTCTCTAGACCGCAGTTCGTTTTCTCTAAATCAGCAGCAGTCACCATCATACTCTCAGAGGTTTGTGTTGTTGCTGTTGTTTAGTCACACAGTCGGTCCAACTCTTTTGTAACCCTGTGGACTGTAGCCCACCAGGCTCGTCCATCCATGGGATTTCCCAGGCAAGAATACAGGAGTGGGTTGCCATTTCCTTCTCCAGGGCATCTTCCCACACCAGGGATCAAACCCACACCTCCTGCGTGGTCAGGCAGGTTCTTTACCCCTGAGCCACCTGGGAAGCCCCAAACCTTACTCCTTCATGATCATGGGAAGGGATGGGACGACGAGGGAGGTTAAATGCGGTAATGATGTAACACACTCACCACAAAGTGCCCAGCGCAGCAAGTACTCAGACATGGCCAGGGATTGTGCTCATCGTTACTGTTGCTGTTTATTGTCATTGTTAGACCGTTGCAACAATTGCTTCCCCTGCCAGGAGGGTGTCACGAGACTGAGAGTAGGTGGTGCTCGGTGGGCGCTTGACGAGTGGTAGTTATGAAGCGTAAATGGCACTAAAGAGGGTGGCACGTCGCACTCCCTGCAACACCGAGCAGAGCTGCCGCATGAAGGAGCTTTGCCCACGGACCTGCAGCCTGTCTGCTTCTGTTCCTCTGCCGTACCGGGATGGCTGTTTTTCTGTGGCACATACAGTGCGGCAAGCACTTCTCACATATTCTCTTGTTTAACCCTCACGCCAGCTCTGAAGGTGCAATGATTACTCCCCTTTTACACATGAGGAAACTAAGGGCACCTCTAAGCCTAAGCGGTCTTCCCCTAGTGCCTGCGCGTGGAACCCTGTGTGTCCTGCTTGTTGTCACCATTGTGAGCTCAGCACCGAGGACCATTTATTAAGCCTTTGCCCCAGACAGACTGGCCAGGGCAATATAGAAAGAAGGATAGATTTTAAGCTAGGTCCAGAAGATGACTGTGCTATATCTATATTCTGCCTCTTGAGTCTATACATAAGACCTTGGCCAAGTTTAAATTCATGACAAGCTTTCAACCTCCATGTAAACCCTCCATCATTCCACTTTTTACACAATTTATTTTACAACTTGGCCAAATGAAACCTTCTCTATGTTTGGCATGGTTTACTTTGTTCTGAAAGAAGCATGTGTGATGAGAAAGCTATAAAAGTTATTACCAAAAGTAATAAGAAGTAACAGATAATTATAAATTGGTATTAAATCTCTCTGATCCATATTTTATTAGTTGCAAGGATGCATAAATCAGAGGTGGAGTGATTACCAGGAGTGTTTCTCATATTTTGAGGTCCCAGATTTTAACTTTCAGTCTGAGAAGTGTTGTAGTCTCAGCAAAATATAAAATGGTCACCCCGATGAATTGTTCAATAGTCAAACGTGGATTGTATCCATTTTGTGTGCCTTAATGAAGTGGCAGAAATGGGCTTTGATAATATTTCAGAATGTATTTGGTCTTTGAACTATAAACTACTGTCATTTTCTGAAATGCTCTAGGAAAAGTCGTTGTGCAGACAAAACAGCCTCGAGGGATAAGCAGAACTTTTCATCTAGTGCGCATTTCTGCAATTTCCTGTTTAGACATGACCTACAAAGCGCTTAAGCTTGAGGGACCCACAGACTGTGTAGACGACAAATGGAGGTTAGGCGTGTGCAGCCAGCTTCTGTAGCCAGGCAGTCACAGAGTTGTATTAATTTATTGATTCGCAAACATTATTGTCTGTTCCGTGCCAGGCACTTGTGCTAGGTTTTAGGGATCTATGTGGAAGAAAACAGACCCGCCTTTGACTGCACGGAAATTGATGACAACTGGGGGCAATTGAAGATAAAGAAATAATCACACTAACGTGGTTAGTAGTCACTAAGTTACATCCGACTCTTTTGCAACCCCGTTGACGGTAGCCCACCAAGCTTCTCTGTCCATGGGTTTCCCAGGCAAGAATACTGGAGTGGGTTGCCATTTCCTTCTCCAGGGGATCTTCCTGACCCAGGGATTGAACCCGGGTCTCCTGCACTGCCAGTGGTCTCCTGCATTGCTGTTAGAGTCGATACCACTGAGCCACCATGGAAACCCCAACACGGGGCATTTCTGTGGTAAATTTCATGATTGAAAAGTTCAGTGTTAACATCTCTATCTGTGGATCTAGAGGGTAATGGCAGGCATTTCCACTTGCATTTCCCCAAGCTGAACGCTAGAGCTGCACTGTCCAGTATGGTAGTCACTAGCCACATGTGGCTATTCAAATCTAAATTTTAATCAAAGTGAGATGGAATTTAAAATTCAGTTCCTCAGTCGCATTAGTCACACTTCAGGTGCTCAACAGCCACCGCTGCCTACTGGACAGCGCAGACGTGGAAGCTTCTCATCACTGCAGAAAGTTCTGTTGGACAACGGTGCTTGGAAGAATTGTGTGATTTAACCAAGTGATGAGCAGGCCGTCCTTCTAGGGTTAGACGCTCTCTCATGAGCAGTTCCCGTGGTGAGAGGGATGTGGTCGGACCTGCAGGAAGGTGTGTGTTTCAGCACAAGGATGGGGTCAGGGTGGGCGTCGGGTCTGCAGGGCCCTTCAGTGGCGGGGTCTTTCTCCCGTGAGCAGCAGGAACCATTGTGTAGTTCCAAGCATGAGCAGACTTGGTTTTTGAAAAAATCACTTTGCTAAACCTGTACCTTATACAATATTGACATCAACAAAAAAATCACTTTATAGTGAGGAGAGTGGATTGGGGACTGCAAGAGTGCAGAGCACATGTGGAACCTGATGGCTGCAAATAAATATGGCATGCAAGTTGACTAAATGTGGAACCCAAACCATTCACATCACTGTTTTAATCAGCATTATCAATCAGATCAACCATAATCAGCATTAATCATAGCAATTAAGTGATTATGTCCAGTATCATCAGCGTCATCAGCTGGATTTAATGGTTGGGTCCCTGAGACCATTCTTCCCATCCACATTGTCTGGCAACATTAGGAGCAGCAGCCAATGTCATTATTTTCCTTAGTTTTCTAGAATTTTTAGGAAATATCATATACAGAATCATTTAGCTCCTTAACTTCTTAAAAGTGGTTGATTAGGACTGTCCAATGCAGAAATATATATATCTATCTCCATTAATAGCTCACGCCATGGACAGTTGATCCTCTTTTTAATAATGGAAATAGGATCTTTACTTATATTAGAGAGCCAATTCTGGAAAAAGCTAGAATCAAATTAAAAAACTCATCCTATGTTCATAGAAGCACTATTCCTAGTAGCCACGCATGGAAACAGCTCAAATGTCCATCGACAGATCCGTGGATACAAAAGATGAACATGCAGCAGAATGCTCAGTTCTGTTCAGTCGCTCAGTCGCGTCCGACTCTTTGCAGCCCCATGGGCAGCAGCGTGCCAGGCCTCCCTGTCCATCACCAGCTTCTGGAGCTTGCTCAAACTTATGTCCATCGAGTTGGTGATGCCATCCAACTTGATGCATATTGTAATAAATACCTTAGAAATTTCTCACTTGGTGATGCCATCCAACTCCAATAATAAAAGTATTATGATTTTTTGCACTGATCACTGAGGGAGGCTTTCCTATCTCTCCTTGCTATTCTTTGGAACTCTGCATTCAGATGGCATATCTTTCCTTTTCTCCTTTGCTTTAGCTTCTCTTCTTTTCATAGCTTTTTGTAAGCCCTCCTCAGACAGCCTTTTTGCCTTTTTGCATTTCTTTTTCTTGGGGATGGTCTTGATCACTGCCTCCTGCACAGTGTCATGAGTCTCTTTCCACAGCTCTTCAGGCGCTCTATCAGATATAATCCTTTGAATCTATTTCTCACTTCCACTGTACAATCATAAGGGATTTAATTTAGGTCATACCTGAATGGTCTAGTGGTTTTCCCTATTTATTTCAATTTACCTCTGAATTTTGCAATAAGCTGTTCATGATCTGAGCCACAGTCAGCTCCCAGTCTTGTTTTTGCTGACTCTATAGAGCTTCTGCATCTTTGGCTGCAAAGAATATAATCGGTCTGATTTTGGTGTTGACCATCTGGTGATGTCCATGTGTAGAGTCTTCTCTTGTGTTGTTGGAAGAGGGTGTTTGCTATGACCAGTGTGTTCTCTTGGCCAAACTCTGTTAGCCTTTGCCCTGCTTCATTCTGTTCTCCAAGGCCAAATTTGCCTGTTACTCCAGGTATCTCTTGACTTTCTGCTTTTGCATTCCAGTCCCCTATGATGAAAAGAACACCTTTTGGGGGTGTTAGTTCTAGAAGGTCTTGTAGGTCTTCATGGAACCATTCAGCTTCAGCTTCTTCAGCATTAGCATTTGGGACATAGACTAGGATTACTGTGATACTGAGTGATTTGCCTTGGAGATGAACAGAGATCATTCTGTCGTTTTTGAGATTACACCCACTTACTGCATTTCAGACTCTTTCATTGACTATGGGGGCTACTCCATTTCTCCTAAGAGATTCTTGCCCACAGTAGTAGATATAATGGTCATCTGAATTAAATTCACGATTTCCAGTCCATTTTAGTTCACTGATTCCTCAAATGTGGATGTTCACTCTTGGCATCTCCTATGCGAGAGTCGTTTCCTAGGCAGGTTGATAAGAAGTCTAGGGGTCCCCAAAGAGAGAGGGGTCTGGAATTCTCAAGGAGGAAAAAAGGACAAACTTTTTTTCCCCTCGATTCCTTCAGTTCAGTTCAGTTCAGTTGCTCAGTCGTGTCCGACTCTTTGCAACCCCATGAATGGCAGCATGCCAGGCCTCCCTGTCCATCACCAACTCCTGGAGTTCACTCAAATTCATGCCCATCAAATCGGTGATGCCATCCAGCCATCTCATCCTCTGTCGTCGCCTTCTCTTCTTGCCTCAAATCCCTCCCAGCATCAGAGTCTTTTCCAATGAGTCAATTCTTCTCATGAGGTGGCCAAAGTACTGGAGTTTCAGCTTTAGCATCATTCCTTCCAAAGAACGCCCAGGACTGATCCTGGAATGGACTGGTTGGATCTCCTTGCAGTCCAAGGGACTCTCAAGAGTCTTCTCCAACACCGCAGTTCAAAAGCATCAATTCTTCAGTGTTCAGCTTTCTTCACAATCCAACTCTCACATCCATACACAACCACTGGAAAAACCATGGCCTTGATTAGACAGACTTTTGTTGGCAAAGCAATGTCTCTGCTTTTGAATATGCTGTCTAGGTTGGTCATAACTTTCTTTCCAAGGAGTAAGTGTCTTTTAATTTCATAGCTGCAGTCACCATCTGCAGTGATTTTGGAGCCCCCAAAAATAAAGTCTGACACTGTTTCCACTGTTTCCCCATCTATTTCCCATGAAGTCATGGGACCAGATGTCATGATCTTCATTTTCTGAATGTAGAGCTTTAAGCCAACTTTATTGTTATATGTATCCTGCCTGAGGATAGTCTCTGGATTAAACCTTCTGGCTAATCCTATTATCTTAAAATGTAAATTATGGGAGTAGGTCTGGTGAGGTCTTTACAACCTCCAGACATTCTTCTGATTCATTGGAGAGTCTATAACTCCACTGCTAACACTAGCAAGGGGGTGCTCTTTCTGCCCCCTTCTGATGCCTATGTCAGAACCTTTCTCTATCTCCTTTATACTTTAATAAAACTTTATTACACAAAAGTTCTGGGCGATCAAGCCTCGTCTCTGGCCCCAGATTGAATTCTTCTCCTCCAGAGGCCAAGAATCCCAGCCTCTTTTCATGGTTCAGCAACAACCTTTCACCTGTTTGACCGCTTCCAATTCACCTTGATTCATGGACCTAACATTCCAGGTTCCTCTGCAATATTGCTCCTTACAGCATTGGACTCTACTTCCATCACCAGTCACATCCACAGCTGGGCATTGTTTTTGCTTTGGCTCCATCTCATCATTCTTGCTGGAGTCATTTCTCCACTCTTCTCGTGGGGACTACACAACCATGGAAAAGAATGAAGTAACACCATCTGCAGCAGTATGAACGCAACTAGAGATTACCTTAAGTCAGAAAGAGAGAGACAAATAGTATGTGATGTCCCTTATTGTGGCAATCTAAAATATGGTGCAAATGAACCAGCTATGAAATAGAGACAGAATCGTGGACACAGAGAATAGGCTTGTGGCTGTTGCGGGGTAGAGTGAGTGGGAGGCTGGGTTCAGCAGGTGCAATCTATTATATACGGAATGGACAAACAAGGTCTTACTGTATAGCACAGAACCGTATTCAATATCCCACGATAAACCATACAGAAAAAAGAACATCAGAATGTACATATGTATCACTGAATCACTTTTCTGTATAGCAGATTAACACATTATAAATCAACTGCACTTCAATAAATCATAAGAAATCTCATCTCTAAGACCCTGTTTCTCAACGTCTCTACCAGTAGCCAGGGTTTCCCTGATGATCAGGAAAAAAATCTGTCTGTAGAGAGAGATTGAATTACCATAGGAATTGGCTCCTGTGATTATGGAGGCTGAGAAGTCCCATGGACTACCATCGGCACGTTGGAGACCCAGGAAAGCAGATACTTTAATTCAGTCTGAGTCTGGGGGCCTGAGAACCAGGGGAGTTGATGTAAGTCCTGGTCTGATTGCAGCCATCCAGTAATCAGGAACATCCATGTCCAAAGTGGGAGAAGATCCGTGTTGTACCTTAGCAGAGAGAAACTCACCTTTCTTCAGCTTTTTTGTTCTAATCAGGCTCCCAATGGATTGGCTGATGCCCACTGGCATCAGTGAGAGAGATTCTTTTGCTTAGTTCACTGATTCACACACTAATCTCTTCTAGAAGTATCCTCAGAGACACACCCAGAGTGTTCTACAAGCTATGTGGGTCTCCCTTAGCCCAGTTCACTTGGCACATAAAATTAACCGTCACACTGCTCTGAAGTGAATTATGTGGGCCCTAAACCATAACACCCAAAAAAGATGTTCTTTTCATTATAGGGGACTGGAATGCAAAAGTAGGAAGTCAAGAAACACATGGAGGAACAGGTAAATTTGGCCTTGGAGTACAGAATGAAGCAGGGCAAAGGCTAATAGAGTTTTGCCAAGAGAACACACTGGTCATAGCAAACACCCTCTTCCAACAACACAAGAGAAGACTCTACACATGGACATCACCAGATGGTCAACACCGAAATCAGATTGATTATATTCTTTGCAGCCAAAGATGGAGAAGCTCTATAGAGTCAGCAAAAACAAGACCGGGAGCTGACTGTGGCTCAGATCATGAACTCCTTATTGCCAAATTCAGACTTAAATTGAAGAAAGTAGGGAAAACCACTAGACCATTCAGGTATGACCTAAATCAAATCTCTTATGATTATACAGTGGAAGTGAGAAATAGATTTAAGGGAAAGAAATAGAGGAAAACAACAGAATGGGAAAGACTAGAGATCTCTTCAAGAAAATTAGAGATACCAAGGGAACATTTCATGCAAAGATGGGCTCAATAAAGGACAGAAATGGTATGGACCTAATAGAAGCAGAAGATATTAAGAAGAGGTGGCAAGAATACATGGAAGAACTGTACAAAAAAGATCTTCACAAGCCAGATAATCATGATGATGTGATCACTCATCTAGAGCCAGACATCCTGGAAGGTGAAGTCACGTGGGCCTTAGAAAGCATCACTACGAACAAAGCTAGTGGAGGTGATGGGATTCCAGTGTAGCTGTTTCAAATCCTGAAAGATGATGCTGTGAAAGTGCTGCACTCAGTATGCCAGCAAATTTGGAAAACTCAGCAGTGGCCACAGGACTGGAAAAGGTCAGTTTTCATTCCAATTCCAAAGAGAGGCAATGCCAAAGAATGCTCAAACTACTGCACAATTGCACTCATCTCACATGCTAGTAAAGTAATGCTCAAAATTCTCCAAGCCAGGCTTCAACAATATGTGAACCATGAACTCCCTGATGTTCAAGCTGGTTTTAGAAAAGGCAGAGGAACCAGAGATCAAATTGCCAACATCCGCTGGATTTCGGAAAAAGCAAGAGAGTTCCAGAAAAATATCTATTTCTGCTTTATTGCCTATGCTGAAGCCTTTGACTGTGTGGATCACAATAAACTATGGAAAATTCTGAAAGAGATGGGAATACCAGACCACCTGACCTGCCTCTTGAGAAACCTATATGCAGGTCAGGAAGCAACAGTTAGAAGTGGACATGGAACAACAGACTGGTTCCAAAGAGGAAAAGGAGTATATCAAGGCTGTATATTGTCACCCTGCTCATTTAACTTATATGCAGAGTATCTCATGAGAAATGCTGGGCTGGAAGAAGCACAAGCTGGAATCAAGATTGCCGGGGGAAATATCAATAACCTCAGATATGCAGATGACACCACACTTATGGCAGAAAGTGAAGAGGAACTAAAGAGCCTCTTGATGAAAGTGAAAGAGGAGAGTGAAAAAGTTGGCTTAAAGCTCAACATTCAGAAAATGAAGATCATGGCATCGGTCCCATCACTTCATGGGAAATAGATGGGGAAACAGTGCAAACAGTGTCAGACTTTATTTTGGGGCTCCAAAATCACTGCAGATGGTGACTCATCCATGAAATTAAAAGACGCTTACTCCTTGGAAGGAAAGTTTTGACCAATCCAGATAGCATATTCAAAAGCAGAGACATTGCTTTGCCAACTAAGGTCCATCTAGTCAAGGGTATGATTTTTCCAGTGGTCATGTATGGATGTGAGAGTTGGACTGTGAAGAAGGCTGAGTGCTGAAGAATTGATGCTTTTGAACTGTGGTGTTGGAGAAGACTCTTGAGAGTCCCTTGGACTGCAAGGAGATCCAATCAGTCCATTCTAAAGGAGATCAGCCCTGGGTGTTCTTTGGAAGGACTGATGCTAAAGCTGAAACTCCGGTACTTTGGCCACCTCATGTGAAGAGTTGAGTCATTGGAAAAGACTCTAATGCTAGGAGGGATTGGGGGCAGGAGGAGAAGGGGACGACAGAGGATGAGGTGGTTGGATGGCATCACCGACTCGATGGACATGAGTCTGAGTGAACTCTGGGAGATGGTGATGGACAGGGAGACGTGGCATGCTGCGATTCATGGTGTCGCAAAGAGTCGGACACGACTGCATGACTGAACTGAACTGAACTGAACTGAAACCATTCACATCACCATTTTAATCATCATTAGAATTTGATCATCATTCAAGCATTGATGTTTAATATGTGCCCACCATAATACGAATGCCTCCCGAATATTAATATCACATATTATCACGTACGTGGTGGAAGTGCAATTTCACCTCTTTATGAAGCTGGAGAACTAGTTATTAAAAAGGGAGCTGTACTCTTCTTTTCTAGTGGTGGAGGTGAACTGAGGTTCACTTTGGGTCACCCTTTGTATTTTGAAAAACAGTAGAATTGATTCTTTCACTACACAAATGAAAAGTAAGCACTGAGCCATTGTTCTGAGATAAGGGTTTTGGGAAATATGTGCACTTCAATTCTGCTGGAAACACGTGGACTTTAATTCTGTTGTTATCGAAGCATGGAGCTTTATGGGGAGGTGTTAGAGCAGAGGGCAAGTCTGGGGGCATTTGAAGAAGATGCTGATAAAGAATTTGAGCCTTTCCCTTGTGGTTCAAAATTACTGACACATTTCCCATAAAATCATGTGACCTTGAGCCTGGGTATCAGATGAAGATGAAAAGCCTCATAAACTACCTCATCATTAGGAAGTTTGAAACAGTGACCTTGACCAACTCCCTTCTGTTGGAGAGGAAGGCGGGTTTTGGAGACACTGTGTGGATGATGCAGAATTCTTTTCACCCCTGTGTCTTAGAGGAAAGAGCTCTCTGACCCAAACAGAAGGAACAGATGAACAAAAGTAAAGTTTGCGGCTGCGAGCCATTTGGGGGAAGGATCACCCGTGGCCACACAAAGAACTGTAAGAAAGGAACTGCTTCCTTGCCCCTGAAGAACCACGGTGAGGACGCATTACAGCGGCACCAGCAGCGAGGGATGGGGCAGCATTTCACCACAACAGTGTTTCTAGTTACAGGTCCTCAGCCTGGGGCTTTCAACTATTCAGACTGTCCAGCCCCATAAGCTCCTGAGTGCTATCAGGATGGACGTTTTGAACTGGGTATGTCCTCCTTGGATTCTTGAACATGCCTCCAGTGGTGAGCAAGAAAGGCTAGACTCCTTTCTCATCTCTGCATGTGGGAGTTTGAATATTAAATAATGTGCAACCTTGGGACATATAGGTAATACATATACAATTTATGAAATTATTTGTACATGATTTTTCCATGATGGTTCAGATGGTAAAGAATCCGCCTGCAGTACAGGAGATCTGGGTTCAGTCCCTGGGTCATGAAGATCTGCTGGAGAAGGAAATGGCAACTCACCCCAGTATTCTTGCCTGGAGAATCCCACGGACAGAGGAGCCTGTTGGGCTACAGTCCATGGGATCACAAAGAGTTGGACCTGACTGAGCAACTAACACTTTCACTTTAACTTATACAACCCTTAAACAGCTCACTGAAATAGCTGAGAGAGATCATGAGCCTATTTTCTGTGTGTCAAATGCTGTGCTTCTCCGCTGGCAGGCAGGAGACAACAGAGGTGAATGAGAGATCAAATCGCCAACATCTGTTGGATCATTGAGAAAGTAAAAGAGTTCCAGAAAAGCATCTATTTCTGCTTTATTGACTATGCCAAAGCCTTTGACTGTGTGGGTCACAATAAACTGTGGAGAATTCTGAAAGAGATGGGAATACCAGACCACCTGACCTGCCTCTTGAGAAATCTGTATGCAGGCCAGGAAGCAACAGTTAGAACTGGACATGGAACAACAGACTGGTTCCAAATAGGAAAAGGAGTGCGTCAAGGCTGTATATTGTCACCCTGCTTATTTAACTTCTATGCAGAGTACATCATGAGAAACGCTGGGCTGGAAGAAACACAAGCTGGAATCAAGGTTGCTGGGAAAAATATCAATAACTGCAGATATGCAGATGACACCACCCTTATGGCAGAAAGCTAAGAAGAACTAAAGAGCCTCCTGATGAAAGTGAAAGAGGAGAGTGAAAAAGTTGGCTTAAAACTCAACATTCAAAAAACCAAGATCATGGCATCCAGTTCCATCACTTCATGGGAAATAGATGGGGAAAAAAAGGGAAACAGTGAGAGACTTTATTTTGGGGCTCCAAAATCACTGCAGGTGGTGACTGCAGCCATGAAATTAAAAGACACTTACTCCTTGGAAGAAAAGCTGTGATCAACCTAGACAGGATATTAAAAAGTAGAGACATTACTTTGCCAACAAAGGTCCATCTAGTCAAAGATGTGGTTTTTCCAGTAGTCATATGAGAGTTGGACTGTAAAGAAAGCTGAGCACCAAAGAATTGATGCTTTTGAACTGTGGTGTTGGAGAAGACTCTTGAGAGTCCTTTGGACTGCAAGGAGCTCCAACTAGTCCATCCTAAAGGAAATCAGTCCTGAATATTCATTGGAAGGACTGATACTGAAGCTGAAACTCCAGTACTTTGACCACCTGATGCGAAGAACAGACTCATTTGAAAAGACCCTGAAGCTGGGGAAGATTGAAGGCAGGAGGAGAAGAGGATGACAGAGGATGAGATGGTTGGAAGACATCACTGACTCAATGGACATGGGTTTAGGTAAACTCCAGGAGTTGGTGATGGACAGGAAGGCCTGGCGTGCTGCAGTCCATGGGGTCGCAAAGAGTAGGGCACGACTGAGCGACTGAACTGAACTGAACTGAACTGGAGATTCTTTAGGTTTCCCCAGTGACTCAGCGATAAAGAATCTGCCGGCAATGCAGAAGTTGCAGGAGTCATGGTTTCAATCCTTGGGTTGGGAAGATCCCCTGGAGAAGGAAATGGCAACCCACTCCAGGATTCTTGCCTGGGAAATCCCATGAACAGAGGAGTCTGGCAGGCTAAAGTCCACGGGGTCAGAAAGAGTCAGATAGGACTGAACAACTGAGCACAGCAGCACAGCACAAGCATTCCCAGGCCCACCGAGAAGCCCAAGGTCGAGTCAAACCTGAGGCCTGCATGTGTTGAGTGCAGCGAAGGGGCTGCACACAGGTTGCTGTCAGTCTTTGGAGAAGGAGAGAGGAACTCTGGCCGAAGGAACTGAGGAAACCCCAGGGAATGAAGCCCAGCCCAGCAAGGCTAGTCAGAATGAGCACTCACGTCCCTAATGCACTTTCTGGGTACTAAGTGAATACCATGCCCCAGTCTGAATTTTCCATTCCTGGATTTATTTCTGAACCGCTTGCTGCAAAGCTCTTCTCCACTCACGGATGGACCAAATGTGCTATTCATCCTCCCATATCGTGCCTGACCTTGTGCTGGGGTTGTGCCCTGAGATCCTGCTGCTGTGACCTTGACTGCCTTTGCGAAGGTCAGGTCTACTTCAAGCTGTCTGGCCTAACCTCTGTCTTGATGTGGCCTCCAGAACGCTTCAGTCTCATTGCTTGAGTCCTTCTCCAAAGGTGTCTTTTCCTCCTAGTTTATTCCCTGTACCTGCTTTCCCCTGCCCTCATGTTGAGGGCAGAGGGCTGGATAACATTAGTCTAGGGCCTAACAGACACTTACATTTTGGATAAATAGAGATTTGTTTTTGTCATGCAGACTTATACTTGTACACCGAACAACACAGCAGGCTGAAGCACCGAGGAGTTTTCCTTTAAGGGGTTTACAGCTAGACCATCAATTTCCAGGACGTATTTGTTAATTCACTCATTTACTCAACACAAAATTATTGAATTCCTACTGCATGCTAGGCATTGTGCAGAATAGAGGAGTTATCGTTCTGAACAAGACAGATGTGATCCTAGGTCTTACAGAGTTTGTAAACTATCAGAAAGTAAAATATTGATGAGTGGTAATGGTGACAGTCAACAAGAAAACCAAACCCAAGTATGTCTGGGAGGTGCAGGCATTCTGGGGGTGGTGAGTGGACTGGTGCCAGGGTCCAGCCCCTGTGGATCCAGGGAATTCGAAGCATGGACGGCGTTGGCGAGGAGAACTTATTTATTTATTAATATAGAAATATAAGATTAGATTAGGGAGAGATAGTGTAGTAGGAAAATTAAGTGGAGAAAGAAGGCTGAATAACTTGGCTTACGGGGAAGGCCAATAAAGTTCCAGACAAGGAGCTTGCACCATCTACGTTGGGCCACCGGTGCCCACTTGAATATCGGGGGGTGCCCTGCCTCGGGCTCCCCCTCGCATGGATCTTAAAAGCTGGGACAAGTAAGTATACATGGTGAGCCTCCACACCCCAGATGGGAATTCAGTCAGAAATTAGAGAGGAGACACAGGGGAAACCAGTCCAGCGACTGGCCCCCTCCTCTATTGTCTAGAAAGGCCTTTTATACCTTTTTTGTACATAGAGATCAATGGGTAACACAAAATTATGCAGTGTTAGCAGTCCAGACTCTTATCAAAACCAGACTTTTCTCTCTGCATACCTAATTGTATACACAAGTCTTAGGTGATTTACATCATCTTCTGGCCGAAAAGGCCAATTAACATTTTACAGCCTTTTTTCTGATAAGGGTTTGTCAACCAGAAGACTTATTTGTGTTGATCTTCCCAAAGTCTGGTGCCACTCTCAGAGAGCACTAAATAAAGTTACATTCTTACATAGCAAGGACACAAGAGGAGTGCAGTGATATATAACAAAGAGAAAAGTAATTAACTCAAAAGTCTAGTGTTGCTAACATCAAAAATACTATATATCTTTTTCCATATCCAGTTTACATTGATTAACATCCTCCCAGGTGACAGCAATCATTGAGTCAACAGTGAAAACCCATCACCAATATGATTTTTAACTCTTTAGAATAGGCTCTGTATCTTTAAGATGCTTTTAAGCTTTGTGCCTCTTGCAGTTGGGGGGCTGTAAGCAATTCACAAGCTGTAAGAGGTCCGGGGAACCTGTTAGGCAAGCTAGAGAGTTATCAGAGGGGGTTTAACTGAAACATCCCTTTCAAATGCAGAAGGCTAAAGCCCTGATTTGACTTTTTCCAGAGAAATATCAGAAGAGTGGAAAAGCAGGCAGATTCTTTTTTTTTGGGGGGGGGGGTGGCGGTGGGGGGGTGGCGGTGGGTGGGTGGGTGGATGCTCAGGAAATTCCTGGGGGAAAACCTGAGGTCTGATTAGCCTTGCCATCAGAGCTCTGCCGCATGACCTTGTCACGGGTGGGATTCCTCACGCTGACTCCCGGCAGACTGGTGAGGACTTGGGGTTTTATCTCAGAGGTAAGGGGCTTCCCTGGTGGCTCAGTGGTAAAGAATCCGCCTGCCGATGCAGGCGTCACTGGTTTGATCCCCGGCTCAGGACAGTACCCTGGAGAAGGAAATGGCAATATTCTTGCCAGGTAAATCCCATGGAAAGAGGGGCCTGGTGGGCTACAGTCCATGAGTTCACACAGAGGCGGACATGACATGGCAGCTAGAGACCAACAGTAGGAAGCAAAGTGACTGAAGAACAACAGGAAGCCAGTGAGACGGTCTCGTCAGGGGGTGAAATGTCCGACTTTGGTCTTCTGGCATTAGTGGGGGAGTGGCAGAGGGGGACCACGCTGGATTCAGGCTGACCAGTTAGACAGCCTCTCAGTACCCAGGTGGGAGTTGCTGGTGGCTTAACCAGAATGATAGGGATGAAGACAAAACACAGGTGCCGAGCTGTCTTCAAGAAGAAAGTCTAAGGGACGCTTAGAAATGAAGTGCCCGCTCCTACTTCTTTCTAGAAAAGGCAAGCGTTCCAGCTCTGCGCACGTTTCATCACAGCATCAGACACTCTCTTGTGGAACTATAACACAGATGCCTTATCTGGTGCCAAGAAAGTCACAACTTCAGGCTTTCTGACAAAAGAAAAAGGGAGAGGGGACTTCAAGTGCTTGAGAAGGAGGCGGTGTTCAAGGGAGGGAGAGAGCACTGAAACCCAGGAAGGGGGCCGGGAGGGGTTCCTTCCTGAAAGACCACGGGGCACCTCCTGGCGCTTCTCTCCTCCGTGTCTCGTCTAGCAAGCGAGAAATGGCTTCTGCAGATCCCCGTCATGGCGATGTGGCCAGCCGTTTCCTCTTGGCTATTTCACGTAGATCTGCAGTCCAGAGGATGAGCGTCTGCACGCTTCTCCCAGGATGTGTGTGGTGTGTGTCTGTGTGTGTGCATGTGTGAGCACCTGCACGCCTGTTCACACGTGGCCACCCAGGTACAGACTTAACAGTTTGTCTAGAACTTGAGAGTCACTCCTGTGGGTTTTTTGCAGGAGAGTGTTTCCATAGCAATGTGAACGACGTGAGCTTGAGTCTTCGAGAGGCTATTCGATGGGGCTCTGGCAAGCCGTGCAAAATCACTAATTGCAAACACGTCTGGCTTCTTCGGCATCTGCTCGTCGGGGGAAGCTCACAGGAGGCTGGGTTCGTGTCTGTGTCCCACGTGCAACTGGAAACGTGTTCTCCCTCCCTTCAGCATCCAAGACTCAGCCTCTTCTGTCCTCGCCGCCCTTGCCAGCCTCAGAGCCACTGGGGTTTGAGCAGAAGGATCAGCTTCTTCTGCCAAAGATTCGGTGAATAAGCGATCTTTCGGGGCTTCTTATTGATTCAGTCGCATCATTTTAACTGCCTTTGTTAAGAGCAGTTTTTTCACAGCTCATTTGGACTAAAGTCCTCGCTGAGTCATCCTCAAAAGGTCTTGGACGCACACAGCTCCTTCTCATCACTCATCGCGTTGGTTCCTCTGTTAGTCCGTTCCTTGTGCTTAATACTTCAACATTTTTTTAATCTATTTATTTTATTTTTGGCTGTGCTGGGCCTTCATTGCTGCTCAGGGTTTCCTCTAGGAGCAGCGAGGGGCTGCTGCTTGGGGTTCCCTGTAGATGTGGTGAGGGGCTCCTGCTCGGGGTTTCCTGTAGGAGTGGCGAGGGGCTCCAGCTCGGGTTTCCCTCTAGGAGCGGCGTGGGGCTCCTGCCCCACTGCGGGGCTTGTCATTGCAGTGGCCTCTCTTGTTGCCGAGCATGGGCTCCAGGGTGCTTGGGCTTAGTATTCGCAGCACATGGGACCTGAGAGCACGAGCTCAGTACTTGTGTACACAGGCTTGGTTGCCCCACAGCATGTGGGGTCTTCCTGGTCCGGGGGTCAGACTCGAATCTCCTGCACTGGCAGGTGGATTCTTTACCACTGAGCCACCAAGGAAGCCCGGTGTGCTTAATCCTTAACTGAAGCATCTTCTTGGGTAGAACTGAGAGCCGTAAAATGTTAGCAGGCAAATGTGTGTTTCCCGTTGGTTACCAAAGTACAGAAATCTCACTTGCCCGGGTCGTCTTTCAGTTTCCTACTGAAGGCAGAAGATGGCCCTGTTACTTGGGAGGCCTCGATTGGCGTAGGCAGACATCCAGCCTGACCTGCTCTGAGTATCAGAAGGACGCACAGGCTCTGCTGAACAAGTGGCCTCAGGTGTCTGTCCCCAGGAGCAGAAGTCCAAGAAGAAGGGTTACCTTCCATTTTAAAGGCTAAAGATGCTGGGAACGCAGAGTCCAGCCTCTCTTGAGTTTCCTGAGACTTCCTCTGTGAGGCTGGGATGGTAAAGGGCACAGCCTGTGGCCAGGTGGGAACCAGGCACCCCAGCTGGAGCAGGCACATTAGGAGGAAGCTTGGATGCTTCCCCAAGTCAGAGGTGATGTCTGAGCTGGAGAGGCCATGCGATTCAAACCTTTGACCAGGTGGGTGAGTGTGATCAGGGCTACCTGGGCAGTCGTGATGGTTTGGAATTAGCATTTGTTATTTCCCATTCAGACCAACCTACTCCTCAACAACTTTCTTTCTGTGAGGTAGGGCTTCCCTGTTGGCCACGAAGGCACCTGCCAATTCATGAGACACAGGTTGGATCCCTGGTCCAGGAAGATCCCACATGAAACTAAGCCTGTGCGCCACAACTACTGACCCTGAGTTTAGAGCCCCGGAGGCACACCTTCCAAAGCCTGCACGCCTAGAGCCCATGCTCCACACCGCGAGGAGGTGCACAGCGAGGAGCCTGTGCATCCTCTTAAAAAAGAGAACATCCCCCCATCAGACAGCAGCCCCCACTCACACAACCAGAGAAAACCCAGCAATGAAGACCCAGCACAGACGATAAATAGATCTGTGAGCTGGCTGAGCTCCTGTAAAGTGTAGAGTTTGAGTGGGAAATAAGAATGTTACAGAACTTCGCTGACAGACCAGTGGTTAAGTCTCAGCACTTTCACTGCTGGGGGTGCAAGTTTGATCCTTGGTTGGGAAACTAAGATCCTGCAAGCTGCTCAGTGAGGCCAAAAATCAAGGTTTTAAAGAAAGCACTGCGCTTCAAAATGGAATGTTACTTCAAAGAAGCCTCTCTGTCACAGATGTTCTGAAATGGTTTTTAAAAATTAAAAAAAAAAAAAGCAAAACAAAAAGCAAAAACAAAAACACCACAAACACAGACGACAAAAATAAAAAGTAAGAAGAATGCAGACTGGCATTTCTGGAGCTATTTGTAGCATACAGTCATGTTTGTGTACCTCCCAAACAATTTTGGACAAGTTGCTCACATCTAAAAGTGAAAGTTTCACCCAAAAATCAGAACTTATCTCTTTTTTTGAAAAATCAAACAACTGGCATTGAACCGGCTTTACTAGCAGCTGCCTGTTCAGGATGAGGTGGAAGTGACCCGCCTTTCCAGGGTTCCCTCCTTCTGACGTCACCCATTTAGCCCCAGTGTCCATATGGACTCACACTTGCAAGCACCAAGGGCTGACTGACTGGTTCAGTAGAAAAAGAATCTATTAGAGTATACTCAGTGGTTTGAGACTTCCCAGGTGGCTCGACAATAAAGAATCCTCCTGCTAATGCAGGAGACACAGGAGACAGGAGACATGAGTTTGATTTCTGGGTCAGGAAGATCCCCTGGAGGAGGAAATAGCAACCCACTCCAGTATTCCTGCCTGGGAAATCTCATGGACAGAGGAACCTGGTGGGCTGCAGTCCATGGGGTCACAGAGTCAGACAGGACCGAGTGCTGAGCACTCGCATTCAGTGGCTCACAGGCTCTTAGGAGGGAAGCCCTGGGTGGGGCTGATGCACCTGGGGGGCACACAGCTTGTCCCGCTGAGACCGGACTCCAGCTGTGGCTGCCAGGCGCAGACCCACACAGGGCCTACTGGGCATGTCACCTGCTCCAGGCCCGCGGTGCTGGTTCTGCCCCAGAAGGGGGGCAGCAGCTTCCTCTCTCCCCGGAAAGGGTTCCATGAGCTCTCGCTGCCCTGTGCAGGCTTCAAACTCAATGATGGGTGGGGGGTGTCTGACTGGCAGAGTTTAGGTCACGTGCTTGTACCCTAGCTGCAAGGGAGGCTGGACATGACTATCTGGTGCTCTCAGCTCTGCTTCTTGAGGAGAAGGGTCCCAGAGCTGAGAAGGGGTTTCTACCCTTGAGTAACCAGAAAGAGCCACACCACAGATGCCGGCCACAGCCCTGAGGGCACTGGAGTGTCCACCCTCGCCCTAATTAATGCCCTGTCTAAGCCCTCATTATCTATTGGCTGAGTGGAGTGTAAGACTGGGAACTTGAGAAAAACAAATATAGGAAGAGAGTGAGAAAAGCAGAAACATGGAGGATGCATGGATGGTGAAAGGGAAAGAGAATGAGACGCAACCACAAGGGGTGTGCTCTGACGCGCGGCCCATCCATTTCCTCATTCTCTTTGCTTTTCTGTCTCTTTTGCTTTATAAAGTCTCCACAAAGCTCATTCAAAGCCCTGTGAAATTCTTTTTTTTTTTCTTTTTTCTTTTTTTGTGGTCAGGAAATATTGGACCCAACCCAGAAGCTGTTCAGCTCAGTCAGTCTCTCAAACACCAGCTGCCTCAGTGATGAGTTGGTCTATCCAAGAGGTAGTTATTTAGCCAACAGACAGATGGCCAAGAGTGTCAAGTTAGTTGGTGTATTGTTTCTCATTCAGGATGCCCACAGCCAGCCCGGACAGGCAGAAGCCAGAAGCCAATGGATTCAGAAGCCGTAGCCTCTCACCTTGGAATTGTTCCTAGAATCCTGCAGGTACCCAATTAGCAGGAAAACGCCAGATTTTGCTTCATTGAACCCACAATCTAACAAAGAGGAAGCATTATCAGAACCCCAGGGGCAGAAAAGAAAGTGGCTGAGCCAGTAGCTTGGCCAAAACTGAGACACTCACAGCCCAGGGTGAGGAAGGGAAAACAAGGCCCAGCCATGGAGACGGGCATCCAGGGGAGGAAAGGCCACCGAGCAACACGCTCCCCCCAGGAGCAGAGGGTGGGTTATTACAGAGCACGAGGAATGCATGAGGGCTAGAGAAGATGTAAGAGAATCTTTGGAACTCGTGTTGTGATTGGAAAAGCACTCAGAGAAGGCGCCAGAGTCAGAGCCTGTGCCTCATCGCTCTGTTCTCGAACTTCGACGGATGTCTAGCACGTGCGTGCTGTGTGTCCAGAACCATTCTGGGAATCAGCTCTGTTACGGCAAGCAAAAAGAAGGTCCCTTCTGCCCTCGTGTAACTCACAGCACGATGCGGAAGACAGTTTGAGTCGCATGAAAAGACAGTGAATGTGAAATCACAACCCTGGGGATCACTGTAAATGAAAAGCACACAAAGCTATGAGGTCGTAAGATGATCTAACCATGTATATAATGATATATGTAAACTATTTGTTATTTAATTTATTGTATATGTTTATACACACACATACACCTATACCTCTCCACCTTGGGCTTATGGTCAATAGCTTTTATTAGAATTATGCGGTTTGAGATCTGTCTTCTTACTCCTCAAGTTTCATTCCTGTTTGTTCTCTACTGATATCAACACTTCTATGGATACAATCAGTTTCTCTTCTGAATTCGGTTCATCACGGGCAAAAAATTAGTTCTGAACATACCAAGAGCTCAGGTGCATGTTCTTTTCAGCCTTTCTTGTATGGTCTTACAGGAAAGACATGGAGACAAGTGTCCTGCAATCAAATCCACGCTTTCTGCAGCAGCCTCTCAGACCCTCTCTTTCCTCATCTGTGAAATCAGGGTGGTAAGATATCTCAGATAAGGATATAGATAAGTATCTATATCTCAGTTAAATGGGAGGATTTATCAGCAACTGAGGCTTCTCCAGACATGGGGGAACCAGTGGGGTTGCTATTCCAGGTCAGACCCTAAACTTAGCGCACGGGGGACATTGTACATGCGTGCGCGCCGAGTCACTTCAGCCGTGTACTCTCTGTGACCCCATGGATGAAGCCCACCGGGCTCCTCCGTCCATGGGATTCTCCAGGCAAGAATGCTGGAGTGCGCTGCCATGTCCTTCTCCAGACGATGCTCCCGACCCAGGGATGGAACCCGGGTCTCCCGCCTTGGCGGGCGGGTTCTTGACCCCTAGCCGCTTGGGAAGCCCGAGCGGAGCCCTGCTCAGGTCAGCGCTCCTGGGGTTCTGGCAGCGGCGGCTGACAAGCTCCCAGGGAGCCGCCGCCACTGCGTGTTCTGTCCGCGTCGAAACAGAGCGCCGTGTTTCTCAGCTGGGAGACACAGTGGTTGGCTTGCTTTCAGCGACCATGTCCTAGGAGGATACCTCTCTTTAACCACGAGGCTCGCACGCGGCCACGAGACAGGCTCATCTGAGAGAGGCGGTGGGAAGGCGGACAGTCAGCCCCCTCGCCAGCTCAGGCCTCCTCCCCACGCTCCCCCCGGCAGGTGCTCTGCAGGGCGGCAGAGACGAGGGTGACCTTGCGGACCAAGGCTTTCTCCCTCTTCCCCCCAGAATGACAGAGAAGCTCAGGGCAATGAGAAGCATCTAGGACCTGCAGCTGCCAAATAAACAGCTGGACGACCAGCCGCTCAGGGCTCCTCCGCCCGGCTCCCGTCCCCACCGGCTCCCGGTTCCTCTGACTGTGACGGCTGTTTCCCGCAACCCGCGCTTGCCTTGCACTCTCACTGAATGCATCTCTCAGGTACTTTGAGGGATGAGACCCCATGATTCAGAGGACGGGGAAGGAAGGAATAAAAAAGAAAACCCAACTCTTTGACCGCTCCTGCAGGAAGCTCACAGATTGCTTGGCGCCTTAGTTTTACCTAGGAGCTTTGCGGGTGTGGCTTAGTCACTGAGTCACGTCCGACTCTCTGCAACCCTGTCGACGACAGCATGCCAGCCTCCTGTGTCCTTCACTATCTCCTGGAGTTCGCTCAAATTCATGTCCATTGAGTTGGTATACTATCTGACCATCTCATCCTCTGTTATCCCCTTCCCCTCCCACCTTCAATCCTTCCCAGCATCAGAGTCTTTCCCAATGAGTCAGTTCTTCGCATCAGGTGGCCAAAGTATTGGAATTTCAGCTTCAGCATCAGTCCTTCCAATGAATATTCAAGGTTGATTTCCTTTAGGATGGACTGGTTGGATCTCCTTGCAGTCCAAGGGACTCTCAAGAGTCTTCTCCAGCATCACAATTCAAAAGCATCAGTTCTTCCACACTCAGCCTTCTTAAGCTGGGCTTTAGCCAGGCAGAATCATCGCAGCTTAGCTCTTGTCAGCCTCATCACTCTAAAACTCAGGCACTCATCTGACGGCTAAGCCCGCAAATTGGCTTTGGTTGTTGTGTCTGCACTGGGCGTCTGGAACCTGAGTCTTTCCCCGACCGGCTGAAGCTGTGCTCTCTCCTGTTATAACACTGATGAGGTTCAGTTATGGCCACTTCTCACCAACAGTCGATGAGCCTTGGTCCAGGCTGAGGTGGTGCACCTTTGCCTTTAGCCATGAATAGATTCCAGAAATTAACAATAACAGTCACTACTCGCCAAAGAATGCTCAAACTACCGCACAACTGCACTCATCTCACACGCTAGTAAAGTGATGCTCAAAATTCTCCAAGCCAGGCTTCAGCAATACATGAACCATGAACTTCCAGGTGTTCAAGCTGGATTTAGAAAAGACAGAGGAACTAGAGATCAAATTGCCAACATCTGCTGGATCATGGAAAAAGCAAGAGAGTTCCAGAAAAACATCTACTTCTGCTTTATTGACTATGCCAAAGCCTTTGACTGTGTGGATCACAAGAAACTGTGGAAAATTCTGAAAGATATGGGAATACCAGACCACCTGACCTGCCTCTTGAGAAACCTGTATGTGAGTCAGGTAGCAACAGTTAGAACTGGACATGGAACAACAGACTGGTTCCAAATAGGAAAAGGAGTACATCAAGGCTGTATATTGTCACCCTGCTCATTTAACTTCTATGCAGAGCACATCATGAGAAATGCTGGGCTGGAGGAAGCACAAGCTGGAATCAAGACTGCCGGGAGAAGTATCAATAACCTCAGATATTCAGATGACACCACCCTTATGGCAGAAAGTGAAGACGAACTAAAGAGCCTCTTGATGAAAGTGAAAGAGGAGAGTGAAATAGTTGGCTTAAAGCTCGACATTCAGAAAACTAAGGTCATGGCATCTGGTCCCATCACTTCATGGGAAATAGATGGGGAAACAGTGGAAACAGTGGCTGACTTTATTTGGGGGGGCTCCAAAATCACTGCAGATGGTGACTGCAGCCACGAAATTAAAAGACGCTTACTCCTTGGAAGAAAAGTTATGACCAACCTAGATAGCATATTCAAAAGCAGAGACATTACTTTGCCGACTAAGGTCCATCTAGTCAAGGCTATGGTTTTTTCAGTGGTCATGTATGGATGTGAGAGTTGGACTGTGAAGAAGGCTGAGTGCCGAAGAATTGATGCTTTTGAACTGTAGTGTTGGAGTAGACTCTTGAGAGTCCCTTGGACTGCAAGGAGATCCAACCAGTCCATCCTAAAGGAGATCAGTCTTGGGTGTCCTTTGGAGGGAATGATGCTGAAGCTGAAACTCCAGTACTTTGGCCACTTCATGCGAAGAGTTGACTCATTGGAAAAGACTGATGCTGGGAGGGATTGGGGGCAGGAGGAGAAGAGGATGACAGAGGATGAGATGGTTGGATGGCATCACCGACTTGATGGACGTGAGTTTGAGTGAGCTCTGGGAGTTGGTGATGGAGAGGGAGGCCTGGTGTGCTGCAATTCATGGGGTCACAAAGAGTCGGACATGACTGAGCGACTGAACTGAACTGAACTCTCAGCTAAGCACCTCCTGTGTTCCTGATACTGAGCTAAGCACCATGCTTATGTTTTCTTGTTCAATCCCCACCATGAACTATGGACTAAGTATTATTTTTATAATTGCAGTTTTCCTGACTGAAAGAAGGTCTGTAACTTCTCCTGTGCTCATAAAGCCAGTAGAAGATGAAGCTGATCTAAGTGCCTTATTTTCAACCAAAGGAATAATAACGTGACTTCATAAGGACCCTTGGAGGATGTACCCCACCAGTGGCATCTACAAAATCACAGTGCCATCTGCTTCAGGTTCACCCAGGTGTTGGTTAAGAAACAAATTTCCAATTTGTGAGAAGAACTATCATCTCAGAGTAGGGCCAGAGGATCTGCACTGAAGATTAGCCTCCCAGCAGATTCTTATGAGTAGAAGCTACTGATTTGGATGCTACGTTCAGACCCTCCTTGTGTCTGCGACAGAAATGAGCACGACCAGCACAGGCTCCGGCTGCTCTCAGGCGCTGACACGTTCTGTGAGGAGCTGAATCTAAAATGTAATCAGCTATTCTGATACTACTATGAGCTTTACCCGTTGCAATGTTATTTTTTTTCTTAAGTGTGGACTGGGAGGCTTTATATGTCAGGGCGTCTTCCTGGACTTTGACTGAATTATTTTTTAGAGTTGGATCAATATGACAGAAGAAAGGAAATTGTAGTTCAACCAATTCAGCTTATGAAAAAGAATGTTAGTTCTTTTTCTCTCCAAATTTAATAAAGTTTAAATTATAAAAAAAAGTCAATGTAGTGGATTTCTATTGGGCAGTCTTTCCAGCACCTTTTCCTTTAAAAAAAACATGTTAGATGTGAAACGAGGTCATGCATGATTGCTGTGACCATTCAAACCATAAACCGATGAAGTAAAATTAATGGTTTATTTTCCTTTTATTTTGTTTCTCTACTGCTAACAGTTTGCCATCTAGCTTTTCGTATTTTTCCTTTGAATAACAAAAACATCCATATCTTTATGCACTTGCAGCCTGCTAACGCGGAATCACACGTTACAGATTAACCTGCCCCGGCTCCTTTTCACTTCGCTGCGTATCACTTGCAGCAGTTTTCTGGGAGCTGTGCTCTCCTCTGGACCCTGCCCCAGTTTTCCATGGGCCTAGTTGGGGGAATCATTCTGTGCACACGACAAGAGGTGCATGTGACCCCGGGGAGGGGGAGCAGGGAGTCAGTCTGTCCCCTGAGATTCGGGGGTACCCTCTGGATGGATGGATCTGTTATGTGTACAAGCTGGGAGTGTCAGGTGCCATTGTCTATCATGTAAGCTTCAGAAAAAGTTGCACTGCAGTGAGCAAAAAATCGTGAAGTTGTGCCAAAGAGAGCGAGAGATGGATATATAGATAGATGATAGACAGGTAGATGACAGCTCTAGATATTCAATAGAAGATGACAGATAAATTGGTAGATGATAGATAGAGGAAAGGCAACATCCTGGGCTATCCACAAGGCTTCACTATGTTCCCAAGGTTCAGTGTTGCCCTTAGACTTGTGACATAGAGTCCTTCCAATAAATCCCCTTTGCCTCATTGGCCTCCCTTTCTTGGACCTAAGCATGGATCAAAATTTTCAAGATCCCTCTTAAAAAAACAAACAACCCAATCAAAAGATGGGCAGAAGACTTAAATAGATATTTTTCCAAAGAAGATAAGCAGATGGCCAATAGGCACATGAAAAGATGTTCAGCTCAGTTCAGTCACTCAGTCGTGTCTGACTCTTTGCCACCCCATGAACCACAGCATGCCAGGCCTCCCTCACCAACTCCCAGAGTTTACCCAAACTCATGTCCATCGAGTCAGTGATGCCATCCAGCTATCTCATCCTCTGTCATCCTCTTCTCCTCCTGCCCCCAATCCCTCCAAGCATCAGAGTCTTTTCCAATGAGTCAACTCTTCACATGAGGTGGCCAAAGTATTGGGTTTCAGCTTCAGCATCAGCCCTTCCATTGAACACCCAGGACTGATCTCCTTTAGGATGGACTGGTTGGATCTCCTTGCAGTCCAAGGGACTCTCAAGAGTCTTCTCCAACACCACAGTACAAAAGCATCAATTCTTCGGTGCTCAGCTTTCTTCACAGTCCAACTCTCGTATCCATACATGACCACTGAAAAAACCATAGCCTTGACTAGATGGACCTTTGCTGGCAAAGTAGTGTCTCTGCTTTTGAATATGCTATCTAGGTTGGTCATAACTTTTCTTCCAAGGAATAAGTGTCTTTTAATTTCATGGCTGCAATCACCATCTGCAGTGATTTTGGAGCCCCCCAAAATAAAGTCAGCCACTGTTTCCACTGTTTCCCCATCTATTTCCCATGAAGTGATGGGACCAGACGCCATGACCTTAGTTTTCTGAATGTCGAGCTTTAAGCCAACTTTTTCACTCTCCTCTTTCACTTTCATCAAGAGGCTCTTTAGTTCGTCTTCACTTTCTGCCATAAGGGTGGTGTGCATCTGCATATCTGAGGTTATTGATACTTCTCCCGGCAGTCTTGATTCCAGCTTGTGCTTCCTCCAGCCCAGCATTTCTCATGATGTACTCTGCATATAAGTTAAATGAGCAGGGTGACAATATACAGCCTTGATGTACTCCTTTTCCTATTTGGAACCAGTCTGTTGTTCCATGTCCAGTTCTAACTGTTGCTTCCTGATCTGCATACAGGTTTCTCAAGAGGCAGGTCAGGCGGTCTGGTATTCCCATCTCTTTCAGAATTTTCCACAGTTTATTGTGATCCACACAGTCAAAGGCTTTGGCATAGTCAATAAAGCAGAAGTAGATGTTTTTCTGGAACTCTCTTGCTTTTTCTATGATCCAGCGGATGTTGGCAATTTGATCTCTGGTTTCTCTGCCTTTTCTAAAACCAGCTTGAACAAAGATGCTGAACATCACTAATTATTAAAAGAAAGAAAGTGATAGTCACTGAACTGTGTCCAACTCTTTGAGACCCGGTGGACTGTGGCCCACCAGGCTCCTCTGTCCATGGAGTTCTCCAGGCAAGAATACTGCAGTGGGTTGCCATGCCTTTCTCCAGGGGACCTTCCTGACCCAGGTATCGAACCAGGGTCCTGCATTGCAGGCAGACACATAAATAAATTGAGTGGATTTGATCCTGATAATTTATCGGTAATTATTAGAGAAATGCATTTCAAACTACAATGAGGTATCGCCTCACAGCAATCAGAATGGCCATCATCAAAACGTCTACAAATAATAAATGCTGGAGAGGGTGTGGAGAAAAAAGGGAACCCTCCTACACTGTTGCTGGGAAGGTAAAGTGGTGTAGCCACTATCAAGAACAGTATGGAGGCACCTTAAAAAACTAAAAATAAAGCCACATATGACCCAGTAATCCTACTCCTGGATATATACCCAGAAGGTGGAAAACTCTAATTTGGAAAGATATCAGTATTTGGAAAGCACCCCAGTATTCATAGTGGCACTATTCACAGTAGCCGAGACACTGGAGGCAACCAGAATGTCCGTGAATAGACGGATGAACGGATAAAGAAAATGAGGTGCGTGAATATAATGGAATGTTACTGACCTCAGGAGTGTTTCTCGCCGATGCAATAATAGTTCAGGTTTTAATTTACTTCTAATAATTTACTTCACAATGTGCACAGATGCAGAGAAGTGAAATTGCTAAAGGGCTAGCAACAGAATTCCTAGCATCAAATGCAACCTGGGAATCTCAGAAAAGTGACACATTTGGATCAAAATCATAACTAGGATTTTTGAGAGTGCATCTGCAACAAGAAAGAGAAGTGAGGTAGGTCGAGAGGGAAGGAAGAAGCAGAGGTGTGTGTGGCTGGAATGAAACTTGGGTTTGATCCTGTTTCTTTCCTCGTGGGGATGCTGGGGCTGGAGAAGGCTTGGGGAGCAGGTGATGCTTCTGTACCCCAAACGTTAGGAAAACATGTCCTATAGGCAGGGGATTGGATTTGGTAATGTCTTTTGGCCGGAGATGCATGGGCTTGTGTGGTATGATTTCTGAGATGTAGCTCTAATGAGGATCCTGAATGGCGAGGAACAGTGGTAGGTTACTACAACCAGCTCAAGTGAAATGAGTTTTATTACAAGGATGCAGGAGCCTCTCAAAAAGCTCAAGGTTGCTGAACATCCCGTGAATAGGAGCTAACAAACTGGAGACGGCTCGCTCCCTCTCTCCTTCCGTTTCTCAGAAGTGCGGAAAGTTGGCCTCTGTCCAGCAGCGTGGCCATCCCTGTTTCCTCCAGCATGCTCGTCTGCTTAATCCTGTGGACGGCCCGTTCAGGAGATGACAGGCCTCTCCCCTGCAGGACCCAGCGCTAACTAGAGACCATCTGTGTCCCACTCAGATCCCAGAGAAAAGCCCCAGCCCCACTTTATCTGGTGGAATCGGGACACAGAAGCATAGGCTTCTGGTACCGGATGGACTGACAGCCCTGGAACCCAGGGCCTCCCCTTGTTCAGTCTCCCGTAGTGGGAACGGGAGACAAGGCCTGTGATTTGCGATATCAGATTGCTTCTCCAGTAGAAGTCAAAAGAAAACGCATTGTTCCCCATCTTTAGAACCCCCTAAATAGGGGACATCTGTTAGTAAGGAACCAAGACTTTCACCTCCAACTACCTGGGAGGCACTGCATTTAAATTTTACTGAGAGAGATTCATATAAGCCAGTTTATATTATAAGATGAATGACTGATACTGACATTCTCTCTGGAGGATCCAGTCGTTTCACAATCAATTTCTGAGTCCTTAATATGGTCACTGTATTGAATTTGGGGGCTACCAATGAGTACTTTGTAGAGAGGAAAGGAGAGAGGGAAGAAGTTTCTTTAAACCTGAGTTCTTGCAGGAAGAAAGACACCCAGGGAAGAAAAGGATGCTGGGAGAATATATTGGGGTTGGAGGGAAAGACAACTTATCAACTATTTAACAATGTTGTAGTCAACAGAGCTTTTTTTTCTCAAAGTTCTTCCAGCCTGAAATTGAACAGCCCAGGCCTTAGTTACTGAAGAGCTGTTTTGGACCAGAGAGGCAGAGTGCTGCTACAGGAAGCAAAGGAGGCCAAATTAGATCCGGTCCCTGTCCCCAAAAGGCAGCATCAAATGAAAAGAAGCTGGAGCTGCTCTCCCAGCAGACTGTGCTAAAAACCAGGAGAGAGGTACAAAGTGCAGCCGGGGTTCAGGTAAAAAGCTGTGCTAGGCTTGGGGTGGATCAGTGACTCAACAGTTTCACAAATAGCACAGCACGTGGGCCCACAGTCAGAGCTGACACTGGCCTCACTGGAGCGCACTCTGCAGGCCCCGTCGGCTCCAGGAACCTTAGTCGCAAGCTTATATGGAGGTAGGGGCTGGGGAAATGCCAACGGGCAGATGTATTTCTGATTTTAAAATTGGAGCTGCAGTGAGATGCGCGTGGCTCCACACACAGCCCTCTGGAAGGGCCTGATGAGGGGACAAGCCTGGAGACGCAGGTCTGTCTTCTGTCTGGAGCAGCTTGAATTCAGGCTCAGGAGGGTGTTCTTTCAGGAAGGCGTAGGAAGCCATCCACCTGGGAGGCATTGCTCAATAAACAACTCCTGTTTGATTAAATCCTTAGGGCCTGTCCTCCGGGACAGCTGGGCAGCTGGGAGTCTGAAAGGAATCTGGGAGGGATGACCCCCAAACATCACAGAAGTAGAGGGCCCATGGGGCCTGATTAGTGGAGCCCCTCCGTCTCAGAAAAGTGAGTGACTCGGTTAAGTTCACGCAGCGGGTCACCAGACAAGCCTTGCCCTCCCAGCGGAGGCTGCAGAGGAGGCCGCTAAACCGTGCCAATCAGAGGCCAAGATGGCACTGGGCAGGCACAGGGCGAGGGCGGCACGCGGAGAGGGGGAGAGGCGCAGTGTTCTCCGGAGGGGTTGGCTGTTGGAGGGCTAAGGCTCCGGAGGACTGATTGTTGTTACCTCCCTTACTCTCCTGGCCTTGCCTGGGGTGGACTGGCGGTGTGGGGGGAAGGCGCACCCAGGGGCGTGTGCGGCCGCCCTTCCCAGAGCAGGAGGCCGCGGGCGCCTGCTCCCAGCGGCTCCGGCTCACCCCAGGGCTCCCCGGAGGTCTCCGGGGCCTCGGGCTTGGCGAGGCCCGCGCTGCGCTGGGCGCGGTCGGGCCGGCGGCGCGGGCCCCTGGGTCCCCAGCCGCGCGCTGCGCGAGGCCGCTGCCGCCCTTCGCTCCGCGGGCGGGGCTGGTAGCGCCGAGCTCCTCTGGGCGGCGGAGTCCCGGGCCGGCTCGGCCCCCTCCGCCAGCCCGCACCGAGCAGGCGGCGAGCCGGCGCGGAAGCCGGGCGGGCGCCAACGCGCCCGCCCCTCACACAGTCTGGGTGCCGCGCGCCCCCGGGGCTGGGGGACCTCAGACCTCGGCGGCCAGCAGAGCTGTGCGCCTCGCGCGCCGGGGGTCTGTTCCAGGCCAGGCGGGAGCTGCTCAGCGAGGGTCCCGGGCCGCCTTCCCCTTCCCGGGGGGTCGGCAGGCTGAGCACCAAGCCAAGCCCAGCCGGCGTGCGCCCCTATAAATAGCGCGCGTGTGCCCGCCTCGCGCCCCCCGGCTGCGCGAGGACACGGAAAGTTGTGCGCGGGGGCTCGCGGCGCGCGGCGGCGGCGGGCTAGGGCTCCGGGGCCAGCAGCCCGGCGCCGTGCGGCGGATCCCGCGGATTTTTGCCTCCGTGCTGGGGACCTGGCTAGCCGCTGCCGCCCTGCCGCCTTCCGAGAGACGCCAAGCTCTGGGGAATTTTTTGACCAAGCGAAATCGAGAGTCGCTAGAGACCTGGCTATGAACACAGCCGCGCGTTCTCCCCGCTCCGGGAAACACCTTCGGCTTCTGTAAATCCGTCCCCGCCGCCAGCCGAAGACGAGCCGGGACGACCCTGGCCCCGACCGGCCCCCAGCATCCCGGGGCTTCTCCGAGCCCCCTTGGCTTTTCCTGCTGCGCGCTTCACCTGGGGGAGCTTAGGTTTGGGGTGAGGATTTCTGATCATTTTCCTCTTTGAGGGGTGAACGGGAGGGTTCGGCGACTTAGATGTCTAGGAACAAGGGAGGGTGAGGGGGTCCCAGGCAGGGCTGATCTCGGGCGGAGGAGGGCGGGGGAGGGGGTTCTGCATGAGCTCCTTAAAGGACGAAGGTAGCAGAGCCAGCGAGACAGCGCGAGGAGGGACTCTGACTTCAAACCACGGAGCTGCCGGAGGTGTGCGCGCCGCCGCCGGCCCCGCCGCGTGGTGCATCTAGCCGCCCGCACCGTCCCCAGCGCCGGGGTCCCGGGAAGGAGGCCACGCGGGCACGCGGGAGCGCCGGCCGGCTGCGGCGGCCCCCAGCCTTTCTCGCCATGGGCCCCGGGCGCCGGGCGCCGGCCGCGCTGCCGGCCCTGCTGCTGGCCCTCGCCCTGCCGGGGCTGCGCGTCTGGGCGCAGAATGACACGGAGCCCATCGTGCTGGAGGGCAAGTGCCTCGTGGTGTGCGACTCGAACCCGGCCACGGACTCCAAGGGGTCCTCCTCCTCGCCCCTGGGGATCTCGGTCCGGGCGGCCAACTCCAAGGTCGCCTTCTCGGCGGTGCGCAGCACCAACCACGAGCCGTCCGAGATGAGCAACAAGACGCGCATCATTTACTTCGACCAGGTCAGAGCCCCGGGCGCGCGGGAGGCCAGGACTCGGGCGGCGGGAGGGGCGACGAGCAGGCGACTGAGCCCCGGGTCGTCTGCTCGGGCCGAGCCACTGTGATTGCGGTGCAGGGAGCCGGGTCGGCACTGGCGTCTCCGCGCGTCGGGATCTGAAACTTCTGAGGTCTCCCCCGCCCAGCCCGCCCCTACTCCCCCCTGGCCTCCGGAGAGCTGCTGGGGCGATGGGAGAGGGGCTGGCGGCTCAGAGCCGCCGGGAGAGCTCGAGACACGTTGGGCAGCAACAGGTCTGCTGGAGCCGGCGGGTCCTGGTCCCTGCACCTCGCCGTCTCTCGGCTCGAGCCTGGCGCCCGGCCTCCACTCCTGCGGGGGCCGCGGAGGCCGTCCAAGCCAAGCAGGGGACTCTTTCCAGGGCTGAACAGATGATGTGTTCCTCCCAGATGGAGAAGCTTCTCCCTAGAGGGAGCCCTGGGCGGGCTGGGCTGGGAGGGGTCCACACTCTGCACAGACCCCGCAGGGGGCCGCGGAGGCGGCAGCAGGGGCCCCGGTCGGATCTCGCCCCCTGTTAGGTGCCAAGCGCGGCTGCAGCAGAAAGCCCTCCTCCGCTACTTGGAAAAGTTGAGAGGAGGAGAGAAGCAATGGGCAGCGGCGCTGAGCTCCTGTAGGGAAGCGCTGGGAAGCCTTTCTCCATCCCCCGCTCCTGCCCTTTTCAGAGACCCGCGAAGCAGTGGGGAGAGAGGGCTGGGGGCGGAGGACAGGCGGCTGGGAGCGACTGGCGGCCACTGGAGCTTCATCTTAGCGATCGCAGCTCGGGGGTCTGGCCGCTGAGAAACTCCACGATATCGGCTGAGGAAGGAGTCTTAAAACTGAAACAGACTCCAGGCTGATCGTTTCAGCCTCTGCCGCACCCCGAGTCTTTTAAATTCCAAAGTCGTGTGTGCGGTTCACAGTGGCACGCCACACGGGTACCAGCACCGGCTAAGTGGTGCTGTAGGGTGGGCCCGGGCAGCGATGAGGTGACATTTCTCTTCCCTGCTCAACTGCTACTAAGTAATGTCCTCTCCAGCTGGTCAAAGACAGAGAATGCCTCTCTGGGGCTTCCTACGGAATAGCCATCATTTTAAAAGAATTAGCAGCCCCTTTGGGCTTTGGTGCAGTGTTCTTCATCTTGATGGAAATAAAGTCTAGCACGACCCCTGGTCTGTATTTCAGTGCATTAATTAGATGCTGTGGACACTGCACTGTCCTCTGTACATTGTATTGTGTTCAGTGACCTTTCTGTCATTTAGGAGAGAAGGGTTTCCTCTCCTGTTCTGGGTGCCCCTGCATCTTAGAGACAATAAGACACATTTGGTAATAAATCTCGAGGTGTCTGGGTGCTCTAATTACAACGTACAGTCAACATTCAGCCTTATGTGTGTAGTCAACAGTAATCAGCTAGCTCCATTATTGCTAATGAATTATGCTACTTGTGTCTGATACAGGGAGTCCCTGCTAAGTACCTCAAATTATTTTAAATGTGCTTAAACAAATCTTTGTAAAACCTCTGTTGGAAAGTATTGCATAGCTGGTGGTTTGTTGCTGAAAGACTATCGATCATAGGGTCAGAAGAAGAAATCTGATGCTTACTTGGAAAAAGGACTAATCTCAGAATAAAATGATAGGCACACGCATTTTAAGTCGGGTGTTGAGCCTGGTACATCTACCTGACCGGCACTGTATTCCGAAGCGTTGCTCACAGATAATAGTATGTCTAGGGAATTATGCAAAGGGCTTAATGTTAGCCTGAATGTAGTGTTTAAAAGAAATAGTAGCAGATTGCCATTGATATGGGGGAAATGCACTTCTGTGAGGACGTTTGATTTTTCTGAATGCCGCTTCTAGGTTTAGCCTGCTACCCCCATCCCCAATATGCACACACACACCTCCTCTCACTCTTTGTCACGTGTGGCATTTAGTTTAAGAGGTCCTCTATTGAACTGCACAGCTAATTTCACAATCAGTAGAACTAAGCTGAACATCTCGGAATACAGAATGCACTGTTGTTTTCTTGGGAACCAGCACTTTATTTCTCTCTTCCTTTTTGTCCCTTGAACTTTTAAACAAACGGCAGGCAATTGATCAGGGACAGACACTGACTAACACTGGAGGGAACAGAGAATGCCACCTGTTTCATAGTCTCTGCTCCCTGGCAGCCTGCAAAGGCTGAGTCATGGCCAAAATAGTTACAGTTAAGACCTGGGTGGCATAGGAGGGGAACGTATGTATGGCTGTGGATCTGAGCTGAGGCTTGGCAGGGTCTCAGAGGAGGGCCGGGCGTTCGCCTTACTCCGGCACCAACTGTTAGGTGTCATGGATCACACCGCCCAGCGGAGGGAGCGTCCATGCCTCTGTCCAGGAGGGCCTGCAGAGAGCCGCGGACGCGATTGGCTGGCCCGGAACACCCCTGGACATGCAAGGCTCCAGAGGGTGGGCGTGTAGAAGTGGGGCTGATGCCTTTTTCCGACTCTGAAGGCAGAGCCAGTGTTTATAAGCCCCACATGTTCAGAGCCGGCCGGCCTTGCTGGAAATCGAGGCATGAATACAAAGCTCGGACTTTATTTTTTTTTTGTCTAACGTTAAAAAGACGAAGAACCTTCCAACATACAAATCTGTTTTCCAAGTCACTAAAGAAAAAGGGAAGAGAACTCCATGCTTTATTTTCTGTGGTTTTAAGGCTAGTTTTCTTTGTTAAGAAAGAAAACAGAAAGGAAAAGAAAGGGGAGGAAGAGCACTGACCTTACTGGCAGAGAGTACTCTGACGGTCGACTGTGTTCATTCTCTTCATTTGCAGATTCTAGTGAACGTGGGCAACCTTTTCACCCTGGAGTCTGTCTTTGTAGCGCCCAGAAAGGGAATCTACAGTTTCAGTTTCCACGTGATTAAAGTGTACCAGAGCCAGACGATTCAGGTGTGTCTTTTGACCTGTTCCCCCTCTGCCCTGAAATGACAGTGTTTATCTATAGTGGGCTACGTATTTAAGTGTTTATGTGTTTTCATTGTAAAAATAGCCATCTTCATAGTAGTTTAGTTTTAAAACATGTAATTTCCAATAACGCCTTCTATGAAGCATGGAAACATGTAGAAAAATATGTGACAAGAAGCATATAGAAAAATACACAATTAAACTTATTACCTTAATAACAACCAGTCTCTTAAAAAGCATAGTTTTTAAAGCTACTTTTCTTTGTTAAGAAAGGAAACAGGAAGGAGAGAAGGAGAGAGTAGAAATTCAGTGGCACAAATCCCTAAGACTCCGCTGCTTTTAATGCGTGTGCGAAAATTACCCGAATTTTTAACAACAACAACAAAAATAGTAAGACTATCAGAGTTTTACAAGTACCTACTAAATAAATAAAACAAATTTGCTGTCATTGTTAAAAATTATAAACTGCATTTAACAACTAAGAGCAAGAATAAATTGCGGAAGGAACAATTATTCAAAATACTTTTAAAGAAAGGCTGTGCTATGCTTCTCTTCTAAGTAGTTTATCCTCAGTTACTCTGAAGTTTGTGAATTCTTACCCCTTGCAGTTCCCCAGTTAATATATTTTGTGCTGTGCTTTCTAAGGGACAGGCTTGAACTCACACTCAAGGACAATGATGGAGCTAATTCCTATAATATTCAAATATGCAGACACTCAGTAATACCAGGACATGTCTATGGAATTCTAGGATACTTTTTAAGTCATCTGTTCATTGTATGGATTGTATACTGGTGGTGGTGGTTTAGTTGCTAAGTTATGTATGAACTCTTGTGACCCCATGGACTAATAGCCCACCAGGCTCCTCTGTCCATGGGATTCTCCAGGCAAGAATACTGGAGTGGGTTGCCGTTTCCTTCTCCAGGGGATCTTCCCGACCTAGGGATCGAACCCACGTCTCCTGTGTTGCAGGCAGATTCTTTACCACTGAGTCACATTGTGTCCAGATGAATGTTAGATTACACATCTACCACTTTTACATATCTTAGTGAATGGATAAATTGATCAGCCTCATACTTAATTTATTCAATATTAATTTTTGACATAAAAGGAATGAATATCTAGTAAACAAATTTACTCTCATGGAAAAGCTTTTCCCAAACTCCAATATTTAGAAATTTAGATAATATTTGACACAGTATAATCAAAATTTTACTATGAAGGGAAGGTAATAAATTTGATTTGATTTGTTGCTAATTATCCATCATTAAAATATTCAGTGGTAGTGATTATTATTTTTAATGCACATTTCTTATCAGGGAAAACACAAGAAGAAAGCACAGTTGACAGTCATATTCTATAATTTCAGCTGATGTTTGTTTAGCATATGCATGTCTCAGCTGTGCAGTAAACCTGCAGAGATGTTAGTAGAGCCTTGCAGTCCCCGAGTTTCTCTGAGCAAAGGGCATGGGGTTATTTTTATTAATGTACTGGGAAGCCACAGGCATGCGTCCTTACCGAAAACTTGCTGTTGAATCTAAGAGAGAAATAACGTAGTAGGCCTAACTTACGTCCTGAAGGGGAGTCAGGTTTCACATGGCTAGGTTTTTCTCTATGGATGGGGATCTTCTGTGAGTATTTAAGGAAATTTTTGTGGGAGAAATTAATTTTTTTTCAAGTTAAAAAGATCAGCTCAGTAAGATCATACTAAGCCTAGCCACCACAGTTAGCTAATTTGAAAGGAAAGAGATCTATTTACTGGACGTCAGATACTTTACCAGGCTGATCATCTTAGACATTATCCCCCCGCCCCCCGCCCCCTTGACGCTTGTTGACGTTTTGTAGAAAGATGCTTGCTGTCTCCCTTCCTTCCCTCCCACTCCCCCTCCCGTCTTCTCCTTGCTCCTTTCTCTCTATTGCAGAGCAGTTGGTTCGCAGTGCTGTTCTTTTCAGGTGAACATAGCAATCGAATGTTTTGTAATTACGCTCCACTTAGAGCGACTGTGAAATAACCGCTGCGCCTCCCTGGGCTGCACACGTGTACCCTGGGAGTCCGTCCACTCGCTCGCGGCCAGTGTTGCCCCCTAACCCCCTCCCCCTGCTTCCCGTCCCCCTCCCTCCCCTCACTGGTAGCCCTGGCTGGTTCTCCGCAACCGCGGATCTGTTTCTGTTCCATTCATCCGTTTGATTTAAGAGCGAGCTTTTCGGTGTCTTGTTTTGTTTTGTTCCTTATAGGTTAACCTGATGTTAAACGGAAAACCAGTCATATCTGCCTTCGCCGGGGATAAAGACGTGACACGCGAGGCCGCCACGAACGGGGTCCTGCTCTACCTGGATAAGGAGGATAAGGTTTACCTAAAACTGGAGAAAGGGAACTTGGTCGGGGGCTGGCAGTACTCCACGTTCTCTGGTTTCCTGGTGTTCCCCCTGTAGGGCCCGAGGTCTCCGTGATGCTCGCCCGGGAGGGGCGGCCCACGCCTGACTTCCTGAGGATCACTTCCGCTTCACCGGATTGCTGTCTTTCACTGGTTCTTGTGGGCGAATATGTATTCTCTGTAAGGATGCTGGGCCTGTCGGAACCAGTACTGAGCTCCACAGATTATTTTTGCGTGTGTTTCAGTGTACTCGGATCGGGACTCAAAACAGTTGATACCCATCTATGCTTAAGTGTAACAATTCAAAGCTGTCTGCAAGGTTTATCCTGAATTTAATTTTCTGGAATCACTGATTTTGTTGCAGATGTGGCATTTTATTTATTTAGTTTTCGAAGACCGGCAACCGGGTCTGAGAATTAGAGAACTCTATTTGTAAAATTCTGACTTCAATCAACGATTCATGTGATCCTGCCAAAGAACTGTGTGCTGTGTCCATATACTGGTTAACTTGTTTTTATTCCTTTGGGATTAGTTTGTTCAGTTCTCTTAAGGTAATTTTTGACTTTGTGTCTTCTCAACAAATAGGGTAATGGCTTGCCCGCAAATTTACTCTGAGATCACCCACACGACTTCCCTTTAAAAAAAAAAAAGAATGCTTCATAGTTGTATTTTAATTATATATGTGAAAGAGTCATATTTTCCAAATTATATTTTCTAATAGGAAGAATAGATCATAATTCTAGCACAGAAAAAGCTGCATATCCGAATCCTTCAGTGCTCAATCCTCAAACCTACGCAAAACAGCTCTCCTCCATGGGAAATCTTATAGTTTATTGCTCATTTTAATTAACATGATTGATAATAGCCACTTTATTAAAAACCTAAGGGATTTTTGTTTCCTGAGACATGACTACTTTATTAACTGGAGATGGGATGCCCTTGTTTTTAATTATACCTATTTTTCAAACCTTCTGTTGTGTTTGAAGTATCATCTGGTTTTGCCTTAACTCCTAAAATTGTTTAGATTTATCTGTTCAGCTAATAGTAAATCCAAATATTCCATATCTGAACTTAGTACAATATCTTATTTTGTCTTTTGTACAGGTCATATGAATTCATAAAATTATTTATGTCTCTGTTACAGAATAAAGATTAATATATGTTAGTTGAATTGTTTGGTCCTTTCAGTTTTGGAAATATGGATCTTACATGATTTATTCCCTCTCTCTTACCAACCCTCTCTCCCTCCCTCCCTCACCCCTGTCCTTTCATTGGTTCTCTCATTTCTTGGTCTTGGAGCTGAAGAAAAGCTTTCTGGATTTCTAGAGAATGTCCCTCAACTGGCATAGGAAATCTTTACCATGTTTAATTTGTCCAGATTCAGGAGTTGTGAGCTTGGCAAAAGAGGATCAATGAACTTAGTAAAGTCTCCTTTCAGAATAACTTGCTGTTAGGAAGTTAAGTTTTAAAAGAGCCACTGAAGCATCGTGAAGGGCTCAGTGAATGAACCAGTGGCGATGCAAATAAAGACCAATATTTTCAAACAGAAGGCTTGAGGAAGAGTTCCACCCTCTACTCAGCACTAACAGGCAAGCAGAAGCCCCGTTTCTTTTCAGGAGGAACTATAATGACAGATGTCTCCTCTGGAGATTTGGCTCAATTTCCTGGTCGGTTTTCAATTAAAACAAGTCTGGGTGCCCCTTTTGCAGTCTGTGGCATTGCGGGCTCTTGTGGGGTTCTGTGGGGGGAAACGTGCAGGCAGCCCCCCAGTATAATTGTGATTAATCACCACGTCAAAACACCCGTTCATCACAGGAAGAGATTCTCTTCCCGAGAAGAATTATCTGGAGATATTGGCAGGGGATCCGCAATGCTTTGCTTGGCAAATTAGCCCCCAGGCGGCATTCTGTCAGAGGTCTTCCTCCTCCGTGACTGTGTGACGTGGGAACGGCCTTGCACACAGGACTTCCGTCTAAACTGCCTCCTCTGCGAGTGTGCTTGCTCTCATGTGACCTTCCCCGCAGCTCTCTGTGTGTAGGGTTTGTGTCTCTACATTGCAAAAGAGTGAACTGTACTTGAATAAATATGCTATTAGTCATTGTTTTGGCAAAACGGCTTAAGAGTATTGGGAATTTCCAAGAGATACCTGTGATAAGACAGAGAAAGTTTGGTGCTTAGCAAAGTAGACTGATGTAGAGCATCTATTATAAACAGACTTATGGCCAAGCTTTGGGGCTTGCCCTTATTTTTCTGAACATAGAAGAACACTGGCAAAGAGCTTGACTTTAATTCCTAAGGGCTTTCCAGGTGGCTCAGATGGTTAAGAATCCACCTGCAATGCAGGAGACCGGGTTTGATCCCTGGGTTGGGAAGATCCCCTGGAGGAGGGTATGGCAACCCATTCCAATATTCTTGCCTGGAGAATCCCATGAACAGAGGAGCCTGGCAGGCTACAGTCCATGAGGTCGCAGAGTCAGACACGCTGAAGTGACTTAGCTTGCAGCAGGCACACAGGCCAAGCAGGGCAGTAGGGAGGGTATTAAGATTGGAACAGTAAAAGGAAGAGGATTGAGTTTGAGTGGGCCAGCTGAAAATCAGGAGGCAGTGGCGTCAGAGTATTTCCATAAATGGAGCCAGATGCTCCTTACATGTACTATGGCTTGAAAATACTTTTCAGAAATTGCTCGGTCCACAGAGATGGTAATTGAGCACAGTGTTCACACTGGCCTGTCTGCATCAATTAATGCCAGTGCACTCCCTTCCTGGATGCTCCTTATCTCCTTTGACTGTTCCTTGATCTATTGATCAGCAAAAGCAAGCAGTTTTCTGTAGCAAGCATTTTCCCAAGATAGAACCCCAAGAAAATGAAGCTGAAGGAGAGAAGGAGCTTGTGCGTAGGCTCTCCATGACCCCACACGCTTCTGGGGTCTCCTTGTGGTCTTGGATTCTGTTAGAGCCTGGTTATCTTGTTAAATGTTTGTTTTAATTCTTTCTTGTCTTCCATTTTTGGATTTACAGCTGTTTTCCGCACTCTTTTTGGTTTCTAGATACCTGGATAGCTGAGTGTCTTTTTTTTCTTTAGCAAGTTACTGCTTTTACTCTTGGAATAAATATCTTCAACTAACATTGTTAAACTATCCTTATAATGTGTTACATGCTTTGCTAGGTACTGAGTTTATAGAAGTGGTGACAGCTGCTCTTTTTAGAGCTCCTTAGACAGTAAACACTGGAGAAGGCAACGGCAACCCACTCTAGTACTCTTGCCTGGAAAATCCCATGGATGGAGGAGCCTAGTAGGCTGTAGTCCATGGAGTCACGAAGAGTCGGACACTTACTGAGCAACTTCACTTTCACTTTTCACTTTCATGCATTGGAGAAGGAAATGGCAACCCACTCCAGTGTTCTTACCTGGAGAATCCCAGGGACGGGGGAGCCTGGTGGGCTGCCGTCTGTGGGGTTCCACAGAGTTGGACAGGACTGAAGAGACTTGGCAGCAGCAGCAGATGGTAAACACAGCTAGAAACCTCACAGGAGCAACAGAGGTCTAAAAGCGTGGTTTCTACTTCGTCTTCTGACTGAGGGTCGTAGGCTTTCCCAGCCCACAGTCACTGCTTAAACCCTCTGTCTTCAGACCGCAGGGAAAGCTGTTCAGTGCTCTGCAGCAGCCTGGAGGGAGAGGAGTCTGGAGAAGGGATGCATGTATGCGCATGGCTGAGTCCCTTCTCTGTTCACGTGAAACTGTTCCAACATCGATAATCAGCTATATCCCAGTACAGATCTAAAATATAAGTGTATTTCTACGGACCACCAGTGCCCTTATCACAGAGGCTTCTTAGAAAGCCAGGGAGGGTTTAGGCTTCCCCAGACCTGCGGAATCAGCATCTGCATCTTTAACAAGGCCTTTGCCCCTCCCACCCGCAGGGTTCACGGACAGTAGAGTTTAGGAGGCTGTATCTTCAAAAACCCAGACCACCTGCCCCAGAATAGCGTCTGGGCTTCAGAGGGTTGAACCAGATCCCCAGGTGATCCTTACAGCGTCAACGCCTTCAGGCGCGGGTGTTTTCTTTGCAGTGACCCTCGAGTCCAAGCACTTTTACGATCCTCCCTGTTCTAACGCGGGGAGCCCGGGACAGCGAGCGGGAGGCCTGCGCGCAGTCAGCCCGAGACTGCACTGTGCCGAGAAGGCCGGAGCCGGGGCTGCGGGCTGGGCGGTGGAGACTCCGCGCTGTGCCCAGAAGCCGTGGGAGGGCTGCCGGAGGACCACACCTCGAGGAGCCGGGGGAGACCCGGCCTGAGACGGAGGTGAGTCACCATGAACGCGGCGCCTTGTTGGGGAAAGAAGAGCCTTGGCGACAGGCCTCATTTCGTCAGCATTCCTCCTGAAATAAAGGTGTAGGCACAGCTTGCTTTTCTTTATGGCTGAAGCGACCCTTCAGCAACTGTAGGCCCTGTGTCTAAGGGCACTTGGCATTTGGCTTCAGAAGACAGTGTTCAGCTTGATAAAGTGTGTGTGCGTGTGTGTGTGTGTGTGTGTGTGTGTGTGTGTGTGTGTGTGTGTGAGACAGAGAATGGGGAAATATATTCAGAAGGATCCAAGATGTGAGCAATTTCCAGGAGGCTGGAAAGTACGTTTAAAATTCATCCAAGGGCTTTCTCAACATTTTTTTGGTCCAGTTGTTGATATTTATTTAATGGAGGAAATGTAGCATCATAGGCACTGAGCTAAGGGAGTCTTTATTTCCCACGGGGTTACCTTGAGAACATAGATTTCGACCCTCTGGCTTTCCAGGGGCTGGGGTTTTTGAGGAAACCTCCGAGGCTTCCGGTCTGCTAGTCCCCGGGGGGATGACGGACTCTGACAAGCAACGGCAGTGCCTGAGAGTTGAGGGCGGTGTCTCTGCGGTTAGCAGCTGTTTTTTCTTCTGCTTTTGTTTGTTGGGTCTCATGTTTCAGCTTGGATGTCACGGTACAATCAATAAGGGAAGAACGTGCAGGGTGATGAATGCAGGTGGTCGCTATTTTTGCATCCCTTTCTTTTCCTTCAGGACGAGAGGGAAACATGGCTTGAAATGATCTGTCTGTTGGGCGGGTCTCTTTCCTGGTCTTCCAGAGGGAAGGGGATGATGCCAGCGAGAGCAGGCCTGCCGCCCGTTTCCGGACGTCGGGGGTCCACTGACTGCGTTCAGCGAGGCTGCCGCTCATCACGCTCGGAATGGGTTCTGGTGTCTGTGTGTGGACATGGCCATCCCCTGGCAAGGATGTGGCTTTAACGTCCTGGATGGGGTGCTGCCACACAGCAAAGAGGGCTGTTACCTTTGGCCATGGAATTTGAGGACTGCATCCCCGCTAAACCCTCAGGTCAGGAGGAGCCTTTAGGTGCCGAGTGATACGACCGTTTCCCTCACTTTGTGCTCTGCGGCCCGCGGTCCTGACTGGACGGTTAGCCTGTTTCCAAAAGCGATGGCCAGCCTGTGTGATTCTGCTCTGGGGCTGGGGTCAGGGGGCTTTGATTCTGTTCTAAGTTTACGTGAACAGACCCAGCTTCCTTTGTGAGTTGTGTACGGCTCTTTTCTTCTCAGTTCCTTCGCTATTTAGAAACACATGCGGTCATGAGTGTTTCATTTAAAAATAGCTTGGCTTTCACTTTGAGTGTGAGTGTTTTTTTTTAACACTGCAGTGAAAAGGTATCATGTTTTTTCTCTCACCCCACCCCAGCCATGGTAAAAACAAACAAACAAAAAAAAAAAAAACAAAAAAAAAAACCAGCAACTCAAGGCATAAGAAGCATTTGGTCAAAGAAGTAATGCAAAGGATAAAAACAAATTCAACCCAAACCCAAGAAAAAGCAAATGGTAGACTCTTTGCTATCTGATATGACAATCAAGGAGGGAAATCGATCCTGGTTGCTGTTCAAGTGTTGTGTTTCTCCTCCTCTCTCTCTGGTGTCGAGGCCAGTTCTCTGCAGGTGAAAGGATTCTGTTGTGGAGACCCCAGCCCCTTTACATCAGTGTGACTTTCTGAACCATGGGCAGCGTCAGAGCGTGCACTGCGTTCTGCCCTTCTGTTTCTCCGTCAGCTTGACTGGGAGAGAAATGCTGCTGGGATAGTCTGGTGCCCTCTCTCTGGGGAGAGGAGACGCCCGCATTTCGTTAATTCACCAGCGCTGTGTCCAGACTTGGAAGGAAGCCATATCCAGCTCCCTCTGCCCAAGGAGTCAGCCTCAGAACCGGAGGCCCTGGAGGGCTTCGGCCTTTAGGAGCAACTTCAGAAGCACCGGGGCTCATCTCTGGGGAGCTGGGACTTTGTCCTTTTACCCACTTGTGAGAAGAGGAGACAGTATTTTATGAGCATTCGCAAAGGGAACTGTGGGATCCGTTTGCTCTTCGGTCTCTCTGTCATGTCTGACTCTTTGCGACCCCATGGACTGCAGCACACTAGGCCTCCCTGTCCTTCACCATCTCCTGGAGTTTGCTCAAACTCATGTCCATTGAGTCGGTGATGCCATCCAACCATCTCATCCTCTGTCGCCCCCTCCTCTTCCTGCCCTCAATCTTTCCCAGTACCAGGGTCTTTTCCAGCAAGTTGACTCTTCGTATCAGGTGGCAAAAGTATTGGAGCTTCAGGTTATGGAATGTATAAGAGCCATTAAAAAGGCCTAGTTTGAAAATTGCCTTTTCTTTGATTGAACTAGTTTTTAAAAATGAAAAAATACCAGATCCTCCCTTACTACTAGAAATTGGCACACTGCCACGTGTTGACATTGGGGAGAATCACAAAAGTCATCCATGATTTTCTGAGAAAGGCCACGTTTGTTAGGAAATAAGGCAGGAGTCTTCTCTTGGGATTTGGGCACATCCATTTTCTACTGAATAAACAATCACACCTTCTTGTGCACCTGCCGCATGACCCATAGTCTATAAATTCTGAATCTGCCACGAGCTGCAGACCTCTTTGTGAATGCTGCTTCACTTTCTGGGTGGAAATCCTGAAGTCTGAAAAGCAGGGTGTGGGGTTAGTGTTTGCTGAGCCCAACAACCTAAGTGCTTTGAAACAGCAACCTGCTGCACGTGACCTCCTCGTTGCTTTCACTATAGTATTCTTGCAAGGTCAAGTGCTGTTAAAATCATGAAGAATGATACAGGCTGCCCACGGACAGTTGTGGGGGCTGTGCACTGCACTATTCCAGGAGTGTGCCACGTCTGTCATAGGCGTCATAGAATTACTGTCATATTTCCATGACTCTCTAGCAGAGGACAGTGAGCTGTCATATTCTAACAAGTGTATTGTGACAACCTTCTGATGGAAGTATCTTTAGTTAAAAAAGAATCTCCTTTCCATTAAAAATAGATATGGGCAGAAATAAATTAGGAGCTTGGAATTAACATATATACAATGCTGTGTATAAAACAGAAAACCAACAAGGGCCGAATGTGTAGCACAAGGAACTATATTCAGTATTTTGTGTTGACCGTGGTGTTGGAGAAGACTCTTGGACTGCAAGGAGATCCAACCAGTCCATTCTAAAGGAGATCAGCCCTGGGTGTTCTTTGGAAGGAATGATGCTAAAGCTGAAACTCCAGTACTTTCGCCACCTGATGTGAAGAGTTGACTCATTGGAAAAGACTCTGATGCTGGGAGGGATTGGGGGCAGGAGGAGAAGGGGGACGACCCAGGATGAGATGGCTGGATGGCATCACGGACTCGATGGACGTGAGTCTGAGTGAACTCTGGGAGATGGTGATGGACAGGGAGGCCTGGCGTGCTGCGATTCATGGGGTCGCAAAGAGTCGGACATGACTGAGCGACTGAACTGACTGACTGACTGATAAGTGTTAGGGTTAAGAATCTGAAAAAGAATAGATCCATGTACGCGTGTAGCTGAATCACTGTACTGCACAACTGAACCTAACACAACATTGTAAATCAGCTATAGTCCAATTTAAAATTTTTGTTTGATTTTTTAAAAATGAGAATAAAAATAGATATCAACCAAAAAAAGCAAGATTAAAAAACAAAATTCCTTTGCCTACTTTGTGGAAAAGTGCCTCAGAGGTTAGTGGTAGAAGAGAGAGACTTCCTTTCCTAAATCCTCTGTGTCATTTCTTATTTCTAAAGAATGTTTTGTCCCAGTGCTGGGAAAGACTGAAGGCCAAAGAAGGGGGTGGCAGAGAATGGGATGGCTAGATAGCATCACCAACTCAATGGACAGAATTTGAGCAAACTCCGGGAGACAGCAAAGGACAGAAGCCTGGCGTGCTGCAGTCCACAGGATGGCAACGAGTTGGACATGACTGAACAACAACAAAGTCGTCACAAAGAGGAGACATTTCTAAACTTTCTTTTTGCCCCAAAGGTAAATATTTTAAGCTGTTTGTTTTAAGGAACAACATAGAGAAGATTTGTATTTCTTTTGGAACTTTTTTTTGGTTAAAATATAAGCAGGTCATCTGTTGAGGCTTAGATATCTTGTTATAAGGAGATTTAAGTGGTTTAATGATAAACTGATTATTATAATTATTTATTACAGTAGCAGCAATTCCGTCAAACTCTACTTTTCCTCAAAAGGTGAATTTAACTGCTGTATTTAAAATGGATAGCCAACAAGGACCTACCGTATAGCACAGGAAACTCTTCTCCGAGTTATGTGGCGGCCGGAGTGGGAGGGTTTGGGGGCGGATGGATACATGAAACTGTCACAACATAGTTATTCCGTTATACCCCAATATAAAATAAATTTTTAAAATAAATGCCCCCCAAAATAAAGAATGTCTTGCTTATGGGAAGTTGGGGCCTGAGGCCTGTGTACCCGTGGGTCAGTGTCGGATGATTCAGCGCCCTTCAGAGCTCACCTGTTCGGAGCTCAGGTGTCTGGTCCGATCCAGTTTGTGAAAAGCCCCCAGCGACCCTAGAGTTGGAAGGTGAAGGAAGCGTTCTCCATGAGCATCAGCCCGCTTCTTGTGAACTAGCACACAGCTTCCTGGAGAGCTTAGCAGGTTAGCTACGAATCTATACGTGTAGGTCTTCGAGGACAACTGTTCTTCAAAACTCTTCTATATCTCCACTGTGTTTCTGCCTCTAAGACCCCACCCCCACCCCCAATTTGGGCTGGCTGGTGGAAAATGTCAGGACAGTAGTTCTGAGGTCTGATAAACTGGGTGGGGAGAGCCGCCTCAGTCACAGCTTCAAGTCAGTGGTGGCTGAGGTCCTGCAAGTTGACAGGTGATTTCTTTTCTTCTTCTTTTTATTTATTTTTAATTGGAGTGTCATTGGGGGAGGGAAGCTGGAGCATTTTACTTTGTCCAAATACTCATCCGCTGCACGGGCTCTTGAGCACCTGGGGAGCCGGGTGCCGCGTGCAGGCGGTCCCGGCCGCGGTTCAGGCGACTAAGCGCCGGTGTTCCTGCTCGCCTGGCCCATTCCTGAGCCGTGACACTAGCCGCCATGCTTCCTGCCAAGCGCACGCACATCTCGTCTTCCTGTGAGTCTGGACTCCCATAACTGACCTCGTGAGGGCTTTAGTCACCTTGGAGAACCCACCTTCCAGAAAACATTCCCCATGGTGCATCTGAAAAGACTTCCTCATAGCCCAAGGGGAGTGCAATTTCCGGAAGAATCTGGCTCATGCTGTATTGGGGGGAGAGAGCTTCCTCACCGGATGCTTAGTCTCTGTCACTTGGAAGAAGCTTCTGGGTGAGCTAGGGAAACTTTACAGGGCGCGATTCCGGCAAACTCATGGGCAGTTGTGCCACCCCGTCACTTTGCAGGTTCTTGGAAAGTGGGGAAGCAGGAAGGACCTCCCAGTTCACCCCATGTGACCTTGGGCAAGTGAGTTTGCCTTGCTTGTGAAGGGTCAGCGTGCTCTCCAGTTGCTCTTGAATTTCCTTCTGCGCAAGAATCTCTTGGGACGCATGTTTAAAACGTTCTAATATTGCCTCCCATCCCCAGAATTTCTGGTTCCATAAGCCTGGAGGTGGGGCCCAGGAAATCGGGATTTTTGATCAGTATCACTGGGAATTCTGATGCTACCTGTTTCTGTACTACCTTTTGAGCATTATTATTTAAATAAAAATGCACCATTCATCACATGCTTAGTCATGTCTGAATCTTTGTGATCCCATGGACTGTAGCCCATCAGGCTCCTCTGTCCCTGGGATTTCCCAGGCAAGAATATTGGAGTGGGTTGCCATTTCCTCCTCCAGGGGATCTTCTCTACCCAGGGATGGAACTCGCATCTCCTATGTGTCCTGCATTGCAGGCAGATTCTTTACCACTTGAGCCATTGTAAACAATAAAGTGCCTTGCTCATGTGAAGAAGATTGTCCGTGATACTAACATTAGGAATTACTAACCTTGCATTGTCCACTGTCTTTTCAAGGCAGCCAAATAGATGAGTTTCAGAGTGTGAGATTGCTCTTTAAATTCCCCACCTGAATAGGCAAATCTGTTGGGATAATTTTCAGGATGGTTTGTTTTTTCTTCCTTATGTTTTCTGAATTACCAAGTGAATGCGTGTTTGCTTAAAAAAATTGCAAAGGATGCTGTCGTGTGTAGGGTGAAAAAAGAAGGATCATTTCACTCTCCCTGCCAATGCCTCTAGCATCTCTGACTTATTGGGTGATGGGCTTTAGAGCCGAGAAATCTGTCTTATTTTTCAGGTTCCCCAGGTGACCGCAATAATCAGCTAGATATTAGAGATGCTCTGAAGTGACTTTTCAAATATTGTCATCATTCAGTCCCAAACAAGAAGTTGACTTTAAGCCATCTTTCTATTTAAAATTCATGAAAATATCTGCCCCAGATTTGATAGGACTCATTAAATCTCGTCACAGTGCTGTCAGTGGAGGCCACATGGTGCTGACTGGGGAGGGAAGCTTCATTCTGCAGCTTTGGGGGAGCAGCCGGATGCCTCTCTCCCCAGCACCCCTTTAGGCATGAGTGAGGGGAGAGAGGGCAGCTTGTTAACAGTCCCGACTTCAGCCCCGGGAACAGACTGAGCGGAGGTCCCGAGGGAGCACGCCTCCTGACTCCTGAGCACTGGAGACCAGAGTTGAATATGTGCAGGTCCTAAATTGCTCTGAGAGTCACCAAGAGGGCTGTCCTGGGAAACCAGTGATTGATGCTGGCAGCGTACAGTACCGCTGGTTGTGCGGGTGAGCGTCAAAGGAGCTTCTCCTGGTGAGATTCTGGAGGGAGGGTCTGCACAACAGACAAGATTAGGCAAACCTCTGGGCTTGCAGAGTCCCGCTGTCTCTTGGTTGCTGTGTCCTACTTTGCTGCCTGTGTGAAGCCTTGAGCTCTGCAAAGCTGGGGCTGAAGAATCACGATACTGAGAGGACCCAAAAGAGCACTGGGGACAGTCAAGCCACTCAACTGTCTTTTCCAACAATTCCTCAGCACAAAAGGAATACGTTCTCCTGGTAGTGAATTTCAGATGATTTGAAGACGCAATAGCAACAAAAATTCAAGACTCACTCTTTCCACCTGGAGATGGTCACCATCAATATTGTAGACTTGTGTGTGTGTGCTTGCATTGTTTAAAATTTCATTTTAAATTGAAGTACAGTAGGACAGGGAAGTCTGGTATGCTGCAGTCCGTGGGGTTGCAAAGAGTCGGACACGACTTAATGACTGAACAGCAAAAAACAGTTGATCTATGCTGCATTCCTTCTTTAAAAAACAAAATTGGTCATTTTCTTCTTTGGAAAAATATCTTCATCTCTTTCCAGTTCTTCATTGGGTTGTTTGTTGTTGTTGTTGATTTGTACAAGTTCTTTATGTATTTTGGACACCCAGTTCAGTTCAGTTGCTCGGTCGTGTCCGACTCTTTGCCACCCCATGAATTGCAGCACGCCAGGCCTCCCTGGCCATCACCAACTCCTGGAGTTCACTCAGACTCATGTCCATTGAGTCAGTGATGCCATCCAGCCATCTCATCCTCTATCATCGCCTTCTCCTCCTGACCCCAATCCCTTCCAGCATCAGAGTCTTTTGAATGAGTCAACTCTTCACATGAGGTGGCCAAAGTACTGGAGTTTCAGCTTTAGCATCAGTCCTTCCAGTGAACACCCAGGACTGATTTCCTTTAGAATGGCCTGGTTGGATCTCCTTTCAGTCCAAGGGACTCTCAAGAGTCTTCTCCAACACCACAGTTCAAAAGCATCAAGTCTTCAGCGCTCAGCTTTCTTCACAGTCCAACTCTCACATCCATACATGACTACTGGAAAAACCATAGCCTTGACCAGACGTACCTTAGTTGGCAAAGTAATGTCTCTGCTTTGTAATATGCTATCTAGGTTGGTCATAACTTTCCTTCCAAGGAGTAAGTGTCTTTTAATTAATGCCTGCAATCATCATCTATAGTGATTTTAGAGCCCCCCAAAATAAAGTCAGCCACTGTTTCCACTGTTTCCCCATCTATTTCCCATGAAGTGATGTGACCAGATGTCATGATCTTAGTTTTCTGAATGTTGAGCTTTAAGCCAACTTTTTCATTCTCCTCTTTCACTTTCATCAAGAGGCTTTTTTAGCTCCTCTTCACTTTCTGCCATAAGGGTGGTGTCATCTGCATATCTGAGGTTATTGATATTTCTCCTGGCAATCTTGATTCTAGCTTATGCTTCCTCCAGCCCAGCATTTCTCATGATGTACTCTGCATAGAATTTAAATAAGCAGGGTGACAATATACAGCCTTGACGTACTCCTTTTCCTGTTTGGAACCAGTCTGTTGTTCCATGTCCAGTTCTAACTGTTGCTGCCTGATCTGCATACAGGTTTCTCAAGAGGCAGGTCAGGTGGTCTGCTATGCCCATCTCTTTCAGAATTCTCCACAGTTTATTGTGATCCACACAGTCAAAGGCTTTGGCAGAGTCAATAAAGCAGAAATAGATGTTTTTCTGGAACTCTTTCCCTTTCTCCATGATCCAGCAGGTGTTGGCAATTTGATCTCTGGTTCCTCTGCCTTTTCTAAATCCAGCTTGAACATCAGGGAGTTCATGGTTCACATACTGCTGAAGCCTGGCTTGGAGAATTTTGAGCATCACTTTACTCGCGTGTGAGATGAGTGCAATTGTGCAGTAGTTTGAGCATTCTTTGGCATTGCCTTTCTTTGGGATTGGAATGAAAATGGACCTTTTCCAGTCCTGTGGCGACCGCTGAGTTTTCCAAATTTGCTGGCATATTGAGTGCAGCACTTTCACAGCATCATCTTTCAGGATTTGAAACAGCTCAGCTGGAATTCCATCACCTCCACTAGCTTTGTTCGTAGTGATTTTGAACATTAACCAACCCCTTATCTGATATGTGATTTGCAAGTATCTTCTAAATACTGTATGACTTTACTCATATATGAAATATAAAAAATGAATGAACAAATGAACATAAAAAACCATTCGGAAACAAATGGGTGATTTCGAATCTGCCTTCCAACGCAGGCGACACCAGTTCAACCCCTGCCTGGGGAGCAAGACCTCACACGCTGCAGGGCAACTAAGCCTTCGCATCCCAGCTAGAAAGAAGTCTACCAGCCCAGCAGAAGAGCCTGCATACCGCCAGCTAAGACTGGATGTGGCCAGGCCTTTTTTAATAAGTAAATATTAATAATGAAAAAAGATGGGGAGTAAAGAGAGCAGAGTGCTGGTTGCCAGAGTGGAGGGGTTGTGTGTGTTCGTGCTCAGCTGCTCCGTCGTGTCCGACTCTTTGCGACCCCAGGGACTATAGCCCATCTGGCTCCTCCATCCATAGGATTTTCTAGAAAGAATACTGGAGTGGGTGCCATTTCCTTTTCCAGGGGATCTTCCTGGCCCAGGGATCCAACCTGTATCTCCTGCATTGACAGGCAGGTCCCTTACCACTTGTGCCGCCTGGAAGGAGAATCGTGGGAAGCAGGAATGGAGGCGTGTGGAGTGGGTAAAGGGGCGCCCACTCTACGATGCTGGAAACTGAATGTTTGGTGGTGGACATGCTACAGACACAGGTGTAAGAATATGATGTACACGTGATGCTTACATAACATTAGAGACCAATGTTAGAAAATCAATAAACTTTAGAAAATTTGAGTCAAACCACTCAGGTCTGTAACTTTCCTGTTCTTAGGGTATTAATATATTTTCATGCCTTTTAGTGTAACTTTGCATTTTGGGGTCATTTTGAGACAATGAAACGCTGTAACATTCACACATATAGGACTGAAGTCTGTCTTCTGGAACCATTTGAGGATAAGTGTGTCTGCTCACCCCCCGGATACTATGGTATGTATTTCTTACAAACGAGGAAGCGTTCTACATAATCATCTTACAACCACATGTTTGGTGCTAAGTTGCTTTAGTCGTGTTCAGCTGTTTCCAACCCCAGGGACTGTAGCCCACTAGGCTCCTCTGTCTTTGGAATTCTCCAACCTGTACTAGAGTGGGTTGCATTCCCTCCTCCAGGGGGATCTTTCCAACCTAGGGATCAAATCTGCATCTCTTATGTCTCCTGCACTGGCAGGCAGGTTCTTTACCACTTACGCCACCTGGGAAGCCCATTTATAATTCTCAGATTCTATTCAAGTTGCACCAGTTGGCCCAGCAGTGTCTTTTATAGTGAAAGCTTCCAGGTCAAAATCATACGTTGCTTTTTGTGGTCATGTCCCTTCAGATGACTTTGGTTCAGGATGCGGCCTCAGTCTGTGGCCGACTCCTGTGACCTGCACACTTCTGAGAATCACAGGTCGGTGTTTTAGTTTGTACTGTGTCCCTCACTTTGGGTTTGTCTGATGTCTCCCCATGATCGGATCCAGGTTGAGCATCTTCACCAGGGATATTCCAGAAGTGAAGCTGCCTTGAAATTTAACTGCCCCATCACTGGTAATGTTCCCTCTGATTGTTAGATTATGGTGGGGCCTACCAGTCTTGTCCTCTGTATTTACTCTTCTCCTCATTGGAATTGAGATATCTCATAGGGAGGAGTTTTGAGGCTGTGTAAGTACCCCATCTGTCACTGGACTGCTCGCCTGCATAGACTCCTGGTTTCCTCACTGGACTGTTTGCCCGCCTGCATAGACTCCTGGCTTCCTACTTTACTCATTGGGTTATAAACCATTATTGTCATTATTCATTTAAATACTCAGATTGTCCTCAGTGCGGTGGTGCAGTTGGTAAAGAATCCGTCTGCAGTGCTGGAGACTCAAGAGACACGGGTTCAATCTTTGGGTTGAGATGGTCCCCTGGAGTAGTAAATGGCCACCCACTCAGTATTCTTGCCTGGAGAATCCCATGGACAGGGCAGCCTGGTGGGCTGCGGTCCAAAGGGTTGCAAAGAGTTGGACATGACTTCGCATACACATATGTGGTCTGAGGGAGCCCTCTCAGTTTGGTTTCAGTTTTTTGAAAACACGTTTCTATCATTTTTCAAGCACATAGTTACACAGAAAGATGTTCCAGGCTCTTATACCTTTTCTTCCCCAGCATAGGAAGCATCCCTTTCTCTGAATTTCCCGTTTCTTGTTGTGGCATCGGCACATAGGGGCCAAGATCTGGGAGCTAGGTTTGCTGCGTGGCAGGCAGCTTCTCTCCATAACTGCTTTACAATCCTGTGTTGGTTTCTGCTGTACAGTGAGGTGAGTTAGCTGTGTGCATGTGTATCTCCGCTCTCTCCTCAGCCCCGCCCCGTCCCTTACCCTCACCCCACCCCTCCAGCTCATCACAGAGCACCAAGCTGAGCTCCCTGCGTGCACAGCAGCTTCCCACTAGCTAATCTGTTTCACACATGGCCGTGTATATGTGTCAATTATAATCTCCCAATTCACCCACCCTTCCTCCCTGCCCTACATCCACATATCTATTCTATGCGTCTGTCTCTATTCATGCCCTGCAAATGGGTTCAGCAGTGCATCTTTCTAGATTCTGTAAGTAAGTGTGTTAGTATACAATATACTTTTTTTTCTTTCTGACTTCACTCTGTATGACAGACTGTGGGTCCGTCCACATCGCTACAGATGACCCAGTTTTGTTCCTTCTTATGGCTGAGGAAGAATTGATGCTTTTGAACTGTGGTGTTGGAGAAGACTCTTGAGAGTCCCTTGGACTGCAAGGAGATCCGACCAGTCCATTCTGAAGGAGATCAGCCCTGGGATTTCTTTGGAAGGAATGATGCTAAAGCTGAAGCTCCAGTACTTTGGCCACCTCATGCGAAGAGTTGGCTCATTGGAAAAGACTCTGATGCTGGGAGGGATTGTGGGCAGGAGGAGAAGGGGACGACCGAGGATGAGATGGCTGGATGGCATCTCTGACTCGATGGACGTGAGTCTGAGTGAACTCCAGGAGATGGTGATGGACAGGGAGGCCTGGCGTGCTGCGATTCATGGGGTCGCAAAGAGTCAGACACGACTGAGCAACTGAACTGAACTGATGGCTGAGGAATGCTCCGTGTGTGTGTGTGTGTGTGTCTGTGTGTGTGTGTGTACGCCACATATTTTTATCCATTCCTCTGTTAATGGGTGTTTAGGTTGTTGCTTCATAACATTTTCATTGCATGGTTTATTCGTCTACTGACTTTCATTTTTTTTGCCTTTATTTTTTGAAACCTAGCTATTATCACTGAGTGACTCTCTTGTCACTGCAGCTCGGCACTCAGTAAATGTGACTGATGTACATGGAGACCATTTGCCAAACTCCACAGAGTCCTGTCCTCTCCATCGCGTGGCCGTAGAGACCGAGGCGGCCTTGAGCACTTGCAGTGGGTCCCCTCCCCGGGGCAGGCATTCCCACTGCCCCGGAGTACTTCCGGTTCTTCTCCCTTCCAGGCACGTGGGGGCCACATGGTGAGTCTGTGGTCAAACAGCATGCCAGCAAAACAAGAGGAGAGGTGATGTGTGTCCCTTCCATGAAGACACTCTCAAAGCCCGTGTTCAACCTACTTTCTTCTCAGCTCTTCCTGTGGTGAATGTAGAAGAACAGACGGAAATATCTTCATTGGTAATAAGTTCTCAGCCATGATGAACAAGTCTCCCTACTGACCTGTGCTGGGCCTGTAGAGTGAACACAAAATAAACATCTGATAAGTTTCAAGGTTTACATTTTGTTGTTGCTGTTGCATTCTCCAGCCTATCCTGATGAACCATTGCTTAAATAGAATAAAATAGATTCTGACATCTTAGTGCTAACACTTCTGTTTCTAAGAAGCAGCTGCAGATGAAAAGAGAAGAATTTGGACGATGACCTTTTAGATGAGAAGCAAAGGAGCAAGTGTGAACTGACCCCTAATTTTCTCTAGACACGAAAATCATTTCAGCCAGGAATGTCGTGAACCCCTCCAAAATATACCCACTAGAGACCTGTGCAGTGCAGGCCGCTGATGAACTGGACGGCCTGCCAGGCCTGTCATCTCCTCCTTTAATTTCCGTGATTATCAAAATGATGAAGTGCGGCCAGTTCATTAAAATCTCTCTTTGAAGGCTGACCTAGGGCTCCTGGAACGTCTGTGTCCCCGTCTGTGTCTAAGGGATAAATGCCCACAGCGCCCTTCATGAGGACTGGCTTAGAGCCCAGTCGGTCACATCCCATACTGTCGCCTTCTTTGGCCAGCCCTCTGGTGACTCAGGCAGTAAAGAATCTGCCTGCAATGCGGGAGACCTGGGTTCAGTCCCTGGGTGGGGAAGACTCCCTGGAGGAGGGAATGGCAGCCTGTGCCAGTGTTCTTGCCTGGAGAAGCCACGGACGGAGGAGCCTGGTGGGCTGCAGTCCACAGGGCCGCAAAGAGCCGGACGTGACTGAGTGGATGCCACTGGCACTACTTTCACTGATTTGAATCTCGTCTTGTCAGAGTTCTTTAATGTGCTTGCTTTTCATATGCTGGACATTTAAAGGGCCTATGAGAGGTGGATGGACATGGCAAGGCCTGTCTGCTTGGAGGGACGGCAGCCCACTCCAGTATTGTTGCCTGAAGAATCCCATGGACGGAGGAGCCTGGTGGGCTGCAGCCCAGGGGTGTGCAAAGAGTTGGACATGACTGAGCAGCTAAGCTCAGTGGGGCGGGGCAGGAAAGCGGTGGCTGGGTGGGAGACTGCTGGTGCTACCGTGCTCCATCTCTGAGTAGCATCCCTTTTCCCAGAAATGAAAAAGTCCCATTTTCTAATCAACAGGCTCCGTCCTCTTCCTTGAGCTTTTTCATCCAACGTCACATGCAGGCTCAGTCAGCAAGTCTGGGTCTTCACCCTTTCCCCAGGCTCAGGCATGTACAAAGGCTGAAGGTAGACACCAAGCAGCAGAGCCGTGCTTCTCGACTTTGATGTGGTCTTGCTAGGATTCAGAGGCCTGCCCAGTCAGTCTAGGGTGGGGCCTGAGATTCCACATCACTACTGTGGTCCGCTAACCGGTTCTGATGTTGCTGGTTCTTGGACGGCACTTAGAGGATCACAGATCAGAGGAGGAAACTCCCAGCAGTCCAGTGGTTAGGACCCGGTGCTTTCACTGCTGAGGGCCTGACTTCAATCCCTGGTTGGGGAACTAGGATCCTGAAAGCCGCATGGTGCACCCAAAAAAGAAAAGCAAGAAATAAAGAGGAATAGTCCCTGTGCTGATGGATGCCAGCATCTTGAGGAGGAGATGAAGAGCCACAAGATTGGAGACAGAAGCACATTCGTGGAAACAGTAATGGAAGTGACTGTGGTTTTAGGCATTTTTGCACACTGCCCTGCTGCTGCTAAGTCACTTCAGTCGTGTCCGACTCTGTGCGATCCCGTAGATGGCAGCCCACCAGGCTCCCCCGTCCCTGGGATTCTCCAGGCAAGAGCACTGGAGTGGGTTGCCATTTCCTTCTCCAGTGCATGAAAGTGAAGTTGCTCACTCGTATCCGACTCTTAGTGACCCCAGGGACTGCAGCCCACCAGGCTCCTCCGTCCATGGGATTTTCCAGGCAAGAGTACTGGAGTGGGGTGCCATCGCCTTCTCCGGCACACTGTCCTAGGAGTTGCATTTTAAGCAGGGCCTCCTTAATGGCGACATCACAAGTTGGGTTCCCCAGGAAGCAGATGCGGGGACAGTCTGAGGTGTAAAGTATTTATGAGAGAACAACATGTGGGAAGGAAGGGAGAGGAAGCAGGAAGGGTGGAAGGAAAGGACAGAGATGCAGGCCAGCAGAGCTCAGTTTACCCCAGGGAGGAGCTAATGTTACTAACAGAGTGTCTAGCACTGGGCCAGATGAGCAGGCGTCTGCACACCCATCCCACTGTGCCCAGCTCCAGGGAAGGGCGTGGCCTCCACCAGGCAGGCAGACCCCGAGGCACTGTAGCTGGAGTCTGGGGCCACTGCCTCCATGCAGCCACGTGCTTTCGGGAGGCGGGGTCTGGATGCTGCATTTCTGTGTCCACCACATTGATATTGGGAGAGCTGGGGCAGAACTCTGCTCCGTGATCAGAAACCCAGCCATCTAGGGGGCAGTTTTGTGTGACTTCCCAGAGCGGGTACACAGAGCCATGGATCCATCAATTTCCAAAGTGGGATTTTCCTACAAGATGGGACTCCTCAGTCGTGTAGACTTTCGGAGGATGAAGGCTCCCATTTAATGGTAATAAGTAGAGGAGAAGTCCAGGCAGGCAGACCTCTCAGGGAATGAAACACCCATGCCCCCTCCCGGGGGCTTACCCTAGCTGCAGAGGCAGCGACCAGCATGTGGCTGTAGCATGTTAGCTAGGAAAGGCTAGGGGCTTAAACAAAATCCAGAGAAGTGAGGTTGTACGTAAGGTCTTCACAAACAGATAATCCAGAGACTATTGATCCTGGTTTCCTGGAGTTTTCTTAGACTTCAGTAAGATAGCAGGCCTGGCGAGTGGTAACCAGTGATTCGTTTTGTGCAGTTCAGCTCCCATGCATCTGTTCAGAATCACTCAGCACCTCCCATTAAGCCACACACCAACCAACACAGGTGACGAGCACTTCACAAGGATCTTAGTTTCTAGGTGTATCAGTCACCTGTTGGCACGTAACAAATTGCCCCAAACCTAGTGGCTTAGAATAACACATTTTTTAAAGATTTTTTTTCACGTGGACCATTTTTTGTCTTTATTAGATTTGTTACAACACTGCTTCTGCTTTATGCCTTGTTTTCATGGCTGCAAGGCAGGTGGGATCTTTATCTCCCCCATCCAGCCAGCCAGGGATCCAGCCAGCACCTCCTGCCTTGGAAGGCTACGTCTCAACCGGTCAACCATCAAGGAAGTCCAAGGTCCCAACAAGAGCAGATGATTAGGAATCTGAGCACAGCCTAGTGTGGGGTCTCCAGCCCAGAGTCTCTCAAGGGGGCAATCGAGGTGTCAGCTGAGTCTGATGTCTCGTATGAAGGCTACAGTAGAGAAGAACCCATTTCGAAGCCCACTTAGGTGGTGGTTGGAAGGATTCATTTCCTTGAGGGAAAGGCCTTGCCAACAAGGCAGTTTGCTTCATGAAGCTGCTGAGATGGCAGTGGAGACACAGGCCAGCATGATGAGAGTCACAGGTTTTTACAGCCTGAAATGACATCCATCCTTTTTGCCACATTCTACTTATTAAGAGGGCTTCCCTGGGGGCTCAGTGTTATTAAAGAATCTGCCTGCCAATGCAGGAGTTCAATCTCTGGGTCAGGAAGATCCCCTGGAGAAGGAAATGGCAAGCCACTCCAGTATACTAGCCTGGGAAAGCCCATGGACAGAGAGGCCTGGCAGGCCACGGTCCATAGGGTGGAAAAAGAGTCAGATGTGACTTAGCGACTAAACAACAGCTAAGTAAGAACAAGATCCAGAGATTCAGCCTGTCCTCAGTGAGCGGGGTTACACAAGAGGGTCCTAGTAGGTGGAGAGTATTGGAGGATATTAATAAGTTAAAAAATCGATTCATGAAAAAATAACAGATTTTAGCAAACTGTCAACATTCAAGGTGAACCACTGAGAAAGAATTCTGATGAATTCATGGTGGTAACTGGCATAATAAAAGTGGTCCTCAAGGACGCTCCCTGGTGGTCCAGCAGCTAAGCCTCCACACTCCTGATGCTGGGGGCCCAGGTTCAAACCTGCTAGGGAACTAGGTCCCACCCACTGCAGCTAAGACCCTGCATAGCCCCCAGAAAAAGTGGTCCTGAGGGTTAACCAGATCTGAGACTCCAGAGCAACAAAGGCATGCTTACTCTTTGGGGATGCTAAGTTTGAACATTAAAACTTAGAAGTTTCCAACTGATAGCTTCATTTAATTTACCAGAATCTCACTCAGTGATAGAACTTGGAATGTTTGAAAGAGATACTTTGATCAGCCATTAGCACTGGCGATTAAACCCCGGGCAGCCGTGGCTCGTGAACCTCCTTTTGGGTCCTTGCTTCTCTCAGTGACTTTGGTTTCAATCAAGGCTAGAGGACATGTGTGGGAGTGGACTTGCTCAGGGTCACACAGTGCAGGGAGGGAGTGGAGCTGCTTGCTGGTGGGGAAAACCACCCGGAGAGGCGCTGTGAGGTGGAGAAGGTGAGAGGAGCCATTAAACGTCTCTCTTTGCTTTAGAAAACCGTGGGGAAGGTTCTCAATTATTCACCAACGCCTTGTGGAAAAGGAACCCTCTGGGAGACGTAGAGAGAATGAGAGGGAAGCTTTGGAGCCATGTGGAAGCTCCTAAGATGGAAAGTAGGGGAAACGGAGTGTCTTGCCTCCTGTCTTTTCACTTACCTTTCTCAAACAAATTTAACATTTTTCACCAACTCCCTGTGTGCTGGGGATGCAGAGACAGAGAAGACCAATATCGTTGCTTCTTTTTAAAAAGAGATTTATAAGTTTCTTTCTTTCTTTTTGAATGTGAACCTTTTAAAAGTCTATTGACATTGTTAATATCGCTTCTGTTTTACATTTTGGTATTTCGGCCACTTGGCACATGGGAGTTTAACTCCAGACCAGGGGTAAGACCTGCACCTCTGCCTTGAAAGGCTGTCTCAACCACAGGACCAGCAGGGAAGTCCCGCTGCTCAGGGTTAACAGAAGCGTCAACAGACTAAAGGAGGTGAGGAAATGTTCCCAGGCTGGCTGATGAGTCATGAGCTGAGGCAGACATGTGTGGCTGAGGAAAATACCGCCAAGGCCAGGCGTGCCCACGCGGGTGCACGCATATTTCTACGCATGCGTCAGTGCGTCTAAGGGATGAGACCAGCTCTGTGCGGGAAAAGGCTTTATCGAGTTCCCAAAGTGGCCTTTCCTGAAGCCCTAGTCAGGCCCAGATGATCCCCTACGAACGGGTGAGGGCCCTGGAAGTCTCCTCTGGACCTGCCGCGTCTCCGCAGATTACTGGGCGTTGTGCCCGGACCTCGGCTGGCAGGTGAGGTGATGAGAGGCCTCTGTTCACCGCCGCTGCTCCAAGTGTTTGCACAAACCAGCGCTGGCTTTCGCCTCCTCCAGAAGACCGAAGTCATACATTTTTAATTGGAGTTTTTCAGCCCAAGAACAAACTGGCCTCCTGCCCAATTTGAGGGTGAGGATGTCGAGAGCGAGACCCGCACCTCTGCCCTGCTGGCAGCAGATAAAAACAAACCTCTTTTCTTCCCCTCCTCCACAGGCGGGCTCTGTTTAAAGTGCTGACTCCGGCCCGGGTTTAAAGCCAACGGGCAGAAACTGTCTGGCCGGGCCTTGTCTTTCTCTGGCAGTTTAGGCTGGGACTGCTTTCCTCTCTGCTGTTTCTCATCAATACTCTCTGGCAGATTCAGCGTAAAGCTTTGTTATTCTGTGTGTGTGTGTGTGTGTGTGTGTGTGTTGGGGGGATCTAAGGCTCCCCCAGAGCAATGTCAGCATCGTTTAAAACCATAGGTGATAATATTAATTTCTAATTCTTTGAAGTCTTTAAAAGAAAATAAAGCCTACAGCCTACACAGCACCCCCACAGGGACAATCTTTATTTGGCTTGGACTGATTCAATTGTGATAGGTAAAGTTGTGCAGTCCTGGCAAAAGACAGAGGAGAAAAAAAGCAAAAACGAGGGAGGAAAAGAGCCTGCCAGCAGCTGTCATCTATCTTGTGAAGAGTAAAAAGTGCTTACCCGTGTCCAGATAGTAAATCCTACCTGCTTTATTAAATAAATGTAGTATTTCACTCAGGAAAGGAGACCTTTGGAATATCTGGAAAATCTTGCAGGCTTTGAAATGGAATAAAGATTGATTTATATGGAGGTTCTCTAGTGTGTGTGTTTTTCTTTCCCCTGACACAAAGAATGGTAACTGAGACACGAGATTCCTTTTAAAAGACCAAGAGAAGGGATTGGGCATTGGGCGTTTCGACGCTGTATTTTTCTTTCTTAGAAGAAGGACCATAGTGCTTATCGTAGAAGCTCTCATGGCTCCGGCGTCGCAGTGAAAGTGAGGGGTCCGTCTGAGCCGGTCACGCAGCAGGCGCTCGGAATGGCGGCTGCTTTGGGGATGAAGGGTTGGCACCCAGGTTTCTAAAGTGCTTGTCTTCTTTGTTTCTGCTTTTGGCTGTGCTGGGCCTCTGTTGCCCTGAGGCTTTTCTCTAGTCTCAGAGAACAAGGTCTGGTCTTGAGTTGAGGCGTCTGGGCTTCTCACTGCGGGGCTTCTCTCGTGGACCATGGGCTCCAGGTCATGAGGGACTCGGCAGGGCAGCCCCGGCTACAGAGCACGGCCCGACAGGTGTGGCGCGGGGCTGACTTGCTCCGAGGCATGCGGCATATTCCCGAATCAGGCGTTGAGCCGCGTGCCCTGCGTTGGCGGGCAGACTCTTTACCACTGAGCCACCCGGGAAGCCCCTGCATCCGTGGTTTTGAGTTAGTTTTGTTTTCCTTGCCTTGAACCAAAGGTTATATAAGTCTTCCCTATTATTCAGGATTATTTCAACTGCAAATGATAGAAACCCAAATAAAACTGGTTTAATTTAAAAAAAAAAAAAAAAACAGTTGGGAGAGAAAGTGTAAAGTTCATAGGGTAATGAATGGCTTCAGGTGTGGCTGGACCCAGGTTCTCAAGTAGTGGCAACGGGATTCTCTCTCCATCTCTTAGCTCTAACTGAGTATTATTGGCTTGATTCTAGTGAGCGTCTCGTGGTGGCCCCGAACAATTTCAGGCTCCTCCAGCTTTGCCCCTTCACTGGTTCATCCCCAGCCAGTGAAGATTTCTCCTTAAGGAACACCCACAGAGTTTAGGGACCCACTTGAGTTGGATTAGCAGAGCTCATGAACACAGCCTGAACAATCGTTGTGGCTAGTGGGGTGGGATCATGCTGACTGACACAGTTCCCCTCCTCCCAGCAACAGAGGCAGTCAACCCTGCTCAGCTTCACAGATGGAGGGGGGGGAAGGAGCTCCTTAAGAAAAACGCAGGTGTGGCAACCCAACAGGGGACAGAAGCACCGGAGGTCTCCTTTAGTGGCTGAAGCGAGCTCTGGGGGCTTCGCATCGTCTCTCTCCTTCTTTTGCCACTGTCTACCTTTTCTTTTCCATTCCTCTTTCTTCATTTATTTAATAACTATTTGAAGGCCTTCCATATGTCAGTTCCCATGTCTGTACCAGAAGTACAACAGGCTGTTTCAGAAACTGGCATATTATTCCCTCAAGGATTTCATAACTGAATCCACATTTAGTGAGTACTTGCTATACCCACACTTTCAATGTTCCCACCTTTGGGCTGAGCCCAATATTAGGCCCAACAAACTTGGAAACTTCTTAAAGAGATGGGAATCTCTTAGGTGCCTTCTGAGAAACCTGGATGCAGGTCAAGAAGCAACAGTTAGAACCGGACATGGAACAACAAACCTTTTCACAATTGGAAAAGGAGTAAGTCAAGGCTGTATATTGTCACCCTGCTTACTTAACTTACATGCAACTTAGAGTACATCAAGTACGTCAAGGGAAATGCCAGGCTGGGTGACTCACAGGCTGGAATCAAGATTGCAGGGAGAAACATCAGCAACCTCAGATATGTAGACGGCACCGCCATAGTGACAGAAAGCAAAGAGGAGCCAAAGAGCCTCTTGATGAAGGTGAAGGAGGAGAGTGAAAAACCTGGCTTGAAACTCAACACTCAAAAAACTAAGATGATGGCGTCCGGTCCCATCGCTTCATGGCAAATAGATGGGAAAACAATGGCAGGTTTTATTTTCTTGGCCTCCAAAATCACTGTGGATGGTGACCACAGCTGTGAAATTAAATGACGCTCGCTCCTTGGAAGAAAAGCTATGACAAACCTAGACAGTGTGTTAAAAAGTAGAGACATCACTTTGCTGACAAAGGCCCATCTAGTCAAAGCTATGGTTTATCCAGTAGTCATGGATGGATGTGAGAGTTGGACCATAAAGAAGGCTGAGCACCAAAGAATTGATTCTTTCAAACTTTGGGGTTGGAGAAGACTCTTGAGGATCGCTTGGACTGCAAGGAGATCAAACCAGTCAATCCTAAAGAAATCTACCCTGAATGTTCATTGGAAGGACTGATGCTGAAGCTCTGGTGCTTTGGTCCCTGGATGTGAAGAGGTGACTCACTGGAAAAGACTGATGCTGGGAAAGGCTGAGGGCAGATGGAGAAGGAGGCAACAGAGGATGAGACGCGTGGACGGCGTCATCGACTCGATGGACATGAGTTTGAGAAAACTCGGGGAGATAGTGAAGGACAGGGAAGCCTGGTGAGCTGCAGTCCATGGGGTCACAAAGAGTCGGACATGACTTAGTGACTGAACAATATTAGGTGCAGGTGGAGAGAGGAAGGCGGGAAGGAATGACTTGGACTTTGCCCCTGGAGAGGAAGCAGCGGTCATGTAGCTGCGAACATTGCTGTGCCTGCTGGGTATCTGGCCTGTGCTAAGCACGTGTGTGTATATTGTCACAGAGCCCTGGGGAGCTGGCCCTGTTGTGCCCATCTTTCAGATGAGGAGGCTGAGGCTCATAGAGTATGAGTTACTTGTATGAATTTACCCAGCTGGTAACTGATAGCCTGGAGTTCCCACTACCCCGACCACCACTCTGTACTATTTTGAGTTAGGGTCACATTATGTGACCTCAGTATTACAACACTGATTCCCCTCACCCCTCTCCCCCAGAACAGACTGAGGCCAACATGGGCCAGGCTGGTGACATGAAGATGGCGGAAGGCTGGCCACCAGGAACACAGGGATGGCTTAACCTCTTTCACTGCCTCCCTGCCGTCTCCCCGCCAGGGGCATGACCATGGAGAAATATTTCTCACTGCAACAGAAACAGCAGAACAAGCAACATGATAAATGGAAGTGAACCTCGGACTTTGGTTAGTGATGGAGAGACATTAGGGACTGCTAGGGACTGGGGCAAACTTGGCCTTCACGCCATCTCAGTGGGCAGCTGCCATGTAGGAAGGTGAGGTTTCTGTTGTCAGAGCATCTGATTTTTTTTTTCTTTGAGTAATACTATAAATACTAAAAATATTTTTTGATGAAAGCTCTTGATTTGTAAATGTTGGTAATCCAAAAGATCTCAAACCTTTTGTGGGACAAATGAAACACATCTGTGACTCTGCCATCTTGAGATTTCTGGGCCAGAAACTTCTTAAAGACAGAGTTCCAAAGCCACATAAATTAGTGACACCATAGATGCTGCACCTTGCCTTGCAGATTTATGAAAGTCACCAGCACGTGCGATGGTCTGAGGTGTCCTGAATAAGCACGTTTTCAGCTTGTTGGGACTTTGTCTTTCTTGAACACATTAAAATTCCACAAATTCCTCCCTGGCCCATCTTGGACCTCTACAGCATCCCAGGGACTCATGTTGTCTGGACCAATGTCCTGACGTGGTGGTGGGCACACCTCAGGCTCTAGACAGGCACCATTCAGACACGGCCTCTCATCCGCAAGTCTGATTCCCCCATCCTGCTGGCTGGCAGGGGTCTCTTTGGTCCTACAGTTGTCCTGAGCGCGTTCGGGGGGACGGCCTCCTGGAGTCCTGACACTCATCTTAGACGAGCTCTGGCCAGAGGGCTTTTCAGGGTGAGGGGCCTCGTGGCTGGGTGTCAGCGGGCTCCCTGGGGATGTGGTGGTGGGAGCTGCCTCTGGTGCGGGGCCCGCTGGCCAGATCCCTGAGTGTCTCCCACATTTCCTGGGCGGTGGCTCCACCCCTGGACCCGTCCTCCTGGCTTCTTCTGAATCTTCTCTCTGCTTGCATCACCCCTTCGACCCATCACATCAGAGAGCCCTGCATTTCAGGACTGGAGGCAAGTGACTGGGTGTCTCGGGCGCATACATGAGGGGGCTCCTTCCAGAGCTGAGCTGGCGCTTGCACGACCAGGAGGGGAGCACCTCCTTCGGTTCCCACGCCTGTGCTGCTCCGCCTCCCTCTCCTCCCCCCCCCCCCGGCTCCTCCTCCCCCTCCTCCCCTGGTCCGCCTCCTCCCCCTGCTCCTCCTCGCTCCCCTCCCCCTCCTCACCTCACCCAGATCCTGCATCTTTCTCTCCCCTCATATTGGCACTGCAGAGTCCTTCAGGAAGAGCTTTGATTGCCCGGGAAACCTGGACTTCCGGTCATTAACAATAAGTGGGGCTTTCCAGGTGGCACTCATGGTAAAGAACCCACCTGCTGGTGCAGGACCACAGAGTCGAGTTCGATCTCTGCATCCAGAAGAGCCCTGGGGTAGGAAGCGGCAGCTCGCTCCAGTGTTCTTGCCTGGAGAATCCTAGGGACACAGGAGCCTGGTGGGCCACAGTGCATGGGGCTGCAAAGAGTCGGACACAACTGAGCGACTAACACTCACGCAACTGAGCAACTCAGCACAGTTTTTTCTGGAGGGGAGGCAGAGTTGTCTAAAGAAGATTCCATGTCTGATGGGTCTCTTCCCTGCAGTTTTCATTCTGTCCTGGAAAAGGAAAGAACCATGGGCTAAAATTCTGTACTGCAGTTAAAAGCGGTTACTTTTCTTCAAATCAAATCATGCCATGCATTCATAGCCTCCTGTACTTGAGTTGTGAATCACTGTTGAAATGGCTGAAAATGTCGGATTTGAAGTCGCATGCTTGATTATAATCATGGTCTAGCCAATTATTGGCAACATAACTTTGACAACTTAATTGAACCCCTGACAGATGATTGCTCAGTCTGACTGGTTATATCACTTTATAGAATTGTCCAGGGGGGTCAAATGGAACTCAGTGATGTTTATAAAGAATCTGGGATAATGCAGCCCTTCCAACACAAAGTACCAATAAGCAGTCGTTCAATGCCACACGGATTTGCTGTGAATCCACACTGGGAAGGCTTTACTCTCCATTCTGGTGTCTTTGGCTGCCTCTTGAGAAACCTGTACGCAGGTCAGGAGGCAACAGTCAGGACAGGACATGGAACAACTGACTGGTTCCAAATAGGAAAAGGAGTACGTCAAGGCTGTATATTGTCACCCTGCTTATTTAACTTCTATGCAGAGTACATCATGAGAAATGCTGGACTGAAAGAAACACAAGCTGGAATCAAGATGGCTGGGAGAAATGTCAATAACTTCAGATATGCAGATGACACCACCCTTATGGCAGAAAGTGAAGAGGAACTAAAAAGCCTCTTGATGAAAGTGAAAGAGGAGAGTGAAAAAGTTGGCTTAAAGCTCAGCATTCAGAAAATGAAGATCATGGCATCAGGTCCCATCACTTCATGGCAAATAGATGGGGAAACAGTGGAAACAGTGTCAGACTTTATTTTGGGGGGCTCCAAAATCACTGCAGATGGTGACTGCAGCCATGAAATTAAAAGACACTTACTCCTTGGAAGAAAAGTTATGACCAACCTAGACAGCATATTCAAAAGCAGAGACATTACTTTGCTGACTAAGGTCCATCTAGTCAAGGCTATGGTTTTTCCAGTGGTCATGTATGGATATGAGAGCTGGACTTTGAAGAAGGCTGAGCACTGAAGAATTGATGCTTTTGAACTGTGATGTTGGAGAAGACTCTTGAGAGTCCCTTGGACTGCAAGGAGATCCAACCAGTCCATTCTGAAGGAGATCAGCCCTGGGATTTCTTTGGAAGGAATGATGCTAAAGCTGAAGCTCCAGTACTTTGGCCACCTCATGTGAAGAGTTGACTCATTGGAAAAGACTCTGATGCTGGGAGGGATTGGGGGCAGGAGGAGAAGGGGACAACAGAGGATGAGATGGCTGGATGGCATCACTGACTCAATGGACATGAGTCTGAGTGAACTCCAGGAGTTGGTGATGGACAGGGAGGCCTGGCGTGCTGCGATTCATGGGGTCGCAAAGAGTCAGACACGACTGAGCGACTGAACTGAACTGAACTGGTGTCTTAACTGTTGGAAGTGTACATCAGGTGGTCACCCTAGAGCCTCTTACAGTCTGGCGAGGGACAAGGAGACTAAACTAGCAAGGCTAGAGGTGACTAAGTGTCCTGTAAGGAAAAACACTGATGTCCCGGTGGCATAATTTGGGGTCTTCCATCAAACCTGGGGAACTGGGGACAGCTTGCAGTTTCATCTGATTCCCAAGGTCTCAGCCAAGGCTTCCCTGGTGCCTCAGTCAGTGAAGAATCTCCCTGCAGTGCAGGAGACCTGGGTTTGATTCCTGGGTGGGAAGATCTCCTGGAGAAGGAAATGCAAGTCAGTCCAGTATTCCTGCCTGGAGAATCCCATGGAGAGGAGTCCAGTGGAGTCCATGGGTCACAAGAGTCAGACATGACTCAGCAACTAAACCACTGCCACCAAGGTCTCAGTCAGGATAGGGGCGCTGGGGGAGAAGGACAGGGGGAAAGGTCCAGACGGAGGGGAGGGGCTGTGATGAGACCCAGGGACGGCCCTTGAGGGCTTTGCCGCTTGAATCTGTAGGGACAGAATCTGCTCCTTTTAGTTTCACTTTAAATGGAACTGCTAATCACGGGTGATCTCCAAGTGTATCTTCCACTGGGGCCTTTGTTTGACACGAGGTTTTTCAAGAGAGGGAGTGACATTAGCATGTCTGAGAGAAATTCCTCTGGGGCTGAGTTTGGAAAAGTCATTAATATAACAGAGAGGAAGTAAAAGGCACTTCTGAGCAATTTCCAATTTCAGATCCACTCTTCTGCTAGCAGGATTTTGACCTTTCTGTTCTATTTATTTAAAAAATTAAATTTTCAACAGAATTCAGCCCTCCACAATGGGGGACTCTATAATTGCTGACCCGAGTCAAAGCACAGTTCAGGCTTCAGTCCCTTGTTCTCTGCAAGCTGGCGTGGCAGAAACGCACTGCCTGGGTCCGCAGCTCCTATATGTTCCCCAAAGATGCGCCCACTAGCTCCCAGACTCTTAAGTTCACACTGGAATTCTCAATTCGTAATTGGTGATTCTCCCCGCTTTGAAGTAGCTGTAGTGGTTGGCTGTGCGGGGAGGACCTAGAGGAGCTATTCCATGTTCAAGGTCAGGAGGGGTGGCGGTGAGGAGATACCCCTCGTCTGAGGTAAGGAGCAGTGGCTGGGCTTTGCTGGAGCATCCATGAAGAGATACCCCATGTCCAGGGTAAGAGAAACCCAAGTTAAGATGGTGGGTGTTGCAAGAGGGCATCAGAGGGCAGACACACTGAAACCATAATCACAGAAAACTAGTCAATTTAATCAAACTAGGACCACAGCCTTGTCTAACTCAATGAAACTAAGCCATGCCCTTGGGGCCACCCAAGATGGGCGGCTCATAGTGGAGAGGTCTGACAGAATGTGGTCCACTGGAGAAGGGAATGGCAAGCCACTTCAGTATTCTTGCCTTGAGAACCTCATGAACAGTATGAAAAGGCAAATGATAGCATACTGAAAGAGGAACTCCCCAGGTCAGTAGGTGCCCAATATGCTCCTGGAGATCAGTGGAGAAATAACTGCAAAAAGAATGAAGGGATGGAGCCAAAGCAAAAACAATACCCAGGTGTGGATGTGACTGGTGGTAGAAGCAAGGTCCAATGCTGTAAAGAGCAATATTGCATAGGAACCTGGAATGTCAGGTCCATGAATCAAGGCAAATTGAAAGTGGTCAAACAAGAGATGGCAAGAGTAAATGTCGACATTCTAAAATAAACTGGAATGGGTGAATTTAACTCAGATGACCATTATATCTACTACTGCGGGCAAGAATCCCTTAGAAGAAATGGAGTAGCCATCATGGTCAACAAAAGAGTCTGAAATGCAGTACTTGGATGCAATCTCAAAAATAACAGAATGATCTCTGTTCGTTTCCAAGGCAAACCATTCAGTATCACAGTAATCCAAGGTTATGCCACAATGAGTAATGCTGAAGAAGCTGAAGTTGAATGGTTTTATGAAGACCTACAAGACCTTTTAGAACTAACACCCAAAAAAGATGTCCTTTTCATTATAGGGGACTGGAATGCAAAAGTAGGAAGTCAAGAAACACCTGGAGTAACAGGCAAATTTGGCCTTGGAATGCGGAATGAAGCAGGGCAACAACTAATAGAGTTTTGCCAAGAAAATGCACTGGTCGTAGCAAACACCCTCTTCCAGCAACACAAGAGAAGACTACACATGGACATCACCAGATGGTCAACACTGAAATCAGATTGATTATATTCTTTTCAGCAAAAGATGGAGAAGCTCTATACAGTCAACAAAAACAAGACCAGGAGCTGACTGTGGCTCAGATCATGAACTCCTTATTACCAAATTCAGACTTACATTGAAGAAAGCAGGGAAAACCGCTAGACCATTCAGGTATGACCTAAATCAAATCCCTTATGATTATACAGTGGAAATGAGAAATAGATTTAAGGGCCTAGATCTGATAGATAGAGTGCCTGATGAACTATGGATGGAGGTTCATGACATTGTACAGGAGACAGGGATCAAGACCATCCCCATGGAAAAGAAATGCAAAAAAGCAAAATGGCTGTCTGGGGAGGCCTTACAAATAGCTGTGAAAGAAGAGAAGTGAAAAGCAAAGGAGAAAAGGAAAGATAAAAGCTTCTGAATGCAGAGTTCCAAAGAATACCAAGGAGAGATAAGAAAGCCTTCTTCAGCGATCAATGCAAAGAAATAGAGGAAAAGAACAGAATGGAAAAGACTAGAGATCTCTTCAAGAAAATTAGAGATACCAAGGGAACATTTCATGCAAAGATGGGCTCGATAAGGGACAGAAATGGTATGGACCTAATAGAAGCAGAAGATATTAAGAAGAGGTGGCAAGAATACACAGAAGAACTGTACAAAAAAGATCTTCAAGACCAAGATAATCACAATGGTGTGAACCCTCACCTAGAGCCAGACATCCTGGAATGTGAAGTCAAGTGGACCTTAGAAAGCATCACTGTGAACAGAGCTAGTGGAGGTGATGGGATTCCAGTTGATCTATTTCAAATCCTGAAAGATGATGCTGTGAAAGTGCTTCACTCAATATGCCAGCAAATTTGGAAAACTCAGGGGTCGCCACAGGACTGGAAAAGGTCCATTTTCATTCCAATCCCAAAGAAAGGCAATGCCAAAGAATGCTCAAACTACTGCACAGTTGCACTCATCTCACACACTAGTAAAATAATGCTCAAAATTCTCCAAGCCAGGATTCAGCAATACATGAGCCATGAACTTCCAGATGTTCAAGCTGGTTTTAGAAAGGGCAGAGGAACCAGAGATCAAATTGCCAACATCTGCTGGATCATGGAAAAAGCAAGAGAGTTCCAGAAAAACATCTATTTCTGCTTTATTGACTATGCCAAAGCCTTTGACTGTGTGGATCACAATAAACTGTGGAAAATTCTGAAAGAGATGGAAATACCAGAGCACCTGACCTGCCTCTTGAGAAACCTATCTGCAGGTCAGGAAGCAACAGTTAGAACTGGACATGAAACAACAGACTGGTTCCAAACAGAAAAAGGAGTACGTCAAGGCTGTATATTGTCACTCTGCTTATTTAGCTTATATGCAGAGTACATTATGAAAAATGCTGGGCTGGAGGAAGCACAAGCTGAAATCAAGATTGCCGGGAGAAATATCAATAGCCTCAGATATGCAGATGACACCACCCTTATGGCAGAAAGTGAAGAGGAACTAAAAAGCCTCTTGATGAAAGTGAAAGTGGAGAGTGAAAAAGTTGGCTTAAAGCTCAACATTCAGAAAACTAAGATCATGGCATCTGGTCCCATCACTTCATGGGAAATAGATGGGGAAACAGTGGAAACAGTGTCAGACTTTATTTTTTGGGCTCCAAAATCACTGCAGATGTGACTGCAGCCATGAAATTAAATGATGCTTACTCCTTGGAAGGAAATTTATCACCAACCTAGATCGCATATTCAAAAGCAGAGACATTACTTTGCCAGCAAAGGTCCGTCAAGTCAAGGCTATGGTTTTTCCAGTGGTCATGTATGGATGTGAGAGTGAAGAAGAAGGCTGAAGTGAAGAAGGCTGAGTGCCGAAGAATTGATGCTTTTGAACTGTGGTGTTGGAGAAGACTCTTGAGAGTCCCTTGGACTGCAAGGAGATCCAACCAGTCCATCCTAAAGGAGATCAGCCCTGGGATTTCTTTGGAATGAATGATGCTAAAGCTGAAACTCCAGTACTTTGGCCACCTCATGCAAAGAGTTGACTCATTGGAAAAGACTCTAATGCTGGGAGGGATTGTGGGCAGGAGGAGAAGGGGACGACCGAGGATGAGATGGCTGGATGGCATCACTGACTCGATGGACGTGAGTTTGAGTGAACTCCGGGAGTTGGTGATGGACAGGGAGGCCTGGCGTGCTGCAATTCATGGGGTCGCAAATAGTCGGACACAACTGAGGGACTGAACTGTACTGAACTGAACCATTTGTTGAGTTGATGAGTGCCCTTTGCTTCCAGTGTCTTCTAGTCATTTCTCCACTCAGTTCGTGGTAAATTTCACAGCATCTCACCTTTGCTTATATGATCTCCACACGTAAAATCCGTATTTCTCCAGCAGCCAAGATATCGAACATTTAAATTCCTTGGTATTCAAAAAGCCTCCTGAAGACAACTTTCCCGCCTTGGCTCACACTGATCATTGTGTCCAGCCCAACTGGTCCTCTTGTCTTTCCTAAAATGGGAGTGCTCCCGTCTGCCTCAGGGCCTTTGCACATACAGTTCACCTGACCTAGGGTGATCAACTGGTTCAATTTTCCAGGACTGAAGAACTTCCCTTGCTGTGGGATTTCCAGTGCTAAAACCAGGAAAGTGTGGACAAAGCAGAACAAAATGACGACCCTACCTGCAAGGCGGACTCTTCCCCTGCTTTCCTTTCTCTTCACTCGGCTAACACTTGCTCTTCTATTAGCTCCCAGCTCAAGTATCACTTCCTCCAGGAAGCCTTTCCTGACAGCTTGGCCTAGATTGGAAGATGCAGCCTGCCAGCATACTATTATTTTTCTCCAAAGCATTTATTTGAGCTTTTAATCTCATGGTCACACAAAAGCACTAATCTGCTTTCTGTCTCTATGGATCTACTTATTTTAATATTTTATTTCATACCCGTGGAGGGGTGAGATGCTTGATGGGTACGAGCTTTCATTTTGGGGTGATGGAAGCTTTTTAAGGTTTATTTACTATTTCCCACTCTAGTGCGTCTTTGCTGCTGCATGTAGGCTACAGCTGCAGTGGTCGGGGCTCCTCCTCATTGCAGTGTGTGGGCTGTACTGCGCCAACGCATTGAAGGAAATAGACGGGACGACGTTATAGACAGAGGGGTTGGAGGAGTGGCCGTGAAGGCAACCCGGGTGTGTTGGCACCTGAGTGGAGCCGAGGGGAGGAGTCGATGCTCGTGTGTTTCCATCTGTAGCCGTTCATTTGTGCACAGCTGACACATTACTGGACAAATAGAAACCACAGCGGTTGTTTTGGGGGAAGGGAAACAAGGATCTGACCTAGAGTCAGAGGAGGAAAGTTTACTTTTTATTTCTGTGGGTTTCTTTATTTTCAGAGAATTGTTTATTATGGACAAATACAAACACACACACAAACAGCAGTGTCATGAATCGTGACATAGCAATCGCTCGGTGTGGGCAGTGTTCATTCGTTGCCAATCTTGTTTCATCTGTGTCCCCACTGAATCATTTGAGGCAAACCCCATTTTATTTATGGATATTCTAGTTTGTCTCTCTGGATTTGTTTTAAAAATGTAATATTTAAGGTGTGATAATAGTGTGGCTAAGAATAATATTGTTACTTCTTATTATATATTTTCAGTTTGACTATTTGATTAAAATCATCTTTTAATATATTTCATTGTTTTAAAAGAAAGCTAGGATCTTGTTTCCTTGGTTCTTTTTTCCCAAATGTGACCTGCTGAGGGGCTGAGTGAAGTGACTGCATGACTCACAGACCGCTCAGCCCTGTGAATCAGGCAGGGCTTGGCCTTAGAGAATGCCAGCCTCGAACCTCACCTTTCCTGCTTGTTTTCTGTCTGACTTGGACAAAGTCCTTAGCTTCTTGGAGTTGCCCTTTCCTCATGTAAAATAAAGTAACTAAAACGAGTATCTGGCTCACTGTGAGAGTTATAGGACATTTTGCAAGAAAGGATGAGCGACTTTGGCATGGTGGTGAGACAGCACGCATCCCGCGCCTCACCGCACCCTGCAGCTGGCTGGCCTGTCCTGTGTTGGCTGCAAGCATGGATTCTGAAGCCTGTATCCCTTTCTGCTAGCTGGCTAACTTTTAAAATTTAATTTAATTTTTATTATTATTCTTTTAACATTTATTCTTACCCTGACAGATGCTCAGACAGTATGTTCTTAGTGTTCAACAAATACTTTTTGTTGGGCCCCCCAGCCTTGGGGTTTCAGTTCCCCAACCAGGTATGGAACCATCGGTGCCCTCTGCAGAGGGAGCAGAGCCCTAACCACTGGGCCTCCAGGGAAGTACCGAGGTGACTTTTAAAAAGGGATCGAAAGGTACATGTAATATGTTCCACTCACAATATGGTAGCTGGCATTGCTAGCATTGTTACTTTATACTTGTTGTTTAATCACTAAGTTGTATCTGACTTGTTTGTGATCCCATGGATGGTAGCCCACCAGGCTCCTCTGTCCATGGGATTTCCCAGGCAAGAATGCTGGATTGGGTTGCCATGCCCTTTTTCAGGGGATCTTCCCGACCCAGGGATCAAACCTGCATCTCCTGCATTGGCGGAAGTACACTTTATCATGGAGCTACCAGGGAAGCTCCACTATCCCTACACATAGAAACTTTCTATCACAAAATTAGCTGCACCCTGGTCAGGACGGGAGAGCATAAAGCTCCCCAAAGACGCTGGGGTTCAGCTCCCACAAACAGCACTGTCAGACTGAAAAATAAGGGTGCACATTTGCTCTTGACTGCAGCCCGTGCCTACTGGCAGTGATAGGATAGAAGAGGGGGTCAGGTCAGCTCCTGCAGCGTCCTAGCCAGCTCCCCTTTCCCCTGGGGAAGGGTCAGCTCGTGCAGTAAAATGGAAAGGCCTTTTTCCGTAGCTTTGCTGAGCAAAGGGTGGAGAGCGGCAATAAGGGCTAAAACCTCTGGAATTCTGTTCAACTGTGAACTTCAGAAAGAAGTTTACCATCTTCCTTTCTTCAGGCATCATCACTCTGAGGTCCAGGCATGCCTTCCCAGGCAGCTCAGAGGTAAAGAATCCACCTGCCAGTGCAGGAGGCTCAAGAGATGAGAGTTCAGTCCCTGGGTCGGGAAGATCCCCTGGAGAAGGAAATGGCGACTGTACTCCAGGACTCTTGCCTGGGAATCCCACGGACAGAGGAGCCTGGCAGGCTACAGTCTGTGGGGTCCTAAAGGGTTGGGCATGGCTGAGCACACACACATATGGAGATTGCTTGTCTGAGAGGCACGTCTTTACGTGAAAATATACGTCAAAGCCTTTAGCTCTGATGCAGAGTACTCCTGCAGAAAGCACGTTTTTGTTGGTATAATTGTCACTGTGGTCATGATATGTGCACAGATAACTGTGACACGAGGCAGAGGCCAACGAGCATCGTATGAAAGTACAAGAGAGAATGGAATGGAAGCTTAGAGAGGAAAGGACTCGCTTCCAGCGTGAAGGCAGATAGCAAGCGTCTTGAGAAAAGGAGTTGAAATGATGCGGAGAGGGAGGGGAATTTCAAATGACCCTGCATGATGGGAAGTGTTTGGACAGGTGGAGATGAGGGGAACGTGGAGGAAGCCAGCGTGAGCAGAGATACCAGGGCATGTGTATAAGAAGTTCGGCTTCTCTAGAGTGTGGATTCCATGAAGAGGGAACTGTGAGAATTAAAGTGGGGATTACAGATCCTGACTGAGTCATGGAAGGCCTTGAACTCAAGGCTGAGGGATAGAGAATCTAATTTCTGGGTCAGTGGCTCATAAAGTACTTCTGTCCTGACACACCCGAGGGATGGTGTTCATATACCTGACTCTCCCTTATGGGAAGAGCCAGGGGTTTGCACAATCCCAATGTAATTTCCTTGCTTCCTCTTCTGTTTAAGGGAATGTATCAGAAGGCAAGTGAGTGAGAATGACATTTTCAGAGAGATGGACCCACTGATTCATTTTTAACAAATTGATCATTATCAAACTTTGTGACTCTAATTATAATTTAGAAGCAGTAGATTATACAGTGGTTAAAAAATGGGGCCAGGTTGCTTGGGTTTGGCCCCAGGTCTTCTGCTTACTGCCTGTATGACCTTGGGCATGACACTGAACCCCTCTGTGCCTTCACGTCCTCGTTTGCCAACTGGGGGAAAGAGAGTGCCTAATCACAGGGCTGTTGGGAGGACTAAGTGAAGTATTGCCTGCGACATGCTTGGCATAGATTAAGAGCCCTGAAAGGGTTAGGGATTACAGTTTGTAAGTCACTGAAGACTCCTGGGTGGTGGGCACTGTGGCTCTCAACTGGGGGGTTTCGAGCGGAATGACGGCAGGGCAGAGATGCAGACGGCCGAGCAGCACAGAATGGAGTGGGGGAGGGGGGCTCTGAGATCTGCCTGTGTCTGAGCCCTGCATTACCGTCCACACGGCCTTGAGTGAGAAAAATGAACTCTGAGCTGCAGGCTCCCTTCTCTTCTACAAGATGAATATGATGACATCACAGCCTGGTTGGGAGGGGTCCGCAAGATGAGGCTTGTGAAGCCCCTGTCATGGTCCCTGGTGCGTCTGTCAGCCATCTGCCGCTGTGTGTGGAGCAAAGGACCACAGGCTTTGCCCTTGAAGTAGCTCGCAGTTGTCACCTCACCGTCTCTGCGGGTGTCTCCTACTAGTTCTCCACAGGTTGCAAGCCAAGGTGTCGACAAGGGCCAGGTTTTCATCTGAAGACTGGAGAAAGATACACCTCCACGTCTGCGTGACTGTTGGTAGAATTTGTTTCTGGAGACCCCCTTCAGCCCCTACCTGTTAGTAACTGTTGATCTGAGGCCACCCTCAGTACCTTGGCCCCTGGGCCTCCCTTGAAATGACCACATACTTCACCAAAGTCATCAAGGGAGACAGTCTCTTCCAAAGCGGGCACTGAATTCTTCCTTAATGTAATTGCACCCATGTAATCACATCATTCTGTCACTGCTGCCAGTTCTATTGGTTCAAAACAATTCACAAGCTTCCCTGCCGCCTCCGTGTTAAAGACTCTACCTGCCAGGCAGGAGACACAGGTGTGGTGCCTGGGTTGGGAAGATCCCCTGGAGAAGGAAATGGCAACCCATCCAGTATTCTTGCCTGGGGAATCCCATGGATGGAGGAGCCTGGCGGACCTCAGTCTGCAGGGTCTCACAGAGTTGGACATGGCTGAAACGACTTAGCTTGAACCCGCCCTAGAAGGCGAGGCGGTGTCCCGGATCATGCTCTCAAGAGGCAGAGTCAGGTGTATTTGGAGACAGGCACTGTTGACAACACCAGTTCTCCGCTTGTCCTCGGTTCTGTGCCCCTGGTGATGACCTTCCCAGGATGCATCACCTACACTCACACTAACCTCTGGTTTCTGGTTAGCTTCAGCCAAAGCAGCGGCTGTGGGAGTTTGGAGGACGAAAGCGAGCTATTTGGGCCATGTATCTCCCTGTTTTCCTCATCCTCCGTCTCTGTCCACAGCTCATGTTAGGCAGCCCCCTCCTACCCCTGGAGCTTCCCCTGGGCTCGGCCAAGAGCTGCTCTTTCAGCGCTTCTCTCCTGTGAGTGTGGGGGGTGTGTGGTGTGTGTGTGTGTGCACACGTGCGTGTGTCATGTAATAAAAACTGTGCTTTACTTCTTTTTCTCAGTGTTTTTTTTTTTTTTTAACTTTTTACTTTGTATTGGAGTGTAGCCAGCTAACAATGTTGTGATGGTTTAGGTGAACAGCACTGGAACTCAACCACATATACACGCGTATCCATTCTCCCTCAAACTCGCCTCCCTTCCAGGCTGCCGCTTAACCCTGAGCAGAGCTCCTTGTGCCATGCAGCAGGTGCTTGTTGGTTATCCATTTCAGAGAGAGCCGTGTGTGCCTGTGCATCGCCAACTCCCTGACTCTCCCTTCTCCCCTCCCCGCCCCCGCAGCCGCAGTTCATCCTCTCGTCTGCGCGTCTCTCTGTTTCCTGCTTCATCCGCATCGTTTATTTTCAGAGCCCGCCTTTAGGGGCGCCATGCGCTCTGTCTCGCCCTCTGTCTGCAGCGCCTCGCTGAGCGCGGCACTCCGGGCCGTCTCCGTCACGGGCGTGATTCCGCTCTCTCTGTGGCTGGGTGGTGTTCCGCTGTGTATGTGCACCGCGTCTCTAGCGACTCCTCTGTCAGGGGACACTGAGGTGTTTCCCCGTCTTGTCTGTTGTAAATACCACCGCAATGAACATCGGGGTGCATGTGCTCTTCCGATGATAGCCTGTCCTGATAGATACCCAGGAGTGGGATTGCTGGGTCATATGGCTGCTCTATTTTTAATTTTTTCAGGAATCTCTTTACTGTTCTTCATACTGAGTGCGTGTTAATCACTTCCAGTTTGTCCAACTGTTTGCAACCCTATGGACTGCGGCACACGAGGCTCCTCTGTCCACGGGGATTCTCCAGGCAAGAATACTGGAGCAGGTTGCCATTTCCTTCTCTGGGGGATCTTTCCAACCCAGGGATCGAACATGCATCTCTTGCGTCTCCTGCACCGGCAAGCAGGTTCTTCACCACTAGTGCCACCTGAGAAGCTCTCCATAGTAGCTGCACCAGCTCACGTCCCCAGCAGGGACACTTTCCTCCTAAGACCGTGCAGTTCTCCCCCCTCCCTGGTGCGCAGGGTCCTTTGATGCCTCTGAGAGCTCTGCCCACAACCTCGAGAGTAAACTGCTGATCTCTCTTACGCTGTCCGGTGGAATGGGCTGTCCTCGCTAGGATCCTGACTGATCAATCCGACGTGTCGCCTTCTGACCCCAGTGGAATGGTGTAGATAAGCACTGTCTTTCCTGCGGTTGACTTTTAGGCCTGTAAACTCCTGCAGAGCTATATGCAAGCCGCTTGAGAACGACCAAGGCAAGAAAATGCTTTGGCTGGAAGCTGTGTTGCCGTCCGTTCTAGATTTGGGCGGGGTGGGGGGGGGGGGGCGCGGTGCGGGGAAGACGCTGTTGAAAATCTCCAAACTCCTAGCTTGTTTGATTGCTTTTATGATGCACCTTTTCTCTCGACAGTAAACTCAGTTTTTAATATCTGGATTGTACGTCTGGCTTTTCTGAGCCTGAAGTCAAGTGGAAAGAATTCAGAAGGTCAGAGAGGCGTGTCAGTTGAGCGCACGCCCCTGTGCTTCGTGTCGCCTGCGTTCATGCCCCGTGCAGCCCCTTTGCAAGAAGCCGAATGCGTTTCCCTGTCCCAGACCTTGGCTCTGTCTGTGTGATTTGCTTTGGCAAACAGTGTTAGTGGCCATACTGCAAAGTCCTGAAAAATGCTTATGAGATTGCCCTGGCCCCCTTGCCCCTCAGCCATCACCACGAGGACAACATAGCTGGGCTGTGCTGGGGGAGGAAGAGGGCGGACGAAAGGCTTGCGGAACAGGCGGTCCCCAGCAGAGTCAGTGAGTCACGTGGCAGGGGCAGGACCCACGTGGCTGGGAGGATGCGTAGACAGTGGCTTGTTATGCAGAATTACTGCGGCTGTAACTCATCCAAGTGGAGGTGAGAAGCCCACTGTTTCACAGCTTATTCTTCTGGTAGTTCCCCTCACAGGACTAAGAATCCCTTCAGGGAAGGCCCTGGGGGGCAGTCATGAGTGAGCCAGATGGGGTCCCCAGCCTCAGATCCTCCCTCAGCTCAGTCACTGCCACTCAAATGTCACAGATTCCCAGAGCCATGGATGAGACACTTCATATCATCCTGCACTTTCTCCTTCTGGCTGTGTTTCTTCAGGGTCTTTTGATTGTAAGTGATAGAAACTCAATCAAATTGACTTCAGCATATAAAGGAAAAAGACATATTGACTCCTGTAACTGAGAAGGTTAGGGAGGATGACTCAAGGCACAACTGGATTAATTGTGGTGAAGAATTGATCCATGTCCCTCTGGTTCCTATCTTAGCCAAGAAAACAGTTGAAGTATATAATGATGCTTGAATCATTAATGATCCTTGAATGCTTACTATATGCCATTCCTTGGAAGAAAAGTTATGACCAACCTAGACAGCATATTCAAAAGCAGAGACATTACTTTGCCAACAAAGGTCCATCTAGTCAAGGCTATGGTTTTTCCAGTGGTCATGTGTGGATGTGAGAGTTGGACTATAAAGAAACCTGAGCACTGAAGAATGGATGCTTTTGAACTGTGGTGTTGGAGAAGACTCTTGAGAGTCACTTGGACTGCAAGGAGATCCAACCAGTCTATCCTAAAGGAAATCAGTCCTGAATATTCATTGGAAGGACTGATGCTGAAGCTGAAACCCCAATACTTTGGCCACTTGATGGGAAGAGCTGACTCATTGGAAAAGACCCTGATGCTGGGAAAGATTGAAGGCAGGAGGAGAAGGGGACGACAGAGGATGAGATGGCTGGATGGCATCACTGACTCAATGGACATGAGTTTGGGTGGACTCTGGGAGTTGGTGATGGACAGGGAGGCCTGACGTGCTGCAGTCCATGGGGTCGCAAAGAGTCGAACACGACTGAGAGACTGAACTGAACTGAATATGCCGGAAACTACCAAGTGTTTTTAATGCAGATTCTGACAACCTCAGGAGACAAGTACAGTGTGTCACGCCGCGCTGTGTTCTCAGATCCCCTACCAGAATCCCCTACCAGAACCCCGCTGTCAGCACTCCATGGGGGAGAACAACGTAAGATGTACAGCTGATACTGCTTGCCATTCTAAGGAACGCATCTCTGCTTGGAATGAGCATATGGTAAACGGAATTCATTTCCTTTACTCTTTGTCCATTTTAGCCTCTTCAAGTGTCTCCTACAGTCATTCTAGGACATGTCGATTTATGTATTTCACACGTCATGCCCACTAAATCTAAGTGGTGACTTTATCTGTAGCTCTGGCGAAGAAACAGTAACTTATTCCAACTCTGGAGGGAAGATCTACGTTGGACTTGGTGAGACATGTGGGGGGAATCATTTGATTTTTTTTCATCCAAACCAAGACACTTTTGATAGTAAAAGGAGATGCTTTTAAGAGTCATGTGGGGACAAAAGGCATCAAATTGCACTGCTCCGAGGAGATGGGCACTGCTCCTCTCTGCTCTCCTCCACATGAGGGTGTGATGGAGAGGAGACCCTACAGACTGGGAAGACGGTCTGTACCAAATCTTCCGGCACCTTGAACTTGGACTTCTCGGCCTCCAGAACTGTGAGAAACAAATGCTTGCTTTAGCTCTTGGGTTTGCCATCTTATTTCTCCTTATTTAGTTTAGCTTTTATTGGCAGTTTAACTGCTCAACCCTGGAGACCAGTTCACCAGGCCTCTGGGAATTATTTGCTACATTACAGTTTTCATCCCACTTCACTTTCATTTAGAGATACGAAAATTGGCTGCTGCTTTTTTTTTTTCTCCAGTTCTTTCTCAAGGTTCCTCTTTTTCCCGGCCTCAGATTTAATGAAAACCTGAATAATTGGATGAACATCCTGCCAGGTTATATTATGAAGGCGTAGGCAACATAAAAGACTCACACCTCCATATAACTAAGATAAACCTGAGATTCCATCTTGATGGTTCCCCTAAGAAATCATTTCTTCTGTGAGGCTTCCTGGAGGCTCTCTCCTTTACACATAAGTTTGCCAGGAGCATCAGGTCTTGAGAATAAATATTTCCCAAGCAGCTTTGGTTGACTTTCCCAAATCTGCACTACTCTTACAAAACCAAATTCGTTGAATAAGTCTTTATGCACCATTTTAAGCTTGGTATTAACATTTTTGTTTTTGCATAATTTATAGCCATTCATGTATTTAAATAGCCCAGTGTACACCTGTCTTGGGAATCAGGTGCCCCTTTAATTATCAAGAATCAGCCTCCCTGAGACTGATAAAACTATTGAGACCAAAACTCAGTGCCAGCCTGGAATGATGCTACTAAAATTTGAAAGATAATTCCCTAGCCTGTCAGCTTTACCGTCACTACTAAATTTCCTCCCGATGAAAAAGGTGTGATTCTCCAATCCAGCTGCCTGGAGACTAATGACTGCCTTGCAAATCCAGATCTGGAGCCCGCGTGGCCCCAATCCCCCTAAACTGATTACCTTGGTGTCTTTTAAGGTTCTGACACTAATTTAATTGACTGCTGTGTGCAACCCCAGGAAAAGGGGGTAAAAATCCGTTCACATCCTCACTGTTTAAAAAAAAGCCCTCCAGGAAATTACTGGCAACTGAGGGGCTTGCAGAGGAAGGATCACCAGCAGAGACCTCATTCAAAGCAGTTGCACCCCATTCCCTTGGTAAAACGAGTACTTTGTTAGCTTCCCCACCAGGTAGCCCAGTTATCGCGTTTGGCCATAAAACACACACGGTCATTTTCGTATGTTCTATTTCAAAACCATGTTTTGCAGCAGTCGACTCTAATGTGTTCATACGTCGCTGCCTTTTTTGGACTCAGTCAATGCCATCGATTTCCCTTTAAATGCGAAGATTGCACAGTTCAGTTTTAATTGAGGATCCAGTTGCAAGGGCTGTCTCGGCGCCAGGCAGTTTGTTTTTCCCCTAATCAATCACCTTTCACTGATGAACACTGGTCGGGCTGGACCTGCCGTGGTTAGCATTTCCCCCTTAGTGTCGGGTACGGAGGTCTGTGAACCTGGAAGGGAGAAGCACACGCCCGTGGTTGACTGGGGAAGACGTTTTCACAAAACCCTTAATATCTAGGTTAGGCGTTTTGTTTATGTGTTAATAAAGGAGTTGAAGCTAAGGTTAAGCTAAAGTGCCCTGGGGAATCATTTTAGAGGGCGTGACTGTGCTTGAGTTCGCTACCTAAGACCACTCTCCTCAAGGGAAGGGATACCTCGGTGTCATTGATGTTTCCAGCACATTGATGGAGACCCTCTTCCGCCTCCGGGCCGTCCTTCCAAGTTTACCAGGCACTGCCTCTCATCTCGCGTGCGCACTCGGGCCCGACTCCCTGTGACCCCGTGGACTGTAGCCAGCCAGGCTCCTCTGTCCGTGGACTTCCCGGGATGAAAATAGTGGAGTGGGTTGCCGTTTCCTCCTCCAGGGCATCTCCCCAGTCCAGAGGTCTAGCCCACGTCTCCTGGGTTGGCGGGCGGGCTCTTCATCGCTGAGTCGTGGGCGAAGGCTTCGCTGCTTTATTTGGTCTGTTTGCCCTCTGACTCACTGCTTCGCTGACCTAAAGCCGAAACTGAGTGAGTGAAGTGATGACTTGTTAGCTGTGTGACCTTGGGCAAGTCTTCTTATCTGTCTTCCTCATGAATCAATGAAGAATAACCCGAAGCATTAATACTTCCTGGGGCCTTCCAGGGTCAACTGAAAGAATGCATATAAAAGGCCTGGATCGGCGCCTCCCGATAGGCACTGCCTCCCGATAGGCAGGGCAGATGAGTGCTGTTGCTGTCCCCAAGGTGGGTTTGACTCTTTGGCAGCTCCAGGGACTGGAGCCCAAGAGGCTCTTCTGTTCATGGGGTTTCCTAGGCAAGAGTCCTGGAGTGGGTTGCCATTTCTCTCTCCAAGGGATCTTCCTGACCCAGGGGATCAAACCTGCATCCTCCGCACTGGCAGGCGGCTCCTTTAGCGCTGAGCCATCAGGGAAGCCCGTGAATATTAGCTGCTGTCACAGAGCGCCCGTGGAGAGGGGCGAAGTGGCCACGGAGACTCCCATCCCTGAGCAGCCACGCCTAGTGGGCCCTGTGCCTCAGGCACAGTCCTGTGTGTCTTACAAACAAGCGTCCCTTTACCTCTCAGCCCAAGCCCACAAGGGAGGCACAGTTACTATTGTCCCATTTGATGGATGGTGAACCTGATGAAGATATTGTCTACAAGGGTGCAGAGCTGGGCACCATCCTCGGTGACCTCCTGGGGGAGGGCTGTCCCAGGAGAGGGAAGGTCAGGCGTGCAGGAGTAAAGGGTGTGTCACGGCAGGTGAAGCCACAGAAGAAGGTTGGCTGTGAGTGGGGGTCTAGGAACACGGTTCGTTCTGTAAGGCATCAGAGGCCTTCAGGAAGGAGGGAAGGAGGGAAGGATCCAGCTGTGCTATTCAGGAAGGTAACTCAGGCAGTAAGGCCGCTGGCAGGAAAGCTAGGATTTACCTTCTGTGAAGGTCAGTAAACTTCTGTGCAGGGTCAGACAGGAAATATTTCAGGTTTTGTGAGCCATCCAGGCTCTGTCTCCACGACTTACTTCTGTGGAGGCACAAAAGCAACCATCAACAATGATGAATGAACGGTCGTGCTGGTGTTCCAGTAAAACTTTATCTATAAAAACAAGCAGTGGGCTGGATTTGGTCAGTGTGCCAATTTGCCAACCCTTAGTATTCCAGTAGAATATTTAAGCATGATGATTAATTATGGTGATTAGTTTGGTCTCAAATTTAAGAAAAATGAAACAAAAGTTGTTCTTTATTCTTTACTCTTAGCAGAGATACGTTCACAAACTAAATCTTGGAATCTCTCAACTCTGAATTAAATAATAATATTTGACAGGGCTGACTCTTGATGGAGTTGCCAAGATGTTGGAATGATCACTATCAGTTTTCTCTTTCTGCACCAGCTCTTCTGATTTCTAGGTCTTCAGCACTCTGGAGCCTCCCCAGGTACGTGGTGGCTGAGTTGCACAGGGCAGTGGGTCTCTGAGTTTCTTTGGAGGAGAGAAGGAGAAGGAAGAGGGCGCCTCAGAGAGGGCTTGAGAGAACCTGTTCTGAAGCCATTTCCGTCTAGCAAGCATGTTATTTTATTTATAGTATAAGTGTGAGGAGACTTCAGAGGGCCTTTTGATAAAGATTCTGAGTGATAAAAGAATATTAATGAAACAGTCTGGTGTCATTTCAGGGGTTCCAAAGAGCTCCAGTATCTTAGTCCTTTATATCTCCGCACAGAAAAGAATTCAGCGCAAGGCAAAGTGGTAGAGGAAAAGTGACTTATTAGAACAGGACTTGTGAGGCAGGCAAGGGGTTGCTGAGCCCTGAAAACATGCTGGGCCACGGTCTTGCAGCCAAAGGAAGAGTGGGAGGGGCACGTCTCCGTCTCTCTCGGCCTCATGCTTCCCGCAGCAGCTCCTCCTCCAGCTTGGGCAGGGCGTCTCCTGTCCCTACGTGGCCAAGCCAGGTCCACAAACGATTGTCTCTGTGTGGACAGACAGCATTTCCTGGGGCTCATTAACTCCCTGAGCTCACTGGGCAGGATGTGGGGCTCGCGCCCGCCTCGTTTATTGTTTGGGGGCCTGTCTCGCGCTCTGTATGTTTTTGCTGCTAAGCAAGCCTGCTTGGCTTTGTGGTCAAGCCAGCCTGCTTTCTTGAGTGATCATCACCTCCCTGTGGTCCCCGTATTTCCCTACTCACAGTTCCCTGGTGGGATTGCCTCTTTAATCGCCTAGTTTGAGTCTTTCCTCTGTCCCTGTCACTAATTATATGGCCGATGTCGGAGAGCCCCACTTCTTGCAGGCTAGCAAATGGCCTGCCTGGCTGTTGTTGAGGACACAAGACTCGGGTCAGAGACAGAGGGCAGCTGGGCACGCACAGCCACGGTGCCAGGGTGTGCGCTGTCTCCCGGAGCTCTGATTCCCACAGGGCAAGACAAACAGGGCTGGCGATGCCTGCACAGGCGTCTTGTTGTGGGCTGTGCTCTGAGAGAGGGACCCCAAACTTGGGAAGCCCCAAATCTTTCATAATGGGCGGTATCTACCCTCTTCCGCAAAGGGAGGTGTTATCTTTACTCTGTGGATGAAACAGACCCTGCCATTGCTCTGTGTCAGGAGACATCCCGTCCGTCTCCCAAGGCTGTTTGCTGTGCGAAATTCTTGAACAAATAGCCTGTTGCAAAGGCAAGCAGTCCCTCTGCTCACAAGCCAGGAAGAGATGCAAGAGACTCCTGGAGAGCCATCTCCCAACGGCAGGGTTCGGAGCTTGCATTCTAATTAGGCTGGGAAGAGAAAGCAGAAGGGCCTCTGCTGTAAGGACAGCGTTCACAGCGGCGATGAGCAAGCCAGGCGTGCTCCTTTGAAGAACCAGAGCCTCCCCCGAGCCCTGCACAAGCCCCTCCACGTTCGCTTTGTCTGCTTTGACCTACGCTGACTGTGTAGAGTCTGTCTGCTTGTTTCGGTGGTTAGAATTATTTTTATCGAGTTCAGGGCTGTTTTCACACATCCTGAGTTTGGAGAAAGACCTTTGTTGTAAACAGTCTTGATGAATGATCCCCTAACATGCCAGAGTTCCCACCAAGAATGAATCACTTTTGAAGAATGCTGCTGCAACATGTTTCAGGAAATAGCCCTTCTTTCCAGACCTGGATGTTAAACCATTACAGAGCTATCATGAGTTATGGGGACCTTTGACTGGACATGAGATAGAGGGACTGTTGTGTGGTCAGCGTGATTTCTACAGTCCCAGTGACACGGGCTGTACACTTTTATCACAAGCCATTAACAAATCATGATTTCTGGGTGAGTATAAAAGATAGAACTCAATGAAATCAGGTTTTTTTTTTTCCTTTTGGAAAGGCCAGATTCTCTTCAAGTCAGGGGAGTTCTCTCTTGAAATTTTAACAGATTCCTGAGTTAGAAATAGGTTTGGAATACTTGAAAGCATAGAATTAATTTAGTTATTTATTTTTGTATCTTTATGCCTGGCATAGACCGCCAGGCATGGGCGTGTTTCTTGGTATATGAAAGGTGCTCAGTAACTGGTTGCTACCGTAGATGGTTCCTGTTTGGCAGTAAACAAGCGTGTTAAGTTCCTACCAAGTGCACGTCCCCAGGAGCATGGGGTTTGGGAACATCACTTTGCATGCGTGTTCGTGGTATCGGTTCGTCTGACTAAGGAGTTTAGACCCGTCGATCCTGCTGATCTTTGTACCTCACTCTGGCACTGGCAGGGCACCCTGTACCTCACTCTGGTACTGGCAGGGCACCCTGTACTTCTGAATGTATGAGGTCCTGTAATCCTCCTAAGCACCCAGAGGGGCGGCTCTACCAGCATGGAGACCTTACAGGTGGAAAATGGGTCAGCAGAGCTAACCGCCGACCAGGCTGCCTCTACTTGGCAGAGGCAAGAGGTGGACTTAAACGACACAGGCTGCCTCTGCAGTCATTTGCGTGCATGTGCGCGTGCTAAGTGGCCTCAGTCGCGTCTGATTCTTTGTGACACTATGGACTGAAGCCCCCCAGGCTTCTCTGTGCAGGGGATTCTCCAGGCAGGAGCACTGGAGTGGGCTGCTGTGCCCTCTTCTTCCCAACCCAGGGAGCGAGCCTGCATCTCTTCAGCCCCCTGCACTGGCTGGCGGGCCCTCACCACCGGTGCCGCTGTCCTGCCTCACTGCGACTCAGGTTTTCACTTCAGCGCTAGGACGTGGGGTATGAACAGTGATGTTCTCCCTCCCTTGAAAATGGAATATCAGTGAGAGAAGTAGATTTTATCATAATAGATTCCGACCGCGTCCAGCTTATTGGAATTGTCCCAGGTATGGTGGCTGAAAGCGTACACTTCATGAGAGTCTTGGGTTTGTTTGTTTGTTTTTTTTAATTTTTCAATTTTTTTTTCTTTTTTTAAACTGGAAGAAAATTGCTTTACAATGTGTTGATTTCTGCCATACAACAACACGAATCACCCGTAAATATATATATCTATGCATGTATATCCCCTCCCATTAAGGAAGGACTTTCAGAGGATGGGCATGAGAAAGATGGCAGATGTCTGCTGTGCAGCAGCTGAATTCAGCGACTCTCTGCCCATCAGCTGTCCTTGTCGAGCTGCATTCTATTTACAACCAGTGACGCTATTTTCTCACTTACAGCAGTGCTACTTGGTGAATTAAATTTATGTAGGTGAAGAAACTCTACTGTTGATTTACAAAGGGGTGAGAAATTAATGGCAGTGTATCGGCTGTAGCGCTGTGGATGGAGGCAGTGGTCCCCAGATAAGGCAAGCATCATAAACACAGGAGACAAATGTCCAGATCCAGGCTGAATCCAGGAGTGGTTTAGACCCTGCAATTCTTTGCATTCATAGTTATTTGTTTGGAAAGACTTAGGTATCAAGAGTCTTGGGCAATAGATATCTGTAACTCAGGGCATCGCAAAGAACTAAGAATAGACAGTTCATAAGCGCCAGAGATTTTAGCAAAGCGCTGAAGTTGCTGTGTGTTTCAGGGAGTTTCCTAGCCCGTGCTGTTTTAACACCCTCTTTGCTCCTGGCTCCTATATCCCTAATACCCTACTGGGCATTTTCAACGGTGCATCCCACTGGTACCTTACACTTAGCAGGTAGAGAGACAAACTCACCGTTGTGTCCCCCACCCCAGCCTGTGTCTCCTCTTGGCTTCCCAGCTGACGCACGCCCGCTGTGCCTGCAGCCTTGGGGACATCAGGTGTGCGCATCTCCATCACCTCCTAGTCACCGCATCTCAGTGAGTTTTCCCCTGGAGAGTGTCGTGTATCCCTCTTTCCTTCCCACCGTTGCCATTGTTTTCTGGGCCTTCACCTGCTCTTGTCCACTAGCTGGAGTCTCCAACCCTCCATCCCCGTTATTCACATTCGTCTTTAGCTTGATTGCAGCTGTCTCTTGTCTCCTCCTCATCGGTCATGCCAATAAATGACAGGCATGGAATTTAGCCCCTTTGGTAATTTCCAATAGTCCTGTAACCTAAGGAAGCAAAAATGGTCACAAGAGTGCGCTTGCCTTATAGACATAGCTTCAGCCCAGCTCTCTTGTTCAGCCTTCCAGACAAACTGCCACTCCCCCATTTCACCTGTGTGGATCCAGCTTGGCCCTGTATTGCCCTTTAAGCCGGCCACAATGATTACTTTCTCTCTTAATCCGAATTTCCTCCTTCTCTTCATTCCCTTAACTTCTTGATCTACACTCTTACCTCTTACTAATCACCAGAAGGTCTAATCTGAAAAGAACATTAGCCTCACTACTTCCCTGGTGGGCGACTGGTTAAGACCTCACCTTCCAATGCAGGGATGCAGGTTCGATCCCTGGTCAGGGAGCTGGGATTCCGGGTACCTCGTGGCCGAAAAGCAAACCTAAAACAGAAGCAGCACTGCAACAGATTCAATACAGACTTTAAAAACGGCCCACACTTAAAAAGTTAGCTGTGAACTCGAAATTGATAGGCAGTGTTCAAACTTTTCTCCTTCCCCTGTGAGTCCCTGGAGTGTGTTATTAAGACAGAAAAATTTGAGTAGCTAGACACTTGCATTTCTTATTTGTTTTCCCCCATCCCTTCCAAGTTCATTTGAATTAGGATACATCTGTTAAGCAAACGTGCCCAGGACCTTGGACCAGTTACAGCCCTAGGTGAGCTAGGTAGGAACAGTGAGGAGCATCTGTTTGCCCCGAGCTAGTAAGATTTCCGAGGTTTGGAGTGGGGCACCAGCTGTCTTGCAAAGTCCTGATTTGTCACTAACTGTGGAAAAATGATAATGATCCAAAAATGACTAGAGCTGTCAAGGACAAGGCGGGAGAGGAAAGCCCTTTGGACAAGGGGCAGAGATGGTACCAGCCTGTTTCTCAGGAAAGTTTCCCTCCCATATCCCCCCTCCCCATCTCATTCCAATTCTGGGTTGACCTGGGAAATTGCCAAAACTCCTTGGTATGGGTGGTAGTAGAGAGATAATAAAATGTCCTCCTATTTGACAAATAAATGGGCTCTTTAATTTTTATATTACTTCAGGACCAGAAGGCCATGGTTCTAGGTAGTTTTGAGTAGTTTTAACTGATTCTGACCTGTCTTAGATTATACGGCCATTATCCTCCACAGGGCTGTTTCAGAATGTTCCAGACCTTGTCAGGCCTCATGTCTCCAACTTGTGTAACTTCACCCTTTTCATCTATAAGCAAACCATTTGTTTGGCCTGTCCCACCGGAAGTTCTTAGGTCAACTCAGCATGACCAAAAGCATACAATTCAATACTTAAATTGAATCTTTACATTCCACAGATTCTGTCTCTTCAAATAGAATGCACCATCCTTAATGGCAAAGATTATGGCATTTAATTCCATGTTTCCAATAGAGTACTCCGTCTTCCTGTGAACTCAAAGTGCTGGACATGTGGCACAGGACTCCATAAATGTGTTTCTGATTGATTTATCCTACAAAAAGGTTTTGTGTCTCAACTGTGTGTTAGACCTTGAGGTTGGTGGTGGGTCCAGACTGTAAGCAAGCTAGAGATGGTTCCTGCTCTCGTGGAGAGGTGGGCAACGGCAAGTAAGCGCATGGGTGGTGCAGGTAAAGCTTGGGACTGTGCTGTGAGGGAAGTACGATCGTTGCTCCAGCAGTCTGGAGGGTGGTCAAGGAAGGTTCTGCGTGGAGGTGATACTGAAACCAAGACCCAAAGATAAGGAGTCACAGATGCAAAAATGCAAAAATGGGAGGGAAAGAGGTTCTTCCCTAGGAGACTCTAGAGGTCCCTGTGCTGATGGCGGGGCAGGAGCGTTTGTAAGGTCAGAGCTATGCAGGCTCCAGCTGCGCTTCCCAGGCGGCCCTCCTGGTAGAGAACCTGCCTGCTGTGCAGGAGACACAGGTTCGGTCCCTGGGTCAGGAAGGTCCACTTCAGTGGCAGCCCACCCTGGTGTTCCTGCCTGGGGAGCCCCACGGACAGAGGGGCCTGGGGTCTACCGTCCACAGGGTTGCACGGAGTTGAACACGACTGAAGCGACTCAGCACGCACACACGCACAGGTTCCGGCCCTGCTAACGTGTGAGGAGTTGGGGTTTTGATCTAAGGGTAGTGGAAGGCCATTGAGGACTAAAAGCGGGGGCGGGGGGACAGTATGAAGGACAGAGGGGTGAGGATGGGGGGCAGGTGAGGAAGGCCCTGCCCCCGACCAGGGGAGAGGGGCTGGTGGCTCCTATATGGTGATGGTGGGGATGAAGGGAAATGGCTGGACTGGGGAGAAACTTTGGAGGTCACACAGGTAGGTCAGTGAAGGGTGATGTGGAGGGGACAAGCAGGAGCCGGGGTGAAGCCCACATTGCTGCCTTCTGAAGGGTGGGGTCACTTACTAAGAAGATTTAGGGGAGAGACATTGGTCTTCATTTTGGACATGTTAAGTTGAAGGTGCAGATGAGTCGTCAAAGGAAAGATGTCGAGGGGGATGTTGGTTTTCTGATTCTAGAGCTCAGAAAAAAGAGATCTAGGCTAAAGAAATGAATTTGTGTTGCCGAGAGGTGGTATCTGAAAGCCACAAGAACAGGCAGAAGTCCGCCACGGGGGCAGGACGCGCTGCCGTGGGCTGGCGACAGGGGAGCCCTGCGCTGTCCACGTGGGCAGAGCCCAGCAGAGCCGTATCTCGGATGCAGTGCTATTTCCACCATTAATGTCACGTTTCAAGGACCTGATGCAGACTTAGGATTGAAACTGGGCCAAGGTATTAGATAGAAAAACAACAGAACTCATCAGTGTCATTGTGAAAAAATGTTTTGAAGAGAAAAGAAAGTTGATGATAATTTCCCAACAATATGCAGCGATTGTGCCAAACTTGTTTTCATGTGGCAAGATCATTCAGCTGAGCAATGGCATGAAGGAAGATAATTGCACTGTGTATATGGGACACAGCTAGTTAAAAGCAAAATAAATAAGTAAGTAAAAGTTTTACAGGGATGGGGGAAAGAAAGGAGAAATTCAATCAGCTTGTTTATCGCCCTTTTGTTATACCTCCGGAAGTGGGTGAAGGTGTCTTTTCCTGGTTTATTCCTGTTTATTTTAGCACTGAGTAGATCAAACAGGTTACTTTCAATTGCTTCAGTGTTTCCTTACTGTTAATTTGTAATCACATCAGTAATTCATGACCAGCTTTTCACTCTTAGAAATGAACATGGCGTAGATATGGCTGGTTTCTTTCCTGACCTCTGCACTCAATTCAGCACTTAGCCCATGGGTTCCACGAGCCCTTTAGCCTTTTCCTCAAGAGCATTCCCATGTGTTGTCTTTGGAAAGAGACACATGTACCTTTGGAAATATATACTGGTTTGTTCTTCCTTTTAGACACTTTTGCTTTTAATGTGGACCATTTTCAAAGGTGAATTGAATTTGTTACAATAGTGCTGCCGTTTTTGTTATTTTGCCCAGGAGGGATCTTAGCCCCCACCCAGGGGTGCATCGGAGCGTGAACTCTCAGCCGTGGAGCTCCAGGGAAGCCCCCCTGCCTTCTTCTTTTACACACGTCATTTTTTTTTCTGCCCACTTTTTTTTCCACTCTTTTTTTCTGCCTAAAATATATCTTATATTCCTTGCTGTGTCAGGGCACAGTGAGTTGCACGGCGTTTTTAAAATTGTTAGGGAGGATTCTGCGCTGTGTCCACGCCTGTCTCCTGGCAGATCTTCAGACTGTTTCTGACTCTGTTCATATGGACAGGCTGCTGGGAGCATCCTCGACTGCCTTGTGATCCGCAACAGCCTTCCAGGAAGAAATTTCCAGTCAACGCTGTGCCTAGGAAGAGTGTGGTTTGTGCCTGCAGAGTCAGACTTAGCAAGCATTTGCCAGACTCTTCTTTTGTTCTGGGCTTAGAGTTAGTGTGTTAGGTATACCCACTGTCTCGTCTAAATCTCCAGTCGTTAGTGACATGGGGTCTGTAGTCAAGTCTACGCCAGGGTGGAGGGAGAGGAGAATTCTCAGGTAAACAGCTGTCTCAAGGGGCACAGTGAGTACTTGAAGCCAGGTATCAGAGCTGACCTGCTGCACCAGGCACCTCCATGATGGTCTGAGACAGCTGCTTACAGTTATGGAGAAGAAGGGCCCTGGGGGCATACCCCCTAGGTCCCGATTTCAGATCCCTGCTCTTTCCTGGAGGACGGGCCGTGGCGCTTCCTTGTGACACACCGTCTCTCACAGCTCTGGCTTCCTTACCTGGAAAGCAGAGCTCTGAATAATTCCCTGATCAGATGGCATGCGACCTGTGGTTGTCATGGATCCAACGTCATGAATGAGCTTCAGAAGGTGGCAATACCAAATATACAAAACGTTATCCTGTGATGGCATGGAAAACAGTCCCTGACCTCAAGGGGATTAGGTTGTCTACCAGCAACTACTAAGGACAGAGTGGCATCCAGGTCTCCAGGTATCTGACCAAAGGCAAAAATCCTTTGTTTCTTTTTATCCCTCAGCCCTAAACCTGCTCAGAACTGCTACTGCCTTAAACATCTCTGGACCTTTCTGTTAGTTTGAAGAGATCTAAATCAGAAACTATTTTTTAAAGTTTTGGACAGAAACTAGGAAATGGACCCCCTTTCCGTGAATTTCTGGTGATCTGGAAAGAAGCATGGCTGAGACGAGAGCTGTGTGTGGAGACTTCCAGAATAACGAGCAGCTTTCAAGTGCCCTCTGCGCATCACAAAGTATGTTAAAGCTTTACTTGAGGTACTAGAACTCTAGGTTGCGAGATCCAAAAGACTTGCCTAAACTTTTCAAGAGCAAAAGAGAATGCGTTGGCTCGTAAGTCGTTCCAGCATAGCCCAGCTTCAGGCATGGCTGGGCCGCGGAGCCCCAACAGTGTCACCAGGCCCGTCTTCCTCCCTGGAGGGCTTCGGTCTCGGTGCCTCTGGTTGGCCTTCTTCATCACTAGGTTCACTTCTTGGGGTAGAGAGACGGCTGCCGTGTGTTCTGAGTTGATGTTCTGTCCTTTTAGTGACTTACCCTGGTGAGCATCCCTCATTTCCTGAAAAGTGAAATAACGGGAGTTGAGCCTCATTTGACCTGATTTCTCTGCATCAGGTAATGTGTCCATCCTTAAACCAGTCGACTGTTGTCAAGAGATGGGTTATTTCGGTTAGCCAGGCCAAGGTCAAGCGTCTGTCCTTGAAGCGGGAGATGAGTAGTCAGGACCCAGTCTAATCACTTGGACTGAGAGGGGGAAGGCCTGAGAGAAGATCAGGAGGCGTGGGAACGGGCCTTGGATTTGCAGAACACTCAGATGCCTTGTGTGAGGGTCACGTTTAGGTCACGCAGTATCTGTGGAGCAGCCCTTGGTTAGATGATGAGACGATGTTTTGAGTGGATAATTCGCTTGTTCAAGGCCACTCAGCTAGCAGTTGGTGAAGCTGGGTTTCGAGTCTTGATTGGATTGCATTCTTAGTGGTTTAACTGTCCACATTTTAGCATTACCATTCTACCCCTCTTCTCCGCTCCCACACCGCTCCCTTGCCCCAAAACAGAGGGTGGTCCATGCTAACAGCCACTGTTCAAATCCCATTAGCATCGGTGGTGCCTGGTTTTCCTGAATGGCACACAGCAAAGGCCAGCACACAGTCATATCAGGGAAATCTTTACTAAACCAATACATTACTATCGGTCTTTTCAACTTCTCAGCAAGTGACCTGCGCTCAAGGGTAAAGCCAGGAGATTTAAATCACAGGAAAGCTTCCCCTTGACCGGTTTCCATGCAGGGATGTGAAACCAAGTGTTGTTTATTTTGTGTAACTCTATAATTAGTAAAAATCAAAATGTCTATGCATGCATTCACTGTAGTAAATTATTAGGGAATTGACCTTAATGCCCCCTGCTCTGAATCACTAACTTACTTTGGCTCTGCAGCTGTTGAGAATCTTTCTCAGGCATCATAATATTTCGTTGCACAGCAGCTTCATGTTGAGTGCAGCAAAGTTTGAACAGAGTGGAAGGGGTGTGGGATGGATCCATTCCCAAAGAGGGAGGGAAGGGCTCTGTGTGCCCTGAAGGAACAGTACACGCTTGTGATAGGAAAGCAGAGTGGGGAGGAGAGGGGCTCTCTTAGCAATCTCCAGCTCAGACTTTCTTTCTTTCTGCCCGCAAGTTTAAGCCTCATCACGTCACGCTCGGGCTGTTTTAATAGAGAACTTCCGAATGGTCTTTGTCTCTCTCTCCTCACCATTGTGCCAGATTAATCTTCCTGAAGCACAGGATTTATAGCACAGCCGATTCATAAGTCTCTAGCAACTCCATCTTGCTAATAAACAATATACAAACACCTTCATGTAAATTTTTGATTCTTCCTCAACCTAGCTTTCAAGCCACGTCCTCTGTTACTGTCCAGCATGATGCCTTTGAGCCTCTGGTCTCTGCCCTGCACACACCTGCTGGGCAAGAGAAATATTTCAGGATTCTCTACTTATCTCCTCCTCTGAATCTTTCTCCTACCTCACTTAATGCATTTGCCTCATCCTTGAATATGGATGATTTTGGTGAAAAGAATAATGGTCAAGAAAAGGTTTGGGAAGTAGGGATCAATAGCAATATGGCTCATATCTTGGAATGCCGTTAACTTGTGCCACCTTCTAAAACTATATGGAGTCGTTTATTGAAACTGCCGCGAACGCTGCCATGCTCCTCTGTGTGTATGCCCCTTCGAGTATTTTTTAGGTTAAATCTCAAGTAGTGGTTTTGCTGAGACATAGAATCTGTCAATTTTAATGGAAACTGTCAGGACACGCTCCTGTCTCATCAGCGGTCTCTGAAAGAACGCGCCTGCCTGTCGGCGACCAGCGCTTTGTGTCCCGGACTCTGATGCCTCTCACGCTCTGCTGGGTGCTGCTCCCTTGCGGAGGGGTGGGTGAAGGAATGGTGCTGGAAGTGGTTCAGCTTCATCCGCGATGTTTGAACTTTTATGAGCAGAATGAGCTCATACATTACCTATGAAATGCAAACTTCTTTCAAAGCTTTAAGATTGCGTCCACGTGACTGGCGTTGGAGGTTAGCGCTCTTCACGGAGACCGGGCCGTCTGAGAGATCGGCGCCAGGCTGGGGAGGGCAGACCAAGCTAGGAACAAGTGCCTTCTTAGGCTGAGACCAAAGCCTTGTGCAGAGACTGGAACTGGAGTCAGGGTCCTGCTGAACTGAGATTCTGAATCAGTAGCAGAAAAGACACCAAGCTGGAGAAGCCAGGAGAGGAAAGAGAAGCCGGAAAGCAGATCACCAGGTCATCAGCGCCGGCGTTCGGTAAGAGCTCGTGGCAAGCAGGGAGGAAGGGCGCAGGGGCTCAGACGGACTCGTGTGGACGAAGCTTCCCTGGGGCAGTGGGAGAGGGAGCTGGAAAAGAAGCATCTTCCGAAAGACTCCAGTCTCCCTTTTGAGAGATGCCCTCACTGGCCTAAAAGACACAACTCTCTGCATTAAACAAACTATATTACTGATATCTGAAGAAGTTCTCATAATTTCAAGAAAGCTGAGCGCTGAAGAATTGATGCTTTTGAACTGTGGTGTTGGAGAAGACTCTTGAGAGTCCCTTGGACTGCAAGGAGATCCAACCAGTCCATCCTAAAGGAGATCAGCCCTGGGTGTTCTTTGGAAGGAATGATGCTAAAGCTGAAACTCCAGTACTTTGGCCACCTCATGCAAAGAGTTGACTCATTGGAAAAAAACTCTGATGCTGGGAGGGATTGGGGGCAGGAGGAGAAGGGGATGACCGAGGATGAGACGGCTGGATGGCATCACCGACTCGATGGACACGAGTCTGAGTGAACTCTGGGAGTTGGTGATGGACAGGGGGGCCTGGCATGCTGCAGTTCATGGGGTCACAAAGAGTCGGACACGACTGAACTGAACTGAACTGGATGTCTCTTTTCCTCTATAGAACTGGAACCAGTTTGTAATTACGTATGTCTTCTCTTCTGGGCCTCCTGTGTCTAGTCTAGAGGCTGGAAAGCCTTCTTGAAAAGGGCTATCTGGTAAATAGTTCAGGCTCTGTGAACGAGATGGTCCCTATCTCAGCTATTCAACCCTGCTGTCAGCCTGGGAAAGTGGGTGTAGGCAGTGCACATGCGATTGGGCATGGCTGTGTTGCAATAAAGTTTTACTCAAAACCGTAGATGGTGGCCTGATTCAGGACATGCGCTGTGGTTTTCTGACCCGTGATCTTATCCTCATTGTTATGTAGGGATAATGATAATATAATCTCCTCTGTTGATCTGAGAATTGAATGAGAACATGCAGGTAAACTACCGATGGAATAAAACTCATATTTTATGGCAAGACAAAAAATGAAGCATGAAAATCTTCTCTGCCCATTTGGAGCAGGGTCAGCGCACCTGCACTCGTCAGCCCTCCTCAGGAGATGATATTCCTTCTTAATCTCATAAAGGGCCACAACTTCTTAGAAGATACCTTCCTTCTTACTCTTGTGAGGGGTCATGAAGACCCTTGACCCCCTGTTCAACTTGCAAGTGTAGATCTGTGTTGTATAAATTGTCAGTACATCACTTAATAAAGAACCTTTGTCTCAAAACTTACATACAACTGTGACCTCTAACAGGTGGAACTCTGAGCTTTCTGCAAGACTGTCTCCTGGTTATAATCCTCAGGTTGACTGGAGTACAATTTTCATTTCTTTCCTAGGTTGACTATTGATTATTCTTTTTTCACTAACACTACTTGGCTCAGTGTTTGGCATGTAGCTTTTTATTTTCATATTTTCTTAATTAACTGTTTAATAAGTGTAAATTTTGTTCTGATCCCTGTAATTATTTTATGCACCTGTCTAGTGCCTCTGCTCATGAACCTGTTGGTTAGGTCTGGTTCCTTGTCACGATCTTGACCAGTGGGTCTCTCACGCTTAGAGGATTCTGAGCACTTAAAACCTCCCCCTTCCCCGAAATACCCAAGTGATTTTAATAAAGACTGAAAATGGAAGTGTTAGTTGCTCAGTTGTGTCTGACCCTTCGTGACTGCATGGACTGTAGCCAGGCTCCTCTGTCCATGGGATTTCCCAGGCAAGAACACTGGCGTGGGTAGCCGTTCCCTTCTCCAGGAGGTCTTCCCAGCCCAGGGATTGAACCCAGGTCTCGTGCCTTAGCAGGCAGATTCTGGACTGTCTGAACCACCAAGGAGGACCCCAATAAAGACTGGACGTGTCCCTTAAGACGACCTGACTGGAGCGCCGTGGCTAATTGCTCTTGGCTGAGGATGGCACCTGGCATTTGATCTTGAGACAGGCCTCCTGCAGGAAATGGATTTCAGATTCAATCGGGAAGCTCAGCGATCTCATGGATGCATAATAAAGACATCTCTTGACCAGAACCCCCTGAGGTTAGAGTGTCCTAGAAGTGATTAAAAGCTATTTCACTGAGTGTTACTCTTCAAAGTGAATGAATATTCTGATCAGTAGGGCTGTTTGAACTGAACTACTTTTTAAGTGGTAACTTGATTTGCTGTTTTGATAAGTCTGATGAAGTGTGTTTGAACATTAGCAGAAATTAAGCAGACATTCCGATCTGTTTGTACAATTACCCCTAAATTGTAGGAATTATCCGCTCATTAATACTGTCATTTGCTCTTTGGGCTAAGACATGTAGTGAGTGCGTAGTAATTAGAATGAAACTGGAAGCAAATGAACAGATTGGTTAATCATCAGAAGTAAAGTTGCTTCAGAGTAGTTTTGTACCCCATCAGGATGTAGAGAAGCCGTTGCGGGTGACTTAGTACCTTGCTTTGGTCTAATTACATTGGAGTTTGATACTTATTGTGGCAAACCTATATTTGCAGTAGTTGATATCTTTTGAGAATATAGGTGAGTGTCAGGACATTGGCTGTAAAGAAGGGAGGTTTAGAATCGCACAAAAGTATTTCATCCTTCTTATGAAAAGAAATATCAAAATCCTTTTAACTCCAAAGTGAAGACTTGGGAGATTTTCCCGGTTGGAGTTCTTCTCTGGAACGAAAGATTCAATGTCTAGTTACGGTGGTGTTGAAGAGTTCAGGTTTCAGAGACCCCATTGTTTTTTGTTGTTTTTTTGCAGGTATTTTTATTTATTTTTCAAACTCTAAACTTTTTATTTTGTATTGAAGTGCAGCCGATTAACGATGCTACGGCAGTTTCAGGTGAACAGTGAAGGGACTCAGCCACGCAGACACATGGGTGCGGTCTTCCCCAAACCCCTCCCATCCGGGCTGCCACGTGACACTGAGCAGAGTCCCCTGTGCTGGATGGCAGGTCCTTGTTGGTTATCCATTTTAAATACTGCAGTGTGCACGTGACCTCCCCAACTCCCTACCTATCCCTTCCCCCCGCCAGCCACAGTTCATTCCCTAGTCTGTGCGTCCCCTTCTGTTTTGTAAGCAAGTTCACTTGTACCGTTTCTTTTCACATTCCCCAGGTGAGGGATGTCATCCCGTATTCAGAGACCTTGTGTTTATAGGTACGAACTAGCCATCAGCTGTAAAGCTATGGGCGTAGGAGTTGACACATGCAGGCTGGAACTTTAAGACCACTCTTAACTAACCGAGTGGCCTTAGGCCTCAAGCAGCTAAGGGTAAACAGGACGACCAGCTTGTCCTGCGCTGTCCCAGGTCTCTGGGTTTCAGCACTGGAAGTGCCACGTGCTGGGAGCCCCTGTCCCAGGCAAACCGGGGCAGCTGGCGGTTCTCTCAGAAGCCGAGGCCACAGAGGACTGCTGGCTGAATGCCTGATGCTGCGGCTCAGCGAGGGTCCTGCTCGGGGGTGCTGGATGACTTCCTTAGTCTCTCCGAGCTCTTGGTGCCTCGTCTGTGAACTAGGGCACTAACACCTACTCCGCACTGCAGCTGCAAGGCCCGCAGGTGGGATGTGAAGGGGGCCATCCGGGTCGCGGTGCCCGCGTCTCACTGCAGAGGCTCCTCTAGCAGCGGAGCTCCGGCTTCCAGCCTGTGGACTCAGAAGCTGCAGCTCCCGGACCCTGGAGCGTGGGCTCAGTAACTGAGGTGCAGTGACTTGGTTGCCCCACAGCATGTGTGATCGTCCCAGATCAGGGATCAAGCCCGCGTCCCTTGCATTGGCAGGCCAGTTCTTTACCCCTGAGCCACCAGGGTGGCCCCTTTAAAGCATGTGTTGGCCAAAATGCATGGATTCGACTGAATGACAGAAAGACTCATTCTGGGGTGAGGACTGACTGAGCAGAGGCGGAAATTAATTTAATTAAGAGGCAGGGGAAGAGGGATGGGGACCAAGTCTGATCAGCTGGTTGCTCATTCAGAGCTTTTGGCCTCCAGGTATCTCTTCCCGTTTCTTCTGGAAGCAGGAGTTGCATTTTCCTTCAGGACTCTCAGCCCCTGTATGTGTGCGTGTCTCCATCCTCCCCAGGAGGGCATGGAACCCAGATTCGGCCAGAGTACAGCAGTCGCTTGGGTACCACAGAGATCGGCATCCTTTGAGTCCACAAGATTCAGACCCGAGACTTGCTGGCGTTCTTGGAAAGGACTGCTGATCTTCCCCTGGCAGCCTCGGCTCTGAGCCCAGGAGTCTCAAGCTCCTGCAGCAAAGCTACGCCATGTGGAGGACACCTGTCTGGGAGAACAGAGACAGAGAGGGCAGCCGGGCTGGCGGCGGGGAGAGAGGAAGGCAGACCCTGCAGCCGGGCTGGCGGCGGGGAGAGAGGAAGGCAGACCCTGGGGACCGTGCCTCAGACGTGCATCCTGCCAGGCTTGCAGTGAAGCTGTGCTTCAGCTTTGGTTAATGAATGAATGAATGAGTCAACCATTCTCTTTCCTGTGGTTAATTCAGATATGCTTCTTTCACTTGCAGAAGGACCAACTCTGACTGGCAGAAAGTTCTGGAAAGGTTTTATAGCTTTGCCACATTGGCAGCTGTATAGCCTCTCCCCACAAGCAGTTCAGAGCTTGTTTGAAAACTTTCTCAAGATCTGTCAGTAGTTCAGGTCCTATCCAATGATCTGCCAACAATCTCCCTCACCTCGGCATAAATCTCTCACAATTTCAAACTTAGACGCTCACAAACTACTTTTTAATGGCAACCCAGGTACTCTATTGAAATCATTGTATGTGTGTAATTAGTAATCTGCAAGATAATTTCAGTTAATTTTAAATTTAAAATCCATCATGCAAAACGAGTTGCAGCAGAGTGGAGCTACCAACAAAAGAAATGAATCCGAGTGTGAGAAGCTGCACTCAGCCCTGGAAATGAAAATGTGCCGATTTCTCAGGGAATAATCATTGTCTCGATTTTTACTTGTAATTATAATTTAATTATGAACCCACTTTTGCAACATTTTAAAAGTACATAGTTAGCATTTAAGTACTTTCCATATAATTATGTGTTATTGAACCAGCTCATTATGGAGTGGTTGCTGCATAAATTGCTATGCTTTATGTAAAAATATTTTTTCACTTCAGGTTGACTTGAAATAAAATAAGACACATTATTTGAGTGGTATTTAGAGGCTGCCCTATACTGCATGGGCACTCTGAACTTGACTGTCGTAAAGACTGGTGAACTTGCTAGCATTGGTAAAGATCATTTCTGGAAACCCAGGAGATTTTTCTTTTTTCTTTCTTTTTTCCCTAAGAATTTACTTCTTTCTTCATTATTCCCCTTGAGACATTCCTAGAGAATACTTGAAAATCCTGCTTCTGACACCTCCATAGTCCCTTCAGCCTCATGGAAGAGTCAGTGAATATTCGATTAAGAGTCTACTATGGGGCACCTCGGGTGACTCGGTGCTAAAGAATTCGCCTGCTGATGCAGGAGACACGGGTTCGAGCCCTGATCTGGGAAGATCCCACCCGCCGCAGAGCAGTGGAGCCCGAGGGCCACCACCACTGGGCCTGTGCCCCGGAGCCGGGGAGCCCCAACTCCGAAGGCCAGCGAGCCCTGGGGCCCTGGCTCCGCAGCAGAGAGTAGCCCCCACCCTCCACAGCTCGAGAAGGCCACGCAGAAACGCTGGCCCGGCACAGCCAGTAGTGATAGTGATGAAGACTCTGTGGCTTTATGGAGTTGACGCTAGGGCACGGTTTTATTACAGGGAAAAGAAGAGCCTGTTGTGTCTGCAAAAGGCCCGCTCCCCGAGGGGACTGTGGTTAAGGACAACAAGCGCTGACATTCGAGCGCTGGCCTGCCTTCTCTGCTCTCGGTCAGCCTCAGCCAGTCCCGGAGGAACGTAACAGCAATGTGTGTTCTAATGTTGCCCCATTTACAGACCAGGAAACTGAGGCACAGAGGTTGGCAACTGGCACAAGCTTGCAAGGCTGAAGAAGCCAGGCAGGGTCCAGACCCAAGCAGTGCATCTCCAGAGACCAGGCACCTAACAGCCGCGGCGCCTCGGCCCAGGGGTCTCATGCCAGATGCTGAGGCCTGCACGGGCGCCACTGCAGAGCTTGAAGGGAGCTGAGTCCCGCAGAGGAGGGTGCAGTCTTGCACCTCATGGGTGAATGAATTTCTGGGACCTGGATCCCAAAAAGGAGTTAAGGCAAAGGGGAGGAGGGGGTTGCTGAGACAGAGGGGCCCTCCATCACCACTCACCCCCATCCCGGGGCCGCCAGCCTGCAGGCAGGGTGTGTGGGCAGGTCGTTAGCGCTGGCTGCAGGAGAGCGCGGGGCAGCAGTGCAGCCGCCTGGACCTGCGGTCTCTGCTTGTCGAAGCCCCCAGGATTTGAGAATATTCCCAGGAATGGAACACTGAGACTGCTTTAATTGTTAAATTTCATTTATTCATGTCCATAGATCAATTAAAATTAAGTGCTGCCGTAAGATCGAAACATTATCTTATAAATAGTGACTGCATCTCGAGTTCCAAAGGAAAGGGATACTGTCTTTCAGTTGCGCTTAGTCTCCTCGGTGCTTGATTTAAAGGCCATGGAAACGTGAAAAGGAAGTAAGCATTAACAATTATCAAGTGCCTGCTGTATTCTAGGCATCAAGATGAGTGCTTACCAGATATGAGCCTGCTGTGAACAGACACCCAGGGATGAAGTTGTGTTCCCATTTTGCAGGTGAGAACCTTGAGGTTTAAGTAACTCGCCCAACTCATTGGTGGAGCTGCGCTTCCAGGCGAGTGTGTCTGGTTTGAATGTGCTTCCTAATCAGTTCTGAAGTAGAGGATTGTGCCCCTCCAGGTGTGCAGGCTGGGTCAGGATGGCACCTTGGGTCCCCCTCTTCTCAGAGACGTGCAGGGCTACCAGCTTCTCATTCACAAAGGACCAGGTGAGGCTGGGACCAAACACGAAGGCACCCAGGCGGCTCATTTCTGGGAAACTCAGCAAGAGGAGGGTGAGCATTGGTGGTCTCAAAGCCCGAATATGTCAAGGAGGAAACTCACTTTGGGAGCGGGAAGTCCTGGAGACGGATGGGAAGGCCTAGGTGCCACAGTGGGGGTGGGACCTAATCGAGACGGGGAGCCAGGTGGAAGGAACCCGGTCCAGGCACAGCGGTGGTGACGCGCGGCGGTGCTGCGTCCATGAGGCCTCCCTCCTCCCTCTCCTCCCATCCCCAGACTCTAGTGCCCTTTAGGGTCCAGCTCAAAGTGCGCCCGCCCCCGAGGTCCTTTCTGCTTTCTGACTCTGCTCTACTGTCTTCTCCTGAAGGTTCCAGCTCAGAACTTTACTACAGCACGTGCCCATGTTCAGGCGCTCGGTCGTATCCGACTATTGTGACCCCGGGGATTGTAGCCCACAGGCTCCTCTGTCCATGAGATTCTCCGGGCAAGAACACTGGAGTGGGCTGCCATGCCCTTCTCCAGGGCGTCTTCCTGGCCCAGAGACTGAGCCCATGTCTCTTGTAGTTTCTGCATCAGTAGAAGATTCTTTCCCCCTGGGCTGCCTGGGAAGCCCACCTTGTCTGGACTGTACGCCCTTTCCAGGTGAGCAGTTTGGCAGCTGAAAACAAACCACTTGTTTCTACTTCCTCGTCTTGATCTACTGGTAACCAGACCCTTTGCTTTGAAAGTAGAATGGACTTGGAGTAAGCAGCGTTAGAACTGGTGCGGTTACAGCTGTGTGTCTGAACTTTCCCAGGGGACACATGAGTGGAAGACAGCTGTGTTCTGCTGCTTCTCCATTCGTGTCTACCCAGTGCTAGTGAGCTGCCTACATGTGCAAATGTTCAGCAGAGGGTTGGAGACATGAGCTTGTGTCTTGCCCAGTTTGTTCATTCCCTGTGTCCTCCCACCAGAATGAAATATCCCTGAGAATAAGGTCTTGGTTTTGTTTACCATAGCATCCCCAGGGTGTTACACAGAGCCCTGAAACATTAGGGCCTTAATGAATATCAGATTAATAAAAGAATCAACTATTCTTTTGCTCCAGAAATCAATCAGGCTGGAAAGTTTTAGTCTGTTTGCACCGTGAAGGGGCTCATTCTGCACAATCGTTTTAGGGACGGTCTCACCAGCAAGGATGACAGGGAGGCAGGAGCAATCCGCACACCCGTCAGCTGACCGAGGGACAAGCAGGTGTGGTCGGTCTGTGCGCTGGAATTATTGTTCTGCTGTGAAAAGGAAGTACTGGTTCAGCTCCAGCATGGATGAACCTTGAAAACGTTATGCTAAATGAAGGGAGCCAGACACAAAAGACCACATGTTGTCTGCTCCCATTTATATAAAATGTCCAGCACTGGCAACTCTACACAGACAGAGAGGAGACGAGTGGCTTCCAGGGGCTGGAGGGAGGGAGTGAGGGGAGTGAGGTCTCTTTTTGAGGTGATAAAACTGTTCATGAATTGGGTAGTGGTGATGGATGCACAGCCTTGTGATGACACTAAAAACCACTGAATTGTGTGCTTCAAAAGGCTGGATTTTATGATATGTGAATTACATCTCAATAAAGCTATTTGAAAAAGAAAAACCAAGGGGAAGATCATGCTTGATCAGAGCCTGCAAAGTTCTTTCTCCCCGGGAGCGGTGTTCTGGGGCTCTTCACAGGGTCTCCTAAGAGCTTCCACACCACTGCTGTAGAGAAGCATTCCCTTGCGTGTGAACCCACCCTGCAGCTGCAGAGATGCCAGCAGCAGTCTCTGCCCGTTGCCAAGGGCAAGAGTAAATGATGAGGGGCTTCCCTGATGGTCCAGGGGTTAAGAATCCACCTGCCGGTGCAGGGGACGCACATTCAGCGCCTGGTTTGGGAAGACTCCACAGGCGTTGGGGCGGCTTGGCCCACGCGCTGCAGCTGCTGAAGCTCGTGAGCCTAGAGCCGGCCCTCCGCAGCAGGAGGAGCCGCCACAGTGAGAAGCGCGTGCGCCGGAGCGCGGTCCCTGCTCCCCACAGCCGGAGAAACTGCGGAGCAACAAAGAACCAGTGCGACCGGAAGTAAATACACGAAAACTTGGCAAAATAAGTAAGTGAGGAATAAGATAGACTAGAGGATGAAAGCTCTGGATCACCTCTTGGATAATGATTCTAGAACTTCTGAAAAAATAGAACTTGATAACAAAAAATGTTAATATTTATTTTTGAAAACGTATGTCAAGCAATTAGTCCTATACCTTTATATAACCCTGCATTCTGTCCAGTTTTTTCCAACTCAGAAATCCTCAACTGCCAGGACAGTTTTGCCCTCTAGAGAATATCCATCCATTTCTAGGGACAGTTTTGGTTGTTACACTGCGGGGGAGGCGCTAGCAGCATCTAGTCGGTTAGGCCAAGAAAGCTGCTGACTTTATCCTACAGGGCACAGGTCAGCTCCCTGCAGGCACAAGACTGAAATTCTTATGCAGCCATCAGTATACCAAGGTTGAGAAACCCCACTGTGAACGCATCACCAACTTCCTGGTCCAAACGACCATCATCTCTTAATCGAATTTTGCAGTAGTTTCCCAACAGATTTCTCTGCTTTCATGCCAAGCATTGCTAGAGAAATCTCCAAACATAAATCTGATCATCTGTCACTGGCCACCATTGGGCCAGTCAGACCAATTGTTCCCGATTGCTGCTGTAACGACTCACACAAACTTGGTGGCTTTGAAGGATAGAAAGGTGCTATCTTCTATTCATCTGCCCATGTAATGGAGCATTTGATCTTCTATTCATCTGCCCATGTAATGGAGCATTTGAAAGATGACCACATGCAGTTTGCAGAAGTGAGTGGTCAGAAGGCTCAGTTCCTCCCTGTCAGCTGTGGACAGCGTAGGCACAAGCCCTGTTCCTGCGCTCCACGGCCACCGCAGCAGTCACCAGTGAGATCTGGAGACCTCAAGGCTAAAGTACTCAGTGTCTTTGTGTGTATTTGCAGGAGTCTGGGTTTAAAGATGCCAGCCCTGACATTGGCTGCATATTTCAACTTTACGGCCCAGCGAGTTTTCTCTGCAGATGGACATGTCGAAGGGTCAGTAGCCGCTGGTGGTCTGAGGACAAGCAGAGGTCTTTCTCTCTGTCCTGCCATTATTCCAAGAAGGAGAAAGGTTTAGGCAAAGATAAGTGGAAATTATCCAGTAGCTTCAAATATATTACTCCCCAGATCTCCTGTCTGAGTAAATCAGAGATACTCACAACTAAGGATAATGAGATAATTAAAGACTAGTAAATAAAAATGTGGGGTGCTTTCTGTCGTTAGCCCAGGACATGAATCTGATTATGAAACACGGACTCTGTATTTTGAAATGTCATATCAATTACATGAGACACTTTTACAGATCTCCTGGAAAAATATTTACATAAAATGATACTTTTATACACGATGTAAAGTACTGAAGTATAGATTTAATCAAAACTGTAAATAAGACTAAAGGTATGCTATAAGTGTAAAATATGCAAGCATAAAAAGTTTCAGCAAAATCTTAAATTGATTTCACTCTGCATTACATTGGTTTCCCTATTACCTGCATATCGAGCTCCCCAACCTGCACCTCCCCCGCTTCGGTTTAATGCTCTTTCACTGGTGAGAAGACATTTTGGGGGGAAATACGACAACAAACCCACAGCGTTGTTAAGTTTCTGTGTTTTGGGGGAGAGGACTGTGAACTTGGTGCGCTTCTGCCTCGGTTCTGAATCACATTTTCAGTCTCCCTGGTTCCGGGAGGCCACATGGGTCCCTGAAGGGAGTCAGGCTTGGGTGATGGGCTGAGACTTGGGTTTGAATTCTGCTCTGACCTGGAGCTGTCAGAGCGCTGTCTCTGGACGAAGGACTTTCTCTGGGGCTGTTTCCTCACTCGTAAAGTGGGATTCCCGGCGCCCACCTCCCGAGGCGTGGTGAGGGGGAGACGGCGGCCGCCCGCGGCGCGGCTGAGGCTGTTACTTCTCCCGCGTCCCGCGCACCTCATTTCTGGGGCGGCTGAGACTCTGACCCTTTCTGCTCACCGCTGGTAGCGATGGGCTGTACGTGAGGGATGTCAAGTAACCCGGGTCATCCCTGGGTCCCGCGGGTGCTGCGGAATCGGAAGGGGCGCTTTGCTTCATTTCCGGAAGCTCTTGAATCGGAATGTTTTCCAGACCTTGATTACAGAGGGCCTCCTTTTGCAAGACGCGTTAGCCCGGGTTCCCCGCAGCTGCACCGATAGGCAGAGGTCCGATGGGGTGCGAGAATGGGAAGGGAGGCTGGAGAAGGTCGGTTTATGAAAACGCCGCAGTCGAGTCACCAACTTATCCTAGTTTTCCTGGGACTGTCCTGGTTTAGCAGAGAATATTCCGTGCCCTGGAAACCCCTCAGTGCTGGCAAAAACAGCATGCGCCGTCACCCCACGCAATCTAAATTCTGCGGTAGGCAGTCAGAAACAGGAAGGTTCATGGTTCCACAGGGCTGGGGTGAGAATAGGGAATGCCTCTAAATGGCCACACAATTTCTTGTTGGGATGATGGAACTTTTCTAAACTTAGATGGCGGTGATGGCTGACAACTCCATAAACACACTAAGATCCTTCTTCTCTTAAAAACAAGCTTGTTTATCCGTGGCTGCTCTGGGTCCTGCCGCCGCGCACAGGCTTTGCCTGGCGGTGGCGAGCGGGGCTGCTCCTGGTTGCCTGGGGGCTTCTCGCTGGCGGCTCCTCTTGCGAGTGCGGGCTCCAGGGGGTGGGTTCCGAAGCCGTGGTGCGCAGGCCCAGCTGCCCTGAGGCAGGCGGAGTCCTCCCCGACCATGAATCGAACCCAGGCCAGTGCATCGGCAGACAGACTCTCCGGAGACCACTGGGCCACCAGGCAAGTCCCAGCTCAACTTGTACTCTTAAAACAGATGGCTTTTATGATATGTGGATTATATCTCCGCAAGGCTGATTAAAAACTGATTATGAAATTATATTTCCATAATCAAGCATTTGATTTTTTAAATAGAGAAATAATAATATCCTGCCCACAAAATGCATTAAGAATTTCAACTAAATTGTCTATCAAATTGAAAAAGATTTATTAAGGTTGACAAAACTCAGATTTGATAAGGATATGAGGAAAATGTCTCATGTTCAAACAGTCAAAAGTGCAAACGAATAAAATGTTTAAATAGGACAATTTGGTAGTCTGAACCGAAGTGCAACATAGATACACTCTTGACTCAGCAACTTTATTTCCAGAGATGTATCCTAGGCAGATAACTGTCAAGTGTCCAGAGATATATGTGCAAAGATGTTCATCACAGATGGCTTGTAATAGAAACAATGGCTTATAATTAGAAGCAATCTAAATTTTCATTAGTGATGGATGGTTTGGATGAGTTATAACAAATCCATGTAATGAAACACTTTTACTATGACAGCGTTGAGATGGTAATATAAATCCATCCGTACACCTGACCGACTGTTCCAATCTGCCTGGGACAGTCCTTGTTTTAGTACTGAAAGTCCCCACGTCCAGGAAAACCCCTCAGTCTCAGGCAAACAGATTGATTGTTGGTGTCCTTTAGTTGCTCAGTCGTGTCCGACTCTTTTGTGTTCCCCAGGACTGCAGCCCACCAGGCTCCTCTGTCCATGGGATTTCCCGGGCAAGAATCCCGGAGTGGGTTGCCATTTCCTTCTCCAGGGGAACTTCCTGACCCAGGGGTCGAACCAGATTCTCCTGCTTTACCCCTGAGCCAGAAAGGCTGACGTGGGTTCAAGTCCCTCTTCCATTTCTTGCTACTGAACGTCCTTGGACAGGGCTCTGACCCCTCTCCACACCTTTGCTTCCTTAAGTGGATAAAATAATACCAGCCTCTAGGGCTGCAGTGCCGATTCCATGACGTGCCAATGTATATAAAGCTCCCGGGGAACTGCCTGCCACTGTCCTTAACTGCTAATTTATGTTCCTTATCATCCTTCTTACATTCCATTTTGTCTCGGTAACTGAAAACTTATTTGAAACCATCAAAATCTGTATCATCCATGTGTAAAACAGTAGGTGATATGACTTTATGAATAAAATCTCTTGTCAATCTGTAGACTTTATTTTCGTCATAGCTTGACTACCTGGGTGGAGACTGGGCATGATAAGATAGCTTAAAAATACCTCAAATCTGGGAAAGCCTGCTAGTTTTCACACAAAGAAAACTTGTGTTAATAAAATATTACTTCAGTTCATTGGAAACCTACACCAAAAACAGCTTCTCTGATTGCATAAACCGTCTTTACCTAGCTGCTGTTTTTGGCCAAAGCCAAACATGAAGTTCAGTTACACAACTGGGGTGCTAAGCCTCAGAACTGCGAGTTTGTTGCCTGCCACTCACAGGGCAAAGCACCGAACGATCCAGAGCTTCTCTGGGATTCTCAAGCTCTTCGCTGTCTTAGAGGTTGTCCTGCCCACAGTTTAGGGCTCTGTGCCCAGTGTGTTTCATCCAGGGGTTCCTATTTCCAGGCGAGTTGGCAGTCATTTCTAAACAGCTTCATTGTTTTGTTAAGTTTTCCAAATATAGGCATAAGTCATAGCTGGAGGACAAGAATTCATTCACCAATGACCTCATTCACCCACCCTTCCTTCCATCCATCTTTCTACCCTTCCCTCCAAACAGCAATATTGATTATAGCCCAATGATGCGACTGTTCCATTCATTTCCACCAGTTTTTAGTAAGTACCTTCTATGCATTTAGAATGTGGCGTTTGTTGAGTGTCAGGGATTAACAGAGGAGACAGTCATGTTTCTCAGCTGTGCAGGGTTTGTGTTCAAGGACAGAGGCATCAACAAAACAGTCCTATATATGCATGTGTGTGTGTTATCTACAAGGATAAATCTGATAAATGCAGTGAGAGAAAGGTCATAGAGACATGAGCACTTACAATGATGATAGGCGGAAATGTACTTTAATCCACGGGGAAACAGAAGTTTTCCCAAGAGAGTGAAGATTGTGCTGAGGTCTAAAGAGCAAACAAGAGTTAATTAGTAAAGGAAAAGAGGGGCAAGTGTTATGGGAAAAGGGGGCAGGCATGTCCGGTCCCGTGCTGGAGGGACGGTGGTAGGAGGGAGGGGATTGAAAATCCTGAGTGGAGCAGAGAGAAGGCAGGAGGAGAGCTTGGTAGAGACCATGTAGAGCTCTGTAGGCCATTTAAGAAGTTTGGAAAAAATCCTCAGCGCATCCAAAATGCACTAAAGAGTTTTCAGCAGGGGCGTCTATCAGGTGAGGGAAGAACAGGCTGAAAGGGCTGGTGTGTGGATGGATAGTCCAGTCATGAGACTTTATCAGCAACCCAGATGGGAGATGCTGGAGCCTTGAACTGACATTGTGTTAAAACCATGCGAACTGATGGAGAAATATTTTATGCTAGGGTCCAGGGAGGAAACTAGAGATGTGATGTATAGACAGATGAACTGGCAAGTAAATCACATCGGATAGTATGGCGACAAGTGGTGTGGTGGCCATCGGAAATAGGAGTTAGAGGGTCAGAAGAGCTTCTTGAGACTGGGAATTAGGGTGGGCCATGAGAGGACAATGAGGGAGGGACTCAGAGGGCATCTCAGATTGGTGGAGCAAGTGAGCAAAGCCAGAGAAGAAAGAATTTGCATGGTTTGTATAGAGGGAGCTGAGGAGGCAAAAGGAAAGAAATTGCTGAGACGGATGGTACAGAGCAGCTGTGACAGTCTTTCCAGACAAAGTGATTAGTCATGACTTAATTTCATGGCAGAAAACTGACTCAGGCTGGTTCAAGGGAAAAAGTGAACGCACTTGCTGATACAGATGGAAAGGACGTGTGTAAGTGACATCAGGTAAAGCTCGATCCAGGTGCTCAAATGATGGTGCCAAGACCTTTCCTCTCCCCATGTCTTGACTTTGCTTTTTTCTGAACGATGATGTCAGCTGATCTAGGTTTACTTACCAATTAGACAGTCCAGGTGGAACTGTTAGCGAAAGTTGGAGATGCAGTCTTATTGGCATAGCTGACATCACATGTCCATCCTTGAACCATCACTGAGGCCAGGACACAGGATATTCAATGCTCTGATGCCTGGATTAAAAAATTTTTTTCAAACTGGGGAGAGGATCATGGTCCCCTTCCCCAAGTCAAATGGCCTGAGAGAAGGGGGAAAGTTCCTCCACTGCTGAACTTAGCAGAAGTACCTTTATTTTAAGAGATTCCCTCTTGACGTGAGAGAAAGGAACTGTGATAACATCTTGGGACACATACTTCATTTTAAAACCATGAAGGTTCTTTGCTTAATGGAATAAACACATCTACATTTTATCCTCAAGGCTGGTGGTGTTTCCTAGAAGCGAGAGAGTCTTCAAATGTCTGACTCAGGTTCCTAAGACTGGGTCAAATACCAGGTTCATATCTATGCTCTCTTTTCAAAGTTGACGTTACCTTGTTCCTATGATTTTTTTTTTTTTAATGTAAAAGCAGAAAGAACATTGTCATAGAATTGGGAATTGAGTCATACCTGTAAGGTGAAGTAGAATAGACTTGAGTCATTCTTTTCTGTTTTTTCAGTAGAGGGCGATTCCTATGGGTCTTTGATGGTATATTCGAGTAATGTATGTGCTTGACGGTGATTCAAGAGAGGTGTCTCATTTAGAGCACCTATTAGCCCATAAGTTATGTTTCTCATTTACTTCTCTGAATTCTTTCATCTTTAAGTGTATATATTTTTTAAATTTAATTTTATGTTCTTTCATCCTATCTTGATTAAGCTTTGGAAGGCTTTTATCAAGATCTTATTCTGGCTGATAATTAATTTTAAGGTATTCTTTCTTGGTTCGTAATAGTTTTGTTATTGTATAATTAAAAACAAAATTAAAATATTTCTGCCCCCTCACTTTTGCAAAGCCTATAATCCAGCTCCTGGAGACACAGCAGGAGTGCCACAATCAGATGCAGAGCATGGAGCCTTCACTGCTGTCGCAAGCAAATTAAAACCCCAGTCATAGGAAACAAAGCAAATATTGAGTCATTTCCCAGGAATGATGAAATCTGATGGTAAGTGAGTTCCCCCCATTCAACACCCTTATCTTCAGTCTTTTCAGGGTTCCAGGACAAATGGGCATAAGGGTTGTACTGTCCTTACCTAGCACAGCACTCACTACCCTCTTGTGGCTTGCAGGTCCCCACGGAAGTCACACAGAGCCCAGACTCAGCAAAGGAGGGCCTGAAAGGGAACTATACAAGCCCCAGGCCTCCTCCTGGGCCCCTCCTCTCCACTTGCCAGAAGCCTTGTGATAGGCAGAATTCTAAAGATGCCTCCAAGATTCCCATGTCCAGGTTATTCCATCAAACACTAATCTAGACACCTCTCTAAAGAGATTTGGCAGACGTAATGAAGGCCCTGAGTCAGATGACCTGAGGTATGGAGGGCCTTCTTTAATTAAGTATTTTCACTGGCTTGTGTCAGAATCGAGAGCCAGAGACATTCAGGAATCTTCAAGAATTCATGGCACCAGGGCAGTCCTGTTCTGAAGATGGGAAGGACCACAGGCAAGGACCAAAAGGTACCACGTGGAAGATGAGAACTATTCTTGGCTGACAGTGAGGAAATAGGACCTCAGTCCTTAAAACACAAGTAATTGAATTCTGCCAACAATTTGAATGAGCCTGAAAGCTGATTCTCTCCCAAAACCTCCGTAAGAAAGTTCAGTCCCACCAAGACCCAGATTTCTACCTGGTGAGACACTAAGATGAGGACCCAGCTGAGCCTGTGCAGACTTCTGACCTTTAGACCTACAGAACTGGGGGGTAACATAACAAGTGGATGTTGTCACTAGCTACAGTTTGTGATGTTTTGTTACACTGGATAGAAAACTAATTCTGGAGGTTCAAAGCAGAAACTTAAGGTCACTTAGAAATAATTAGACACTAAGAGCTTCTAAATATTACTGAGCTGTTAAAGACATATGAACCTAGGATGCAACTGATGATTCGTGTGTCTCAGTACTTGTCTAGCAAGTTTTTTTAATGTATTTTTTTCAATGAGGAGATAAAAGAAGAATTAAAATCTAATAGTGCTCTATTCAGAAAAATATTTTAGTGACACTCCATCATAAGATCAAGAGCAGAGTGATGGGAGAAAGAAAATACAAACTCTTGAGTATGAGTTCTGTGATGATAGGAAATTCTTCATCTAATTCCTCCTATATCCCCAGTGAAAAGTGTTCACTGAAAAAATGAATAAAGAGGGAGAGATTTGTCAATGCCTAGGGGAGCCTGGTGGGCTGCCGTCCATGGGGTCGCACAGAGTCGGACATGACCAAAGCGACTTAGCAGCAGCAGCAGCAGCAGCCACATTTTCGGCTGTCACATCTGGAAGAGGTTGCTCCTGGAATCCAGGTAGAGACTGGAGATGTCCAGTTGTGCAGGAAAGCTCCTCCCACCTCCTCCACCCCCTGCCCCAGCACACACACAAGGGGTTACTTGGCTGAGAATGTCACTGGTGCTGAGCACTGTTAGAGTGGGATGGGCTTCTTTTCTCCTACTTCCTTATCGTGGCCTGGCTTCCACAGATACCATGTTCTTGATGCTTTTCTAGAATATTCCATCATCCGTCTCAATCTCAGTCCTCGAAACCCATCTGATTTCTTAGCTCCTATGCAGTTACTAGGGCTTCCCAGGTGGCAGAGTGGTGAAATGATCCATCTGCCAATGCAAGAGACACAGGAGACGCGAGTTTGATCCCTGGGTTGGGAAAATCCTCTGGAGGAGGAAATGGAAGCCTACTCCAGCAGTCTTGCCTGGAGAATCCCATGGACAGAGGAGCCAGGCGGGCTGCAGTTCGTGGGGTCGCATAGCATCAGGCACGACCGGGCCCATAGCACATGTGCCTTTCCTGGGTGTTTGGCTCCTTCCATCCTTGCCCCATCACCATCTTCATCCCAGGCCAGCTAGGACTCAGCCATTATACTGGGTCCCAAGTATATGCAGCCGAGCAAGCCACATTTTCTGTCCTCAAAGAACCCTGGACACACATTCAGTGAAGTAGGCCACAGTATTATTCTCACTGTAACAGACATAAGCGAAAGAAAGGTGATGCTTTGAGGCCGGATAGTAGAAAATGAACATGTTCCTAGAGCAAATACTTCATATTGTCTTTGCTGACAGGCTTAGGTGCAGAGAAATGCTGTTGATTATTCTATGTTGGCCTAGCGCTTTCTGTGCTGCAGAGTGCTTTCAGACATGCTGTCTCCTTTCGTACACTAATGAGCCCAAGACCAGGTAGGCCAAGTATTACTGACTACATTTTGCTAACGAAGAAAGAGAAACACAGGGAAGTTATAAGCTTTGCTAAGAGCTCATAGTTGTTAAATCATGGGGAGTGTGGGGAGGAGATGGTTCCCGAGAAGGAGCAGGGTGGCCAGGCTGACAGCAGTGGTTGTTTATCAATTGGTCTAGATATAGTTCAACATTTTAATAACCAGAGTGACCAGTTATGGAGCTTCCCTGGTGGTTCAGTGGTAAAGAATCCACCTCCAATGCAGGAGATACAGGTTCAGTCCCTGGGACGGGAAGATCCCCTGGAGGAGGAAATGGCAGTCCACTCCGGGATTCTCGCCCAGGAAATCCGAAGGACATGGGAGCCTGGCGGGCTGCAGTCCATGGGTCAGAAAGAGTCAGACACAACTTAGCGACTAAACAAGATCAGTTATACCATCTGACCATTAGCCTGACTTCCAAACCAGGTACATTATCAACTCCTGATGCTTCATTCCAAAGAGTTTATTAGTTTTCTTTTTTAAAAGTACCTTTTATAGTTAAAAGTTACCTATACACACTATTAAAATATCAATAGTGCTAAAGTATATAAAAAAGAAGGAAACGTTTTTCTCTTTCCCCAGCAAACCAGTCCCTCAGTCCTTCCCTAGAGCCAATGACAGCTTCTTCTGTGTCATTTACAAAATTTTGCATAAAACCTATGAACTGTTAGATACAAATGGGACTGTGCATTTCTCATGGATTTGCTCCTAGCGTTTTCTGCTCAATGTCAATGTTCTGTATCATAGTACATAGATCGCCTCATTCTCTTCCATTGCTATAGAGGACTGTCTTATCGGAACTATGTATTTATCATATATAATCAATAGATTATATAATACATATTGCATATTGTATCTTCAGTTGAATATATATTACATGCTTAAGTTATTACAGAATACTTATTCATATACAAATGCACAATTTATACATCCATACTCATAATCTGTAAATAAATATAGATTATTTATTTACTTACAAAAGCCACTAATGGAGAAGGCAATGGCACCCCACTTCAGTACTCTTGCCTGGAAAATCCCATGGACGGAGAAGCCTAGTGGGCCGCAGTCCATGGGGTCACTAAGAGTTGGGCACGACTGAGCGACTTCACTTTCACTTTTCACTTTCATGCATTGGAGAAGGACATGGCAACCCACTCCAGTGTTCTTGCCTGGAGAACCCCAGGGACGGGGGAGCCTGGTGGGCTGCCGTCTATGGGGTCGCACAGAGTCGGACACGACTGAAGCGACTTAGCAGCAGCAGCAGCAGCAGCAGCAGCAAAGCCACTAAATCAGGGATGGGAAAACTATGGACCAAGGGCTACATCCAGGCTACCACCCAATTTTCTGAGTGAAGTTTCGGTGGAACATGGGCATGCCCGGTTGTCTGTTTGACAGCAGAGCTGAGTGAGTGTGACAGAGACTGTGTTGCCTGAGGAGCCATGTTCACCGTCTGGTCTTCTGCAGCAAATTTTGGCTGTGTCGCATGTGGTTTACTTATTTATTTATTTTAAACTATAAAATGAAAAAGTATCAATTATTTAAACTATTGATTAAATAACTAAACTTTGTGTGGCTTGGTTTTGGTTTAACTATTACTAGAGACATTTAGGTTGTTTTTAGTCTTCTACAATAGATGCTGCAGTGAATGTTTTTATATGTAAGTTTATTGGCAAAATAAACTTGGACGGAATTCAAGATGGTGGAGGAGGAGGACATGTGGTCATCTTCTCCTGTGAAAACTCCAAGATTACAACTCGCTGCTGAGCAACCATCGACAGGAGAACGTTGGATCCCACCAAAAAAAGATGCCTCACATCCAAGGGCAAGGGAGAAGCCCCAGAAAGACTGTAGGAGGGGTGAAATTGCATTTAGAATCAAACCCCGTACCTGCCAGAGACACTCGGAGGGCTCACACAAAACGTGCATACCAGGAGAGGCCACAGAGGCTGAGCCAGACGCGCCCTTGAGTGTCTCCTGTGCAGGTTCAGGACAGGAGTCGCCTGCCGCAGGGGCTCTGGGCAGCAGACCTGGTTGCGGCATAAGCCCTCTTGGAGGAGGTCACCATTAACCCCACCACAGAGCCGCCAGAACTTACACAGGACGGGGAAGGAGACTCTCGGAGGGCACAACAGAACCCTGTGCGCCCGGACCCAGGAGAAAGGAGCCGTGACCCCACAGGAGACTGACCCAGACTTGCCCGGGAGTGTGCAGGAGTCTCCGGGGGAGGCGTGGGTCAGTGGTGGCCCGCTGCAGGGCTGGGGGCACTGGTGCAGAAGTGCGTGCGTGGGCCCTTTTGGAGGAAGTGGCCGTTGTCCTCATCGCCTCCACCAGTTTGGCCTCATCAAACACCAGGGAGGGAACAGCCCCGCCCATCAACGGAAAACTGGATGAAAAATTTACGGAGCATGGCCCCAACCATCAGAACAAGACCCAGTTTCCCCCTGTCAGTCTCTGCCATCAGGAAACTTCCATAAACTTCTTATCCTTACCCATCAGAGGGCAGACAAAATGAAAACCACAGTCACAGAAAACCAACCAAACTGATCACATGGACCGCAGCCTTGTCTAACTCAATGAAACTATGAGCCATGATGTGTAGGGCCACCCATCATGGATGGGTCATTGTGGAGAGTTCTGACAAAACGTGGTCCACTGGAGAAGGGGATGCAAACCACTTCAGCATTCTTGCCTTGAGAACCCCACGAACAGTATGAAAAGGCAAAAAGATAGGACACTGAAAGATGAATTCCCCAGGTCGGTAGGTGCCCAGGATGCTGCTGGAGATCAGTGGAGAAATAACTCCAGAAAGAATGAAGAGACGGAGCCAAAGCAAAAACAATACCCATTTTTGGATGTGACTGGTGATGGAAGTAAAGTCCGATACTATAAAGAGCAATGTTGCATAGGAACCTGGAATGTTAGGTCCATGAATCAAGGCAAATTGGAAGTGGTCAAACAGGAGACGGCAAGAGTGAATATCAACATTTTATGAATCAGAGGACTAAAATGGACTGGAATGGGTGAATTTAACTCAGATGACCATCATATCTACTACTGCGGGCAGGAATCCCTCAGAAGAATTGGAGTAGACATCATGGTCAACAAAAGAGTCTGAAATGCAGTACTTGGATGCAGTCTCAAAAACGACAGAATGATCTCTGTTTGTTTCTGAGGCAAACCATTCAGTATCACAGTCATCCAAGTCTATGCCCTGACCAGTAACGCCGAAGAAGCTGAAGTTGAACAGTTCTATGAAGACCTGCAAGACCTTCCCGAACTAATACCAAAAAATTGACCTTTTCTTTATAGGGAACTGGAATGCAAAAGTATGAAGTCAAGAGATAACTGGAGTAACAGGCATGTTTGGCCCTGGAGTACAGAATGAAGCAGGACAAAGGCTAACAGAGTTTTGCCAAAGAGAACACCTGGTCATAGCCTGGAACAGGTCAGTTTTCATTCAAATCCCAAACCCATTTGCAACAACACAAGGGAAGACTCTATGCATGAATATCACTAGATGCTCAATACCAAAATCAGATTGATTATATTCTTTGCAGCCAAAGATGGAGAAGCTCTATACAGTCAGCAAAAGCAAGACTGGGAGCTGACTGTGGCTCAGATCGTGAACTCATTATTGTCAAATTCAGACTTAAATTGAAGAAAGTAGGGAAAATCACTAGACCATTCAGCTATGACCTAAATCAAATCCCTTAGGATTGTACAATGGAAGTGACAAGCAGACTTAAGGGATTAGATCTGAGAGACAGAGTGCCTGAAGAACTCTGTCAGAAGCTCATGAGACTGTATAGGCGGCAGGGATCAAGACCATCCCCAAGGAAAAGAAATACAAAAAAGCAAAATGGCTGTCTGAGAAAGCCTTACAAATAGCTGAGAAAAGAAGGGAAGTGAAAGGCAAAGGAGAAAAGGAGAGATATACCCATCTGACTGCAGAGTTCCAAAGAATAGCAAGGAGAGATAGCAAGAATAGCCTTCCTCAGTGATCAATGTAAAGAAATAGAGGAAAACAACAAAATGGGAAAGACTAGAGATCTCTTCAGAAAATTAGAGATTCCAAGGGAACATTTCATGCAAAGACAGGCACAGCAAAAAACAGAAATGGTATGGACCTAACAAAAGCAGAAGATATTAAGAAGAGGTGGCAAGAATATACAAAAGAACTATACAAAAAGGGTCATCACGACCCAGATAATCACGATGGTGTGATCACTCACCTTAGGCCAGACATCCTGGAATATGAAGTCAAGTGGGCCTTAGGAAGCATCACTGAGAAGGAAGCTAGTGGAGGTGATGGAACTCCAGTTGAGCTGTTTCAAATCCTGAAAGATGATGCTGTGAAAGTGCTGCACTCAATATGCCAGCAAATTTGGAAAACTCAGCAGTGGCCGCAGGACTAGAAAAGGTCAGTTTTCATTCCAATCCCAAAGAAAGGCAATGCCAAAGAATGCTCAAACTACCACACAATTGCACTCATCTCACATGCTAGCAAAGTAATGCTCAAAATTCTCCAAGCCAGCTTCAACAGTATGTGAACCATGAACTTTCAGATGTTCAAGCTGGATTTAGAAAAGGCACAGAAACCAGAGATCAAATTGCCAACATCTGCTGGATCATCAAAAATGCAAGAGAGTTCCAGGAAAACATCTACTTCTGCTTTATTGACTACACCAAAGCCTTTGACTATATGGATCACAACAAACTTTGGAAAATTCCTCAAGAAATGGGAATACCAGACCACCTGACCTGCCTCTTGAGAAATTCGTATGCAAGTCAGGAAGCAGCAGGTAGAACTGGACATGGAACAGCAGACAGGTTCCAAATCAGGAAAGAAGTACATCAAGGCTGTATATTGTCACCCTGCTTATTTAACTTAAATGCAGAATACATCATGTGAAATGCCAGGCTGGATGAAGCACAAGCTGTAATCAAGATTGCCAGGAGAAATATCAACAACTTCAGATGTGCAGATGACACCACCTTTATGGCAGAAAGCAAAGAAGAACTAAAGAACCTCTTGATGAAAGTGAAAGAAGAGAGTGAAAAAGTTGGCTTAAAGCTCAACATTCAGAAAACTAACATCATGGCATCTGGTCCCATCACTTCATGGCATATAGATGGGAAACAATGGAAACTGTGAGAGACTTTATTTTGGGGGGCTCCAAAATCACTGCAGATGGTGACTGCAGCCATGAAATTAAAAGATGCTTACTCCTTGGAAGAAAAGCTATGACAAACCTAGAAACATATTAAAAAGCAAAGACATTACTTTGCCAACAAAGGTCCGTCTAGTCAAAGCTGTGGTTTTTCCAGTGGTCATGTATGGATGTGAGAGTTGGGCTATAAAGAAAGCTGAGCACTGAAGAATTGATGCTTTTGAACCGTGAGAAGACTCTTGAGAGTCCCTTGGACTGCAAGGAGATCCAACCAGTCCATCCTAAAGGAGGTCAGTCCTGAATATTCACTGGAAGGACAGATGCTGAAGCTGAAACTCCAATACTTTGGCCACTTGATGCTAAGAACTGACTCATTGGTAATGACCCTGATGCTGGGAAAGATTGAAGGCAGGAGGAGAAAGGGATGATAGAGGACAAGATTATTGGATGGCATCACTACGTCGATGGACATGAGTTTGAGTAAGCCCCGGGAGCTGGTTATTGACAGGAAGGCCAGGTGTGCTACAGTCCATGGGGTCACAAAGAGTGGACACAACTGAGCGACTGAACCGAACTGAACTTATTGATAAAAAAAAAAAGTGGTTGTGCATATAGGGTAAATACTTAGCAGGAGAATTTATGGAATAATCATTAAGTACCCTTTGCATTTTTATAGATGTTTCCTCTATAATGCCGTCTGGAAAGATGGCATTGTTCTTCATTTACACAGTGGCACTTGAAAATATATGTTTATTCATGGGCTCACCAAACCCTGTGTATTGATCTTTGCTTTTTTAAAATTATGAGTGTGAGCAAGTGTCTTTATGTTCAAAAGTCATATTGCACCCCTCTAACAAGAAATTACTGTTTTCTCTCACTTTTATAAATTGAGAAAATAGTCTTTAGAAGTATTCTTCTTGCTCCAGGGAAGTTAGTGTTTTGTCACATTGATTGTAAATACTTTGTTAGACACCTGTGTTTTTTATAATAAAAGCAAAATAATTCAATTAGTGAGATCTATAACCCATTTCTTAGAAAGACTGCTCCTATTTCTAGACTAGAAAGACCTTGCTCAGGAAGTGAGCTTAAGTTTTTAAAGTATCGTATTTTCTTCTAGTGCTTTTGAGGTTTTGTTTCTTGCTAGCCATATCACTGACCCACTTGAGATGATTTTTGGTGGAGGAAATGATGTAGAGCTTCAATTTTAATTTACTTTATACTTAGAAAACTTTGAGGAGTCCCAGATATATTCATTGAATAATTTATCTTTCTCCTACTGTTTTAAAATGAAAACTCTCTCATAAATTAAATCTCCATCTGTACTTGTGTCAGCTTTATCATTCAATTTTGTTCCATTAATCTTTCTCGCCATTCCTGTGTCAGGAATTGTGCTAAGAAATTTGCATTCATTATCTCAGTGAACTACTCTACCTTTATAATATTTCATATTTCGAGGCTGATCCCACCACCTACTTACTCTGCTGTTTCAGGTTTTCTGGTTATTTTTATATTATTAATTTCCCCTGAGACTTTAATTAACTGTTTCCTTCCTTAAAAAAAAAAAAACAAAACCACCAACCGGTCAATGAAATACACTTCTTGGGGTTTTAATAGTGATCACATTACATTCTTACCTTAGGGGAAATTTGATAGTTTTATAAAACTGACCTATGTTAGAAAAGAGTGGCAGGTATCTTTTTTATTAATTGATTAATAAATTGTATTAATTTAGTAATACCTCTCATAGCATACTAGTTACATTTTATAGGTTTTTAAAGATCCTATATATTTCCTATTAAATTTATTTGCTGGTATTTGAAAACTTTTTTCTTGCTTTTGAAAAAGAGTCTGTTCTTCCTTTATACTTCTAGTTATTTCTTTGATATCTATTTTATATATCTGTGTGCTGCTGCTGCTAAGTTGCTTAAGTCGTGTCTGACTCTGTGCGACCCCATAGACAGGGGCCCACTGTCTCTGGGATTCTCCAGGCAAGAACACTGGAGTGGGTTGCCATTTCCTTCTCCAGTGCATGAAAGTGAAAAGCGAAAGTGAAGTCGCTCAGTCGTGCCCGACTCTTAGCGACCCCATGGACTGCAGCCTACCAGGCTCCTTCATCCATGGGATTTTCCAGGCAAGAGTACTGGAATGTGGTGCCATTGCCTTCTCCAAAATTGTACAAAATTGTTATTAAAATATCGACTGTTCTTAAAATAATAAATATAAAATTTAATCAGATGTCTTTTTTTTATCATTTTTAGAACATCATAGGTTTTGTGCCCACAGACTGCCCAATAGGATAAATTATGTTAATAGGTTATGAACCTTATTTGGGCATGGTAAATCTATATATTAACATGTTAATTTTGCTGTTATTAGTATCTTGTTTAACAATTGTTGCATGAACATTTATAAGTCAGATCAGTCGGCTGTTTTCCTTTGCTTTGTCAAAGGTTGATGTTGATGGTGTCAGGGTTTCACAAAATGACTTGTGATGTGTTTTTCCTTCCTGTGTGTTCTGGAACAGTTTAAGTGGTTTGGAATTATCTATTCATTGAGAGGGCATTGAATTCATTTGTGAAAATCGCAGGCCGTCAGTGAACCCTTTGGCAGAGGGCAAAGAGAGCCTCTCGGGTTGGTTCCCTAGAAGCAGAGCCTGAGACAAGGGTTCATGTGAAAGAGAGGTTTTGAGGAAGTGCCCCCGGGAGGGGTGCAGAGGGGAGTGGGAAGAAGCTAAGCCAGGCGGTGGTCTAAGCTGGCCTGGTGCCTCGGCTTGCTCCTGGGGCGAGGCCTGGGGCAAGAACAGCATCACAGAGGCAGCCTTCTTGAGACGAGATGTCCAGTGTGAGCTGCTCAGTCACGTCTGACTCTTTGTGACTCCACAGACTGTTGCCCACCAGGCTCCTCTGTCCATGAAATTCTCCAGGCAAGAACATTGGAGCGGGTGGTCGTTCCCTGGGTAGATCTTCCTGATGTAGGGATCAAACCTGGGTCTCCTGCACTATAGGCAGATTCTTTACCAGGGAAACTGAGAGCTTACAGTGGACGGTGTCAAATTCGTGATCTCCAAAGATTTAACTTCAGGACCAGGGACCAGGCTTGATCACCCAAGAGCTTTTGTGTAGCAGAGTTTTATGAAAGTGAAAAGGGACACAGAAAGCTTCTGACACAGACATCAGAAGGGGAGAATGCCCCTTCTCTGGTGTTAGCAAGAGAGTTATACACTTTTTTAATCAGTTATTACAATAAATCAAAAGAATGTCTCAAGGGTGTAAAGATCTTACTAGATCCACTCACATAATTTACATTTTAAGATAACAGGATTAGCCAGAAGGTTTTCAGAAAGGAGAAGCTCTCCTCAAGGAGGATACATTGTTGTTGTATAATCCCTAGTACAGAGTTTAAACTGAGTTTTTTTGCTGTGTACAGTACGAAAAGGCAAAATGATAGGACACTGAAAGATGAACTCCCCAGGTCGGTAGGTGCCCAGGATGCTACTGGAGATCAGTGGAGAAATAACTCCAGAAAGAATGAAGAGACGGAACCAAAGCAAAAACAACACCCAGTTGTGGATGTGACTGGTGATAGAAGCAAGGTCCGATGCTGTAAAGAACAATATTGCATAGGAACCTGGAATGTCAGGTCCATGAATCAAGGCAAATTGGAAGTGGTCAAACAGGAGACGGCAAGAGTGAACGTCGACATTCTAGGAATCAGTGAACTAAAATGGACTGGAATGGGTGAATTTAACTCAGATGACCATTGTATCTACTACTGCGGGCAGGAATCCCTCAGAAGAATTGGAGTAGCCATCATGGTCAAGAAAAGAGTCTGAAATGCAGTACTTGGATGCAGTCTCAAAAACGACAGAATGATCTCTGTTTCCGAGGCAAACCATTCCATATCATGGTAATCTAAGTCTATGCCCTGACCAGTATTGCTGAAGAAGCTGAAGTTGAATGATTCTATGAAGACCTACAAGACCTTCTAGAACTAACACTCAAAAAAGATGTCCTTTTCATTATAGGGAACTGGAATGCAAAAGTAGGAAGTCAAGAAACACCTGGAGTAAGAGGCAAATTTGGCTTTGGAGTGCAGAATGAAGCAGGGAAAAGGCTAATAGAGTTTTGCCAAGAAAATGCACTGGTCATAGCAAACACCCTCTTCCAACAACACAAGAGAAGACTCTAAACATGAACGTCACCAGATGGTCAATACGGAAATCAGATTGATTATATTCTTTGCAGCCAAAGATGGAGAAGCTCAAATAAGTCAGCAAAAATAAGACTGGGAGTTGAGTGTGGCTCAGATCATGAACTCCTCATTGCCAAATTCAGACTTCAGTTGAAGAAAGTAGGGAAAACCATTAGACCATTCAGGTATGACCTAAACCAAATCCCTTATGATTATACAGTGGAAATGAGAAATAGATTCAAGGGATTAGATCTGATAAACAGAGTGCCTGATGAACTATGGACACAGGTTTGTGACAATGTACAGGAGACAGGGATCAAGACCATCCCCAGAAAAATAAATGCAAAAAGGGAAAATGGCTGTCTGAGGAAGCCTTACAAATAGCTGAGAAAAGAGAAGCAAAAAGCAAAGGAGAAAAGGAAAGATATATCCATTTGAATGCAGAGTTCCAAAGAATAGCAAGGAGAGATAGGAAAGACTTCCTCAGTCATCAGTGCAAAGAAATAGAGGAAAACACCATAATGGGAAAGACTAGAGATCTCTTCAAGAAAATTAGAGATGCCAAGGGAACATTTCATGCAAAAAGGACACAATAAAGGGCAGAAATGGTCTGGACCTAACAGAAGCAGAAGATATTAAGAAGAGGTGGCAAGAATACACAGAAGAACTGTACAAAAAAGATCTTCATGATCCAGATAATCATGATGGTGTGATCACTCACCTAGAGCCGGACATCCTGGAATGTGAAGTCAAGTGGGCCTTAGGAAGCATCACTACGAACAAAGCTAGTGGAGGTGATGGAATTCCAGTTGAGCTGTTTCAAATCCTGAAAGATGATGCTGTGAAAGTGTTGCACTCAATATGTCAGCAAATTTGGAAAACTCAGCAGTGGCCGCAGGACTAGAAAAGGTCAATTCCAATCCCAAAGAAGGGCAATGCCAAAGAATGTTCAAACTACAACACAGTTGCACTCATTTCACATGCTATGAAAGTAATCCTCAAAATTTTCCACATTAGGCTTTAAAAGTTCATGAACTGAGAACTTCCAGGTGTAGAAGCTAGATTTAGAAAAACAGAGAAATCAGAGATCAAATTTCCAACATCCTTTGGGTCATAGAACAAGCAAGAGAGTTTCAGCAAGAACATCTACTTCACTGATCACATGAAAGCGTTTGACTGTGTGGATGACAGACTGTGGAAACTCCTAAAGAGACGGGAACACCAGACCACCTTACCTGTCTCAAGAAACTGCAGGTGGAACTGGACATGGAACAAAGGACTGGTTGAAACTTGGGAAAGGAATACATCAACTATGTATGTTGTCACCTGCTTATTTAACTGCTATGCAGAGTACATCATGCGAAATGCCAGCCTGGATGAAGCACAAGCTGGAATCAAGATTGCCGGGAGAAATATCAATAACCCCAGATATGCAGATGACAGCACCCTTATGGCAGAGAGTTAAAAGGAACTAAAGAGCCTCTTGATGAAAGTGAAAGAGGAGAGTGAAAAAGTTGGCTTAAAACTCAACATTCAAAAAAAAAAAAAAGATATGGTATCCGGTCCCATCACTTCATGGCAAATAGATGGGGAGACAGTGGAAACAGTGACAGATTTCATTTTCTTGGTCTCCAAAAGCACTGCACGCGGTGACCACAACCATAGCATTAATAGACGCTTGCTGTGCCGGGAAGAAATGCAGCGGCAGTCCTCGACGTGATTTAAAAAGCAGAGACATTCCTTTACTGACAAAGGTTCATCTTGTCAGGCTACGGTTTTTCCAGTAGTCATGTACGGATGTGAGAGTTGGACCATAAAGAAGGCTGAGTACTGGAGAATTGATACTTTTGAACTGTGGTGCTGGAGAAGACTCTTGAGAGTCCCTTGGACTGCAAGAAGATCAAACCAGTCCATCCTAAGGGAAATCAATCCTGAATATTCATTGGAAGGACTGATGCTGAAACTGAAACTCCAATACTTTGGCCACCTGATGCGAAGAACTGACTCCTTAGAAAAGACCCTGATGCTGGGAAAGATTGAAGGCAGGAGGAGAAGGGGACAACAGAGGATGAGATGGTCGGATGACATCACCAACACGATGGACATGTGTTTGAGCAAACTCCAAGAAACGGTGAAGGACAGGGATGCGTGGTGTGCTGCAGTCCATGGGGCTGCACAGAGTTGGACGTGACCGGGCCACCAGACAACAAGAACAGTGTATATTTCTCTCTGCATTTGTACAGGCAGGTGTTTCCGGGGAGCTGGGACACTGCAGAGCCCCTGCAGGCTCTGCCGCATTCCCCATCGTGGGCTCTGATTATGTCCTGTGAAGAGTGATGAGCCTTTTGGTTGAGGCTCACATTCTAAATGTGGAAAACCAGGATTTGAAGATTTGAAAAGAAAATGTGTATTAACATCTGACTTCCACGAGAAGTCACCAGAACCTTGTCTCCATATCTTCATGTCACCAGAACTTTGAGAGTTCAAAGGACGGAGATGAAGTTGAATGGCAAATTTTCTGCATTCTAAGGGCTAAAATGGTCTCTTCTAACTTTAGGAAAATCTTTTTTTCATCCTTTCCTCACTTTATTATATTAATCTGATAAGTATTTTCTTTTTGCCTTAGGAATCCAGTGACCCGATTTCTCATCATGTTCTCAATGTCAAATTTTACTTAACAATGTCTCTGAATCCTTTCCTGTTGTTTGGGGATAATAATATGTACCTCATAGAGTTTCTTGCAGATTTATGTGATGAAATGATGTTTATACAGCACTTGACATGGTGCCCACCACGTAATAAGCACTCAATAAATTATGGTTGATTCATTTTTAAAATATTAATTAATTAATTGGGGCTTCCCTGGTGCCTCAGATGGTAAAAGAATCTGCCTACAATGCAAGAGACCTGGGTTCAATCCCTGGGTTGGGAGGAGGCAGTGGCAACCTGCTCCAGTGTTCTTGCCTGGAGAATCCCATGGACAGAGGAGCCTGGCGGGCCACAGTCCAGGGCTCGCGGAGAGTCAGACGGGACTGGGTGACGAAGCACAGCACAGGACACCTGGGCTGCCCTGGACCTTGCTCCCAGCACTCGGGATCTTTTCTACTTTTTATGTGTTCAGTTGCAGTGTATGGGGTCTAGTTTCCTGCCCCCTGCGTTGGGAGCGTGGAGTCTTAGCCACCGGACCACCAGAGAAGTCCCCTGGTTGACTTATGACGAGTATTTTCCTGTCCTCCCAACTGCTCAGGGTTAACTTTATAGTTCGTGAGGACTTCCTTCTTGGATGTGAAGAGCGGCTACCTGTTTTACACAGACAAACACTAACTCATGTTACTCAAGAATAAAATGAGAAAAAATACTGTCTGATACAGTATACATCTTAGGAAAGTAATTTATGTTTGAAAATGAATAGCTTAGAATAGGCAGTCAGTGCCTTGAGCTGTCACTGCTTGCCAGATACAGGAAAGACAGGTATTGATCAAGAAATTGGCAGTCAAATAGCAGATGAGAAACTCCACCCATTGTCCCCCTGCCAGCTCCTTGACTGAAAACCAGACAAGTGAGGACCTTCTTTGGTGGTCCAGTGACTGAGAGTCCGCATCCTGGGACAGGGGTGTGCAGAATCGATCCCTGGATGGGGAGCTAGGATCCCGTGTGCTGCAGAGCAACCGAGCCCTTGCCGTGCAACTAGAGAGCACGCAGATGCCCCTCCAGGGCCCCGAGCCCAGGAGCCCACATCACAAGCGGAGCACAGCCCACCCTGCGGCCGAGACTCAGCGCAGCCAGACGCATACACACCAGCGCCAGTGGCATTTTCAAAACAACAAGAAGCAAGCAAGCAAACAAAACCTTTAAAGCAGCTCAGCAGCATTTAAAATGACTTCCTCTTTGTCCAGTTCTCTAGGCCTCTGCTGTGGGAGTGCCGTGGGCAGCTGGGGGTTCAGGGGCGAATCTTCTCTCCCACCTGTCTGCGCCGTAGGCCACTTTGAGCCCAGTGGCAGGCTTCCAGGTAAAGGAACCCTTTGTGGGTACAAGCACCCCCAGCGCCCATTTGCAGCCTTTGCTAATAAGCAGGTCCGTCTCTGATCTTTTGGAGGATGATGCCTTTAAAGTGCATATTTTTTCAAGATTGTTAGTTGTGTGTGCTCTCCTGGGGTTATGAGGGCAGCTAGGGTCCAGCCCCTGCTTCTCAGTGCAGAGGGAAACCCAAGACTCTTATAGAATAGGGGAGAGCTCTCTAGGGTTGGGGTAAGCAACATGTCTTTCTTTCTCCTGGTTTCTAGGAAGGGAAAGCCACACCAGTTCCCTCGGTACCTCTCGGCGGCTGTGTCATCGGGAAAGACCCCAAAATGTGCCCAAGGAAGGTGCCAGGTGCTGCTTGCAAAGCCTTGCATGGAGCTGGTGGCTGGACTCGAGTTACAGCTGTGCCTCCATTCCGGGCCTGGCTTCTGAACCTCCTAGTGGATCCTTTGATGTGTGTGCATTTTCCCAGCTTGGAGATGTTGCTGGAAAACTGCATGGTTGGCAGGAGCGAGGCAGAGCATTGGCCCTCTGCGGAGCTGGCAGGGAACAGGGTAATGTACTCAGTCCCCGCAGAGCCCAAAGTCACTTGAAAGAGACAACGATGGTCTCCAGATGAAGCTGGCAAAAAGATAAAAAGGATGTCGGGCCTCAGTCTTGGCCGCATTGCTTGGTTTCTGTGGATGATCCCAATAAACATTTAATCAGTTTTCAGTCTTGGAGATAAAAATCTCTCTCCTGTCCAAATGGAAGAAAAGGGCCTCCATGGAAGAAAAGGAACGGGAAAGGGCCAGGAGAAAGGGAAGGAGGGTAGAAGCCGCCCATTTCCAGACTGCCACGGCCTGGGTGCTTGGGTCCTTGCAGAAGGTGTGAGTTGGAATGTGAATGTCGGACGTGATGGTGTGTGAAGGTAGAGCCTTTGGAAGGTGCTTAGGTCATAAGGAAAGAGCCCCCTGAATGGCACTTGTGTTTTGGGTTTTGGTGTTTTTTAAGATTTTTTTATGTGGACCGTTATTTTAAATTTATTACAATATTGTTCCTTCCTTCTGCTTTGGTTTTTGGCTGCAAGGCATGTGGGGCCCTACTTCCCCACCAGGGATGGAGCCCACACCCCCTGAATTGGAAGGCACAGTCTTAATCACAGGACCACCAGGAAAGTCCCCGGGTTCGTGTTCTTATAAAGGGACCCCACAGAGCTCCGTCCATCCTCCAATCCATGAAGATATAGCAGGAAGTGCCCACAATGAAGCTTGGGAGGACCCTCATCAGAGCTTGCTGAGATCCTTATCTGAGGCTCCAGAACTGGGGGAGAGAGCTTTCCACTGTTTGTAAGCCACCCAGCCTCTGATATTTACCTGCAGCATCCTTAATCCTGAATTAAGGAGGACACAGACCTTCCGTAGCCCCATTTTGCATTCTTCTACTTCCCACAGCAATTCCTATTTTATAAGCCTGGGAGCACAGAAGCCTTTGAGCGCTTCTAGTGATTCTAAGCTCAGTCTTCGCAAGAGCATCTCCAGCTGCTAGCCAACCAACAGTTGTGTTCAACAGATTTTCCTTGAACATCTCTGGCAAACATCCTTTTCCCACATGGGGAGCACCCCTGACTCGCAGTCCGGGCTGTGGGCTTCTGGAGGAGGAATCACAGACCCTCTTAGGGTCCTCCACACCTGTTACTCCGACTAGGTTTCATGATTGCCTCAGGATGTGAGGGTTTGTTTTGTTGTTGTTGTTAGATATTGTTTATTTAGTTGTTTTTATTTTATTTTCGGCTGTACTGGGTCTTCATTGCTGTGCCTGGACTTTCTCTAGTTGCAACGAGCTGGGACTCCTCTCCAGCTGCGGCGCGCAGGCTTCTCGTTGCAGTGGCTCCCCGTTGCAAAGCACGGGCTCTGGGCACACAGGCTTCCAGAGCTGTGGTGCGCAGGCCCCGGGCACGCAGGCTCCTCGGTGCAGGGCACGGGCCCGGGCGTGCAGGCTCCCCGATGCAAAGCTCGGGCCCCAGGCGTGCAGGCTCCTCGGTGCAGGGCACGGGCTCCGGACGCGCAGGCTTCGGGAGCTGAGGCGCGTGGGCTCAGAAGCTGAGACCCCCAGCTGGGCCCTAGGGCACAGGCTCAGCAGCTGTGGTGCCTGAGCTTAGCTGCTCTGAGACATGTGGGATCTTCCCAGACCAGGAACCCAACCCACGTCTCTTGCACTGGCAGGTGGATTCTTACCCACTGAGCCATCAGGGAAGCCCCAGTTTTTTGTTTTTAAACAGGAAGCTGCATTTGAAAAGAATCTGTGACTAGCATAGGGCCATTTTTACCACCTCCACTGTCCTTTGTGGGTCTTTCTGGGAAGAAAAAGATGCATGGGGGACTATTCAGCACAATTTTATCATATTCTTAGGCCATATTTGGTAGCTCAGAAATGGGGTCCAAGCAAGTAGGTGAGGAGGTTTGGGCTCAGGAGGTCACTCATGGAGGGCTTTCCGGTCCTGGAGAGCTGCAGGGTGGTCGTGTCACTGGGGGTGGCTCACTGAGACCATCGCTGCCAGGCTTGGTGGGGGAGGGGACAGATAGGTCCTAACAGGATAAGGGACTAGAAAACTTGCCGAGCCTTGAAGGGTCTAGATGTCAAGACTCATTTAAAGAACAGCATCAACAGATACAGGCGAATGAGAAAAGGGAAAGATAGGTAATATGGACAGAATTATTTCAAATGTCAAGTCTCAGAGTTTGGGCAGTTGGCATTTTACAACATGGTAGCTTAAAGCGTGAGCTTTGCAGGCACTTGCAACTTGCGGGATTGGATTCCTGGGCTTGATGTGACTTTTACAATGGAAGTAATAATTAAGACTGCTTCCCAGGGGGCTCAGTGGCGAAGAACCCTACTGAACTGCAGGAGATATGGGTTCGATCCCTGGGTGGGGAGGATCCCCTGGAGAAGGAAATGATAGCCCACTCAAGTGTTCTTGCCAGGAAATCCCATTGACGGAGGAGCCTGGTGGGCCAAGGTCCATGGGGTTGCAGAAAAAAAAGCTGGACGTGACTTAGCAACTAAGCAGCAACCGTCGGCTGCGGCTACTTCTCTGTGTGTTGTCTCACTCCAGGTCTTGAGATGCGTCGTCTTCTGTGTTGCTGTGGAAGCACATTGTGTTTGTGTGGCGTGTGACCTCAGTCTACGCAGCTGGCGACCCCTGGCCTGGGTTACAGCTGATACGGAAACAAGTGATGCTGACCTTGGCAAGGCCCTTCCCGCCGCCCTGGGAGCTCGGCCCGCTCACCCCGTATCCGCAGACTCCACTGGAGGACGCGGTCCTTCCCAACCCGCAATGCGCCCGCCTCACCTAAGACCTTCCCTGTGGCCATGGAAACAACTCAGCCATATCTGGATGGATAGGCAGCAGAGAAAACCAACTGGGCTTAGGAATATTAGTGTAATTTATGCAACAAATGTTTTTATGTTCAGAGATAGAATTATAAATCTCTTTTACATATTCATATGCAAATGTGGAGCAGCTCCAGTACTCCCATAATGGATGAGCGTCTGCAATGACTTGTGTCCTAGTCAAGTTTAATGGAGGAGGGAAAAATAAACACACACACACACCCAAACCAGAGTTACTTTGGGTCTGATTACAGGGCACAGAAGTAAAAGGTGTTGGTGGAAAATTCACCGCTGTTAGAGAACATGCATCAGACAGAGTCTACTCTAAAGGTTTAATAGCTGAATAATTATTTACAGTCAACAATTCTCAACTATTAATGGACTTCACCTTGCTGACTCCTACCATTCAGTCATTTCACTCCTTGCCTTCATCAGAGAGTGGGAAGAGAAAATAGCACAGGATAATAACTTCAGTTCTCATTTTTGTTTCTGTATAGTATGTTTATACATTTCAAATTACTCTCAAAGACTTTTCTTAATTATTTCTCTCAATAGCCTTGGTAATAAATTAGTTTTTATATGATTGCCAAGACTAAGCAGCTTATTCCATAGCAAGGAGGTGAAAGAAATAGGACTCCAAACTATTCATTTACCTCTTAGAACTAGTCAGTTGCCTTAACTGTTGCTGACTGAGCGGAAGCTCAGGCTCAGACGCTTCCTCTGGCTTTCCTGTGTGTGCCTCTATGCCGGCTCCTTCTCTAGCGGACGCTCCCTCGGGGGGCACGATGGAGCCAGCAGCTCCAGGCTTGCATCCTGACGGCTCAACAAACCTACAGGTGGAGAAGGAGTCCCGCTATCCTTGGTCTTCGCAGTGAAACTCCCAGGGTCATCTCTTGAGTCACATGCTCAGACCCGAGCCAGTCAGAGTGGCTGGGAAGATGTGATGCTCTGATTGGACAGGCAGTCTGCATCACACCAGCAACCTGGACAGGCCGAAGGGGAGATGGTTCGCCAGGGAGAAAAATCCTCTCAATCTAAACTCTGTGGCCTGAGAGTCAGAGAGAAGTAGTTCTTAGGGAACGTTAGGAAGGTGTCATCCGGAGGTGAGAGAGCGATGCTGGTCAGGTAGGTCACAGTGGTCCACAACACTGGATCAGTAAGTGGGAGGCTGGCATGAACTTTATCATCTCAAAGAAGCTGTGGAGGGTGATGGGCTAATCACCTGAGTGAAAGAGAACTCACTCCATCAGTCCCAAAGGCTTCCTCTAGCACGCTCTGTGTTATGTTCTTATAGTTCCTATGGTTTTAAAGATTATTTTTTGAACAAATTGCATTTCTTCATTAGTCATTGATTTTCCTAATTTTGTTAATTGCTAATGACTGTTATAATTTGGACCCCACAGGCTGGCTATAAAGTCACCAGAATCAGACAGTTAATATAGCATCACCAATGCAACATTCTGCTTGTATGTAAAGTTTCTGAAACAATTTCTGAAATATTGAAAGTAGTTCACGTGATACCATGATCTTTTAGGCATCTAGGAGCCTATGCTTGGAATGCCTGGTTCAAATAACTTACTCACCTTGGAGACTTGCCGTTCTGGATGCTGCTTCCACTACCAGCCTCTTGTAACCTTATTCTCACATAGTATTGATGAAAAAGTTGATGGGAAAGGAGGTTGAAAATAATGGTGTCCTCAAATCATTGGAGGACCTGACTTGATTTTGATTATCCAAGCATTTTCTTTGCTTGTTATAAATAATCTTGTAAATTGTTCAAATGGATCCTGAAAATGAGCCTCTTGGGGAGAATAGTTAGTCTGCCTGGGGCTTAGGATTGCAGAGAGTGAGGAAGGAAAAAATGTCTCTGTGGGTGGCAGCTTTCTCCCTGGATAACTTTCATCCTGACCAGATGTCAGAAAATTCCGTCCTACCTTGAAAACAGATCAGTGTCAAATCCCTGCTCTTGGATGGAGGTCTAAGCGACTGTCACTTTTGCCGAATTATTACGGTAGTTTCCCAGCATCTCTCTGCTCCTCCTCCCCATCTACAACTTTTCTCAACCTCACAACCAAGACGATCTTTGCAAAACACATCAAGAGACCCACCACTTCTCACTGCCTTGGTCCAAGTCATTATTACCTCTCACCTGGATATTTTTTAAATTTACTTCATTTTTCCTTTTGGCTGTGCCACGCAACTTAGCCAGATCTCAGCCCCCTGACCAGGGACTGAATCCAGGGTCATTGCAGTGAGAGCACCAAGTCCCAACCACTGGACAGCCAGGGAGGCCCCTCACCTGCTTACTAGACAAACTGGTCTCTCTGCTTCTGTCTTTGCCCAGCTCAGCAGTCAATAGAGTAATCCTTTTAAAACATAAATCCCCTCCCCTCATGTCTCTGTTTGAAAACCCAGTAATGACTCCCTATCTCATTCAGGGTATGGGTCCCACCCACCCAGCCTGATTGAGCTTAGTCAGCCACCTCTGACCTTACCCCCACGAATGCCCCTCCCCCTGCCTCTGCTCCCCTGCCAGCCGTGCTCCTGCCTTGGGGAATCTGCACTTGCTCTTTGCTGCCTGGAATGTGTGTCCCTCTCAGAGGACCCTCCCCGCTCCTTAGATCTTTGTCCAAATGTCAGATTTTCAGTGAAGCTGTTCATGGCTACCGTATTTGTTTCCTGATCTGCTGTAACAAATCGCCATAAACATCAGCTCAGTCCAGTCGCTCAGTCACGTCCGACTCTGTGCGACCCCACGGCCTGCAGCACGCCAGGCCTCCCTGTCCATCACCAGCTCCTGGAGTTTGCTCAGACTCATGTTCATCAAGTCAGTGATGCCGTCCAACCATCTCATCCTCTGTCGTCCCCTTCTCCTCCTGCCTTCAATCTTTCCCAGCATCAGGGTCTTCAAATGAGTCAGTTCTTCCCATCAGGTGGCCAAACTATTGGAGTTTCAGCTTCAGCATCAGTCCTTCCAATGAATATTCAGGATTGATTTCCTTTAGGATAGACTGGTTGGATCTCTTTGCAGTCCAAAGGACTTTCAAGAGTCTTCTCCAACACACCAGTTCCAAAGCATCAATTCTTCAGCACTCAGCTTTCTTTATAGTCCAAATCTCACACCCATACATGGCTACTGAAAAACCATAGCTTTGACTAGATGTGTTTGTCCAACAAAGTAATGTCTCTGCTTTTTAATATGCTGTCTAGGTTGGTCATAGCTTTTCTTCCAAGGAGTAAGCATCTTTTAATTTCATGGCTGCGGTCACCATCTGTAGTGATTTTGGAGCCCAAGAAAATAAAGTCTGCCACTGTTTCCATTGCTTCCCCATCTATTTGCCATAAAGTGATGGGACAGGATGCCTGTCTTTGAGTGTCTGAGTGTCTCCTGTAGAGGCAGGGGTCAGCACTGTCCTGCCATGGGGCTCTGGCTGCAGCAGGCCTGGGAGGTGCTGCCTGTGGCATAAATCCTCTTGGAGGAGGTTGCCATTAGCCCCACCATAGAGCCACCTAGCAGACGACCCACAAAAGTTCTCCCACTGTTGCTAAAGTTCTAGGACCCACAACAGATCCCCCAACCTGGGGATCCAGCAAAGGGACTGAGAACCCCCTGGGGATTTGAGTTTGGAGGCCAGTGGGATTTGATTACAGAACTTCCACAGGACTGGAGAAACAGATTCTTGGAGGGCACAAACAAAACTTTGTGTGCACCAGGACCCAGGAGAAAGGAGTCATGACCCCATAAGAAACTGAGCCAGACTTGTCTGTGAGTGTCAAGGAGTGTCGGACAGAGGTGTTGGTCAACAGTGGCCTGCCACAGGGTCAGGGCACTGAATACAACAATCCTGGGAGCTACCTGGCAAGCTGGCATTTTGAAGGAGGTCACTATTTCTGCCATTACCCCTATCATAGTTTGGCCTCAGGCCAAACTATAGGGAGGGAACACAGCCCCACCCATCAACAGAAAATCAGATTAAAGATTTACTGGGCACAGCCCTGCCCATCAGAGCAGGACCAGATTCCCCCACAGCCAGTCCCTCCCATCAGGAAGCTTGTATAAACCTCTTGTCCTTCTCCATCAGAGGGCAGACAGAATGAAAACCACAGTCACGGAAAATTAAACAAACTGCTCACACAGACCACAGCCTTGTCTAATTCAGTGAAACTATGAGCCATGCCATGTAGGGCCACCTAAGACAGACGGATCATGGTGTAAATTCTGGCAAGGCGTGGTCCACTGGAGAAGGGAATGGCAAACCACTTCAGTATTCGTGCCTTGAGAACCCCATGAACAGTATGAAAAGGAAAAAAGATAGGACACTGAAAGATGAACCCCCAGGTTGGTAGGTGCCCAGGATGCTCCTGGAGATCAGTGGAGAAATAGCTCCAGAAAGAATGAAGAGATGGATGGAGCCAAAGCAAAAACAACACCCAGTTGTGGATGTGACTGGTGATGGAAGTGAAGTCTGATGATGTAAAGAGCAATATTGCATAGGAGCCTGGTATGGTAGGTCCATGAATCAAGGCAAATTGGAAGTGGTCAAACAGGAGATGGCAAGAGTGAACGTCAACATATTAGGAACCAGTGAACTAAGATGGGCTGGAATGGGTGAATTTAACTCAGATGGCCATTATATCTACTACTGTGGGCAGGAATCCCCTAGAAGAAATGGAGTTGCCATCATGGTCAACAGAGGAGTCTGAAATGCAGCACTTGGATTCAGTCTCAAAAATCCCAGAATGATCTCTGTTCATTTCCGAGGCAAACCATTCAATATCACAGTAATCCAAGTCTATGCCCTGACCAGTAATGCCGAAGAAGCTGAAGTTGAATGGTTCTATGAAGACCTACAAGACCTTCTAGAACTAACATCAAAAAAAAAATATGTCCTTTTCATCCTAGGAGACTGGAATACAAAAGTAGGAAGTCAAGAGATACCTGGAGTAACAGGCAAGTTTGGTCTTGGAGTACAAAATGAAGCAGGGAAAAGGCTAACAGATTTTTCCCAAGAGAATGCACTGGTCATAGCAAACACCCTCTTCCAACAACACAAGAGACAACTCTACACGTGGACATCACCAGATGGTCAACACCGAAAGCAGATTGATTATATTCTTTGCAACCAAAGATGAGAAGCTCTATACAGTCAGCAAAAACAAGACCAGGAGCTGACCATGGCTCAGATCATGAACTCCTTATTGCAAAATTCAGCCTGAAATTGAAGTGACCTAAACAACAGACCAGGAGCTTTCCTGGTGGCTCTGCTGTAAAGAACCCGCCTGTGAGTGCAGGAGCCTCAGGTTTGCTCCCTGGGCTGGGAAGATCCCCTGGAGAAGGGAATGGGTAGCGACTCCAGTGTTCTTGCATGAGAAACCCTATGGGCAGGGGAGCTTTGTTGGCTACTGTCCGTGGGGTGGCTATGACTTAGCGACTGAGCAGACGTCCACGCAAACCACACAAATTTATCATCTTGTGGTCCTGGAGTTCAGAGTCCAAAATGTTTCTCACTGGGATAAAATCAAGTTGTTGGCAGATTTTCATTTCTGCCAGAGGCTCTTAGGAGAGAATCTGCTTGCCTTTTCCAGCCTCTGGGGGCTGCCTGTTTCTCGGGCCTCTTGAAGGCAGACAGCAGTCACATCAGTCCAGCATGTGCTTCCAAGGCGACACCTCCTCTGCCTCACAGTTACAAGGACAACCGGGGTTAACTGAGACCCATCCAGATGATCCAGGGAACTCTCCCAACCACAAAATCTTTACTTTATTCAAGTCTGCAAGATCTCTTGTGCCATATCAGGTAGCACATTCACAGATTTCTGGGATTAGGATATGGACAACTTTGGGGGACCTTTTTATTCTGCCTGCGATAGCCACTCCATGTAAAGGAGCAAGCCTCTACCAAAGCACTCGGTCTTCCCCATCTGACATGCTTTTACTTACATGTCTATTGTTATTTTACTTCATAGTCTATTGACCATCAATTAGCTTAGAAAGTAAGCAGCTTGAGGTCCAAGGACTTTATCTGCTCTATTTCCAGGGCCTGGACTGGAGACTCACACATGGCAAGCGTCCAACATATATTGTTGAATAAATTCTTCATCAGGATGTCACTCCCCCCAAAGAGAAACAGCATAAAAGACAGTTTCACAAGGTCCTGTTTTGGGCTCCTGACAGAGACCAAAACTTCAGATGACATTTCTCATCCAATAGTCTGTTTTTCTGCTTAGTGCAGATGAGAAGGAGGGAGAGAAGCAGGCCTCAAATACCTGTGAGTGTCATTTCTGCAGCCCTGCTGCGCACAGTTAGACTTGGTTCAGTACGGACCATCTGACACTTGTCTCATTATACCCTCCATCTGCGATATGATTCCTGTACCTGGAAGTGAAAATCAGTTTAAAAAGAGCAATTTATTATTAGCTTTTAAAACAAAATTAGGGCTTCGTACTTCACAATTATAATTGATCCGTGCCTCAAATTGTTTTTTAATTGTTAGATTCGCTCTAGGGAGAACCATCTATAATAGGATTTCTGAATTTGGCCGTCGAAGGGTGTTTTGCAGTTTTGGCAGCCAGTGATGAAAACCGGAAAAGTCCTTTTAAACTTTCCAATATGAATTACATAAAACAGTTAAAATTTTTACTTTAAAAATTAAAAATTTTAATTTAACAATTAAAAAAATTATAATTCTTGAATGAGCAATACGTGCACCTAGTGCAAAAAGAGTGTGTCGCAGCTTCCCGTCTGGTGGTGGCCCGTCTGGTGGTGGCCCAGTGAACTTCTCCAGCGATGGAAATGCCCCATTTTTGTGCTGCTCAACACAGTAACTACTGGTCATATGAGACGCTGAATCATTGGGATGCGGTTAGTACAACCAAAGAATGTTAACTATTTTTAATTTGCAACTGAATATATTTGGCTATAGTTTGGACAAAATGACTCTTGATACTAAGCCTCTCATTTGCCAAGCTATTTGAGTTTCTATGTTTTATGTATTATTTCTTGGGTACTGGTACATTTGCACACATGTACACATATTCTTAGGGACTTCTCAAGTGGCTCAGTGGTAATGGATCCACCTGCTGACACAGGAGACGTGGGTTCCATCGCTGGGTCGAGCAGATCCCCTGGAGGAGAACATGGCAACCTACCCCAGTGTTCTTGCCTGGTGGGCTTCAGTCCATGGGGTCATAAACAGTTGGACACAACTTAGAGACTAAAGGACAGCAACACATGTTTTTACCTTTATGAAAAGCTATTGTTTCTGGGAGTTTTGGTTTGTTGGTTTTGTTTCCAATACTGTGATCTTGGTGTGTGGGAAGCAAGTATTGATGACACGGCTCTCCTGGGATGATGCTGCCCCTCTGACTGTCCACGTGAGCTCAGCCTTTGCTCGTGGAAGACAGTTGACATGAAATAAAAGAATGTGAAGCCTCAGATGGTGATCAGCTTCCTCAGGGTCACAGATCAGGAAATGACAACCCTAAACTTTTTTGTTTTTTTAATATTTTCCCCTAATGCCTTCCTGGATCTGTCCTAAGAAAGCTTCCAAACCAAATCCAAAGCTGGACTCCTGGGAATGTTTCACCATCACATGAATGACAATGATTTACCTTATGGGCCTGATTGCAATGCTAGTGAGGTTTTGCATGGGTTTCAGTTGAGGCAATGGATTTTTCCTGTGTCATCAGGCTACCCTTGTGAATTCCCTTGGTGAATAATTTGGTTAGCAAAAGTGCCATTTGACAAGACTCAAAAGAGGAACTATCTTCCCTCATTTTTCTTGTTTCAATTTCTCCAGCTGTGTAGTAGCCGCAGTTCTCTGAGAGGTCGTTTGAAATGGGCGATAAGCTTTTTTTATTTCATGGGAAGTCTCAAAGACACTCTTCAAAAGTCAGTTGTATGGCAGCACAGGAACGGCGAGAGAGTTTCCTTTGTGCCCAGAAGAGCAGAGACCGCTCCTCGGTATCTTTCATCTTTGGAAAGGGTCACAAAAGATAAACTGCTCCCGATGGCCTTTTCTCCCTAATCTCTCTCTCTCCAGTAAGACATCAGTCTCGTCTAACTGGCTATTTGGGTAAATGTTGAAGCCTGTCTGGTGAGTGTTGATTTTACAGGCAACGTAGTAGTTTCTGTAAGATGACGTATAAAGAAAAAGGCAAAGCAGAGTGATAAGCGCTGAAAATACCATAGCATGGAAATAACAGTTGTTTTCACTTTCAGAACACCCTTCTGTACAGGTCTTGCACCGCTGCGAAGCCGCATAGAGAAGCACGTGGGGAACGCATGTGAACGGGATCATGCTCCGTATGTGGTTCTGCAAACTGATTGTTTAAAACCCAGCAGTAGCGTGTGTATATTTCAAATACTAAAGTTAGCATGATAAAAACATCCATTAAGTACCTTTCTCATTGGTTTAAGTTTTTGTGTGTGTGTGTGCAACTGGCAGGTCTTATGAGAAGCATGTTAAGCACATTATCTCAAGTGACTTGAATGACTACTCTCTGAGACGGTTACTTCTGGAGAGATGAAATAAATTGCCCGAGATAATACAGCTAACAAATGGTAGGATGGGGACTTGAACCGTGGTCTGTCTGATACCAATGTCTGTGACCTTGAACATTACGTTTTACTGTCCACATGGTGATTTTTAATGACTGGTTTGCAATCCATTGTGTTACCTCACAATTTCTTTAGCATGGGTGGTAAAAATCTTTATCACATTTGATTACCTAACTCTGGAGACAAGATTCCATCTAGAAGTATTGCAGGAAGAGGGACCCCTTCCAGGGCCCAAAACTGGGCTTTTGTCTAACACTCGGAAATGAATTGTCCGAGGAGACACACGTGCTGACAAAGCAGGAGGTTTTATTGGGGAAGGGCACCCGGGTGGAGAGCAGTAGGGTAAAGGAACCCAGGAGAACTGCTCTGCCCTGTGGCTCGCAGTCTCGGGTTTATGGTGATGGGATTAGTTTCCAGGTGGTCTTTGGCCAATCATTCTAATTCAGCATCTTTCCCGGTGGCGCGCGCATCACTCAGCCAAGATGAATGCTAGGGAGAGGGATTCTGGGAAGTGGGCTGACACTCGGTGTCTCCTTTAGACCTTTCCTGAACTCTTCTGGGTGGTTGGTGGTGGCTTATTAGTTCCGTATTCCTTACCAGGATCTCCTGTCATAAAACAGCTCGTGCAGGTGGTTACTATGGTGCCTGGCCGGGGGGCGGGGTGGGGGGGGCGGCTCCAATCAGTGTGCTCCCCCTAACAGAAGAATGACTGTTCTGTCCCTTTGAGTCCAGCTCCTCTGCTTCATGTCAGTTGCCAAGTTTTAAACTTTCTAAATTTCTTGCTGCACCAAGGATTTGATAGAAATAGTCTTGTGATGATGTGAGAGGGAATGGTTGCCTTGAGCGAAGACAAGGTTTTTCCATGCTGCTGCATCTGCCTTTAATCTAGAGAAGGAAAACCAGCAACAACAGTAACAGTCCCCTTAACACAGTGACTTCCGGTTCTCTGTTCTCCCTGCCTGAGTGTTCAGGACAGGCTTCCCAAATGAGAAATTGCCAGCTCATCACTAAGAGATGAAGAGAGCTTCTTTGACACCAGATAAAGCTGTTAATCACCCATTGTTCATTCTTTAGCAGTCCCCAATTGTTTCATTAGCTGAGAGGAGAAAATGCCAGTTCATTTCTTATTGAAATACAGGGCCAGTGCGAAGTTGCATGCTTTTACTCAGAGAACACGTAAGGCTGTTGTTTTAGGGGTAATGTCTTGGATGAAAACAAAATCTGTATCATCATTGTCCCCTCCCCACCAATCCTGGTAAATAACAGAAAGAAAGAAAAAAAAAATCCCATGATGATCTCTCTTTTAAACAACCGAAGATTTCACATCGTGTTTAGTGTGTAAGGAAGATCTTGAGAATAAAACTACATCCAGGCTATTGAATACTTGTCAACATTTCATCCCAACACTACAATAAAATAATTTCACTTTTCACTTGATATTTTGTGTAATACCTATAATAATATCAAAAAATGCTTTGTCTGTACTGTTATGTGTTTTACAATTGAAGGGTGAGTTTATTGCATTTTATGTGAATTGAGCCAAAAAACTACAGACCTTATGAAAGAATGAAAAGGATGTGACTGGATTTGAAAGCAGGTCCCACACTCCCATTGGCAAACTCTAAGTGCAGTTCAAGTTCAAGAATGGGAAGAGTGGGAGTTTATTTGTATGTATGCATTTCAGTTAAGGAATACCTCGACCTCAATATAAATATAATGGGTCATTGATTGAAAGCCGAAAGTTAAAATGCCCCTCCGCTTTCAATGAAGAGAGAGCTTGTACCTTTCCTAGCTGAATTCTTCAAGTGTGTTTTAGCTAAAGGTTTGAAGGCTATTTGGATATTGACACTGTAATGACTAAAGGTAAAAAAGACTTGAAATAAGGTTCTAAATTTGGAATTAACTAATCACAATCAGTTATTATCTTGAGGGTCTCTTGCTTTGCTTTTCTCACTTCTCCAAACCCCTTTTCTGATAATTTTTCTTTTTTCCTGAGATTTGTTAGAAAGATAAAAACAAACCAAACAGGAAACAGAAGATTCAAATATGAATCACCTAAGCCTTTTTTCCACCTAAAATTATCTAGGGCCTGGAACAATTGCTTTGGTGATTCCTTTGTCGCTTGGAACCTGAAATATTACCCATTTAGAAAGGCAAGCAGGCAGTTGACAGGAAGAAATCTTGAAAGACTCTACTGAACCGAGTCTTGCTGTTTGATGATATAGTTGTTGCTGTTTTTTAATTTTCCCAGACTGGGTCACCCACCTGCAAAATGCTCTTGTCTGGCAAGAGCTGATGTTTGATAAACCAGCTCTAGACTTTTGAAATTCAGCTGTATCCAACTAATCATGGCTATTTTTTTTTAACTTTATAAAAAAGGATGTGTTGAGAAGATACAAAGGATATGCTGGTATAATCAATGTGCTCTGTGCCCTTCACTGCAGAGTCGCTCTATCCATGCGCACAGACGCAAATGCTCACCTCCGAGACGGCACATTCCTTCCAGCCATAATGGCTAGAATGCCTGCATGTGAAGTGATGCGGTATTGTATCTTACTATGGTATTGTATCTTACTAAAGAGATAATGCACATTGATTCAACTCTAAAAGGAGGAGATAGATAGATATTTATCTGTTTTTCATTTAGATTGAGATCAGAGACTGCATCTTGTTCCTCATTATTTCAACAAAACTTAGAAAAGTGCCTGGTGGATAGTAAAGTGGAAGTGAAGTCGCTCAGTCGTGTCCAGCTCTTTGAGACCCCGTGGACTGCAGCCCACCAGGCTCCTCCGTCCATGGGATTCTCCAGGCAAGAGTACTGGAGTGGGTTGCCATTTCCTTCTCCAGAGGGTCTTCCCGACCCAGGGATGGAACCCAGGTCTCCCGAATTCCAGGCAGACGCTTTAGCCTCCGAGCAGGTGTAGCATAAATATTTGCTGATTAAATGCGTGAATGACTACAGCATGGTTCTGATACGAACCATCAGCTGCTCTCCACTACTGCTGTGCCGTGCTTATTTGCCTTTACATCTACAGAAGGAAAATTAATAATAACAATAAGAATACTTTAACACACGAATTCTCTGTATCTAACTATGAGATAGATAGCATCACCCGCTCGATGGACAGGAATCTGAACAAACCTCAGGGGATAGTGGAAGACAGAGGAGCTTGGTGTGCTGCAGTCCATGGGGTTGCAAAGAGTCAGACATGACTTAGTGAGTGAACAACAGGAAAACTTTGTTCAAGCTATTTTGCTTAACTGCTTTTTCTTTGTTTATGCATTTTATCACTCCCTTAGCTAGTGATGAAACTCCAGAAGGCCTAGGAGCTGAAAGCCTTTTTCTGCAAATGAGCAACACGGACAGGGAGGAGCCTCTGTGCCCTGGAGGGCCATGAGGGCCCTGCTTGCCTGCAGTCCCGGTTTCTCGTTGACCCTCTGTATTCCTGAGGGGAACAAGAGCAGGACAGGAGAGGGAATGGTTTATCATAAACTCAGCAGGGCAACTCGGTTTTAAGGGGACTCAGTTTCAACTTTACTCATTAAAGTTAAAAAAAAAAACAAAAACATTATTTCAGTCTCTGACAACAGTGTAGAGATACAGACAAACCCCCCATCTGTGCTCAGGCACCTCCGACACTGCGACCCTACAGACTGTAGCCCGCCAGGCTATTGTGTCTATGGGATTCTCCAGGCAAGAACACTGGAGTGGGCTGCCATGCCCTCCTCCAGGGGGTCTTCCCGACCAGGGGTCGAACCTGCGTCCCTTGTGTCCCCCGCATTGGCAGGTGGGCTCTTCACCACTGGCGCCACCTGGGAAGCCCATAAATCTCCCATAATGAGGAAAATGTAAAGGGTAGATGGGTACCACTACAACAAACATCTTACTAAAGTAGGCCTGAACTGCAAAAAAGAAAAAAGAGGGAAATCCTTGATGAGGGATCTAAAAGCAGAGATGAGGCTCTTGATGGAGACGCGGGCCAGCGCTGTTGCTAGGCCCTGTTCTTCCAGGCCCGTTTCCTCCCAGCTTCTCTTTAAAACTATTGCTTAGGATCCCTTGAAAACTGGTTTCCAAATAGACTGGCTCAAGAGAGGCACTCACAGAAAACTGGAGGGCGGAAGGGAGAAGCCAGCGTGTCGCTAAAGAGAGGGCCACGGGCCCGAGATGGCGTCAGCTGTGCTGAGGGCCCAGTCCTGAATCTGGGTCTAACACCTGACTTCATGCAGCTTAGACCTTCTCTGGGAATGCAATCTTTTTTCTCTTCTTTAGGGTTTGTTTATTTATTTACTGCAGTGTAATTGATGTACAACGTCGTGTTAGTTTCAAGTGTATAGCAAAGTGACTCAGTTATATATAGTCATGTATATAACTATATACACACACACACGCACACACGCGCACACACGCGCACACATGCGCGTGCACACACACGCACACACGCACACACGCACACACGCACACACGCGCACACACACACGCACACACAAACACACGCACACACACGCACGCAATAACTATATATACACACACGCACACACGCACACACACGCACACACACGCACACACATGCACACACACGCACACACACACGCAATAACTATAAACACACACACGCACATACACACGCACACACACGCACACACACGCACACGCACATATATGAGTTTCCCGGGTGGCACCGCCGTAAGGAATCTGCCTGCCATTCAGGAGACGCTAGAGATGTGGTTAGAAGAACCCCTGGAATAGGAAAGAGCAACCCAGGATCCTTGCCTGGAAAATTCCACGGACAGAGGAGCCCGGTGGGCTACAGTCCAGGCGGTTGTCACGTCAGCCGTGCCGGAGCACACATACACGTTTCTAATTCCTTTCCGGCGTGGATTACTGCGAGAGAGGGAACAGATTCCCCGTGCTCCGTGCCAAATCCTCGCTGTCTACCTGTTTCATATGTGGCGGTGCATATCTGTGAGCCCCTCACTGCCCCTCTGGTAGCCGTAGGTTTCTTTTCTGCTTGTGAGTCTCTCTGCTTTGTAAATAAGCTCATGTGTCTTCTCTGTTTGGATCCCACGCATGAGTGGCAGCTTGTAATATCTGCATCTCTCTGTCTGGCCACTTCAGTCAGTGTGACAGTCCCTAGGTCCATCCATGCTGCCGCCAATGGGTGGTCCCCTTCCCTTAGAGACTGAGTGATGTCCGATTGCGTGTCTGCGCCGTGTCTTTATCCGCTCATCTGTCGGTCTGCATTTAGGTTGCTCCCATGACTTGGCTATTGTTGTGAACAGTGCTGCTGTGAACAGTGGGGGCATGTCACCTTTTGAGTTAGAGTTCTAACCTCTTCCAGATACATTCCCAGGGGTGGGACTGCAGGGTCACATAGCAGCTCTGTTTTTACGTTTTGAAGTCTGCTCCACACTATTTTCTAGAGTGGCTGTACCAGTTTACAGCTGGAGTGTAGTCTTATGAGCCAGTCTGGACTTTTCTGCTCAGCCGCAGGGAGGCAGTCTGCAATGACCCTCTTTATCCCTCTTCCCTCCCCCGAGGAAGAAGAGGTGGTTTGCATGATGAGACTTGTGTGGTCGCTTCCCCACAGAAAGAGGATGTTCTGGCCCCAGATAGTCCCATGTTTTCTTTTGCTAACACCATGGCCCTTGCCTCACCCTCCTCTCTATCAGGGAGGCCTCAGTTCAGTTCAGTTCAGTTGCTCAGTCGGGTCCAACTCTTTGTGACCCCATGAACTGCAGCACGCCAGGCCTCCCTGTCCATCACCATCTCCCGGAGTTCACTCAGACTCACGTCCATCGAGTCCGTGATGCCATCCAGCCATCTCATCCTCTGTCATCCCCTTCTCCTCCTGCCCCCAATCCCTCCCAGCACCAGAGTCTTTTCCAATGAGTCAACTCTTCGCATGAGGTGGCCAAAGTACTGGAGTTTCACCCTCAGCGTCATTCCCTCTAAAGAAATCTCAGGGCTGATCTCCTTCAGAATGGACTGGTTGGATCTCCTTGCAGTCCAAGGGACTCTCAAGAGTCTTCTCCAACACCACAGTTCAAAAGCATCAATTCTTCGGTGCTCAGCCTTCTTCACAGTCCAACTCTCACATCCATACATGACCACAGGATAAACCATAGCCTTGACTAGACGGACCTTAGTCGGCAAAGTAATGTCTCTGCTTTTGAATGAGCTGTCTAGGTTGGACATAACTTTCCTTCCAAGGAGTAAGTGTCTTTTAATTTCATGGCTGCAGTCACCTCTGTAGTGGTTTTGCAGCCCAGAAAAATAAAGCATGACACTGTTTCTACTGTTTCCCCATCTATTTCCCATGAAGTGATGGGACCCGATGCCATGATCTTCGTTTTCTGAATGTTGAGTTTTAAGCCAACTTTTTCACTCTCCTCTTTCACTTTCATCAAGAGGCTTTTTAGCTCCTCTTCACTTTCTGCCATAAGGGTGGTGTCATCTGCATATCTGGGGTTATTGATATTTCTCCCGGCAATCTTGATTCCAGCTTGTGTTTCTTCCAGTCCAGCGTTTCTCATGATGTACTCTGCATAGAAGTTAATAAGCAGGGTGACAATATACAGCCTTGATGTACTCCTTTTCCTATTTGGAACCAGTCTGTTGTTCCATCTCCAGTTATAACTGTTGCTTCCTGACCTTCATACAGATTTCTCAAGAGGCAGGTCAGGTGGTCTGGTATTCCCATCTCTCTCAGAATTTTCCACAGTTTATTGTGATCCACACAGTCAAAGGCTTTGGCATAGTCAATAAAGCAGAAATAGATGTTTTTCTGAAACTCTCTTGCTTTTTCCATGATCCAGCAGATGTTGGCAATTTGATCTCTGGTTCCTCTGCCTTTTCTAAAACCAGCTTGAACATCAGGGTTCACGTATTGCTGAAGTCTGGCTTGGAGAATTTTGAGCATTACTTTACCAGCATGTGAGATGAGTGCAATTGTGTGGTAGTTTGAGCATTCTTTGGCATTGCCTTTCTTTGGGATTGGAATGAAAACTGACTTTTCCCAGTCCTGTGGCCACTGCTGAGTTTTCCAAACTTGCTGGCATATTGAGTGCAGCACTTTCACAGCATCATCTTTCAGGATTTGAAATAGATCAACTGGAATTCCATCACCTCCACTAGCTTTGTTCGTAGTGATGCTTTCTCAGGCCCACTTGACTTCACATTCCAAGATGTTTTGCTCTAGATTAGTGATCACATCATCATGATTATCTGGGTCATGAAGATCTTTTTTGTTCATTTCTTCTGTGTATCTTGCCACCTCTTCTTAATATCTTCTGCTTCTGTTAGGTCCAGACCATTTCTGTCCTTTATCAAGCCCATCTTTGCATGAAATGTTCCCTTGATATCTCTGATTTTCTTGAGGAGATCTCTAGTCTTTCCCATTCTGTTCTTTTCCTCTATTTCTTTGCATTGATCGCTGAGGAAGGCTTTCTTATCTCTTCTTGCTATTCTTTGGAACTCTGCATTCAGATGCTTATATCTTCCCTTTTCTCCTTTGCTTTTTGCCTCTCTTCTTTTCGCAGCTATTTGTAAGGCCTCCCCAGACAGCCATTTTGCTTTTTTGCATTTCTTTTCCATGGGGATGGTCTTGATCCCTGTCTCCTGTAGAATGTCACGAACCTCATTCCATAGTTCATCAGGCACTCTATCTATCAGATCTAGACCCTTAAACCTATTTCTCATTTCCACTGTATAATCATAAGGGATTTGATTTAGGTCATACCTGAATGGTCTAGTGGTTTTCCCTACTTTCTTCAATTTAAGTCTGAATTTGGCAATAAGGAGTTCATGATCTGAGCCACAGTCAGCTCCCGGTCTTGTTTTTGTTGACTGTATAGAGCTTCTCCATCTTTGGCTGCAAAGAATATAATCAATCTGATTTCGGTGTTGACCATCTGGTGATGTCCATGTGTAGAGTCTTCTCTTATGTTGTTGGAAGAGGGTGTTTGCTATGACCAGTGCACTTTCTTGGCAAAACTCTATTAGTCTTTGCCCTGCTTCATTCCACATTCCAAGGCCAAATTTGCCTGTTACTCCAGGTGTTTCCTGACTTCCTACTTTTGCATTCCAGTCCCCTATAATGAAAAGGACATCTTTTTTGGGTGTTAGTTCTAAAAGGTCTTGTAGGTCTTCATAAAACCATTCAACTTCAGGTTCTTCAGCGTTACTCATTGTGGCATAAACTAGGATTACTGTGATATTGAATCGTTTTTCTTGGAGACTAACAGAGATCATTCTGTCGTTTTTGAGACTGCATCCAAGAACTGCATTTCAGACTCTTTTGTTGACCATGATGGCTACTCCATTTCTTCTGAGGGATTCCTGCCTGCAATAGTAGATGTAATGGTCATCTGAGTTAAATTCACCCATTCCAGTCCATTTTAGTTCGCTGATTCCTAGAATGTCGATGTTCACCCTTGCCATCTCCTGTTTGACCACTTCCAATTTGCCTTGATTCATGGACCTGACATTCCAGGTTCCTATGCAATATTGCTCTTTACAGCATCGGACCTTGCTTCTATTACCAGTCACATCCACAACTAGATATTGTTTTTGCTTTGGCTCCATCCCTTCATTCTTTCTGGAGTTTTTTCTCCACTGATCTCCAGCAGCATATTGGGCACCTAATGACCTGGGGAGTTCCTCTCTTGGTATCCTATCATTTTGCCTTTTCCTACTATTCATGGGGTTCTCAAGGCAAGAATACTGAAGTGGCTTGCCATTCCCTTCTCCAGTGGACCACATTCTGTCAGACCTCTCCACCAGGACCCACCCGTCTTGGGTGGCCCCACTGGCATGGCTTGGTTTCATTGAGTTGGACAAGGCTGTGGTCCTAGTGTGATTAGACTGACTAGATTTCTGTGAGTATGGTTTCAGTGTGTCTGCCCTCTGATGCCCTCTTGCAACACCTACCATCTTACTTGGGTTTCTCTTACCTTGGCATGGGGTATCTCTTCACGGCTGCTCCAGCAAAGCACAGCCACTGTTCCTTACCTTGGACGAGGGGTATCTCCTTACCACCGCCGTTCCTGACCTTAAACGTGGGATGGCTGCTTTAGGCCCTCCTGTGCTGTGCAGCCACCACTCCTGGCCTCGGGCGTGGGTGGCTCCTCCCAGCTGCCGCCCCTGGCCTCGGGCTCCGAGTGGCTCCTCAAGGTCACCGCCCCTGGCCTCGGGCGCGAGGTGGCTTCTCCTGGCCTCCACTGATCTCGGACAAAGGGTGTTTCCTCCCAGCCGCCACTGGCCTCGGACGTGGGGTAGCTCCTCCTGGCCGCTGCCCTGACCTCGGGAGGCCTGGCATGCTGCAATTCATGGGATCGCAAAGAGTCGGACACAAGTGAGCGACTGAACTGAACTGAACTGATGAGCTTATTTGATGGACAAATAGTGGTTGTTTTGGATATGTAAAATTAAATCCATTATTTGACATCTTTCAAGCAACCTATGACAAGAAACATTTAACCCCAGTCCTTCTAGAGTCTTCTAGATCTGACTGGAAATAAAAACAAGAACCGTGTCAGAACTCAGGCAAGGACGCTGCATAGGTCCAGTGTTTTAATACGTTCAGCTGTGCAGAATGCAGATGAAACGAATTTAAATATTTGAGAGAATTATGTTGCAATTTCCAGGAAATAAGTAGAGAATCTATAGTAGCAGAAGGGGTTCAGGCTGAGCACCCCCAAATATGCCACTTTGGCACGTGGGTCTTTTTTTGGGGGGGAGGGTTGTTTTGACCTGAAGACAACCAATGTTCAGAAGAGTCAAGGAGAGTTTTTTCCCTCCATTTTAACTACCTAAAAGAATTTAGATGGGTGTGGGGGCAGAGGGGTGGGGAGAGGGGACTGAATCTGAGGGAGAGCTATTAGCAGAGATAACTTTGTCCCAGTGACCTATCTACAAGGCAGGGCAAACAGCTAATTACCAAACATCTGTTCTTTTTATTACCCTGCAAATTACCCTCCTCCCCTGGAAGCCCCAGGCCCCATCCCATCCCTTAGATCAGAATAACATGTTTAAGTCTCAGCTGCCTGACTCGTCCTTGGGTCTCAGTTTTTATGGGGTTCCCTTATGTATGTAATTAAATTTGAGCTTCTTCTGTTAGTCTGTGTTTTGGAGGTTTCGCTGGTGGTCCTGTGGCTAAGACTCCAAGTTCCTCACGCAGGGGACCCCTGGTAAGGGAGCTAAATCCTAAATGCTGCAGCGAAAACCCCTCATGACACAACTAAGAAATGACACAGCCAAATAAATAAATAAAAATAAATTTTAAAAATCTGTCTGTTGTCAATTTATTAAACCAGCCAAAGAAACCAGAAAGGAAGAAGGAAAATTTTCTCTCCCCAACAATCCACAGTCATTTACTTCAAAAGGTGTACATAAACAACAGAAGGGCCTGCAGATACACAAAACTAAACTCTGATACAGTAGAAATATTTTGTAAAAGGATACATGAGGTCTTCTACAAGTTTTAAGTAAAGAACAACCGTAAAGAATCAGAGTAAAAAGTCCTTTCAGACAGATTGGCCACAAAAATAGAGGAGGATTTGGGGAATAGAATGTCTGTGTTATCAAGGCAATTCACCGAAGAGTGCATTTACACAGTTGGAATAATCAGGGGAAAGGGGTGAATTCCACCCAGAAAGTCTGCGAGGGAGTCTAGGTAATGACTGAATTTGATGGAGACGAAGAACCAGTGGGCCCTGCAAACAGTAGTTCGTCTCAAAGAAGGGAAAGCAGGAGACTCACCCCTAATGCTGAATGAAAGGGAGAGCTACAGGTGGTGAGTGGCGGACTTCCTTGGTGTCCAGTGGTTAAGAGCTCACCTGGCAACGCAGGAAGCGTGAGTTCAGTCCCCGCTTGGGGAACTAGGATCCCACATGCCTTGAAGCAACTAAGCTCACAAGCCACAGCTCGAGTCTGTGCACTGCAGCAAAGGGACGCATGAGGCAACCGAGACCCGACACCGTCAAATTAAAAGAAAAAAATAGGGTGAGTGGGCAAAATGAGAGGATAGTTCCAGGAAACCGGTAAAACATCAATTGCAGGGGAAAAAAACACAGGCATAGTGAGTATAAGCATCAGACATAAAAGAAGGAAACCTCACTAAGCTAAAAAACAAAAACAAAACCCACCAAATCTACAACTCAAAAAAAAAAAATTAACAACTATTTTGCTGAAATGAATGAGAGACTACGTAGACAAATATTAATAAAATATTTGAATTTCAAGCACAAAGAAATAATCTTTCAAGACTGAAGACTCAAACAGATTACCTAAAATGAAGAAAAGTCTATTAAATAAATTGAAGACTCTGGACAAAGAATGATAAAGCAAGAGATAAAAATTTAGGGGGATGTGGTTAAAGCTCTTCTCAGAGAACAATTTATTTTTTTGAATGCTTTAAAAAAATTGATGCTATCCTTTTAGAAAAGCACACATTTACTCATCTGACCGCATCGGGTCTTGGCTGTGGCATGGGAGGCCTTTCCTTGCAGCTGTCCAGCTTCTCTCCATTGAGGCGCTCAGGCTCCGTAGCTGGAGGCATGTGGGCTCTTAGTTCCTTGACCAGGACTGACCCTGCATTCCCTGCCTTGGAAGATGGATTCTTAACCACTGGACCACCAGGGAAATCCCCAAATCCTTTTATTATTAAGAAAGACCAGACACTGTTGAGCTAACTGATAAGTAGTTAGATACAAAGCTTTGAGGATAAAGGCAATGACAGCCTTTAGTATATACACTGTGCAGTCTCTCAGTCATGCCTGACTCTTCGCAGCCCCGTGGACTGCAACACGCCAGGCTCCTCCGTCTTTCCCCTTCCCCTAAAATTCTTGTCCGTTGAGTGGCTGATGTTAACCATATCATCCTCGTTCACCCTCTTCTCTTTTCTCCTTCAATCTTTCCCAGCGTCAGGGTCTTTTCCAATGAGTTGGCTCTTCGAAACAGGTGGCCAAAGTTTTGGAGCTTGAGTTTCTGCAACAGTCCTTTCAGTGAATGTTCAGGGTTGATTTTCTTTAGGTTTGACTGATTTTATTTGCTTGCAGTCCGAGGGACTCTCAAGAGTCTTCTCCAGCACCACACACATATATATTTTTCCATATCATTTTCATGGATTTGCCAGTGTTTCTGAGACTGTTCTGAGAAACAGGATTTCTGAGTCAAAGGGAAATTTTGTATGTGTCCTCGCTGTATATTGCCAAGCCTCTCTCTGTAGGGACCAATTCATTTACAGGCTCACCACCAATACTTGGAAGAGCCACCTTCCATGGCTTCACCAACAGAATGCATTGCCAACTTTTGAATTTCTGCCTGATGGGTGAGAAGTGGGTGGTAGCAAAACAAAGGAGCTCATTATCCTGAGCAAAGTCATCCTTTCATTCCCAAGACCTTTAAGGGTCGTTAGTGTTCTTTTCAGTGAACTATGTATTTTTATATTAGTACAACTTCACAAAAAATTAGATAAATTCTATTGTCTGCAGAATGATAGTATGTGTGTCCAAGTGGAGAGCTTCAAATTAGCTGAAAATATTGAAAGAATAAGCAGCATTTTATAAAAAGGTTTATACATGAAGTAATTACATGTAATTCAGTATCTTTATATATAGCAGTCATATATAATAAAACATTAAATTTACATTAGCAGTAAACTGCATTCTTCCAAAGAGAGGGGGGAAAAAACCCTAAAAGGTGTGTTTTTTTTTTTGTCTGTGCTTGTGGGTTTGTTTGTTTGTTTTTTCTTCATGGTTTGTGGGATCTTATTTCCCCCAACCAGACCAGAAACTGGATCTGTACCTCTGTCCATGGAATTCTCAGAAAGATGTACTTTTAAAGTAAAGAAAATGGAAAAATTTATGGAAACATAAATACTTAACTATGATATAGCAAACCATATTTCTGAGTGGTAAATATTAGTTTTCTAAAGGTGTGGCATCTTCTTAGATTAATTTGCAGCTGTAAACAATTTTAATCAAAACCCCAGAGGAATTCATTTTTTTCTCCTTTAGTTGACGAAGTAAAATCTCATGTTCATTTGAAAGAATAAATAATGCGGAAGCTTGATGAGACTCTTTTTTTAAAGAAGCATAGTTAGGTGGGGCTTTGTCAGCAGTTATTTACTTACTTATAGAGATAGCAATTTACACATAGTTCTTGTGAACCAAGGTGATCTGTGGAGATGCATGGACAGGATAGAAAGTTGGAGTGATAGACCTAACTATTAGATCTGTGATGAACAAACCATTTCCAATTGAGAGACGTTTGTTGTTTTGACTCTCCTCTTTCAAGTGTATTTAAGTTTTCTTTTTCTTGAAAGTAGAAAAACATTCTTAATCATCAGACTGGATCCATCTAGAATTTAGGTGTTGGAACTTGTCGCTTTCTTTTTTCTTCATAAATGATACTTATCCAACTCTTAAGCCTTTATTTCTTTTGATAGCAGAAAATATAAGCTTTCCAAATTACAGGAACTTCGGTGTGCGGTCTGCATACATTTGATTCTGACCTTCTCTCCAGAAGGATCTGAGGTCAGGGCTGTGTGCGGGAGGGGCTGTGGGTTTCCATGGTGTCTGTGCTGCCCTGGCCTCCGGGGAAAGGCTTGTGGTCCCCATCAGAACTCTCTCCGTCCCACCCAGCGTCCGCGCCCCACCTGGCCGCCCCGGCTCCCGCCGCGGTCCCTACCGTCCTCTGCGCGCCTCTGCCTGTGCGGCCAGCGTGCACCCTCTGCCTAGCCGCTCGGCCCAGCGGGCCTCTGGTTTCCCCAGCCCGTCATCCCTCTCTCCGTCCGTCCTTGAGCAGTAGAAGCGTTCGCAGTTCTGCCCGGCCTCTCTGGGGCCTACCCCAGGGGCTGGCGAACATGCCCTGCTGGCCCGGAGTGGGGAATGATGTGTCTAGTTTTCAACCGTTGAAAAAGGTTCAAACAAAGAATAATATTTATGATATGCAAATACATGAAATTCATACATGTACAATTCAGATGCTAAATAATGCTGGGGTCCAGCCCCGGTGCTTCCAGGGTAATTTGAAGGTGGGGACGGAGTCGGCATCCTGGAAAAAACTTACTTAATTACAGATATAGAGGGAGATTAGAAACAGATAGTGTAGTAGGAGAATTAGTGGAGAAAAGAGGCTGAACTACTGGTTTACATGGAATCCCAATCACCACCTACGTAGGCCACAGGCATCTTTCCATTCTCCCGAAGGAGAGGAGGCACTGAGGCCTCCCTGGTCCAACCTCAGAAGCCCAGGCAGAATTAGCAGGCTTGGTGAGTACCCACATTTCAGATGGGAATTCAGCCAGGAAAACGGGGAGCGAGAAAGAAACGACACGGGGGAACCAGTCTTTCCAGAAACTGATCCGATTTCTTTATTTTTCAGGTTTGTTTATATACCTTTTTGTTATACGTAGGGATGAATACAGAGTCACACGGGGGTCAGCAGACCTGACCCTTGTCACAATCAGGTGCTTCATATAAAATTATACAAAGGTCTGACGCGTTTCATCATCTTCTGGCCATGAGGTCTGCTGACATTTTATGGCCCTTTCTGATACCGGTCAGTTAACCAGAAAACTTATTTTTCCAGGGGTGATTTTTTTCTTAAATCAGGCGCCACCCTCCAAATAAGGTTGCATTCCTATAGGGTGAGGGTGTAGTGAGTTACAATCAAGAAAGGAATTTACTTAACCTAAGGTTTAACATGATTAATCTTAAAGGTTAATACTTATTTCTCCTATATGCTAGTTATATTCATTATAAGGGCAGGAATATGGAGATTTAGCAGCAAATATTGGCTCAACAAATGTAAACCCTTCACCAATGTTCCCCTTAAGATCTATTTTGTCTTAAGATAGTGATAAAGTTACATTTTTACATAGCATAGTGATTTATAACAAAGTAGTGATCTATAACAAAAGAGAAGATTCATTAACTCAAAAAGTCTAGTATTGCTAACATCAAAAAACTACTATATTTCCTTTTCTATATTCCAAATACATTGATTAATATATTCCCAGGTACCTAAGGATATGGAGGCCTGATGGCAATCATTGACTCATCAATGAAAAAAGCCCTGTGCTGATACTCCAAACTCTCTGTGCTGTTTATGGTTGAGAGGTTGTCACATGAGCTAGTCTGTCAGCAGAGAGGTTTGACCTGAGACATCCTTGTCACACCCAGGGCAGGGAATTAGCAGTAATTATTGGCATGACAAATGAAAAAACCCTTCACCAATATAATTCCTAATCAACCCACTATACTATACTAATAATTTTCTAACTTCTCAAAAGAGTCTGTATTTAGAAAGTTTTAAATCATCTCATGCCTCTCACAGTTGGGAGGCTGTAAACAATCACATGCGGCCGGACGAGCCTGATCAGGCAGGCCAGAGAACCTCCAGAGTTCGTAAGTGGAAACACTCTTGTCACGCCCAGGAATTTTTATTAACTGGAGCAAGTTAACTCCTTCTCTGAGAGAAATGGTTATGGGGGAGAGCTCCTCGTAAAGTACTCTGGTTTTGGGGGTAGATGCTCAGGAACAGGGGGTTCCCTGAGGCTTGATCACGCCTTTGCATATGCCAAGCTTCCTTCCTCATGACCTTTGCCATGGGCGGAGTTCCTCACGCTGGGTCCCAACAAAATAATAAAGTGTTATTGGAATATAACCACACCCGTTGCTTTAATGTCATCTACAGCTACTTTTCTGTGACAAGGACAGTGTTGAGTAGGCACAGAGATTGTATGGCCTGAGAAGTCTGAGCTATTTAATATTTGGCCTTTGGCAGAATGGCTCAGCAGTAGAGAATTTGTCTGCAGTGTAGGAGACGTGGGTTCGATGTCTGGGTCAGGAGCATCCTTTGAAGAACAGTCTACCATTCTTACCAGGAAATCTGGTAGACAGAGAAGGCTGACGGGCTACAGTCCATGGGGTCACAAAAGAGCTGGACATGACTTAGCGACTAAACAACAGCAAAACAAGGAAAAAGTGTGATAGCTCTTGACCCACAAGGGTGCATGGGACTCCGTGGGCTCAGACTATTTCCTACAGCTTCTCACGTAACCACTGCAGTGGTGCCAACTGGTGCCTGTCTGGGTGAGAGCAGGGGCTTGTGAAGGGTTCTTCAGGCTTCCTGGATTCTACTAACAGATGGGAAAAGAGGCCAAACCTCTCTGCTTTGTAAAACTTCTCTTTGATTTCTGCCATCTTCCTGCCAAGGCTGTGGTCTGGTTGGGATATAGGACACGTGCATACAGCAGGGCTCCACGTCTGCTGGAAGTCATCTTTCCCTCTCAATCCCCCCTCCAGTCCAGAAGGGTTTGCCATTTCCATGCTGTGCGCCGGAAAGAGCCTATTGTTATAAACCTTGCTTTGAGGTATGACTAAACCTTTGAAATTTCTTTTAAAAAGAGAAAGAAAAAGAAAGACATCTTTCTATGGCTCAGTTCTTGCCATCAAAGGACAAGGTTTTCCAGACTTCATTTTTGTTGGGTTCTTTTATGCCCTTCCTTTTTGGGGGAAATCTTCTCCAGTCTAGGTCCAATTTTCATAGTGGGATGGCCTTCAAGATAAAAACAGTATTAAAAAGAGGAAATAAACACATACACACAGTCTTATACACACAGTCTTTTAAAGTTTGATATCAAATTTGTAAAAGGTGGACATAGCTAAGTAGAAAGTGTAAATTTATGTAATAGATATTATATGTATAGCAGAAATGTGTTTCTCAAAATACATGATGGCTTCCAGTTTTAAGATAAGTTAGTGCTACGGATATATTGTGCAATTAACATTGCTGTATGTTGGGTTTCCCTCGTAACCTACTGGTTAGGAATTCACTGGCCAGTGCAGGGGGCTGGTTGAGTCCCCTCGTCTGGGAAGATCCCGTGTGCTGCAGGGCACCTAGCCAGTAGCCCCTGCTCTCCACAACTAGGGAAAACATGTGCACAGCAGCAAAGACCCAGCACCGCCGAAAATAAACACATTCGACTAAAACATTGCTGCACGTTGTAGATGGAAGTGAAGAGAGTAAATCCTAAGATTTCTCATCACAAGGAAAAAAATTTTCTGCTTCTTTCATTTTGTAACTACATGAGATGATAGATATTCACTAAACTTACTGTGATAATCATTTCATGGTGCGTGTAAATCAAACCATTACGCTGTGCACCTTAAACTGAAACAGTGCTGCATGTCAATCACATCCCAATAAAAACTGGAGGGAAACTAGGTGATGGTATAGGAAGATGTCTATAACACCATTTGGGTTTATTTTTTAAAAGAGTACAAAACTTTATGTAAGAGTTTTAGGTATAAAACTTTGTGTTAACCCAGATTCATAAAGCATGCATTTACACAGAGAAGGGAATTAACTGTTCACAGTGTATTAATACTTTCTTTTTCTAACAGTATGTTTTCTCTAGTTTCTATTTTTGCTTCTTTCAAAAGTATATTTTTTAATATAAAAATATAAATCTACTTTTTCATGAAAATCAATATTTAAAGCAAATTAGAGCTCTCTTTATAGGAGAGATGGGCTGTAGAAACTTTTAGCTCACCCTGAAGGGCAGGCAGTCCTCACTAAAAACAAGAAGGCTTCTATTATTTGTGAAATGTGCTTGATTCACCCACATACTTTGCTCCGTTTAAGTAGATGTCTTTCTTCATCAATCTCACTAGTCATAAGTATTGTCATTATTAGTATTTATAAATTTATAAATGATATGCTGAAATATCTGATGATTGCATTTTGACCTGTAATACATCACCTCATCTATTTTAAGTTCATGTTATTGGACAAGGGAGGCAATTAAGTGTAGACCCAAAATATGATTATGTATTCTGTAGAGCTAAATATCTACACCCCATGTTTGCTGACAACTCACCTTATTAAATACTTCAGCCTGGTGACACCTCTGATAGAAAAACTTGTGTGCATACTCAGTTTCCTCTTGGCTTCCTCCTTATTGTTCAGTGAATCTCAATCCCGGTTTCATGACAGGCTTACCTGGGAACTTCAGACAAACGAATGTCTGGACATCATCTCAGACCCATGGGGTCAGAATCTTTGGGGACAGAACCTTCAATTGGTATTTGTTTTTATTAATCTCCCCCAAGCAATTTAATCCAAAGTTGAGAGCCTCCTATCTGCACAAATATACCGATGGCCCATGATTTGAGGTTGGAAAAATGGAAATAATAAAGTGTTGCTTGACAATTTCAGTGGAAAGTTAAATATTGGGTTAGTCTAGAAAGCCCACGATGATAGTTCTTTACTAGGATTTATTTTAAGCGTCATGTACAAGAAGCAAGGCTTAGAAGAACAACTAGCAGTTAGCTGATTCTTGAGAGTCCCCTGGACTGAAACGACATCAAACCCTAAAGGAAATCAACCCTGAATACTCACTGGAAGGATGGTGCTGAAGCTGAAGCTCCAATAGTTCTGGCACCGGATGCGAAGAGCCAACTCATTGGAAAAGACCCTGACCCTGGGAAAGGTTGAAGGCAACAGCAGAAGAGGGCGGCAGAGGAAGAGATGGTTAGATAGCACCGCTGACTCCATGAACGTGAACCTAAGCAAACTCCAGGAGACAGTGGGGGAGAGAGGAGCCTGCGTGCTGCAGTTTATAGAGTTGCGAAGAGTCGGACAGGATTTAGCGACTGAACATCAGCAAAGCAGTTAGTAAGAGTGGTGAAGATGGCCAAGAGTACCTCTGATGGAGAAAAACGCCTGTGGGAAGATTTGGGAACAAAAGACGCCAAAGAGGCCACTGAGATGGGGGATGGGCCTCAGGGGCTTAGAGAGCGGCCAGATCGACTTGTGAGTAATGTTGTGGGTATCTGGCTTTTATCCACCTGGCCATGGGAAGCTGCTGAAATATTTTAAGTAGGAGTGTCAAGTAATTATGTTTTTAAAAGATGACCCAGTGGCAGAATGGGGAGCGTGAAGAGCAGGTTTGATGGAGAGCAGGTTTGATGGAGAGCAGAGTAGAATCCCCGAGGCCAGTCAGGAGGCTATGGCGCGGCAGGTGAGAGATGGTGGTTTGATTAAGGAGGCAATGGTATAGATGGAGAGAAAAGACGGCTTTGAGAATTATCTCCCAGATGATTTTCAGGTCAAGATTCTCATTCATTTTCCCTTTCTGGTGACTATAAAATATTGAGTACAGTCCCCTGTGCTATACAGTAGGTCCTGCTGGTGGCTTATTTTATATGCGGGAGTGTGCACCTGGCGACCCCAAGCTCCTCATTCATCCAGCCCCTCTACCTGCCCCTTCGGTACCTACGCGCTTGTTTCCTGTGTCGATGGGTCTATTGCTGTTTTGTAACTGAGTTCATTCGTATTTTTTCTATTCCACATAACCTGAAACTAACACAGCAGTATAAATCAACTATACTTTGATAAGAAATAAAATAAAAAAAGATTTCATTTCTGAGCTATTCTCTGGCCATGTAGGGCTAACGGGGGCTAGAGTACTAAACCTCACTTGACGAGCGCATAACCGAACACATCAAGAAAGTGGGCTGTGTGGCCCACTCAAGGTCCTGGGGTGAGTTCGGCCAAGGAAGTTGCAAACACGCTGGCCAAACTACATCAAGGAGTCACCTCACACCTGCCACCGGCCAGCGCTATAAGTATCTTGCTGTCATGTTATTCAATTCATTTTCCTTCATAACCTCAAATGTGTTTGATTTAAAGTCTTGTCTTAAAATATATGTCTCTCCTCTTTCTCTAAAGCTCATGGTGTTCTCAGGCTATTTACTCTTTCCAAGGCAAAAGAGTCAGACACGACTGAGCAACTGAACTGAACTGAACTGAAGGCAATATTGTAAGGTCATTCACGAAGTAGTTCAGAGGAAATTGAGTCCATTGTTTTACTATTTTTTGTGAGCAATTAAAATGAATTCCAGTTCATTTTCTTACCTTTTCATTTTGTGTCTGTATTCAGGCCCTCCCCCTGTGTGTGCTCAGTCGTGTCCCACTCTTTGCCACTCCAGGGACGGTAGCCCACCAGGCTCCTCTGTCCATGGGACTTCCCAGGCTAGACTACTGAAATGGGTGCCATTTCCTTCTCCAGGGCATCTCCCCAGCCTAGGGATTGAACTCGTGTCTCCTGCATCTCTGCACTGCAGGTGGATTCTTTACTGCTAAACTACAAACAGCTTCAAATGAGAATATTGAGGTAGTTGATCTAAGAGTTATAAATTGGTATCATAAACCAGATGTTCTAAATTAGTGGTGAAGAGGATCCATCTTGCTAGGGTCAAGCCACTTGATAACTTGGAAGCACTTAACGGTGTGAATTGGGCAAGCCAATTCACTGTTTGGGGGCCTGAATTTCATCTGTAAAATGGAACCTTCTTCTGTGAAGATTAGTTGAAATGATGCTTGTAAAGTTGAACATAATTCCTAGTCTTCAACAGTGCCCCCAAAAGGTTAATTATTGTTATCTTTAGTATTAGTAGAAGATGGATGGAGAAGGCAATGGCAACCCACTCCAGTACTCTTGCCTGGAAAATCCCATGGATGGAGGGGCCTGGTGGGCTGCAGTCCATGGGGTCACTAGGCGTCAGACACAACTGAAGTGACGCAGCAGCAGCAGCAGCAATAGAAAATGGAAGAGAGAAGAGGTTTTCATGCAAATTCCATTAATAGTTGAACAAATGACTGTCTAGAAACTTGTCTGTAGTGTGGAAGACTGCTTCAGTTGGAAGAAAACATTTTTGCTGAGACAAGTGTTAAGGGAGAATTGTTGTGGCTGTTCATTCAATAAGTCATGTCCAACTCTTAGGGACCCCATGGAATGTAGCACACCAGGCTCCTCTGTCCTCCGCTGTCTCCTGGAGTTCACTCAAACTCGTGTCCATTGAGTCAGTGATGCCACCCTCCTCTGTCGTCCCCTTCTCCTCCCACCTTCAACCTTTCCCAGAATCAGGGTCTTTTCAAATGAGTCAGTTCTCATCAGGTGGCCAAAGTTTTGGAGCTTCAGCTTTAGCTTCAGCCCTTCCAATGAACACTCAGGACTGATCTCCTTTAGGATGGACTGGTTGGATCTCCTTGCAGCCCAAGGGACTCTCAAGAGTAATCCAAGGCCACAATTCAAATGGCTTTGGTTAAATGAAATGAGGCCAACTTTGGCACCAGAAAAGACTTCTTGTTGCTTTTTCCTCTTCTGAAAGTAAATTGCCCTCTATTGTGGGGAATCACCATGATTTCTTCTGACAATACAGGCTTCACGTGGTCCTCGATTTGCAGATGACTGACATTTACTTGTTTCAGTCCAGTTCAGTTCAGTCGCTCAGTCGTGTCCGACTCTTTGCGACCCCATGAATCACAGCACGCCAGGCCTCCTGGAATCAGCCATTGGGTCATTTTGTGCTGTAACAAACCCACAAAGGGACTCAGCAGGGATTAGGGTGTGGTCATTGTCACTCATCACGCCCCAGACTGATTCTGCATATCCGAAGTAGGAGAGCTTAGGATTCTATTGATTTTGTGCTCCTTGGTAGAGATAGGCAGACGTTGCTAATGTTTTCCCTTGCTCGCTTTCTTCCTTCCCTGTCATTTATTTCCTGGTCTTGCCCCTTTGTAATTCTGTATCCTTCCTTTTACTTCCATCTCTTCTCCCCCTCTGAATATCTTTCTTTCCTTCATTGTATTTATGCCAGTCATCCGCTTTCTCTCATTATTCAGAGCTGTCCTTACATTTATCAGCACTTGTTTTTATTTTTCCCAGGAATCTTAAGCCCTTGTTCAGAACTATAAAACAGTAAGTAAAACTTCCCCTTCTTTGCGAATGGTTGAAATTTATTGCAGATTTATTGCAGAAAATTTCCACTTTATTAAGCTGACAGGTTTTGCTTGAAGGCATACTACCCTGTGAAATTCTAAATTTGATTTAAAGGTCAGAGGAAAAGCCTGGCACCTACAATCTGCCTGTGAATTGTTTTTGTAACACTAAATAGAGTTTACAAGGAGAGGAAATTACGATTGGTCAGCAGAAGGCATGCCAATCATAGCTTTTCTCAATAAACTCTTTGCCGTTAACCAAGCTAAGAGATGAAGAAAGCCACTAGATTAGCATGATCTTGCAGAACGTAGGAAGCCTCAGGTTCAGTTAGGCGTCAGACTGGATGGACCGCTTTGTGAGAGGAGAAAGTGCTATGTCTCTGAAAGCTGGGTGGGGGGCAAAGGGTGGGTATCTTTAATCATAGTTATCACTGACAAGGGCGTTTTCACTTACATTAACAAAATGTTGACTCTAAAAGGATTTAAAATAAGCTCTATTTTTATTTGCTCCTTAAGATAAAATAGCTCAACTTGGCACTGATGACAAGCATAGGAAACTCTCTTTTCCAAATGATTTTATTACCATTGCAAGAATATATTACTTTCTTTTTTAAAATTATGTTTTATGTAATCAGGCTGTACTTTTTAGTAGTAAGGAAGTTTAATGGAGTTTTCAAATTTACTCTATGTTAAACTCTTAAAATGTGCCAACTTTAATTATCTGATAATGGAGTCTTGGTTATGGTGAGAGAGAGGGAGAAAAAAAAAAGGCACAAACTCCTAAATGTGTCAACATGGAATTTGTCAGCATCAGGAATAGGCTAAAATAGGAGTGCAAGAGTCTAATACCATAAGTAACACAACTTTCTAAATCAACTGTACTCCAAAGAAAATTATAGAAAAGGAAAAAAAAAAGATAAATTCCCCAAATTGGAAAAAAAAGGGAACACCTCCTTGATGGCTGCAGAATGACCGTTTTGCATCCATACCTCCTTCTGATGAAGAGACTCTTCAAAGTTTGCTCGAGGTTGAAAAACAGTAAGGCCCCAGCAGGACCCGTGTAGAATATTGGCTGTGTGAACAAAACAAGAGTATGTCAAAATTGGTTTTTGCCCAGTTCTCCTCTTTGCTGGTAATCAATGGCTGGGAGAAGAAGGCTAAACAGGGAACTCTCATCTGATGACACGAAAGGAAGCGCCGTGAGTAGTCCCTGTGCTCCGCAGTAGGCTCGCATTAGCTGACCTACTGTGTGCATGTGTCCGTTTGTGTGTATGTTAATCCCAGTCTCCCAGCCCAGCCTACCCTGGTTCCCTTCCCCTTTGGGATCCATACGTTCGTTCTGTCTGTCTAGTGTATGTCTCTTATTTCTTCTTTAAAAACTTAAAAGACGTATCTGTTTATTTTTAGTTTTGGTTGTGCTGGGTCTTTGTTGCTGCACAGCCCTTCCTCTCAGCCGTGGCCGGGGAGCTACTCGCTGCAGGGACTGCTCCTGTTAAGGAGCAAGGGCGTAGGGCAGGCGCGCCTCAGTCGGTGCAGTTCCCGGCTCGAGAGCACAGGCTCCGTAGTTGTGGCACACGGGCTTAGCTGTTCCTTGGCATGTGGGATCTTCCCAGATCAGGGATCAAACACGTGTCTCCTGCACTGGCGGGTGGATTCTTTATGGCTGAGCCACCAGGGAAGCCCTGTGTCTCTATTTCTGCTCAGAAACATTAAAGATAACTAAGTGAAAGGGAGCACATCTGGTGACGGCAACGACAGCAGCCGTGGCAGCGAGCACCACCTCCTTTTCTCGGCGGCTGATGCCCCAGGCACCGGGGACACTTCTGCAGTCTTTCGTTGCCGTTATCCGTACCGTCAGTGACTCGTCACTGCTTCCTGTCCAGCTTCACTGAGGTACAGTTGGCGTGCAGCACTGTGTAGGTTTAAGATGTACAGCATCATGGCTTGAGTCACATACGGTATGAAAATGATGACCACAGGAAGCTTAGTGAACATCCATGATCACATATAAGGTCCAAAGGTAAAGAAATAGAAAAAGAAGATTTCTTCCTCAGGACAAGAACTCGGGCTTTACTGTCTTAACTACCTTCGTGGGTAACAGTCAGCAGGGCTAATCATTTCCATCGCGCTGTACGTGGCCTCCCTGGTAACGACAACCGGCAGTCGGCGCCTTCTGTCTGTCTTCATCCACTGCCCCCTCCTGCCTCGGACGACCTCAGCTCTGATCCCCTCTTGAAGTGTAAGCGGCCTACAGCACTGTTAGTTTCTGCTGCACGGCATAGTGACTCTGCACTCCTGGCCATCTCAGGACGGTCACTGCGACGTCTCCTTACGCTTGGTCATCATGCAAAGACATCATGTTGCCGCTGACTGTTCTCCACATGTACATTTCACACCTGTACTCATTTACTTTGTAACTGGAAGGCTGTATTTCTTACTTTCCCTCACCTGTTGTTTCTAAAATATCTGTCTTACTAACTATAATAATAGCACATGTTCATTGCTGAAAATTTGGGGAATTCACAATAATTCAAAGAAAAATGATAGCATCACCTGGAATCTCACCACTTAGAGATAAGCACTGTAAGTATTTTGCACTGTTTCCTCCAGCTCTTCATTCTGTGAGCTTCTGTACACACAGTGGGCATATGCTCTGGGCATGTGTCCCTGTGAAATGTTACAAAATCGTAGTATAGGACATATGTATATTTATATTCAGTCTTTCTAAATTTAACATTAGGTTGTGAGCAGTTTCTATATTATTAAGTGTTTTTAAAAAAGACTCGTAAGAGCTGGGTATTATTCTACTATGAGAAAGAGACATGTGTTCATTTGTGTTGAGTATTAAAAGTGAAGAAGATGAAAGGGTTAGTCCCTCAGTCGTGTCTGACTCTTTGCAACCCCATGGATGGTAGCCCAGCAGGCTCCTCTGTTACGTATTAAAGTTGTCTTTAATTTTTCACTCTGAAACTGTCCCACGGTAAAACCCATTGTACCTAGGTCTGTGTATCTGATTATTTTGAGGGATCTTTTCCTGAATATGTGATGCTAGCTTCAAAGGAACGGAACAGCCCTGAAGTTCTGGATGAACATTGTCCTTGTAACAGCATCCTTGCTGTGAGGCAAACGTGGGACCTTGTCTCTGCCTTTCTGACGGGGACTCTGCTGCTCAGACAGAAAGCGCTACTCCAGGGGAGCTGAGTCAGCGTCCTAGCAGCCGGCTTCTGCTGTGGTCCTTCCTCTTACCTGGATTCGAGGCATCTTCTGAATTTGCATTGGACTCTTTTAACTTTCTTGGAAACAAGATGGAAAAAAAAAATTGGTCTGACTCTGGAGTTTTATATACATGTATTTTTTATGTAGATAAACAATTGAAATTGGCCAACACATTTATGTCTTTATGATGTTACATTCATGAGACAAAAATCACTCCTGAAGATTTCTTATTATTACTAGTGTGCAAGGATGGTTGCCCTAAGCTAGAAGCTCGGGAATAAGGTCCAAGAAGTCTAATTGGAATTTTCAAACAATTCACCAGTCTATCAAGATTATGTCTAAACAACTCATAACTATATGTTAGAGCCTGTTTAGGAATAATTCATATTACAAGACTGGAAAAGGTCCGTTTTCATTTCAGTCCCAAAGAAGGGCAATGCCAAAGAATGTTTAAACTACTGCACAATTGCATTCATTTCACATTCTGGCAAGGTCATGCTCAAAATCCTCCAGGCTAGGCTTCAACCGTATGTGAACTGAGAACTCCCAGATGTATAAATTGTATTTAGAAAAGGCAGAGGAACCAGAGATCAAATTGCCAACATCTGTTGGATCATAGAAAAAGCAAGAGAATCTCAGGAAAAAATATCTACTTCTGCTTCATTGACTGCACTAAAGCCTGTGGCTGTGTGTATCACAAAAAACTGAAAAATTCTGAAAGAGATGGGAATATGAGACCACATTACCTGCTTCTTGAGAAACCTGTATGCAGGTCAAGAATCAACAGTTAGAACCAGATTTAGAACAACGGACTTGTTCAAAATCGGGAAAGGAGTACGTCAAGGCTGTATATTGTCACCCTACTTACTTAACTTCTATGCAGAGTGCATCATGTGAAATGCCGGGCTGGATGAAGTGCAAGCTGGAGTCAAAATTGCTGAGAGAAATACCAATAACCTCAGATATGCAGATGACAGCACCCTTATGGCAGAAAGTGAAAAGGAACTAAAGAGCCTCTTGATGAAAGTGAAAGAGGAGAGTGAAAAAGTTGGCTTAAAGCTCAACATGCAAAAAACTAAGATCATGTCATCTGGCTCCATCACTTCATGGCAAATAGATGGGGAAATAATGGAAACAGTGACAGACTTTATTTTCTTGGGCTCCAAAATCACTGGGGACTCTGACTGCAGCCATGAAATTAAAAGACACTTGCTCCTTGGAAGAAAAGCTAAGACAAACTTGGACAATGTATTAAAAAGCAGAGATATCACTTTGCCCACAAAGGTCCATCTAGTCAAAGCTATGGTTTTCCCAGTAGTCATATATGGATGTGAGAGTTGGAATGTAAAGAAGGCTGAGCACCGAAGAATTGATACTTTCAAACTGTGGTGTTGGAGAAGACTCTTGAGAGACCCTTGGACATAAAGGAGATCAAACCAGTCCATCCTAAAGGAACTCAACCCTTAATATTCATTGGAGGACTGATGCTAAAGCTCCAATAATTTGGCCACCTGATACAAAGAGCTGACTCATTGGAAAAGACCCTGATGCTGGGAAAGATTGAAGGCAGGAGAAAGAGACGACAGAGGATGAGATGGTTGGATGGCATCACCAACTCAATGGACATGAGTTTGAGCAAGCTCTGAGAGATCGTGAAGGACAGGGAAGCCTGGACTGTGGTAGTCCATGGGGTCCCAAAGAGTCAAACATGACTGAGAGGCTGAATGATAACATATAGAATACATGTTACTATGTATTATATTTATGTATATATACTATGTACTGATTATGACCACAGAAATATGTGATAATTTTTGTGACTTCACAACAAAGCCCATAGGTTGTTATTCTTGATATCCACATCTTAAATGGGAGGTGCTGAAACTGGGAAAATTTAGCTAATTCACCCAAGAATTTACCTAGAGAGCAAAGAAGGAATCTAGAATTAGAAACCATGTGTACGTGGCTACTAAATCTGGCCTGTATCCCATGGTACCCCTCACAGCACTCTCAGCATATCTATACGCTGCTTCAGAGCCCTGCACACTGGCACCACTTCACTGGGCTCTTCTATGGTACTGCATCAGAGTAATACTTTGAGAGGCTTCATGGTACCCCTCACAGCACTCTCAGTGTGTCTATACGCGGTTTCAGAGCCCTGCAGCCTGGTTCCACTTCACTGGACTCCTCTATTGTACTGCATCAGAGTAATCCCTTGAGAGGCTTCACGGTACTCCTTCACAGCACTAATTCACAGTGCTGTATGGCAGTGCTATGCCACCAAACTCCTTCAAGTTACTCCTCTAGAATACTCCATTCAGAGTAGTATTTCATGGTTGTATTTTGTGGTAGTACCTCATGATAGTATTTTAAAACATTATTTCATGACAGTACTTCAGGGAATACTGTATCAGTTTATTGCAGCATAATTTGTGAATATACCTACAGTGATCCAATATTGTTAAAAGAAAATTTTCAAAAAAAAGTAAATCATGACTCTGATACAAAATGCTCGTGAGTTAGACTCTGTCGGTTAGGGACTAGATCATTGAGGAAACCAGGTGTTTGGGGTTTTTTTAGATTTTTTTTTTTTTTGATGTGGACCATTTTTAAAGTCTTTACTGAATTTGTTAACAATATTACTCCTGCATTATGGTTTGTTTTTTGGGCCGTGACGCATATGGGTTCTTCATTCCCTGACTAGGGATCAAACCCACACCCTCTACAACAGAAGGCGAACTCTCAGCCGCTGGACTGCCAGGGAAGTCCCAAGGTGGATCTCACAATCAGTGCAACAAAGAAGCCTAAAAATCCCACATTCAAGTGGAATGAAGGGCTGTTGCAGTGAATGTGTAATGGAGGCAGGACCAGCGTCTTCCCTTCAGGAGAGGGGAGTCAGGTCAGCTTGCGCTGGGAAGGACAGAATTTGTGTGTCTATGGCCAAGAGTATGTTCCTTTTCTATCAGTTACCTATAATTCACAGAACTGGAAAACAGAATTTAAAAACTCTGGTTTGGGCAAGGCATATGTTTCCACTAAGCCACAAATTCAGTGTGTACCCTTGGAACAGGATAGTACAAATTCTTGTCATCTCAGACAATAGCTCAGGGGCTTTCCAGGTGGCTCAGTGGTAAAGAATCTGCCTGCCAGTCAGGAGACGCTGGGACGGAAGGTGTCCTGGGGAAGGAAATGGCAACTTGCTCCAATAATCTTGCCTGGGAAATCCCATACCAAGAGCTTGCAGCCCATGGGATTGCAAAAAGTCGGACACAACTTAGCCACTAAGCAACAACCAAGTGGAAAACAGAGATAATGGCTCAGTTCTTTAAATTTGTCTAACGTGGATCATCCAGGTAATTGAAATAAAAGAGATTCACATGCATTATCTGCACATCTTAATTTGTTTGTGGAGACTCGACAAAATCCATGCTGTGCAGTGACTTGACCAAAGCCATTTCAGAAGGAGATGGATGGGTGGGTGAGGGGAGTTTTATATTAATTCTCTGACTTTCATCGACAAGTTTTCTTGGTTTATGAAGTCACAAGATAATTTTTCTAAATGCCAACCTTGCAAATTCAAGCTGGGAATGAAATTCAAGCTGTGTTTTTTCTGCTTCTTATAGTCCATCATTGCTTGTAATAAAGAGCCTGTGAATTTGTCAGCCAAGTTCTGACAGTAAAATCTTTACTACTGGTGATGATGTAAGAGGCAAAAGGAACACGGCTTGAGTTTTAGATCCCAGGTTGAGTACAGAAAGCTGATGTCTAGGAGGAAAAAAAAAAAAAACTTACACCAAACAGATTTGATCACTAGGGCAAGATAAATGTGGAGCCCAACAAGGCCAATTTTATAGTCATGGAACCAATCATGACCACTGTTAACTGTTATTAGGAAGGTGATGAAATTAGTGTAGGGATTAACTAGTATAATCGGAAAAAAAAAAAAAACCTGGAAAAAAATTACTTTAAAGCAACAGCTAGTGATACAAGTCAACTTTAGTGTATGGCTGCGGGGAAAATTGATAAAGCAATTTCTCAGAAAATCTATAAAGTTCTACAAAATAGCCCTGTGATGAGAATTTAGACTATTGAGAGTTGGATGATTGTTTAATTAAAATTAAGCCAGGTCCGAAGGGTGGGTTAATTGCCACAGGTCTTGATCAAGTAGCATTAGTCAAAAAGCAAGAACTAAATTGGGAAGCAAAACAAAACCATACAGTATTATATATTAAAAAAAGAAAACACATTTTACCTCTTCGGCCAAAGGAAGTAGAAGTTGAGGTTTGCTAAAAACCATGTTATTAATTCAACATGTTAAACAGTAGACTGATACAGACCTGAGGTTTTCCCCTTCCCCACACACGACCACACCCTAGCCAAGGGAATTTTATCCAAACCCTATTGTACTGTTTTATTATTTTTTTGTTCTTGCATTGCTCAGAGCTGCTGAAGATACCTTGCTTACGTCCACCTTTCTTTTGTTTAGCTTTGTTGAAATTCATTTCTGCTGCTTGCAGCCAAAGATTTTGACTAATATGTATGACGGTTACTGGAATAATTATAGGATTTGAATTCTCAATTTTCCGACTTCTCTGTATCTGAAAGCTGGCAGGAGTGTCCAGCAAGAGCCCGAGAAAAGTAAGAGACGGAATGGAAGGATGAATATGGGAAGAGTGAGAAGACCGGGGTTAGAAGGAGAGCTCAGTGTGCGCCCTTCAACCTTAAACCAGACACCACAGTCTGTACCAAAACGTGTTTTTTTATCGACAACTTCATCAGCTCATTTGAATTTTCCTTTTTTTGGTAGAGTCCACTGATTTTCTCTCTTTTTAAAATAATTTAATTGATTAATTGATTTCCTTTTGGCTGTTCTGGGTCTTCGTCGCTGTATGGACTTTCCTCTAGTTGCGGCCAGTGGGAGCCACTCCCCACGGCGGCGCCTTCGGTTAAGGAGCAGGAGCTCTGGGCGCGCGGGCTCAGCAGCTGCCCCTCCCGGGCTCCAGAGCACAGGCTCGACAGCTGCGGTGCACCGGCTCAGTTGCTCTGCGGCGCGTGGGATGCTCCCAGATCAGGGATGAACCCGTGTCTCCTGTACTGTCAGGCTGACTCTCAACCACTGATCCACCAGGAAGTCCCGGACCTCCTCTGTCGTAATGTCGGGTGTTGAGCACGGATGTCAGGAAAGGGGGCCCAAAGCTTCATCAAGTTGACTTTCAGAAACTTCCTTGCAGTGTTTGCCTCAACCTGACGTCAAGCCGTCTCGCTGCCCCCGGTGCAGGGCCTTCACACCCGGAGTGGGCCTTGTGTAAATGTTTGCTGACAGTGTGAGGATACGGTGGATGTATAAAAGTTTGCAGGGATATAGCCCATGCAGTTGACACCTTTGAAGGAACTGGCTTCAAGGCGGTGACTTCATAAGCGGAGTGGGGGACAGAGTCGGCTCAGTGGTAGAGAACCTGCCTGCCAAAGCAAGAGATGCAGGTACTCAGGTTTGATCCCTGGGTTGAGAAGTTCCCTTGGAGGAGGAGAGGACAACCCATCCAGCATTCTTTCTGGAGAATTCCGTGGATAGAGGAGCCTGGCGGACTGTAGTCCATAGGGTCGCAAAGAGCTGGACACAGCTGCACAGGCATACGCGTGGAGGACAGACTCTTAACATGGCCCCACCCCCGCCTCCTGCTGTTCGTCCCCCTGTGAGTGTGGGTGGGACGTGTGAGTGGTTTCTAATCCATGCCGTACAGCAGAGGTGGTGAAAATGCACATGACTGGATTACAAGGTGCCTGTCATGCTGGAGGTTAGAAGGTTACAAGGCGCCTGCTTGCTGGAGTCTCCCTTTTGCCAGCATAGAGGAAACGAGCAGTCGTGTGGGGCACCCCACGAGAGAAGGCACTGCGCACGACCTCTAGGAGTGAAAGACGGCTTCCAGCTGATGGCCGGCAAGTAACGGCGCCCTTCAGTCCTACAGCCATAAGGAAATCAGCTCTGATGAGTCTAGAGGCTGACCCTTCCCAGGTGAGCCTCAAGTGGGCCCTGGGTCCCCAGTGACACTTGAATTACAGGTGAGTGTGAGCCTGAGCAGGCAACCCGGCTAAGCTCTGCACAAACTCCGACCCACGTCCACGATGAGCTGTTAAGCTCATAAGCTAGGTTTCTGATGTACTGTTATTTAGCAATAGATAATTAAAACAGAAGAGAAGAAAGAGAAGGGTTGGAGAGGGAAATGGCAACCCCCTCCAGTACTCTTGCCTGGAAAATCCCATGGTTGGAGGAGCTGGTAGGCTACAGTCCATGGGGTCACAAAGAGTTGGACACTACTGAGCAACTTCACTTTCTACTAATTAAAACAGAAAGTTTGTGTCATAGACAAAACCTGGATTTGGAAAAGCCATTGGTGCTGGTAGAGTCCTCTTTTGCCCTTTAGAAAAAAATGAATCAATAGTGATTTATAATATTGTATTCATTTCAGGCATACAGTAAAGTGATTCAGTTATACATATATATATATATATATATTTCAGATTCTTTTCCATTATAGGTTGTTACAAGATATTGAATGTCATTCCCTGTGTTTTATAGTAAATCCTTATTGCTTATCTATTATAATAAAGTGGGGGTATCTATTAATCCCATACTTCTAACTTATCCCTCCCCCCTTTGCCTTTTAATATTGTGTCCTTGGACAAATTAGCCAACTAAAACTTAGTTTTCTAAGTGTTGTGAAGCAAGGCTTCTCAACCTTGGCACTTGGCGTTTGGGGCTGGGAGGCTGTCCAGGGCATTGCAGGGTGCTAACAGCACCCCGGCTTCTATCTGCACAACGTCAGGTGCTGCCGCTCCCATCTGTGACGATGAAAAATGCCCCCCCCCCCCCCCGCCACTGCCAAACGCCTGGGGAGGGAACAAAACTGCCCCCGTCAAGAATCGCCGGTGTAAGGGCATGGGAACTAGTCCTCTGGGCTTGTTGAAGATTCTTTTTTAAAGATTTGTTCGTCTATTTTGGGGGTGCTGGGTCTGTACTGCCAGGCTTGGGTCTCCGCTGCTGCGGCAGGCAGGCGCTGCCCTTCCTGCCGCCTGCCGGCTTCTCTCGCTGTGGCGCGCAGGCTCTGGCAGCCCAGATCAAGCGTCAGCGTTGCAGCTCTGGGGCTCCATCTCAGGCTCAGCAGTTGTGGTGCGTGCGCTCAGCTGCTTCGCTGCATGTGGGATCTCCTCGGACCAGGGATGGAACCCAGACTGCTTCCTCGAAGGGGGATTCTTCACCACTGGACCACCAGGGAAGCCCCTTGTTGGAAGTTTTAAATCAGATAGTTGAGCGGATAACCTTCAAAATAAGAACTTAGAGTATGCCATTATGATTTAATGAATTTCACTTTTCTTATTTTTCTCAGTTGCATTTTCATCCTCTTAGTTGCAGCCATGAGCACAAGATGGGTTTCGGTGGCTCCAAATCTTCCAAGAAGGCAGCAGTTTTGCTTAGCATGAGATGGGGACAAAACATGAGCAGCTGAGAGAGAGAGAGAGACAGAGAGACAGAGAGAGAGGAGGCAGGGAGGCTGAGAGGGAGGAGGAAGCTCACATGCTTCCTGAAGCTTCGGTGTTCACCTGAGTTTGCTCAGTCGTACGTGGGAGTTCCATCAGGATAAGAAAGGCACTGGGCGTTAGCAGTCATGTAGGGGAGACTTGGGCTCCAGGGGCTCCCCCAGGTTGTGGCTCGGGATTGGGGTGATCCGACCTAGATCCTAAGGGATGGGAGCCCTGGGGGACACCTGGATTGCCCTGCTGTCATCCTCACCGTCATGGCCTTGTGGCACGATTGCAGGTAAGGGCAGGTACCTGCTAGAATGCCTTTCTCAGACCCAGACCCTTCACACCTCTCCCCTGCTGACTGCAGTGGCATCGCAGTTCTATTGCAGAAACCAAGTGAGCGAGCACCCTGGGTCTCCTGGTGATTAGTATAAACCAGAGCATCAAGGGCCAAAAATAATAAAAAGAGATCTCCCATCTCTCTATTAAGCTCACGTCTAGTGACTGGAAACAGGTGAAGCCAGTCAAAAAGGATGGAAAGTTCCCCAAAGGAAAAGCACAGAGAAAGCAGAAAAACAGTGATTTCCTCTTCTTTCCCTTTTTCCCTTTTCTCCTTTCTCTCCTCTGTCTTCTGGTCCATCCCTAACCCCTTCTTCCTGCACAATATTTGACTCTGTTAACGAGGTCCAAAGGCAGGCATCAGTTCAGTTCAGTTCAGTCACTCAGTCATGTCTGACTCTTTGCGACCCCATGAATCGCAGCACGCCAGGCCTCCCTGTCCATCACCAAGTCCTGGAGTTCACTCAGACTTGCGTCCATCGAGTCCGTGATGCCATCCAGCCATCTCATCCTCTGTCATCCCCTTCTCCTCCTGCCCTCAATCCCTCCCAGCATCAGAGTCTTGTCCAATGAGTCAACTCTTCACATGAGGTGGCAAAGTACTGGAGTTTCAGCTTCAGCATCAGTCCTTCCAAAGAAATCCCAGGGCTGATCTCCTTCAGAATGGACTGGTTGGATCTCCTTGCAGTCCAAGGGACTCTCAAGAGTCTTCTCCAACACCACAGTTCAAATGCATCAATTCTTTGGTGCTCAGCCTTCTTCACAGTCCAACTCTCACATCCATACATGACCACTGGATAAACCATAGCCTTGACTAGATGGACCTTAGTCGATAAAGTAATATCTCTGCTTTTGAATATGCTATCTAGGTTGGTCATAACTTTTCTTCCAAGGAGTAAGCGTCTTTTAATTTCATGGCTGTAGTCACCATCTGCAGTGATTTTGGAGCCCCAAAAAATAAAGTCTGACACTGTTTCCCCATCTATTTCCCATGAAGTGATGGGACCGGATGCCATGATCTTTGTTTTCTGAATGTTGAGCTTTAAGCCAACTTTTTCACTCTCCTCTTTCACTTTCATCAAGAGGCTCTTTAGTTCTTCTTAGCGTTCTGCCATAAGGGTGGTGTCATCTGCATATCTGAGGCTATTGATATTTCTCCTGGCAATCTTGATTCCAGCTTGTGTTTCTTCCAGTCCAGCGTTTCTCATGATGTACTCTGCATAGAAGTTAAATAAGCAGGGTGACAATATACAGCTTTGACATACTCCTTTTCCTATTTGGAACCAGTCTGTTGTTCCATGTCCAGTTCTAACTGTTGCTTCCTGGCTTGCATACAGATTTCTTAAGAGGCAGGTCAGGTGGTCTGGTATTCCCATCACTCTCAGAATTTTCCACACTTTATTGTGATCCACACTGGCCCATAAAATTGATAACTGAAGGTCAGTGAATGCAGTAGGTCAGTTTCAAGACTGTTCACAGCAGGGTCTCCAGGAGATGAGACAGTCACAGCTCACGGCTGCACATTTCCCGTGTGTGGATGTTTTTCTAAGCCCTGCCCTTGTATGAACTTATCTGACCGCATGGCAGCTCTGGCATGTACGTATGAGCCTTATGCCCCTTTTAAAGGTAATAACCAGACTTCCTATAAAAACTCGTATAGTGGCAAGCTCTGGTCTAAGGACGCTACACCTCTTTGTTGTTGTTCAGTCACTAAGTCTTGTTCAACTCTTTGCAACCTTACAGACTGTAGCACACCAAGCTCCCCTGTCCTGCACTCCTGGGGTTTGCTCACATTCATGTTCACTGAGTCAGTGATGCCATCCAACCAGCTCATCCTCTGTCGTCCCCTTCTCCTCCTGCCTTCAATCTTTCCCAGCATCAGGCTCTTTTCCAATGAGACAGCTCTTCACATCAGATGGTCAAAATATTGGAGCTTCAGCCTCAGCATTAGTCCTTCCAATGAATATTCCAGGTTGATTTCCTTTAGGATTGACTGGTTTGATCTACACTTATTATCTCAATTCAATCCTCAGGTAGGAATGCTCTGAAGTCATTATCCCATTTTAAAGCCAAGGAAACTGAAGCGCAGAGAAAAGTGGTTGTCACAATTTCTCAGGCAGCCTGGTCCCAGTATATTTGCTGCTGCTACCTTAACTCTCCCATCTGGCAGATCATTCTTTGCAAATCTGGAAAGTTTTAAATGTTTCTAGAGCCAACTCGGCATGAATTAGAAGTGGAGTGTGTGTGTGCTTCCAAGGCATGAAAGGTGAATATCCAGGTAAGACTGTCTTCCACTTGTTTGAAGTGTGTCTCCATCCCCAATAGAACTGCTTCTTGTAAACTTTGCATACTGTGGAGGCAGAACTTGAAGCTTGCTTCTGGTGTTACAGTGCTGCAACAATAAATACCGTGACATCAGTCACAAACCAGGAGATAAGCATCCCTGTGTAGATATCCACGCGAGTGTGGCCGCTGGAAGCAGGCTTCTGTCTCAGCCTCGCCTAATTAAGCCCAGAATGCGTGTGAGATCATTAGCACAGTGGTTTTGGAACTCGAGTTTGGGCTACACTTCGGCAGCTTGTGTCACCCAAAGACAATTCTGTGATATTTGTATCGTTAAATGTGATCTCGAGCAGCATCTGTAAAACGAGACAATAAATAGCTTGTGTCTTTTGCCGGAGGCAGCGGACGCCACTTTCCACGGGTAGTAAAATCACAAAAGTTGCAGGTACATCAGCAAACAGCAGTGGTGTCAGATGGAAGGGGTTCATGCCTGAATGAGCAATTAGCATCCAGCTCCGAGGGGAGATGTGTGTGCATCCACTTTCTTCTGAAGAAACAGATTTCCCCCCAAACCCTTCTGTGTGCATGCGTGCTCAGACGCCAAGTCATATCTGGCTCTTGCGACCCCACGGTCTGTAGCATGCCAGAATCCTCTGTCCATGGGATTTCCCAGGCAAGAATGTTGGAGTGGGCCATCATTTCCTCCTCCAGAGGATCTTCCCGACCCAGGGATGGAATGTGCGTCTCCTGCATCGGCAGGTGGGTTCTGCACTGCTGAGCCACCCTTGTGTAGCATGTGGTGACATCTAATCGCTACTCATTTGTCTGTGGGATACCAGGCAGCTAGTTTCTCTCCATTCTTCAGTAGAAACTTTAAGTGAAAGAAGGAAAGTTAATTTCTGCAAGAAGGTGGCTCTTTGAACAGGCATGTTAGGTCTGCCTTTTCTAGTCATGCAGACAGATGTACTCTGCAAAAGGGGCCCACAGGTCCTACAGGCTTCACTTTGGGGAGAGTCATGGTCTGCTCATCCAATGTGCTTCTCCTCAGAAGGTGAGGGCGATACAGTGATGGCGTGAAGGACAAAGGTCTTCATCCACCGGGGGAGGGGAAGGAGGAGGGCTTTTCAAGATGATGCCGAGTCCACTGCGAGACAGCCGGCCGGGAGCGGAGTCTTCCAGTGGGTGTGGCACACATATTCCCCTACCCCCACCACAAGAGCACAGAATGGGAGCGAGAGTGAAACTGCGTGACTCAGACTGGGGCTTGAACCCAACGGCCAGAACTCAGACACAGCCAAATCCATGATCTTCCATTGAGATCATTCCCCTGGCTTCAGCACTCAGTGACGCTGAGGTTCTTGACGTCTCATCACAGAGAGAATTCAGTGAGAGGCAAAGTGATAGGTAAGAAGTGAATTGATTTAGAGAGAAACGCTCCACAGCCAGAATGTGGGCCATTTTAGAAGAGAGTGGCCCCAAAATATGGTGTGGTTTGCTTTTATGGGCTGGGTGGTTTCATAGGCTAATGAGTGAATGATTATTCCAACCGTCTTGGGGAGGGGCAGAGATTTCCGGGAGCTGGGCCACTGCCCCCTTTCTGCTCTCTGATGGTTGGCGTGTGCTTTAGCTTGCTGATGTGTTACGGAGAGCATATGATGAGGCGCAAGGTCTGGTGGAGCCAACTGTCCGCCCTCATGGACTCATTTCGTTCTGATCCGTTTATGTTGTATCCTCAGGCCACGTCATTCTTTCAGAGGCTGTGCCCGGCCCTCTCCTCTGGTGAGCACATTTGCTCCTGGACGTCAGGGTGAATGCTGGGCAACGCCCTAGGGCTTTGGCGATGCCCTGTCCCTGCATGTAAGCAGGCCGGCCCAAGGGGCCTCAGGCTTTGCAGCCACAGGTGGTTTTCGATACTGCGGTCGTGCTCAGTTACGTTTGCCTCTTTGCAACCCCATGGACTGCATCCCGCCAAGCACCTCTGTCCATGAGATTTTCCAGCGAGAATACTGGAGAGGGCTGCCATTTCCTTCTCCAGGGGATTTTCCCGACCCAGGGGTTGAATCCACATCTCTTGTGTTGGCAGATGGATTTTTTTTTTTTACTTCTGAGCCACCTAGGAAGTCCCTTTAGATGCTGAACTATTTATAATTTGAGAACTTATCCTGCTAGTTTAGGCTCCGTCAGTATTGTCCCTTCTGTCTATGCCTGTCTGCCAGCCAGACCGACCAGACCTTTACCCAGTGGACCCATCGTCGTCCAGCCCAGGCAGTGGCCCTCCTTCAGGGGTCCCGTTCCCCCTCCAGCCCAGGGCGGTTTGGACAAATCTCTTGCTGCCCACACGCTGACGTCATAGGCTGTGCTGTACCAATGAGCTGTTGCAGCCTTCTCTGACTCAAGTTTTCGGAGAGCAGAGGTCATTTCTCACTCAACTTTGCTTTGCAGAGTGTCCATCGTGATATATGCATATGTCTGGTGCAAGGGTAGATGGCCCAAGAAACCCAGAAGATGAGAATATTGGATGAAGAGTTTGAATAAAGTGGAGATTCAGTAATAGCTGGCTTTTGAAAAGAATATTTTTCAGCCCAAATGCCTGATTACACTAATCAAGTTAGGGGAAAATCAACATGATTTGGGAGCTTGCATTTGGTTCTAGCAAAATTGGTTAAGCAATGTCAATGGTTACCAAGGGGCGGGGGTAGTAATGGTTAGGAATTCAAGATTTAGAACAAATAGTTAAGGGTTCAGATTCAAGCTCAAGCACTCAGCTAGCCTTGTGAGCGTGGCCCAGTTACAAAACCCTGCTATACCTCCATTTTCTTCTCTGTAAAAGTAGACCGATAAGTGCCTATCGCTTCTGGGAGTCGTGACGGTGAAAGGGAAAGATGGCGTGCACAGTAGTAACCTGGGCACCTGTGCACGGTTGGCGACCAGTAGGCTACTGTGTGACGGGCAGAATGCAGGCTGCCCCGGCCCAGGTGGGCTCAGGACCAGGTGGGCTCAGGACTCAGCTGCATCTGAAGGGTGGTGCAGCTACAAAGACTCCCCCGCCCCCAGCTGGGGTGCTAGGACTCAGGCCATGCTGGGGAAGTGCCATCCTGTGTTCTGTTAAATAAATCAGTTTTATGGCCCAAATGTTCAGTAAATGCATGCAACTCTCATATGTTAGCATTCATGATGTTGTCCACAGCTCTGAGATTTCATAAACATCAAAGCATTTTAACACATGTTGATTTTCTGTGTATATTCATATACATAAATAAAGCTTTGGTGGTAATTATCATGAGCAATATTTCCTACTTATTATGAATTTTTCACCAAGGGTCATCAAACTTGTTTAAAAAGAGGCATGCCAAGAAGAGCTCATGTTTTTCTTCTTCTGGAATTTATGACCAAAGTCAGGCATCAGAATTCTTATTTATTTGCACTTTGCATGTCATAGAAGGTCCAGAATATGCTTGTTCATTTACTTTGCTAGCTAGACAACTGAATTATGGCAGTGGCGGCATAATCACGTTATGACACTATCAGGGAATTCATCTGGGAGCAGCCATTTGGGGCATTCGGAAAGCACTAGCCAACTCCATTGTTTTCAGTATTGCCGGAGCTAGGGCCAGCCAACTCCACTGGTAACTTTGGAAGATCGGAAAGCCTGGATAGAGTGCAAAAATGATGACATGAGAATGATTTGGATCTGGAATGAATACAAATGTGATCAGAGAGGTTTTCAGAATTCTTGAATTCTTATCTTGCCTTTGACCTCAAAAACAGCATGACTTCCAGGCCTAAGTTTCTCCAGCACCGACCGTGGCCATGCCAGCTGGGGCGTATGGCTTCCTGGATGCGGGGCCTGTGGATTCATCAGCAGGTTTGCGAGCTCCCTGTAGCTTTGTCTGTGGTAGTGCATCTTTCTGGGATGAAAGTGCTGCTTTCACCAAATTCTCAAAGAGATTCCTGAACACAACATAATCGGTAATCATTCCTCTGACCAGTCCTTGAGATTCCCTCCTAGACCCAAGAGTCTCTGATTTTCTCAAACTTGAGATGAAAGTCTAGTAGTATAGTAATATAAAAATACATAAGGCTTTTTTGGTAAAGGTAATACCTTACTTCCAATTAAAATTTCTTTTTTCATCTTCCCTCAAATAGGCAAATAGCTAAGGTGTCCTATTCAAGTCTCGCTTGATCTAGAACTTGCATCTCACACTGACTTTCTAGCAACCACGATAATAAGGTATACCTTGGTGTATCTTGGTATCATTGGCCGTTAGTCAGTAAGTCATGTCTGACTTTCCGTGATCCCATGGACTACGACTCGCCAGGCTCCTCCGTCCATGGGATTCTCCAGGCAAGGATCCTGGAGAGGACTGCCGTTTCCTTCTCCGGGGGATCTTCCTGCATCTCCCGCATCTCCGGCACTGGCAGGTAGATTCTTTACCTCTGTGCCACCTGGGAACCCCCTATACCTTGGAATGCCCTGAAGCATTAATTCTATGCTAAATACATTTTGGGGGAAATTTTATATTATAGTTCTCCTTTGGTTCACAGAACACCTTTGCCCGTAGAAAGTTCTAAGCAATTCTGCACTTGAGAACCTGTGTAAAAAATTTAAACACAATGTTTTTTAAATTATTTGATCCTAAAGCTCCTTATGCACCTGTTCACATAATAAAGGGTAATTCTTCTGAGGAATCTGTTATTAGAGATGCTGACCTAGTCCTTTCAGCTTTCATTCTTTGGGGCACACGCTTACTCCTTGGAAGAAAAGTTATGACCAACCTAGGTAGCATATTCAAAAGCAGAGACATTACTTTGCTGACTAAGGTCCGTCTAGTCAAGGCTATGGTTTTTCCAGTAGTCATGTATGGATGTGAGAGTTGGACTGTGAAGAAAGCTGAGCACCAAAGAATTGATGCTTTTGAACTGTGGTGTTGGAGAAGACTCTTGAGAGTCCCTTGGACTGCAAGGAGATCCAACCAGTCCATCCTAAAGGAAATCAGTCCTGGGATTTGTTTGGAAGGAATGATGCTAAAGCTGAAACTCCAGTACTTTGGCCACCTCATGCAAAGAGTTGACTCACTGGAAAAGACTCTGATGCTGGGAGGGATTGGGGGCAGGAGGAGAAGGGGATGACAGAGGATGAGATGGCTGGATGGCATCACTGACTTGATGGACATGAGTCTGAGTGAACTCTGGGAGTTGGTGATGGACAGGGAGGCCTGGTGTGCTGCGATTCATGGGGTGGCAGAGTCGGACACGACTGAGCGACTGAACTGAACTGAACTGATGTGCTTCCCTGGGTTTTTTGAGGTCTAATAATGCTTATTTAGTGAGGCACCCACATACATTTAGATGATACCATTCCACAGTGTTTTAGGAAGTCTTAAATTAGTGTAAGTAAACAAAGACTTTTTCTGTGAGATATAGGGAAGAGAGAGACAGTTTTATGAGAGAAGGCAGATATAGTTTAAACAGTTGGCATTACGGTGTGCTGTGTGCTTACCCGTTCAGTCATGTCTGATTCTTTGTGACCTCATGGACTGTAGTCTGCCAGGCTCCTCTGTCAATGGGATTCTCTAGGCAAGGATACTGGAGTGGGCTGCCATGCCCTCCTCCACCCCAGGGATCAAACCCAAGTCTTCCACATTGCAGGTGAATTCTTTACCATCTGAGCCAGTGGGGTACATAAAGGTGAAAAAAAAAAAGGCAAGGGTAAAAGGAAAAGTTTCAGACATTTATTCATGATTTATTATTGAGGTCCTCCTAAGTAATGGGGAACATGAGATTATCTGATAATCGAAAAGAGGTTGGGAGAAGGTATCCGACCTTAATGTAGTCAAAATCAAGTTATATTGGCAGATAGGTGATAAATAATTGCAATATAGAGTGAGCCCTGCTATGTAGAGATAACAGGAACTATTGCCATAAAGCACAGATGAAGCCAGTCATTTGCAGGTCTGAAGTCTTCAAGGAAGAGACGATATTCGATTTGGCTTTAAAATTCACAGTTGAATAAACTAAGTCTGACTGTCTTCTGGAGCTAAAATTAACATACGGAAAACAAAACAACAAGACACTGAGAGTCGCACTTAAAGTTCTAAAGTGTCTGAGTCTGTGGGACAGGCTCTGGTCCATGTCTGACTCTAGCCCGCCAGGCTCTTCTGTTCATGGGGTTTCCCAGGGAAGAGTACTGGAGTGGGTTGCCATTCCTTTCTCCAGGAGATTTTCTCACCCCAGGGATCACGCCCAGGTCTCTTGCAGATTCTTTACTGTCTGAGTAAAGAAGGAAGCCTTATTTTGGTTAATGACACTTTGGCTGCAAATATCAGAAATCCCAACTCAAACCAGCTTAAACAATAAAGAAATGTATCATTTTACTAAATAGAGATTTCAGAGTAGAAAGGCCTTCAGTGACACTCATTTCTTGTCATCGCTCCATGCTGACATCGTCCATTCTGAATTGATTCTCATGACGTCAGCAAGAGGTGTGCTGGAGTTTAAGGTAAACAATGTCTAGGAGAGGATATACCTCTCCCCTCCCTGAGTCCTTCTTTAGAACAAGAAAATTCTCAGAATCATCTCAAGAGATGCCACTTCATGCCTTATTAGTAAATGCCAATTCCTAAGTGAGTCTTGGATGAGGGACCCTGATTCCAATCAAGTCCACCGGGAAGGCTGAATCATCTTCCTTTAAAGCCTGTGGTTAAAGGGATGAGAGGTGAACCCTGAACAAAGTCAGGATCTTATGAGGAAGGGAGAAGAGGTGGGAGATGGTTAGGAGCCAACTCACAATGCCTACCTCAGAAAATCGGTATAAAAAGACATTGCCGTCTGCAAGATTCTTGAGCAGTAATGGATAACACTGTCTTTCCTGTCTCCATGACCAAGACTAAAATCCCAGGCGTGGATAGCTGCCTGGAGTGTGTCCCCATACCTTCCTCTGTATTTTTTTTTTAATTTTTTAAAACTACCAGAAGATTTTTTTTTACCCACCTCCTAGCATAATGAAAGTAGAAACAAAAATAAACAAATGGGATCTAATGAAACGTAAAAGCTTTCGCACAGCAAAGGAAACCCTAAACAAGACAAAAAGATAATCCTCAGAATGGGTGAAAATATTTGCAAATGAAGCAATGGACAAAGGATTAGTCTCCAAAATATCAAAAAAACTCAGGGAGCTCAATATAAAAAAAAAAAAAAACTAAATAAAAAAATAGGCAGAAGACCTAAATAGACAGCTCTCCAAAGAACATATACAGATGGCCAAGAGGCACATGGAAACATGCTTGGCACCACTAATTATTAGAACAATGCAAGTCAAAACTACAGTGATCACCTCACACCAGGTCAGAATGGCCATCATCAAGAAAACCACTGTATTTTAATCTGAAAGACTGTTCAACATGCAACATGGTCATGCTAATCACTGTGCTTTAAAATGTCAGAGGGCATTTTGAACCACTGGAGCCTCCCCCACCCTTAAGACTTTGTTCTCCGCTAGTACTTATTTTGAGCATATATTCTAACATCAGACAGGCTCAAAGTCGCTCACAGTGCTATGCAAAGGTAGGTTTGTAGAAGAATTATCGAATAATGATGATGATGATTGGACACTAATTGTCATTTCAGTTAAACAACAAATCTCAGAGGCTTATGAACTAATTCAAATAAATAGTTTCAGCATCTTCATTGTATGGAGAGAGAAAAACCCAACCACATCAATCTTCTGGCTTTCCTATTGATTAACATTAATTGCATAAAATTCCAATGCCAGCAATATCTTACTAATTTATGGCTTATGAAAGCTATTGACATATGTGGAGATGCAATAAGGAATCTTTTATAGGCATGACTACAATAGATTGCTATAGGGATTATCTAATTATTGAGTAAGCGCTCGTGATGAACTCTAGCAGTAAAAATGCCATATGCTCACCAGGGGCTACGGGACCAGAATGATGGCTATCTCTGACAGCGAAACTGGCTTTTCTGTTCCTTCCCCTTTAACAGAGATCCTCACTAGCGTTCCTTTGGAAGCCAAGAATGGATGAGTTGAACAACTGTTATCCCACTTGTCACCCCAGCTTTCCTTCTTTTAATTGTAAGCCTTTTGAATTTCTAATTGGATTCTTATTGTTTCCTTTCTCCTACTTTCTAAAGAATTATCTTGTAGGCATCCAACAATAGAAATGACAGAAACCTTCAAATTAAAGGTGCAATGTCTTACCTTTTTTGTCTTCACTGCTTGTATTTTTTGAGCACTGCCTAGACCAGAATTGTCAATTATACCATCGTCATCAAGACCCAGCAGATCTGGAGTCTAGCCACTCCCCATAAGTCCTTGCAGAGGGAATATCTAGCGTGCCTGCTGTCTTTCTCACTGGCTCCTCATTATATTTATCTTTCTCACTGGCTCCTGATTATATTTTAGATGTTATTTCTCCTCTCCTTTCAGGTAGAGAAACATGATTAGAAAGGGGAAATACAGCTGATGGATGGAGACCACGTTTGAGCTAAGGCAGTTTGACTAGCATTAAACTCCAATGGACATGAATTTGAACAAACTCCAAACTCCACTTCCCTGTGGAGGACAGGGAAGCCTGGCATGCTGCAGTCTATGCGGTCACAACAAGTTGGACACAACTTAGCAAGTGAACAATGACAAATTCCTTTCTCTCCATTGATCTTTGGAATCTCCACAGTGTGTTTGGAAGGGACTATAGGAAACATTTAGTCCAATGTCTCATTTTGCAGAAGGAAGCTGTAATTTCAGGGCAGTGACGAACTTGGCAGACTAAGTCACATTCAGAGAGGCGTGCTTCCATTCACCCATCCATTTCACAGAGCACATACTTGTCCAGTGTTCACTATCCTAGCCCTTGGCAACACAGGGAATTTATAAGGGAAGAGATAGACAACAGATAAAGGGTTGACTCATTGGAAAAGACTCTGATGCTGGGAGGAATTGGGGGCAGGAGGAGAAGGGGAGGACAGAGGATGAGATGGCTGGATGGCATCACGGACTCGATGGACATGGGTCTGAGTGAACTCCGGGAGATGGTGATGGCCAGGGAGGCCTGGCGTGCTGCGATTCATGGGGTCGCAAAGAGTCGGACAGGACTGAACTGAAAGAAACAATAGAGGCTCCAGGGAGGGTGTGATAAGGGCTTTGATGTGGGGAGACTGCAGTCTTGGCTAGAGGGCTCTGTGCAGACCTAGCTGAGAAGGTGGCTTCTGTCAAGAATTACAAAGGCAGGCACACGGCTGGCAGCGGGCAGACCCCTCAGGAGGCCCGCGCGCCTGGGTGGAGGAGGGGCGGCGGGGGAGATGAGTTCAGAGGGAACTGGGTTCTGGGGGTCATCGTAAGGCCTCCGAATCCCCTCTGGGACAAGCAGCTGTGCAAAGCTAGTCGAAAGGGAGGTGGCTATGAGCTGTATTTACAAAGTTTCCATGTATGCACGGCTTTATCTTATTTGAACAGCCATTTTTCTCCCAAGCTCTAGTTTCCAGAGTTCCAGATCTATATGCCCCATTGCCTTCAAGACATCATTAGGCCTCTGGGACTGAACACGGCCACTCTGAGCTCGGATTTCCCAAAACCCTCCCCCAGGTATCCCCTTCTCAGTAAACGGAGCCCTCCCCTTTCCGTGGCTCAGGCCCAGACCTTGAGGCTGCTCTTTGTTCTGCTCCCTGCCGCCACCCGGCGCTCCACAGACGGTCCTTCGGCAAAACCCATCGGCTCCACACTCAGAGCAGCGCCAAGCCCCACGGCCCGCCGCGCACGCCGCCCCGTCCTGCCCAGGCTCGCGGCCCCGGGGCTGCCTCCATCCCCATCCCTGCGGCCGCCTCTCCACACCTGGGCCTGCTGTGCCCGCCCGCAGTCTAATTCTCATCAGCGTAGCAGGAGCGAAACTTTGAAACATGAGTCAGGTAACATCATTACCCCGCTTAAAATCCTCCACGGCTTCCTATTCCAGGCCACATGGAGCATATTCGCAGTGCTCGACTGAGCCCTGCGCGACCTTATCCTTTGCCGTTTCTGACCAGCTCCCTCACACCCGCGCTTCTCCGGTCACCCTGCTCCCCCTGCTCTTTAAGCACGCTCGCACGCTCTGACCCGGGGCCTTGGTTTCCGTCACTTCCTTTGCCCGGCACACCCGTCTCCTGCAAGCCACCCGCTTGTTGTATCTGATGTTACTGCCGGAGAAAGAGGGCATCTCAGCTGATTGAGTCCTGGTCGTTGCTTCCTGTACGGCACGTACAGCGCTGAGGGTCGGGGCTCAGGAGCTGGTGAGTGAGCAGAGATGCCACGATGGGCGCAGAGTAAATGGGAACCCTGAAATGTTCCCCTGCTTCAGCCGGACACCATCCGTGTGAAGAAAATTGTCCTGAGACCCTGAGACGTTGAGAGGAAGCCACACACGGGCTGATGGGCTCCCGGGTGCTTCAGTCCTAAATTCTGCCCGTGGACCTGTTCCCATAACACTCACATTTGGTAAATGAGCTGATACCTGGCTCTTTTATTTAGTATTTTTGTCCTGAGTTAGTTCTAATTCAATTTTATCATCTGTTACCTGTGTGCGTGCATGCTAAGTCACTTTAGTCCTGGCCGACTCTTCGAGACCCCATGGACTGTAGCCCACCTCTGCGCATGGGATTTCCCAGGCGAGAATACTGGAGTGGCTGCCATTTCCTCCTCCAGGGGATCTTCCTTCCAACCGAGGAATTGAATGCACATCTCCCGCCTCTCCCACGTGGCAGGTGGATTCTTTACCGCTGAGCGAACTGGGGAAGCCCTTGTGCCTCCTGGACAAGGCCAATAGTAGATGACCTCACAGGACTGTCTTTATTCACATGACAAACACTATGTGTTGAGAGCCTACCATGTGCCAAGCACTGTTACAGGGATTGAGAGCAGGGCAGTAAACAAAACAAGGTGTTTGCTTCATGGAGCCCACGTCCTGGAGAGGAAGACAGACAGGTATGGAGGCAATGGAGCTCCCTATGGTGCTGTGTACAGCAGCGAGGGATGGCTGAACAGGCCCAGGTCGCCTTTCAAGGTGATGGGATGTTTTGGAGTGAAAGACAGATGTGGGGGTTGCCTGGCATCAAGCATGTACTTTACTAAATGTCACTGAATTTTTCACTTAAAATGGTTAATTCCATCTCAATATGCGAATTTCATCTCAATAAAGTTAATAAAAGGGAGGATGTTTGCATCAGAGACCCAAGGATGAGAAGGCGACCCAGGTAAAGGAGGGAGACGGAGAATGCCAGAAGGATCCCAGCAGGGGGAGCAGAAAGAGTGCGGTTATCTGAGACAAGCTCGGGGTGCTTGAGTCACTCCCAGAAGACGGGGTGGGGTGGCCAGAGTGCAGAGAGCAAGGAGAGAGGCAGGAGAGGAGACCAAAGGGATCGGATGGGCAGGCCCGTGTGCATAGGGTCCTAGTCTGCGTTGGCGGCTGTGCCCAGCAGTGCCAGCCAAGGAATGGAAGCAACTGATCAGGGGTAGAGGGAGGGGCACCCAGAGCTGACGGAGAGTGAAAACAGGGCAGCAGGGATGCGCCGTGTATCAGTGGGGTTGGGAGGATGGTGTCCCAGTGGGGTTGGGAGGATGGTGACCCTCCCAGTGGGGTTGGGAGGACGGTGTCCCAGTGGGGTTGGGAGGACAATGTTCCTCCCAGTGGGGTTGGGTGGATAACGACATCCCAGTGAGGTTGGGAGGATGATTTCCCAGTGGGGTTGGAGAATTGTTGTAGTGGGGATGGTGGTGGTGGTGGTTTAGTTGCTAAGTTGTGTCCAACTCTGTGACTCCATGGACTGTAGCCCGCCAGGCTCCTCTGTCCATGGGGTTCTCCAAGAAAGAGAACTGAAGTGGGTTGCCATTTCCTTTTCCAGGGGATCTTCCTGACCCAGGAACTGAACCCGGGTCTCCTGCATTTCAGGCAGATTCTTTATGAACTGAGCTATGAGGGAAGCCCTGTAGTGAGGATGCTAGAGGGAAACTGAGCTGGAAAATCGGTGGTGATGGTCCAAAAATGGGACCCATGGAATTAAGATTTTGGTTTTTTGAGGTGGTACAGTTGATGAGGCAAGGAGTGTCGTTGTATCAGTGTATGGCTGGCGTGGGCTAGAGGAAGATGCTGTATTTTGTGTGCACTCAGGTCAGTGGATGGGGAGGCAGGTGAGTGGACAGAACACATGTGACGTCATCAAAGGCATCGAGGGGACTGATGGGAGACAAGGATGCACAGAGGTCACGTCTCCGCTGACTGATGGGGAGCTGACTGCTCTGAGGAGGTGACAACAGGGACTGACATTAGGTGGCTTCATTAGATGACCTGTACTTCAAAAAGGTGGAGAAATGGTTTTGAAGGGCTTGAAGAGCCAGAAAGACATCTACGTCACTCACAAGCCTGATGGGCATGCGGTTTTCATGGGAAGACCATGTTTACTTAGAGTCAAGCATAAGTTAGAACATTCAGAGAAAAGGCAAGGGACAAGAACGTTTTCTGATGATACATCATGAATTTCAGACAAGTTCAGATCTGGAGACGTCCTGGCTTTCTGGGGATGAAATGAAGGATTCTGGGAGATACTTGGGCTTCTGTTAATAAGTGGCTTTAAAAAGTTATAGTATATAAGTCATGATGTTGTTGTTCAGTCAGTAAGTCATGTCCAACTCTTTGCAACCCCTTGGACTGCAGCACTCCAAGCTTCCCCGTCCCCTGGAGTTTGCTCAAGTTCTTGTCCTTTGAGTCAGTGATGCCATCCAACCATCTCATCTTCTGCTGCCCTCTTCTCCTTTTGCCTTCAATCTCTCCCAGCATCAGGGTCTTTTCCAGTGAGTCGGCTCTTTGACTCAGGTGCCCAAAGTATCGGAGCTTCAGCTTCAGCATCAGTCCTTCCAATGAATATTCAGGACTGATTTCCTTATGACTGACTGGTTGGATCTGGTTAAGTGATGACGAGTCTGTTCTCAATATGGCCCTCGTTTGGGGGTTGTCTTCATGGAGCTGAGACTGGTGGTGTGTGTTTCGATGAGGGGGACTGCAGGAAGAAAGACAGATGTTTGGGAACTACTGTCTGAATAAACAAACAACTTTCAAAAAAGATTCGGTAGAAATCTTCAGGTGCTCTTACAGTGCGCCGCCCAGTGCTAACTAGATGGTGGCTGACCTTATAAGTAGCTACGAGAAGCAAGGTCCTGGCAAACGGATGCATTTGGAAGAGCAAACTATTTCTGGCAAATGGGCCCTCAGTGAGCTCATGCTTGATGATCTGAGCTGCTTCCTGCCCTGTGTCCAGAGGGGAAAGTGGGTACCCCTGGAACTTTCTTTTGACACTGTCCCCGTTCTCTGTTTTTGAAAATGTTGACGGGCTATTGATGTGGCTGAGCCAGCTCATGCGTTTGTGGGATTTTGGTTCCCTGACTAGACACTGAACCTCATCTCCTGCGTTTGAAGGCGGATTCTTATCACTGGGCCACCAGGAAAGCCCCTCCCTCTTTCCACTTTTAAAGCCTCTGATTGGCTGATCTTGGGCAGGTGCTGTCTCTGTGGCCAGAGGCGAGTTTTAGGATTAATAGCCCTCTGAGAACCTGGGTGTCCGGGGAGGAATTTCTCTGGACAGAGAAGCGGGGCAGGGACTCTCCTTAAGAAAGGAGAGATGGGGGCTTCCCTGGGGGTTCAGTAGTAAAGAATCCTCCTGGCAATGCAGGAGTCCCGGGTTCAGTCACGGATCGGGGAAGATGCAGCTAAGCCTGTGCGTACAACTATTGCTCCAGAGCCCATGAGCTGCAGCCTCTGACGCCTGTGCACCCTGGAGCTCGAGCTCTTCAGCAAGAGAAGCCTCTGCAATGACACCCCCCTGCATCATAACTAAAGAGTGGCCTCCAACCCAGCAATTAGAGAAAAGCTGTGCAGCAACCGCTTCCAAATCGGGAAAGGAGTGCGTCAAGGCTGTATTTTGTCACCCTGCTTATTTAACTTCTGTGCAGAGTACATCATGAGAAACACTGGGCTGGAGGAAGCACAAGCTGGAATCAAGATTGCCGGGAGAAATATCAATAACCTCAGATATGCAGATGACACCACCCTTATGGCAGAAAGTGAAGAAGAGCTAAAGAGCCATTTGATGAAAGTGAAAGAGGAGAGTGAAAATTTGGCTTAAAGCTCAACATTCAGAAAACTAACATCATGGCATCCAGTCCCATCACTTCATGGCAGATAGATGGGGAAACAGTGGAAACAGTGAGAAACTTTACTTTTGGGGGCTCCAAAATCACTGCAGATGGTGACTTCAGCCATGAAATCAAAAGATGCTTACTCCTTGGAAGGAAAATTATGGCCAACCTAGATAACATATTAAAAAGCAGAGACATTACTTTTCCAACAAAGGTCCCTCTACTCAAAGCTATGGTTTTTCCAGTAGTCACAGTATGGATGTGAGAGTTGGACTATAAAGAAAACTGAGCGCCGAAGAATTGATGCTTTTGAACTGTGGTGGAGAAGACTCTTGAGAGTCCCTTGGACTGCAAGGAGATCCAACCAGTCCATCCTAAAGGAGATCAGTCCTGAATATTCATTGAAAGGTCTGATGCTGAAGCTCAAACTCCAATCCTTTGGCACCTGATAGGAAAAACTGACTCATTTGAGAAGACCCTGATGCTGGGAAAGGTTGAAGGTGGGAGGAGAAGGGGACAACAGAGGATGAGATGGTTGGATGGCATCACCGACTTGATGGACATGAGTTTGAGTAAGCTCCGGGAGTTGGCGATGGACAGGGAGGCCTGGCGTGCTGCAATTCATGGGGTCACAAAGAGTCGGACACGACTGAGCAACTGAACTGAACTGTGCAGCAACCAGGACCCAGCACAGCCAAACATAAATAAATAACTAAAGTTATATTTTAAAAAAAGAGAGAAAAGAAAGAAAAAAGGGGGACAGGTGCTGGACGAACTAAGTGATATCCCTCTCCACTGACTTTTTTTCCAGATTGTTGTTCCTCCATTTGAAACAGAGAAGGGACGACTTAGAGAGTTCAAATGGCTCAGACCCTCAGAATCACGGATTACTCCAGGATCCAAAGCCAGGATCCCGGACTTCTGCCCCCGGCGTTTTCCTGCCTTAGGCTGCTCTGAAAACATCTGCTAGACGCCCACTCACCAGCTATCAGTTCGCGTGCTCATATTTTTCTCCTGAGGTTCACACAATCCATTTTATAAATTCACCCACACGTCTCAATGGCCAAAATTATTTATGCAGAGGTCCTGATGTCTACTGTAGCTGATGAGCCCCAAATTCGGACTCCTGGCCCGGAGTCGAGCAGCGACGGGAACCAGGGTGTCAGAAACCAAAGATAATTAGCCAGGGCTCACTGTCTGCACGGCGCCTGGGGGAATTTTAAAACAAGGTGAAGATCCCTGACCTCAGCGCTCTGTGGCTCCAATTTGTTCCTTTTCTCAGCGGAGAGGAGATTATCAATTGAGTACAATTTATTTTCCCCGTTGTCTGAGCCAGCTGCTCTGAGAGTCGATGTCTCCGCCATGTTTTAAATAGGAAGAAGTGGATGCTATTTACTTCCCTGATATCATTCAGTGTGTGAGAGGCTGGGTTCATTCCAAGTTGCAAGCCTCCTAGTTTATCATAAAGTATACCTTGCCCTTCCTCCCGCCTAAAATTTGTGTGTAAATCAAAGACTCTTCTATTTATCAGGCTTTGAGCATTTCTCAGGCAACAGATACTAATTTAATATAATACCATATTTTCAAGTGTGATGCAGATAAAAAAAAGTGCTTTCTATGGTCACACTGAAAACAACTGTTAGCTTTGGTGCTGACTGTTTTCATTTCTTAAGACAATTCTTGTCAACAAGGGCTAGTCACAATATCAAGTAGCAGTTTAGACAGGCATGGAAAAAAATCCTCCTTTCTAAGGGAGTGAAATAAATCATTGCTCACTAACAGTGATATTTAGGAAGATTAATTTGAATTGCCTTCTCCTCTGGCTACATTTCACAACAGTCAGTATTTATCTTTTGAAGGTTTCCCAATCATCCGAAAGAGATAGATGAGTCTGAATTAGTTTCACAAGCAGAAATGTAAAAACAGAAATATAAAGCGGAGTCTGATGGCCATGGTTTGCACCACATTGTGCATGGTGCTCTGAAGAACTGGAACAGATGTTTTCTGTGTCAGATGGGGCTTGACACTAAGCCTTGATGACTGTTCTATAAGCAAGGAGGCTGGCTCATTGGAGGCGGCGTGTGTTGTAGCGTGGCGTCACCATGAAACGATAAGCGAGGTGAAATGATGTCAGCGAGTGACAATGTGGGAGTGTCAGTCTCTCCCCCCTGTCTGACTCTTTGCAGTCCTGTGGACTGTAGCCCATCACGCTCTTTTCTTCATAGAATTTCCCAGGCAAGAATACTGGCCTTCTTGTATCTGGATACAAGGGCTCTTCCTGGGATCTTCCTGACCCAGGGATCAAACCAGGGTCTCCTGCATTGTAGGGAGATTCTTTACTGAATGATTTTAACTTGGCGTAATTTAAAAGAGAAGGATTAGAAATCCAAGCCACAGTGGCGCTCTTACACTGTTGAAGTCTAGGAACAATAATCCCTCTAATTGCCTTTTGTTTTCTTACTCTCAGTAGGCACTGAGAGTCCTGTGTGGCGCACTGGAGAGCCCTGTGATCTAAAGGTCCGCGCCCATGCAGCATTTTCCTGGAGAGCGAGGCTTCTCAAACGACATCAGTTTGTGGACCGAATGGATTGACTGCCTTGCCTGGAGACACACTTCCATCTCCCTTTTCCAAGCAACACCCATCTTTTTCTCCGGGACTCCACTGTTGCTTTATTCTCAGTCTTGCAGTTTGGTGCAGGGGGAGGCTGACCGCCCCCCCCCCCCCATCCCAGGGGTGAGGCTATCCCTCTGTGATGTGTGCGCTTGGCTCAGGCATTGATGTTCCCTAATACAGGAGAACTTGTGAGAGACAATGACTGTTGGGGTCTTTGCCAGAGATTCTTCCTCTTTTTCTGGAAGGGATACTAGGGTGACATAATCACTTTGCTGCCTGTGAATCAGTAAGTTCTGGGCTCAGCATTGATTTGTTTGCAGGTTGCTCAGTGGGCTTCCCAGGTGGCTCGGTGGTAAAGAACCTGCCTGCCAGTGCGTGAAACATGAGAGACGAGGGTTCAGTCCCTGGGTTGGGAAGATCCCCTAGAGGAGGAAATGGTAATCCACTCTAGTATTCTTGCCTGGGAAATCCTACGGACAGAGGAGCCATGAGCTACAGTCCATGGGGTAGCAAAGAGTTGGACGTGACTGAACACACACACACAGACACACACAAACACACAGGAGCCCTGGGAGCTGCTGGTGGTCTTCAAAAAGAGCAGCAATGGGAAAAAGCAGGCCTAAGAGAGAGAGCAGAGGTCACAAAGGGAAGGTTCTTGGTGACCGAAGCCTCACCTGAAAGCTCTCCAGTTACTTCCAATAAAAAGTTTTTTAAAAAGGGAGGAAGGAGTTCATCAAAATTCCTCTTTAAATGAGGACTCGCCCCTTCCCCCGATATTTTTAATTTGAAGATAAAGCATAAATGTGTGAGTTACACACAGATTTCCTGGAACCTGCCAATGGTCTAAAAGGAATTCAACTTTTTGTTTTCATTTAACAAGCATCTCACTCATGAGCACCCACATGCTTGCAAATGTCACGTGCTGTGGGGACTGATGGGCATGCGGCCTTCAGGCCTGCTGCTGAGCACACCTGTAGCCTATTTTCTGAGCGCGTGGCAGCATTGCTCCTGCAGATGGATGGGAGCAGTGACTGACTCTCCCCCGTGAGCTGCAAGCGGACATGGTCTGCGTCACACCTGGGATGAGCATTTATGCACCAGTGAGAAAGAGCCCTCCTGAAGTTCTGTGTCCTGGAGGCGTGGCCGTGGCCGCTGTCCACCTGGGCCTCGAGTGGCAGGCATGAGCGAGCACACCTTGCTGCCCACGCACAGCGCCGCGGGAGCTGTCAGAAGCTACAGAGACTTGGGGGGCCTTTGCTACCCCAGTGCCCCAGCCCATCCGGATCGATCCAACACCATGACAGAGTTATAGACAGAGGGACTAAAGTTGAATTCGCTGTGATCTGTCGCAGAAGCAGGCTTGGCAAGATCCCGCAGGCACGTCGATGGAATGATGGCCTGGATGTTTGTTTTCCTGACCCGGGGTTTGGCACTGAAGAGGAAGGTGTGTCCCTGGCTCCTCACTCGGCGTCCAGCACAGAGGCGGACCAGAGGGCCGCGTGAGAGAGCTGGAGGCGAAAGGAGGGGACAGAAGAGAAATGCCGTGGGGATCAAAGGAAGAGCTTTTTTTTTTTTTTTTAAGGAGGCAAGGAAATCAGAACGAAAACATTTTCCCCCAGTAATATCTTATTTTTAATTGCGTTACAATATTGTGTTGGTGTCTGCTTCACAACACTGTGAACCAGCCATAATTATATATATTATATATATCCTGTCCCTCTTGAGCCTCCCTCCCAGCACCCCGTCCCGCCTCTCTAGGCTACCACAGGGTGCCAGGCTGCCTCCCTGTGTTGTGTGGCCGCTTCCCCCGGCCGTCTAGCTCACCCGCGGTCGTGTATACAGTCGGTGGTACTTTCTCAATTCGCTCCCCCTCTCCTTCCCCTGCTGTGTCCACAAGTTCCTTCACTATATCCATGTCTCCATTCCAGAAGGAGACTTTATAGCTTTGTGGGATATAAATCACCACTAGTTTTCCTCGAGCAATATCAATACATAGACTACTTGGGTAGTTACTTTTGATTCCCCGTTGTGCTTTAGTGCCTGTTTTTTTTTTTTTTTTGCTTTGTTTTTTCTTTTTAAGTTGGTTTAGTTCATTTCAGTTCAGTCGTTCAGTTGTGTCTGACTCTTTGCAACCCCATGAACCGCAGCACGCCAGGCCTCCCTGTCCATCACCAGCTCCCGGAGTCCACCCAAACCCATGTCCATTGAGTCGGTGATGCCATCCAACGATCTCATCCACTGTTGTCCCCTTCTCTTTCTGCCCTCAATCTTTCCCAGCATCGGGGTCTTTTCAAATGAATCAGCTCTTTGCATCAGGTGGCCAAAGGGTTGGAGTTTCAGCTTCAACATTAGTCCTTCCAATGAACACCCAGGACTGATTTCCTTTAGGATGGACTGGTTGGATCTCCTTGCAGTCTAAGGGGCTCTTAAGAGTCTTCTCTAACACCACAGTTCAAAAGCCCATATAGGTTCTAATTCTAATCTTTATTAGGATAATATCTCTAATACTAAGAATATGATTTGTTTGGCATGAAGGCTTGATTTAAATTTAATTTTTTGGGAGCACTCATTTAGTTTTACAAATTTCCATTTGTGGCAAAAGAGGAGACACGCAATAAGTGTTTTAATCTTTATTTAGTAGAATTATAATATGACCCAGAAATTCCACTCCTACATATTTACCCAAGGGGAATGAACACATATGTGCACAGGAGGAGAAGGGGACGACCGAGGATGCGATGGCTGGATGGCATCACGGACCCGATGGACGCGAGTCTGAGTGAACTCCGGGAGATGGTGATGGACAGGGCGGCCTGGCGTGCTGCGGTTCATGGGGTCGCAAAGAGTCAGACACGACTGAGCGACTGAGCTGAACTGAACTGAACTGTGCACAGGAAAATCTGCACTCAGATGTTCCCAGCAAGATCACTCATAGTAGTGAAAAAGTATAAGCAATGCACATTCCATAAAGGACAGGTGGATAAAAGCAATGTCGCACGGCCTTCCAGTAGAATGCTGTTCAGCAATAAAAAGAAGAAAATATTACTGCTTGCTACATTTTTGAAGGTGAACCACTAAGTGGTGGTTGTATTGCTAAGTGAAATACACTGGGCAGAAAAGAACCTATCGTGTGTGATTTAATCTGTGTGGACTGGGCAGAATGGCTCAGCTGTAAAGACAGGAAGCAGACTTGCTCCATGGTGCTTGGCACTGGGAGTGTGAGCGTGGACGGACTCATGCGGACAGGAGGGACGCTTCTGGGTGATGGAGATGTTCTAAAGCTGGATTCTGGTAATGGGTGCATGACTCTATAATAGAGTAAAGATAACTGACTGGAACACTTAAACAGGTTACTTTTATTATATGAAAATGACACCTTAGTAACGCTGTTTAAGAATTTTAGAGGTTGTGTCTTTTAATGTTCTTGGGATTTTTTTTTAATTTATGGCTTCATCGGATCTCAGCTGTGGGACTCAGGCATTTTCTGTCGGGCTGTAGCACACAGGCTTCGTCGCCCTGCGGTTGGTGGGATCTTAATATCCCGACCAGGGATTGACCCTGAGTCCCCTGCATAGGAAGGTAGATTCTTTTTTTTTTTTTTTTTTTTACCTTTCTATTTTGTATTGGAGCATAGCCAGTTAACAATGTTGTGATAGTTTCAAGTGGACAGGAAAGGGACTCAGGCATACATATACATGTATCCATTCTCCCCCAGTGGGGGAAATCCCATGCACAGAGGAGCCTGGCAGGCTACAGCCCATGGGGTCCAAAGAGTCAGATATGACTGAGCGACTGACACTTTGACTTTGCTTCTCCCCCAAACTCCGCTCCCACCCAGCTGCCCTGTGACACTGAGCAGAGCGCCCTGTGCTGGACAGCAAGTCCTCGCCGGCTATCCGTCTTAAATACAGCAGTGTGCATTTCTTAATATCAAACTCCCTACCAATCTGGAAGGCAGGTCCTTGACACTGGAGCACCAGGGAAGTCTCCCGGAATTATTGTTTCTGTTAATAAACTGTAAAAAAATTAGAACGAGGGACCTTACACAGTGCCTGCCGTGTAGACGTGCTGGATAAATGTGTGCTGAATTGAATTAAAGGGCTGGAGAGGGCTGTGCGTGCGGCGCTGACTCCCAAGGCGGCTGGATTCTCAGAGAAGACGGGGAGTGGGATGTCAACTTTTCTTTCCCGAAGTTTCTTCATCTGCTTAGCCAACTGTGATCATCAATTATAAAACCCACATGATTAGAGTGAACATATGTTGTTTTGTAGCCACACAGTATCCATTCTCTTTGCCTTGGCAGCTGTGGGGAAATTTCTCTGGGGGAACGCCCCTCTCTATTCTCAGTACCTTTGCCTGGAGCAAGGCTGACTTCGCCTTGGTTCCTGATAGAGGCAGGTGCGTCAAAGTCAAGTGGGTCGGTGAATCCCAGCCTCCCTAAGCACTGTGACTGCTCTGAGGTGGACTTGACCCTGGGGTTCTTTGAGAACCAGCTTCTGGACTGTGGCTCACATTTCAGGGAGAAAGAGACTCCTTGTGGACTTGGTCCCTAGAGGACCTAGTAAGTGCTTAGAGTTCTGGCAGGTATTCTTCATCACAGGAAGCTCGTGAATGAGGCCAGTCTGGAGGAAAGCACAGCCAGGAAGTGAAGGAGCTGCGCCGTGGGGCCTGCTCTGAGCCCCTGGACTCGGCCTCCCTGGATGCTTCGCAGGCCGGTGGCCCCTCTGCCTTTGACTCCGTCTGGATTGTGCTCGGCAAATGGTGCCGGCACAGGAGGGGCGGGCTCAATCCCTGGGCCGGGAAGATCTCCTGAAACAGAGATGCCTCTTACCTCCCTGAAAAAGGGAGGGGCCAGGGGTACAAAAGCCCGGCAGGGTTGGTGCCGCTCTGTTTTTAGATATAGCTCGCATACTGAGCAGCGGTCCAGGAGCTGAGGGGTTCAAGTCTGAAATCCTTGTTCCTTTGAAGCCAGAACTGGGGCAGGTCACCCATCAGCTTTTATTAGTACTGATGATAATAATTACAGCTACTATTCATTGGGTGCTTCAGTTCAGTTCAGTCGCTCAGTCCTGTCTGACTCTTTGAGACCCCATGAACAGCAGCACACCAGGCCTCCCTGTCCATCACCATTTCCCGGAGTTCACCCAAACTCATGTCCATCGAGTCAGTGATGCCATCCAGCCATCTCATCCTCTGTCATCCCCTTCTTCTCCTTCCCCCAATCCCTCCCAGCATCAGAGTCTTTTCCAATGAGTCAACTCTTCGCATGAGGTGGCCAAAGTACTGGGGTTTCAGCTTCAACATCAGTCCTTCCAATGAAGGACTCCCAGGGTTGATCTCCTTCAGAATGGACTGGTTGGATCTCCTTGCAGTCCAAGGGACTCTCAAGAGTTTTCTCCAACACCACAGTTCAAAAGCATCAATTCTTCGGCACTCAGCTTTCTTCACAGACCAACTCTCACATCCATACATGACCACTGGAAAAACCATAGCCTTGCCTAGACAGACCTTTGTTGGCAAAGTAATGTCTCTGCTTTTGAATATGCTATCTAGGTTGGTCATAACTTTCCTTCCAAGGAGTAAGTGTCTTTTAGTTTCATGGCTGCAATCACCATCTGCAGTGAGTTTGGAGCCCAAAAAACAGTCAGCCACTGTTTCCACTGTTTCCCCATCTTATTTCCCATGAAGTGATGGGACCTGATGCCGTGATCTTAGTGTTCTGAATGTTGAGCTTTAAGCCAACTTTTTCACTCTCCTCTTTCACTTTCATCAAGAGGCTCTTTAGTTCTTCTTCACTTTCTGCCATAAGGGTGGTGTCATCTGAATATCTGAGGTTATTGATATTTCTCCCGGCAATCTTGATTCCAGCTTGTGCTTCCTCCAGCCCAGCGTTTCTCATGGTGTACTCTGCATATAAGTTAAGTAAGCAGGGGGACAATATCTGCCAAATTCTATTTCCGGCGCTCTGTATAGACACTGTGCTGGGGTCCCTTGCTTCGTTTCACTCAATCATCTCAGCAGGTTGATGAGTTGGAACCACTTTGTCCCCATCTTATGCAGGAAGAGAATGAGGCTAACTTGCTGAGTGTAATAGTGGACAACACTCTTTCTTACATACGTGGCACAGTTTTAAACATTTCGTGTGTTTTATTAGGAGGCAGGTACTTCCCTGGTAGCTCAGCTGGTAAACAATCCACCTGCAATGCAGGAGACCCCAGCTCGATTCCTGGGTCAAGAAATTCCGCTGGAGAAGGGATAGGCTACCCACTTCAGTATTCTTAGGCTTCCCTGGTGGATCAGCTGGTATAGAATCTGCCTGCAATGCAGGAGACCTGTGTTTGATCCCTGGGTTCAACCTCTGGGTTGGGAAGACCCCCCCTGGAGAAGGGAAAGGCTGCCCACTCCAGTATTCTGGCCTGGAGATTCCACGGACTGTAGAGCCCGTGGGATAGCAGAGTCAGACACGACTGAGCAACTTTCACTCCACTCACTAGTGTTATTCCCATTTAACAGGTGAAGCACAGAGACCCTGTTGGAGGGAGCTGCTCTCCGTGAGAGCTGAGCAGGCCTATGACAGGGTCCAAGATCCAGACTGAGAGCCGTCTCACTTAAAACTCACGCTCTTAAATAGTAAGTTCTATTACGTTATGTTAGTCACTCGGTCGTGTCCCACTCTGTGTGACCCTATGGACTGTAGCCCACCAGGCTCCTGTGTCCATGGGATTCTCCAGGCAAGAATGCTGGAGTGGGCTACCATTTCCTACTCCAGGGGATCTTCCCAACCCAGGGATCGCACCCGGCTCTCCTGCACTGCACGTGGATTCTTCACCCTCGGAGTTCTGCTGACCCTGAAAAAAGGAAAGTAGGGTTTCCATCTGCAGCACCATGGGCGGACCTGGAGACTGTCGCACTGAGTGAAGCGGGTCAGAGGAGGAGGGATGCTGTGTGGCAGCTGTTATGTGTCAGATCTAAAAGAAACGATACAGACGCACTTACAGAGCAGAGAGAGACTCGCAGACTTAGAGGAGGAAGGCATGGCTGCTGCGGAGGTGGGGGAAGGGGCTGTTGGGGAGGTTGGGATGGACGTGGACACTCTGCCCTGTTTAAAGCGGATGAGCAGCGAGGACGCGCTGCACAGGGCGCTCTGCCGAGTGGCGTGTGGCGGCTGGAGAGGGCGGAGTTTGGGGGAGGATGGACGCGTGTGCACGTGTGGCCGATGCTCTTCCCTGTGCACCTCGAGCAGTCACAACACTGAATCAGCTAGGCTCAGTACGGAAGGAAAAGGCTAAAAAGCAACACCAGAAAACCAGGCTTTTGGTTTCGCTGTAGTTTTGGGTTACGGGAGATTTGCGAGAATGGCAGAGCCAGCGCCTGCACGCCCTCACCCCGTTCCCGTTATCACGTCCCGTGACCGCGGCGCATTTAAGAAACTCAGACGTCAGCGTCGCTGCGCTCCCGTTGACTAAGCTTCTCAGCGCATGTGCACTCTACCAGCGCTCCCGCTGTTCCCCGCCCTGTTCCCGAGTCCCATCCAGGACGCCGCATTGCATTTGGTCTGCTGTCTTTTTGAGACGTCTTTTCACGTGGAGATCTTTGTTTGGAATTAATTAATGAAATGTTTGCTCTTGGTTTTTTTCCAAGTTGGAGGAACAAAACGAGTTTTTAAGAAATTTTCAAGTACTGGTATGTTGTGAGTGTGTGTCGGACTCTTTGCAACCTTATGGAATGTAGCCCCCCAGGCTTCTGTGTCCATGGGATCCTCCAGGCAAGAATACTGGAGTGGGTTGCCATTTCCTCCTCCAGGGTACCTTCCGGATCCAGGGATGAACCCACATCTCCACATTTCCTGAAGTGCAGGTGGATTCTTTACCACTGAGCCACTGGGAAAGCCCATAACAAATGTATTCATTGAAAAAGAATCAGCCCTCTATTTTTCCGTATTCACTGGTTTACCCTGCAGTCTCTCCAGTATTAATGCACTTGTTGCTGAATTGCAGCATGGCGTGATTCCCTTGGATTTGTCACATGTGAGAAATGGGCCTGAATGAGGCTTCACATACCCTTTAAGAACTTGACTCTGAGCGTGTTTTCATCTGTATCATGGCCCAGGGTCAACCCTAGGTAACTCTCCAGAAACTTGGCTCTGGAATCTGCATTTTAAGCAGATCCATCAAGTGACTGGGTCCATGCTGAACTGGAGGGAACTCATGTTTGCAGGAGACATTCCTAAAACAAGACTCAGACTAAAACGTGATAAATACACAGTCTGACACTCATTCTTTGTACTGCCATAATTGATGTAAGCCCTCAGTTCAGTTCAGTCTCTCAGTCGTGTCCGACTCTTTGCGACCCCATGAATCGCAGCACGCCAGGCCTCCCTGTCCATCACCATCTCCCGGAGTTCACTCAGACTCATGTCCATCGAGTCCGTGATGCCATCCAGCCATCTCATCCTCGGTCGTCCCCTTCTCCTCCTGCCCCCAATCCCTCCCAGCATCAGAGTCTTTCCCAATGAGTCAACTCTTCGCATGTAAGCCCTACTTTGTTGTTATACTTGGTGGAGGGAGGTGCCTGGCCCTGGGGTGGGACCCTGACCCCCTTTCCCTGGACAGCTTCTGAGGGTCTCTGTGCCGCGCACAGCACAGATCTCCCTCCGCCCCGAGCTGCTGATAGCTGTGAGTTGGCTGCTATCCCTGGTGCTCAGGCAATGAGACAACGATCTGTTTGACCACTGCAGGAAAAATGATCTGGTTTAGACTCTTAAGCTTTGTTAAAATTCCATCCTTTATTAAAAAAAAAACAAAAACGATTTTTCAAAAGTAATTATACCTAGAAAACATTTAGAACCTGATTCACGAAGAAGAAATCAATCCACTATACTTACTATGAATATTCTCTGTAAAGTATAAAAATTCATCTTATGTATACATGTCTCTGGGCTTCCCAGGTGGTGCAGCAGTAAAGAATCTGTCAATGCAGGAGAAGCAAGAGACGTGGGTTCCATCCTTGGATCGGGAAAATCGCCTGGAGGAGGAAATGGCAACCCATTCTAGTACTCTTGCCTGGAAAATCCCATGGATGGAGGAGCCTGGCAGGCTACAGTCCATGGGGTCACAAGAAGCTGGATACAACTGAGCGACTAAGTGCACACACAGTCATGCACCTACGTATGTATTGCTTGTACGTTATCTATATGTGTATATATATTTACGCTAAGCACCTAGAAACTATTATCTCAAATAAGCGTAGTGACAATGTTTGGAGACAGGGGCGCCTTACGACCCCCATTTGCAGATGTGTGTCTCAAACTCAGGAAGGGCAGGGACTTGCTCAAGCTTGGCCAGTGAGGCACAGAGCTGTGCTGTGAAGCGCGCTGTAGGCGACGGAGTCTGTGCTCCAGACGGGGCGTGTGTACTTTCCTGTTGGAGAGGGGGTGATGACAGCATCTGGGCTCATGAACGTCAGGAAGATTAAACTCTAGACCCTGGCAGTGCCTGCCCCACTCTGGCTGCATAGGATTCCTTGTTTGTGCCAGCTGTCAAGACACGGCCAGCCAACAGAAATACAAATGCTGCCACACGTCCCCAGCAAGGGCAGGTGAAGTGAAAAATGGAATTATCTGTGGCTGATAACTAATAATGAATAGAATAAGGTTAGGGCTACTTCCAAGTGTCTACAAATGAACGAGAACGTGCCAAGGGTGGAATGCTACAAGGAGGCTGGGGAGGACGACCCGGCGACAACTCAAGATGGGGGTAGTTTGTCTCACTGTGGCTTTCTGCACTCCTCCGCATCCCCACTCTGAGTTTTATCACACGCTCAGATTTCCCAGTCCAGATCTTCACAGAAGCGTGGTTCTTGCCAAAGGACTTGGTTTTTGCTTTGCTTGCTAATAGGTATCCGTCTCAATGAAATGCAAATAGGACTTGTTTGTGTTTTATCTAATGCTTCCTCCTTCTTTAAAGGCATACAGAGATATGGCCATACACATTGAATAAAATACCTGTGGCTGTATAAACAAGACCATAATGAGAGTTCTAGGCTGGCGTGGGGAGCGCACCACCTGCAAACAAATTTGAGTGTCTCCTGGGCTCTCACTCAGCCGGGTTGATTTACATGGCTGCACGCCACATTTTATCCTGATGGCCCCCGTTCTCCTAGGGTGCAGACGCTGGAGAGGCAGTAATGGATGGCACCTCTGCCTGCCAGCCTTACCCCTACCGCACCAAGTGCCATTACTGTAAGAAGCAGCATCATTCATTTCCTCCTAGGAAGCTTGTCGAAAAGCAACCAGTAATATTTTCTAATCTGTTGAGCTCTGCTCTGCCTGGCTTCTTCTTAAGGGAATTTTCCTTGACACATTTGAATGAATTTATGAGCAGAAAAAATATTTTAATATCCTGATGAAAAATAAAACTGTAAACAATGTTTCATTACCACCCAAAGGATGTGAAACATTTAATGGGTGGAAATAATTATCATTAGGTGTATGAGAGACATTGGGAGTCTTTTTAAAATCACCTTTCTTCAAAAACTATATTTAAAATACTTGCTTCTTGTAGACAATTTAGAAGATGCAGGAAATTTAAAGAAGACCTTTATTTCTCCAAATAGGTGATGACAGAGACACAGGGGGCTCTGTTTTAATGTATTTTTATTTCTGGATGGAAATGGCCTTTAAGAAAGGAACTGTCCACTGTTTGAACCCTCTTCAGATTTAAAATTTTTTTTCAAAGTTGATTTTTGTTGGAGTATAGTTGCTTTACAATGCTGTGTTAGTTTCCACTATACAGCAAAAATGAATCAGCCTTATACATGCATGCACGCCTTCCCTTTTGGATTCCCTCCCGTTCACAGCACCACAGTGCGCGAAGCAGAGACCCCAGTGTTACACAGTGGTGTTCACTAGTCATCTGTTTTATACATCGCATCAGTGGTGTGTGGGTCAGTTCCAATCTCCCGGTTCCTCCAGCCTCACCCCCACCAAGGCGGGGGGAACTTGGTCCCCGTGTATTCATCCTCTGTGTTTGTGTCTTTATTTCCGCTTTGCAGATAAGATCGTCTATGCTGTTTTTATAGATTTCACATACATGTGTTAATACATGATACTTGTTTATCTTTTTCTGACTCACTTCACTCTGTATGACCTTCTCTAGGTCCATCCACTGTCTGCAAATGGCCCAGTTTTGTGCTTTTCGTGGCTGAATAACAGGCCATTGTGTATATGTGCCAGTATTTCTTGTCCGTCCTTCTGCTGATGGACACTTGGCTTGCTTCCATGCCCTGGTTATCATAAATAGTGCTGTGTGAACAATGGGCTACATGCATCTTTTTGAATTGTGTTTTTTCTGGGTATAAGCCTAGGAGTGGGACTGCTGGGTCATATGGTGACCCCTCCTCACATTTCTGAAGATTTCAGCTGCCAGATTTTGGCTTTCCCCTCGCTTGTGCAGCTGGATTGTGGAGCTGTGCTGCGGGCTGCTCTGATTGAATGAAACTTCCTGCTTTGTATTGCCAGCCAGCGTGGGACGGAGCGGAAACCCCAGAGAATCCTCAGGCCGGCATGTGTCAGCAGCTCTAGCAGCATCACCTGTTGGAACCTGTGGCTTTTCTAGAACGCAGGGGTCTGCTCTGCAGCAGCGGGAGACCAGGCAGGACTCAATGCTGGGGTTCTCCTGGGCCTGAGAATTAAGGGCACATAAGACAGATTAACAGGAGAAAAGCACGCATACTTATTTAATAGGAGTTTTACATGACACAGGAGCCCTCCTGTGGAAATGGGGACACAAAAGACCAGTGAGCATTGGATACTCATATACAGAATTGGACAGAGAGAGTATTACAGTATTGAGAGTATGACCTAAAGGGCTTGGGCCAGAGCAGTTAATGGTGGAAAAGTGACAAGGAAGACAAGGGTTGGTTCACCCAGGTCTGTCTGAGCTGGTTTTTTTCAGCCTGGACTCCCTGCCCTGGTTCTGAGATGCCGCTTTCCTCCTGGTGCAGGAGGGCATCTCCCATAGGCGAGCTTCGTCTCCCGCTTTCAGGAGGGGTGGGGGAAGGAGCACCCTTCTTGCGCCTTCTGTGTATTTAAAGTGTCTTTTAGCTCAAAAAAAAATCCTTGTGCCAAAGTGGTGCATTCTGGGGTGGCGTACTCTGCCACCCTTCACCACCTTTGTCGTTCCGTGTCCCAGGACTGACCGGCTGTGTGGCACGGCTTGCTTTGGTTCTCATTTTTGCCTCTCCCACTTTGTCTGAGCTTGGGCTCCATAGCAGAATATTATGGCCGAGGTGGCTTCCACAACTCGTTTCTCTCTCACAGTTCGGGAGGCTGGGTACTCCAAGGTCACGGAACTGGCAGCTTTGATGTCTGGTGAGAGCTCATGCCTTGGTTCATGAATGACTGTCTCCTTGCTGTGTCTTAGTGAAGGGAGCTCTCTGTGGTCTTTTTCTAAAATAAGGGACTAATCCCATTCAGGAGCACTCTGCTTTCATGAGCTAATCACCTCTCCAAGGGCCCCCCACCAAATACCATCACTCTGGGAATTAGATTCCAACATGTGTGTATGGAGAACCCCAGTGTCCAGTCCACAGTACCTCGTCCTGCCTCTCTTCTAAACCTGAGTCCCGCAACCTTCCTAAGAATTCCCCATGGATCTCAACAGCCTTTGAATGGCCACTGTGGTGTCTGATTCTTTGCGATCCCATGGACCATAGCCCTCCTGGCTCCTCTGTCCCTGGGATTCTCCAGGCAAGAATACTGGAGGGGGCTGCCCTTTCCTTCTCCAAGGGCTTCTTCCAACCCAGGGATCGAGCCTACCTCTCTTGCCTCTCCTGCATTGGCAGGGGGTTCTTTACTGCTGTGCCAACTAGGAAGAGCCTTTGAACAGATTTCTTTTTTTCTACTTTAATCAGCTAGTCAGTTTCTATTGCTTGTGACCAGGAACCCTGATGGATACACTTCTAGTTTTTTACATATTGCATATAACTGAGTTTGTTTTTTTTTTTTCTTAACTTTCAAGTTAAAAGAAAAAATTCCAAGTGTCTATTTTATCTGTTTGGCGACTCAAAACTAGGGCATACGTTTTGATCTTCTATGTACCAGCTGCTTCTAGTTCAGTATGTAAAGTGCCCTGTAAGGATTGTTTGAAAGGTGAACTAAACGTTCTCTGAAATCCTCCTTTACTTCACTTGGGGCATCAGAGGTCAATCTCCTCTGGATGAGCTGGAGTTTCTCATGTGTGTGCTTAGTCGCTCAGTCGTGCCTGACTCTTTGTGACCCCGTGGATTGTAGCCGCCAGGCTCCTCTGTCCCTGGGATTCTCCAGGCAAGAATCCTGGAGTGGGTTGCCATGCCCTCCACCAGGGGATCTTCTCAACCCAGGCACTGAACCCAGGTCTTCCACACTGCGGGTGGATTCTTTACTGTCTGAGCCACCAGGGGAATCCCAAGTTTTTCATAGACCTGAATGTTTGTATCTTGTGACTCTTGGTTTATGGCTACTTGTGACTGCAGCCATGAAATTAAAAGACGCTTACTCCTTGGAAGGAAAGTTATGACCAACCTAGATAGCATATTCAAAAGCAGAGACATTACTTTGCCGACTAAGGTCCGTCTAGTCAAGGCTATGGTTTTTCCTGTGGTCATGTATGGATGTGAGAGTTGGACTGTGAAGAAGGCTGAGTGCCGAAGAATTGATGCTTTTGAACTGCGGTATTGGAGAAAACTCTTGAGAGTCCCTTGGACTGCAAGGAGATCCAACCAGTCCATTCTGAAGGAGATCAGCCCTGGGATTTCTTTGGAAGGACTGATGCTGAAGCTGAAACTCCAGTACTTTGGCCACCTCATGCGAAGAGTTGACTCACTGGAAAAGACTCTGATGCTGGGAGGGATTGGGGGCAGGAGGAGAAGGGGAGGACAGAGGATGAGATGGCTGGATGGCATCACAGACTCGATGGACGTGAGTCTGAGTGAACTCCAGGAGATGGTGATGAACAGGGAGGCCTGGCATGCTGCAATTCATGGGGTCACAAAGTGTCAGACATGACTGAGCAACTGGACTGAACTGAACTGAACTGAACTGTGACTTTCTACTGTCCACTTAGAGTATCATGCTGGTTTAGGGTTGTTTGATTTCACAAATGTAATTAAGTAAAACAAAAATATAGGATATCCAGTTAAATTTGAATTTCAGATAAACAGTGAATGATTTTTATTAATTATGAATCATTATTTTGTTAATTAATTATTCTAAGTATAGTATAATAGTATAAGTATATCTTGAACATGGGCTTCCCAGATGGCTCAGTGGTAAAGAACCTGCCTGTCAGTGCAGGAGACCAGAGTTCGATCCCTGGGTCGGGAAGTTCCTCTGGAGGAGGAAATGGCAACCCACTCCAGTACTCTTGCCTGGAAAATCCCATGGACAGAGGAGCCTGGAGGGCTACAGTCTATGGGGTCACAAAGAGTCGGAAATGACTCAGCAGGTAAACAACAACAAATGTCCTGAATACTGGATGAGACAGACTTATACTATTTTATCTGGCAGCGCTTATGCTGACTGTAGCCTGCGGCCTCATGGGGTCTGTCACTCCTCGGGGTAGAGTGTACTACAGAGGAGTTGTGGGGAACCACCTCTTAAACAGTGCACTCAGCTCCCACATAGTTTTGGGAATTCACGGATCACTTTCTCCCCTTTGCAACTTGATTCCAGCTGTGAAATCTGTGGAAGAAATTCCATTAAACAAATAATTCGTTCATTCATTTTTTGGCTGTGCTGGGTCTTGATGGGTGTGTGCAGACTTGCCCAGTTGCAGCGAGCGGGGGCTGCTCTCCAGCGGCAGTGCTCGGGCCTCTTGCTGCGGTGGCGTCTCTCGCTGCAGAGAACGGGCTCCAGAGCAGGTGGGCTTCAGCAGTTGCTGCTCATGGGCTTAATCAGGTGGATTCTTAACCACTGGACCACCAGGCAAGCCCCTGGAAGAAATTCCTTACAGTTTCTGGCACATGGATAACATTCTTCCTGTCTTCTCAGACTACTAACAGGCAGTTTGCTTGGATCCAAATTATCCAATACTTGCACCTTTCACGAAACACGTGGTGTGTGTGTACGCACGCACACACATGCTGACTTCTCACTTAGCCAGCAGGGATTTATATGGTGCGCGTTTCCCCCCTTTTACGGTACACCTGCAGGCTCCCACCTTGGCCTCTATCCACGATGCCTCAGCTGCAAACCCAGCTCTCAAGTCATGCGGTCTTCGTTCAGTTCGTATAAGTCGTGTCAGACTCTTTGTGACGCCGTGGACTGCAGCATGCCAGGCTCCTCTGTCCTCCACTGTCTCCTGGAGTTTTCTCAGATTCATGTCCATTGAGTTGTGATGATATCTAAGCATCCCATCCTCTGTCGTCCCCTTCTCCTTTTGCCTTCAGTCTTTCCCAGAATCAGGGTCTTTTCCAATGAGTCGGCTCTTGGCATCAGGTGGCCAAAGTATTGGAGCTTCAGCTTCAGCACTGGTCCTTCCAGTGAATATTCAGGATTGATATCCTTGAGGATTTACTGGTTTGATCTCCCTTCAGTCCAAGGGATTCTCAAGAGACTTCCCCAGCACCACGATTAGAAAATACCGATTCTTTGGCTACCTGACCCCTTTTTCCACCTGCACCCCTGGCACTGAATAAGCACAAACCCAAACCCCAATTCACTGATGTTGCTGTTGCCAATATTCCAACAGGTGCCAAAAATAGGTGAGAGAAAAAGAGACCCAGCCCCCATTTGGAAATGCTCAGCAATTTCCTTTGATTTACAAAATTAAGTAAAAGCCACATCATTTGGAAAGTTTGTTGTTATTTTTTTATATATATATTCTGCCTTTCTGAGAAGAAAAAAAATATTGCTGAAAGTAACTCTTACAGACAGATTGAATACATTCTTTATTTTTAAAAGTCAATAAAATGTTCTCTTCTTCAGAAATTCATTTCTGTCATTTGAATAACCTCTAGATATTGGGAAGAAATTCCAGAAGTCTGGAGGATGCTGGTTGCCCTTCTCACCCAGGTGAGAACGTTCGTATTCTTTTTTTCTTGGAAGAGCTGCCTGAGGGATTTCAGTGGAGGCACTAGAAAGTTTGAAGAGCTATTTGTGTTTGATTATTTCTGAGAACTCTGGGTATAGACAGAAAGAAAGCAGTCAAGGGAGGATAAAGCTATTATTTTTGTCACCAAAAAGCAAAAAAGGTAAGTTCACCGTAAAGTAAGTACAGGTGAAAGATTCCGAAAGCTCCTAAGTATTCAAATCCAGGAAAGTTTAGTCACAGTGATTCTAGAACAAACGTTCACGATCAGCCATTTCAAGAAATACATCCATGATAGGTTAGGAGACGGGAGCAGGGCTTCCCTGGGTGCTCAGCGGTGAAGAATCTGCCTGCCAATGCGGGACACGTGGGTTCGATCCCTGGTGGGGGAGGATTCCACATGCTGCGATGCAAATAAGCCCACGCAGCGCGGGCTAGCCTAAGGAGAGCGGAGAGTGGTCGGCTTCCGGTTCCCCTCCCCCAGCGTGCAGTCGGGGCTGACCGCGGCCGTGGCTAGCTTCCTGTCCAAATCCATGCTCCGTAGCAATGTCCACAGGCATCACTAATGAGGATGAGTTTGTTTAGGGTTACGATGTGTCTGGAAGAAACTTTCCTTCCAGATTTCCTTAAAGCTTGGGGTAAGCCAGGGAGAAAATAATCAATACAGAGATGTCAACGGAAATTCGTAGGGAGGGTTTTTCTTCCCAGCGGAAAAAGCAACCCCATCAGGATGTCTCTGCTGATGATTCAAGGATAAGAGGTGACCGAGCAGTGAGGTGGATGCCGGAGCAAAGCATCAGAAGGAACCTGGACCCTGAGAGATCGCTGAGCTAGGACCATGGGCCTGGCCATCTTCCAGCACAAATGACAAACCTCTATTTCTTTGTTCCATCTGCAGTCTGAGATTCTGGTCCTGTGTGTCTCTGATTCGCCTTGAATCTTTCTGGCTTTCCCTTCTTCTCATTAGCTGAGAAACCTCTCAGGGCTGCTGCGTGCAGAAAGTCCACCTGGAAACCCCCCTTTTGCTGTGGAGTGTGACTCAGTCACTATAGCAACATGTCATCGCACACACAGGTTCCAGCCACACCCCGCAGGAGGGAGTTACATGAGGGCGAGGGCCACAGCGTGGGGTCTTTGTAAGAATTCTGCCTACCGCACCCACTAGGGAAAAAACAAAAACCCCCGTTAGACTATGCTGCTGCTGCTGCTGCTAAGTTGCTTCAGTCGTGTCCGACTCTGTGCGACCCCAAAGACAGCAGCCCACCAGGCTCCCCCGTCCCTGGGATTCTTCAGGCAAGAACACTGGAGTGGGTTGCCATTGCCTTCTCCAGTGCATGAAAGTGAAAAGTGAAAGTGAAGTCGCTCAGTCGTGTCCAACTCTTAGCGACCCATGGACTGCAGCCCACCAGGCTCCTCTGTCCACGGGGTTTTCCAGGCAAGAGGACTGGAGTGGGGCGCCATCGCCTTGGAGCGATGCAATTTTATAAATGGTCAATTGTATGATGTATCTATCCCCATGTCAGTGATAGTAAAATGTAAAAAAACACTTACCAATTTATTATCCATATCATTGATCTACAATAATTTGAGGCAGTTGAGACTCAGAAAGTAACTTATATGAAGACGGAAGGCTGATCAGAATGTGACCCCAGCTTCTAGGGAAGGAGCCTTGTACTTCATTTTCAATGCCAGATCGCTAGTCTGCAAAACCAGCCGCTGGGCAGCATCTCTTCATGTGGGATTTCGTCGCGGGGAGAAAGCGGTCATGCTGCTCTTTCCCCTCCCTCTCCCCCCCTTTCTTCGGTCCCCACTCAGTGCCCGTCGATCTGTCAAGGTCCAACAGTGGCCCCAGGCAGGGGTGCTCCTTATGTTGTCCACGAACGTCTGTTGTTGCCACTAACTTATGAGCCCCTTGAAGTCGGAGGTCAGCCTTTACTCAACCAGCTCCTGGGACTGCCTCTCACAGTGCAAAGTATTCAGCATATGCTTGTTGAATTGAACAGGAATCTGCGTGTTGACTGGGATAGCTAATTTGATAAACTTAATTGCTCATAATGAGTGAAAATGGCTTAATGTGCCATTCTTTTTCGTTAGTATTTTTGCATTTACATGGGAGACTCCTGTCGTTAGGAAAATTTCAGGGGATTGGAGTGATGGGGATCTAGGTTAGTCAGAGAAATTAGAGGATTTTTGAGATGGGCACCTTTGGTAACCCTTATGTCATATCGGCGAGGGCTTCACAGGTGGCTCAGTGGTAGAATTTACCTGCCAATGCAGAAGGCATGGGAGACTCAGGTTCGATGCCTGGGTCTGGAAGATCCCCTAGAGGAGGAAATGGCAACCCTTTCCAGTATTCTTGTCTAGAAAATTCTATGGACAGAGGAGCCTGGTGGGCTATAGCTCATGGTGTCACAAAGAGTTGGACACAACTAAGCAACTGAGCACACACACACACACACACACACACACACGTCATCCAGGCAAACGCTGCCTAGGCGTAAAACGTGGCCTGAATATGCAGATGAGAGATGCGGAGAGCTGCCGCTTGCTGGGTATTTACTGCATGCCAAGCGCTGTGCAAAGCATTTTATATATGCATCAGCTTGCTTTGATAAATCCTTAGAGTACTCCTATAAAGTCAGTATCAGGAGCCCCTTTATAGTGAGGAGGGAATGAAAGCAGAGAAGATAGATGATTCTCACCAAGGTCACACTCAACTAATAAGGAACACTGTTGGCATTTGAACCCAGTCTGTCTAACTCCACTTCATCTCATGAGCTGTACTTCCTGCCTCCCAAGAGGTTGCAGGGTGGCTCTGCTGTGCTCCGTGGTTGAGGAGTTGAATGGCAATGCTGCACAGTTTGGGGAGGACTTGATAAATACTGACAGAAGGCCTGCTGTATGCCAGCAGAGTGGTCCCCTGACCGTGAAGGAGCTGCTGGAAAAATGCCAACAGCAGAAGGCAACACAGCCAGCTGGGAGCCCCAGTGTCCCGTCATCCGCACAGAGCAGAGGCAGGTTGGGACAGACCTGGAGTGTTTGTGCCGACGCAAGAATCGGAAGCCACGCTTTCTTTCTGGATGGGTCGCAGTCAATGCAAGGGCCCTCTTGCCTTCTCCCTCGTAGCCCGGCTCCCTGTTGAGACAGCAGGAGTAACCTATAGGTTTCTTCTTTCTCTCTGAATCTGATTTTCAGGTTTATAAAATACGTTTAGAAACGGAAGTGTGGCTCATTTCCTCTGCAATTCCTAAAAGCACATAATTAAAAGCATCAGATAGTATTTGTCCTTAGCATTCAGGGAAGTCTGTGAGGAGGCAAGACTGGAAATTGACTTTATCTTAAACACTGAATATTTAAATATCCCTTAATTCTCTGAAGAGATGGGTTTTTCAGCAAGCGATGAAGTACCATACAGCGGTTCCCAGTTCAACCTGTTGTTGTTGCACTCATAAGTTAGTTTACTATTGCGAATGATCTGAAAATGTGCTGACACGCCAAGGGGCCACACTGGGAGGAGTGCTGGTGTGGAATGTGTGTTGACAATGTTTGCCCAAGGCGAGGCAGTTCTTGAAAGGAAGCTGCACTTTAATTAAAAGCTGTGCCTTTTAGATCTCAATGTTTGATTGTTTGTCTTTAATGAAGGTTTAGATAAAGGGGCTTGTTAATTATGTATCTGTCTCCCGATGTGGTCCTTTTCCATTTGCTTTTGTTATCGTGGCTTTTTCCAATTTCACTTAACTGATTAGGGCATATCAAATATTCCAAGTTATTAAGGGCTCTAGCAGCAGACCCTTAGTAATTAGTAAAAATACTTTACTAATTAATGCAGCTATGCGACCTCAAAACTGAAGTGTTTTGGTCACGTGATGAGATGGTTTCTAAGCAGAAGTGAGAGAAAATGTAGGATTGTTCAGCACCATCAGTGCTGTTCATTTTGATTTCAGGTAAGTAGAATGAATTTCTGGTTCAACAGAGGTTCAGTTGTTAGCAAAGTAATAAATGTTGGACAGTTAAACATAGAGAAGCATGATATCACACGTAATAGCCTTGGAAATTTCAGATATATTTTAAAAATACATTTGTCGTTGTTCATTTGCCAAGTCTTGTCCAACTGTTTGCAACCCCATGGACTGCAGCATGCCAGGCCTCCCTGTCCCTCACCATCTCCCGGAGTTTACCCAAGTTCATGTCCATTGAATCAGTCATGCCATCCAACCTCTGAGATGCCGTCTCATCCTCTGTTGCCCTCTTCTCCTTTTGCCTTCTATCTTTCCCAGCATCAGGGTCTTTTCCAATGAGCCAGCTGTTTGCATCAGGTGACCAAAGCATTGGAGCTTCAGCTTCAGCATCAGTCCTTCTAAAGTGTATTCAGGATTGATTTCCTTTAAGATTGACTGGTTTAATCTCCTTACTTTCCAAGAGACTTTCAAGAGTCTTTTCCAGCACAGTCTGAAAGCATCAATTCTTTGGTGCCCTGCCTTCTGTATTTTCCAGCTCTCACATCTGTACATGACTACTGGAAAGACCAATGCTTTGACTATATGAACCTTTATTGGCAAAGTGAGATCTCTGCTTTTTAATATGCTGCTTAGGTTTGTCACAGCTTTCCTTCCAAGAGGCAAGTGTCTTCTAATTCCACGCCTGCAGTCACTGTCCACAGTGATTTTGGAGCCCAAGAAAATCAAATCTGTCATTGCTTCCATTTTTTCCTTCTATTTGCCGAGAAGTGATGGGACCAGATGCCAGGATCTTAGTGTTTTGAAGGTTACTTATTTTAAATTGAAGGCTAATTGCTTTACAATATTGTGTTGGTTTCTGCCATACGTCAACATGTATCAACTATAGGTGTCCATACGCCGCCTCCCTCCTGAACCTCCCTCCCTCCTGGCAGTCTTGATTCCAGCTTGTGATTCATCCAGCAGGCACAACAGCAAATTAAAATTAATATATAGAAAATTACATAAGATAAAAATAACAGAAGTATCTTAATACATATCATCTGTAATATCATATCCCAACTATGACTGCTTTTTAAAATTTAAGTATACTTTTCCATATGTATCTTTGTCAGATGTGCATATATTGATATGTAATCAGCTATATTAATGGGGACCATCATGCATATATCTTCAAATAATGGGCTTCTCTGTTGGCTCAAATGGTAAAGAATCTGCCTGCAACGTGCGAGACCCAGGTTCATTTATATATATGCATATTCTATTATAGGGTGTGCTCATACTTTTCTTGTTTCCTGCCCTTTTAAAGCACTGCCAATAACCATCAGTGATGGTTCTTTGGTGGCAAAAACAGAAACCTGGTCGGCTAATGTAACCAAAATCAGAATTTAGTTGAATAGTTGCTAGATGCTCAAAGTGTTGAAGGAGCTAGATTTGCAAATGATAGGAACTTACAAAATTCACTTTCTGGAAGCTTTTCTGAATGTGATGGTTGCAAGCTAGCTCCTGAAAGATCAGGTAAATTCAGAGAAGTGGGACAGAAAGAGGTAGGGAAAAGACAGAATTTCACTCTTAAAGGGTAAACTGTGACTGAAGACATGGTGGAGAAATGACTGCAGGATGAGTCAGGGTGCCATGGGCAAAACGATGGGTGAGAGAACGCGCTAAGGCAGAGGATGGAATCTGGGTGACCGCAGGGCACAGCCAGGCGGCGTGAGTTCAGCTGTGAGGAGCTGACAGTGAGACGTGTCCTGTCTGCAGCGGGCAGCCCTGACTCAACTCTCACAGCTCTATTTGCGGCAGGAGCGTGAGCTCAGTGCTTCTTGATCTGAGCTTTTCCAGGGAAGCTGGAAACCTGAATTTTGTATGCTCTCTCAGTTTGTAAACGCTACAGATAAATTATACATTCTTTACTAGCATTTTGCAGGATGAATGAAACATTACTGACCAGCCAAATCTGGCTTCTGGAATAAGGTCTATCCAGAGTTTAGAGACCACTGATGTGAAATGGGGCCTCCCAGGTGGCTCAGTGGTGAAGAATTAGCCTGCCAATGCAGGAGACTCAGGTTCGATCCCTTGGTTGGGGAGATCCCCTGGAGAAGAGAATGGCAACCCACTCCAGTATTCATGCCTGGGAAATCCCATGGGCAGAGGAGCCTGGCAGGCTACAGTCCACGGGGTCGCAAAGAGCCAGACACGACTGAGTGGCTAATGGCAATGATGGCGCAGTCACCCCTGGGCCAGTTTGCTGTCATCTTCCTCTGGGCCTTCGCCTGGCTCCCAGCCATCCCCTTGTTTCCTATGACCATCCCTCTGCATGACTGCATCCCAGGCAGACCCCATCTCTTTCCTCTAAACTCTTTCTTCATTCTTCTCAAAGCAGCGCTAAGTCAGACTGTGTGATGGAGCGGACAGTGAAGAAGTTCAGTGAGCGTTAACAGGGGATTGCAGCCCAGATGCTTGCGTCCGTCCTGATGCGGAGGAGAGTGAGTCCGGAGGCAGAGTCTGGAGCCGAGCTGCCTCCTACCCTGATATTGGGCGCCTCTTCCGGGTGGTTGAGAGGGTTAAATTGAGTTAAAGGATGGAAAGAGCTTAGAATAATGATGTCATAGTTACTGGAAATATATAAGCCCATCTCCACTAGAGGCCTTTTTTTAATGTCCATATTCCCTATAAGTATCTGACTTTTGCCTAAAAATTTTCTTCTCTTCCCTTTTCAAATTTTCTTTTTTTCCCCTCATCTCTTTACTTCCCCACTGCATCTGCATTCTCCTCAGTCTTAGCCAGGAAGCAGCTTCAAGTTCATATAAGTCTTCTAGGGAATGCTTTACTCTTTTAGTGATTTGCTTCATCTTCTCTTCCTAGACCAGGGTGAAAGGAGTTCTCATTTTTCATACTCAATGTAGATTTCAGAGTTTGAGCACTTAGTTCTAGGTGATAGAACCCCTGGTTCAGACAAGCTTAAAAAATGAATGCAATTTGGGGTTTCCCTGGTGGCCCAGCGCCTAAGACTGCACTCCCAATGCACGGGGCCTGGGTTCAGTCCATGGCTGGGGAAGCAGCCCCGTATACCACAGCTCAAAGCTCATGCATGCTGCAAGTAAGACCCGGTAAAGACAAATACACAAAAGTAAGTGCAGTTCATTGGCCTCCGGGCTTCCCTGGAGGCTCAGTGGTAAAGACCCTGCCTGGGACGCAGGAGATGCAGGTTCTATCACTGGGTCGGGAAGATCCCCTGGAGAAGGGAATGGCAACCCACGCCAGTTTTCTTGCCTGGGGAATCCCATGGACAGAGGAGCCTGGTTGGTTACAGTCCACTGGGTGGCAGAACAGTTGGATACGACTGAGTGACTAGGCAACAAAAACTGGCGTTTGCCACAGAAAAGCAAAGACGTGGCAAGACAGACACCAAACACGTCGTGGCACTGCAGCGTCTCCAGAGCCTCGGTTCCTTTCCCCCCATCTTCCTTCCATGGCGTCTGGGTTATCCTAAGCCTGATTTTCTCTATGGCCTGCAAACAGTTGTCACTCACAGCACTTCCTCACTCGAGTATCACTGTCCCAGCAGAGGCCTTGAAACTCCCTTTGTTTGGATCTGTTGAGGTCACATGACCACCCTGCACCAATAACTTTAGACCAGAAAATGGGACGCACTGATTGGCTTAGCAGAGTCATGTGCCCCGTCCTTAGAGATGCACGGACTTAGCAACCCTGGAGCCTGTAGACAGAACTGAGAGAGGCCAGTGCCGGAGAGGCCAAAAGCATGTGCTCATGGCAGGGCCCTTCAACGTATTCGTTTAAACCAGCAGTTCTCAAATAGGGGCCTCAGAATCACCTACGGGGCTTGTTAATGTCCAGAAAGCTCGGTCACACCCCCAGAGATTCTGATTCAGTAGATCTGTGATGGGGCCTGAGAATTTTTATTTCCAGCGAGTTCCCCAAATGATGCTGATGCTGCCAGTCTAAGGACACCAGTGTGAGAGCCACTGAGTTAGAGCCAAACAGGACGAACCAAACCAAAGACGAGTCGCTGAAACAGTCCCGGATCCCTTTCAGAAGCCACGATCTTTAATTGTATTTCAGTCATGATTTTAACCTTGTTTTCTTCCCAAGGCACATAAAGTCATCTGGCCCAGGGGACAAAACAGACACAAGGAGATGGTGACTCGTTCAAGATCGGATAGGTACTTTGTGGCCAAATTCAGAGCCATTCTCTCTCTTCACTCCATCATGCTGTCTTCACAGAACGGGCAATGGGGAGCCATTCCAGGGCTTTTTGCAGAAGGCGTCCTGGTAGGAGCGTGGTGTCGCAGGAACACAGCAGATGTTTGAAGTGTGGATGCAGCAGTTTAGGTGCTTCCTCCTACAGCCAAGCTTTAGATGGAAATGGGATCTGTACCCTGGTCTCTGAGATACAGCTTCCTCTTATGGGCAAAAACGGTGCCCCTGGGCTGCTGGGATGTGTTCAGCTGCCTTCGTCATAAACACCAAGTAGACAGCAGAGGTCGAATGTCCTGCTTCTGAACAGAGGCTGAAATGGGGACCTTGGAGAGATTGGTTCCAAGGTAGAAGTTCACCTTTCACCAAGGTGAGTATTAAGGGAAAAAAATAAAAAGATTTGTCTTTGAGAGGTACCCTTTAATAAGGCAGGCCATCTGGTTCTCTGATTTAAAAGAGCTTTCCTCGGGGCTCTTGGGAAAGCACGTCTCTCACTTGCTCAGCGCTGGCTTCCCGTGGTTTAGGAGCTGCCCGGGAGAGAGTTCTCCAGAACCACCTTCCACACTCCCTCAGACTTGACAGCACCTCTCTGCTCTGAATTAACACTGAGTGCAGGACCCTTGCTGCGCAAGCCCCAGCAGCAAACTCATGGCTGCCTGCCTCAGCGTGTTGCTCTGGGAAAAGTCATTGCCCACCAGGTGACAGATTCTTCCTCCTCCCCCTCTTCCCTCCTCTGTCTCTTCCCCGCCTCCCTCCCTCCCTCTCGGCCTGCCTCTCTCCTCCCCTCTCTCCCTTTCCCCGCCCCTTCCTTCCCGCACACATTTAGTGAACTTCTTGAGCAATGGATACGACGGGGAAAAGAGGGATCCCGAAGGCAGGACTCCGCCTCGGAGCACTGTTGGTCTCTTTTTCTGTTTCCGCCTCCATGCTGTTTCTGACTCTGTGACCCTGTGGACTGCAGCGCGCCAGGCCTCACTGTCCTTCACCATCTCTTGGAGTTTGTCCAAGTTCATGTCCATTGAGTCTGATGCCATCCAACCATCTCATCCTCTGATACCCTCTTCTCATTCTGCCTTCAGTCTGTCCCATCATCAGGGTCTTTCCCAGTGAGCTGGCTCTTCGCATCAGGTGGCCAAAGTATTGGAGCTTCAGCTTCAGCATCACTCCTTCCAACGAGTATTCAGGGTTGATTTCTTTAAGATTGACTGATTTGATCTCCTTGCTGTCCAAATGACTCTCAAGAGTCTTCTCCAACCCTACAGTTCAAAAGCATCAATTCTTTGGCACTCTGCCTTCGTTATGGTCCAGCTCTCACATCCCTACATTACTACTGGAAAGACAATAGCCTTGACTGTACAGACCTCTGTTGACAAGGTGATGCTTTTTAATACACTGCCTAGGTTTGTCATAGCTTTCCTGCCAAGAAGCAGTTGTCTCCTAATTTCATGCCTGCAGTTGGTCTCTTAGAGAACGTGAAACTTGGTCCCAGATTCTTGGAAGGCAGGCAGGAGTGCTGATGTGAAACACACCCAGCTCTGTGCAGACTGCAAGTCCTTCACGCACTACAGGCTTCCGTCAGGCCTTCCGCTAGTTCGGCCCTTGGTTACTGAGCTCTAGTCTACTGAGTGCTGAAGACACCCTTGTGAACAGGACCGAAAAGATCCGTTGGGAAGGGGTGAGAAACTGAACAGGTAAGGAAACCAATGAGCACATCCTACAGATCCTGAGACGTGGTATACAGAGATTCACAGGTGCGTGGAGTGCAGTGAGCATGGACGATTTCTCTCAGGGGACTCTATGTGAGTTGAGGCCAGAAGACCAGGCCTGCCAGCATCTTGCTGTCCAGACAGTGGAAACTGCAAAGGCATGAATCCCCAAGACAGATGTATTGGCGGGTTCAAGGGCCTGAGGGAGACTCCACGGGGCTGGAGGATCGTGAACCTGGGGAGAGCGGGTGACGCAGGAGCAGACTGACAAATCAGAGGCCAGGTCAGTGGGCTTTACATACCTTGGAAAAGGCATGGATTTTATTCACAGTGTAAAGAGGAGGAGCCACTAGAGAATTCTGAGCCACAGAAGTGACTCTAGCCAAGTATATTAGTAAGGTTCTGGTGTCCTAGGACCTTCCAAATACCACTATGCCAACACCACGTACCTATGTGCTCAATTACTCCAGTTGAATTGACTCTGTCCTTTAATATAAACAGAGTATGACCGAAGGCTCCTTCTTGCAATCAGACTTACTTTTATTTCATTCTTCTTAAGAGAGGTTATAGAACGTTTATCCCAGAAGAATTTTTAAGAGAATTGATTTGGGCCACTGGCATTTTTATTTGATTCTTGAGGTTTAGATTGTGTGACTTCTCTGGGAATCAGATGGTCATGCCAATTTTCCAATGAAAACAGAAAAATTAAAAATGCCTTGAATTACCTCATTTGTTTAATAACAGAGGGCTTCTTCATGCCTTTCTTAAACCCCTAGTTCGCCTGGATTCTGCAAGTATGACAAGTTTCTCCTGCACTATCATTAGAGCAAACTCCTTCACACCCCAGCTTTCTGTCTCATTAGCTAATTGCTTGATATTCAGTGACAGTGTCCACAATGCTCCTTATCCTAACGGTGTTTTACTCCTTGGTTTGAATTATTTGGCATCACAGGTAAGGAAAGGATTGGAGCATGAAGACAAGATCTGGGGGAAAAGATAGGTGACATCTTATAGATATCCCCACTGTTGTTCAGTCACTAAGTCACGCCCGACTCTTCATGACCCCATGGACTGCAGCACACCAGGCTTCCCTGAATTCCCATAGCAAGCAGGAAAATAAGCTATTGAAAACTTCCCAATAAATGTTAAAGTACTTCCCCTTTGTGGCCAACTGTTCTTTATTTGTCTCCTTTATTTTTGCACTACAAGCAAAAAAAAAAAAAAAAAAGAGAGAGAGAGAGAGAGAGAAAGCTTGCTGATTACACTTTATGGGCCAGAATTTGCAAGGTGTATCTTCATGACCTTGAGACATGTCTACCCAATGTAGGTATGAGTTTGGTGTGGTTCCCCGAGTGCCCCAAGAGGCTTTTGCTGCCTAAATTCCATATCTTGTCCAACTGTGAGCTCCAGCTTAAATCCTTATAAAAAATAATTGCTGAGTGAAAATGACGTTTGCACCAGTCCCTCTCTAAATGCAAGCAACGTGCCATCTATCAGATCACGGAGGCAGCGTTGATTAAGCAGTGACAGCAGAGACTGCGGTAATGAAGGCGGGGATGGCCGATGTTTGGAGCCTTGCCAGGTTCATGCAATTAGTTTTGCTCAGAAGTCAGCAGGATGCCCCGTGGTAGCTTGCAAACTGACTGGGGCATTTTGCTTCCCAGATTGGCTGGGATTTGGTTTGGTTTTGAATTGAGGAGTTTTCCACCACCTGCTTTTGCCCAGCCCTTCTAGAACAACCATAGTTTCGTATGGACAGAGTCCAGGCAAGGTCACTTTTCTTCCTCTCTGTGGACTGAAATAAGAAAGGGGAAGTGTATCGTTACTAGCAGCCCTCTGTGTTCCCATCGCTCAGAGGTATGATGTGAATGTAGGCTTTTCTCTCAATCCTCATATGTTAACACGAAAAGGGAGTAGTTTTTAAATGAATGGAAATGCTCACAGCATGCAATAATCTGATAGGATATGTCAGTTCAGGGTTGAGCATGTTATTAAATTGCAGAATTGTTTAGATGAACTACTTGGCTAAAATTACAAGCAAAAATGAGAGGAGTCTGTGCAAAAATCAGTGGGTGAGTTTGCTAGGGAACAGTGTATTTGTACACTATCGGTGTATCTCCCCACAGATTACTCTTACTGAGGGGAAACGGGTAATCTGAAGCTACACCTTCCAGAAATGGCCTCACCAGTGTGATCAAACTTTAACAAATATCGTATATAAACACACACTCGTATATATAAGATCTGGAAAAATGGTACTGATGAACCTATTTGCAGGGCAGGCAGAGACACAGACATGGAGAGCAGGCGCGTGAGCAGAGTGGGGAAGAGAGGGTGGGAGGAACCAGTGGCAGTGCCGTGCAAGCCCTGGCACGTGTGAGACAGGCAGCTGCGGGGCTCAGCTCGGCGCTCTGCGAAGGCCTAGAGGGGCGGGAAGGGGCACGGAGGTGCCAGGAGCCAGCGTGAGGAACTCTGCCCATGGCAAAGGTCATGAGGAAGGAGGCTTTGGCACACACAAAGGCGGGATCGAGCCTCAGGAAACCCCCTGTTCCCGAGCATCTGCCCCCAAAACCAGGGTCTGCCTACTTTACTGTTTTATACTCTCACCTTTACCTCTGAACTTATGGGGGGCTGACCCCCATTACTTCTCTCGGAGAAGGAGTTAACTTACAGCTCCAAGTCAATAAAAATTCCTGGGCGTGACAAGAGTGTTTCAACTTTCGAACTCCTCTGAAGTTTATCTAGCCCGCCTGTACAGGTTCGTCCAGCCACATGTGATTGTTTACAGCCTCCCAATCGTGAAAGGCACGAGATGTTTTAGACTTACTAAAGGCAGATTCTTTTGGGAAGTTAGAAATTATTGGTATAGTGGGTTGGTCAGGAATTATATTGGTGAAGGGTTTCTCATTTGTGGTGCCAATAATTGCTGCTAATTCCCTGCCCTGGGTGTGACAAGGGTGTCTCAGGTCAAACCTCTCTGCTGACAGACTAGCTTGTGTGACAACCTCTCAACCATAAACAGCACAGAGAGTTTGGAGTATTTTGAAAATATTAATTAGCATAAGGCTTTTCTCATTGTGGAGTCAATGATTGCCGCCAGGCCTCCATATCCTTAGGCACCTGGGACTATATTAATCAATGTATTTGGAATATAGAAAAGGAAATATAGTAGTTTTTGATGTTAGCAATACTAGACTTTTTGAGTTAATGAATTTTCTCTTTTGTTATAGATCACTGTACTTTGTTATAAATCACTGTATCCTTGCTATGTAAAAATGTAACTTTATCACTATCTTAAGACTAAATAGATCTTAAGGGGAACATTGGTGAAGGATTTTCATTTGTTGGGTTGATGTTTGCTGCTAAATCTCCATATTCCCTGCCCTTATAATGAATAGCATATAGGAGAAATAAGTATTAACCTTTAAGATTAATCATGTTAACCTTAGGTTAAATAAATTCCTTTCTTAGTTGTAACCCACTACACCCTCACCCTATAGGAATGCAACTTTATCTGCTACCTTCAGAGGGTGGTGCCTGGTTTAAGAAAAAATACCCTTGAAAAAAATAAGTTTTTTGGTTATCAGAAAGAAAGGATCATAAAATGTCAGCAGGCCTCATGGCCAGAAGATGATGTGAAACCCCTAAGACCTTTTTTATACATTTATGCGAAGCACCTGATTTTGATAAAGGTCAGGACTGCTGACCCCCACGTGACTTTAAAATTTCCATTTATCTCTATGTGTAACAAAAGGTATATAAGCAAACCTAAAAAATAAAGAAATGGGATCAGTTTCTGGAAAGACTGGTTCCCCCATGTCATTCTTTCTTGCTCCCCGTTTTTCTGGCTGAATTCCCATCTGGAGCATGGGTGCTTGCCACATCTACTTACTTGTCCCGGCTTTTAAGTTCCACCTGAGAAGGAGCCCAAGGAGGGGCACCTTCCGATATTCAAGTGGCGTCGGTGGCCCAACGTAGATGGGGCAAATTCCTTGTCTTGGAATTTTATTGGTATCCCACGTTAACCAAGTTATTCAGTCTCTTTTTCTCCACTAATTTTCCTACTATGCTATTTCTTTCTAATCTCCCTCTATATCTTTAATTAAGCAATTAATTCCTAAGATGCTGACTCCGTCTCCCCTTCGAATTACCTTGGATCACTGGGGCTGGACCCCGGCAGGGAGGGAGGCTTCAGTGGGAGGGGACAAGTAGATCCTTAGGGCTGATTCACTTTGTGGAACAGCAGAAACTAACAACGATGTAGAGCAATTATTCTACGATTAAAATAAAATGAAAATTGAAAAGCTCATGTCAATGTATGGCAAAACCAGTACAATATTGTGAAGCAGGTAGCCTCCAATTAAAACAAATGCATTTTTTAAAAAAAGAAAAGCTAAATAACAAAAGGAAAAAAGAGTTCAGAAAGGTGTCCTGAGAATGACACGCGATCACTGACACAGGATACGTGTAACTGGGATCTAATCAGGAGGAAACAGACAGACTTAAACTGAGGGTTAGTCAGTGGACGTGAGTTTGAGCAGCTCTGGGAGACGGTGATGGACAGGGAAGCCTGGCCCGCTGCAGACCGTGGGGTTACAGAGTCGGATACAACTGAGCGACCGGACAACAGCAACTGAAAACAGCCGTCCCGGGTCCTTCAGCAGACGCCAGTCTGCTTCAGACACTAAAGAGACAGCCAGTTCAGTGCAGGGCGCGACCCTGGGCTGGATCCTGAAGAAAAACAATGGTACCAAGTATGCTATTGAGACGTTTAGTGAGATTTGAATATGGATTGTCTGTTAGACGATAGTATGATATCAGGATTAAGTCCCTGAATTCAGTAACTGAATTGGGATTAGGTCAGATGGCACCCTTGTTCTCAGGAGACACATGCAAGTGTGTTTAAAATTGAAGACCAGCTTTTTCAGCAGAATGGTCATTGTGGTGCACGTTTGTTTCATGTGCACACGATATGTGCACACACATTCACAGGGAAGCGAGCGAGACAGGGTCAGTGATTTGGGTGAGCAGCACGTGCGAGTCACGCGAGTGTACTAGTCTGGCAGCTTTCCCGTGGGTTTCCATTGTTTCAAAAAGAAGCAGAGGAGGGGGATGGGGAAAAGAGGAGAGGCGGGGCGTGGAGCCACACGGGCCCCCCCAGAAAGTCTGGGTGAATGCGGCGGCCTCCACCGGCTGCTCCGGAGGCCGGACCCGGGACGGCGACCCTGCCTGCTGTTTGTTATGTTCGCATCAGCTGTGAAAAGCGAAAGCCGCTGTCGTGTCCGACCCTTTTCGACCCCATGGACTGTAGCCCACTGCGGCCCGCCAGGCTCCTCTGTCCATGGGATTCTCCAGGCAAGAACACTGGAGCGGATTGCCTTTCCCTTCTCCAGGGCATCTTTCTGAGCCAGGGATCGAGCCCGGGTCTCTGCACTGCAGGCGGCTTCTTCCCGGTCTGAGCCACCTTACCAGTGACGAGATGGACGAGCAGACGCGAAGGGCACGCTCACTGTCTCCTCGGGGCTCTCGGAGGCTGCTCTGTAGAGCGTCAGCGCCAGCTGCTTCTTCACTGGGTGCTGCCGAATTCAGTGAAGACTTCATCCATGATACCTCTCTGCCCTGCTAAGGAGTTTTGATTCCCTTGGAAACATCTCATTGGCTGCCATTTTCCTAAGGTATTTCTGTTTAATGTTACTGGGTCCAATTAACTAACTAACCAACTAATTAACCAACTTGCTAACCAGCTAATGAACCCAGTTAGTTTCTTTGTTCTTTTTTTTTTTTCTTTTCACGATGGCCAAAGTCCACCATCCTGCCTTCCTAAACTATAGGAACATCCCACCTCCCCCCCCAAAAAAAACAGACTCAGGAAAAATGAGGAAATACAAAATTCCTGTCTTTAAAAATGCGGAAAGAAAATTACCTTTATTTAGTTTTGGTATTTCTGCTAGAAAGTTGGGGTGGCGATTGGAGAGCAGACTGGCAAAGTGGCGACAGAGACGTCCGGTCAGGCACCTCACAGCTCTAGGGATTTCCGACAGGCTGAGAAGGAAGGAAAGGGAATTATTAGATGTGTGTGTAAGGCTTCAGTAATGTCCAATTCTTTGCGATCCCATGGACTACATAGCCCACCAGGGTCTCTGTCCATGGGATTTCTCAGGCAAGAATACTGGAGCGGGTTGCTGTAGGTAATTTTCATTAAATGCAGATTCCGCTTAATCATTATAGCTTTCATGGAGGTTTATATTGCTTTGAAGATTTTCAGCTCGTGAGGTCATTTTAAAATGTCTTAGCCAAATTACTGTGTCCGAAGGCGCTACTCAGATGTCTCTGCTTACTGGCCTCACTCACAGAGGCGCGCCTAGGGGCCCCGAGGCGGGACGGCACTGCTGCAGCTCCAAGCACGGCAGCTGGGTGCTCGAGGAGCGGAGGGTGGAGTCCGGGCCCTGCAGTGAGGCAGGTCGAGTGCTGGGCAGTGAATACCACTCAGTCTCTCAGTCGTGTCCAACTCTTTGTGATCCCAAGAACTGCAGCACACCAGGCTTCCCTGTCCTTCACTGTCTCCTGAAGTTCGCTCAGACTCCTGTCCATTGAGTCCGTAATGCCATCCAATCATCTCATCCTCTGTTATCCCCTTCTTCTCTTGCCCTCAATCTTTCCCAGCATCAGGGTCTCTAATACCTAATTCAGAGAATTGTTTTGAAGATTAAATGGGATAATGTGTATTTAATGCTTAGTACACATGTGTGCTGAAAAATTATTACTGTTATTTCCATTCAGAATCTAGTGAACATCTTTTAAAGAATCTATCCAGAAAGGCAGGTCAGTTAAAATGATTGTTAGCAAAGACTCATTTCTGGTAAATCTATGACCATCTCCCCTCCACTGCCTTGTAAAGCCTCACAGATTAAACACCACCCATTCCCAGGGGCACTGCTCACACCGAAGGTTATATAAATACTCAAGGCGAGGCATAGGATTCCGGTTGTCATTCCCCATGAATCTATTAACAACAGCAATCTTTAAATACAAGGTAAAGCATATGGTGAGATTAGGAACAAGTACTTTAATGGTTTCTAGATTAATTTTCTTGATCATTATTAAAAAGATAGAATGATGATTATAGAAGTAACTAGTTTAAACACTTTCATATTATTTTCAATATTAGATAGGTGTCATCATTATGATTACTTAATTAAGAAGAACTTTTATCCAATTGAGGTGGCTTAATACGTTCCTGAATCTGATTTTAAGTCATGTTGCAAACAGAAGGCACTTACTGAGTGACTGGACAGCCAGATTTGGAGGAACAAGTGAGCGACCCCCTGATCCACACAGCTCTCTCGTTACTGTCTTGGAAATCTAAGCTAATCTATTAAAGTCATTGGAGAGGAAAATTCATCTGGACAAAACTGGATGGAAAGGGGCTAAAATGATAACATGCCGAAGAAAGTGAGCATCTACTTATTTATCAGAGAACAGGGAGGACCATTTAATCTCTCCTGCATGATGATGGATAGATCAGAGTTTGGGGTCAAGTAAAATAGGATAAATAACAGCCTGACAGTTTTATGAAGTTAGGCTGGGATCACATGTCTTCTCCATCACCCGGACAAGCACTAGATGCTTTGCAACCAAATTACTGTTTCAGTCCCACTTCAGGGGCAATGATTAGCATATTTATTGGGTAATGATGAGCTATCAAATTATCCACCACTGGTCAGAAACATGTTACTTGCCAGGTCCTTGGTGAATACCCTACAGCCAAACAGATGGCTCTCAGCTCCAGAGTGCCAAAAGGCTGTTGGAACACTCTGTCTTTACCCCTGACCCAGAGCAGCTGGAAACGAGCATTTGGGGAGAAAAACAATCTTAGAACAGGGAAATCAATTTGCATAAACAAGATGGACCTCTTCTTGTTTGGGAGAATTAAGGAAAAAACAAAATCACTGAGAATGTATTATTATAGTAGGTCATCTGATACAAAAAAAAAAAATCCTGTAATTCTAAGGTAGAGATTCATGTTTCATTAGATGACATGACGTTATACAGTGATTAAATACACAACATCTGAAGTCAGGCCATCTTGGGCTTCAGAATCCTGAGTAACCATTTCAAGACTTAGTGGCTTCAGACAAGGAGCCTTTATTACTGCTCACAAGCCTGCAGAGTGCCTGCTGGTGATTCTGGACTGGCGTGGCCGTCCTCTGCCAGCTCTTTCATGCTCCTGCGTCAGTGGACGCGCCACTTGATACTGGCTGTCTGGGGTGACCTTGCCTGGAAGCTTCTCCCGTGCATCTCTCATTCTCCCGCCAGCTGCTTTGGGCTTGTTCATATGGCAATCTCAGGGGTCAGAGAGAGAGAGAGAGCAGAAGTTTGCAAGGTCTTCTGAGGTTGAGGCTGGGAACTGGTGCTTTGCCATTTTTATTGTATCTAGCTGACTAACGCAAGTTGCAAGGCCATTCAAAGAAAAGGAAAATAGAGCCTGCCTCTTGACTGGACAAGCTGCAGGGTTACACTGTGAAGGGCATGGTTTTAGGGAGAATTGTCATTTTTGCAAATAATATACTATATGTGTTTATGAGCTATAGCACCTTGGGTAATTAATCTTTAGCTTCTCTGCATGGAAAACAGTGATAAAAGTATTGTTGTGAAGATTAAGTATATAATGAATGTAAAGGGTTAGCTCATTGCTTGGGCACACAATAAGCTCTCAAGTCAAGGTTGCTATTAACACTCTATTATTATTATTACTGAATGCTGGATTATTTATGAGGGCAGAGAATGCTTTCTGCTGGGTTATTCTTTGTCCTGGACTAGTTGCAGCTGCAGGACCACTTAAAACAGCTCCAGTCGTCTACAGTTATTTGCAGTCCACCCTGCTATTGCTCGTTCCGTTCTAAGCACACTGATGCTCTTTGTATTTATCAGAACAATGGTTATACATGGTAGATGCTCAATAAGTACTGGCTGAATGAGTGAATGAGTGTCCCTACCTAAAGGAACAGGGCTGTTCAATTTGCACCGGCCTCTAGCATCTGTTTCATGGTGTCTGTTCCTTGTGTGTGCATCTCCCAACCACGAGCTTGTGCACACGAACTGCATAGCATATATCCACTGCACCAAGTTCTCGCCTTGCACCCTTTGGAGCTTTGGAGGAGGAAACGCAACCCGCTCCAGTAGCCTCGCCTGGAGAATTCCCTGGACAGAGGAGCTTCACAGGCTGTAGTCCATGGGGTCGCGAAGAGCTGGACATGACTGAGCACCATACGGTTTTAACTCCATCCCTGAAATGACACCCCCTCACACACAGATCCCACGCCCCGAGATGGGACCCTAATCTTCACATTCAGTTTTCTGTCAAGAGGATGTGAAGCCTTTGGGCTTTCTTAACGAGGTTAGTGATGAAAAAGTTTTGCCAGAACTTATGTTTAAACTGGGTATACCTTCCAGGAAAAATGAAGGGAGTCTCTCTCTCTCATATGGATGTGTGTGTGTGTGAGGAGGGGGGGATACATATATATCTGCATGTCTATATGCGCATGTAATTATATGTGTATACTATACATATGTTTGTGCATATATATAATATATTACTTACCCATCTAATTATACCTGACTGGATTTGTTCAGGTGTTTATTTTTAAAGCCAAAATTAAATTTCCTTTGTTTTAAAATGTGTTATCTGTTTCCTATCAGGGAACTCTTTGAGTATTCAGTTTCCTATTGGGACTTTTTTCGAGATGACTGTTTAAAATGATGTTCAGAGGATTTTGACCATGGCAAAACCATGCAAACTGAACAAAACAGAGCAAAACAAGAAACACCAAGAAGGAACTGGGGTGTTTACCCTGTTTAAGTGGAGACTGAGAAGGTGCGCCAGCTGGGTCCTAGCACTGAAGAGTGGCCCTCCCCAGAAGGGGGTCAGCTGTGTTCTGCAGGACGTCAGGAGGAAGCTCAGGGCCATTGGGTAAAAATGGCAGGAGAGGTAAGGGGTCGATTAGAGATAGTGACATTTAAGCAAAGCCCAGATGGTCACAAAGATTAGAAGATGGTTGGTAAGGAATACATTGGGCCTCCCAGGTGGCACAGTGGTAAAGAATCTAGCTGCCAGTATTCGAGGTGCAGGAGACACAGGTTCGTTCCCTGAGCTGGGACGATCCCTGGAGTAGGAAGTAGCAACTCGCTCTAGTGCTCTTGCCTGAAAAATCCCATGGACAGAGGAGCCTGGCAGGCTACAGTCCACGGGGCCACAGAGAGTCAGACGCGCCTGCGTGACTGAGCCGCACACACGGAATGCGCTGTGCGGGTTAGAGGAGACGCCCCCTGAAATGTCGCTGTCTAAGGTCAAGCAAACGCCTCTCAGAGGTCCCTGCTTTCCTCATTGTGAATCAGTCCATTGTGGATAAGTCTCTGATATTTTCCCAGCTTTGTTTCAAAATCTTAGTACTATTCAGATCATTCACTTCAACAATTCCATAGCAATGCTTTCTAATTTCTGTGAGCTATTCTAATTAAAGCCTGTGTGTCCTCCGGTTTGGTTTGCTTACACTCAAAACAATTCGTGCTGATTTTTCAGTTCTTATGAAACACAGACTCTTAACTTCCAGGGCCAGACAAGAGCAATCCTTAGGTCTTCTCTTAATTTGCTGCATACTTATTTACTGCTGCAATATGTAAATTTATATTTGGGGTCCAAAGAGACCTTGGGGCAGAGAACTTTCTTTACATGAACTCATTTACTGAGAAATGAGTTTGATCACTGTTTCAACACCATAGGCCTAGAAGGTAAAATGTAAGATGAAGTTAACTAGATACCATGATAATCCATCAAATTAATGTACTGTGCATCTAACTCCAAATATATTTACTAATACAGCAGCCGGGCACAGTTGCATAAATATCTACAGATCAATGTGTGGGGAAAAATCATATTTTAATGTGGAAAGTTTATCTGCTTTCGAAAGTCTGTGCCTCTAATTTCAATGGTCAGATTTTGTGTTTGTCTCCTCAGTGCTCTGGAATCTTTGAGGAATCTTGGCTCTTTTGTTATTTTTGATGAAAAGTATTGTTCTCATTCAGTTCCTGGTTCTCATTAACTGTTATTCTTTTCATTCAGTTAACTGTTCTCAATCAGTTACTGGTTATAACTTCCAAGCTGAAAGCAGGTCATCCTGTGATTTAAAGGAAACAAACAAAGAAAGTTGACACAATACGGTGCTGGAGGGAAGGGCCTCCGGTTTGTCACCGGCATCCCCCGAGGGCCCCGTGGCTGCTTTCTGAAGTGGTGCCAGGGACTGAGGCTTCCCAGGTGGCACAGCGGTAAGGAATCTGTCTGCCAGCACAGGAGACAAGGTTCAATCCCCGATCCAGGAAGATGCCCTGGAGTAGGGAATGCAAGTAGCTTCACTATTCCAGCCTGGAAAACTCCACAGAGAGGAGCCTGGCGGGGCCACAGCGTCAGCTGAGTGACGGAGCATGCACATACGCCCGGGGACTGAGCTCGACCTGCTGGATTCATCTCAGAGCTCTGATCTGATAGAAAGACCAGGGAGATGAGGATCAGAGTTAGATGAGAGGATACAGAGGGGCCAGGTCTGGGGATTTAAGATTTGGGCACCTTTTCCCTTCTAAGTAGAAAATGTGAAAACACCATGAGACCCTCTCACAGTCCATGCAGAGAAAGGGAATCATCTTAAAAGTCACTTTCAACCAGTAACATTTCCTAAAATGCCCCAACTCTCAATGTTTACACTCTGAGTATCAAACCAGGAGTTTTACTGAATTGATCAGATTTATGGGTTTCCTCTGCAACAGTTAGAACTGGACATGGAACAACAGACTGGTTCCAAATAGGGAAAGGAGTACGTCAAGGCTGTATATTGTCCCCCTGCTTCTTTAACTTTATGCAGAGTACATCATGAGAAACGCTGGGCTGGAGGAAGCACAAGCTGGAATCAGGATTGTTGGGAGAAATATCAATAACTTCAGATATGCAGATGATACCACCCTTATGGCAGAAAGTGAAGAAGAACTAAAAAGCCTCTTGATGAAAGCGAAAGAGGAAAGTGAAAAAATTGGCTTAAAGCTCAACATTCAGAAAACTAAGATCATGGCTTCAGGTCCCATCACTTCACGGCAAATAGAAGGGGAAACAGTGGAAACAGTGGCTGACTTTATTTTTCTGGGCTCCAAAATCACTGTTGATGGTGACTGCAGCCATGAAATTAAAAGATGCTTGCTCCATGGAAGGAAAGTTATGACCAACCTAGATAGCATGTTAAAAAGCAGAGACATTACTTTGCCAACAAAGGTCCGTCTAGTCAAGGCTGTGATTTTTCCAGTGGTCATGTATGGATGTGAGAGTTGGACTATAAAGAAAGCTAAGCACTGAAGAACTGATGCTTTTGAACTGTGGTGTTGGAGAAGACTCTTGAGAGTCCCTTGGACTGCAAGGAGATACAACCAGTCCATCCTAAAGGAGATCAGTCTTAGGTGCTCATTGGAAGAACTGATGTTGAACCTGAAACTCCAATACTTTGGCCACCTGATGTGAAGAGCTGACTCATTTGGAAAGACCCTGATGCTGGGAAAGATTGAGGGCAGGAGGAGAAGGGGATGACAGAGGATGAGATGGTTGGATAGCATCACCGACTCGATGGACATGGGTTTGGGTGGACTCCGGGTGTTGGTGATGGACAGGGAGGACTGGCCTGCTGCGGTTCATGGTGTTGCAGAGTGTTGGACATGACAGGGACTGAACTGAACTGAGCTGAAGTCTGAACTCTTCAGACTCTATTTCAAGCTCAGAATAACTTTTAGACATAATAACCCACGTGTGCCTGCTCTCATGGGGACAGGTTTTAGCACAGAGAGTTGCTTATTTTTTACTTCTTTATTTGTGGGAATATTATAAACTTTTTAATAAATGATTTTAAAAGTTCAGAAAATAATAGTTGTAAATAAAAGTTGTTTTGTTACAACTCAGAATTGACCACTGTTAAGAATTTTTGATACTATTTCATTTTTTTCTAGAAATAAAACATTTCAGATAAATTTGAAGTTCCTTTTGATACCAACCTCAGTCCCACCTTTCCCTTCATTTCCTAAGTGATAACCATAGTTCTGGGATTCCCAGGTGGCTCAGTGGTTAAAGAATCTGCCTGCCAATGCAGGAGACACAGACAGGTTCGATACCTGGATCGGGAAGATCCCCTGGAGAAGGAAGTGACAACTCTCTCCAATACTCTTGCCTGGGAAATCCCATGGACAGAAGAGCCTGGTAGGCTACAGTCCAAGGGGTACCAAAAGAGTTGAATACGACTTAGCGGCTAAACAACAAGCCCTCCTCCAGGGGATCTTCCCAACCCAGGGATCGAACCCAGGTCTCCCGCATTGCAGGTGGACTCTTTCCCAGCTGAGCCACCAGGGAAGCCCGAAGCCACAGCAACGACACCGATGTCTTCAGCAGCTGCCACTGACGCGTTCATTAGAGTAGCTGTGTCTGCAGACTCACAGGCACCCGGCAGACCTGCGTTCAGTTTCCTTCTCTTCAGCAGGAGGTAGGAGGGCTGGAGACGCACTTATTTCCTCTCTGCACTGACGCTCCGTGGCAGTGCGCCTCTTTGGGCCCCAGGCCCCCCACCCTCTTCCCGTGCCCACCCGCACCCTGGCCTCAGTCGCCAGCTGCATGCTGCAGACACCAGACTCCTCGTGTTTCAGTGAGAAGGGCGGTCCACGCCGGGCTGCGTGTGATGGAGTGCAGAGGTGTGCACCTCAGTGGACCAGCGCTGTGTTTTTCCTGTGGTAGACGGTTAATAGTTTGAAATAGACAAAGGGTAGAGTTAAAATATGTGTCGTAAGGTTTTATAACACTCTCAACTTGTAGTTTAATAGTTATTTTGAACTATTTAAAGTGGCTATATGGTCAAATATACAAGATACAACATTCTTGTGAGTCTTGCCTCTTTTTTTTTTCAGGTCTCTTATTTGCTAGCTTAAAAAAAATTTTTTTTTCTCCTGTCTTTAAACTGGCTAGTAGAAAATGTCCCAATCTTTTGTTCTCTTGGTAAAATTGATTGTTTGGTCTTCTTGTTTACCAAGAGAGATATTTTTCCAACTTTGAGGTATTCTGAGAATGACTAGAATTTAAATTTGAGTAGATCTGACCTGCGGTGATACCCAAAGCACAATAGAAACTATTTTCATAGCTCTGGGAAAATGGGCCCTGTCTGGCTTCGCTCTACGGCACACTTGAGCATCTGGATGCGCGACTGACCAGAGCTTGGTGGGCTGGTTCGTTCTCTTCCCTGAACGCCGGATGCATCACCAGCCCTCTGTGGGCTGCTTTGTGGGATAACAAAGGATGCAATGTATTATCTTCAGTGGAAAATAGTGGAAGGAAGGCTTACATTTCTTCTGAGTTTAAAGGGTAAAATAGTTGCAGTCATATTTGTGTGTTTGCTTTATTTCTCTAGTTGATTTATTTTTATGTGCTTGTTATTTTATTTTCTGCTTAAATTCCACTGACCCTTCTTCTAGCTGTAGACCCAGCTTTATTGGGGGAAAGCCAATCTTTTCAGTTAACGAGGTTTACTTGGGACTGACCCCCTTCTCGGCTCCAAGGGTGAGCACGTGCCACGAGACTTGGATGTATTATTTCTTCCTCCTTGTCACAGGGACTAGTTTAGACTTGGGCATGTGAAACTCAGGACATCTCCTCAAAATGTGGAATGAGGAGAACCATATCTCTTCCGAGGGTCTTGAATCTCAGAATCCGTAGATCTGTGTTTGATGGCAGCCATCTTCCTTGAGGTGAAATCTGAAGGTGAGGACAGTTGCCTGGAGGAGGAGCAGATGCTGGAGCATCAGACCCTGGGGCGGCATTTGACCCCCCACCCCCCCACCTTCCCATGCCTCCCCTCAGATCCAGGCACACTGCAGGCCTCCTAGCGTCTTGTACTTTTCAGTGATGTGAGTGAAGGAATCCCTATTTAGCTTAAGCAAATTTGAATTGTAAATTTTTAGCATTTGCAATCAAAAGCACTTAAACAGATCTGTTATGTTTTCCAGAGGTTTATAAAATAATAAATGTATTCTAACTAGATTCTCTAGTATCTAGAGAACCTAGGGTCTAGGGTCCAGAAAAATCTAAAATCAAGGCTAGGTGGTTTCATGATAAAGACTGCAAGAATAGTTCAATTCAGTTCAGTCGCTCAGTTGTGTCCAACTCCTTGTGACCCCATGGACTGCAGCACGCCAGGCCTCCCTGTCCATCACCAACTCCCAGAGTTTCCTCAAACTCATGTACATCGAGTCGGTGATGCCATCCAACCATCTCATCCTCTGTCATCCCCTTCTCCTCCTGCCCTCAATCTTTCCCAGCATCAGGGTCTTTTCCAATGAGTCAGCTCTTTGCATCAGGTGGCCAAAGTATTGGAGTTTCAGCTTCAACATCAGTCCTTCCAGTGAACACCCAGGACTGATCTCCTTTAGGATGGACTGGTTGGATCTCCTTGCAGTCCAAGGGAATCTCGAGTCTTGTCCAACACCACAGTTCAAAAGCATCAATTCTTTGGCACTCAGCTTTCTTTAGAAATTAGCCTATAAATCCAGAGAGTATAGCCTATAAATCCAGGGTAGAAGAAAAACTGAGGCTCAGGCATCTCTTTCTTTGATATCAGTTAGAAAATTTGAATAAATGGTTTGCTGTGAGAACTTCCTACTGTCTATATAGTACTGGTAATTAGAAACCCTCCTCTCCTGTTGAGGTGGGTCCATGAGTTATGAAGGAAAGACGCTGGATAGGCCTAACCACCTGCCTCTGTTATAGAAAGTTCCTGAGTATTTACACACGTGATAAATGAGAGTCCTATTCATCAACAAGACTCATGGTGATGGAATGGCCGTAAAAATGGAAGCTATTTAGAAAAGATATACTGTTAGTAGAATGAGATTTGAAAAGCATTAAACACTGGATCATTTTCTTTACAAAAACATCCTGTCTCCATCTCGGACTCCTGGGAACATTAAACACAAATGAGTCCAAGTGAAACAGTGGCCTTCGATGATTTATGGTTGATCGTAAATTCAGAGAGAAACACACCAATCTGAGGCGTTGTTGCTATTAAGGGGCAGTCAGTGCTTTTGTCTGTTGCAATCGGCGTGTTCACCTACATTCTCTCTTTTGCATATTCACAGTCATGGTCCTTTTAGAGGCAATATACATAACTGAATTTTTGTTTCTTCACCATGCTGTCTTCTGGTTGGAAAGATTCCATAATTTAATATTTTCCCCAGCACACATGTTTTAATACTTGATTTTGCTTTCAGAGACAAGATATAAGATGGTGCTCATGCAAATGAGAGGCAGTTCTGGACGCCGTGTCGTCGGGATCTGGCCCCCAGCGGCGATCCCGTGCTGTTTAGCAGGCACGTCTGTCTGCAGCTGTTCTGTCCTGGTGGTCCCCTTTGTCCATCACTTCTCTCTCATCAGCTTGGAAAGCATTTCCTGTCTTTTTTCCATCCTGTCTCAGCAAAAATGCACTATTTGTACCAAGTTAACAAGACCTTATTTACAAACTATGATGGGGTTATAAACACCTAGAACTGAAAAACGGTTGGTGGTGTTCTTGACAGAGCGCATCATGAGATGAAGACAGAAAGCTCATCAGAGCCCCACTCCAGACACACACGGTGAAATCACCCTGTGGTTCATTTAGACTCTTCTACTGTGTTGGTGAAGAATGGGAAAAAGCAATCCCAAATAACCCCAAACAAATATACTTTCCTTTCCCCACACATCCAAAGCAAAATGGAAAGTTTAAAAATTATCTGGATGGACACTCCCTAGACAGCCACTGTGAGTGACACAAGTGAGAGACCCCACTGACTAATCTGAGGTTAACCTCCTGCCAAAGGTGATGTACCTAGTTCAGGTCAGTTCAGTTCAGTCCCTCAATCGTGCTGACTCTTTCTGACCCCATGAACCACAGCACGCCAGGCCTTCTCGTCCATCACCAACTCCCGGAGTCCACCCAAACCCACGTCCATCAAGTCGGTGATGCCATCCAAACATCTCATCCTCTGTCATCCCCTTCTCCTCCTGCCCTCAATCTTTCCCAGCATCTGGGGCTTTTCCAGTGAGTCAGCTCTTCCCATCAGGTGGCCAAAGGATTGGAGGTTCAGCTTCAACATCAGTCCTTCCAATGAACACCCAGGACTTTAGGATGGACTGATTGGATCTCCCTGCAGTCCAAGGGACTCTCAAGAGTCTTCTCCAACACCACAGTTCAAAAGCATCAATTCTTCAGTGCTCAGCTTTCTTTATAGTCCAACTCTCACATCCGTACATGACCACAGGAAAAACCATAGCCTTGACTAGATGGACCTTTGTTGGCAAAGTAACATCTCTGCTTTTTAATATTCTGTCTAGGTTGGTTATCCTTCCAAGGAGTAAGTATCTTTTAATTTCATGGCTTCAATCACCATCTGCAGTGATTTTGAAGCCCAGAAAAATAAAGTCAGCCACTGTTTCCCCTGTTTCGCCATCTATTTGCCATGAAGTGATGGGACCTGATACTATGATCTTAGTTTTCTGAATGTTGAGCTTTAAGCCAACTTTTTCACTCTCCTCTTTCATTTTCATCAAGAGGCTCTTTAGTTCTTCTTCAGATAATTCCTAACAATTCCTACCAAGCTTATTAGAATGACAAGTGGTTACATGAGAACAATATACCCTGGCTTTGGAATAAACTGAAGAATTATCAATAACAACAGTCATATGAAGTCTTTTTTTTTTTTTGCACTTTAAATAGCATTTAATTTTTTAACAATAAAAGAAGAAACTACAAAAAAAATCAGGGCTACAAAATGAAAAACAAAACAATTCTACAAATATCAAGTTCAGAACAGAGATATTTTCTACAGATTAATGAAAAATAAAACACTTCAAAGTTTTGTGTAAGCTAATAATATACTTCAATATTTTTAGACAAAGCCTTTGCTTTACAGTGAAGAATGGAACAAAATTTTTGAAGAGAGAAAATAGTGATGACCGTAATAGGAAAGAAATCACTTGCTGAGTAAATTAAAGTGAAAGTGTTAGTGGCTCAGTCGTGTCTGACTCTTTTGTGACCCTGTGGGCTGTAGCCCGCCAGGCTCCTCCGTCCATGGGATTCTCCAGGCAAGAATGCTAGAGTGGGTTGCCATTTTCTTCTCCAAGTGATCTTCCCTACCCATGGATTGAACCTGGGTCTCCTGCATTGCAGGCAGATTCTTTACCGTCTGAGCCACTAAATGGACAAGTTAAAAAAATCAAAATATAAATCAAGTGAACTCAGATGGACAGAAAACATCAGCCTCTTCCTCAAAGAAGGTATTCTCAGTTTGGCCCCCAAAGAATCTCTTGTTTCAAGTTCCTAGGCCATGGTCTTCTCATTAGGAAACTTTCAAGGTTGAGATTTTAAAATACTGTTTTATGACTACTCAAGGGCAGGACCTGGAGAAGGAAATGGCAACCCCACTCCAGTGCTCTTGCCTGGAGAATGCCAGACAGAGGAGCCTGGCAGGCTGCAGTCCATGGGGTCGCAAAGAGTCGGACATGACCTAGTGGCTCACACACACACACACACACACACACACACACACACGCACATGCACACACACACACAAGGGCAGAGACTAATTTTTTTGCTCACCATTGAACCCCCAGAGTTTAATGCTGCTTGATACATATAGACATACAAACATTTGTGAATTGAAAAAGTTTATACAAAGAAGTGTCCACTGAATATTTTTTCTTGTGTGGTTTCAAGGGAAACCTAAGTGTTAAACAGTAAGGAATTATTTTAAATATGTTTTGGCACATCCATAATAATGAGATGGCATGAAGCCCTCTAAGTCAATGTTTTTAAAGAATTTTTAGAAATGTTGGCAGAGACATGGTACAGTGGAGAAAAGCAGGACAAAAGTCTGAACAATTTTGAGTAACTATTCCAACAGATTTGCACAATTATTTTCCTTTTATCTCTTTCCTTTTTTGTTGCTTCAGTTAATTGCTTTAGAATAATTTTTGTTGCTCTTCACACTGCTCAGATAGAAAGCTAATCCCACAGATACGTGAAAGTGGGGCTTAAAAACCCTCTGAGAAACTCTTAATCCTATATCAGGCTTGGCCCTGAGCATTGTTTGACTTCTGATGAGTTATGTACATCATATAGACAAATAATTCCCCTAGGATTCCTTCCATGTGAGACATCTCAGAATTCCAAAAAGCCTAACTTGTGAAAAAAGGGTTCTACTCTATAGGGGACAAAACAGAATTAACCATACATGTGCCTTACTGACGGGCAAATTGAACTGTAATACATGTACAGACTACATAACTGGAGATAACTGTAAAATAAGTTATGCTGTTATACAGTAGACTTCTTTCTCTCAAACCATATACCAGAGAATGCTAATTCCTAGAGATCCTTATCTAGTGGTCCAAAGAGAAAGGGTATTCTGCTCTACTAAACTCGGAAAATTCCCTGTAAGTCTCCTTGAAATCTACATAATGTGTACATAAAGGTTCAGAGAAATCTTCCAGCCAGTGAAAAAAAACTAATTAGGATCATTCATAATTAAACAAATACACTTATTTGCATCAGATAATATTGTTTTTTAGGCATATCTATGAATAGACTACATGGCAATACCAACCAGTTTCTCTCAATAGCAAATTAGTTACATCACTAAACCTTTGTCTTCTTGAAAGATAATGCCCCAAGACCTTCCCAGATTCTGGAATATCATCAGAACATATGATTTTGTTCATAAATCTATTAGGACATACTTTTGTAAGTGTTATGGCATAAAAATTGAGTGAAAAGTGAAAGTGTGAGTAGCTCAGTCATGTTCAACTCTTTGTGACCCAGTGGACTGCGACCCACCAGGCTTCTCTATCCCTGGGATTCCTCTGTCCATTGGATTTTTCAGGCAAAAATACTGGAGTTGGTATCCATTCTCTTCTCCATGGGGTCTTCCTGATCCAGAGGTCAAACCTGGGTCTCCTGCACTGCAGACAGGTTCTTTATCATCTGAGCCACCAATTTTCTTGCGTGGAGAATTGCCTGGAGAATTCCAGGAACAGAGGGGCCTGGCAAGCTACAGTCCATGGGGCCAAAAGGAGTCAGACACGACTGAGCTCCTAACAAATTGAGCACAGTATAATGAAACATTGTTGATCCTGCACTGACTCAGATCGGTGGGGCTTTCTCATTTCCTGAGGACCTTATCCCTACCCGCTATGCAGTTGTGTCAGCAATGACACAATTCAAACTAATAAATGAGCAAAATTATAAATTACCAAGTGTGGTGAACCTGTGGTGGGTATTTCAGACCGTCGTGGAAGTGGTTGTTTAATGCTGTGGATTCGGAGTATCTGTACACAAGAAGGCTTCAGGTAATATGCACTTAACTCTTCTAAATTGTTTTAATCACCGTAAACCATCTTGTACAGGTATCACACTTATATCAACACTGCATATTTTAATAAGTATTAGTAAAAAGCATTACCAGTATACCAAACTTGTGATTTTCCAGATGCTTAGAATAAAGCTCAAGTATGTCTAAAGTTTTAGCAAATGAGTTAAAGAAAAACATTATCATCATTAATAGCAAGACTGAGTGAGCTCTCAGTCACGTCCGACTCTTTGTGACCCTGTGGACTGTAGCCAATGAGGCTCCTCTGTCCATGGGACTTCCTAGGCAAGAATACTGAAGTGGGTTGCCATTTCCTCCTCCAGAGGAACTTCCCAACCCAGGGATCAAACACACGTCTCCAAACTGGCAGACAGATTCTTTCCCACTGTGCCATCTGGGAAGCCCAATAGCATGAGTAATTCACGGCAAAAGTCTCTGAAGTGCTGTGAGAATGACGGGATTGGGGAGCTCTGAGTTAATGACCTGTCTCCCGTACCAATTGGTTCGTGGGTTTTAAACTGACCTGGTTTTTCCAGTGGTCATGTATAGATGTGAGAGTTGGACTATAAAGAAAACTGAGCGCCGAAGAATTGATGCTTTTGCACTGTGGTGTTGGAGAAGACTCTTGAGAGTCCCTTGGACTGCAAGGAGATCCAATCAGTCCATCCTGAAGGAGATCAGCCCTGGGTGTTCATTGAATGGACTAATATTGAGGCTAAAACTCCAATCCTTTGGCCACCTGCTGCAAAGAGCTGACTTATTGGAAAAGACCCTGATGCTAGGAAAGATTGAGGGCAGGAGGAGAAGGGGATGACAGGGAATGAGATGGTTGGATGGCATCACTGACTCAATGGACATGAGTTTGAGCAAGCTCCAGGAGCTGGTGATGGACAAGGAGGCCTGGCATGCTGCAATCCATGGGGTCGCAAAGAATCAGACATGGCTGAGCAACTGAACTGAACTGAACTGAACTCTTCTACACTGCCAGGTGACTCCAAGGTGGGTTGGAGAACTGTTGGGTTAAGGTACCATCCTAAACCACCCCAGTCCTGCTGTTTCTACTGATTCATTTCATTCTTCCAAATGCTTCTGGATCTTTCTCTGATATGACCCACGCAGTTCTACTCCAAGACAGTCTGCCAAGCCCACACTGCTTGGACCTTTTCTGCACGCAGAGCTTCAGCACTGTCTTCAGGGAGCTCTCGATCCTCCTGTGCGCGCGGCGCGAGTCCCAGCACTTGCCCTGGTTTCTCACCTCAGTTACACAGACCTTAGCATTGAACTTCGACTGCTGTGGCTGTTCGTGTGCTAGCGCTACCATGCCGATCCCAGATGCAAAAGTTGGGAACAACTTTTCTCTAATGCTGAAGAACTCTGCAACAAGAATTTCTAAAGTACTTGTGAATGCTTTTGATGTTTTCTCTGCAGCTCTTCTATAACTGCAGGGGTCACTTTGTTTTGGAGATCTCCTTTGTTTTATACTAAAAGGAGGCTTTTCTGGACTGAGTTACAGGGTGTTTCCCTCTTATTTAAGATTTGAAAACTCTGCTCTCCTCTCCTCATGGCCCCCCCACCCCAGCCTGTCCAGACTCTGACTGTCAAGCTTCTCCTGCGACAGCAGGTGAGCTTAGAGATGATCTACTGGAATAATGATGATTTAGTTTTTATTCCATGAGTAATTACTGAGTGCCCGTTGAATGGAGACAACATGTGGAAGTCACACTTGCAAAAATATACTTTTGTCTGGGGTTCAGAGGGTAAAGCGTCTGCCTGGAATGCGGGAGACCCGAGACCGATCCCTGGGTCAGGAAGATCCCCTGGAGAAGGAAATGGCAACCCACTCCAGTACTCTTGCCTGGAAGATCCCATGGGCTGAGAAGCCTAGTAGTCTACAGTCCATGGGGTCGCAAGAGTCGGACACGACTGAGCGGCTTTCCTTTCCTTTCCTTGCTGATGTATCCAGGCTGCCTTCTCAAGCACTTCAGTTTGTCATTCTTGGACTGATGCATGGACTATCAATCCTTTAAATGGCAGGAAGTCAAAAGAAATAGAAGGTTATTTTATGCCTCAACACTGACCTATTTCTTCTCTTACACCTGCAACTAATTTGTTCTTTTTTAAATGTATGCTAATGTTTAATGTGATTTAGGTCTTCTCTTTGGGTTCATCCAAAATTTAAACCAGCGTTTTACCTGTAGTTTTTCCCCATGAATCTTTCTTTGCCTACCTTCCACACCTGTGTCTGTTAACCCCTTGTGAACCTCCACATTGGCATAATATTCTTGGGATCCAATATGAAATTTTGTAAACTTCTGAACTTGAGAACATTCCCATAGCAGATGTTGGCAAGTCTTTTTCATTAAGGGAAAATAGAAATTATTTTCAGCTTTGTGGATTATACAGTATCTGTTACAACCAATCCCCTCTGCCATCATAACATGAAATTAGCCACAGACAGTATGGAAAGGAATGAGTATGGTTGTGTTCCAATAAAACTTTATTTACAAAGACAAATGAAGGGCCAGATTTAGTTTGCTATCCCTGCTGTACAGCATACAAATTTTCACACAGAGCAAAGCTGAGAAATCGTCATGATTTCTTCCTACACTTATGACTGTATAAAGACTAAAATCACTTATAAAACTATCGAAGTGAATCCTGCCCTTAAAGTGAACTCTGTACCATTGCACATTACAGCGCTGCAATTTTAATATTGGCCATGCAGTCACTCAGATCTGGGATGTTTCATCCCTTCCCCAGAATGGCTGCGTATGAAGACAGACAGAGAAGGGTGACACTGAGGTCAGGCTACAGACCCGGCACCAGACCAAGGGACTCACTGACACACAAGTCCCTCAAAAAGGCTGTGCCCCTGGCCTCCTGCACCCCCTCAAAGACTGGCAACTGCAAAAGGTAACCCTGTGCGTGCCGAGCCTCCTGTGTGGGGCGATGGAGCACCAGGTCCTGTACGGGGCGATGGAGCACCAGGTCCTGTACACAGCCTTAAATCCTTCACTGTCCTGTTCAGTTGGTGTGAACTAGTTACATCCACCCGATCAGATTACCATCTCTTCTTTGATTCTCAAACAGTGTCACCAATCTTGGGACTGCTCAGAAATTCAAATTATTCACATTGAATTTATATATGTATGAATATACACGAGGTATATATTCTTGGGAAAGAGAATATACAGTTACTCTTCCAAGGTGCTGCTCGTTACTCCGCACACTAGACGAGCAGCTCCTGTTTGTCTACGTCTGCCGCAGCGTTTAGCAGGCCTAGCACAGTCGAGAAGGCGATGGCAGCCGCTCCAGCACTCTTGCCTGGAAAACCCCAGGGACAGAGGAGTCCACGGGGTCGCTGAGGGTCAGACACGACTGAGCAACTTCACTTTCACTTTTCACTTTCCTGCATTGGAGAAGGAAATGGCAACCCACTCCAGTGTTCTTGCCTGGAGAACCCCAGGGACGGGGGTGCCTGGTGGGCTGCTGTCTGTGGGGTCGCACAGAGTCGGACACGACTGAAGCGACTTAGCAGCAGCAGCAGCAGCAGCAGCAGTGTTGGGTACAATGTTAGTTTGCAATGCTGTGCTAGTTTCAGATGAACAGAAAAGTGATTCAATCATATGCACACGTGGGTCTGTGTGTGTATGTGTGAATATGTGTGTGTATTTGTGCGTGTGTGTGCGTGTGTGCACATGTGTGCGTGCGTGTGCATGCGTGTGTGTGCATGCACGTGCGTGTGCATGCGTGTGTGTGCATGCACGTGCGTGCGTGTATGTGTGCATGTGCACGTGCGTGTGTGTGCACGTGTGTGCGTGCGTGTGCATGTGCGTGTGTGCACGCGTGTGTGCGTGTGTGTATGCGTGTGCGCGCGCGTGTGTATGCGTGTGTGTGCATGCGTGTGTGCGCGCGTGTGTGTGCGTGTGTATGCGTGTGTGTGCGTGTGTGTGCGTGTGCATGTGTGTGTGTGTGTGTTCTTTTTCAGAATTTTTCCCTTACGGGTTTTATTGCAATACACTGAGCACAGTTCCCCGTGCTCCACAGTAGGTCCTCGCTGCTTATTTTGTGGACAGTAGTCGGTATGCACATGTTGACGCCAATGCTAATTTGTCCCTCCACCTGCCCTTCTGCTTCCCCATCAGTAGCCATGGCTTGTTTCCTGTGTCTGCGCATCTATTTCTGTTTTGTAAATAGGTTCATCTGCATCGGGTTTTGATCCCACATCCAAATGGAATCACGTGTTTGTCTTACTTCACGTAGCATGATGATGGCTAGGTCCATCCATGTTACTGCAAATGACATATTTCTAAATAAACAGATTTCGATTATACAGCCCACTGGATTAAGACACTATCCTGGTACAAGCATTGCCTCGGATCCTGTCGCAGATGCGTTCATTAATGGATGCGTTTTGATGATTAATAGAGGCCTGTCGTACGTGAATGCAACCCAGGGGACGGGATCATGACAGAGGGCAGGTCCCTGCACTGACGCGTCATGAGAGCCAGTGGGAATCTTGCCCTTGGTTCTCAAGCAGTGTCACCGATCCTGGAACTGCTTGGAAATCGAAATCTCAGACAATATTTGCATGTATGGCAATTCTTCCCAAAGTACTGGCATTGAGCGCATACACACACTGTTCCAAAGCCTGGAGCAACAGGAAGCGGCGCGGCCTCTGCTCCGGAGGAGCGCTAGCAGGTGGCAAAGCCGGGGTCTCCAGCGGTCAGTGGCCCCGGTTCTGCTATGAGAACAGGGCAAGGCGTCATCCCCGAGAGCGGTCACAGGCCATGCTGCCGAGGTCGGGGGTGGCTTTCCGCAGGGTGTGACGTCGGAGCTGAAACCAAAGGGTGGGTGAGTGGGGCTTAGCCTGGGCGGAGGGCAGGGCGGAGGGTGAAAGGCGAGGCTGTCGGAGGCCCGGAGCGCGTCACGGGATCCCGGTGTCTGCAGGAGAGGAAGCGCCGCCCCAGGACCCGGCCGCGCTCCTGTGCGCTGTGCCCTGAACGTGGCAGACTGGGAGGCGGGCCCCGGGCCTCCGAGTTGATCGACGCGCCCAGTGCCAAGAGGTGCTTGAGAAACCGGAGCGCACGCGTTCCGAGTGATCTTCCCACTGAAGTTAAAACTGGGAGCTGACTGTGAGGGGCATTTGTGGCGCCTCCTTCCTTCGGTGCCTGTTAGGACGTGACAGATTGTAATGGACCTGGGAGGGTTTGCAGCCACACAGTTCTCACTTTGTCAGGGAGCCGACCTCATTGCATCATAGGAACAAGGCGGCTGTCAAAAGGCGGGTTATCCTCGGTTTACACCTCCCCTGGAGACGCACGTCGCGTCTCCTGGCCGCCAGCATCTCCTCACACCTCTTAGAGTAACCGCCCTTTATAACACTTGCTGGTTATAAAGGGCTCACATTGTCTTTCAGAAATCCTGTTCTTCTTCTGTTTGGTAGCTTATGTAGCACTGAGTCCACGCATGCACAAAAGCATACCCACGCTCACTGCCGCCTGTATTCACTTTAGTGAATGTTTGAATTAAAAAGTAAGCGGTTCAGATAAGTATTAAGAAAATGATCGTGTAGCTGGTACACAGGTATTTTGGTCACTGTGAATGACCAACTTTGGGGGAATATTTCGGTAAACAGTATGCATTGTTGGAGTCTGATCATAGTTCGAATCTCAGGTTTACTAGGTAACTGCATGGGAAAGTTAACCCATCTCACCGAAGCTCAGTTTTTAAATCTGTGCCATGGAGTAATGGAATCTACAGCACTGGTTTTTGGGTTTTTAATTTTAAAACTCTTCTTATTTTTACTTTTTAAATCTCTGTTGTTGTTGCTATGAACCATTTTCAAAGTCTCCACGGATTTTGCCACAATATTCCCTCTTGGTTTTCTTTGGCTGCGAGACACGTGGGGTCCTAGCTCCCTGACCAGGGATTGAACCTGCATCCCTTGGCATTGGAGAGTGAAGCTCCAGCCCTGGACCAGCAGCCAAGTCCCCTGAGCTTTTCAGAAGGCAAACAGCAGAGTGTCTAGAATCTGGCACTCGGTGGAAATGTTCACTCTCTCCGATGTTGCCTACAGCGTGTTGATTTCCCCTTCAGCGAGATCTGGTTCTCATCTTTAGTCTGTACCCACCACCGCCCAGTACACTGTTTTTGCCTGAATTCATACTGAGCCTTTTTTTTTTTTCATTTAAGTTCTCAGCTCTTCATTTCATTTTCAAAATTATCCAGCAAAGAGGAAAATTACTTGGTCTTTGAGGACTGTTTCTGGATGTGCAGTCAGCTTCCCGACAAAGGAGACCACAGCCTCGTGTTTCCGTTTTCCAATCACCGTGTTTACTGAGAGGGTGTTAAGATATTTTTGTTGCCAGCTTGGTGTGAAAATAAAGTGGGCAGAATAAAACTTACTGGCAGTGGGGTGTGACTCATGCCTCACGCTCCCAGAAGTTATGAGGCTTTAGTTCATAGCGAAAGCACAATTTCCTACTGATAAATCCATTTTCAACAAAATTCTAAAGTCCAGGAATCCAGACTCTTTTCTCTCCCCATTTCTTTCCATTAATGTCCTCTCTCTGTTCTAGGGCTCAATCCAGGTACCTCCTTGCCTTCAGTTGTTACATCTCCTCTGTCCTCTCTGGTCTGTAACAATTTCTCAGTTTTCCTTTATTTTTCTGACCCGTGAGAGCCTTGAGGAGTATAGGATTGTGTCCTGAAGGAAGCCCTCCAGTCTGAGCCTTTCTGATGATTTTATGATTTGACTGAGCACGTAGATTGAGAGGAAGAAAAGCAAAGGAGTGTCCTGCTTGGCACATCAGACGAGCTTGTGCACGACACCCAGAGACACCTCTGGTGATGCTGGCCTTTATCCCTTGTGGAAAGGAGGCATCTCCACTTTCTCCCACTCCACACTCTGCTCCCAGCAGTCACTAAGTCTGGTCCACTCTGAAGAGGGAGGAGCAGCGAATCTGTTGCTTGGAGGCAGAAATATCTGCAGATACAAACACGGTACTTCTATAAGGAAATTTGAAAAGCTCATTTAAAAATCTATCTGTTTTGGGGCAGTTTTGCTTTATAAATCAACCCCCATGAAATATAATACAGTCTACACCTAATGTGGTCTTTTTTGTGTATAGATTCATTTGTATTATTTTTATTTTTCAAATTTATTTTTAATTGAAAGATAATTGCTTTACAATGTTGTGCTGGTTTCTCCTGTACAATGTGAATCACGTGTAAGTATACATATATCCCCTCTGGCCCTTGTGATTTAAAATATGTATATAACAGAATACCCTTGAGATGTATTTCTAACTTTCATTTGTAAAATAGAAAGACCAGCCTCAAATACTATCTTTCTGTTTTCTTAAAAAAAAATCCCCATATTAAAATGTTAGGAAATAGAAAATCATGCAGCGATTTAGTCAAAAGAACAGAGATGGGTCACCGGCAAGTCTGGAAAACATTTCTCCTGATAGTCACGGAGCCTTTTCCAAGTGCACACGATTCACTCATGTTAAGTGGTTTTCCAGTGCTGTTTGCAGATCAGCTATGGCGGTTTGCATCTCCTGCTACTTTGGTTGAAGAGGATGGGCGGTTATTCCAATGACAATCTCCAGAATCGTAACACAACCACAACTTACACTGCAACACTTCACTTCTACAAAGGCGTAACTAGTCTAAATCATTCGAGAACATTAAGTTCAGCTCAGTCACTCAGTCATGTCTGAATCTTGCAACCCCATAGACTGCAGAACACCAGACCTCCTTGTCCATCACCAACTCCTGGGGTTTACTCAAACTCATGTCCATTGAGTAGGTGATGCCATCCAATCATCTCATCCTCTGTTGTCCCCTTCTCTTCCCACCTTCAATCTTTCCCAGCATAAGGGTCTTTTCCAATGAGTCAGTTCTTCCCATCAGGTGGCCCAAGTATTGGAGTTTCAGCTTCAGCATCAGTCCTTTCCATGAATATTCAGGAGTGATCTCCTTTAGGATGGACTGGTTGGATCTCCTTGCAGTCCAAGGGACTCTCAAGAGTCTTCTCCAACACCACAGTTCAAAAGCATCAATTCTTCAGTGCTTAGCTTTCTTTATAGTCCAACTCTCACATCTGTACATGACTCCTGGAAAAACCATAGCTTTGACTAGACGGATCTTTGTTGGCAAAATAATGTCTCTGCTTTTTAATATGCTGCCTAGTTTGGTCATAACTTTCCTTCCAAGGAGCAAGCACCTTTTAATTTCATGGCTGTAGTCACCATCTGCAGTGATTTTGGAGCCCCCTTCGCCACCAAAATGAAGTCTGTCACTGTTTCCACTGTTTCCCCATCTATTTCCCATGAAGTGATGGGACCAAAAGCCATGGTCTTAGTTTTCTGAATGTTAAGTTTTAAGCCAACTTTTTAGCTCTCCTCTTTCACTTTCATCAAGAGGCTCTTTAGTTCTTCTTAGCGTTCTGGCATAAGGGTGGTGTCATCTGCATATCTGAGGTTATTGATATTTCTCCCGGCAATCTTGATTCCAGCTTGTGCTTCACCCAGTTCGGCATTTCTCATGATGTACTCTTCATAGAAGTTAAATAAGCAGGGTGACAAATATACTTGATATACTTCTTTCCCAATTTGGAACCAGTCTGTTGTTCCATGTCCAGTTCTAACTGTTGCTTCTTGACCTGCATACAGATTTCTCAGGGGACAGGTCAGATGGTCTGGTGTTCCCATCTCTTTAAGAATTTTTCACAGTTTATTGTGATCCACACAGTCAAAGGCTTTGGCATAGGCAATAAAGCAAGTAGATGTTTTTCTGGAACTCTCGCTTTTTCCATGATCCAGCGGATGTCGGCAATTTGATCTCTGGTTCCTCTGCTCCTTTTCTAAATCCTGCTTGAACTTCTGGAAGTTCACAGTTCATGTACTGTTGAAGCCTGAATTGAAGAATTTTGAGCATCACTTTGCTAGCACCTGAGATGAGTGCAATTATGTGGTAGTTTGAGCATTCTTTGGCATTGCCTTTCTTAGGGATTGGAATGAAAGCTGACCTTTTCCAGTCCTGTGGCCACTGCTGAGTTTTCCAAATTTGCTGGCATATTGAGTGTAGCACTTTCACAGCATCGACTTTTAGGGTTTGAATTAGCTCAACTGGAAATCCATCACCTCCACTAGCTTTGTTTGTAGTGATGCTAAGGCCCACATGACTTCACATTCCAGGATGTCTGGCTATAGGTGAGTTATCACACCATCGTGATTATCTGGGTCATGAAGATCTTTTTTGTACAGTTCTTCCATGTATTCTTGCCACCTCTTCTTAGTTTCTGCTTCTGTTGGGTCCAGACCTTTTCTGTCCATTAGTCAATTAGAAAAGAAAACCTTACTATTATGGTGTGATAGGCCTGGAGATGCACTGGAAAATGCACCTATCCCTGTGAATGGAGGCTGGTAGCTTCTTTCTTCAAAAATCTTTCTTTGGAAATGGCAGGTTGAAAAGATATATGACTTTTCAATGTAGTTACTGACTTTTCCCTCTTTGCTAAAAGAAATCACAATGACAAAAGCTCTGTAGCTGAATTTAATTTGGTGCTACATTTTAAGAAATCAGAAACCCAGATATATCTCTGGGAGCTTCAGTGGGAACCAAATCAGATCCTGTAAGAAAGCAGGCTCACTTTGGCCAGGGCCCAGGGATTGTGTGGGTGAGTGTCCTCAAGGCTAATGAAGCTTTTGCAGCCAGGGAGGAGAGTGAGAGATAATTGAGGACATGAGGCTGCATAAGGAAGAGGGGGCAGAATCTAACATAGTTCCATTATTCTAAAAATGTGGAAAATACGTTTAAAAACACTTAGAGAACACAAACAGCACAAAATTTAATTTTTAATTGACAAAGTGCATTTCATTAAAATTAAAACTTTTGCTTTTTGAAAAATAGTATGAAAGAAAACCAAAGGTTAGTGTTGAATTGGGAGAAAATTCTTGCAAATCATGTAACTGACAAAGGACTTCCACCTAGAATGTATAAAAAATGCCTTACAACACAGTGACAAGCAGACAAATAACTCAAAGAAGAATGAGCAAAAGATTGGAATAGGCACTTTGCAAACTAATGATCAACAAGCAAAAGGGAAGTTGCTCAGTATCAAGAGTCAACAGAGAAATGAAAATAAAAATCACCACCATTAGGTGAGTGAAAATAATAATAGTAATATGACTATGTTAATTGTTGGAGAAATTTGGAACAGCTGGAGGTTATAAACTCTGTCAGTGGGAATGTAAGATGTTGCATTGACTTTGGCACAAAGTTTAATTTTTTAAAAAATTAAACATACATTTATCATAAGACCCAGAAATCCCGCCCAAAGAGTTTTCCTGAAAGAAGAAATATGCTACACCGAAACTTATTGTAGCCATATTTACAATCACCAAAACTATAAACAACCCAAATGTTCATCAACAGCTGGAAGGAGAAAACTTATAGTGCACCCATACAGCACTGGAATGGGCTGCCATTTCTGTTTCCACGGGATCTTCCCAACCCAGGGGTCAGACCTATGTCTTCTGCTTGGCAGATGAGTTTCCTGCTTGGCGACTGGATTCCTTACCACTGAGCAACCATAATCTTGTGGATATTATTGGGATGTAAAACATTTCTGGAAGAAAGAGATGACATCCTATATAACACAGAAGATTCGAAGAAAGATCCAAAGCCTGTCATATGAAAATAGTAATGATTTGTTCCCCAAATGAACCAACCTTTCTACCAGTCATAGGTACTACAGTTTAAAATATTCTGAAGTTACAGTGATCTTTAGCATTCACGGTTTTGACGGTCCCAGTGTCAACCGCTCCCAAGACAGCACCAAGGTGCAGGGTGGGGGTGGCCGTTGGTGTTTTGCCGAGACGGAGGCTTTTGTGGCACCGTCAGCGGGCCAGCATGCGGAGCCCAGGCGCCATCCGCCAGCAGCCGCTGGTGCTTCTCTCGGCTTTGTCATCTCAAGTCCTCACCGTGTATACAGCGGCCCTAACAAAGCGTCTGTAACAGATAACCCAGCTCAGAAAGGGGAAAAGGTGGTTAACCTGCGGTGTGAGTGTGTGCAAAAGAAACAGGCTGGTCAGTCTCAGCAGAAGTGTGCGTTACGCATTTACTGATTCAACAGGGACCTCGCGGTGGTTCAGGGTTAAGATTCTGTGCTTCCACTGCAGGGGAACGTGTTCAATCCCTGGTCTGGGAACTAGGGTCCTGCATGCCGTGTGGGCCACCTTCCTCCCCTCAGAAAGAAAATAGTCGTTAAACTTGGACCAAGTGCCCGGCATTGAAAATACATGCCCAACTTTTTCCTTCTGGGCTTGTAGTCCGCCAGGGGAGACAGACCTTGATCCAGGAATCATCAAAGCCCACGGTGTACATCATGGTCAGCGTCAGAGAGGGCCGTGAAGGGAGCTGTGGGGCTGTGACTTGGGAGGTCCACGCGGGCTTGCCTGAGAGCCAGAGGTCTGAGCTGAGATGGGAAGAACGCAGCAGGACCTGACGGAAGGCGCGGGCGAGGGGACGGGGGCTGAGGGGCTGGGAGCTCCTCCTTCGGGGGGCTCCAGGCAGAGGGCACAGCAGGGCTAAGCTCAGGGTGCTTGGGGGCGGGGGGAAGACACAGGAAGATAACCGCTAGTTCAAGAGCCGTCATTATTCATAAAGGTCCAACCCAATCCTTCCTGCCTAAAGAAACAACGGACCAGCTTTTCCCGAGACCTAGACTACATTTATCTTTTAACGGCTTTCCTGTGGGTTTTGTGTTCCGGTTTAGGTACTTAGCTTGTGCTGTGTATGCTGTGTTAAGTCACTTCAGTCATGTCCTACTCTGTGTGACCCTGTGGACTGGAGCCTGCCGAGCACCTCTGTCCATGGGATTCTCCAGGCAGGAACACTGGAGCGGGTTGCCATGCCCTCCTCCAGGGGATCTTCCTGACTCAAGGACCGAACCTGCATCTCTCTTGTCTCCTGCATTGAAAGATGGGTTCTTTACCATTAGTGTCAGCTAGGAAGCCCAGCATTTAGCTTATGAGCACAAAAATTAGAAACTTGGGTAATATACAATTGTTTTTAATTTTTCATTGTAGTTGACTTTGTCAGGTAACTTTATCAGGCAGATTGAAAGTCCCTGAAAGGAAGATCAAAACATTCTGGGCAAAGATGATAACTAAGCCATTCACAAATCTGACCACAATTAGCACAGACGCCACTTTGAGGTCTAGTCCCCCCTAAAGACACAATAAAGTGATCCTACCCAGTTGATAAAGGATGTTATCACTGGGGGAAAAACAAAACAAAAGATGATTTCTTCTTAACTCCTCATGATAAGACTGGAGCTGCCAATTTTTTCTTATTCTAATGGATCATTATTTTAAAACATACCTTCAGTTTTAGGAGTTTTTTATTTTACAGAAGGAAAAAAAAATAACAGAACCATATTAAATACAGCACATTGATTGTCAAATGTAACTTACTTTTGAAACTGTTTTAAAGCTTAAATATTAACATGTACACACTGCTGTATCTAAAATGGGTAACCACCAGGGACCTGGGCTTCCCAGGCAGTGCTGGTGGTGAAGACCCCTCCAGCCAAGGCAGGAGACCCAAGAGGTGCGGGTTTGATCGCTGGGTCAGGAAGGTCTCCTGCAGTAGGAAACAGCAACCTATCCCAGGACTCTTGCCTGGAAAATTCCATGGACCCAAGAGCCTATGGGGCTGCAAAGAGTTGGACACTATTTAAGTCTTAAACAGTTTCAAAGGTTACTGACTAAACCCAGAACCCAACACGGACCTACTGCACAACCAGAACAGCAGCGACTGCAAACACGGACAGCCAGCCAGGATCTGCCGCACAGCCCAGGGGCCTCTGCTCAATGTTGTGTGGCCACCTGCATGCGAAGAACTGTTCTGAGAAGCATATATCTGGATGACTGAATTACTTTGCTGTACACCTGACTCTATCATAACACTGTTAATCAACCATACTCCTATAAGAAAGCTTTTAAAAACCTAAGTATTGAAGAAAAATAGTTTAAGAAAAAAAGTAGTCGAGGCTAAGTCATCTGCGAGGCTGATTCTGCGCTCAGTCCTTTCCTGGGCTCTCACTGCCTTCCCTGGAAAACCCAGGTGACCGAGGGCTGCCTCTGTCCTTGGACAAATGAGCAAGTCTGATGCAGCTGAGGGGCTGAGTTAACGCCAGAAAGGCTTGCTCACATAAATTAAGTCTCCTTTACCAGCTCACACAGAAAGTCAGCAGGAGGAGAATCAATGCAGATTCCTTTTGTCTCAACGCAGACTTTTGCAACACATCTGCTCTCTAACAAGTCTTTGCCACGGCAAGCAGTTTCGAAAGAGATGAAAAGAAAAAGAAAATTGTCAACTAGCTGTCCTGTGTACCCCAGCAAACCTCAGTTCAAATCAAAGTTCTGACTGTTCTGTTTTTGATCTGCCGAATTAAATGCCTTTGTGAAACGTTAATCACAGCCATTCATCTCATAAAACCCCACCTGCTACAAAGTTTTTACGTCCTTTAATAAGAACTCTGGGACGGGGAGTAAATGAGGATGGCTCACTTGCGCAGTCTCCCTGAGTGTTCAAGCACCAGTAGTTTTATGTAATTCACGTAGAGGGAAAAATAAAGGTGACTAACGGTATGGTAGATATGTGTGGGGATATCTCGCAGCTCAGTGGGTAAAGAATCCGCCTGCAATGCAGGAGACCCAGGTTTGATTCCTGGGTTGGGAAGATCCCTCGAAGAAGGAAATAGCAATCCCCTGCAGTACTCTTGCCTAGGAAATCCCATGGACGCAGGAGCCTGGGGGGCTAGAGTTCACGGGGTCGCAAGGAAGCCAACTCATGGAGAGACTAAGCCACCACGTGTAGGGAGAGACAGAGAGGAAAAAAGGAAGTAAAAAAATGAGATGAGAAGAAGGGAAATATTTCATTGTTTGTTTATTTGTTTTGTTTTTGAATACAGCCTCCAGTAGAAAGCCTTAAGGCCGGGGGAAGATTCCTTGTGCACTTAGAATATGCAGAGGATAAAACTCAAGTAATGACTGCATTTAAACACACTCAGAGCCTACAAAACAGGCCTGATGAGTCGTGCTTTGCCTATGGTCAAGTTCAAATGAAGCAGGGCAGGAAAAATGTTTTTTTCCACTGTAAAGGGCCATCCAGAAGTAAGGGATTATTTTCACGATGGCTATCAATTTTTACCGCAGAGGCCAGAACCAGGTCGGTCTGCGTGTCACTGGAATGCTGCGTGTCTGTATTCTTGCAGCACAGAAAAGAGCCAGTGGCGCGACGCGGTGATCTCCACTCAGCTGCTGCTGTCTCCTGTCTCTAAGTCTCCTTTCGAGAGATACCCTAAGCGCCCAGTTGGGATCCTCGTTGTCAGAGAGGAAAAGAATGACTCCTACACCTGGATCAGTAGGGCCTTTGGAGTTTGCATGCCCTTTGCCTGCGTGGTTCATGTAGTTAATACAGGAGATAACAAAGTAATATTCCAACGCCGAGTCATGGAACTCTCATTAGACCGTGCGCCAGGCTTGCTTTCCTCTGTAACCCAGAACAAATTTCCTAGATGCCCCCTAAATACTGGGGCAATGAATGAGCGCAGGCATATCTGCGAAACCTTCTGTGATCCCAGCCCTTCATCAAAGGCAGCATTTAAAAGGAGACGGCTAGGCTTCTGAGTAAGGCAATGGGTTAATGGATCCAAATTCCGGCACAGAATGTGTGTGTGTGGCGTGGGAAAGGTGCGGTGTCCCTCTGTCTCCCTCTCCCTCTCTGCATTAGTCACTTTGCTTGGATGGCGGCATATCACTGTCAGCGGTCCTTAGAGGGCTTTTCTTTTGTTTTTCAACTGTCTGTTGTTCATTCATTCATCATTTCACCTCTGTGGTTCCCTCCCACTCGACTGACCGCTCAGCTCCTGGGCACCCATTCAAAGGTGTTTAATTTGAATCCTTTTGTTTACATGTGTCCTTGCAAAACTAGTATTGTTGAGCATGCCTGCATTTTTACTTGATATTCCTCGATGTGAGCTAGCCCTCTATCAAATATAGGTGGTTAATACCTAATAAGACAAGGTGATCAATACTGTTCTTTTTTCTGACTTAACCTTTGCTTCTTCTATACTAGGGATTTACACTCCATCTATGTTGCTTTCTTACATTCTCATTTTACATTTTATCTCCACCAGGGATGGACACACAGATCAATCCCTAACCTTCTGCAGTGAGAATTATTATACACGGCCCCTCTGGACCCATGTGGGAATTTCTGCGACCCTGTGCCCGGGAGCTGAGTTGCTGGTGCGTCACTGTGGCGAGGGATCTTTAAGCTGCGTATCGGCAGACGACACGGACCCTTCCACCTGGTCCTCCGGCAGCAAAGTCACGGCCTATAGCGGATAGTGCCTTGGGGCCACTCTCAGCCTGGCAGAAGTACCAGGATCTGAGTCTCATACTTTCCTGAGTATCAGGGTCACTCGAAGGAGATTGTTGAAGAGACCGTGGGACCCTGACCCCAGAGTTTCTCAGTTAATAGCTCTGAGATGGAGCCTGGAAATGTGCATTTCCAACAAATGCAGATACAGCTGCTGCTGCTGGCTCTGGGTTCTTGGTTGGCGAGCCTCTGCTGTAGGCTGGGGGTTTCCTGGGTGGCTCAAGTGACAAAGAACCCCCCTACCAATACAGGAAACTTGAGATGCAGGTTGGTTCCCTGGGTCAGGAAGATCCTTGGAGGAGGGCATGGCACCCCACTCCAGTATTCTTGTCTGGAGAATCCCACTGAAAGAAGAGCCTGGTGGGCTACAGTCCATTGTATCGCCAAGAGCTGGATACGACTGAAGCAACTGACCAGGCACCGTCACTACAGGCTGGGGTCAGGAGGAGAGGTGGGCTTCCGGCGTCCGGGTGGTCGTCATTCTTACAGATGATGACCGCTTGTGCTCCTCCTCGGTGGCAGAAGCAGGACATCTTTAGGGTGTCCGAAGAATAAGGGCCACAGAATGAGAGCATTGTGAGGATTAGACATTTGAAACTTGCAGAAATGGCATTTAACTAATGATCTAAGGAAAAGCTTCCTTTGTTAATTTTTATTTATTTTTCATTTCTATTTTTTTAAATTCTGAAAGTATAACACATTTACAAGAAACTTGGAAAACACAGAAAGTTACATATAGTTCCACTATATATTACAATTTTTAAGTAGATAAATTGAGATTTTTAGTTGCAGTTTCAATATCAAACACTAAAAAATTAATAGAATGAATATACAGAGACGTAGCAGAATATAGTAGACTTAAAAAGCACTGTGAACCAATTCAGCATAATTAAGATTTTGACGATTTTCACACGAGAGTAGGATACCTATTCTTTTTTTTTGTTTGCTTACTTTTATTTAGTCTTCCTCTCTCCTCTCCTTCCTCCTTCCTCTCCTCACTGACAACCATTACCATCACATCTGCCATTGCGTCTACTCTGACGCATTTGATCGTGAGCGGATTACTTTCAGAGCAACGCTGTTTGGCTCAGAAACATATCAAGTCAAAGGGGCTGATCATGGCTCTGGGCAACTGCAAGCTTCTCTGCAATAATTATGAATCTGTCCGTCAGGCATGTATCCCTTTTGCATTGCTGGCCCCAATGCCTGTTAACTAGACAGGGCCCGCATCTGAGTATCACCCATAGCTCTTAGGCAATCTTGAATGTGACTGTTGGCCATCTGTTGGGCATCATTTCCAAGACGTATGTTAAGAATGAGGAACTTGTAACTTGGCCTGATCTAAATCCGCAGCTTTCTGGTAATCTGGCAATATGCACCACTTGACTGGAATTCCTTGGTTATTGCCTCTCATTCAATTTATAATCCCAGAGCTGTGTTCCAACCAGCCACTGCCGCTGGTCCTTTTCTTCCATATGTGTGTTAGCTCATAAGACGATGGAGGAGAGGTGGTGTGCTTTCTTTCTCTTCCACGTGCTTCGTGGTGTCCTGTCCCATGTTCATGTGATGATTCTGGAGAGCTGGGATCTCTGTGTGCTTACAATCTAAACCCGCTGTTTCCAACAGCGCGCGCTCAGGCAGTGCATGCGGAAAGAACACGTGGGCAGATGAACAGATGATAAATACTGAGTGATTGGGGTTTTTGCTTGATTGGCAAGACTTGTGTTAGAATATAACTACTAAAGTTTTTGTTCTTCTTTTTTACAATTTGTAATTGAAATAACCCCGTTACTTCCTAGCTTGGGATTCAGGGAACTAGTATATTGTATGCACGTTGAGACTTTTTCAGTTTAAGCATTTAGCTAAACTTAGGGGATAGTGTGTGGAAATAAACCCAACTCTAGTGAATTCCCCAAATGCCTGAAATCTCTTTGATAAGTAAGTGGCAGATAAACCAATGTGTCTAAAAAGAATTTCAATTTTCTACAATGGTTAAAAATGAGGTACTCTGTTTTAAGTTAGTTTTCTCATTATGACAATGCTATTATTAACTTTGTTTTCTCATTAATAGAGTGTTATGTTCCATGGAGTATTTTCCAGTTTTCCCTTGATAATTTTTATTTTTGGCTGTGATTATGAAAGCAATCAAAGTCCTTTGTAGAAAACGTTGGGTGAAAAAGAAAGAACAATACAAAAGAAAAACACCTACACCACCCAGATAAAGCTGCTGCTAATTTCTCAGTAAATTTCCTGTATGAGGTTCAATTCCTGGGTGGGAAGACCTCCTGGAGAAGGATATGGCAACTCACTCCAGTTTCTTGCCTGGGAAATCCCAGGGACAAAGAAGCCTAGTGAGCTATCGCCCAAGCGGTTGCAAAAGAGCCCGACATAACTTAGCAACTAAAACAAAAACACTCCAGGTCAGGAGCCAGAACGATGCTGTTCACTTTTATGTAACCTTGCTTACAGAAGATGCTTAAAATACATCTGATTCATGGACAGAAACCTGTATTCTTTCTGTACAGATGACAGAATGCCATGAGGGGTTTATATTCACACGAGGATTCTCTGAATGTAGAGGATATGTGGCACATAAGGGGTAATGAATAAAGTAGATGGGAGAGGTTCAGATTTCAGTTCTGCTACATGGAGATACTTTCCAACCAGAGAGCTGACACGCCCTCACTGGCCCCACTCTCCAGCCCATCTCAGTTTCCTGTCAAGCACAGAGCAGGAAAGTGAAATCCAGCTCTGATGATGACCAGTCCTCAGCGTTTGGGGACCTGGGCTCCGTTCCTGGTTTAATGGGCCATCACAGTTGGCCACCGGCTCTTGAGAATCTCTGGCTGTTATAGACTGTCTGCTGTGTAACTCACATCAGCACTACCCCTCTGGCTGGCTTTCTTTCTCATCCTGGAGTAAGTGGGGAGCCTGGTGTGGTGGCTTCAGCGTGGGGTGTGTGTGTGTGTGTTCAGTCACTCAGTTGGATCTGACTTTTCATGACCCCATGGACTCTAACCTGCCAGTCTCCTCTGCCCATGGGATTTCTCAGGCAAGAATACTGGAATGGCTTACCATTTCCTTCTCCAGGGGATCTTCTGGGCCCAGGGATAGAGCCTGAGTCTCTTGCACCTCCTGCATTGCAGGCAGATTCTATACTGCTGAGCTAGCTTCTCAACCCCCATCCCCAGCCTGCCGCCCCAGTGTGGGATATCCTCAAAGACTCATAGAAAAGAGTCATTCTAAAAAAAAGACAAGATGCTTTCTCAGCATTATCATTTTCTCTCCCCCTCTCTGTTTTAAAAATTTATTTGTGTCTGACCTTCAGTATCACCTTACACGTAAGTTACTTACCAGCAACTGACTAGATGTCATCAACTAATTTTATTTATTCCATTCCATTGACACTTCAGTATTTAAGTGCCTTCTTACAAATAAGACACTAGAACAAATCCACCCCAGTTTCCTATTGGGAGTTACATGTTAATAAAATCCTCAACCAAATGTAAATGCAGTTGCTACCACTGTAATTGCCTTGATTGAGCTGTCCATGGTGCTGTGACATTCTTTAATAGAAGGAGGATGGGAAGGATCCACCAGAAGGAAAAGCATACAGATGCCCTGAGATACTGGGGGACAAAAAGCCTTGGCAGGTGAAGCACAGAGGGAAGGGAGGTGAGGCGTGCTGCGGCTGGGGCGACGATCAGGGCTAGAGTGTTCAAAGCCTTGTAGCGTGAATTAAGAGTTTGATCTTTTATCCTAAGCAGAATGAAACACCACTGGAAAAAAATAAGTACAGGGTGACATCTGACTTTTAAAAATACTATTATGGAAAATTTCAAACATATTAAAAAATAAACGTGTGCGCCCATCAGCTACTACTTTCCGCCTCACGGTCAGTCACGTTCCATCTGTAGCCCAATTCACATTTCCTACTTCTCACTGCATTTATTTTAAAGTAGACCCAAATATTGTGCTATTACGCCACTAAGCAGACCTCTGCTTCCCAGGGGGCTCAGTGGTAAAGAACCCACCTGTCAATGCAGGATGTGGGTTTGATCTCTGGGTTGGGAAGACCCCCTGGAGAAGCAAGTGGCAACCCACTCAGTATTCTTGCCTGGGAAATCCCATGGACAGCGGAGCTGGTGGGTCACGAAAGGGTCGACTTGCTGATGAAATGACACCAACAAGCACGTCCTGAAAGTCATGGAGCTTCTCCCCAAAAATAACCACACAAACCTGGAAGAGAACAGCGACTCGTATTTCCTAATATCGCCACACATCCGGGCAGTGCGCCAGTCTCCCTATTATGCTGCGCGTGCGTGGCGTACGTGCCCGCGCGTGCGTGTGTTTATATGCATGTTCGTGTGTCCACAGTGTTTTCAAACCAAAGTGCAAGTAAGACTTACCTACTGGCGTCATTTCCTCTATAGCTGCTTCTGCCGCCTCTGTTCTCATCTGCAGTCTGCCTTTAAGGGATCCGGGTTGTCTACGAGGCCTCCTTCCCCGCTGAGCGTCGGTCACTGCTGCTTCGTGGTAGCTTTGGATGCTGCTCTGCTTTCACTATTTCTTGGAAGCTGGTAGTTAGCTCTCTAGAGGCTTGTTCCCTTGTAGACTCAGTTTTTGACAGACTGACTCCATCGGTGGTGTTCTGACCTTTGAAAGGTACATAATTGTCTGTTTCCCCCTCTTTTCATGATATTAGCAGTCGTTGAGGATCGTTGTCAATTTCATTAATTTATCAGAGTCTAAAAAAAATTATCAGAGTCTTAAAAATAGTGATGTGTGAATTCTGTCATTCTTTTCTTGTTCAGTAAGTGGAACAGTCTATAAATAGAAATTTCCTTATCCGCTTCTGGGTTGCCCTGAGGTCCAATCCACACAAGAGAGAAGGAGTAAATGCTTTCTTCTTTCCTTTACTTAACATTCTTTAATATTTTTACATTTTATTTTAATTAATTTTTATTGGAGTATAGCTGCTTTACAGTGTCGTGTTAGTTTTTACTGCACAGAAACATGAATCAGCCGTACATACACCTGCCTTCCCTCCTGAACTCGCTCCCCATTCAGGGCGCCGCGCGGCGTGCTCTCGGCAGCATAAACAGTGTGTCAGCCCGCCTCCCAGTTCCTCCCATCCTCCTCTTTCCCCCTTGGTATCCATACATTTATTCCTTACTTCTGTGTCTCTATTTCTGCTTTGCAAATAAGATCATTTATACCATTTTTTCTAGATTCCACACATTTGCATTAGTATACAATATTTGTTTTCTTAACATTCTTAAACTAATGAATTGGTTCCCTAAATCCCTGCAAAGAAAAGCAATGAGGATTTTTGTTTGATTTTATCTTTAGGATCAGTATAAATGCATGGATTTACATTGATTTGGATATTTTAATTCATTGTATTTATTATTCTTATTGATGCTCTGTAGACCAAAAGATCTATCAGCACGAAGCCTTAGGACTTCTGAGGGTCCTCAGTGGAGGGCTGGAGGTAGGGCATGGATTAGCAGGACTTTGGATAAGGAGGAAGGAAGGATACCAGAACCCTTTGGTTTTCTCTGTTAATTTGTGTCCTGAAATATCCATCTCGTCCCAATTAAAGAACCTCAGAATGGTCTGGCCCAGAGAGGAGAGGGAGGCAGTTCTAAGTGTGGAAATGTCATAGGACAGGGTTGTTGTAATTTGTCTTTTATGATGGGCAACTTACCACGAACTCAATGGCTTAAAAGGACACACATGCTTTAAATGTTACAGTTTGTGCGTCAGGGCTTTCCAGGTGGCACCGGTGGTAAAGCACCTGCCTACCAAGGCAGGAGACACAAGAGACATGGGTTGGCTCTCTGGGCCAGGAAGATCCCTCAGAGAAGGGAGTGACAAACCTCTTCACTGTTCTTGCCTGGAGAATCCTGTGGACAGAGGAGCCGGTGGGCTCCAGTCCATGTGGTCTCAACAAGCCGGGCACAACTGAAGCGACTCAGCGTGCATCCAGGAGCCAGGGGTCTGGGTGCTTAGCTGGGCCTTCTGTTCAGCTTCTCATTAGGGTGAAATCAAGGTGCTGACTGTGACTGCCTTCCCATCCAAGGCTTGGGTCCTCTCCAAGCCCTGGTGGGTGGGCGAGTTCAGCTCCTGGCAGCTGCAGGACTGATGCCTGGAGCCCTTAGAGGCTGCCAGGTGCCCCCTTGCGCCTCTCACAGTGTGGAGTTTCTGCCCCGAGCCTGACACAAGACAGCCTGATGCGTCCAGTCTCTGACCGCTGGACCCCCCAGGACAAGCTCCCTTTTGATTAACTGAAAGTCAAGCAATTAGAGGTTTTTTATTAATTTATTTATTTTAATTGCATGCTAATTACAGTATTGTGGTGGTTTTTGCCACACAGTGACGTGAGTCAGCCATGGGTGTTCATGTGTCCCCAGCCCGAGCCCCCCTCCAACCTCCCCCACCCCCCGTCCCTCAGGGTCATCCCAGTGCTCCGGCTTTGAGTGCCCTGTTTCATGCATAGAACTTGGAATGGTCATCTTATACCTATAAAATTCTTTCACCTTTTCCATAACACTCAAACCAGTCAAGGGAGTGATCATGTCACATTTACAGAGGAGAGGACTGGGTAAGACCGTAACTCCTGGATGGTTGGATGGCATTATCGACGCAATGCCAGTGAATTTGAGTGAACTCTGGGAGATGGTTAAGGACCGGAAAGCCTGGAGCGCTGCAGTCCATGGGGTTGCCAAGAGTGAGACACGACTGAGCGACTGAACTACAGCGAGAACGAACTCGGTGGGCGTCATTTTAGGCCTCTGTCCTCCTCAGACATCTGCCGCTTTACTTGCTGCGTCCAAGGCATGTCCATCTCTGGGCCTTAACTTCCCTGCCTAGAGGAGGAAGGGCTTAGCTACAGTATCCCTAAGTATCCCTGCCAGCATGAACTTTCAAGGAGCTTACTGAATGTTGGCTTTGTGGCTTGATATTAACACTTTCCCCCAAGTGAAAACAAGTCCCCAGATCAGCTGCTATAAAGAAACAGACTTGTAAATATTAAATTAACTCTGTGGCTTCTACGAGAGGTTTTTACAGAGATCATAAGTCAGTCATTCAGTTTAAAAGACTTGACGTGTTTAAATCTAGGTTTTCAGCATCCATAAATTTACCTCTTCAAGATAAAATTCTTGTTTTAATAGGACATATTCAAGCATTCTCTTTGTCTCACAGTTCATTCTAAAAATAAAAACATGAGAGCGGGCCTTTTCATTATTTTACGGAAGTTGAAATGGATGCTATAGTGAGTAATTTTTAATAACAGCAACAGCGTAATTAGTAGGAACCCCAGTTGGATAAAATATCTGTTTAATTTAAGCAACTGGTATGTTACTTTTAAAATAATCAGATTAAAGTTAAATACAGTACTTGAAATTATTTCTATGTGTAATTTAGGGTTCTATAAAATAAGAAAATAGAGCATTGAAGCCTTTATAATAGAATCCTGGGGAGATTGCCCAAATCCAGCAGCTGCATCACAGGATGTGATATTGACTCCTGAGTTTTTTTCCCATTCTGATTTTAGCCTCTTGAATCAATGACAGTGTAAACCAGAGCAGGGCGTAGTCCAGGAGAGCAGGGATAATTTGTAGTAGGTCATGCAAACCAACCCGGCACAACTTGGCCAATTTAAAAAAAAAAAAGATGCTTGTTGGTAGTTGTCAATAACTGGAGGCAGGAAACAGCTGCCCGTCCTCATCATACCTTTGCTGCAGGCGGCGTATTAAAGTGAAAGCTGGGTCTTCCCCAGTGGCCCAGTGTTTCAGACTCTATGCTTCCAATGCAGGGGCACACGTTCCATCCCTGACCAGGGAACTAAGACCCCTCATGCCCTGCGGCATGGCCAGTAAATTAAAAAGTGAAGTAAAGTGTAAACTATTTCAGTCTGAATATCTGTCTACATCATTAGCAGAGCAGACATGCACCAGGCCTGTGACTTGTCCCATGAACTCAGCAAAGTCCCAGCTCTCTTCTGGACTGGATTCTCAGCCTGGGCACTCCTGACATTGTGGATGGATTATTTTTGTTGGGTGTGGGGAGAATGTCCTGTGCCGGCTAGGATGTTTAGCATCTTTCCTGGCCTTTACCTACCAGTTGCCACCCCAGGTCAGGACAACCAAAATGCTGCACATTAATAGTAAGAAGTCAGTGGATACCAGCAGGAGAAATAAGTGATTATGGAGGGCATGGAAGGGCTTGGAGGGGAGGCTGGCTGTGGACAGTTATGCTCAACGATGCTGTGATTTATATATATATATATATATATATATATATATATATATATATATATTTAAATGCCCAAAATAATATTTCTCATATATTTGGACAAAGTCCTGGCCCGCAGCCCCCGATCCTGGTGGGATTTCCTGAGCAATGAAAGCAATGGGAGCATCTATATCCACGTAGCTGCACATCCCACATCTTTGGATTCTATCACATTTTCCATCTACAGTCGGCTGAATCTGAGGATATGGAGGGCTCGCTGTAATCACGGCACCTTTTATTTAAGGGACCTGAGAATCTGTGGATTTTGGTGTCTTTGGGGGCTCCCAAAACCGGCCTCCCCCCATCCCCAGGTGCAACCGTGTTTGGTCTCTCATCTCTCATCTTAGGTTCCTGACTCACTTCAGAGAATAGGCGAAGCTCTTGTTATTCACAGCAAGCCCATTTCTATCACATCGGGTGTATGCTAATGAGGTGATTTTTGGAAAGCACCCAAGGAGGGGAGCTGGTTGCCAGGGGAACCAAGTCTAGTAGGGGGTTGGAGCTTTCAGTCACTTGTCCTGATTTCTGGGGAGGGGAAGGGACTGGACGCTGAGTTCGTCAGTCATGCATCTGTAATAGAGCCTCTGTGATAGCCGAATGGAGGGGCTCAGAGAGCTTCCAGGCTGGGGAACCAAACCACCGCCACCACGCGGGGCCAAGAGCTCCATGGTGCTGCTTGGAACCTCGCCATGTGTATCTTTCATCGAGCTCTTGATTAGTGTCTTCTAATATCCTTTGTAATTGGTCATCTCTTGAGTAAATGGGTTTCCTGAGTTCTGTGAGCTATTCTAGTAAATCAGCCAACCCCAAGGACAGGGGCGTGGGGACCTCTGATTTACAGCTCGTAAGTCAGCAGCAGCAGGGGGACAGACTGGGCTTGCAGTTGGCGACTGACATAGAGGGTGGTCTCGTGGGACCGAGCCTTTTATCCATGGAATTCAATGCTGTCTCTGCAGAGATACTATCAGGATTGAGTCACTATCTCAGACACACAAGAGTTACTTGCTGGTGTGAGGAAGTTTGCACACACACACACGCTCACATTAGGTATGGGTCCAAGAACCCCAAAGATGCTCTAAAGTAAGGCTCTCCGTGTACGACTTGGAAACTCGGTGGCTATGCAGCAGATGGTGCCGCAGAATGATCAGCAGAGACAAATGAGTGTGCTCTGAGTGTGCGCACAGCAATTCAAGGGGTTCAGTCAAGTGTCTGCTGTGTATTCTGGTATCAGGATTCCACAGGCTCTTCATTTCTCAGGTCTTCATTCCTTGGAAGTTTACATTCCTGTGAAGTAAGAATTTCCAAAGGGACCCAGGCCTTAAGCTCCTTCTCCAGGAAAATACTGCCTCAAATGACTCCGAATGTACCTGGTGTTTTCTGAGCAATTTGACAAGTTCTTTTGTAAATTAGTGCAGGGAATCTGTGTGTACTCTGGGCCCAACATCTGGAGACAGTCTCGGGGGGCTGGATTCTGAGGGTGCTAAAAGCCAAGTAATCCTCGGGATCCTATTCTGGAGGTGCTCACAGGTGGGACTTGCTCTTTGTAAACACTGTGAATGCTGGTGATCAAATGTCGCTGAACAACCACGCTGCAAAAAGCCACTCAGTGGTGTGTGCACTTCATTTCTATTCGCTGTTGACACTTCTTTAAATAAAAAGTGATTAAAAAATATATACAATCAAGGGGCGTAACATTGTCACTAATCTCCCTCATGGGATAACATGAATGGCCACTTCTCATCTCTCTTGACATTCAGGGAACTGACAGATTAAGTAGACTGATATGGTCAAAGGCAGCTGATGAAACTGACAGGCGCACATTCCAGTGTGAGCCCTCAATAAGCTGTAATACCTTTCAGTTGAATTCAGCAAACATATATATATATATATATGTATATATGTGTATATACACATATATACATATATATTCAAAAGCAGAGATAATACTTTGCCAACAAAGGTCTGTCTAGTCAAGGCTATGGTTTTTCCTGTGGTCATGTATGGATGTGAGAGTTGGACTGTGAAGAGAGCTGAGCACCGAAGAATTGATGCTTTTGAACTGTGGTGTTGGAGAAGACTCTTGAGAGTCGCTTGGACTGCAAGGGGATCCAACCAGTCCATTCTAAAGGAGATCAGCCCTGGGTACTCTTTGGGAGGAATGATGCTAAAGCTGAAACTCCAGTACTTTGGCCACCACGATGGAAGAGTTGACTCAGTGGAAAAGACTCTGATGCTGGGAGGGATTGGGGGCAGGCGGAGAAGGGGATGACTGAGGATGAGATGGCTGGATGGCATCACGGACTCGATGGACGTGAGTCTGAGTGGACTCTGGGAGTTGGTGATGGACAGGGCGGCCTGGCGTGCTGCAGTTCATGGGGTCGCAGAGAGTCGGACACGACTGAGCGACTGAGCTGACTGATCGTGTGCGTGCATGCTCAGCTGCTCCATCCTGTCTGACTCTTTGCAACCCCATGGTCTGTAGCCTGTCAGACTCCTCTGTCCATAGACTTTTCCAGGCAAGAACTTGGGAGCAGCTTGCCCTTTCCTCCAGGGCATCTCCCTGACCCAGGGCTGTGCGCGTGTCCCCTGCATCGCACGAGGATGCTTCACCACTAGCGCCACCTGGGAAGCCTCCGTTTTGCTTAGCTTGATGGTTTTGAGACTCATTCGTCCCATTGTTTTGAGTGCCAGTGGCAGTTCATTCATTTTTATGAACGAATGCCCCCCAGACATTCTGTTGAGTGTGTGGCCATGCTCTCCTCCTCTGTGTCTTAGTAAATAAGGCAGAGCTGTAATCTGTCTGGATGATTCAAAGACCTGAAAGGGGCCCGCAACAGAAAGGAGTCTGTCCGTCCTCAGGACCTGCCGTGATTCGGGCATGTTTTCCTGCTCCAATCTGGTCGGGTCCTGCACTCCGCCCTGCTGCTCTGCTCTCCAAGCTCAGTCATTTGGCCACAACCCATGGTGGTAAAGGACGGACACACAAGCTAAAGGTCTGTGACAGCCTGCACCAGAGAGAAGCTAAGTGCCCCTGAGGCTTCTGGATAACATGGCATTCCAGTCAGAAAGTCGTATAACTTAGGTGAACAACGGAATCCAGTAAGTCGTCACTATTGGAAAATGTACATACAAGACAAAGAAACTGACGCAAAAGGCCCCTGTTGGAGCTCTGCGCAGCCCAGTGATGCTGGGCTCCCCTCTGAGTCTCCAGGCCCAATGACTGTGTCCTCGGGCGTCTCCCTCTCCTGCAGATGCCTGCCACTGTCCTCTGGAGCTGAGAGCAAGAGAGGGTGCCAGGGCCTTTGGGGCAGTGTGGGACGGTGTGGCAATCAGCAGTGGCTCAGGAACAAGTTGCCTGGTGCACAGGGCGCGGTGATCAGCCGCCATGAGGCGAGCCTCGTGCACCGGGCCAGCGGAAGGGGCCCTTGTGTGGATGAATTGGGCTCAGGTTAGAGAACTCTTGAAAGCCAGAGTAAGGCGCTCATACTTAATTTTATAGGCACTAGGGAGTCATTGTGAGCACAGGATTGTCAGCTGAATAGCCCTTGAGGACAAATAATTTGGCAGAAAACTGCATTGTGAGAAGGGAAGGGCAGGGCTATGCTAAAATCTGAGCCCCAGTGACACACAGACTCAAGAAGGAAGGCGTGATTTCACTTCTCCTTGAAAGAGTTTCTTTAGTTCTTTTTCCTCATGGTGTGTCTGTATGTGTGTGTAATGGACCTAAAACCAGCTGCTCGGCAGGTTTTAAGCATAATTAACCTCACTGTGTTCAGACCTTTAAAGTGTGCTATATTCTAGACCTTACGCCAAGGCACAAATAAACCCTATTAGGCCAATAATAGCTTTGGATTAAATTGTATTAACTACTAAAAGAGCAGAATTTATACATATTCAGCATGTTTAACCCTTGTTGTAGAGAAAACCCCCAAACACTAACTGGATATGAAAACCCATGAGAAAGAAAATCTGCATAATATGTATCATCAAATTGCTTGTACTCTGAGATTGGGAGAGGCTGCAGGTAGTGAAATTATTATAGGAACAAGGTGTGCGAAAGACATTTCAAACCAGCACATGAGAATCAGGACAAAACCAGTTTCTTGGTTTGGTGGCAGCAGCAACATGTCTTACGATAAACGGTGATTGAAATAAGAAGCCATTGCCGGCCCACTTCCTTCTCTCCAAGAGATGGAACAGTGGGACGTGGGAAAGTGGACGAGACGCTCTGCGCGCGGGACAGTCCTGCTACCAGCAGCGTGAGTGGGATTTTAAGAAGGAAGGAAGAACTGAGGATGTTTTCCGCATTTGCTTATTTTCGCGTCATCGTAACTTTGTTCTAAATCTGCCTCTAGAGTGAAAGGAGCTTGAAATAAAACGCCAGCTCGGCTTGTCATCACCATTATCTCTATGTGAAAGTCGCTCACTCATGTCAGACTCTTTGCAATACAGTCCATGGAATTCTCCAGGCAAGAATGCTGGAATGGGTAGCCTATCCCTTCTCCAGTGGATCTTCCCGACCCAGGAATTGAGCTGGGGTCTCCTGCATTGCAGGCAGATTCTTTACCAACTGAGCTAGGAGGCAAGCCCGCATTATCACTGTGATCATACATGTCTGAGTGTTTTACTCATGTTCTTTGTTGCAAGAATTACAATGAGATATTAGGTGTGTGGTTCAAATATAAATATGAATTTATATATGGAAGAATCACTAATAATACAAGATAGCATAGTATTAAACATTTTATGTAGATAACATGTGCATTTTAAGAAAAATGGGTGATGTATTTTTTGGTAGAATCTCATAGGAATGGTGATCATAGACCATAGGAAACAATGTCATCTCCAGAGGTCAGAACTCAGCATCTTTTAATAAAACGTCCAGCTCTGGTGTATGAGGGTGATTCAAGATCTAAGTTCAGAAGTTGGAAGTAAAGTGAAGTCCCTCAGTCGTGTCTGACTCTTTGCAACTCCATGGACTATAGCCTACCAGGCTCCTCCGTCAATGTGGTTTTCCAGGCAAGAATACTGGAGTGGGTTGCCATTTACTTCTCCAAGGGATCTTCCCGACCCAGGGATCAAACCCAGGTCTCCCACATTGCAGGTAGAGCTTTACCACCTGAGATACCAGGGATGTTCCCATCAAGGAGTTTAATTAATGCTTTTTATAATGTGCTGTTGCTTCTTTGGGGACAAGAGGCAGTGCCGAGTGTTGCTTGATATCAGGCTGTCTTTCTAGTGAGTCCTGTGTGCATGACCCCCAGTAACTGGTTTAATTTTTCTGAATGTTGATTTGCTCATTCAAAAACTAGGAATAATAATGGTATCATCCAGGTCCAGCTCATGGGCTTTTGGTGACACATAATGAGATAGTGAAAAATAAGCAAAGTGCCTAGAACTTAGAATGAGCCCAGTAAATATGTATCCTCTCACCATAACAAGAATGTGTTAGTGTTAAACTTCGTCAGGTGTTAAAAGGTTGGGAAGAGATTTCATCTACATGAAGTGATATCCAGTTAGACAGGATATTTTTGGGCTCAGATGTCTCTTATTCATAGACACTTAGATTTGTCCAGTTTTGTATGAGGACAAATGACATAATAAATATCTTTGTAGGTATCTTAATGCATCTCAAGCCATATTTCTGTAGGATAGTTTGATGACATAAAAAGTTGAGAGCCAAATATTTATAAACTTTTTATTAGACTCTTGTTTTGTTTTAGGTGCAGATGAGAAATTAAATGAAAATATTTGTATTTTTTTTCCTGCATCAGTTACCACACTGCTAAATACTGGGGCTTTAGCATAATCCGCCTGCAATGCAGGAGGCCCTGCTTCGATTCCTCAGTCAGGAGGATCCCCTGGGGAAGGGATAAGCCATCTACTCCAGTATTCCTGGGCTTCCCTGGTGGCTCAGATGGTAAAGAATCTGCCTGCAATGTGATAGACCTGGGTTCAGTTCCTGGATTGGGAAGATTCCCCTGGAGAAAGAAATGGCTACCCACTCTAATGTTCTGGCCTGGAGAATTCCATGGACAGAGGAGCCTGGCAAGCTGCAGTCCAAGGGATGACGAAGAGTCAAACAGGAGTGACTTGTTGAGTGACTTTAACATAATGTATGCTGATTCTAGCAAGCTGAGTTCTTTTTCCTTATCAAAATAGTTTTGCATGCTTCTCCTATAATTCCTCTGTCAGTTGAACTTGAAAATCAATCTCTCAAGTTCTAAAAGACATACCATGGGGGCTTTATGGGAATCTTGTTGAATTAATATTGGTAAAATTAATCATTAATTTTGGAAGAATGCACAGACTTGCAGGATTGAGCTTCTCATCTTAAGCCTTATGATTTCTTCTTAAACAGCCTTGAACTTTTAAATTAAGTTTATTCCTGGATATTTGATATGGAAATATTACCTTTTCAATAATAAAATTTAATTGATTGAAAAAAGCATATAGGAAAGACATTGATTTTTTAGATGTTATTAACCGTTAAGTTAGAACAATAAAGACATCAAACATTCGGATGAAATCTGCAATATCTGAGGACATTGGGATCAGCATCTCCTTTAAGTTCCGGTTCTGGATGGCGTGTGCTCACCTCCTCCTGTGAGAGCACAAAATTGCAACTAGCTGTTGAGCAACCATCAGCAGGAGGATGCTGGAGCCCCCAGTAAACGATACCCCGTGTCCAAAGACAAAGGCCTTGTCTTGTCTGGAACTTCCACCAGGGAGGGAGTGCAACCCCACCCATCGGGAGATAATTGAATTAAAGCTTTAATCTAATAGAAAACCCTGTAATCACTTTTCTAAAATCCAGATGCATATCAGAATTATCTTGGTTTTTTTTTGAAAAATACAAATGCTCAGTATTGTCTTTTTTCTCCAGAGTTCCAAATATGTTTCTAACGAGCAGTCACCTTTAAAGACAGCTGGGCCACATAGTTTTTACTCTTATTTAGCTTGTTTCACTTTTTCTATTTCATATTCAGTGGTCCCGTTTCATTTAATCCATGGTCTCCAGTATTTCCATCTCTTCTTTTTTTTTTTAATGTTCTTTCTCCAGCCTTTTGTAGCTTTTCTACTACAGGTTTTGTGTGTGTGTGTGTATATACACACCCACATATATATAAAATATATACATTTTAGAAAACTTTTAAATTTTTGCCTAACCAAAAATTTTATGACACTTTGATGACTTAGTATAAATAAAATGCTAGATTTCTAATTAAAATAACAGATATGCAACAAGCGACAAATATTTATTGTATAGCATGGGGAACCAGAGTAAATATCTTGTAATAACCTATGATGGACAATAATTTCGAAAGTTAAAAAAGTCTCATTTAATCTTCACAGATGTTTGGTCAGATATAATCATTTTAAAGCTCATATTTTACCTATAAAAGATGTGAAGCTTAAAGAAATTATCAAATGCCAAGTCACACATTTGACTAGGGTGGAGAGGGCGTGGACTATGTTTTTAACCTCTGCTCTCTGTTATCTTCTTTTTTTTAATTTAAAATAAGATTGATGTAGGATTAACTTAGAATGCTGTGCTTATTTATTTACTTATCATTTTTGGCTGCACCCTGTGGCATGTGGGATCTCAGTTCCCCGACCAGGAACGGGACCTGCAGCTCTCGCATTGAAAGGCAGAGTCCCCAGGCCCTGGGCCACCAGAGGAGCCCCAGTCTCTTCATATACGACATGAGGGTCATTGCTAAGAAATTGAGCTAGACTGCCATCTGCTAACTGATAGTTTATTAACAAACTGGTGGTTTATTCTTACAGATAGTTCATTTTGTCAGTTAACCTTCAGATATTTCTCTATTTTTTTCCTGCTTTTTCACTCTTGAGGAAACCTTTTTATCATTGTTTTGGAGTGTGGGCTGAAGCCAGCCCACTCTTGTAGACCACAGGTTAAGTGGGGCTTACTGGACGCCGATTTAGCTGCCATTTCGAAGTTCTTTAGTTAAAAGTATCTGTTCCTAAACCCATAGTCCCTGCAGGAAGCGTTGGTTCTATCCAAAGCAAAATTTTCTCTTCAGAGGTGTATCCACAACAGGGTGGAGTTCAGGGAGGAGAGAGGTTAAGTCAGCGGAGTGTAGGTAACAGTGTATGGGATTTTAATGGAAACAGGTAGACTGCTCAGAAAACACTCGTCTTTAGAAAGGATGAGTTACAGCCACCCTGTGAAACAAAAACACGCCTGCTCTGGCGGATGCAGCTTCCAGAGGTGCTTGTATTTGTCTTGGGTTTGTATCACCCTGTCTTGTATTTCATATAGAGTCACTATTTGACCTATTTAAACCATGTGCTATTTCCTTGTGTTCAGCTGAGGGTTTTAAAAGACTCCTGAGTCCCATCTCAGGTCTGGACAGGGGATCGCTGGGAGATGACTCCCATGCTAATGTCTAAAACCCTCTGGCTTTAGAATTGCTAGCTCAACCTAGATTAAAAAACCATGTGGCACTTAATTGCCGCTTAGAGGGTTCTCAACTTCTCTTGGTAATGTTTAATTAAACATCTTTTTTTTTTTCCTGAATAATGTCCCACCCCTTAGTCAACTTTATAAAAATTTATTATGCATGGATTAAGGTACAAGAATCTAGAACTAGAGAGATTTCTACTACTTGACAAACAGAATGTAGAGCTTTAACCTGACTTGTAGCAAATAATGAAAAAAAAAAAAATAACCCATGCCTTGATTTTCCTGCTACAAGGGCAAATACCCTGCCTTTAGTGCCTTTGCAAGGGGGAGACTCTGCCGAGTCAAGTCCAGTCTGCCGCCCCCTAGCTCAGGTGGTAAAGCATCTGCCTGCAACGCAGGAGACCTGGGTTCAACCACTGGGTCAGCAAGATCCCCTAGAGGAGGAAACAGCAACCCACCCACACCAGTATTCTTGCCAGGGACATTCCATGGACAGAAGAGCCGGATGGGCTACAATCCAAGGGGTCCCAAAGAGTCAGACGTGACTGAGAACACGGTGCATACACACACACACACACAGAGACACACACACACAGAGACACACACACACAGAGACACACACACACAGACACACACAGACACACACAGACACACAGACACACACACAGACACACAGACACACAACTGAATCACTTTGTGTACACCTGAAACACTGTAAATCAACTACAGCTTTTTAAAAGAAGTCTTTTTATGGTGAACGGCTGCACAATATTATATAAACTACAGGTGTACAATATAGATTCACAATTTTTAAAGGTGACACTTCATTTATAGTTATTAGGAAAACAGTGGCTATATTCCTTGATTCACAGTATATGCTTACAGCTTCTTTCATGCCTAACCGAGGGACTGAATGGGGCAGGGAAGCAGCAGGTTCAAAACACAGCCCTGGGAAGCTCCTCCACCATTCCCTATCTTAGGCCAAGGATCAAAACCCTTAATCTGATCTATAAATCACTGCTAGGCGTGGCAGTTCAACAATTTCATTTTTCAGTGTAAATACCCCCACCTCCCACTCCTTCTCCCAGTTAGCTGGTAGGCTTTCTACTGATCTTCACCAGAAAATCACTTTCTCCAAGAAGCGTGAGACAAGGGCACCCTTTCATCGTTATACTACCACAGCGCTTTAACGTCAACTTGTATTTAAACACTTATTCAAGTGACAATTTTTATTCAAGTGACAATTTTTATTAATAGCAGTCTTGTGTGCTACACTGTAAGTCAATATCATTTTTAAAATACTGTACCTTTGAGGAAGAATGGATACATGTGTATGTGTGGCTGAATCCCTTTGCTGTTCATCTGCAACTATCACAACACTGTTAGTCAGCTATATGCCACTGCAAAATGAGAAGGTTAAAAAAATACTGTATTCTGGCACCTATCCATGTACGTTTCTCAATTCGTATTAGGTAAATGAACGAATAAATCTTCCATGCAAACGTATCTTATTTTTTTCCCTAAGATCTTTTTTTTAGGGAAAATAAAGGGTTTAAACTCAATTGAACTTTGATTTACGTGGATCCTTAGATTAATTCCCACGTATAAAATATCTTTCATGATATTCCCTTATAGAGATAAAGCTAGATTCAGGTAACTTCCCCTCCACAGTGCTGGCCTGAGCGCCCGCCGCCGTCCGTTAGAGACGACGGAGGCAGAAGTGTTTCTGACTTGGGGTGCTTGGTGCATATCCTTCATGATTTAAAAATCCGAGCGTTTAATTGGCTCCTAAATTTTCATGCTCACTCTGTTTTTCTCTTTCTTGGAGGCAAAGCACTGCCTGTTCTATTACTTAATGGAAGGGCTCATCGCAAGCTAATATTGAATAAATATTTTACCAAGGCACTTGCAACCACTGGCACGCTCCTGATGTGCAGTTTGGTCCCACACGTGGCTAGAATATAAATCCTGGACTCTCCAGCACGGATCTCTGTGGCCCTCAGTGACGACCCAGGATGCTTCATCTTCTGCCCGCCCCGACACAAGGCGCACAGAGGCATGAAGAGCTGCCCTTGGCACAACTGTTAGTGAAGGGCACAAGCATCCTGGCCCGGGGGATTTTTTTTGGAATAAAATACAGTCGCAAATTGAGGACAGCTCTACATGGTGATTTTCTGCCCAGTCTGTTCCGCGGAGCCCAGACGTGAACGTGGGAGAGACCGCCAACAGCACGGGTCCATGCAGATCTGAAGATCGGCCCCTCGTTCGCAGACTGCCTGCTGCACTGCCGGGCACTGCCGTCATCTGAGACTTGGAACTGCGATTTTGTTGTTGAGGATTTCAATTTTTTTTTCAATTTCCTTCTTCCCTTCTGTGTCAGAAAGAGATTACCCTGGACTGAGTTGAACAGGCAAAGAAGACTTTATTCAAGACTGTCCTATTTCTGCTTTGCAAATAAATTCATCTATACCATTTTTTATTCATTGGAAGTACTGATGCTGAAGCTGAAGTTCCAATACTTTGGCCACCTGATGCAAAGAAACACCTCATTGGAAAAGACCCCATTGCTGAAAAAAATTGAAGGCAGGAGGAGAAGGGGCGACAGAGGATGAGGTGGCTGGATGGCATCACCGACTCCGTGGACATGAGTTTGGGTGAACTCTGGGAGTTGGTGATGGACAGGGAGGCCTGGTGTGCTGCAGCCCATGGGGTCGCAAGGAGCCAGACACGACTGAGCAGCTGGACAGCAGCGGCACCGTTCATCCAGATTCCACATAGTGGGTTTACGTGCCTCATCTGCCTTTCTCCTCCTGGCTTGCTTCGCCCTGTGGACCAGCCTCTAGTTCCATCAGCGTCTCTGCAATCTGCAGTCGGGTTCCTTCCTATGCCCTGTGTCGTGTGTGAAATGATGCAAACAATAACTGATGGGAACTGGCCGTGCAGCATGAGGAGCCGTGTTCAGTGCACAATGGTGGCCTGAATGAGAAGGAAATCCAAAGGGGAGGGACACACGTGTCCACATGGCTGACACACGCCATCGCACGCAGACACTGACACAACACTGTGAAAAGCACTACCGTGGTTCTGTCCCTAAGTCGTGTCCCACGACCCCGAAAGCAGGGTCACAAAGCACACCAGGCTTCCCTGTCCTTCACTGTCTCCCAGAGTTTGCTCAGATTCATGTCCATTGAGTCAGTGATGCCATCCGAACATCTCATCCTCTGTCATCTCCTTCTCCCCCTGCCCTCAGTCTTCCCAGCATCAAAGTCTTTTCCAAAAAGTTGACTCTTCGCATCAGGTAGCCAAAGTATTGGAGTTTCAGCTTCAGCACCGGTCCTTCCAATGAATATTCAGTGTTGATTTCCTTTAGGGTTGACTGGTTTGGTCAACTTGCAGTCCAGGGGACTCTCAAGAATCCTCTCCAGAACCACAGTTCAAAGGCATCAGTTCTTCACCAGTCAATTTTCTTTAGGGTCCAGCTGTCACATCCATACATGACCACGGGAAAGCCATAACTTTGACTATACAGACCTGTATTGTCAAAGTGATATCTCTGCTTTTTAATTCACTGTCTAGGTTTGTCATAGCTTTTCTTCCAAGGAGCAAGCCGCTTTTAATTTCATGGCTGGGGTCAGCATCCACAGTGATTTTAGAGCCCAGGAAAATGAAATCTGACATGGTTTCCACTTTCCCCCCATCTATTTGCCATGAAGTGATGGGGCGGGATGCCAAGATCTTAGTGTTTTGAATGTTGAGTTTTAAGCCAGCATTTTCACTCTCCTCTTTCACTCTCATCAAGAGGCTCTTTAGTTCCTCTTCACTTTCTGCCATTAAAGTGATATCATCAGCATATCTGAGATTGCTGATATTTCTCCCAGCAGTCTTAATTCTAGCTTGTGAGTCATCCAGCCCAGCATTTCCTATGATGTCCTCTGCATATAAGTTAAATAAGCAGGATGACAATATACAGCCTTGACGTACTCCTTTCACAATTTTGAACCAGTCCATTGTTCCAGGCCTGGTTCTAACTGTTGGTTCTTATCATGCATACAGGCTTCTCAGGAGGCAAGTAAGGTGGTCTGGTAGTCCCATCTCTTAAAGAATTCTCCACAGTTTGTTGTGATCCACATAGTCAAAGACTTTAGCATAGTCAATGAAACAGAAATAGATATTTTTTTAATTCCCTTGCTTTTTCTATGATCCAACAGATGCTGGCAATATGATCTCTGATTTCTCTGCCTTTTCTAAATTCGACTTGAACATCTGAAAGTTCTAAGTTCATGTACTATTGAAACATAGCTTGGAGAATTTTGAGCATAATCTTGCTAGCGTGTGAGATGAGTGCAATTGTATGGTATTATGAACATTGTTTGGCATTGCCTTTCTTTGAGATTGAAATGAAAAGTGACCTTTTCCAGTCTTGTGGCCACTGCTGAGTTTTCCAGATTTGCTGGCATATTGACTGCAGCACTTTAACAGCATCATCTTTTAGGATTTGAAATAGCTCAGCTGGAATTCCATCACCTCCACTAGCTTTATTGGTACTGATGCTTCTTAAGGCCCACTAGGCTTCACACTCCAGGATGTCTGCCTCTGGGTGAGTTACCACACCATCATGGTTATCTGGGTCATTAAGAGCTTTTTTGTACAGTTCTTCTGTGTATTCTTGCCACCTCTTCTTAAACTCTTCTGCTTCTGTTAAGTCCTTGCTGCTTTGGCCCTATATTGTGCCTATATTTGCATGAAATATTTCCTTAGGGATCTCTAATTTTCTAAAAGAGATCTCTAGTCTTTCCCCTTGTATTGCTTTCCTCTGTTTCTTTGCATTGATCCTTTAAGAAGACTTGCTTATCTCTCCTTACATTCACATCTCTGCATATGAATATCTCTGGAACTCTGCATTCAGTTGGCTATATCTTTCCCTTTCTCTTCTGCTTTTCACTTCTTTTCTCAGTTATTTATAAGACCTCCTCAGACAGCCACTTTGCCTGCTTGCGTTTCTTCTCTTCAGGATGGTTTTGGTCAGCACATCCTGTACGAGGTGATGAACCTCCATCCATAGTTTTTCAGGCACTCTGTCTACCAGATCTAGTCCTTGGAATCTAGCCTACCAGTTCAGTTCAGTCGCTCAGTCGTGTCCGACTCTTTGCGACCCCATTAATCGCAGCACGCCAGGCCTCCCTGTCCATCACCATCTCCCGGAGTTCACTCAGACTCACATCCATCGAGTCTGTGATGCCATCCAGCCATCTCATCCTGGGTTGTCCCCTTCTCCTCCTGCCCCAATCCCTCCCAGCATCAGAGTCTCTTCCAATGAGTCAACCCTTCGCATGAGGTGGCCAAAGTACTGGAGTTTCAGCTTTAGCATCAGTCCTTCCAAAGAAATCCCAGGGCTGATCTCCTTCAGAATGGACTGGTCGGATCTCCTTGCAGTCCAAGGGACTCTCAAGAGTCTTCTCCAACACCACAGTTCAAAAGCATCAATTTGTCAGGGCTCAGCCTTCTTCACAGTCCAACTCTCACATCCATACATGAACACTGGAGAAACCATAGCCTTGACTAGATGGACCTTAGTTGGCAAAGTAATGTCTCTGCTTTTGAATATACTATCTAGGTTGGTCATAACTTTCCTTCCAAGGAGTAAGCGTCTTATAATTTCATGGCTGCAATCACCATCTACAGTGATTTTGGAGCCCCAAAAATAAAATCTGACACTGTTTCCACTGTTTCCCCATCTATTTCCCATGAAGTGATGGGACCGGATGCCATGATCTTCGTTTTCTGAATGTTGAGCTTTAAGCCAACATTTTCGCTCTCCTCTTTCACTTTCATCAAGAGGCTTTTTAGCTCCTCTTCACTTTCTGCCATAAGGGTGCTGTCATCTGCATATCTGAGGTGACTGATATTTCTCCTGGCAATCTTGATTCCAGCTTGTGTTTCTTCCAGTCCAGCATTTCTCATGATGTGCTCTGCATAGAAGTTAAACAAGCAGGGTGGCGATATACAGCCTTGACGTACTCCTTTTCCTATTTGGAACCAGTCTGTTGTTCCATGTCCAGTTCTAACTGTTGCTTCCTGACGTGCATATAGGTTTCTCAAGAGGCAGGTCAGGTGGTCTGGTATTCCCATCTCTTTCAGAATTTTCCACAGTTTATTGTGATCCACAGAGTCAAAGGCTTTGGCATAGTCAATTAAGCAGAAATAGATGGTTTTCTGGAACTTTCTTGCCTTTTCCATGATCCAGCGGATGTTGACAATTTGATCTCTGGTTCCTCTGCCTTTTCGAAAACCAGCTTGAACATCAGGGAGTTCATGGTTCACGTATTGCTGAAGCCTGGCTTGGAGAATTTTGAGCATTACTTTACTAGCATGTGAGATGAGTGCAATTGTGCGGTAGTTTGAGCATTCTTTGGCATGGCCTTTCTTTGGAATTGGAATGAAAACTGACCTTTTCCAGTCCTGTGGCCACTGCTGAGTTTTCCAAATCTGCTGGCATATTGAGTGCAGCACTTTCACAGCATCATCTTTCAGGATTTGAAACAGCTCAACTGGAATTCCATCACCTCCACTAGCTTTGTTCGTAGGGATGCTTTCTAAGGCCCACTTGACTTCACATTCCAAGATGTTTTGCTCTAGATTAGTGATCACATCATCGTGATTATCTGGGTCGTGAAGATCTTTTTTGTACAGTTCTTCCGTGTATTCTTGCCACCTCTTCTTAATATCTTCTGCTTCTGTTAGGTCCATACCATTTCTGTCCTTTATCAAGCCCATCTTTGCATGAAATGTTCCCTTGGTATCTCTAATTTTCTTGAGGAGATCTCTAGTCTTTCCCATTCTGTTCTTTTCCTCTATTTCTTTGCATTGATCGCTGAGGAAGGCTTTCTTATCTCTTCTTGCTATTCTTTGGAACTCTGCATTCAGATGCTTATATCTTTCCTTTTCTCCTTTGCTTTTCGCCTCTCTCCTTTTCACAGCTATTTGTAAGGCCTCCCCAGACAGCCATTTTGCTTTTTTGCATTTCTTTTCCATGGGGATGGTCTTGATCCCTGTCTCCTGTAGGATGTCACGAACCTCATTCCATAGTTCATCAGGCACTCTATCTATCTATCAGATCTAGGCCCTTAAATCTATTTCTCACTTCCACTGTATAATCATAAGGGATTTGATTTAAGTCATACCTGGATGGTCTAGCAGTTTTCCCTACTTTCTTCAATTTAAGTCTGAATTTGGTAATAAGGAGTTCTGTAGAGGATTAGGAGCTCAATTTAGATAAGGACCAATCACAGATGGCTTCATCATATCATCAACATCAGTCCAGCACTTAAAAACTCTCCACTTTTTGTTTTCAATGGAGTTAAGTTCAATCTCTCCCTTAGCAGGACAGTCTTTTTTTATATAATTGAAGTATAGTATAGATTTCATACTGTTCATACTGTTTTCATACCTTTCATGGGTTCTCAAGGCAAGAATACTGAAGTGGCTTGCCATTCCCTTCTCCAGTGGACCACATTCTGTCAGACCTCTCCACCAGGACCCGCCCATCTTGGGTTGCCCCGCAGGCATGGCTTGGTTTCATTGAGTTGGACAAGGCTGTGGTCCTAGTGTGATTAGATTGACTAGTTTTCTGTGAGTATGGTTTCAGTGTGTCTGCCCTCTGATGCCCTCTTGCAACACCTACCATCTTACTTGGGTTTCTCTTAACTTGGGCGTGGGGTATATCTTCACAGCTGCTCCAGCAAAGGACAGCTGCTGCTCCATACCTTGGACGAGGGGTATCTCCTTACCGCCATTCCTGACCTTCCATGTGGGATGGCTCCTCTAGGCCCTCCTGTGCCTGGGCAGTCACCACTCCTCGGGTGGCTCCTCCCGGCCGCCGGCCCTGGCCTCGGTCTTGGGGTGGCTCCTCAGGGTCACCGCCCATGGCCTTGGGCACGAGCTGGCTTCTCCCAGCCGCCCCTGACCTTGGACGTGGGGTGTCTCCTCCCTGCCTGCCACTGACCTCGGACGCAGGATAGCTCCTCCCGGTGGTTCCTGCACAGTCGCAGCCTGGCACTCTGGGCCGCTGTCCCTGACTTCGGACGTGGGGTAGCTCTCGGCCGCGCTTAGTGTGCAAGCCCGCTGCCGCCACCTGTGCTTAGAATCAAGGCAAATTGGAAGTGGTCAAACAAGAGATGGCAAGGGTGAACGTTGAATCAGCGAACTAAAATGGACTGGAATGGGTGAATTTAACTCAGATGACCATTATATCTACTACTCTAGGCAGGAGTCCCTCAGAAGAAATGGAGTAGCCATCATGGTCAACAAAAGAGTCCGAAATGCAGTACTTGGATGCAGTCTCAAAAACAACAGAATGATCTCTGTTCGTCTCCAAGGCAAACCATTCAATATCACAGTAATCCAAGTCTATGCCCCAGCCAATAACGCTGAAGAAACTGAAGTTGAACAGTTTTATGAAGACGTACAAGACCTTTTAGAACTAACACCCAAAAAAAATGTCCTTTTCATTATAGGGGACTGGAATGCAAAAGTAGGAAGTCAGGAAACACCTGGAGTAACAGGCAAATTTGGCCTTGGAATACTGAATGAAGCAGGGCAAAGACTAATAGAGTTTTGCCAAGAAAATGCACTGATCATAGAAAACACCCTCTTCCAACAACATAAGAGAAGACTCTACACATGGACATCACCAGATGGTCAACACCGAAATCAGATTGATTATATTCTTTGCAGCCAAAGATGGAGAAGCTCTTAAGTCAACAAAAACAAGACCAGGAGGTGACTGTGGCTCAGATCATGAACTCATTACCAAATTCAGACTTAAATTGAAGAAAGTAGGGAAAACTGCTAGACCATCCAGGTATGACTTAAATCAAATCCCTTATGATTATACAGTGGAAGTGAGAAATAGATTTAAGGGCCTAGATCTGATAGATAGATAGAGTGCCTGATGAACTATGGAATGAGGTTCGTGACATCCTACAGGAGACAGGGATCAAGACCATCCCCATGGAAAAGAAATGCAAAAAAGCAAAATGGCTGTCTGGGGAGGCCTTACAAATAGCTGTGAAAAGGAGAGAGGCGAAAAGCAAAGGAGAAAAGGAAAGATATAAGCATCTGAATGCAGAGTTCCAAAGAATAGCAAGAAGAGATAAGAAAGCCTTCCTCAGCGATCAATGCAAAGAAATAGAGGAAAAGAACAGAATGGGAAAGACTAGAGATCTCCTCAAGAAAATTAGAGATACCAAGGGAACATTTCATGCAAAGATGGGCTTGATAAAGGACAGAAATGGTATGGACCTAACAGAAGCAGAAGATATTAAGAAGAGGTGGCAAGAATACACGGAAGAACTGTACAAAAAAGATCTTCACGACCCAGATAATCACGATGATGTGATCACTAATCTAGAGCAAAACATCTTGGAATGTGAAGTCAAGTGGGCCTTAGAAAGCATCCCTACGAACAAAGCTAGTGGAGGTGATGGAATTCCAGTTGAGCTGTTTCAAATCCTGAAAGATGATGCTGTGAAAGTGCTGCACTCAATATGCCAGCAGATTTGGAAAACTCAGCAGTGGCCACAGGACTGGAAAAGGTCAGTTTTCATTCCAATTCCAAAGAAAGGCCATGCCAAAGAATGCTCAAACTACCGCACAATTGCACTCATCTCACATGCTAGTAAAGTAATGCTCAAAATTCTCCAAGCCAGGCTTCAGCAATACGTGAACCATGAACTCCCTGATGTTCAAGCTGGTTTTCGAAAAGGCAGAGGAACCAGAGATCAAATTGTCAACATCCGCTGGATCATGGAAAAGGCAAGAAAGTTCCAGAAAACCATCTATTTCTGCTTAATTGACTATGCCAAAGCCTTTGACTCTGTGGATCACAATAAACTGTGGAAAATTCTGAAAGAGATGGGAATACCAGACCACCTGACCTGCCTCTTGAGAAACCTATATGCACGTCAGGAAGCAACAGTTAGAACTGGACATAGAATGGACTGGTTGGATCTCCTTGTAGTCCGAGTGACTCTCAAGAGTCTTCTCCAGCACCACAGTGCAAAAGCATCAATTTCTTGGTGCTCAGCCTTCTTTATGGTCCAGCGCTCACATGTATGGACCCACATTTGAGAACCTCCTTCTTTGGGGACACTGTTCCCCACCTCTGTTCTCATAGACTGTTAGCGACCATCTGTGAACTGACTTTTCCGCAGTCCCAGCCAGGCTGATAACCCCATTTTCAAGTCCTCTTCGGCTTGTGAGTAAACCCCCTGCAGCGTGGACTCCGAGCGCAGGGGAAGCTGCTCCCGGGTCCCACCCGCCCTGCCTCTCCTGCGTCTCCTCCTGGGCCCTCAGCCCCTCCTGGGGGTCTGGAGCCTGTATTCACTGTCCCCTTACAGCACAGAGCCTTGGAGTACGTCATTTTAACATCTCGGCCAATGCTGAACTGGCAGGACTGATATTCCATAGGAGAGGTGTCCAGGCAGCTGGGGCCACAGCAGCGGGGGTGCCCAGGAGAGCCCCAAACAAAGGGAGCGGCAGCACCCTGCCCCGTGCGGTTGTTTTTTAATTGAATTAATCCGTGGATTTTGGCTGTGCTGGGTCTTCGTTGCAGAGCGGGCTTTTCTCTGGTTGCAGCCAGCGGGGGCTGCGCTCGAGCCGTGGCGGTGGGTCTCTCGTTGCAGCGGCGTCTCTCGGTGCTGAGCCCGAGCTCTGGAGCGCGTGGTCTTCGGAAGCTGCGGCTCCTGGGCGCTCTGGAGCACGGCTCCATCGCTGCGGCTCACTGGCCTGGACTCTCCGTGGCACGTGGGGTCTTCCTGGACCAGGGACCACACCCGCGTCTCCTGTGCTGGCAGCAGGCTCTTTACCACTGGGCCACCGGGGACGCCCTGCGTTTCCTCCTTGAGAACCGGTGGCTCCGTCTTTGGGGCTTCTCAGCATGTTCTGAGGCCTCGTGTGCACGCAGATTTTGAGGTGCTTGCCTCCTAGAGCACTCAGAACGAGATCCAGTCTCTCTACTCTGGCCCGGGATCCTCTCTCAGTTTGCCTGGGACGGCCTTGGCAAGTGCTGGTTCCCCTTCATTATGAGTGAGAGCCCCTCCCCTGTCAGAGCGATCCCGCCTGAGAGGCGGACGGTGCGCCCATCACAGCGCCTGCCGCCGGGTCCTCAGCGCGCTCTTCCAGGACTAAGGCGCCCGCTTCCCCAGGGGCTGGGAGTGGATGGCCTCTGGCTCTGAGTGAGCGCTTATCTGGAAATTGCCTTCAGGTGAAGAGCATCACTTTGGACAGCTGATCCTCCCCTTTCTTGGGCTAGCTGGTCAATGAAGGGGGGAGGGTCAGCTTAAGCTCTGGCTTCATTTGGAAGGGGGGGGCAGGGCACGGTCAGGGCACAACCTGTAAACAAATGGCACAGCTATAGGACGTGGTAAAGCCTGGTCAGAACCACCTGGGTCCAAGATGACGGAAGGTTCAACTCCCAGCAGACCTTGAGCCTCTTTACACTCTCACTGTGATACATCAGCACGTTCAGTGACATGCCCACCCACCAGTGCTGTGACAGTTTTGAGGCTAACCGAGAAATGCCAAAAAGGTGGTGGCCCAATTCCTGGAAAGGCCTATGTGGCCCTTCCCCCAAATAATTGGAATAATCCTTCCCCTCATCTCATTAAGCTATGAAATTACCCAGCCTGTAAACACTGGCCCGGTCGTATTTCAAGGCTCGCTCTCCTGCCTTCCGAGATGGGCCACTCTGTCTGTGGAGCGTTGCTGTCTACATCAGTACTTCTTCTCTATCACGCCATCTCCAGATTGTTTCTCGATGAAGCAAGAACCTCAGACTTCCCGGGAACACAGGGACCGAAGGGCCCCACCTCTGCTGAGGAGTCCCCCGCCAGCTTCAGTCCCCTGCTTCAGCCGCCCCGCAGCTCAGTGCCTCCTACACATCTCCGCAGGGTGTTGCCCTCGGGGACGTCCCGCAGGCAGAGCTCCACCCAGGGGCTGCTTCTCCATGCCCCTGGCGGCCCTGGGCTCTGGGCTCTGGGCTCTGGGCCCGACCACCACTGTGACCTTATCTGGCCTTTCGGCCTTTTCTCGCATCCTGATGGCCTTGCCTCCTCTGGCGTCCACTGTCCCTTCTGCTGCTCGCCTGCTCCCATCCCCAGATTGTCACATGTCAGGCTCCTTCTGGTCCTTCTCGAATCTCGTCTCCTCAGTGAGGCCTTTTCTTCCCTGAGACTATGCAAACGGTCGCTTTCCCCAAAGCCTTTCTCTACCGCATCCTTTTAATTTCCTCCGTGGACCCATGACTAACTGGAACTATCTTGTTCATCTATCTGCTTTCTTACTGATGGTCTCTAGAATGTTTTGGGGATGAAATCTCATTTGTCTTTTCACCCTGATCTTCAGTATCCAGAAAGCTCCACGTACGGCATGAACTCCACTAACCTGAATGTCTACGGTGCACGTTGACACACAGAAGTATATCTGAAGAGCGGGGCTGCAGTTGCCCCGGTTACCCCAGATAGAGCACTGCGGTATCGGGGCAGCTGGCTCCAGAGCGGGATCCGTCTGTGTCACTTCATAAAATGCCTCCTTCTGCCTGGAAACCCTCCCACTTCTCTTGGGAATGAATCGTGTATTCAATCTCTATGACTCTGGGTCTCCTCATCTGTAATGGACTGGTCTGAGAAGTGAATGGACTGTCTCCCACTCAGTGGCATTTGACCTCTGGCAACTTGTCTGTCGTTACTAGGGCCATCCGGCCTGTGTGCCTGCTCAGCGCTATCTGACTCTGTGTGATCCCGTGGACTGTAGCCCACCAGGCTCCTCTGTCCTTGGGGTTCTCCAGGCAAGAGTAGTGGACAGGGTTGCATTTCCTCCTCCAGGAATCTTCCCGACCCAGGGGTGGAACCCTTGTCTCCTGTGTCTCCTGAATTGGCCAGCAGATTCTTTACCATCAAGCCACGTGGGAAGCTCACTGCTATTAACAGTGATCCTCAGTAATAAAATTAATAGTTATTCTCTTTTTAGTTTTATTACTTCATTATCTTTTGCTATATAATATTTTTTCTTTTATGTAGGATCTTAGTTCCCTGACCAGGGATCAAACACGTGCTCCCTGAATTGGAAGGCAGGGTATTAACTATTCAGTTCAGTTCAGTCGCTCAGTTGTGTCCGACTCTTTGCAACCCCATGAATCGCAGCACACCTCCCTGTTCATCACCGTTTCCTATTAGGCCACCAGAAAATTCCCTACCATAGAATGTTTTTGACTAGGCTTCTTATCATTATAAATGTAAGAAATGCCGCGGGAAGAAAGAGCCACCTCTATGGACCGTTGGTGAAGGCCTTTATTGGGCGGTCGCTCTCGGGCAGAACTCCCGGGGGCGGATGAGCAAGGAGACAAAGGGAGTCTGCGAGGTAGGAGGGGTGAGGAAAGGCTTTATAGCTAGGGCTGGGTTCCCATATAAGGAAGAAAGCCCGGGTTTCAGCGGTGTCTAAGGGCTCCGTGTCGGCTTCCTGATTGGAGGGCTTGGTTGTCAGCCCGCCTCCTGGGCTTGTCTGCGGCTCTCTGCCGGGACATGTCCCGACATGTCTGACCTTGCCCTTACCTTTCAATAAATACAGAATCATGAGATCTTAGATTACAAGGTTTAGAAAGTGTAAACTGGGCCATGAAGACAGGCCCAGTGGCCTTAACGCCAACCTCAGCTCCAGGCTCCTGTGTCCGACCAAGGCTCAGAGCAGTAGCAGGTCTAGAGAAGGCGCTGGGTGCGTGCACACTGCGTGCCTGAGCCCCGCTGAAGGAGCACTCAGACCCTGTCTGCGCCCAAGCGATGCAGAATTTGTTCTTTTCAGAGTGGTCTCTCCACACAGTCATCTATTTATTCTGATATTTGAAATATCCATCTAGGATGTCTCCAATTTACTGGTATCTTAGTTTAATAATCTTCAATAGTAAACAATCTTAATCGGTTTTTAAACACATAATCTGTTTATTTACTGCCGGCTTCCCTGCGGCTCCCTCTGCCTGTGGGGAGTGGGGACTGCTCCCCACTGCAGGGCTCAGGCGTGGCTGTGATGGCCCCTCTGGTTTCAGAGCGTGGGCTGCAGGCGTCCGGGCTTCAGCTGGTGCAGCTCGCAGGCTGGTGCAGCGCTGGCTCAGCCGTTGTGGCTCCAGGCTCAGCTGCTCTGGGGCATGTGGAATCTCCCTGGACCAGGGATCAAACCCGTGTCCGCTGCACTGGCAGTCAGATTCTTACCAAACGCACCAACAGGGAAATCCCAACAGTAAATAATCTTAGAGTTCTAGAATGATAAATAGAAGGTGGCCTTCCTCATGATTTTACTTGATGATGAAGTTTAGCTCCAAAAGAGAGGATCCATTCCCACCCCACCCATGAATTTGTTTTAAAAAACAAAAGTGAACTGAGTTTTTTGACAAATCAGAGCAATTCAAATTCTTATTCTAGTTGCTGTTGCATTAGGTAGAGTGTCTCCCAATGAATTCCAAAAAAGTCTTCTTAGCACTGGAATTTAGATGTTAAATCATGAGGGTCATTTCCCTGGCTTTTCTCTAATCTCGAAGGAGGACAACTGACAGAGGTTTAAGGAGGATTCTTTGTCTAATTAGTCTTCAACATGAAAGATTATTATATCTTCCTTTTATCTGAGAAATGGCCTCAAACAGGAATCTTCTCTGGTGCTGGAGAAATTCTTGCTGACACACTCAGAAAGGCTAGGCAAGCAACTTACTGGCATAATTGGCAAGGATGTTACATCTCATCCCACTCAATATAATTAAATCTGATTATATATAATTACTCCCTTCCATGGAAGAGTTTCCTTGAAAGGTTAAACACATTGATGGCTGGGAGTGGAGATTTCACTTTCCCACATTGACCATAGGTAGAAATAAAAATCTGTTGAACCCCTGTATCCGACATCCTTATTCAAATATATATTTCTTTTCCATCCCCAAATGCATTTAACTTCTCACCAAAGAACTATAATCAAGATTAATGGGTCCCAAAACCGAAGCACATTTTCCTGTAAAAACCCCACATTCTATCTCTGGGTTTCCCTGGTAGCTCAGATGGTAAAGAGCCTGCCTGCAATGCAGGAGATTTGAGTTCCACCTCTGGGTCAGGAAGATGCCCAGGAGAATGATATGGCCACCCACTCCAGTGTTCTTGCCTGGAGAATCCCATGGACACAGGAGCCTGACGGTCTCTAGTCCATGAAGTCACACAGTCGGACAGGACTGAGCGACTAGCGCTTTCACTTTCTTTCTCTATTACTTTTATCTTCCTATTCTCTTAACATGTAAATTCACTTGATTCTAATAAACAACAAGAGGTGAACTGAAAAACTTTGGCATTGAAATTTTGTTGGGTAAAGTAAGCAAAAGGGGAAAAATAGCAGAGCAACAATTAAGCTGTCAAAACAACGTTTTCCTGACTTCCCACCATCCTTTCCCCTGTTTTTCCTCCTTTAATCTCAGATGTGTCTGCTTTCCTGACTGTGAAGTAGGTGGAGTCATCTTTAAGCTCTTAAGCAATAGCTGCCCATCATAGAGAAAAAGTCTATGACCTCCCAGGGACTCAGGGTCCATTCATTCTCTGGCTTTCTTTCCCTCTGGCTTTTGTTTTAACTTCCTGCCTCCTGAGTCCTTTGTGATCCTATGACATACCGGTCAGCTTCCTATTAAAAAGCCATTGCTTGGGGCTTCCCTGGTGGTCCAGCGGTTAAGAATCTGCCTTCCAAGGCAGGGGATGTGGCTTGATCGCTGGTCAGGGAACTAGGATCCCACCTGTTGTGGGACAACTAGTCCCGCCCGCCCCACCGCTAGTCCCGCCCACCCCACAAAGGCGCTGCTTTATTCCTCCCAAGGTCCTCCGTTGGCACGGCTCCTCCTCCGTCTTTCACGCCTCTGCTGTGTTTTCTGTCTCCTCCCAGGAAAAGAAGCAGGTGGACCGTTGCTGCTTCTGTCCTAGATTATCTCGTAATTCCATACTATGTTCTGAGAAAGTCCATACTTAGGCTTATTGATGACTACCTCTCCCACCATCATCATGAGATTAATTTTTAACTCCACAATAAGCCATAACATAAGCAAAATAAATAACTGGAAAGTAACTTTTAGTAAAATTCTTAATAAAGTACATACCTTCTTAACAAAATTAAGGAAAAGCGCTGCCCTTGATTTATATGATAATTACATTCCTAGAGATTTCACTATTATTAAAAATTATCCCCAGATACGTTATTTCTATATATTCAGTGTTGTTGCTGTTTAGCTGCTAAGTTGTATCTAGCTTCTTAGGACTCTCTAACCCTTCGGACTGTACCTCACCAGGCTCCTCTGTCCATGGGATTTCCCAGGCAAGAGTACCAGGGTGGATTGTCATTTCTTCTCCAGGGATCTTCCTGACCCAGGGATCAAACCTGTGTCTCCTGCATCGGCAGGTGGATTCTGGAACCTTTACCACTGAGCCATCGTGGAAGCCGTACATTCAGTGGGAGCCTTTAAATCACGTGGATATGAAACGCCCTTTTACTTTCTTCTCTCGGTCAGGACTGTCCAGTGTTTCAGAGAATTTCCAGTGTCCTTGGCAAACCCACCAAATGCTAGTGTTGCCCCTGCGGCTGCTGCCAAGTCACTTCAGTCGTGTCCGACTCTTCTCGACCCCATGGACTGCAGCCTACCAGGCTCCTCCGCCCATGGGATTTTCCAGGCAAGAGTACTGGAGTGGGGTGCCATTGCCTAGATATTACAATAAAGGTGCCCCCCACCAGATTTCCAAAATGCCCACCTCCAGGAGATGGCATTGCCTTTACTGACCACCAGTACTCTAAAGGAATTTGGATGGAGTGTTCCTTCCCCGACTTTGGGGCCAAGGGCCCTTCTGAGCAAAAGCACAATAGTTACCATCTTGTGCTTTCTCCCAAAGGCACAGGTTGTAAGGAAGCTCAGTTCTTGCCCTTTGTAACTGACGCAGGGTGAGATGAATGTTCACCCGTGTGCAGACATATTAGCGGAATCACCGATGCTTTTCCTGATGACCATGTAGGCTTTATGAGTGTGGTTTTCTCTATGTGGAATTTAGGGAGGAAAAAAAAGGGGGAGAAAAGGCAAAAGCAATCTTCTTTTGCTACATATATCTTAGCCCCATTGTGTGTGAAAGTACTAAATTTACAGGAAGGTCTAAGTAACCGCAAACAAGATGAGGAAAATATACTCCTAACAGGCAAGGTATAATCTCCCTAAAAGGGACCTTGAAGTAGACATATTCAGCTGTACATTTAGGTTATTTTGCTGTCAGGGGAAACCAGAGGAAGATTTGTGGGCAAATGCTAACCTGAAATGCAGACACAGCTGCATGCAAATATCTAGGGCACGATTTTGTTTTGGTTAAGTGGAAGACCTTCATCCTTCTTGCAAAGTTTTAGCTCCTGGAAATAAACAAGTTTCTTTCTTAATGATCAGATTCTCCTTTAGTCTTTCCATTTTTTTAGCTTGCCCCCCTCCCCCAAACATTCTTGGCTATTGAATCCTTGTTTCTCAGGAGGGCTGAAGATGAATGATTTTATACAATTGTGACAAGCTCTTCCTTCTGGGTGCCCCAGATTCTTCATCTATAATATAGGGAAGGAAGTTTGAACGAGACTCTTTAATGGCCCTTCCAACTCTAGAGCTTAGGTTTCAGGGACCTTAAATCTAGCTGAATGACCCTGTATTTAATAGCAAGGATATGCTTCTAATAAGTGGGTAAAGTGACTGATTTTTCCAGTAGGGAATTAGGTGACGCCCCCCCCCCCACGCCCCCCACATTCAGATGTCTCCTCTGCCATGCTTTGTTTATCTCAGTTTAGTCTCTCATCTCTGCAGCGTATAATCTGGGTTAGAATCGCAGGCGGATTCTTCAGTAGCTGGGTGACCTTGAGGCAGTTACTGAGCATCTCAGAGCCTCAGTTTCTTCAAGCATGAAACGAGATAATTTTGGTTTCTATAGAGATCATAGGAGGAGTAAATACCTCTGCACATATTAGCTGGTCACCATCATCCCCAGCATATGGTAGGACTCAGCATCATGACTTAAAAAAAAAAAAATTTTTAAAATTTTAAGAATTTATTCATTTATTATTTTTGGCTGTGCTGGGCCTTTGCTGCTGTGCGTGGGCTTTCTCTAGCTGCGGGAGTGGAGGCTACTCTCCTGACGTGGTGCTCAGGCTCGGGGCACACGAACTGCAGTAGTCCCGGGGCATGTGGGATCTTCCTGGGCTAGGGGCCACTGTCTCCCCTGTGTTGGCAGGCAGATTCTCAAGCACTGGACCTCCAGGGAGCCCTTCACTTGCTCTGTGCATCCCCAGTTCCCAGCATGTGGGGGACATGCTTTCAAACCCCAATGAACTGAATAAGGTCACCTCCCTCCTGGCCACTTCTCCAAACTCACTGTTTCCTATTGGCAGGGCTTGCTGTAAATTGTCTCCAGTCTTTGAGAGATTTGGATTTTTAATGAATTTCTGAAATCATATTGAATCTGGCAGTGCCTGCCCCCTGCCGCCCAAATACGAGGGAGTATTTTCCCAGCCTGTCCTTTGCAGCTCTGTGGTGGTTCCGCCCACATATTCTGGGAGTTACCCCCGCGTGACAGCTTCACAGCACAGTCATTCCACTCCGTCCATAACCTTGAGAGAGGGGTGCTCAGGGTTCCCATTAAAAGGTAACGAATGATGTCTGAGTCTTTCCATTCGCCTCAAATATATGGACTTTTTAACCCTGGGGGGATTTTACGTTTCCATTATAGAAATGATGTGTTGTGGGCTTCAGTTTTCCCTAAATTGAAAGAGTTCTGCCATATCCTTCAAATGCTAAGGGCTGCTCTCTCCCTTCCCAGAACAAGTACATTCATACTTCCAGGAATTTCAGACGTGAATCTGCAGCAGCAGGCCAACACTGGAGCTATGGACTGTTTTGTGCACCCTCAAGATTCATATCTTGCAGCCGAACCCCTTCTGGATGGTAGCATACGGGTGGAGACCCCATCAGTGCCATTTACAGAAGCGATGCTGGAGAGCCCCCACCCCCCTCTGCCACGTGAGGACACTGCAAAGAGATGGCAGCCCGTGAAGCAGGAAGCAGGCACCCGCGAGCCTGCACGCCTGCCATGCCTTGCTCTTGGGCTTCCCAGCCGTGGAATGCACAAACCTTTGTTGTTATAGCCATCCAGTCTAGCGTGTGCTATTACAGCTCCCAGAGTGGACGAAGGCAGCTAGGATAGAGGGAATGTGACGTGGCCTTAGGTGCAAAACCCAAGAGGTCACCGAAAAACCTAGCAATCCAGATGAATCATACTTTATTTGATGAGATATGTTTATTTACTTATTTGGCTATGTCGGGTCTTGGCTGCAGCACGTGAATTCACACTTGCGGCCTGTGGGATCTGGTTCCCTGGCCAGGGATCGGACTGGGGCCCCTGCCTTGGGAGCGTAGAATCTTAGCCACTGGACCACTAGGGAAGTCCCCAGATAAACATTTTAATGCAATAGTTTTAAAAGTCAGAATTAATTTAAAATCCCATGATGAGACTTCCCTGATGTTACAGTGGATAAGAATTCACCTACCAATGCCGTGGACACGGGTTGGATCGCTGGCCCGGGAGGATCCCACATGCTGTGGGACACCTAAGCCCATGCACCACAATGGCTAACACCCGCAGGCCCAGGGCCCAGGGGCGAGAGGAGCCGCTGCGGGGAGGAGCCCGCAGGCCCAGGGCCCAGCAGCGGGAGGAGCCACCGTGGGGAGGAGCCCGCGTGCTGGGACGCAGAGCAGCCCCACTCGCTTCAACTAGAGAAAGTGCACGCAGCAGTGAAGACCCAGTGCAAAAAAAAAAAAAAAAAAATGAATCCCATGATGAATGAAAAATCAAAATTTTAAAGAAAGATGGGGTCAAGAGTAGTGTTAAGGTGAGCCATGAGTTAAAGGAATTAATAATAGTAATTGTTCACTACAGAGTTAAATTTTGTTTATCATGGATGTTTTGGTATCAATCCTGATTGAAAAATACTGCATTATGACGAGATGCCCCCGGATAACTAAACGTTCTGCATTCCGTCTTCCACCCTTAGGTGTTGTGTCCGAGCTCATGTTTCTCTTCTCTCATGTTAGTCTTTGCCCTAAAAGAGACGGTCATCCATTCCTCTTTCCTCTGTGTTCAGGAAATTTCCTTTGCCTGCTTTTTGACCAAAAGAAAAGAAAAAAAAAAAAAAACACTACAGGAATCGTTCTCAAGTCTTGGTCAAAGAGAAGCCGCGGAAGTGTTTGGCCCGTGGACCACAGTCGCTGGCTGCCCTCTGCTCCAGGCCAAAGCCAAGCTACCCAGCTCTTAGGATTGTCGTGAGACAATCCGAGAATGTCTTTCAACAAAATGATTCAAAGTATCTTCTAGAAGGTATTTAAAAATGTGAGTTTCTTAGATGAAAGTCGTGATTTTTGTAAAGAGATGTAGAGAGAGTGGATTAAGAGAGCCACAGCTTTGTTGTTCTAAATAGCCAACTTACATTAGGCGCCCCCTCTAAACCTTCTAATGTGTAATTTTCTGTATTGAGCATTTAATCTGCCTGTAGTTAGTCCACTTTCTCGTCTGGACTGACAGTCTGTGGTGGCAGAGCTTCTGTCCGTCTTGTACTCTTGACCCCCTGGACAAATTTGGTGCAAAGCAAGGTGATGATGAATGTTTGATGAATGCATAAACACATATTTACATCCCAAGAAATAAAGCAGAATCTTCCGTATTTCAGGCTGACCGATAAATACTATGTTTGTCAACACAAGCATGGTTTTGCAGCAATTTATGGAGACACTAATCCACTAGGAAAAATACAATTGTTTCATTCTTCAGAGGAAAGATAGTCCAGCATCAATAGACAGCAGTAAAATACTCTTTTGTTTGATGTAAGTTATTAACTACTTGCCATAAAATCAAAAATAAAAAGAAAGACTTAAATGGTTATATCTTGCTTTTAAATGGATAAAATAAAGTATTTCCATACTTTCTGAATAAACCAAGAATCTCAAAGTCTAAATTTACTACTGAGCTGGGTTTTTACATGAACCAGTCACTTTGTTAACATAAGGAAAGATCCTGGGCCAGATAATTCAGCTTTAAGATCAACGTTGCTCAGTTATTTAGTAATAAATCCTTTTAGAGCAGCATTATACAAGCACTGTGCCTTTAAAAACATAGGATTGGAGGGAGATGAGATGGCAACTTTTTGATCAGATGAGACTATGGGGGGAGGTGATAAATTTCTGTAGATACCAGCAACGCTGAATGCTGCTCAGAAATGATGCTAGTATTTTGTCTATACATTAAAGGCTGAATTGCAAAGTATTTGGCATCTTTTCAGTGCAAAAGCCATCTCATGGAATCCTCAAATTCTAAAGTCAGTACGGAAGGCAGAAATCAACTGCAGGGTGAACTAGCTGTGAAGAGCTCTTAGGAGGCCATCCTATTGGAAACTGACATCCATTCGGTCAGTGATGCAATCTGGCCGCTTTTGCTCTTGGGTATGAAGAGATCTCTGTTTTTCTGTGTAAGCATCCCCAGAAGCAGTTGCCTTGTGTTTTTAGGCAAGGCTGCAGAAAAGAGAATTCTGCTTCATTAAGCCCTGGCGAGTCTGATGGTTACACTGCAGAAGGCAATGAAGAAGGGAGATGGAGAAAGAAAGAGCAAATCTGTGTTTCTTACATCACTCTTACTCCGGAATGATTTACTCACTGATTGCATGGAGGGAGTGGTTGCTTGCACCGTTGCAGGCATTTCTGACGCTCTGTGGATTGACTTCCACTCAACCACCTTGCTGGATTAATTAACTCCCATGTTCCTTCTGGAAAGCATCCTGACTCTTTCTGCCTCCACGCTGAAGACTCTGGGCTTCAGCGTCTTCTAGAGAAGACTCTAGACTAATCTTTAGTTTTCCCGACACTTCCATTAAAGCTTGGTGCTTGCCAGGTGTTCACTGTGTTGTCTTAAATCTGTTCATGGTAATTGTACTTGCTATTACAATTATATCATTTAATTATTATAAAAATTGTAAGTGTGAAAAGAGAATTATCTCTATGAAAACTAAACTGAACACCTTGGGAAAAAGTGATAAAGGCAATCAGCTAAGAGATGCTATCCAATTAGGTATGAGGGAGGCAAATGTTAAGATAGTGAAAATATCACACAAATCCAGTCTGAATTCAAGTACAGTAAGAGTCTTCTGAGGCGCTGCAGCATTTTCAAGAAACTGCTGCTCATCTAGTTAAGTTCCGTAGGGAGCACAGGATTGGTTAGCCTGAGGTTGTCAGCATCTGCACTGGAAGAAGAAAGGCGCGGATGCTCAGAGACCATTCCCTGAGTTCCCAGAGCAGCCACACTGGAGGGCACTGCGGCTGGCTGCCCTTGGTACTGGAGGTAATGCGAACGGCACCCTCAGAGTAGATGGCGCTCCTGCTGATCCTTGCCAAAGGGGCTTTTCTCTCTCAAAACCAAAACCGCCTCATTAGTCAGTCATGAGTACCTGGTCCTGGAGAGTAGGGAGCAAAGCAGATACTCCCAGACATGACTGGTGGGAGCGAAAGTCGTTCAGTTCTTGAGGAGGGCAGTTCTATCAGAAATTAAACACTATATGCACTTTGAGCCAGACTTTCTTCTTCTAGGAGGTTATTTTTTTATTAATTGACTGTATTTTTGGCCGTGGTGGGTCTCTGCTGCTTCCTGTGGGCTCTCTCTAGTTGCGGCGAGTGGGGGCTCCTCTCTCGTTCTGGCATGCATGCTTCTCACCACGGGAGTGTCGCGTGTTGGGCGTCACAGGCTCAGGAGTCCGCAGGTTTCAGTGGCTGCTACCCTGGGCTCAGCAGCTGTGGCTCACAGGCTTAGCCGCCTCGTGGCATGTGGCATGCCCAGGCCAGGGACTGAAACCAGAGTCCTTTGCAAGGGGAATTACTGACCAGTGGGCCACCAGGGAAGCCCTCAGTTCAGTCCAGTTCAGTTCAGTCGCTCAGTCGTGTCCGACTCTGCGACCCCAAGAATCGCAGCACACCAGGCCTCCCTGTCCATCACCATCCCCCGGAGTTCACTCAGACTCTCTTCCTCCATTCCTGTGTTATTTGAGCACAACCAAAATAATGTGGCTTATGGAAACTCAGGCTGGAAGAGACACACAATGCCCCTGACCTCAGGGAGCACGCCTTCCTGTGAGGTCTCAGGTAAACAGCCAAGAGATGCACAAACAAATGTGTATCACGATATCGAGAAGCGAATAAGGCCGTGGAGACATTATTGATGATTCATTACGGAGTGCTCTGTAGCCATAACAAAAGAATGACATAGCCAATTTTTACTGATAAAAAAATTATCAGAACATTTTCAAGTCTTTCCCCAAAAATACATCACACGGCAGTGCAGTGTGACTTGTGAGGCCACAGCCGTGAGCAGCCTGTGTCCTTGGGCACCTATGTGGCTCTGACGGCTCAGAAGACACCTGGGAGTGTGTGCTTCTGCCGGGAGAGGGCGAGTGTGCGTGTGAGGCGGGCGAGGAGTGAGGGCAGGGGAGGGTGCTCCTCTGTTTTGCCCTCGAGCACCTTCCCGTTCTACTCCGGTGTCCGGTGTTCGAAAAGCGGAAATCTACGAGCGCTCAGCAGTGCTTCTCTGAAGCTGATGACTGAGTGGGGCCGTGAGGAAAGGTACTGTCCCGATGCCAGGCTGAAAATCTAACCTCTCTAGAAGGCAAGGTCAACAGCTTTAAAAGCTCAGCTGTTTGAAGCAACAATTTGACATCTAGGAATTTAGCCTAGAGAAGTAACCCATCGTGTGGAAAAAGATTTAAATCGAAGAATGTCCATTTCTAGGTTTTTCCTTATAAAAATTTAAAAATTTTAAAGTGATGTCCACAGAGGGAAATGATTAAATAAATCATGGCAGTTCTAAGGGACAGAATATTACAAAATTCAAAATCTTCTTTTGGGGACCGTGAACATGGACACACTCATGATATTGCAATTGGGGGGGAAATAGATAAGAAAAACAGACGCTTGACATAATCTAATACTGTAACAAGAATAGACTCTGCCTGAGAGGAGGCACGGCACCCACTCCAGGGCCCTTGCCTTTCAAATCCCAGGGACAGAGGAACCTGCAGGGCTACAGTCCGTGGGGTCACAGAGGGTCAGGCACAACAGAAGTGGCTTAGCCAATGCAGGAGACACAAGACACGCTGACTTGATCACTGGGTTGAGAAGATCCCCTGGAGGAGGAAAATGGCAACCCACTCCAGTATTCTTCCCTGAAAAATTCCATGAGCAAGAGGAGCCTGGTGGGCTATAGTCCATGGGGTCACAAATAGTTGGACATGACTGAGCAGCTGAAAATACAGCCACGTATCTGCCTATGCATTTACGCATGAGTTTATGTATCTACCCGTCTGCCCATTAATCCATCCATACATATAACAGAAAACTGGAATGAAAACCAAGGTCTTGGGGGCCTTTCCAGGTGGTGCGGTCATTGAGAACCAGCCTTCCAATGCAGGGGATGGGGGTTCAGTCCCTGGTGGCAAAGCTCTGATCCCATGTGGCAAGGGGCAGCTAAGCCTGTGAGCCTCAGCTTGAGAGCCTGGAGGCTTGAGGACCCAGAGCAACAACAGAAGCCATGTGCTGCAACGGAGATCCGAGCAGCCAGTAAATAAATAAAAAAATAAATAACGGAGATCCAAGCAGCCGGGAAATAAATAAATAAATAGAAAACAGAGATCCAAGCAGCCGATAAATAAATAAATAAGTAAATAACGGAGATCCAAGCAGCCGGTAAATAAATAAATAAATAGATAATGGAGATCCAAGCAGCCAGTAAATATATAAATAAATAACAAATAAATGAAAGCGAGTTGTTTAAACAGAAAAGAAACCCCAAATTTTACACTGATAGCGTATAATCATGTTCATTTTAAAATTAATTTTGTGAAATTTTCTAGGTGTTCATGACTCAGAGGTGTTATTTTTATGAACATATGTACACATGGAGATACTAGTTACCATACCGCAAATACAAAACACAGCAAGAACCTCTGTGTGGCAACCGTTAGCATCATCTCCTTTCCTTTCAGTGTTGCCAGCTCCAAAGATTATTAATCCTAAGGAAAACGTGCTACTATGAACTATATGGAATCACAGTGTTCAAAGGGAAATTTTGGGAATTTTATGTGGTTCAACTTATTAGCCCTAGTATATTCTTCAATCCTAATGAAATTAGTCAGCCTCTCTAGACCCTCACTGATTCCTTATTTTTTTCTAAAAATCAATTAATTGTTTAAATTGGAGGATAATTGCTTTACAATGTTGTGTTGGTTTCTGCCATACAACAATGTGCGGAAGTCACTTTACACATAGCCCCTCCCTCTTGAGCCTCCTGCCCTCCCCCCACCAGCCCTCTCGCCATCGCAGAGCCCTGGGCTGAGCTCCCAGCCTTCACCGCAGCTCCGCACCAGCCGCCTAGTTCACACGCGTTGCGTATACATGTCAACGCTGCTCTCCCAGACCGTCCCATCCCCTCCTTCCCCTGCTGTGTCCACAAATCCACTCTCTCCTTCTCCTCTATCCCTGCCCTGCAAATCGGTTCATCAGAACCACTTCCCTAGATTCCGTATATATGTGTTAATGCATGATATTTGTTTTTCTCTTTCTGATTTCACTTTGGAGCTGGAAAAAGATATTGCATGCAAATTAAAATCAAAAGAAAGATGGAGTAGCAATACTTTAGCTCATTCTTTCTTGCAAAGAGCTGTTCTTTCTGGGCAGCTTTGCCATGAAGATGGTAGCGCGCTTTGTCTTTGTGATATGGAAGGTCTCACTGGTCACACTAAGAAGAGCCCCGGGCTTGATGCTTTCCTGTGCTGTCACTGTTGTGAAATTCCTAATACCTTTTGTACAACGGACCCCATGTTTTCACGGGCACTGGGCCCTACAAATTTTATCATGATCCTAGACAGGAATGTTCTTGAGAACATGGGCTGTGATTTCAACTATGCATATAAAGAAGATAGTATTTTTGGAAACCCTAAGGGAGCAGTCAAGTACAATTGCTCTCATTTTCTAAGTCGTAAACCTAGGCATATTAACACCAGCCCCTGTGTCACTGGGGACCTCTCAGGGGTTGTAGCAGGCATCCATGTGTAGGAGGTAATGGAAGGCTTCACTGGGTTCTTCTAACTTAAAAAAAAACAAAAACAAAAAAACAAAACCAACTGATAAAGTTACGTAACTCCCTAAGGTCCACATGGGCACACGGAGTCCTCATCAGTGTTTCTGTAAGCTTCCCCTTTGCCCATTGGGAAGAAAAGGCATTCTCTCTGCTTGCTTTTGGAATGAAACTGGCAGGAAAGAAAACAGCTCCAACTTTTGTGTCTCCTCCAAATGCAGGGCTTCCCAGGCGGTGTAGCTGGTAAAGAACCGGCCTGCCAACGCAGGAGGTGCCAGAGGCCAGGCTCCGCCTCCACTCATGCATTCTTGCCTGGGAAAGCCCACGGGCAGAGGAGCCTGGCTGGCTACAGTCCACGGGGTTTGCCGAGAGTTGGGCATGACTGAGCATGCCCTGCGCCCAGAGACTCTCATGCCTGCGCGGTTGGGTTCCTGCCTTATTGAAACTGTGTTCTCCTCCTAAGACCAACATGATATTGTAAGTCAACTTGACTTTAATTTTTAAGAAAGCAAAAATCTGTGTTCTCAGAAGCTACTCAGCTCTACTCTTTTCCCCTCTGGAATGAGACCCTTACTTAATGGAAGAAAGAGGAAGGTGCAGAGGTTGGAACTTAAGGGTCAATTACACATTCCCAGACGCCTGCGCGCCAGGCCATTGCAGTTTGACCCATCACATTTTCCAAGGGCTGAGTTCTGTCCCTCACTCTAAGTTAATAAAAATTACATAAGAAATATTCTTAGTATGTACAGACCAGTCTATAAATTTCATGACAATTTCCAACTCTCTGGTTGTAAGTCCAATCCTCTCCTAGGTGTCATGATGCAAGCCATTATTTTACTTGACTATGATTTACTATATTTTTAAAATGATTTTTAAAACCTTTGGTACTCTATGTGAAAAGTGAAAGTTAGTCACTCATTCATGTCCAACTCTTTGCAACCCCATGGACTATAGCTTGCCAGGCTCCTTTGTCCCTGGAATTTTCCAAGCAAGAATACTAGAGTGAGTAGCCATTCCTTTCTCCAGGGCATCTGCCCAACTCAGTGACTGAACCCTTGTCTCCTGCGTTGCAGATTCTTTACCGTCTGAGCCACCAGAGAAGCCCGTTGGTGCTCTATATCAGTTACTAGGTATTAGTAATACGTTTCAAAACTGACTTCAACACACAGGATATCAGGGTCTTCACTGATTACTGCACGCTCAGACACTTGATGAGAGAATCCTTTCCCCAAGTTTCAATATGATTTTTTAAAATAAATCAAACCAGAAACCATCTATCACCCCCCCACCTCCAGGCATTACTTGAAGACTGACTTACATGCTAGACCAGTAAAACTCAAAATTCTTCATGAAACCATTCATATTAATAGCATTATATTTCCATCCGAAAAGCACGGCCCCAGTGTAATACCATCCTGCTCTCTTGGTGTGTCCTGCTTGCTCTGACCCGAGTGCTCCTTCGTGAACATGCACAGCCTCCTGAGGGCAGAACCCTGTCATGTTCCATGGTGCACAGCCGCCAGCGAGCAGGGTGCCTGGCAGATAACAGAGGCTTGTGAGACATCACTGAGGGAAAGGACGCACCTCAGAATGGCCACACACTGCATTTTTAAAAGAGGTTTCATTATGTGATCCACCCACTACCATCATAATTGTGGATACTCCCTGCTAGCTCTACCAAGTTCTGCCTTGCCCGAGAGAGCAAGGACCCCCTTCTCACCCCTCCTGATCAGTGCATCCCCTTGCCCTCTCCCCTGGGAAGTTTAAGAGCCTCGAGGCTGCGGATGGCGGCTCTTCAACCGATGACCAGTGGTAGTAACGCGGCCGTGACGCCTCCGCCTGCGTCCTCCAGTGGAGCCGTCTTGCCTCTCTCTCCCATTTCTAGGACGCACAGTCCCCAGGAATCCAGCTTCTACAGAACTTGTGGCTCCTATCCATCTAACATCGTTCCATCCTCCGGCCTCTGAGAAAATAAAAACAGCCTGTCCAGGCACGGAGTCGTGTGTTCATCTCCTCATCAGCCTTTTGGACTATTTGGCTGTTTTTCCTTCAATGTGGCTTTGGGTAGCTAAACATACACACAACAAGCAGGCTGATATGCGGAGCCATCGCTCCATCTCAAGTCATTACGACTTTTCTATAAATATGATTTCTCATGGCTGCCTGACTGTCCATTACATAGAATTAGTCATACTTTTTAAAGAAAGTCCCTATTGATAGACATTATTTTTTAAAAGGATCTTAAGCAATCCTGAAAGGAATGTTCCGATACCTAAATGTTTGTGAATATCACTATTATCACTAATACTACCTGGGATATGTTCTTAGGTGTGGAGATTCTAGGCCTAAGGACTGAACTTTTTCAGAGACGAAGTCCACACGAGGATAAACTAGGCGAGAGAACATCACTTGACTTGAAAGATCTGCGTAAAGGATACAGAGATGATAACACACAAGCAAGGAGGGGCTTCCCGAGTGGCACGCCAGTGTAAGAGACACAGGAGACGCAGTTCTGGACGCTGGACGGGGACGATCCCCTGGAGGAGGAAGTGGCAGCCGTCTGCTGTCCGCGCTGGCGCCGCTGTCCCTGACCCCGGGGCGGGCAGGGCGCTGGGGCTGGAGGGGCCGCCGGAGCCGCGCGCTCGTCTTCCCTCCCGGCCGGGAGGCAGCCGCAGCAGCAGCAGCACCCACGCCGAGTCCTCTCCTCCCCTCTCCTCCCGGGCTGACCCCAGGGCCCCTTTCGGGTGGCGCTCGTGTGTTAGTACCGCGCAAAGAAGCCCCCGGCCAAGCAGGGACCTCGTGAGCACATGCGCACTGCTGTAAGTGACCTCAGCTGTTACATAGCCCTTATTTCCAAACCCGGGGTGAGAGAGCCTGAACACACCGTCCTGGCTAAATCACTCTCTCCACACAGCAACGTGCTCCAGTATTCGTGCCTGGGAATCCCGTGGGCAGAGGAATCTGCTGGGCTGTGGGTCCGCGGGGTTGCGGAGTTGGATACCACTTAGCAAGCCAGCAGTCTTACACCCAGTTTTATCTCTGCCTCAGTTCGCTGTGGATTACTGATACGGTGCTGATATGGTCTGAATTTTGTTTTCCCCAAATACATACATCTATGAGAGTTAGTAGACTGCTTAATATTTACTTTGTGACTGGTAAAGCTTCAGCTTGAAACCATTACTTTTGTTTTAGGTTGTAAACAACTATGGATATAAAAGATCCCATCAAGAAGCTTTCACTTCCAGTTTTACTTATAGGCAACAAAAATGTTAAAATCGGGGATATCAAGCAAATCCATGCAGGGTACATGTCTGGTCTGAATTGAAATGGTTGATATGTAAGATACTGACGAGTAGGAGCTGTGGTAAGCTGCAGGACGTGCGCCAGGTTTGAAGCAACTCATCAAAAAAGTCGAGTGTGGAAAAGAGGTGACAGCTCCCTTCACTTCCGGCTCACCGCCGGCCTTCCTGCTTTCAAGGCCTTCTCTTCTGTTGATATGGTTCTCGTCAGTGCATTTTTTAAAGCTTTACTTTTTCCTAAAATGTTTATATGCATGAACCAGAATATATAACCAGCAATCTATAATCAGGGGTATCTTTAGCCACGTTACAGCAAAAGACCTGGAGGACAGAAGGTAGAATTTTCCGGAGGGCAAGTGAGCCTAAGTTCACAGAAGTTTCAGTGACTTCAATATTCTTGAGCCTGACATTCTCAAGGAGTTAGTGTGATGTTTCCATAAGTGAAAACGTTTGATTCTCAGTGATAGAAATTCTTATGCTAATTAACTTATGCAAAAAAGAGAAAATCAGTTATAAGTATATATAAGGAAATTACAGTCCATGGGATTCTCCACACCAGAATACCGGAGTGGGTAGCCATTCCCTTCTCCAGGGGATCTTACCAATCCAGGGATCAAACCCAGATCTCCAGCATTGCAGGCCAATTCTTTACCAGCTGAGCTACCAGGGAAGTCCAAGAAGACTGGTGTGGGTAGCCTGTCTCTTCCCCAGCAGATCTTCCTGACCTGGGAATCGAACCAGGGTCTCCTGCATTGCAGGCCGATTCTTTACCAGTTGGGCTCCCAGGGAAGCCCAATAGCTTTCAACTAGTGGTGGTTTGTTGTTCTAGTGACCTGATTCTTGCTTTGGTTGCGAAAAATCCTGGGTTTAAATCCTGGATGAGCCCCTTATGGTTAGCAGGTTTGGGGGCTTCCCTTGTAGCTTAATCAGTAAAGAATCTGCCTGCAATGCAGGAGACAAGCGTTCCATCACCGAGTTGGGAAGATGCGCTAGCTACCCACTCTAGTATTCTTGCCTGGAGAAGTCCATGGACAGAGGAGTCTGGCAGGCAACAGTCCATGGAGTCTCAAGTGTTGGACATGACTTAGCAGCTAAACCACCACATAATGAAAACTTCCCACATTAAATGTGGTTTTTAGGGAGTCAACAATGTCGGGGGGCCAGGTCTCTCCACGTTTTTCTGTGTTAATTTCATGCTCAGGTTCCACTAATGGCAAGAGGGATGCCCAGAAGCCCTCAGTCTACAGCATGCCAACTTTAAGCCCAGAGGAGAAGAAAGTGCGCTTCAACATTTTTCTCGGGAGGCGTGTGCCTGAATCTCCGCATTGGGCTCAGCTTTATGGGATCTAGCCTGAGAGAGCAAGGAGGAAACAATCCCAAACTGCGTCTGGGAGAGGCCGCTCTCGTTGTATGATCTCAAGTGGCAGAGGACAACGGCTTCCACGTTTTGAATGCTCATGCCCATTGGTGGATAAGGAAGTTAGAATAATGCCTACTGATCCCTGTCAGAACAAAGAAACCTGTGGAGCTTATTATTAATGTTTTACTCCTTTAAAGAGTATTTACATGTTCATTTGGCTTATTCATTCTTGCTCGTGGGGCTCAGTACCTGCAGTACAGAGGCTTAGTTGCTCTGAAGCTTGTGGGATCTTAACTCCCAACCAAGGATCGAGCTGGCAGCTGCTATATCACAGGACAGATTCTTAACCGCCCGACCACCAGGGAAGTCCCTAGTTTACTCTTTTTTTTTTTTTCGATGAAGACTCAAATCAGATTCCTGTGCTGCCCAAGTGGCACTGGTGGTATAGCACCCGCCTGCCAGTGCAGGAAGCATGAGAGACACAGGCCCATCCCTGGGCCAGGAAGGTCCCCTGGAGGAGGAAATGGCAGCCGCTACAGTACTCTTGGCTGGAGAATCCCACAGGCAGGAGAGCCTGGCGGGCTACAGGCCATGGGGTCACAAAGAATCAGACACAACTGAGGAAGTGGGCATACACATTTACGAGACACATACAGTGTCAAACCTCTGAGCTCATGCTTGGGTGGCCTCGGGACTCAGTATTTTGGGGGGAGTGGAGACCTGAGTTTAGGGACTGCTTAATTGCTCTTTGTTTTAAATGGGTTAGAGGTACTTTGGGTGGAAGCCCAAGGTTAGATAATGCTGTGTCATTTGCTATGACTACTAAAATAAGACCAGAGTGAGTAGAAATTTTATGACTCAAAAAAATTCATCTCCATTTCATGGAGTTTTGAGGTGACCTCTTTGAAGCTTTCTGGCTCTCTGATTTCACATTCCAAAGACTAAGAATGGAAGAGGAAGGGTTATAATTTAAGGCCACAGTATAAACACAGTTGATTGCAAAGAACAATAAATTGCCATCAGAAATCAATACATTATTTTCCAAAGCTTGTCTGGGGAGAATCATTCCATCTTCACAGACACAGTGAATGTTAGCTAGATTTATAGCTGTTTGCTGGGGGTTTATACAGCATCATATTTCCAATGGATCCATCAGGAAGAGAAGCTTGGTTATTCAGCCTCCCTTTAGGGCGTTCAAACAGCAGAGAAATTTCTGAGATGACGCATTGAGAGTTATAAAGGAGTGATCTTTTCCATGTACAATTAATTGGTGAATTAGAGAAAAGATTCCTGGGATAGTGCATTTAATGGTTCACTTTTTAATGCTTTATTTTGCGTACAGGGGCCTGGATTCAATCAATTTACCTTACTAGTGCAGATAATATTAAACATTTGGGCAGTCTTGATACACGATGCTTAGTTGTATGTATTTAAAGGGAAAATTTAACATGTATCAGGACACTGAAAATATAAAATATGTTGATTGCAGTCACAAAATGAACCAAACTCTAAATTAGAATTTACTGAGCAGGAAAGTCAAATTTGAAGAATTTGGTTTCAAGCACCAATAGTTTGAAGGAGTCATATGCCAAATATTGAATTTTCCCCCCAAATCCTTAAAGATATTAAAAACTTTAAGTACACACTAAAATCTGATTTACTTGCAATTCACTAATTTGTAGTTCATAATAATGTTAGCTAGAATGACATTGACTTGTGTCTTCTATTCAGAGAAAATTAGCTATTCTGTGTAAAAGCATTTTCCCAAGGAGCATCTTATCTATTTATTAAAGGACTTGACAGCATGGAAATTGCGTTCCATTGAAACAGTTTTGTAATTTACCTGGATCCCAATTAGTACAAAATTGTGATGCTTGACTATCCTTCACTTTATACCACAAGAACATCTAGTTCAGAGTTTAAATATAATATTCCTTTCTAATAAAATATTTTTATAAAATGAGGTCTTTTCCTCCTCCAAAGATCCTTCTTTTAATTTTTATACCATAAATAATAATGGAACGTCATCATGTGTAATAAAATACTCACCTCTCTGGATAAACCACTCTGCTCTTATTATTTGTATCCTGAAACAGAGTCATTCTATGAATTGAATCATAAACTGTCTTAGCTCTAAGTATAAATTAAGCCAAGCCAATAAAATGTTAGCTGGCCATTCTCAACCAAAACTGTGGAGAAGCTTAAACATTTCTAAAGTCCCATATTAGGCAAACTAATCAACACCCAAGGGCATTGAAACATGTACACTGTCATGTAAGAAACGAAGTGCCAGTCTATGTTCGATACAGGATACAGGATGCTTGGGGCTGGTGCATGGGGATGATCCAGAGAGATGATATGGGGTGGGAGGTGGGAGGGGCATTCAGGATTGGGAGCTTGTATACACCTGTGGTGGATTCATGTCAATGTATGGCAAAACCAATACAGTAAAGTAAAAAAAAAAAAAAAAAATCCAAGGGTGTTGCGTCAAGTGAAGGCATAGCAAGGGGCATTTCTAAGACAGATTTGAATAAAAACAAAAACATTCAAAGGATAACTTTCCAGACCAAAGCGGTTCCCCATCTGAATGCAGACAGTGAGAACTGCTCCATCTGCAACACTCTGCATCCAGAACATGAAACCCTGCTTTCAGGACAGGCATGGGGCGGAACGGGGACATTCTCATTGTCTCAGGGACCTTCTCTGACCTTGCATGACTGCCCTCATGCCCTCAACGACGAGGCCTCTGAAACAATCTAGGCCCTACGGTCAGTCCAAGAAGATGCTCGATCTTGGTGTGGCTCACTTCTGCCAAGTCCTGTCCCTAGAACCAAAGAGTTGTTGTGGGAGGATGAAGGGGAAAGGGCTTTATATTCTGTTGCTATTAAAAATTACCGCAGGTGCAAGGCACACTGATTTCAATCAGTCTCCCACATACTGTGAAGACTTTAGAAAGCCTAGCAAGTTCCAAAAGCTGTAAGCTTCCATCAGACACAGAATAACCTAGGGCTACCATCTCAGAAGATGGACTCACAGTATTTAATGGCCCACGAATTCTTCTATTTATCTGCATCTCCCCCTCTTACTCTATAGCTGCCCTTCAGCTTGAAATTACTGACCTGTAAGAGAAGCCAACATTTGGTTGTTTATTCACCAAATGCTTATTGTTCTATATCAAGCATTGTGAGTAGGCATTGGAGACATATAAATTAATGTGATAGACAAAATCCTTATTGTCAGAGCCCTCACATTTCTGGGTGGGGATGTACAACTACGATAGACAAATCTTTCAGATAAAAATCCGGAGCTGTAAGCACTGCAACCAACAGAGCAGGTTGCGGGTTTACCACAGGGCGGCTGCCGCGGCGGATGCTGCAGTTAAGAAGTCAGAAAGCGTTTTTCTGTGTGTTTTGATATTTCACCTTTCAAAGTGTCCCATCAAAAGTCAGGTTTATCTTTGCAAAGCAGGGCTATAAGTCAGGGTTCTCTAAGGAAACAGAACCAGTGGGATATAGAAGGAGACATAGGTATATAGAGGCTTGAGAGCCCCAGCACCTTGGCCACCTGATGCGAAGAGCTGACTCACTGGAAAAGACCCTGATCCTGGGAAAGACTGAGGGCAGGAGAAGGGGGCGGCAGAGGATAATACGGTTAGATAGCATCCCCAACTCAATGGGCATGACTTTGAGCAAACTCAGGGATACAGTCAGAGGAACCTGGTGTTCTACAGTTCACTGGGGCCCAAAGAGTCGGACCTGATTTAGTGACTGAACAACAGCAGCATATAGTAACAGGTACAGGTATAAGTGTAGATGTAAGAGGTTTATGATTAGCAGTTGCTTCGTGCGCTTACGCCAGCTGAAAGTGAACAGCGTTAGTCGCTCAGTCGTGACCAACACTTTTCAACCACATGAACTCAACCCCATGAGCCCACCAGACTCCTCTGTCCGTGGGATTCTCCAGGCAAGAATGCTGGAGTGGGTTACCACTTCCTTCTCCAGGATGTCTTCCCAGCCAAGGGATGGAAACTGATGCGTCGCAGCAGACTCTTCATCATCTGAGCTGCTATGACAGCTGAGATGCTCCACAATCTGCCGTCTGCGAGCTGGAGAACCAGGGAAGCCAGTGGCGTGCTTCAGTCCGAGTTCAAAGTCCTGAGAGGCAGCAGGCTGCTGATTTAAGTCTCGGGCTCTGAAGGTCTGTAAGCAGGTGCTGCTGCGTCTTGGCGTGTCTGTGACCTTCCAGCTCAAGATGGGGGACAGAACTGCCCTCCCCTCACCTTTCTGTTCCACTCGAGGGCTTGCTGGATTGGTGAGGGTGGCTCTTCACGCAGTCTACCAGATCAAATGCCAATCATTTCCAGGCACAGACTCACACAAAAAGAATGTTTCCAGCTGTCTGGGCATCCATCCCTAAGGGCAGTCAAGTCGACACAAAAAATGAACCACTGCAATGGTAACAAGAGTGCATCTTTATTTCAGCTTGTTAGCTGTATCAGTGTCCCGCTTATATGTGCATAAGTGTTGGATGTTTGTGGTCATTTGAGAGAAGACCCATGGGTCTGAAGCCTGCATTTATGCAGTTTTGTCTTTCCCTTTAAAGAAGAACACGTCTCATCAGTTACATGTTAGAAGGGGAAGAGCAGGTGCCTGACTTTGCAGTCAGACCTGTGACGTGGAGTCCTTCTGGGAGAGACGGGGTGCCCGCGGCGCACACGCTACTCTCGCAGGCGTGCTCCTATCTCCTGAAGTCAGCAGAATTGTTGTTGATTTCAAAGGTGGTCTATGGAGATAAAGCTGCATGTCGACTGACAAGTCAGAGCCTGAGAGATTCCACATCAGCCGTCTTTCTCCTTAAATATGCACCTTTCACTGGTAAGTCTTTCAAACAATACAGTTGTCAATAATTTAGGAAATGATCTCCAATGTCTTAAAACTTTTATAGCACTTTGGGTTTGCAGTCTGGTGATGTTTTACATCCTGGATGCCTCCACAAATCAAAATCTTTATTATGGAGTCAAGTACATACCCAGAGCTCTCCTAGAAAAGGGAGGAAAAGGACAGATGTTTGTAGATAAATATTTGCAAAATGAGAATGTTTTAATGAGAAGATCTTGTTGCAGTGAGGATAGAATGAATGTCCAAACTTGGAAAATAAAATCGAATAACCTTCATCTCATTCATCTGGTTTTTGATGAGATCTTCAAGACTAGTTTGACCACAGTTGAGATAAGACCTGGAAGTGAGGAAGATGTGATCTGCTTATTATTCAGAATAGTGCCTTGCACTTCAGAGATGCTTAATGAACCTGTGTTAAGTTGGTACCTCCCTAATTTATGGGGATCTATGGGCTTCCCTTGTGGCTCAGCTGGTAAAGAATCCGCCTGCAATGCGGGAGACCTGGGTTCGATCCCTGGGTTGGGAAAATCCCCCAGAGAAGGGAAAGGCTACCCACTCCAGTATTCTGGCCTAGAGAATTCCATGGAATATCCATGGAGTCGCAAAGAGTCAGACACGACTGAGCGACTTTCACTTTCACATACGGTATAATCTTGAAAACAGGTCTTCTTCCAGTCAAGAGGAATTCACAAGCATCCTGTTTAAACCGCAGTTCATGCGTGTCAGGAATTGTTAGTAAAACACATGGAAATGCGTGTAGTATTTGTGCTGATACTAGTTCATTATCATAAGCTTTTATTACACCAGTGGTTTTATCGCTGCCCAAAGCAATGTCATTTTTATAGCAAATGTTTCATACTATACCTTTTACTCTTATGAAGTAAAGTTCATAGGTAATATGAGCTTTGTATCTTATAATTTTAAGATGTAATATCATAATTATAATATGAGAAATAAGAGAACACTACTGTGCTTTATAGCAGTAATAATATGACACATATTTTAATATAGGAACATTTAGAAGACAAAATATAATCGTCAAATATTGACACTCGGATACAGAATTATCTATTTAGACATACTTGCACAACTAATGAAGGTTTATCGTGTTGGTTGTCGCATCTGGAAAATACTGAGGTTTTCCAAAAAATGGTGAATGACTGACTCAGTAAAGTTATGAACCACAGTAAAAGTTTACGTCAGTTTATGCAGATACTGTGCTCTGGAAAACTGAGCGGTCAAAACTGTGAAGAGACATTTTAGATTTGTCTGTGAGGGGTGTTAGATTCTAGGCCTGTGTAACATTATGGACAAGTTTTCCACCTTCATGGACATCCATGGGAACATTTCAGAATATAGGAGCGTCCTTTGTGCTTTGGGGAGAAGAGGCTGGATTCCTTGGACCCCGTATTCCAAATCAGTCCTGCTTGCCCCAACTTACCCTCACAACCAAAGGGAACGTCCTCTCGCCCCCCAGACGTGCCCTGTGAGGCGGCCCTGCGGCTGCTGAGAGCCCGTGAATTACGCCACGCAGGCGAGAAGGAGGCTGTAAACCTCTCCTCTTGCTCATCTTGGGATGTTGCCACGCTTTCCCTGGTTCCTGGTCATTTCTGAGATGTAACACCCCACAGCAATCTCACCACCACTGACAACTGGTTGGCGATATAGTTTTTCTGTTCCCTCGTCATTTAAATGGAAATAAATGGACATAAAATGAACCCCGCACGTTTAAAGGCGGCTCTGGTTTACGTAACTGTAGGACTGGAGAAGAATGATCGCTACATGGAGGGAGCAGTCACACGGAAGACTAAGACAGACAAGAAGCAGGACTTTCTCGTCTTCAGATGTGGTCGTCATGTTTATATTTCGATTTCAACGTAACAGTAATGGAAACACGAAGAAAAGAGAAAGAGACGATTGTTGGGTTCAACGAGCTCGGAGTATCTCAAAGCACTGGGCAATGGGAGCACAGATATGCTCTGATAACCAGCACTTCAGATTCTAAGCAAAGCTCACAAAAGTGGCTGGTAGGTTAAATCACTTCTATCCTTGGGTGTTTGCCTTGTAATGCTAAAGATTTTAAGTGATTGCCTCATAAACTCAATTGACCATTAAAGTCCAATTGACCAAAATATTAAAGCCTTTGGCAGGGCAGAGGGGGAGGGGGAGCCTTAATGACAACAGAGTGATTCAATTAAGTTTGATAAATACTCACCGAAGGTCTAGCATACGTCAAACCCTGGGAAGATCTAGCGTTGACGAACCCCTTCCAGAAGCTACACACCCTGATCTGTAGTCTTCTCAGTAACCTCTCTATGAGAGTATTTCATCCCCACTTTATAGATGCGAGCACTGCAGTTCGGCTGGAGGAGGAAATGGCAACCCACTCCAGTATCCTTGCCTGAAGGATCCCGTGGACAGGGGAGCCTGGCCAGCTACAACCTGTGCGACTGCAGACAGTCTGACAGGACTCAGTGACTAAACAGCAGCTGAGGTTAAGCAAAGCTCAGAGAAGCAGTCCTGGAAGCTGGGGCTTGCACGTCCACCTGTTTCATGCTCAGGGAGGGGGGTGCGTCGTTGCAGTACTGGGTCCTAGGCTAGGAAAGGTGCACGCCCTATTTCCTTTATCCCTCAAAGAATCAAGTGATAAAGGTGTGGCTATTCCTCTAACTCTACAGCTGAGTCACTGTAGGCACAGAAAGCTAAGAGGCTCGGTTCAGATCACACCACGCGTGAATAGTGCAAGCCAGACACACGGTGGGCTGGTATGACTTCAGAGGGCCTGTCCTTTCTACCCTGGGCTCCTGTGCCTGGTAGCACCATCTCACTTTTTCATTTCTCTGCTTGTCGTGATTCTTTCTTGAATGTGCCCTTTTGTGTCTCTTTGTGACCCTGTGGACTGTAGCCGGCCAGGCTCCTCTGTCCCAGGATTCCCCAGGCAAGAATATTGAAGTGGGTGACCATTTCCTTCTCCAGGGGGTCTTCCCGACCCAGGGATCAGCCCCATGTCTCCGGTGCCTCCTGCATTGCAGGAGGACTCTATCGCTTCAGCTACTGGGGAAGCCCTGCTTGTTTGATTTTGTTTATTCATACATTTTTGGCTGTAGTTGGTCTTGGTAGCTGCACTCGGGTTTCACTCTAGCTAAGACAGCAGGGGCCACTCTCTGATGGTGGTATGTGGGCTCCTCAATGCAGTGGCTTCTTTTGATGCTGAGCACGGGCTTTAGAGAGCACGGACTTTAGGGAGCACAGGCTTTAGGGAGCACAGGCTTTAGGGAGCATGGACTTTAGGGAGCACGGGCTGCAGCAGTTGCAGCTCCTGGGCTCCAGTGGTGTCCTGGGCTTAGCTGCTCAGTCGTGTGCGACTCTTTGGGATCCATGGACTGTAGGCCATCAGACTGCCCTGTCCCTGGGGTTCTCCAGGCAAGAATACCAGAGTGGGTTGCCATGCCCTCCTCCAGGGATCTGCCCAACCCCGGGATCCATCCCAGCTCTCCCACGTTGCAGGCGGATTCTTTAATACCTGAGCCACCAGGGAGGCCCCAGAGCGCGGGCTCAGTAGCTGCAGTTCACTGGCTTAGTTGCTCCGAACAAATGGGATCTTCCCGACCAAGGGATCATACTGGAGTCTCCTTCACTGACAGGCAGATTCTTTACCACTGAGCCACCGGGAATTCTCCACATTAAACTCTTGGGTGGCACCTCATTAATTATAAAGATCAAAGTGTAATTTTTTTAATGTAAAACACACTTGTATTAGCTAAATTATCTAATTCCCTGAAGCAATCTAGAAAAATCTGCCTTGAAAGAAAGAGTGCCCTGGAGAGCATTGCATGCGGGCTCCCCTGCTCCTGAAGCAGCCCTCGTGCCCGGTACCGGCTTATTAAGGTTACAAGAAGCGTCGCGGTAAATACATGGCTTCCCTTGGTTAATGTAGTCAACAAACTCGGGGTTTTTTCCCAAACTTACTTGACCAGGGAATCCTTTTCCCCACTAACGTCTGTTAAAATCCTCAGGATCTATTATCTCACCTGAGACATCTGGGAATAAAAGAGATTGTCTAACTAGCTTTTTAGAGACAAGATAGGTTTTAACATAGTTAGCCCACCTTTTGCAAAACTGAAGGGAGTCCAAGGTTCTGCCTCTCTTTTGGGTACCTCCTTCTGCTGTGTTTTCCAAGACCCTGACCTAAACCTCATTCACTGTCTTTTCTCAAATATTCGCCGAGATCTTCAGAGACAGTGGCCTAAAGGAACAGAGAGGCACCGGGACTGCGGCCCGTTGGGTCGCAAAGAGTCAGATTCGACTGAAGCAGCTGAGCGTGCACGCACCCACAAAGCAGGAAGAGACTCGCAGGCTCAGAGAACAAACGTGTGGTTGCTGGGGGAAGGGACACTTGGGGAAGCTGAGGTGCACATGTGCGCCCTGCTGTATTTAAAATGCGTAAACAACAAGGGGCTACTGTGCAGCACAGGGAACTCTGCTCAGCGTGACTGACAGCCTGGAAGGGAGGAGGTGTGAGGCAGAATCAGTTCAGTCAGTTTAGGGGCTCAGTCGTGTCCGACTCTTCGGGACCTCATGGGCTGCAGCACACCAGGCCTCCCTGTCCATCACCAACTCCCAGAGCCTGCTCAAACTTATGTCTATCAAGTTGGTGATGCTTTCCAACCCTCTTATCCTCTGACATCCCCCCTTCTCCTCCAGCCTTCAATCTTTCCCAGCATCAGGGTCTTTTCCAATAAATCAGTTCTTCAGATCAGGTGGCCAAAGTATTGGAGCTTCAGCATCAGCATCAGTCCTTCCAATGAATATTCAGGACTGATTTCCTTTAGGATGGACTAGTTGGATCTCCTTGCTGTAAAAGGTACTCTCAAGAGTCTTCTCCAACACCACAGTTCAAAAGCATCCATTCTTCGGTGCTCAGCTTTCTTTATAGTCCAGCTCTCACATCCATACATGACTCCTGGAAAAACCATAGCTTTGAGTAGATGGACCTTTGTTGGCAAAGTAACGTCTCTGCTTTTTAATATGCTGCCTATGTTGGTCATAACTTTTCTCCAAGGAGCAAGCGTCTTTTAATTTCATGGCTGTAGTCACCATCTGCAGTGATTTTCGAGCCCCCCCAAAAATAAAGTCTGCCACTGTTTCCATTGTTTCCCCATCTACTTGCCATGAAATGCTTGCATGAAATGTTCCCTGGGTATCTCTAATTTTCTCGAAGAGATCTCTAGTCTTTCCCAGTCTATTGTTCTCCATTTCTTTGCACCGGTCACTGAGGAAGGCTTTCTTATCTCTCTTTGCTATTCTTCGGAACTCTGCAATCAGATGGGTGCATCTTCCCTTTCCTCTTTGCCTTTAGCTCCTCTTCTTTCTCAGCTATTTGTAAGACCTCCTCAGAAAACCATTTTGCCTTTTTGCATGTCTTCTCTTGGGAATGGTTTTGATCACTGCCACTTGTACAGTGTTAGGAGCCTCCATTCACAGCTCTTCAGGCATTCTATCAGATCCAACCCTTGAATCTATTTGTCACTTCCACTGTAAGGGATTTGATATGGGTCATAACTGAATGGTCTAGTGGTTTTCCCTACTTTCTTCAATTTAAGCCTGAATTTTGCAATAAGGTGTTCATGATCTGAGCCACAGTCAGCTCCTGGTCTTGTTTTTGCTAACTGTATAGAGATTCTCCATCTTTGGCTGGAAAGAATATAATCAATCTGATTTCAGTGTTGACCATCTAGTGATGTCTACGTGTAGAGTCATCTCTTGTTGGAAGAGGGTGTTTTTTATGACCAGTGCATTCTCTTGGCAAAACTCTATAACCTTTGCCCTGCTTTGTTCTGTACTAGAAGGACAAAATTGCCTATTACTCCAGGTGTTTCTTGACTTCCTACTATGCATTCCAGTTCCCTAGGATGAAAAGGACATCTTTTTTTGGTGTTGGTTCTAGAAGGTCTTGTGAGTCTTAATAGCACCGTTCAGCTCCTTTGGCATTAGTGGGCGGGGCTTGGACTTGGATTCCCATGATATTGAATGGTTTGCCTTGGAAACGAACAGAGACCATTCTGTCATCTTTGAGACTGCAACCAAGAACTGCATTCCTGATTCTTTTGTTGACTATGAAGGCTACTCCATTTCTTCTAAAGAATTGCCCACAGTAGTGGATATAATGGTTATCTGAATTAAATTCTCCCATTCTGGTTCATTTTAGTTCACTGATTCACTGAAAAAATGTTGGTGTTCACTCTTGCCATCTCCTGTTTGACCACTTCCAATTTACCTCGATTCATGGATCTAACGTTCCAGGTTCCTATGCAATGTTGCTGTTTACGGCATCGGGCTTTACTTCCATCACGAGTCACATCCACAACTGGGCGTTGTTTTCGCTTTGGCTCGTCTCTTCACTCTTTCTGGAGTTATTTCTCCGCTGATCTCCAGGAGCATATTGGGCACCTACCGACCTGGGGACTTCATGTGTCAGTGTCCTGTCTCTGGGGGAGAATGGATGCATCTGTGTGCATAGCTGAGTCCCCCCACTGTCCACCTGGAGCTACCACGTTGTGAATCGGCTACACCTCTGCTGCTGCTGAGTCGCAAATGAAAGTGAAAAGTGAAAGTGAAGCCACTCAGTCGAGTCAGACTGTTCAAGACCCCAGTATAGAATAAAAGTTTAAAGTTTGAAAGACAAAAGAAATTAGATTCTAATTTCAGTTCTAGAATTTTCTGATTTTAGTGTCATATGGAGTCCATGGATAATGGAAGTGAATACATTTTGGAAGCGGGTTACCAGAGCTGTGCCGTTCAACAGCACACACTTGGCTGATTTACGCTTCTGTTTACTCACATGTAAAACACCAATAATGAGGGCACTCTTCATGTCTTTGCTGTGAGGATTAAATGTGGCTTATCACACCTGAAGCCTTTAGAACCAGGCCCAGCAAATGGTGAAGCCATATGCATCATGTAAAGGAGGTTAATAGAAGAACAGCTAGACCCTGAATCATGTGTCGAATTTGCCTGCGAGTGATGTAGAGCAGGGGTCCCCAACCATGCCTGATGGTCTGAGGTGGGGCTGATGTGGCGACAGTAGAAATTAAGTACCATGAATGCCACACGCTTGAATCATCTCACCCCCCAACCTTGGTCCATGAGAAAACTGTCTTCCATGAAACCAGACCCTGGCGCCAAAAATGTTGGAGGCCGCTGACGAGAAGAAGGGGAGACATTTAACATGAAGGTGCGTGTATCACACACACACCATCTTAAACTCAGAGCGGGTAGGACATTTGGGTTTGGAAAGAACGGGGGTTGGCAGTGAGAAGACCTGAGATGACCACAGCACATAAAGAGTAACGAGAAAGCAGTGTATGCACCGGAGAAGGCGATGGCACCCACTCCAGCCCTCTTGCCTGGAAAATCCCAGGGACGGAGGAGCCGGGTGGGCTGCAGTCCATGGGGTCGTGAAGAGTCAGACATGACAGCGACTTCACTTTCACCACTTTCATGCACTGGAGAAGGAAATGGCAACCCACTCCCGTGTTCTTGCCTGGAGAATCCCAGGGACGGGGGAGCCTGGTGGGCTGCCGTCTACGGGGTCGCACAGGGTCAGACATGACTGAAGCAACTTAGCAGCAGCAGCAGTGTATGATGCGGCCACCACCGGGAGGCCTGCTCTGGAGGCCACCCTCGGAGGACTTTCTCCTTGCAAAGCATTGCAGGGCTGACTCACATGCACACTTACAGCTTATCCTCTTTCACATTTAAGTGAGACTGTGATTGCCCGCCGCCTTCCCTGGTGGCTCAGATGGTAAAGAACCTGCCTGCAATGCAGGAAACAGGGGCTCCGTCCCTGGGCAGAGAGATCCCCTGGAGAAGGGAGTGTCCGCTCAGTCTAGTCCTCTTGCCTGGAGAATCCCACAGACAGAGGAGCCTGGCAGCCACTGTCCATGTGGCCACAAAGAGTCAGACACGGCCGAGCAGCTCTCTCTCACACACACAGACACACATACAAAGACACACAGACAGACGCACACAGAGACACAGATACATAGACGACACACAGACACACAGACACACAGATACATAGGCGACACACAGACACAGACACACACACACACACACACATACAAAGACACACACACAGACACACACAGAGACACAGATATATAGGCGACACACAGACACACACACACACACACACAATTGCCCTCCGTGGGCATGGAGCCTGGAAGGGCAGGTTCATTTCCCAGCCCCTAAATGGGGCTGCCCTCTCTGACGTCTGTCTCCAAGCCTGTGTCCTACTGCACCCTTACCCTGGCCACGTCTGTCCACGTCATGTCACGAGGCCTGTTACCTGGAGCCATTTTGAAATGAATATGTAAACAGTGGAGGCAAAGGTTGTGTGAGTGCTAAGTCACTCGGTCGTGTACAACTCTTTGATATGCCATGGAGTGTAGCCCTCCAGGCCCTCCGTCCGTGGGATTCTCCAGGCAAGAACACTGGAGTGGGTTGCCATTTTCTACCCAAGAAAATCTTCCTGACCCAGGGATCAAACCTGAGTCCCTTTGTTGGCAAAGTGATGTCTCTGCTTTTTAGTAAGCCATCTAGTTCTAGTATCATCAGTTTGAACACCTCCAACATCTACCAGTAGACCCAAGGGACTCTGGACTTCCTTTTTGTCACGACAGTTCGTGTAATCTGATGACTCAGATCTGTTTGAATTTTTTCTTTAGAATTTAAGCAGAAAGATGGGGCCCATAGGTAGCACTGCATAACACTTCTGTGAATTGAGAGCACCACAATGAAAGCGGTTCAGGACACACTTGAAAAGGCGTGTGGAACTATAGAAAGCATCAAGCTGTGTTGAGCTGACTGTTTGGTTGTGATGGTAATTTCATGAGATTGAGCCTCGTGCGAGGCGTTTGGTGTTTCAGACCTTTGGGAAGGAGTCCTCACTATCCAGTCGACATTAATTCGTGAGTATTGAGACACAGGGTATGGGTAGGGAGAAAGTGAGAACTTGGGTGGCACAAAAGACTCCCACATGGGATGAATGTTCAATATGACTGAGCAGTGCAGCGATCTTTAATGCCAGATAACGGCCAAGGATTATTGCTCATTTTTGTTAAGCAAAAATACAACATGAGAAGATACCGTTTTTAATTACTTCATTTCCTCCCAAGAATAGATTCAAGTGATGCAAATAAAAAAAAATTCACTCAGGTGAGATGAAAATCTTTTAGTTTACACAAGGTAAGAAAATCCTGATTTCAGTGTATAGTATCGAGCGTTTTGTTCTGAATCTTTACAGCGTGCTCCGGAGCCTGAGGCGGCTCTTGCATGCGAGCCTTCTCTGCTCCTGCCTGCGGTCCGGCCCTGCCCGCTACCCGAGCTCCTGTGTTGTATACACCGCAGGGCGCATCTCCTTCTTCTATTTGACAGCTGTGGTTAATAGGCTTTATTTTTAAATTGAAGAAGTTAGCATACAAAGGAGATTTCAGAAATTTCTAACCACCTAATGAATGACACTGAAATCCCTGAAAGGTTATTGATGAAAAGATTGCAGCTGATTAGATATTTGGAGATGGAATTTTAACTGAACTTTATAGACTTCTTTATTTGAAGATGTAAAGGGTGAATGCAATATTAGGATACAAGGAATTTATATCTGGCAGAAAGTAATAAATAATAAATGTGAAAGAGCTGAGAGTGAATATGCATTTATCAGGGTTATTCAGTGTAATGAGCCATTATTATCATTCTTATTATGAGACGCTCACATTTCCAATTCTGGAATTTATGTGTTTTCAACAACTAAATGTTTTTTTCATAATCTACCCAGCATAGGGTACAATATAATGAGGGGACATTTGGAAACTTCCTATAGAAGGAAGGAAGCTGTTTCCTTTTTAAATATGGCATTTAGGAAACTTCACAAGCCTTTAACTAGAATTAAACCATTAACACACACATGCACACTTTTAATAACCTGGTTTTTTGGCCTGTGGAGCTCAGTTCCCAAATCTTTCTGCTTTGCTGTCTTGAATGTCTTGTGTTTGCTCACCACCGAATGACAGTGCCTCCTATGCACCGGATATACAGAGGCCTGCGGTTCAGCACACACCTTCAGGCGGTTAGCACTGAACGGTGCACTCCCTGAGGAACACGCACTCACGAAAACGTGGACGCCTGGAAACTGAGAAGGAGCGGACCATTGATTCCACTCCTTGCAGACAAGTGCTGCTGCGATGCCGGCAGGCTTCCCCAACCCTGGCTCGTCTGCACCGCCCCTTCCCTCTGTCTTCTATGTGAAACAGGATCACCTTAGGTGCACTCTTTTATAGCCTTCCCTTCTTTAAGACTGTACTTATCTGTGCTGGAGAGAACTGCTTGACAGTATTGCGACGGCTTCTGCCACACGTCACCATGGATCACCCACAGGTAGACACACGCCCCTCCCTCTTGAACCCCCTCCCCTCTCCCCCCCCATCCCGCCCGCCTAGGTCGTGGCAGAGCCCCAGGAGGGAGCTCCCTGAGTCACACAGCCTGAGTCACACAGCGCACTCCCACTGGCGCTCTCTTTTACTTTACGTCCGGTAACATATGCATTTCAGTGCTGGTCTCTCGATTCGCCCACCAGCTCCGTCCCCAGCTGTGTCCACAGGCCTGTGCTGTCTGTCTGTGTCTGCACATCAGCCCTGCGTGTAGGCTCATCAGTACCTCTTTCCAGATTCCAAGTCTATGTGTTACTATTCAATATTTGTTTTTCTCCTTCTGACTTACTTCACTCTGTATAACAGGTATAGCCTTCTTTTTTTTTTTTCAAAATATTTTTTGATGGAGACCATTTTTTAAAAATCTTTGTTGAATTGGTTACAGTATTGCTCTTTTTCTATGTTTTGGTTTTTTGGCTGTGAGGCCTGTGGGATCTTGGCTCCCTGACCAGGCATTGAACTTGCATGCCCTGCATTGGAAGGCAAGTTTGAACCAGTGGACCATGCGGGGAGTCCCCAGCCTTTCTCTTTCTCCACTGTGAGCATTTCCCCAGACCAATGAGTGTCCTTCTGTGGCATGATTCTGAACAAGCACTTGCTCACGTATGGCTGTGCCATATTTTACTTAACCTAACGCCACTATTCAGAGGGGCATTCACAGCTCTGCCAACCAACATGTAACCATTGCCCTAGTCAATACGTATTTGAAGCACATTTCTAGTCCCGTAGCATACGTTTCTAGCAGCGCCATTTCTAGATTAAAATGAATGAGCCTCGTGAGAGGTTTAATACAGACAAGTCGTGTGCCCGAGTTGGGTGTCACTTGCTATTTGGTGTGCTCTCTCGTCCCTGGCAACACTGGTCACTGCTGCAAAAGACCCCTTAATTTGCCGCTTTATGTTTGTGTCTCCACCAGAATGTGAGCCCCGTGAGGACAGGGGACTGTCTGCCTTGAACATGGCTACCATCTTCAGCACCTGGGACAGTGCTTGGGACAAAGAAAGAAGTCACTCAAGACACGTTTCTAGAATGAAAGGAAGGAAGAGGGGAAAGTTGAGCCAGGTTGAGGGCGGGGGGGACAAGAAGTTGAAGTGAAGGAAGAAAGAATGGAAAGATGGAGTCACTGTGGCTCCGGTTTTTAGTTTGTAAATGAAGTGGGTGGATGGGGAGCCACCTTGGGGCTCAGCAGTAAAGAGTCTGTCTGTCAGTGCAGGAGACAGCGTTTGATCTCCGGGTCAGAAAGATCCCCAGGAGAAGGAAACGGCCACCCACCCTAGTATTATTGCCTGGAGAATCCCATGGATGGGAGCCTGGCGGGTGCAGTCCACAAGGTCGCAGAGACTTGGACAGAACTTAGCGACCAAACTCCAGCGCCACCTGAAGAGGGAGTGGCTGACAGCCGATGCTTGAGCCCTTTTCAACCTAGCGTGTTCTAGCCCTGGAAATTACAGGTAATAAAGGTAGTATCTGCCCATGTCAGTGAAAGCAGCTTTCAGAAACAAGAAGGATTTAGCATAAGAGAACAGGTCGAAATGTGTAGCTTAACAGCTGATGGGCTCCCGCATGTGGCGCGGGTGGGGGGAACCTGCTCTGCAGTGTTGATGACACGCCCGGTGATGAGACTCTGAACATCAGGGCTTTCCTCCCGCAAAGAGATGTGACTAGAGGGCGGTTAAGAGTGCCACGGGAAGACAGGAGCGGGAAAAAAACAACCGGTAGACGAGCATTTGCACTGATGCTGCAAACGCAGACTGGCAAAGCGTTAAAGAAAAGAAATGTCTTCCCCACAGTGATGGCTGGAGACGATGCGGCGGGCAGGAGAAACACTGGTGCGGATGAAAAGGGCGCCCTGGTGGAAAGACCGGCACCCCGGTTCTAAAACGCATGCGTGTTTTCTGGGTTGAGGACCATTCAGCTTAGAAAAATGGAATTGTTTTCCTTATGTAACTTATTTCACAGCCTTTCCTCACCTTTTATATTTTTTAAAGAGAAACAAAACAAACACCTTTTTTGGTGGAGAGAAAAGGATTTGGCCCCTTTGGGTGGATTTTGGTGTTAATTCAAGGCTGTGTGCCAATTGTGGTACTGAATGGGCCTGGGAAAAAATCTGATCCCTAGATTGGGAGCCCCCAGGAGGGTGCAGTGTTTATCAGTGGAAATTAATGCGGAATTGTCTACTTGGCTGCTGCAAAGTAAATATTAAATATTAATAAAATAAATTCCATTGTTTTCAGCTTGGAAAGAAGGTGCTATGTTCAGGGACCTTTGTTTCAAATTCTCTAACTAAAATTAGGGCTCTAAAAAGTATTGTTCTTCTCTGGAATGATGGAAATTAAAATTCTCCCTGTTAGATTTATGCTGTATCTAGGAAATGCAAAGGTGATACTTCAGGAGAGGAGGTTAAGATTAGCAGGAAAAAAAAAATCAAACAGAGGGTATTTAAATACCATATTACAAGCGAGTAATGTATTCAGTCTTGTAAGAAGGCTGGCGAGATCTAAGGGCATAAGCAGAACTGAGGATAAAAAGGAATTTAAAGTGGGGGAGGCGCTTTGGAGACTTCAGCGATGAAAGGGTACCATCCATAGGCATAGCGACACGAGGCAGATAGCTTATACTCTGTGCTAGCTCTTAGCTGAACTCATTCAATATTTCCCGTTTCTTTAAGAGGATGTAAGAAAGCTGTTTACTCTGAATTGAGCAGGAGACACTGCATTTCAAAATGAAGCTCTCAGCTCTCAGTTCCAGGAAGGGCGGCCTCTCTGTCAATGCGATGCTTTGTCTAACTTTGTTTTCTCACCTGTATCTGAATTCTGGATCCCTCCGAGGAGGAGGCCGTTCAGGTTTCTTCTAGGGGCTGTTCACGCTGGGAGACCTTCACTAAGGTAGAGAGCGTTATGGCTCCAGGAAATTTCGTGAGGCTCTGGTCTTTTTTTTTTTTTTTTGACTGCCTTGGGCCTTTGCTGCTGCACAGGGCGTTCTCTGCTCGAGGTCTGCGGGCTCTTCATCGTGGTGACGTCTCTTGCTGCGGAGCACACGCTCCAGGCGCACAGGCTTAACTGTGCCACCGCACATGGCACCACCCCAGACCAGGGGCTGAGCCCGTGTCCTCTGCATCGGCGGGCGGGTTCTGAACCACTGGGCCACCAGGAAAGGGGGGGAAGGGTAGGGTGAGGGAGGCGGAGTAAGCCAAGTGGCCAAAGCGGTTCGTTTCCAAGTTTCTGAGTTAGGTTGACCTGAGCTTAAACATCAGCTCTGTTTTTCGCAGGTCATCTCTAGTTTTAGGGAAGTTCTGAAACCCTCTGAGCTTTATTCCCTACCAGAGAACAATATTTGGGCATTACAGATTGAGTTCTGGATTGAAAGTAACTCTGTATGTAATGACCTTTAAAGAACTTGGCATATTATAAACATTTAGGAAGTGGTAATTTAAAACCAAAACAACAGTCATAAAATAGGGGCTACTTAATTATCAATTATGTGTTCTGGCATTTTAAGAAGTGTAACTTTTCCTTTTTGTTTTTACGTTTAACAAGGAGGTGGACAATAGTAGAAAGAATCCTGTGTTAAAGTTACAAGGCTGGGTTTACCACATAACCTGAGGAAGTCTTTAAACTTTCCAGGCCTTCATGCTCCTGTAGTAGTTTCTTGTTGCTGCTTTAACAAATGGCCACAAACTTAGTTTCTGAAAACAGCAATCATTTATTGTCTGACAGTTCTGTAGTTCAGAAGTCTGACACAGGTCTCAGGCAAAATTCAAGAGGAGAATCACTTCCCTAGCTTTTTCATCTTCTAGAATCAACCCATCAGACAAGAATTCCTTGTCTCTTGGCTCTTTCTCTATCTTCAAAGCCAGCAACTGCTTGTTGAATCTTTTTTAAATATATAAAGTCCTACTATGTTTAACTGTAGTACTGTTACATTTTTGGTTTTCATTTTAAATCTTTTTAAAATCTCTATATATTTATTTGGCTTTATTTATTCTGGCAGAGTCTTGGTTGCACCCTCAGGATCTCCACTGTGGAATGCAGGGCCCTTAGTCGCCGTGCGTGAGCTCAGCCTCAACATGCGTGAGCTCAGCCACAACGCACAGGATGGAGTTCCCTGTGCCCAGGTCCTCTGCCTTGGGAGGAGTCGTAGCCACTGGACCACGAGGCAAGTCCCCAGGCGAGTCTTTCCCATTGCTTTACTCTGATCTCCTCTTCTGCCTTCCTCTTCCACCTTCAAGGAGGCTTGTGATGACATCAGGCCCACCTGGATGATCTGGGGGTCGTCTCTCCTCCAGGTCGCCTGGTTTGCAGCCTTAATTCTGCTGCAGTGCTGGCCCTTGTCATGTAAGGTTCGTGCACTCTGGCAATTAGGACATGGATATTTTGGGGTGACTATTACTCTACCTGTTTCGTTTATACCTGTTACATGGAGATAATAGCTTACATAGTATAATTTATCTTAAATGAAAACATGTAAGTTTCCGTTCATTTGCTAATCTTATTTAAGAAGGGACTTCCTCTTTGAGTATTTGAGTTCTGTATCTTTCTTATGTCAACTGTACCCTTAACACGTACTGATATTTCTGTTACTTTTTTTAATTAAGAGGAAATTAGAAAGGAAATTGTGAAGCAATGTATGTAGACTATTTTAAGATATTTTAGGGAGTTTCCATTTTATGTCATTTTTTTTCACTCAAGCCTAGTTCAATTCCCTTTCCAGTTTCCAAATATTTCAACTCAGTTTTCATTGAAAAATTATTTTTCACTAATAGTCACCAATTTATGTAGCATCTATATGCTTTCAACAACAGAACAAAGAGCATCAGCAGTTATAACTGATCTTGGCTAGCGCAGAATCTGCCCATTGGAAGCACAGGTGTGCGGCAAGCAAGAGGCCCAGGGACTAGTCGGCACCCTCAGGAGGCTGTACTGGAGCCGCGGAGACTGTCGGATCCCGTAGTGGAGGCTGACTGAAGGAGCGGCGGGTGCAGCGTTGCTGAGGCCCTATTGGACACCGCGCGTCCCCGCGACGAGCTTTGCTGCTGCTGTTGGTTAGTCACTAAGCCACGTCTGGCTTTTTCGCGGCCCCGCGGCCTGTAGCCGCCAGGCTCCTCTGTCCGTGGGACTCTGCGGGCAAGAATACTGGAGTGGGTGGCCGTCTCCTCCTCCCGTGGACCACGCTTTGTCAGAACATTCCTTTATGATCCATCCATCGTGGGTGGCCCTGCACGGCGTGGCTCATGACTTCACTGAGTTACACAAACCCTTCACCAGGTCAAGCCCGTGACCCACAAAGGGCGCTCTGAAGACGGAGACGGGAAGAGACCTGCAAGCGGAGGAAGCAGGGGGACAGGAAGTGCCGGCCCGCGAGGCTTGCCTGCTCCGGAAGCGGCGTGTTAGGCCCTTTGAGCTGCCTGGCCCGTGTCCGCGGCCGCGCCGGCTCCTCCCTCGGGCATCTGCGCCACACTTCTCTCTTCTCACAGCAGAATTCAGGCTCCAGGAGCAGGGGCGTCGTCTGTCTCAGGGCCTCAGCACCCGCTTCCAGAAGAGCACGTGGTTTTTTGTCAGCGTTTATACATTTGTTAGAATGAATGAAAAAAAAAAAAAGAACCTGTAAATTCCTGAATGGTCACATATGGATGTGAGAGTTGGACTGTGAAGAAGGCTGAGCACCGAAGAATTGATGCTTTTGAACTGTGGTGTTGGAGAAGACTCTGGAGAGTCCCTTGGACTGCAAGGAGATCCAACCAGTCCATCCTAAAGGAAGTCAGTCTTGGGATTTCTTTGGAGGGAATGATGCTAAAGCTGAAGCTCCAGTACTTTGGCCACCTCATGCGAAGAGTGGACTCATTGGAAAAGACTCTGATGCTGGGAGGGATTGGGGGCAGGAGGAGAAGGGGACGACAGAGGATGAGATGGCTGGATGGCATCACTGACTCGATGGACATGGGTTTGGGTGAACTCCGGGAGTTGGTGATGGACAGGGAGGCCTGGCATGCTGCAATTCATGGGGTCGCAAAGAGTTGGACACGACTGAGCGACTGAACTGAAATTCCTGAATGAAGATTCTTTGGGGAGGAGCAGCCTTGACAAAGGATGGTAAAGAATGGTGACATTTTAACATAATGAAAGTGAAATGAGTGACACTCGAGGTGGGGAGCTTTCTCTTTTGGTTCTATCCTGTGATTTTCAAGATAAGTGCCAAGATCACGTCAACTTGTAAAAAGTGAACATTTCTCTTCATCTTAAAGGGGACTGTCTATTTCCTGGTGTAGCATGGCTGAAATCCCTCGAAGCTGAAGGGACAGACTTCATATCCCCTCACAGTAATTTTCCGGCTGTGGGATTTGGGGCGAATTGCCTAAACCTGTCTGTGTAATGAAGTTGGTAATGCTTTTGTCTCCTGTTGTGAAATCGGAAAGTTAAGTCTCCTTTTTTCAGAAGGGAAATGTGAAATAGATCTCTATTTCTGTCTTCCCCCAACTGCATTCTCTATCTCCACTGGCCCAGCCTTGATGAAAGGAATCATAAGTTAGGCAAGGGATTTGGAAACAATCCTATGGACCTAAAACTGCCTTCTTATTCAGGGGCTTTGATGTGCAGCGTTTTTCCTTCTAAACAAGACAAAGAAGGACACAGAATATTCAAAACTCATGAATGAAATATGGGGCAGTGGTTCCAGGTGAAATTAGATTTAATAATGATCAGTTCTTTTTTCTATTTTTTTTTTTAGTTTTTTATTTTTTAAATTTTAAAATCTTTAATTCTTACATGCGTTCCCAAACATGAACCCCCCTCCCACCTCCCTCCCCATAACATCTCTCTGGGTCATCCCCATACACCAGCCCCAAGCATGCTTTTCTCAGATTCAACGGAATGAAGACAAATCTTTCCAGAACCATCAAACGCTTAGACTATACAGACTTTCTTACCTTTAGGACACCAACCTTCGTCCCCAAGACTGTGTTAACTCTAGAGTAACAATTTTAGAGAAAATGTGCCATAAAACTCTGCTGTAGGCAAAGCGCCCGTGACGTTTGTCTCATCATTCATATCAGCTGTAAGTGGACTTACAAGCTCCTCCTCCCTACCACTCCCCCTTAAAACGTACATTTGTTTGTTTGTTTGTTTCTGGCCGTGCTGGGTCTGCCCTGCCGCTTGGGCTCCTCTCTGGCTGCAGAGGGTGGGGTGCTCTCGCTGCAGAGCACACGCCCTAGGGTGTGGACATCATAGTTGCAGCACGTGGTCAGTAGTTGGGGTGCTCCAGCTTAGTTGCTCCGCAGCATGTGGGATCTTCCAGGGATCCAGCCTTCTCCAATTGACAGGCAGATTCTTCACTACTGAGCCACCAGGAAAGCCCCCCCACCAACCTTTTAAAAACTCTATAGTGAAGGAGAAAGTTTGTGTTTTTAAAGTAACATATGTGTCATTAGAAACCCAATAATTGTCGGAGCCTTTGGGTCCACACCACCTTACAGACCTATTGTGAAAATCAAATGAAATAATGGCTTCCAAAGCTCTTTTAAATCTATAACCTGAAAATACATCTAAGGCACTGGGTGATGTGCTGAGCTTGGACGAGCACTCACTAACATCCGAGGTCTTTGGAATAAACCAAGACACTTGAGCCCTATCATCTCATTGTCTCCCTATAACAGCCATTAGACTAAGCCTTTTAAATGTCCTTACTATTAGGGAGATGATGACCCAAACTCCTACTTCATGAGAAATTCAAAATAATCTAAGTAATGCACGCGTGAATGAATGTTTCTGTTTTCGCACCATTATTATTTGGACTTTTAATTTTGTAAAAAGCCCATTTCTTATTTCCCACCCCCCACACGAATGCTTCTGACTTTGCTGGTGCCTCATCCAGGTACTTAATCTGCCTCCTGGGGACTCCAGCCATGGGTTTATGTGGTCTTCCAGACAGTGTAAATTAAGTAGTGAAATCCATCCTCAACTAATTTCCAACCAACTTAATCCAACATTTTTTATTTACCTAAGAGTTTGGGCGTCTTCTAAGATTGATCTTTTTCTGGTCCCGAGTTTGGCTAAGTGAACCATTAGAAAAAGAGACGAGTAGAACCGCATAACAAATCAAGACGTGCCTCGGGCACCGACACTCAGCTCTTTAGGTCCCATCTGCCGCGCTGCGTTTCTGAGGAGCACTGTGGCAGAGTGCGGGGTGCACTTTCCTTTTCTCCTCTCCTGAAGACCATGTCTTTTCTGTCTGGAGACCTGATGTCAGGACCCCCTGACCAGGGGTGGCCGGAGCGCTCGTGCAGGTCTGATGGTGGGGACCTTGTGCCCAGACCTCATGTAGGGACACGTATCCTGGATGCGTTTGTCCTTCCTTCCCCTACCTGCCCTCAGGTGGGTCCCTGCATATGGCCTGTGTCTGCACCGCTGACCGCCAGCGAGCAGGATGATAGGCTGGAGGGTTATTTCAGGGAGACTCAGGGAGAGGTGCCAGTGTGTCTGTGGGTCATAAAGAACCAGTAAGGGTCTTGTTTCTGAAGCACAGGTGCAGCTTGTGTGCTCAAGCCTCATCTTGAATTTTTTCAGCACCTGCTCTGAAAAGCGATCGATGTTTCTCTCAAGTCTGAGCTTGATGTATGGGGAGACGTGTGTTCCCCTTTCTATGAAAAGAGGGTGCTGGGCTTCTTCCTGCGAGGTCTCCTCCAGCTCTGACACCTGTGAAATTCACATTCCCAGTAAATCCACCCCCCCTTTCTCCTCGGTCTCTGGGAAAGGCGTGTCGCTGCTCACTGGACACGTGGTTCCAAACTGTAGTCAGGGCCGTCTTTTAAGATACAGGTTTATTGTTGTTTAATCACTGTGTCTGACTCTTTTGCGACCCCATGGACTGTACCCCGCCAGCCTCCTCTGTCCATGGGATTCCCCAGGCAAGAATACTGGAGTGGGTTGCCATTTCCTCCTCCAGGGGATCTTCCCGACCCAGGGATCCAACCCAGGTCTCCTGCACTGGCAGGCGGATTCTTTACCACTGAGCCAGCAGGGAAGCCCAGGAGATGGCTTAAAGAGTGTTATTTCCAAGCTCCTATGATCCCAGTGGCTTTCCAGTATTGTCGCTAATCGGGGTTCTTGGCCTCAACAATCAACAGACATTGATGAGAGGCCAGACAAGAAATTCAGGTCAGGCTTTGTTGGGGCTCGCCCTGGCAGCAGCGGGAGGAGAGCAAGCAGCAGGCCCCCTTGTTCGCTCCCTGAGACGACGGGCGAACTTATTCCTTATGTGGGGTGTCGGGGAAGGGGGTGTCCCGGATGGAGGGCAGGGTGGCTTAGGAGGTGTGTGTGCAGGGGGCATGCGCAGAACCCTGCTTTGGCTCCAGGCTCCTCGAAATGGCAGTCGGGCTTTTTTGGCCTCTTTGTATCTTTTGTCCAGAATGTGCCCCAGCTTTGCTTGCAGGCAGTTGTTTTCAGCCCCAGCCCGTTTCTTTGTATTTCCTTGCTGGAAGAGCAGCGTGTCCCAGGGGCAAGCCTTGCAGCACTGCAGCAAAGGGTCCCGCTGCGGCAGACAGCGAGCCAGCTTGCCCTCTGTGTGTGTGGCTGGGCGTGGTCCCGCTCGCCTGGGACCTCGGCTCTGTTCCGTCTCCCCAGGCTCAGCAGCCTTCTTGCCCCTTAACAAGCTGACATGCTCCGGCAAGAGTGCTGGGCTGGTTCCCCTCTCTGTGCTGACCACGCTTCTGACTTTTCCTCTGGCCAGATTCTTCTTTGTTCAAGGGCCGCCTCCAATGTCGCCTGCAGAGGGGGATGTCTCTGCTCCCCCTTGAGCTGAGGGAACCCCAGGAGGCATCCTCTCCCATCAGCCCTTTCTGCCTTCATCATGACCGTTGAGGGAAGCTGAAATTTGTCTTGTTTATTTGCTGTCCATTTTCCCTGCAAGAAAGTGTAGTGATGGATGGAGGGCTTGTCTCACCTGCTGTTGCGTCCCTCACAGGTGGAAAAGAGTACAGTGGGGATTCAGTAATCTGTGTGAAATGAATATATAACAACAGAACCACAAGGCAGCTCATACTTGCTGCGTGTCGAGTGCTGTTCTCGGTGTGTTTATATCGACTAGTTGAACTTTGGCATTAGCTTAATGACATGGATGCAGTTATTACCCCCACTTACCACTTAGGAAATTGAGACGCAGAAGGAGTGGATAAGTTGCCAAATATGTTGATGATCTGATCAAAGGGGCTCAGACTCTGTGCTTTCTGGGAGGAGCTTAAAAGCTCACCAGCCAACATCTTTGAAGAATGTGGTCTGAAACTTGGAGTTTCAACTGTGTCGTTACTGTCTCCACTAAAGTGGGAAAGCTTACCCTCCCTCTGTCAGGAGGTTCGCTAAGCTTACTTAGGAAGTAAACGTTTCTTAAAGATTTATTTAATTTTAATTGAAGGATAGCTGCTCTGCAATATTGATTCATCTCTGTCGCGCATCAGCGTGGAGCGGCCGCGGGTGTTCACGTCCCTCGTCCTGAGGCCGCCTCCCGCCTCCCGCCCTTCCCCGCCTCTCAAGGTTGTCACAGTGCCGCTGCAGCCCCGAGTCCCACTGCAAACCCCACCGGCTGGCTGTCCTCCGTGAGGCGGTGTGTGTGCTTCCCGCCCCGTCCCTGCCCATGAGTCTGTCCGCTATGCCGAGTAAGCCTTTGGAAGCGTTCTCTGCCGCTCTCACTGCTGAAGGATCAGAGCAGGGGTTATAGCAGGACATAGCCCCGGGTCATCTGGTAAAATACCTAAGGCTTCAGGGACTGAAAGAGTTTTTCCTTTCATTTTTTAAATCATACCCTTAAACCCTGAACAATTAAGAAAATCCCCTCAATATGTTCAGATTAATAAAGCAAATATTTTACAAGCCGATTTTCTTTCTTGAGTATTAGAATGAGCGATTCAGAGCAACATGAACCTACTGGCTTTATTGAAATATTAAAACACATAAATAATTTATATGGAGGGACTCACAGAAGATATGAAATCTTCAGAACATTACAGATATAAATTATGTACACTGTGTGGCTCAGGAAGTTTAATGTGTTAGAAAATGCCCACATCGCCTCCCATCCTCAGCCCCGCCCGCTGAGGGAACTCTGAATCCCAGACCCCCGGTCTTCTAAAGGACAGAACCAGCTGTTGTCCTCAAATTAGCCAGACACGTGAGCTGGGAAAACAGAGGCAAATGCCTGCGAGGCCGTGATAGAAACACTCGAGCTGGGTTAGGTACTCCCCCACCCCCAACCCCGTGCAGTTCCTGTGCAGCGGTGAAAGGTGTGATGCCTGGAACCCCTCCCTTAATGCTGCCTTTCCCGCTAGACTGGAAGCTGGATGGGGACGCAGCTGGCTCCCTGGCTCGGTCCCAGGAGCCCAGGCTGGTGACCTGGGACTCCTCGCTCAGCCTCTGTGCACCAGGCTTCTCATCCCTGAACTGGAGACAGTGAAGTGGCACAAAGAACCCTCTAGAAGGATGCAGCCTTCCTGAGTCAGACTCAGGCTTTAGCTGTTGTCATTTTCTTTCTTTGTTTGTAACTTTGTGTCTCTGTTTTGGCTGCTCTGGATCTCTGTTGCTCTGTGCAGTTCCTCTAGCGGCTGTGAGCAGGGCTTTTCTCTAGTTGCCTCACATGGGATTCTCTTTGCTGAGGCTTCCCTTGCTGTGGAACATGGGCTGCAGGGCGTGTGGGCTTCAGAAGCTGCAGCATGTGGCCTCAGTCCTTGTGGCTCCTGGCTCTGGACCGCAGGCTCAGTAGCTGCGGTGCCTGGGCTTAGCTGCTCTGCGGCGTGTGGGGTCTTCCCAGACCAGGGATCGAACCTGTGCCCCCTGCATTGGCAGGCAGATTCTTTACCACTGGATCGCCAGGGAAGCCCAGTTGTTGTTATTTTCAGTAGGCTGTAGGTTACTCAGCAGAAGGGACTCTGTATGTTTTGTCTGCTGATGATTCCCTGGTGCCTAGAACAAGGCTTTAGATATAACTGGCACCTCGCTAATAATTCTTGAACAAATTAATTACTAAACTACGATTCTAGATCCTTAATAAGTAGATTTTAAGGTTGGGTGTGGGATGGTGAACAGCGTGCATGGGCGCACGCACACACGCACACACACGCACGCACACGCGCACACACGCACGCACACACACGCACACACAGGCACACAGGCACACACACGCACACACGCGCGCGCACACACACGCACACACACACGCACACGCACACACACGCACACACGCACACACACGCACACACGCCTTTATTCTCAGCATCGGCTTCTGATTACGGAGGAAGCAACCAGACAGCCCTGCAGCTGCAAGTGGGGTCCAGCTGCTCAGCACTCAGAAGCCATCGAAGAGGCCCAGGCTGGTGGGAAGGAAAGCTGATTTAGTTTGGATGCCAGCAGCTAGGGTGGAGGGTGGACACCTGTCTGAAGGCCGACAACACGCCCCCTCGCCCCTCCACCCCTGCCAATCAGTGGGCAAGACCTTTTCCAGACGGAGAGAAGGAGGCAGCTACCTGCGGAAACAGCGGTCAGCTCAGACGATCATCTTGAAACTAGGCATCGGTGGTGTGACCGGCGTCCTCTTGATGGTTTCGGGTCCAGTTAGTCTTCAGTTTCAGGGCCGCTTTGTTCCATTTCCTGGAGGCCAGTTCTCGGAACTGTGCCGCTTACGCCGCAGTACAGCCTCGCCATCACGCAGTTGCCTCCTTCCTCCTGGTGTTGAGCGTCTCAGGCAGTCCACGGATCGGGCTCGAACACGGTCTGTAGCCCCTGGGACGGTGCTAACGGCGCTCGCTCGCTGCCTGTGTTGTTAATTGATCTCCTTTGACTGTTCTTTGTTTCTGTATTTTCTGACTTCTCTGAACTTACTCCTCGGCTCGTTTTTCCAGAGAGGAAAGGCAGGCTGAGGACAGGGTGGGCGAGGCTCTGCTCTGTATCAGCACGGTGCCCCACACCCCCGCAGGACATCTGGGAGGGCGGCTCACTTGCCTTCCTCACTCAGCTATCTTTGAATTCCACCACCTCGGGCCACTTCCCCTGGTGGTCTCTCCTGCTCTGAATCAAAGCCGGAGCTTGCTTTCATTTTGCAAAGGGGCAGTGTGGCTTATCATCACCAGCATTGCAACAGGAAAGTGAACAGCCCCTCACCTTAAATGCCAATTTATTGTTCCCACTCTGTCATACTTGATTAAAACACAGAGTTCGCCTCCAAGGCTGAAATTAGCTTTTCATTCTGACTGACTGCCATCCAGGTCTGAAAAACAGCAGCTCGTTTGTTTCCCTATTTACCACATCCATTCAGAAGAGGTTTACATTATGGCCAATTAGGACTTAATTGTTACCCATAACTCACACATTTGCTGGCTGTTAACACAGTAAAAGCCATTATGCTCTTTTTACTATCCTGACCTCCTCAACCCCTTGACCCCTGGGACACAGAGTGGAGAAATTTCTTTAAAGATGGGCTTGGTGGAGAAGGTAACAGTCCTTTGGACTCTTAGCTCCAGGCAGTGGCTGAAGGCAGGCATTAATTGTCCCTTTTAACGGAAGGTGGGTAAGCTGAGTCTGGTATCCTCTTCACCTCCCTAATCTGCATTTCCCAACATTCTCCCGGCAAAAGCCTGATTTGGCTTTGGAGATGTTCTCTGCGGCTTAGATGGTTGCGCTAGTTGCCGAGCTGAGCCTGGCCAATGGTAGGGGATGAATAACTTTCCGTAGGGGTCCCAGTGGCAGGGGCTCGGCCATTTCAGTGCGGGGTGAGCCTTACCCGAGGAACCAGATGCAATTCGTCCGCTGCCAAGCGCGCATCACCGCCCTGTCTCCCTCAGGGTCAAGGACGGTGTCTCCACAGGGACCCCGGGGCCCTGCCTCCTCCCTCACACACGCTGGACGTTGTATTTATTTATTTGTATGTGGTCTGTTTCCTCCACAAAAATGTAAATCCCAGGAAGGCAGGAACACGTTTAGGTTTATTTATGTAGCCCAGTGCTGTTATTTCTGGCTTCCTTTCTGTTAATGCTGTTGACTTTAAAGAACAGTTGCAACTTAAAAGTTGAGGGTTATGTTTTATCTGGTGGGAATGCCTAGGACTTCCAGCCCAGGAGACGGCATCTCAAGGTACTCTGAAAGAACTGCCCCGAGGAGATAGCCCCGGGGGGGGGGGTGTCGGCGGGGGGCGGGGGTCAGGTTGTATAGACGTTTGCGACAAAGCACCGGTAGTCTGGGCATCAAAAGTATCTTTGTGAGCTACAACCAGACAGCTCAGGCTAAGGAATTCAGCGCTTCTCTGCGTATAGAAGATGCTCGAGTCTGGGTTCACGAAGCATCCCTCTTACATGCCTGCGTCCGTCTGGAGCTGGGAGCTGACCCTTTTCCTCAGTGCTGACCAGGGTGCGGCCACAGCCTACTGCCGACCAGCCCACAGGCTTTGTTCCCCACCCTGGGGGGCTGGAATCGCTGATGGCTGGGACTATAGCAGGGATTATTCCATTTCTCGAGGCCATGTCTGCCACTGTCTCCAGGTGCCAGCCAGGCCCCCTCGGACCCCCCGCCGCCTCCAGACTCCCCAGCTGTCCCCTCCTAGTGATCCTTCAGTGGCAAAATAACCTGTCCTTTCTCAGCATCATCTCACAGCCTCTGTGTCCCTCAGTGTGAATCCCAATGAACTGACCCACTCTAAGGCATGAGAGGACTGTCAAGGTAAAAAGTTTTCTTTTATCCAAATGCATATCTGATTGATGGAGTTTTAGGCAACGTGTCAGAGTTTTATGTTTAGGGCAGATGCTTGAGAAAGAGGCCTTGATGAACTGATCAGAGAGAAAGCTTCACAGGAGGGGTTTGTTTACCCTCCAGGGGGTCCGGGGACCAGAAGATGCCCCACAAATGCCAGGACCCAGAGACACATTTCTCTTGGCTGGCCCTGTGTTTGAAAGAAAGAAGAGTCAATGCTGAAAAAAATAAGACATTTTGTAGAGTTCCTGCAGAACTGGGCCATCTGGGAGGTGTCCTCCCGGCCCCGCTATCTCAGCCTGAGGCTCCTCTCCTGTTCCCTTGGACCAAGCCTGGCTTCTGTATCCACACGGTCCGCACTGTGACCTCTCTGCTCGTTTGTAAAGACCTGGCTTCTGTGTCCACACAGTCCCCACTATGACCTCTCCTCTCTTTCGCATGCACCTGTGGTCACGTGAGGAGCAGCCCGTCTCGATTTCATGTGTCCCAGGCTGGTCTCTGAGGGAGCTGGAACCTCTCTTCTCGTTCTGAGGAAATGCGCCCCGTCTGGGCTGGCGTGAGTGGGTGCGCACGTCCCCGCCTGTGCATCCCGGCTCATCTCTGAGCAAGCCTGCTGAGGCTTTGTTTTCTTCCTGTTCTGATGCTCTTGAAACCACTTGCTCTAAGGTGCTTTTATGTTTTAACTCTTTATTTTATACTGGAGTATAACTGATTAATAATGTTGTCATAGTTTCAGGTGGATGGCAAAGGGACCCAGCCATACATGTGCGTGCTCATAAACAGCTGCATTCACATCGACACGTACGTGCATCCGTCCTCCCCCAAACTCCCCTCTCATCTAGGCTGGCTCTGCAGCCTTTAATAAAAATCATTTGAAACTTATTTTAAATAATAAAAATAGCTATTGCCTAGGTCCACCGCCAGAACAACTGAATAGAAACCCTTGGGATCTGGGGCTCTGTCTTGATATTTAAGCTCAGGCAACTCTACATGGGCACCAGGGTTGAGACCCATTACGGAAACACTCCGTTGATTCCTATTGCAGGGTGAGGGGTTGAGTGTCTTTCAGTTAAGGGGGCCTAAGCCCAAGGTGACTCCTGTGGCCCCGGAGGAGCATATCCAACCTTCATGCCGTCTCTCCAGGTGTGACCCTGGGGCCCTGTAACTGACTTAAATTCCCCCTGGCTTGCTTTGGTCTTTGTTGGAACAACAAAAGAATATGAAACACAAGGAGCAAGGGAGAAAATTTATGGGCATGGCCGTTTCCTGACCAGAAGACACTCTCCTCTGTTGAAGGAGGTTCTCAGAGAGCGTAACTTTGGGGCATCGCTATTTTTGCATTGGATTCTGGACGGGGATTGAAAGGCTTTTCTTTAGAGTTCAATCTTGCTGTCATTCACCAAAGCTTACCAGTTACCGAACACTGTGGTTCTCTTTTTGCTCTCTGAGTTGAAATTTATACCATCCTCCAAAAAGCATGCTGGACTATCAGATGTGTGCTGAAAATGTAGTTAGAGATGAGTCTGCTCTGCCCGGTGCCGGGAAAGGAATGGCCAACCCTCAGGGACCCGAGAGGTTGTGGCGATACCTGCGAGGTGTGCCCGCCTGGCCTTCCGACTGAGGCCGGTCGTTTACTGCAGGCAAATTTCAGAAAGCTCTCCTCCCGGGGTGGTTCTCATTGCTTTGAAGTGCTTCAGCTTGCTCTGGGGCCACGGAGGAGAAGACTTTCAAATACTTTTATGTGAACAGATTTTTCCGGTGGACCACAACTCACAGGAAAACCTGCTCACAGACCAAGTGTGGAACGTGATCGATGGGATGGGTGGAGAGAAGCTACCTCTGCTTAATTAGCCGTGGGCGGTGATGGACGGCGGGGGCCGATGCGGATGCGGCTGGGCTGCTGAATTTCAGACGGCTTAACGGTCGGGCATCATTCTTGTCTCCCAGACTTTGTCAAGGTCGCCAAGAGCACTTGCTGGAAAGCCTTTCCTGGAGAAAAAAAGGCAGATAACATACTCTGTCAGGCAGTAAAGCAGCCACTTAGAGACAGCACTTTGATTATATTCTTTGGAAGGAAGAAAGAATTGGCTTTCAACCACTCTCCCAAATTACTCACCTAAAGGGTGTAACGGTTAAAGAACTCTGTGTCGCCCTTGGTATTACGGCATTATTCGGCAATGCTAAATTAAAATAGGGTCATTGTTTTTTAAGTTTAATGAAAATAATTTGTAAACAGAATCGCTGGTTAGTTTCGTTGGAAGCGGCCCTGTGTGGTCTGTTGGCGCGGAGCGCAGGGCCCTGGGCACGCTTATCTGATTTGGCCGGAGGTGTTCTCACGATGGTTCAGCCGACAGAGCAGAGTCCCTAGACCGACTCTTTCTACTGGTTTCTTCTTGTTTTAAATTCTCCACTGACTCTGTCACAATGTTGCTTCTGTTTTACCTTTCTGGGTTTTTGGCCAGCTCCTCGACCGGGGGTCAAACCCGCACCCCCGGGCGGGAAGGGACAGGCACGCACTTCACTTCCCCCTCAACGTTTGAACCGTTGAGAGTAACCCTCTTGGCAGATGATGTATCTACAATCTCAACCTGGAAATCGCATCCTCATGCAAGAAGGCGTGTCCAGAAAACAGTCCCTGGGGTGAATCAGGGACTTGATCACGTTTCAGGAAATGGCTATCCGATCTGAGGACTCATTGGAAAGGGTCTTGTTAAGACAGCCAGTGGAAGGAGCTTCCTCCTTGGACTCTGCACGTTTAACAGTCGCCCCGGTTGACCCAGGAGCCAGGGAAGTTGAAGGCCAAGCTTCAGTAGGTTTGGGCGGAGCTGAAGAACTTGCTGGAAAAGTGACCATCAAACACCTCAGAAGCGTCCACACACTGTGACTCAGGCGCGGCATGAAAATGGTCTGGCGGAGCTTAGTTCTTAGGTTTGAAAGGGAAAGTGTCAGCGGCTCAGCCGTACTGACTCTTTGCGACCCGTGGCCGGCGGCCCCCAGGCCCCTCTGTCCATGGGGTTCTGCAGGAAGGACGCTGGAGGGGGTGCCATGCCCTCCTCCAGGGGATCTTCCCCACGCAGGGATCGAGCGCCGGCGCCCCGCATGGCAGGCGCGTTCTTCACTGTCTGAGCCACCTTGGAAGCCCAAATTCACAGGTTTGGGGAAGCCACTTTCTGATCCAAATGAGGGGGTTTGACGGTCTCCTTCCGCTTGCGCCGAACTTCCGGGACTTGCTGGACCACCTCGGGCAGCGTGTCTGCGCTCCGCAGGCTGTAGTTTCCGCAGGCTGACGACGCAGCAGCATCACTCCAGCCCCCCATTCCCTTAGATGATGGTTCTTGGCTTCCTGAAAAGAAAACACCTCCTCCAAAGCGGTCATTTTGCCGTAGAACTTGGGCCGGGTTCTCCTTCATCGCGGAATGATGCTGGGTGGACCTCTGCCCGTCAAAGGATCGAGCGTGAGTCTGAGATCATTTTAGCTGGGAAGAGAATGCGCTATTCAACTTGAATTATATTCGAGAACATTGGTGCTCTTTTAAGTAATTCTTCAATCTTTTTGAATAATTGAAGCTCACTTTGCAGCTATCTGCTTGTAACACTTTTTACCACGGTTAAGTATCTGTTTTTAATGAAAAGAGGGATAGCTTCAAGGTTTTTTTTTTTTTTTAATTTGTTGTTTATTTCTGGCTGTGCTGGGTCTTCGCTGCTGCCCACGCTCCGGGTGTCCTGTGCGGGCTCCTGGGGGCAGTGGCTTCTCTTACTGGTGACCCCAGGCTCTAGAGCACGCAGGCTAGGCGTTTGGCACACGGGCTTCAATGCCCTGCAGCGAGTGGCATCTTCCCAGACCCAGGATCGAACCCGTGTCCCCTGCATTCTTGACCACTGAACCACAAGGGAAGTCCAAGCTTTGGGACTTATATACCTGTGTCTTCAAATATTTCAGCACTTTCAGTAGATAGCTGCCATTTTCCCCCACCTGTGGGGAGACCCTAATTCACAGGAAGGGCCTCCCCTGTGGCTGCCAATGCAGGAGGCCCAGGTTCCGTCCCTGGGCTGGGAAGATCCCCTGGAGGAGGAGATGGCAGTCCACTTTAGCATTCTTGCTTGGGAAGTCCCATGAACAGAGGAACCTGGCAGGGTTGCAAAGGAGTTGGACATGACTTAGCGACTAAATAACAGCAAAGACACGGGACATCCATTTGAGGCTCGAAAGAGTACGGCTGTGTGGTTGAGATGGCAAATTGTGGGCTAAAGGATTCTGCAGAGCATGCTTGGTCGGAGAAAAGATTCAAGAGGATGAGAGTATACTTATGCAACAAAAATAAATCAGATATTTCTATGAGCCGGATCTTATTCTGATCTGGTGTTGGGGATATTGCTGCTGCTTGTTGCTAATAGAGTTGTACAGACTAAATCGGTGGTTCCTAAAATAAGTCCACGTGTATAGAAAAATGTACACTGTTTCATGGCAGGATGAGAAAAAACCACGATAAACCTATAACATGTCATTTTAAATCATAATCATTTATTTTGTATTTTTCTTTTATTGTTAAAAACATTCTCTTCCATAAAATGATGCTGATGACTGATGGCAGGATGTCGTTGTTTCAGTGATTGCTTTGATTATTGTTTCCATGTCCTCATTGAATGAATCAGTAAACTGACAATATTGTATCAGTCCCAATCAATTTTTCAAATTGGTGTGAAAAATCCTAAAAATCATGAACCTCTGGATTAAGTTTTTAAAATGTTGATAAAATAGGTGACATGTTTTGATTAAGTAGACCCACATCAGGAACCCTGCATTTTTTTAATTGTGTAACTTTTTATTTTGTATTGGAGTGTAGCCGATTAACAATGTAATAGTTTCAGGTGAACATGAAGGGGCTCAGCCACACACCCACGTGTGTCCGTTCTCCCCAGACTCCCGTCCCATCCGGCTGCGACATACCACTGAGCAGAGGCCCCTGGGCCACAGGAGGGTCCTCGCTTGCTGTCCGTTTCAAATACAGCAGTGTGTCCAGGCCCATCCCAAGCCCCCTGACTGCCTGTCTCACGGCAACATAAAGGGACGTTGCACTTTGAGAATCTGTGAGCCACGCAGAGAAGTCTGGTCCTCAGAAAACCTGATTATGTATCAGCTCATTTGTTGAGAGATGAAGAAAGAAGAACCAAAGTCAGGTGGAAGGATCACAGGAGGACCGGGCCCTGTTCCTTGTATTTATAACCTCTCCATTCCTCTCACCCAAGTGCCCAGCTTCCAGGTATTTTTGGCTTCCATTTGTTCCTAATTCATGTACTCTGCTTCACGGCCTTTTCTCCAGTGCTATTTTTACTGTTCGATTTTAGTAAACAAGAATGTACTTTTCAAGGGTTTCTTTCAAAGGTTACTCTCTGGACTGGTTTTCCAAGGGTTTCTTTCAAAGGTTACCGTCTGGACTGGTTGTCTCTGGCTGTTTAGCAAATTGCCTCCAACTTTAGCTGCTTAAAGCAGCACCTGTTTATTTCTCTGCAGTTTCCGTGGTTCAGGCAGGCTGGGCTGGGTCCCTCGTCAGCCAGGGCTGGGGTTTCATCTGAAGTCTCAGCTGGGGAACGGTCCACCTCCAGGCCTCCTCCCTGGCTACCAGAAAGATTTAATTCCAAGTAGGCTGTTGGACAGACCTCATTGCATTCTTCCTAGGTATTGACCGGACGTCAGCCTCAGTTCCTTGTGGCCTTCTCCACTGTGGCAGCTGGCTTCCTCAGGGACAGCAATCAAGCATCTGTTAGGAAAGAGAAAGTTACTGTCTTTTGTAACCTAATCACAGAAGTGAGCTCTCATCACCTTTGCTATATTCTATTAACTAGAGAAATGGTAAAGAGTCAGCCTGCCGATGCCGGAGATGTGAGAGACACAGGTTTGATCCCTGGGTAGAGAAGATCCCCTGGAATAGGAAATGGTAACCTACTTCAGTATCTTGCCTTGAAAATTCCATGGACAGAGGAGCCTGGCAGGCTACAGTCCATGGGGTCACAAAGAGTTGGACTTGACTGAACAGGCACGCAGGCAAGGGACTAAGACCCCACAAGCTGCAAAGCACAATGCCGTACTAGTCAGACGCAAGCCGTAGTCAACTCCAGACGAGACGGTTACACGAGAGGGCAAAGCACCAGGGTGTGGAGCTCATTGTGTGGAGCTTCAAAGTCTCAGCGCCACGCTCTATCGCGCCTCCTTAATCCTGTTTTCCTTATACCATGTGCTGCCACTCCCTACATGAGAGGTGGATACGTAGGTCAAGGTCGTATCAAAGCGAATCTCATCTGTAATGGATGATCATTTCTTCTAATAACAATAAGTTCATAACAACAATTCACTAAGAGAAGACTTTAAGACGATGAATTAAAACACGTATGTGCTGGACTGAACTGACGGTAGAAGCGTCTATCGGCCGAGCCTTTCGCTACCGCATTCTCTCACCTTCCCTCACGTATCAGGGACTTGCTGCACAATAAGGGCTTCTCGGAGTCCTTCGTCTACCAGATCCCTTTTTCAAGAGTAACTGTGCATTTCAGAACGCTGCCTTGATCTCCACTGCTTTGTGGCAGTTGAACTAAGGGACTGTTTAAGAAGTGGCCATCGAGCAAGTTCACACTAATTTGCTATAAATTGTTAGGACAGCATGTCAGCTCTTGAGATCATAGACTTTAAATGCAGATGCCTCAATCGTATGCACATTGCTTATGTTAGAAGAAAGGAGTATAGAATTTTAATGCAAGTGGTTAAACATGATCTTCCAAAGAGAACACTGTCACTCAGGGATAATTAATTAGCTTTTATAAAAAGAAAGGTTAGTTAAACAAGTTAAACAGCACTACAAGATGTAATTTGTGAATTCTGGACTCTGTTAATTACACCATTAGAATGTGTGTTTCCCTGTCATGAGAACATTTTCTGTAATTTTTGCTCTGTAATTCAAAATTTATTCTAGGGATTAATTCAAGAATCAGAACACTGCCAGTGTTGAACATAAAGAAAATGCTGTGAAATAGCCAGATATTTGATTTAGCATTTCTTCTGTGGCCAAACATGTGGTTTATTTTGTCCATGCATGGAAATTATTTAACTTAATAGCACAGTAAACATTTAGAAAAACATTAATATTTGATCACAAAGTTATATTATTATTATAATATCTTTCTTTTCAAAATACATTGGCTTATAGCCTCTTGTAGAATTACTGGTTTGAGACCAAAATGGGGGGTAAATTCTCAGCATATGTCCTAAAGTAGAAAGGAGATATCAGTCGTATTTAAGAGTTTTAGAGGCTAAAGCTAAAACGAAAACAAAAACACCACTTTGATTATTTAGAACTTTGGAACAATTACTATAATAATAATTATGTTTACTTATTTATTTTTAATCTTTTAAGTTTATTTTTGGCTTTGCTGGACCTTTGTTGCACAGTCTTTCTCCAGTTGCAGTGAGCGGGGCTCCTCCCTGAGCGGGGCTCCTCCCTGAGCGGGGCTCCTCCCTGAGCGGGGCTCCTCCCTGAGCGGGGCTCCTCCCTGAGCAGGGCTCCTCCCTGAGCGGGGCTCCTCCCTGAGCAGGGCTCCTCCCTGAGCAGGCCTCCTCCCTGAGCGGGGCTCCTCCCTGAGCAGGGCTCCTCCCTGAGCAGGGCTCCTCCCTGAGCGGGCCTCCTCCCTGAGTGGGGCTCCTCCCTGAGCAGGCCTCCTCCCTGAGCAGGGCTCCTCCCTGAGCGGGGCTCCTCCCTGAGCAGGGCTCCTCCCTGAGCAGGCCTCCTCCCTGAGTGGGGCTCCTCCCTGAGCGGGCCTCCTCCCTGAGCAGGGCTCCTCCCTGAGCAGGCCTCCTCCCTGAGTGGGGCTCCTCCCTGAGCAGGCCTCCTCCCTGAGCAGGGCTCCTCCCTGAGTGGGGCTCCTCCCTGAGCGGGGCTCCTCCCTGAGCGGGGCTCCTCCCTGAGCGGGGCTCCTCCCTGAGCAGGCCTCCTCCCTGAGCAGGGCTCCTCCCTGAGCAGGCCTCCTCCCTGAGCAGGCCTCCTCCCTGAGTGGGCCTCCTCCCTGAGTGGGGCTCCTCCCTGAGCGGGGCTCCTCCCTGAGCGGGGCTCCTCCCTGAGCGGGGCTCCTCCCTGAGCAGGGCCTCCTCCCTGAGCAGGCCTCCTCCCTGAGCGGGGCTCCTCCCTGAGCGGGCCTCCTCCCTGAGCGGGGCTCCTCCCTGAGCGGGGCTCCTCCCTGAGCAGGGCTCCTCCCTGAGCGGGGCTCCTCCCTGAGCGGAGCTCCTCCCTGAGCGGGGCTCCTCCCTGAGCGGGGCTCCTCCCTGAGCGGGGCTCCTCCCTGAGTGGGGCTCCTCCCTGAGCGGGGCCTGCTCTCTGGTTGCCGGGCAGTAGCTTCTCTCATGGAGCAGGCTCCAGGCGTGTGGCCCTTACCAGCTGTGGAAAGAGGCTGCCTGTAAACGGCGCCTTCTCTTGTTGCAGAGTGTGGTTCTCTAGGGCATTCAGGCATCAGCACTTGTGGCCCACAGGCTCAGTACTCATGTCACGTGGGCTTGGCAGCTCCTCGGCATATGGGACCCTCCTGGACCAGGGTGGGACCTCTGCCCATGCCCTGGCGGATTCGTATGGATGGCACCGCCAGCAAAGCCCCTGCATGCTTTTTCTCTGTAACATCTTTGTTGAATTTGTTGCAATATTGCCTCTGTTGTTTACATTCTGGTTTTTTGGTTGCCGGATGTGGGATCTTAGACCCCCAACCAGGAATCAAAGCCGCACCTGCTGCGCTGGAAGGTGAAGTCTTAACCATCGGACAGCCAGGGAATTCCCATCAATGTGCTTTAATAATGAAAAACGGGCTCAGCCGAGATGGTTGGATGGCATCGCCGACTCAAGAGACGCGAGTTTGAGCAAACTCCAGGAAACAGCGAGGGGCGGGGGAGCCGAGCCTATGAGGGATGTCACGCGGGGTCTCTCCTCTGCTTTCTTCACTTAGTGTGACACTCTCTGGGCCCACCCACGTTGCTGCACATGGCGCTCTTTGAACGGGCTTCGTTCTTTGAACGGCTGAGTGACATTCCAGGGTTCCCATGCGCCCTGTCTCCCTTGTCCATTCCCCTGTGATGGGCATTCAGCTTGAGGCCGTGACCCGGCTACGTAAACCGTGCTGCGGTGAGCATGGGAGTGCACGTGCCCTTAGGGCCGTGTTTTCCCGTGGACCTGGGCCCGAGGTGGGACTGCAGGGGCGTATGGTAGCTCTGTTTTTACTCTTTTAAGGGACGTCCATACTGCCGTCCACAGCGGCTCTACCAACGTACATTCCCGCCAACATGCAAGAGCGTTCCCTTCTCTCCCCACCTTCCCCAGCATTTATTGCTTGTGGATTTTTGACGATGGCCGTCCTGCCTGGTGTGAGGTGATACCTCACTGTGGTTTCAAGTTGCATTTCTCTAATATTGGTGACGCTGAACATCTTCTCACGTGCTTCTTGGCCAGCTGCGTGTCTTCTTTGGAGAAATGTCTATTTAGGTCTTCTGCCCATTTGTTGATGGGTTTGTTTGCTCTGAGGCTGTTAAGCATCATGTGCTGTTTGTAAATTTTGGAGACTGATCTCTTGTAGATCACACCATCTGCAAATATTTTCTCCCAGTCTGTGGGCTGTCTTTTCAGTTTGACTGGGAACTAGTCTTTGTTAACTGAAAGGTCTGCTAGACTCAAGACTCACCATCAGAGACACTTGTTAAAAACGTGTTTATTTGGTTGTGTCAAGTCTTAGCCACGGCACTCGGGGCGCGCTGGTGCAGCGCCGACACTCTGACAGTGGCTCCCGGGCTCAGCTGCCCTGCAGCACATGAGCTTTCAGTTCCCCGGACAGGGGTCAAACCTGCTTCCCCTGCCTTAGAAGATGGATTCTCAACCATAGGACCACCAGCTGGACACGGTTCAGTTCAGTTCAGTCGCTCAGTCATGTCTGACTCTTTGCAACCCCACGAACCACAGCACGCCAGGCCTCCCTGTCCATCACTAACTCCCGGAGTCCACCCAAACCCATGTCCATCGAGTCAATGACGCCATCCAACCATCTCATCCTCTGTCATCCCCTTCTCCTCCTGCCCTCAATCTTTCCCAGAATCAGGGTCTTTTCCAATGAGTCAGCTCTTCGCATCAGGTGGCCAAAGTATTGGAATTTCAGCCTCAACATTAATCCTTCCAATGAACACCCACAACTGATCTCCTTTAGGATGGACTAGTTGGATTTCCTTGCAGTCCAGGGGACTCTCAAGAGTCTTCTCCAACACCACCGTTCAAAAGCATCAAATCTTCGGCACTCCGCTTTCTTTATAATCCAACTCTCAGATCCATACATGACTACTGGAAAAACCATAGCTTTGACTAGACAGACCTTTGCTGACAAAGTAATGTCTCTGCTTTTTAATATGCTGTCTAGGGTGGTCATAACTTTCCTTCCAAGGAGTAAGCGTCTTTTAATTTCATTGCTGCAGCTTGGTGACAAAATCATCAATGGCCAAGACGGAACTGCAGTGGAATGACTGAGGATTTGAGACAGCTGTGTGCTGGGCTTAGTCGCTCAGTTGTGTCCAACTCTTGGGACCCCTTGGACTGCAGCCCACCAGGCTCCTCTGTCCATAGGATTCTCCAGGCAAGAATACTGCTGTGGGCTGCCATGCCCTCCTCTAGGGATCTTCCCAATCCAGGGATTAAACCCTCATCTTCCACATTTTGGGCAGATTCTTCACCATCTGGGCCACCAGGGCAGCCCTCCGAGAGCTTTAGGGCACTGCAACCTGGAACGTCCATCATTCAGGCCTGTTCACTGGTAAGCTCGCAGAGCTGGGGGGAGTTTGTACTGACTCCATGTACTTAGTGCGTGCAAGGAATTTTAAAGAATCCAAAAATAAATTTGACATCACATTTGCCCTCATGATGACTAGACTAGCTTTTGTGAAATAAAAATTGAGTAATATGACATTGTTCAAGCAGAGAGGTGTGAACAAATGCTGTCAGCATTAATAGGAGGGAGACGATTGGAAATACATCTTGTCAGGAAGGCTTCTTGGAAGGAAGAGAAGTTAAATTTGGTATTCAGTGAATGAAGAGACTGTGAATTCCTCGGGTGGAAGGTGGTACTGCTCACCATCCCCACTTACCACATTCGCCTGTTTTAGGATAAGTTTCGGGGCTGGGTACTGTGGCAGCCGGTCCGCAGGGGTCCCAGCGTCTAGGTGTTCACACCCTCATTATGCCAGGTTTGGTGTGTGAGCGACAGAACCCTGGTGAGGTGGTAGCGTGGGCTTCCCGGGGGCCACTGGTGATAAAGACCGCGTCCTGCCAATGCAAGAGACACAAGAGTACAGGCCCATCCCTGGGTCAGGATGGTGCCCAGAGGAGGGCATGGCAGCTGCAGCAGTGTCCTTGCCTGGAGAGTCCCATGGACAGGGAAGCCTGGTGGGCTGCAGTCCACGGGGTCCCAAGAGTTGGACACGACTGAGTGCCCGAGCACACAGGGTCACAGGCCCACCCAAGAGCGCCTTTCACTCTCACCGCCCCCACTGCCTCCCCGCTTGCTCAAGCCAAGAGCTGCCCTAGTGAGCCATGTCAGAGGCTACCATTAGCCAAGCCTTTGGACGACCACAGGCCCGCTGACAACTTGGCTGCAGTTTCCTTAGAGACTCCAAACCGGAACCACCCAGCTCTGCTGTTCCTGGAGACATGACCTCGGAAACTGCATGATTTAAATGTCTATTTTTTTATTCTTTTAAGTCACTAAGTTTGGGATAAATGCCTACTACTAAGTCAAGTATGGGCTTCCCAGGTGGCACTCGTGGTAAAGAGCCCACCTCCCAAAGCAGGAGACTCGAGACTTGAGTTCGATCCCTGGGTTGCGAAGATCCCCGGCAAACCCACTCCCGTGTTCTCGCCTGGAGAGCCGCATGGACGGAGGAGCCTGGCGGCTACAGTCCAGGGGGTCGCAGAAGAGTCGAACAGGACTGAAGCAACTTGGCACGCATGCACGCAGATCAAGTACATCTTGGCCATAAAATAAAACTGATCGGAAAAATTAGAATCTCCTCTTCCTAAAACTCTTCAGGCACAAGGAAAGCTTGCGTAATGTCTAGGAAGACCTGCTTTTGGCTGCTAAGATCTGTTGTGAAGCTAATGCGATTGCTATCCACCTAAGCCAGGATGTCAGTGAATATTTGTGGGAAATTATTTTAAAACAGTGCAGATACATGAGCAAAACTGAAGAGCAGTCAAGATTCTTTGGGTCTTCATATCCTTTTCCAGGTTAATAATACCAACAAATACCAATAAAGCAATAACAGCTCGATAATAACTGCCATTTATTTAGAACTTAGAATGTTGTATGAATAATACAATGTCTTATTTCATCCTCAAATAATTCTGTGAAGAAAGTGCTATCACTCTTATTATTTATGTCAGGAAGGCAAACACGAGTCTGTGCAGCGGCTCCCAAACTGAAATTCATCTTTGAAATATTCCCTGAAAAAGGCAGATTTGACTCATTCCACTTTTTAAGTGAAAAAAAAAAACTGAGTCACAGAAAAGAAGTCGTTTTAAATAAATTTCCCAAGGATGCATTTATTTAATAAGCTGCTGAGCTAGAATTTGAACCCAAGAATCTATATAATCCAGAAATCTATATAACTGCAAAATCTCACTCTCTTTCCACTGTGTCGTACATAGCAAAAGCAACTGATCAGCGATAAAGATGTTTGTTGAAATAAACATACATCACATAAAAAATACAGGTACAAATAAGATCATGGTGACACCTGCCTTAGGCCAATTGTGTTTATATGCAGGTGTATGGTCTTTGGAGTCTCAAAGACATGTGGGATAAAAATATTTTGGCGATTTCTCTTCCTGCTCTCATTTCTAGGTATTTTGGCATTTGAGATGGAGGGTGGGGGAATCAAGGATTTTTCTCAAAATGACAGAAAACGGATCATTTGCATGGGGAATGCCAGCTGGGGAGAAGGGAACATACGCTTATATTCAGGAAAAGTTTCGCAGGATGTAAAAAGAAACCATCTGCTTTTTCTTTTTGTTCTTGTTTAAGAACAGCTTGTGTTTGCAACTCACAATTTAAAACATGGTAATAACCTACAGGACTTTGTGAAGCATGAATCGTGCGGCTTTTTTGGTTTTTGTTCCCCCTCATTTTCCCCTGCTTATTTTTTTCCAACTCTGTTTGCAGAAAGCAGAATGCAAAGAAGATATTTGCATGTTGCAACTTGGATAATAAGATTCTTCTGATCAGGGCCTGAGTCTGCCTTTTTCAAAGTGTTTCCTGGGCATTCCTGGATCCTGCAGTGAAATCCAGACACGATGAACCAAAGCTTTGCTCAGCTTTGCTGTAAGAGACACCCTAGGCTGAGACCGGGGCTCAGGGGCCTCCTGCTCATCCCCGGCAGAGAAACATCCCTGCGACCTGGCTTTATCTGCTCGGGCACCTGGTAGGGACTTGGAAATCGTTTTTGAAAAAAAAAGTCAGCCTTATCCGTTTGCTCTTCTCATTAGCAGTCGTCTCAGTGGCTTTGATGTGCACCTCCACTCCCTCCTGAAGCCTTAATGACTCAGCTTCACCGCGGCTCAAGTGCAAACCAGCGCGTGAGCTTGCCTTTCACAGAAGGAAAGAAGGAAGGGCTCGTGGAGGTCCCAGTGGAAAGGCTCTGAAAGGTCTTTGGGGCTCAGCGATCAGGCGATATTAAGAAGTGGTTCAGGTCATTTAGACTCTCTGAGTGATAATCATGAACCTCCAACTTACTAACTCTGTGACCGAAGGAAGCTACGTAACCTCTCTGAATCTTAGTTGTTTGATTTTTTATCTACAATGTGGGAACAATAATGTCACCCACCTGCAAACGTCGTTACGAGGGTTCAGTGAGCTAATTAGAACATGTGCAGGATGGGGAAGCTCCAGTGAAAGAACCAGGACCCGTGGCAGGAAATGCCCCCGGAAACCCTTTCGTGGTTTCCTCACACACATGCACACAGTGAGGCGACATACAGGAATTCTTACATATCTGCATGTATACGGGGCTTCCCTGCTGGCTCAGAGGTTAAAGCGTCTGCCTGCAATGCAGGAGATCCAGGTTCGATCCCTCGGTGGGGAAGATCCCCTGGAGGAGGAAACGGCAACCCACTCCAGTATTCTTGCCTGGAGAATGCCATGGAAAGAGGAGCCTGGTGGGCTACAGTCCACGGGGTCGCAAAGAGTCAGACACGGCTGAGCGACTTCACTTTCACTTTCATGTATATATATATGTATATATGTGCTAGTCACAAAGTTGTGTCTGACTCTTTGCAAACCTGTGGGCTGTAGCCCACCAGACTCCTCTGTCTATGGAATTCTCCGGGCAGGAGTACTGGAGTGGGTTGCCATTCCCTTCTCTAGGGGATTGTTCCAACCCAGGGATGGAACACAAGTCTCCTGCATTAGCAGGCAGATTCTTTACCATTTGAGCCCCCATGCAAGCCCACACAGATATGTATAAAATTACACAGAAATTTGTTAAACATCTCTCAAATAAGATGTTTAACTCTGTCCCAGAGTTTTTCAACCTCTTCCCTGCTGAGATTCTGAGCCACGTAAAGCTCAGTTGCAGGGCTTCTCTCATGCATTGGATACCAGTGGCCTCTCCTTCCCCTGTTATGATAACCAGAAATGGCTCCAGGTCAAATGTCTCTGTGTCAAATGTGCCCTGGGAGTCAGAATCGCCTGATACAACCAACCTAACTGATCTTGCCCAGTGTTAAAATCACCAATATATGTGACCCCTTTTGCTGCTGGGTTTTAAAGTTTGTGGCCCCGCTGCAGGAGCTTAGTCCTCAAGCAGGGATCGAACCCCTGGCCCCGCAGTGGCAGCCCAGAGTCTGAGCCGCTGGACGACCTCCAGGTCAAAACTGTTGACCCTGATTTCTGACGAGAAAAAAGCAAAAGATACACGAGGAATCACTGGACACCGCGGGAGGGAGACGTCTGCGGGTCCTGCGTGTACTGAGGCCTCAGGGAGCAGACTCAGACTTCAGGCTTGGCAAATAGCCCCGGTAAGTGCTGACGTGCTAAATTTATTTGAAAGGCGTCACTGCACACTCACAGGCAGTAAGTCCTCAGTTTCGTGTCTCTTTATATGGATCTCCTTTAAACTGAGATACTGTCTTGTTTCAAGAGCATGTGTGTGGATCGACTTACGGCCTGCGGGCTCGTCGCTGCGGCCCCAGACTTCTCTGACTGCCAAGAGCAGGGGCTGTTCTCTGCTGCCGTGCCCAGGCCTCTCGTGGCGGTGGCATCCCTTACTGTGAGCACAGGCTCTCGGGTGCGTGGGTCTCAGCAGCCGCGGCTCGCGACCTCAGCAGCTGTGGCCTGAAGGCTCTAGAGAGCAGGCTCAGTAGCTGTGGTGCTTCGTTGCTCAGTGGCATGTGGGGTCTTCCCAGGCCAGGGATCAAACACCTGTCCTCAGCACGGGCAGGTGATTTCTTACCGCTGTGCCACCAGGGAGACCCCGAGATGGCATCTCATGATTTGATGGTAGATGGCAGGGCTTCCCAGGTGGTGCTAGCGGTGAGATCCCGCCTGCCAGTGCAGGAGACGTGACAGACACCGGTTTGATCCCTGGGTCGGGACGATCCCCTGGAGGAGGGCACGGCAACCCACTCCAGTACTCTTGTCTGGAGAATCCCAGGGACAGAGGAGCCTGGCAGGCTGCAGTCCATGGGGTGGCAGAGAATCAGACAGGACCGAAGTGACTTAGCTCGCAGGGGTCGATGGCATAGCTCAAGCACATAGGCCAGACTAGTGAGTATTCTTTTGAATTGCAAGTATCTGGGGAAAAATGCAAGGGTTAAAGCTATCTTTGGAGCGATTTTGAACGTTTTAGTGTTTTCCCATTGATTTTTTGAAGTGGCAGCAAAACCTTATCAGCTGTGGATATTAGCGCAACATTCACTAATCTTTTTCAGAGGTTTTTAAAAAATGAATTATCAAAGTCCCATTCATCAAATAGTTCACATTATTTCTATTTATTTACATCTTTCCAAGTATCTGACCGACTCGTCAAATTCAAGAGTTACAGACGCAAGATTTTACTTCCTTTTGTTTCTCAGCATTTAAATGAATCATCTTATGCAATGTAAACAGTAGCACAACTGCAGTCCAGATGATCAGATGTTTCCACACTTGACTCAGTGTCTCAGCTGCAAAAGCATAGCAGCGACGGATGAAATAACAGGCAGGATACACTGAGAAGGACATGGCTGTGCTTGGGAACAGGTTACGCCTTTTTCAAGCTACACTGCTGGTCTGGAAGCAGGCAGCCCCACTGGTAGGATGTTGCCTATAGGTAACTGAGTCGGTGTGTATACCAGCTCGGTTGCTTCAGTCGTATCCATCTCTGTGATGCTATGGACTGTAGCCCACCAGGCTTCTCTATTTATGGGATTCTCCAGGCAAGAACACTGGAGTAGCTTGCCATTTCCTCCTCCAGGGGATCTTCCCAACCCAGGTATCAAACCCATGTCTCTTAAGTCTCTTGAATTGGCAGGCAGATTCGTTACCCACTGAGCCATCTGGGAAACCCCAGCTGAGTCAGAGAACTCAGCATTGTTTAGAGGCAAGAGCTAGGCTGGGTTGGGGACACTCTGGGAAGAAACTTAAAAAGAAACTGCACGGATTGATGCCAGGGGCTAAGACATTCAGAAAGCTGAAGACCTAGGGAAATATGAGACTTCGTTTCCAAGGCTGCAGACTCAGCCTTGAAACCAAGAACAAAATCTTCCCAACTCAGTGGTTGGATATGGAATATCCTCATTGTCTCTACAGATGCAGAGTCTCAAATTGCCATCGAAAGACAAACACTAGACTGGAAAGTCAGTTCAGTCACTTAGCTGTCTCTGACTCTTTGCAGACTCCATGGACTGCAGCACGCCAGGCCTCCCTGTCCATCACCAACTCCCTAAGCTTGCTCAAACTCATGTTCATCGAGTCAGTGATGCCATCCAATCATCTCATCCTGTCATCCCCTTCTCCCACCTTCAGTCTTTCCCAACATCAGGATCTTTTCTAAGGAACCAGTTCTTCACATCACGTGGCCAAAGTATTGGAGTTTCAGCTTCAGCATCAGTCCTTCCAATGAATATTCAGGACTGATTTCCTTTAGGATGGACTGATTGGATTTCCTTTCAGTCCAAGGGACTCGCAAGAGTCTTCTCCAGCACCACAGTTGAAAAGCATCAGTTCTTCAGCACTCAGCTTTCTTTATAGTCCAACTCTCACATCCATACTTGACTACTGGAAAAACCATAGCTTTGACTAGATGAACTTTGTTAGCAATGTCTCTCCTTTTTTATATGCTGTCTAGGTTGGTCATAACTTTTCTTCCAAGGAGCAAGCATCTTTTAATATCATGGCTGCAGTCACCAGCTGCAGTGATTTTGGAGCCCAAGAAAGTAAAGTCTGCCACTGTTTCCACTGTTTCCCCATCTATTTCCCATGGAGTGATGGGACCAGATGCCATGATCTTCGTTTTCTGAACGCTGAGCTTTAAGCCAACTTTTTCACTCTCCTCTTTCACTTTCATTAAGAGGCTTTTTAGTTCCTCTTCCCATTCTGCCATAAGGGTGGTATCATCTGCATATCTGAGGTTATTGATATTTCTCCCGTCAATCTTGATTCCAGCTTGTGCTTCTTCCAGCCTGGCATTTTGTATGATGTACTCTGCATAGAATTTAAATAAACAAGGTGACAATATACAGCCTTGATGCACTCCTTTTCCTATTTGGAACCAGTCTGTTGTTCCATGTCCAGTTCTAACTGTTGCTTCCTGACCTGCATGCAGATTTCTCAAGAGGCAGGTTAGGTGGTCTGGTATTCCCTTCTCTTTCAGAATTTCCCACAGTTTATTGTGATCTGCACAGTCAAAGGCTTTGGCATAGTCAATAAAGCAGACATTGATGTTTTTCTGGAACTCTCTTGCTTTTTTGATGATCCAACAGATGCTGGCAATTTGATCTCTGGTTCCTCTGCCTTTTCTAAAACCAGCTTGAACATCTGGAAGTTCATGGTTTACGTATTGCTGAAGCCTGGCTTGGAGAATTTTGAGCATTACTTTACTAGTGTGTGAGTGAGTGCAATTGTGCAGTAGTTTGAGCATTCTTTGGCATTCCCTTTCTTTGGGATTGGAATGAAAACTGACTTTTTCCAGTCCTGTGGCCACTGCTGCATTTTCCAAATTTGCTGGCATATTGAGTGCAGCACTATCACAGCATCATCTTTTAGGATTTGAAATAGCTCAGCTGGAATTCCATCACCTCCACTAGCTTTGTCCATAATGATGCTTCCTAAGGCCCACTTGACTTCCCATTCCAAGATGTCTGGCTCTAGGTGAGTGATCACACAATTGTGGTTATCTGGGACATTAAGATCTTTTTTGTATGGTTCTTCTGTGTATTCTTGAAACTCAGAGGATTCAGTCAAAAAGTAAACAAAAATTTGTGTCGGTGTGTGTGTGAGAGAGAGAGAGAAAGAGAAGGAGGGAGAGAGAGACCACAGATAAATAGTGAAAAATATAAAAAGAAAACAATCTGTCCCATCCTAAGGTTTGGTATGATGTCCAGTGAGCACAGATGTGCAAGTCAGAATGGTTTAGAAACCAAGCACGTTAAGTTATCTAGTGCCGAGAAGCTGCAGAATAAGCAATTAGAACATTGACCTCGCCTGGAAAACCCTAGTTTAAGACGCCTTCTGGCCCTGGAGTGCATCACATGCCTGCTTACAGTGCCTCGCGTCGATGCAGCTTATGTTTTTACCACGTGTTTTGGAAACTCAAAGAAATAAGGACAGAAACTATGTCCACAAGGAACTATAAATCTATAGGAAACTATAAAAGAAAAACAAGCAGCAATGAAATAAAAGTGGCAATCAAATAGAAATCTTAGCGGTGAGAAGCATCATCATTTAAATAAGGCATTCATTAAATAGCTGGAATATAGAGCGGACATTGTTGAAAGAATTTGGCCAGTATAATATTGTGATTCTACAGTACAGAAGAAGTTATGAAAGGCCAGTAAGGTGTCATGAAGGCTGAGAGGCTCCAGCGTGCATTAGAGGGTGTTTTGTTTTAAGGGCAAACTCATGATTTTCATACAGACGCAGCATGAACACAAGTTAAAGACTGGGTTTAGCTCATTATTAATGAGGAAATCTGTACGATGTTACAACTGTTTTGAAGAAGTTAAAGAAGGATAAATTTATACCGAGTTAAAGGAATGTTGAAATAAATTTACAAATAGACAATGCAAAAGAGGGTTATTTTAAAACAGATTTGAGGTTCATGCCTGGGTCAGACTTTCTCATATCTGTAGATGCTCTGTTTCAGGGATGGCAGATTAGGCTCAGAGACTGAGTTTGTCTTTGCCACCAGCTTATTTAACATAAGTTCACAGCAAGATTCATAAGAATTTTACAAGCTAATAGCAGATAAAGTCTCTTAATAATCCAGGAGAGAAACAGCATACTCCAAACAAATGGTAAATGGCTGGTCTTGTTGGTTCAGGCAAGGGAAGATGAGAGGAAAAGAGTCCGGAGTCAGCTCGAGTGCACCTTTGCAGGAGTCAGTACAGGGACCGAGGGTTTGACTGACCGAGAGCGGACTCACAGCGGCCGCTGCAGGAAGGAAGGTCCCTTGTTGTTAGACCTTGGTTACTAGGGAACCCGGGGCCATGCTGGTCTGCAGAGTGGGCACTCTGGGGGTTATCACTCCAGGAACCAATGCAAAGCCACTGCCTATGAAGCTCCCCCGAGGCAGGTGCAGAGGTCCTTTCTCTTCCTGAAGCTGCTGATCGGTCTAACGTCACCACCTGCCAAGAGTGACCTCGTCACCACAGGAGAAGTGTCTCGGGATCTCCCCACGGCCACGTCAAGGGTGATTTTTGCCAAGATGCACACTCCCAGACACTCCTCACATGTCCCCGCACGCACACTCCATTACCTTTCCACGGCTGCATCTCCACCCGCTCTTGTCAAGACGCCTCCAGAACTGGGCTACTTGTCAACCATCTTGACAAGACTCCTCTCATTCTGAAATCAACTTTACCTCAAAGAGCAGCTTCTTATTTGGCTTATTTTGTGTTGTCTTTGCAGAGAAGGCAATGGCACCCCACTCCAGTACTCTTGCCTGGAAAATCCCATGGACGGAGGAGCCTGGTAGGCTGCAGTCCATGGGGTCGCGAAGAGTCGGACATGACTGAGTGACTTCACTTTGACTTTTCACTTTCATGCATTGGAGAAGGAAATGGCAACCCACTCCAGTGTTCTTCCCTGGAGAATCCCAGGGGCGGGGGAGCCTGGTGGGCTGCTGTCTCTGGGGTCGCACAGAGTCAGACATGACTGAAGCGACTTAGCAGCAGCAGTGTTGTCTTTGTCATAAATAAGTGGATTAAAACAACTTAAGTCATAAACAAGTAGATCTGAAATCATATCAAACCAGCACCAGGCACAGGGATTCTTTCCCATCACTGTTACTCACAGTTGCAGGGTTGCTGTGCCGTGCTCAGCCACTCAGTCATGGCCGACTCTCTGGGACCCCCTGGACCATAGCCCCCCAGGCTCCTCTGTCCTTGGGATTTCCCAGGCAAGAATACTGGAGTGGGCTGCCATGCCCTCCTCCAGGGGATCTTCCTGACTCAGGCATCGAACCTGTGTCTCTTGGGTCTCCTCTGTTGGCAGGCGGATATTTTATCATTGGCACCACCTGGCCTGGATGTCAAGTTGTGAAGCAGCTCAAAGGCAAGGAAAGGCTGGAACCAGATAACGCAGGAGAGTGTGCTCAAAGTCAGGGGTCGGCACTGCAGTCTTTGGCACAATCCAGCCTCCAGTTTCAACGGAACATGCCATGCCTGCCGTCTGCCTGTTGTCTATGGCGATTGTACGCTGAACGGCAGGGCTGACATGGTTGACAGAGCCTCTGACATAGTTACTGTTTAGACCTTTAGAAAATGTTAACCCACTCTTCTAAACAGGGCAGTGTTCCACGGAGAACCTTTTCTCAACATGAATAATAGAATTAAAAAAAAAAAATGGAGAGAGTGGTAAAGAAACAATACATTCTTTAGATAAATTGACATTTTCCCTAAAATTAAAACAGGACATCAGTCCTTAAACCAACATCTCACTCTGTGAACAAGCAGGTGCATAAAATGAGATCCACTCCACGTCGTCGTCAAACTCCCCTGGGGGCTCAGTGGTGAAGAATCCACCTGCATCGCAGGAGACACAGGAGGCGTGGGTGTGACCCCTGATTTGGGAAGATCCCCTGGAGAAGGAAATGGCAACCCACTCCAGTATTCTTGCCTGGGAAATCCCGTGGACAGAGGTGCCGGGGGCCAGCGTGAGGAACTCCGCCCATGGCAAAGGTCATGAGGAACGAGGCTTGGCATACGCAAAGGCGTGATCAAGCCTCAGGAAACCCCCTGTTCCCGAGCATCTAACCCCAAAGCCAGAGTCTGTTTTATGCTCTCACCTACACCTCTGACTTTACGGGGGGCTCTCCCCCATAACCGTTTCTCTCGGAGAAGGAGTAAACGTGCAGCTCCAAGGCAATAAAAATTCTTGGGCGTGACAAGAGTGTTTCAGCTTACGGACTCCTCTGAAGGTTATCTAGCCCACCTGTATAGGTTCGTCCGGCCACATGTGATTGTTTACAGCCTCCCAACCTGAGAGGCACGAGATGTTTTAGACTTACTAAAGGCAAAATCTTTTGGGGAGTTAGAAATTATTAGTATAGTGGGTTGGTTAGGAATTATATTGGTGAAGGGTTCTTCATTTGCTGTGTCAATAATTGCTGCTAATTCCCTGCTCTGGGTGGGACAAGGATGTCTCAGGTCAAACCTCTCTGCTGACAGACTAGCTTGTGTGACAGGATTATCCATACTCCTGCCACATGATTGTTTACTACCTCTCAACCATAAACAGCACAGAGAGTTTTGGAGTATTTTGAGAGTCTTAATTAGCACAGGACTTTTTCTTGTTGTTGAGTCAATGATTGCCGCCAGGCCTCCATATCCTTAGGCACTTGAGAATATATTTATCAATGTATTTGGAATATAGCAAAGGAAATATAGTAGTTTGATGTTAGCAATACTAGACTTTTTGAGTTAATGGATTTTCTCTTTTGTAATAGATCACTGTACTTTGTTATAAATCGCTGTGTCCTTGCTATGTAAAAATGTAACTTTATCATAAGACTAAACAGATCTTAAGGGGAGCATTGGTGAAAGGATTTTCATTTGTTGGACTGATGTTTGCTGCTAAATCTCCATGTTCCCTACCCTTATAATGAATATAACTAGCATATAGGAAGAAATAAGGATTAACCTTTAAGCATATAGGAGAAATAAGTATTAACCTTTAAGACTAATCATGTTAACCTTGGGTTGAATAAATTCCTTTCTTGATTGTAACTCACTACACCCTCACCCTATAGGAATGTAACTTTATTTGGAGGGTGGTGCCTGGTTTAAGAAAAAACACCCTTGGAAGAAATAAGTTTTTTGGTTATCAGAAAGAAAGGATCATAAAATGTCAGCAGGTCTCACTCATGGCCAGAAGATGATGTAATATTCCTAAGACCTTTTTTATACATTTATGTGAAGCACCTGATTTTGATAAAGGTCAGGACTGCTGACCCCCACGTGACTCTGTATTCATCCCTATGTGTAACAAAAGGTATATAAGCAAACCCAAAAATAAAGAAATGGGATCAGTTTCCGGAAAGACTGATTCCCCCATGTCGCTTCTTTCTTGCTCCCATTTTTCTGGCTGAATTCCCATCTGGAGCATGGATACTATTCCACATAATCCAAGTGATTCAGCCTCTTTTTCTCCACTAATCTTCCGTTTCTAACACTATCCGTTTCTAATCTCTCTCTATCTGTGATTAAATATGTATTTTTCCAAAGACGCCGACTCCGTCCCCACCTTCGAATCACCCTGGATCCACCGGGGCTGGACCCCGGCACGGAGGAGCCTGGGGGGCTACCGTCCACCGGGCTGCAAAACATGGCTGAGCAACCAGCTAGCAGCATCAGACATGGCGCAGAAAAACTGCAAACGTTAACAGATGCGGGAAAAAAGTAAGAGAAGAGCATGTGCTGAAGGGAAAAAAAATGTTCACTGAGAGAGAATAAATTCTGAATCAGAACTATCATGGAAAAATATTTCACATGTATTATTTACCTGATCTTTTTAATTATTCTAGGAGCAGGTATTGGTCTTTAGCCATGAAGAAACTGAGTTCAAAGTTACACAGCTGGTAAATGGCAGAGCCAAGATGGAAACTCCGGTTTTGTGTTTTCAGAAACACAAACTTGGCCCCTCGGCTCTACTGCCTGTTATTATAAAAAATAGTTTATTTTTTAACCATGAGTAACACACACTTCTCAGTCAGGAAAGACGATGAGAAAAAGTCAGCTTGCTGATGCAGTTATATAGAGACTTTTGTAGCCAAGAAACAGACATGCAGAGGAGGGACCTGTCAGGATCCAAGCCCTGGGAAAAAGAGTTGCAGCTGGAGAAGGGAAGACAGAGGGGCGGATGGGTCTACAGACCAGGTGGGGCTTTGCAGGCTTTCAGGTCATGCTAAAGATCTCACAATATTCTAAGACAAATGAGAAGATATTGAAGTTTTAAAGCAGTGAGGGGGTAGGTGACTTGATCTAATTTGCATTGCAAAAAAAAAGCCTTTGGCATGATGACTGCCTTGGAGTTGGGCCAGAATGGATACAGGGAGACCAATTAGAAAGCTGCTGATATATAACAGCCAAGATGATTACATGCCCAAAGGGAGCTGCGAACCAAATAATGATGAGAACTTGCAGCGTTCAGACTGGAAGCGGAGATGTATAGGACACGGGCATGATTGTTTCCATATGGAATGCTGGTCTCTCTCCCTGGTGTGTTCTTTCATTTCTCTTCTACGGTATTTGGCCTTATTTGCAGACAGAATAAACCTCCATTGTTCTGGCTGCCTGAATTCCCGGAGCAAGCAAGCTCGGTGCTCCAATTGATTCTCCTTTTGTTCTTCCCGTCTGTGTGCTGTCTGCTTCTTATCTCCACTACAGCACTTTTCACACTGAATTACAATGTCTGATCACCTCCGCCTCACAGCCTTAGGAGGAGCCCTCAAGAGCGAAGGCTTCCTTTTAATCACCTTCGCACCCCTACTGCCTACCAGTGCTGCCCAGAAATGGCCTTTCCATACAAGCTGCTGAGAAACGGCCTTTCCATACAAGCTGCTGACAGGATGAGTGAGACTTGATTATGCGCAACAGATCATTTCTTCCGCAGTTTTAACTGCTCCCTTCACTTCCCTGTTCCCAGATCCATGCTAATTCCCAGCCTCCTGAGGAATTGAAAACCCTCTGAAATAACCCTGTTATTCATTTTGGTGTTGTTGAGTCGCTAAGTCGGAGAAGGCAATGGAACCCCACTCCAGTACTCTTGCTTGGAAAATCCCATGGACGGAGGCGCCTGGTGGGCTGCAGTCCACGGGGCCGCTAGGAGTCAGACACGACTGAGCGGCTTCACTTTCACTTTGCACTTCCATGCATTGGAGAAGGAAATGGCAACCCACTCCCGTGTTCTTGCCTGGAGAATCCCAGGAACGGGGGAGCCTGGTGGGCTGCCGTCTGTGGGGTCGCACAGAGCCAGACACGACTGAAGCGACTTAGCAGCAGCAGCAGCAGTCACTAAGTGCTGTCCGACTCTTCGTCACCCCATGGACTGCAGCCCGCCAGGCTCCTCTGCCCATGAGATTTTCCAGGCATGAGTGTTGAAGTGGGTTGCCATTTCCCTCTCCAGGGGATCTTCCTGACTCAGGGATCGAACCCACGTCTCCTACTTCTTCATTGCAAGTGGATTCTTTACCACCGAGCCATAAGTCAATACCGTTTCTCGCATGGAATATGTAGGGCATTGTAAATGTTTTGAATAGCACAAACACACTTGAATTCTGCTGAAGATATTATCTCCATATCTCCATGATAAACTAATTGTGTCTCTAGAAACATGTGCTGTTTATTTATTTTTCTGCACAACCTGTTCTTTGTGTGACTTGATCAATCTCTGTCTCAATTTTCTCTCTTAGAAATCAGAGATAACATTTATCCATCGTGACCGTTTTTATAAGGATAAACGAGACCATATGAGGTATGGTAGGTACAAAGCTATCAGCTCCCTTCTTTCACGGTTTACTGACTTTGGCCGTGCGGCCCTCACCGGGGGCTCTCCTCCAGCGGCACAGCCTCTGCAGCTCTGTGCGGCGTCTCGTTGCGGCGGCGTGTCCTGCTGTGGAGCGCGGGCTCCGACAGGTGCGCCTCAGCAGCTGTGGCTCACAGGCTCTAGAGCACAGCTTCAGAAGTTGTGGCAAGTGTGCTTAATTGCTCTGTGGCGGCGCGTGGGGCTTCCTGGATCGGAGACTGAGCCCGTGTCTCCTGCCTTGGCGAGCGGATTCTTTGCCGCTGAGCCTCCAGGGGAGCCGCCCTTCTTTTGCTTTTGTGTCCTCCACCTTTTTTTTTTTTTTTTTTTGTCCTCCATGTCTCCATCATGCCATGGATTACCTAAGTGGTTGGTTGTCCTTTTTAAAATTCTCTTTATTTTTGCTGCACTGAGTCTCTTCCAATGTTTGCTCAGGTTTACCTTGTATGTCTCTGGATAGAATAAAACAGAAGTGTTCTACTTCAAACACCATGAATATTTTGACTTCAAAAATGCCTCCCAAATTTTCCCTTGGGGAGGAAGTTCAATTCACTCTAATCTACCCATTGGTGCCTCTTTTCTGCTGTCATGAAAATCTGCAGATGGTCTAGAACTCCTTCCCTCCTCTCTCCTGTTAGATCGGAGGCATCATTACCCAGGAAAAGTGGGCAGTGCCAGCCTGGGGAAGAGCTGGAGACAGGGAAGCCCTTTACTGCAGGCACTGCTGTGCGGGGTTGGCATGTCTGAATTTAGGATCGGCAGATGCGTTTCTTTAATTGTCCACTTTGTGTAAATTTCCATTCTCCCAGCACATTTAATAGGCTATTATTTTGAGTCCCAGGTGAGAATTTTATACTCAAACGTTCAGTAGCAGCTTTGTGTTCTTTGTTGCTTTCGATTGTCATATGGAACCCCTTTTCAGGTAAACATTTTAATAAACACCCTTTGCCTGGGTGGTGATACAAAGTGAAGTGAAGGCATTAACAACCCTGCCTTTCTTTGCCTCGAACAGCTCGTTGGCACGTTGTCTGCCTTTGTTCTCAGGGTGTCTTATAAGGCGTTGGAGGGGCCTCACCCTCTGAGTTAGAATCTGGGTGTCTTCAGTTGCCTGGAATCTGTGTTCCTTCTAGCATTGTCTCGCAGACAGGGGAGGCAGAGGAGAAGGGAGGCTTTACACAGACACGGGATCAAGAAGACACTGGCAAGATTGCTAACTGAAATTGTTTAGGGCCGGGCTCCTCATGCTTTAATCTGTATGTGAATCACTAGCAATCTTGTTAAAATGCAGTCCCTCATTCAGTGGGTTTGGGGCCTCTGATGCTCCATGTCTAACACATCCAACAGGTCTAACATATTTAACACGTCTCTCTCTCTCAGCTTCCCACACAGCTCAGAACCTGCCTGCAATGCAGGAGACCCGGGTTCGATCCCTGGGTCAGGAAGATCCCCTGGAGGAGGAAATGGCAACCCACTCCAGTCTTCTTGCCTGGAGAATCCCATGGACAGAGGAGCCTGGCAGGCTACAGTCCATGGGGTAGAAAAGAGTCAGACACGATTGAGCCGCTGAGCATGCGTGTCCTCTTTTCATCTGTCAATATCTATCTGTCTATCGTCTAGCTACCTAGCTTTGATAATTACGGCAGCAAAGAGCCTTTTATTTTCCAGGTACGATCACGTGAGCGCTCCCAGGGCTTAGGATAGGGACATGCCTTTTGAGGGCCACCAGTCAGCTGACCCTAGGGAGCCTGTGCCTTCATGACCTCCGTAACGTCCCCTTCAAGCCAGCTGCCCCGCAGTTCCAGCCAGAACTTGCTCGTCTCACTTTGCTTTCATAGCTCACTCACCTTCGGCTGCACTGGGCCTCTGCTGCGCGCTGGCTTTCTCTCGCGGTTCTGGCGCGGGAGCCTCTGGTTGTGGGGCTTCTCCGGTCGGGAGTGCTGCGCTCAGGCATGGTGGCACATGGGCTTAGTGGCGCGTGGGATCCTCCCAGACCAGGCTGGAACCCGTGTCCCCAGCACTGGACCGCCGGGGAGGTCCCAACGGTGCTCACTTCACTCGCATGCTTAATGTACAGATGAGAGTGTTTGCGCCTGCTCACATATCAGGCCATCAGTGTCTGCTGACTGTCCGCAGAGAGTGAGGTGAGACCAGAGCGGAACAGAGTGTATCAACGCAGTGTTAAATTCAAAGAGCAAAGTAAATGGAGGAGGAAGGCGGGGGCGAGACTAAAATAAACACCAGAGGCAGTGGAAGCCAAGAAACCCTCAGAAGGAAGCAATCTACGGCTTCCATCCGAGTCTCTAAAAGGCACTCGGTTCACCCAAGGATCTGGTTAAACGCATGCGGCCTGGGATGCTGCGGTCTGGATGCTGCAGTCTGGGTGCTGTGGTCTGGAGGCTGTGGTCTGGGATGTTGTGGTCTGGGTGCTGCGGTCTGGGTGCTGCGGTCTGGGTGCTGTGGTCTGGATGTTGTGGTCTGGGTGCTACGGTCTGGGTGCTGAGGTCTGGATGCTGCGGTCTGGGTGCTGTGGTCTGGATGTTGTGGTCTGGGTGCTGCGGTCTGGGTGCTGCGGTCTGGAGGCTGTGGTCTGGGTTCTGCGGTCTGGGATGCTGCGGTCTGGGTGCTGAGGTCTGGGTTCTGCAGTCTGGGTGCTGCAGTCTGGATGCTGTGGTCTGGGTTCTGCGGTGTGGGTGCTGCAGTCTGGATGTTGTGGTCTGGGTTCTGCGGTCTGGGATGCTGCAGTCTGGGTGCTGAGGTCTGGGTGCTGCAGTCTGGATGCTGTGGTCTGGGTGCTGAGGTCTGGGTTCTGCAGTCTGGGATGTTGTGGTCTGGGTGCTGAGGTCTGGGTGCTGCAGTCTGGATGCTGCGTGTCTAATAAGCTCCTGAGTGATGCTGATGCTGCTTGTCCATGGACCACACTGAGTGGCAAGGGCTTAGGCTGGGTAGAGGCAACCAGAAGGTATAAAATACATTAATTGGATTGGGTACTGCAATGTGGGAGCCCTGGGTTGAATCCCGGGGTTGGGAAGAACCCCTGGAGAAGGAAATGGCAGTCCACTCGAGTATGGTATTCTTGCCTGGAGAATCCCATGGACAGAGGAGCCTGGCAGGCTGCAGTTCATGGGGTCGCGAAGAGTCAGACACGACTGAGTGACTAACACACACATACATCGCTAGGGAGCAGAGCCTTTGGGTCTATGAAGAGCTGGGGAAACTGAATGTCTTCTCTACAGACTCCTCTCAAAATTCAAGTCTAGTCACCAAACTTCTTTCTTTTCACCAAAAGAATCTGTATTGCCATATAAAATCTCTATGTCCGTGTTGGCAGCCTACTCACAAATTTCAAAAACAACTCGTGAGAGAAATAAATTAAAAAAATATTTTTAAAAAGGGTTGCTGTGTTTAACCTCTAGCAGGTGAGCCCTTTGTGCTACATTTGTAGATTGAGCGGATCTGTGCCTCCTTTTGTGTAAAAGAGTTAACTGTTAAAAACACTGACAGTGAAAAACCGAAAAAAAGAAGCCCAACAATTTACCATTAAGTGCTGAACAAGTGTGTGTGTGCTTGTTTTGCACAGCCCTCCAAATGGGTGGCTGTTGTCCAGAGCACACCACGTCAAGGAGGAAATGAGACGTTCCAAGGGCTACTAACTACCCCGGCAGAGGTCTAGGAAGATCACTGCAGTGTTACTCGGTGTCGGCATTTATTTAATTCTGGTGCAGAAGGGCAGATTTACCATGCTGAATGGTCCTCAAACTCACGCTGGGTTACAAGAGTGGCTTAATGACCCATCGATGGTGGCCTATGGCGTCACCGTATAAAGCTGTGGCAGGAGAGAGGACAGCCCGGAGTGGTTGCTTCTAACGTATTTTACGTCTAAAGCTTTTTTTTTTTGCTGGTGGAACACAGAGTTGCCATGGTTTTGTTAACTAATTTGTTTGCTTCCCTCATAGCTCAGTTGGTAAAGAATCTGCCTGCAGTGCAGAAGACTCCTGGGTTCGATTCCTGGGTTGGGAAGATCCCCTGGAGAAGGAAATGGCAGCCCACTCCATATTCTTGCCTGGAGAATCCCATGGACAGAGGGGCCTGGTGGGCTATACTGTACATCAGACACGACTCAGTGACTAAACCACCACCACCAAGTTAGCTAGTTCTGGTATCTGACAACCCCCTTCTCTCTGCAGTCTGCATCTGCTATGAGTTTAGATTAATAAATCCCACCTGAATGAATCTCTTCAACAATACTAGGTAGTCCACTGGGCTTCCCTGCTGACTCAGTGGTAAAGAACCTGCCTGCCAATACAGGAGAAGCAGGTTCAGTCCCTGGGTTGGGAAGATTCCCTGGAGGAGGAAACAGCAACCCACTCCAATATTCTCATCTGGGGAATCCCATGGTCAGAGGATCCTGGCAGGCTACAGTCCAGGGACTGCAAAAGAATCAGATACAACTTAGCAACTCAGAGTAACATGTAATCTGTAAAGGGCTAACTTGTATAGCATAAGCATCCCCAAAGAACATTGCTATCCCTTTATATATATGATCTCCATCTTGAGATTTTAAAAGCTACAAACATTGATGTAAATGTAATGTCCCAAGGGATGTATAATAAAGAGTTGCTGGAGATGCAAGAAATATAGCCACTGTTTGCAACTCTCCACACGAAGTCAGAGAGCCATACCACAATATTTCACTGTAATAGAGTACAGAGAATATGATTTAACTGGCAGAAGAGCCAGCATCATCATATAACCAGATATTTCATAATAGAGCTTTATTATATAAAATTTAGAGCCATTCCAAATGTTCAAGTTTTGCAAAGGCATCCTACGGTTGCAAAGAGAATTCTGTATTCTGCCGAGCTCAGACATTGCCAGCTCCAGATTCTGTCACTGAATTAAGGCCTCTCTGAACTCAGCAAGATGTTTGAATGAGGAACTGAAGTACAGAAAATGGGACTTGCCTTGTGGTTCAGTGGTTGAGAACCCACCTGCTCATGCAGGGAACACTGGTTTGATCCTGGTTCAGGAGGATCCCACAGGCCGGGGAGCAACCAAACCCGTGTGTCACAACTACTGAGCCACACTCTCAAGCCGGAGCTGCAGCAACCGAGTCCACGAACTTGGGGCCAGGACTCCGTCGCAAGAGGCCTCCACGATGAGAAGGCTGCTCCCCACAGTCGAGGGCAGCCCTGCCCACCACAACTGGAGGAGCGCCTGCGGGCACAGCGCCTAATGCCCAAAGAGGCCCCTCTCCAAAAACACAGGAGACGGCGTGGGGGCTTTAGTGTCCACCTGCCGGGTTGTTTCCAAGAAGCGTTTCTTCCTGTTAAATGTAAAAAAAAAAAAAAAAAAAATCTCATCAACAAGTCCAGCATGTAATCTATGAAGTTTAACATTAAACACACACACACACACACACACACACACACACACACACACAGATAAAAGTAGGAAAAGATAGACCAACACACAAGGTCTTGCTTACTGAGCAGCTCACGGTGAGTTACCAGTATGAAAATACTGCTCTCTTTGCTCCACCGATAGCAGCTTCCTGGATGTGTCTTAGGATAAAGTCTGTGGCCGATAGCCAGTTCTCTGGGAGAGAGTGCCACACCAATTCACAGTGTCTGCCTTGGGCACGGGAGAAGCACAGAAGTTATGTACACGCCATATATTTGTGCAGATTATTTGCACTACTACTTGAGATTCTTTTGCTTGAAGACAAGGATTGACTGAGAATGTCTGAGCCTTCGCTATTGAAAGACAAGTAGCAACAAATAAGGTATATACAGACCGTCTGGAACATGGAAAAACTGATTCTTGACATTGGTGGTGGGTGAATCTAGTGAGTGAAAGCCGCTCGGTTGTGTCTGACTCTTTGTGACCCCGTGGGCTATCCAGTCCATGGAATTCTCCAGGCCAGAATACTGGAGTGGGTAGCTTTTCTCTTCAACATGACCCAGGAATAGAACCAGGGTAAATCTAAGACCTTCGCAAACCCCATGTGAAAATCCCTGCAGGAGCAACTCGTAGGTGTTACCACCTGAGCACTACTAGTAAGACAAGACTGAATGTAACGACAACTTTTATTTTCTTGGCTCCAAAACCACTGCAGATGGTGACTGCAGCCATGAAATTAAAAGACACTTGCTCCTTGGAAGGAAAGCTATGACAAACCTAGACGGCCTATCAAAAAGCAGAGACATCACTTTGCCAACAAAGGTCCATAAAGAAAGCTGAGTGCCAGTGAACTGATGCGTTCAAATTGTGACACGGGAGAAGACTCTTGAGAGTCCCTTGGACTGCAAGGAGATAAAACCAGTCAATCCTAAAGGAGATCAACTGTGAATATTCATTGGAAGGACTTGTAAGCTGAATGTAAAGGGCCAGCTCATTGGAAGAGACGGCTGCTGGGAAAGATCAAATGAACAGGAGAAGAGGGTGGCAGAGGATTAGATGGTTGGACGGCATCACTGACTCAATGGACATGAATTCAAGCAAACTCCAGGAGATAGTGGAGGACTGAGGAGCTTGGCATGCAGTCCACGGAGTCACAAAGAGTTGGACATGACTTAGCAACTAAACAACAGCAATACTGCATGCATGGGTGTGAGGATGGGGGGCAGTTAGTTGGGACCATCCACCAGCAAGGGACTTCTTGTGTATGTCAGTGGTCATGGTGTCAGCACGGGCCCCTGAAAACTCACCACCTGTCAGGCGGTGAAACCTCAGTATCACTGTCTATGTGGGCAGAATGATGTCCAGGATGCTCACCTCCTCATCCCTGTGAGCTTCATAACATTCGTGCCACATGGCAGAATAAAATGATTAGAGCTTCGCAGATTTTAAGGTTCTGAATCTTAACAGTTGGAGATTATCTGGGACTATCCAGGTAGGGTCAGTCTAAGATAAAAGGCAAAATATCCAGAATATCCAACACAATATTGAAGGAGAAGAACAGAGTTGAAGGGCTTGCACTGCCTGACCTCAAGACCTGATCACTGAGATACGCTAGTCAAGGGAGTGTGTCTTGGTGGAAAACTGGACAAATAGTGGAAAAGAACACGAAGGTCTGGAATAGAACCGCATAAATATATCCAACTGATCTCTGACAGAGCAGCAAAGGCAACGCAATGAAGCAGAGACAGTTTCAGTGATGCTGGAGCAATAGGCATGGCACGCAGAAGACCCCAAAACAGGCCAGAACCAAAAAGTGACCTAGACGAACACCTTATACCCTCCCCAAAATTAAAATCGATAGTAGATCTCAGTGTGGGATGCAAAACTGTAAAACTCCTGGAGGATAACATAGGAGAAGACCTAGATGACCTTGAATATGGTGATGCATTTTTCCATATAGCACCAAAGACATGATTTGTGAAAGAAACACGTGATAAACTGAACTTTACTGAATTAAAAACTGGTTCTCTAGGAAAGACAGTGTCAAGAGAAAGAGAAGACAAGCCACGGCAGGAGAAAAAGACACAGCTGATAAGGGGCTTATCCAACATATACAAAGCGATCTTAAAACTCAGTGAGGAAAAAGAAAACAAAACCACCTGATCAAAAATAGAATGAAGATCTTGATGTCCCATCAGAGAACCTATACTGGTGGCAAATAAGCCTTGAAAAGATGACTCAGCATCATGTCATCAAAGAGATGCAAATTAAAACAACAGGGAGATACCACCTTGACTGTTTGAATGGCTGGAGTCCAGAGCGCCACCCAAGCCAAACGCTGCTGAGGGTGTGAAGCGACGGGAACGCTCCTTCATTGCTGCTGAGAATGCGGCATGGCACGGCACTCTGGGAGGGAGTTTGTCTTTTTCTTACAAAACGAGACACATATTTACCCACATTTAAGTGGCAGCCTTCACAAGTTGCTTTTTCCACACGATGCTCTCTGTGGTTGGAGGATCTCTTTGCTTTCTGTCTCTCTGACTTTGCACTACAATGATTAAGGGTAGGGAGGGGATAGTAAATATAACACTCCCTTTAACCTTGCATACCCCTGTCCCCCTGCTTTTGGTCCAATCCCTGGGTTGGGAAGCCCCCTCGAGAAGGATATGGCAACCCGCTCCAGTATTCTAGCCTGGGAGATCCCATGGACAGAGGAGCCTGGCAGGCTAACGTCCCTGGGGCCGCAAAGAGTCAGACATGACTTAGTCACTAAACAACAACAAAGGACAGGATGGCAGGGTATGCCACACTGCAAAAAGGTCACCCTGTGTGATTCCCCGTCACACTTCCTTTCTCCTTTGACGTACTCTCCTGGTCCTGATGCCTTGACTAGGCTGCTTGTATTTAATCCCATGTGCTTCCAAAGGGCAGTCGCAGTCATACCAGGAAGCCAGTTTGTCTGATCCTGCACTTCCCAAAGCTTTTAACGCCTTAATGGACCTAGCATGTTCACTGACTACTGCAGAAGTTCTAGTCCCCGGCACTGAAGACACGGTTTGGGCTGACTAGTCATTTCTCGTGCATTTGTGCGTGTGGGGTGTGTCCTGGGCATTGAAGGGTCTTTCGCCGCCTCCGCGGGTTCTTCTTGCTAGCTACCAGTAGCCCTCCCGCCTGGCGACAGCCAGAGGCATCGCAGCATTGCCAATATTCCCTGGGGGAGAAAACCACCCACGTTGGAAACCACTGCCTACTGTGAAAGCCTCCAGTCCTGATGGGCTTGTCATCATCATTTGTATAGGAATGGTATCCGTTTATCTATTTCTGCCTGCGCTGGGGCCTCCCTTCCGCTTGGGCTTCTCTCTGTCTGCGCCGAGCGGGGGCTCCCGGGCGTGGCGCTTGGGCGTCTCGCCGCAGGGCCGTCTCCTGCTGTGGAGCACGGGCTCCAGACTGCAGGCGCAGCAGCTGTGCCTCCCGGCTCCGGGCGCGGGCGCAGTGGTCGCGGTGCGCACACCTAGCTGCTCTGCGGCACGTGGAGCCTTCCCAGGCCAGGGATCAAACCCGAGCCTCCGGCACTGGCGAGTGGGTTCCTTACCACCGCGCCAGCAGGGAGCCCCTGACGGGTCCTCTTGCTCACCCGGACCGCGGTGTGAAGTAGACTGCCACCCCCTCTTCAAGGGCCTCTCAGAGCAAAGCACACTCTAGCCTAGCCATTTTCATAATGAAAGCAAAAACCTGTGCTGTGTAAGGGGAAGTCTCACACGTAGGCAGCAGATGGGGACACAGTGAGGTCTTCTCCAACTCTGAGAAGCCTAATTAAACCAGCACATTCATCTGGTATTCGTGGCTGTTCGTGCTTGATCACCTCCAGCTCCACTGCACTCACAGCCAAAAAGAACCTGAGCAAACAGATCCTTATTCTGCTCACAGGTGTGAGTTCTGAAAGGCATGGCACGGCACCTCCCCTTCTAGGCCGCTGGTCACGAAGCACCATCCCTGCGTGCTCTGTTAAACACGGCGATCTTAGGTGGCACAATGTAACCCTATACATTTTTTTAATTGGAGGAGAGTTGCGTTACAATGTGGTATTAGTTTCTTCCGTACAATGAAGTGAATCGGCTATCTGTATGCAAATACTCCTTCCCTCCTGAGTTGCCCTCCCCAAACCCTCATCCTGCCCCAGGTCCTCACAGAGCCCCGAGCCGAGCTCCCTGCCTTGCACAGCAGGGTCCCCCTCTCCGTCTGCTGTGAGTGGTCCAGGTGATCCTGTTCGCAAGAGGGGACCAGAGATGCTGATGCAGAGAAGGGTGCGTGGGGCAGGGGGTGTGAGACTAACTGGGAGTTAGCGGGAGCGTGTGTACACCAGCACATGTAGGCCTTTACATTTCATTAGAAGTGGATTCACCGTGATAATATACGCTGTGCGCCGGGGGACGGGGTTGAGCCACAACCAACACCCAAAACCCATAGCAAAAGTCTTCTTCGAGTAATTGTTTCCATGTACAGAAAGTGAGCTGATTTAATGAATATAACAGGACAGGGCCATACATATATGTAGTTTCCTGCTGCTTCTGTAAAAAATTATCACAGACTTCATGACTGGAGGGCTTCCCTTGTGGCTCAGTTGGAAAAGAATCCACCCACAATGTTGGAGATCTGGGTTTGATCCCTGGGTTGAGAGATCCCTGGGAGAAGGGAAAGGCTACCCACCCCAGCATTCTGGTCTGGAGAATTCCATGGACTGTATAGTCCATGGGGTCACAAAGACTGAGCGACTTTCACTTTAATAACTAGAAAAAAAAAACAAAAAACAACCTTGCAGTTTTGAAGGTCAGAAATCCAAAACAGGGCTGGGGACTAAGATATGGACATAGGTGGAGGTGCTGGAGAAAGTCAGCCCGCTAGCGGCTCCCTGCATGTGGGGCACAGCCTCCCCCGCCCTGTGTCCCCTCCCCATTGCTCTGACCTCTCCCTCTGACCTCACCTCTCCTTTTCCTGGCCTTGGCTCTCCGGTCTCACTCTTTTTTTTTAAGGACCTTTGTGATTACACTGGTTCTACCTGGAAATTCCGGGATCATGTTCCAGTCTCAAGATCCTTAATTTAATCACATCTGAAAGTCCCTTTCACCATATAACATACCATATTCACAAGTTCCCGGGATTAACAAGTAGACAGCTTTGTGGGGAGAAGCATTGTTCAGTCTATCACAGCGCGTCAAGAAACATACAAAGAACGTCCCTGACGGACATCTAAGAAATCTCACTTTAGTTGTTTACTGTTTGTTTATTGTCGCTGCTGCTTAGTTGCTAAGCCGTGTTCGACTCTCTTTTGAACCCATGGACAGTGGTCTGCCAGGCTCCTCTGTCCGTGGGATTTTCTAGGCAAGAATACCGGCGTGGTCATGAATATGAGCAAGGCATGACTGGACACTCTCTTACACTTAGAAATACAGACAATAGGTGGGAAAAAAGAAGAAAAGAATACTGGAGTGAGTGGTTGCCAGTTCCTGGCCAGTTCCCTCACCAGGGGACCGAACCCACGTCTCCCGCACTGGCAGGCAGATCCTCTACGCTGAGCCACCTGCGAAGCCCGGGTTATTTATTCCTGTAAAGCAAATCACGCCAGAACTTCGTAGCTAAAATAGCACGCACATGGTACATTATGTCACAGTCTCCTCGGGTCAGGAAAGGGTAACAGCGTGGCCAGGCTCTGTCTGAAGGCTGCCCGTGGCAGCTCAAGGCTTACCTGGGCGGGGACCTGCTCCCGAGTTTGCCCAGGGCCATTGGCTGAGGCTCAGTTCCCTGAGGCTGGACTGGGGTCTTAGGTCCTTACTAGCTGCTGGCTAGGGCCCCTCTTTGCCGCACGGCCCCTCTGTGGGTGTGCAGATGGCTCCGTCTCCATTGAAGTGACTGAGAGAGATTGTGAGCAGGCGGAAGTGGCCGTCAGTGACACCCCGATCTCTTAAGAATCAGCTCCCTTTCGCCACACTCTCTTCCTCGGGAGGGAGTGAGCAGGCCCAGACCAGGCCAGGCAGGAGGCAATTATGCGAGAGTGTGAATCCAGCTGCAGGCGCCCTAGGGGTCGTCTCAGAACCTGCCTCCACACTCATCACAGGCCTGTTTTCTGCTTCCAAACATGCAGTGCCCCCATTAGCAGAAAAGGGACTTCTCCACAGACTTCCTTTCCCCCCCTCCCATTTCAAGTGCCCCCACTGTGAAAACTGGCCTTCTTGATTTCCCCTGGGTCTCACCAGCTCTTTCCCCTCGTACCCTTCTCTGTTGCAACCGGCCTCTCTGCATTCCCACTAGATGCCTCCATTATTATTTTTTAATTTATGTAAATTTAATTATTAAAATTTTAATTTGAGAATAATTTAACTTTTTAAAAATGTATATGTATAGTTAGTTTTTAAATTTTATGTAATATTAGACATTGTTTAAGAAGCTTCAGGATGAAACAGAAAGACAGAAACATATAACTCTCCTTGCTTAAATTAAATTAAACCCAAATCTGAGCTCTGGCTCTTTGGGAAGTTCAACCCAGAAATTTTTAGGGCGTGAATAGAGCTTCTTGACTACCAGTGACTGAACCAGGTTTTTAACTTTCTACATCTTTCTCCCTTTTTCTCTCCTTCAACTTCCCTAACCAACCCCCTTAAAAATATATATATATATATATGTTATATAAAATATATATATATACTTTTTTTTGGCTGTGCTGGGACTTTGCTGCTTCTCAGGCTTTTCTCTAGTTGCAGCGAGTGCGGGCTGGTCCCCAGCGGCGCGCAGGCCTCTCGGCGCAGAGGTTTCTCTTGCCACACAGCTCGGCTCTAAGGCGCCGGGCTTCATCGGCTCCGGCTCCAGAGCCGAGGCTCAGGAGCTGTGGTGCATGGGCTTAGCTGCTCTGGGGTTTGTGGAATCTTCCCGGACTAGGGATGGAACTCCGGTCTCCTGCATTGACAGGTGAATTGTTTAAAACTGAGCCGTCAGGGAAGCCTCCCGATCCCCTTTCTCGTAACTTTTTGGGTTTCATCCTGATAATCAAGGGATTTTTTTTTTAATGCATGTGGCTGTGCAAATTACACCTGGCTAATTTATATTCTGATTTGTGTGGAGTCTAAAATTGTTAGAGGAGCCTGGCTCTTTTATGAAACCAGACGTGGAAAGCGTTGGGGGATGTCCCTCAGCAAGTGTGAGGGTCAGTTAATTTCTCTGTCTGTGTGTTGTGATGCGGCAGAGATAATCCTGATGGATTTAGTCTGGTGACCTTTTGCAGCTGTCAGGCCTCAATAATTTTTACCTGTTTTGATATTCCCCAAAATTGCTGAGGACATTACAACGTAAAAAGAATTGGTGAATATGCATGAATCTGTGGGATCTTGGGCAGTCGTTTATGTGGGTGGAGGGGGTACAGAGGGCAGGTCTCGTCCTGTGCCCCCGGAGGGACTGCATTCTGGGGAGATAAAGTAGACTTTGAAAATAAACAGTGTTTTTCTCCTCTCTGCTTTCATTCATATTTAATAATAGCTAATTATCCTAAGAATTCACAGAGCTGTAAAAGAAGGGCATATGCTGTCTTCTGTTTATCAAAGGGGAGCATGGGTTTAAAAAATAGTCGGGCATCTCTCTTCCTGACAGCGGTCTCTGAAACCAACACTAGGCTCCACTTGGCTACTTTTCATTTAAAAAAATATTTTACTTATTTAATTTTGGCTGTGTCAGGTCTTAGTCTGGTCTTAGTGCTTGAACTTAGTTGCCCGGAGGCATGTGGAACCTTAGTTCCCCAGGCAGGGATCAAACCCAAGCCCCTCGTGTTGGGAGGCAGATTCTTAACCTCTAGACCACCAGGGAAGCCCATTTTGTTCCTGTGAGAGTCCCCTGGATTGCAAGGAGATCAAAGCAATCCATCCTAAAGGAAATCAGTCCTGAATATTCATTGGAAGGACTGATGCTGAAACTCCAATACTTTGGCCACCTGATGGGAAGAGCCAACTCACTGGAAAAGACCCTGATGCTGGGAAAGATTGAGGGCAGGAGGAGAAGGGGACGACAGAGGATGAGATGGTTGGATGGCATCACTGACTCAATGGACATGAGTTTGAGCAAACTCTGGCAGACAGTGAAGGACAGAGGAGCCTGACGTGCTGCAGTCCACGGGGTCACAGACACAGACACGACTTAGAGACTCAACAGCAACTGCAACAGACTCCCCGAGGCAGCAGCCAGCGTAGACCAGCCTGCAGCCGTCCCCAATCACTACCGCTTCCTACCCCTTGCGAAGGGTTTCGTGTTTCAGACTAGCGACTGTTCCTTGCTATAAAAATAGATGTAACAATTAGTATGAGGAAGCAATGAGAACACTGCATTTTATTGCACTCTAAATATTTTATAATTTTTTATAATCCTGTAGAACAGCTCCATAGATCATTTTATAAAAATGACTTTTCTGCAAACATCAGATCAAGATGGGGGAGTGTCTCATTTTTAAAGTGATCGTCTGCATCTAGACCTGCACATTGCGTTAAACAGCCCAGTAAAGAATGGTGTTACTGTTTTATCCTAATAAATGTTGTTTTTATCTGAGTAAAACATAAAAAAAGAAAGAAAGCTGAAAAGAGCCTGCCCTGCAGTGGGAATATCATTTACTTGAAATAGTAGCTTCTTGTTTTTATGCTTAACAGATTATATATTACTCCCAGATCAGCGGCCATGCTACCTCTGATTACATCATATTGAATTTCCTCCACATTCAGGCCAGAGGACAAACCAAAGCAAAACCAAAAAACTCTAAATGTGAATTATGTTAGAAAATAGAAGTCAAGACCTGCTGCCTTACGGGAACCCCTGCTCCATGTGGAGATTTCAGCTCTCCAACATTCATGCTGTCTTGGAGGAATTTTGCACCTATGAATAACCCTCTTTGGAGATGGCCTGCAGCAGTTCTGGGGTAGATGGCATTCCGTGGTCTAAGGACAAGTGACTGTGTCCATCCATTAAGGGGCACCTGCTAAAGCCAGTGAAGAGGACGAGGGGACAGATGTCCGGAGGGAGTGCCCCACGCCCCGCTGGCTTCCGTCTTGCTTGCCCTCTCTTGACTTTAGTTTTTATTTTGCCTTGTGTCTTATTTCATTCTTTTTTTTTTTTCCTTCCCTGTATCTTTCTTTACCTATGGCCTTGGCTAACATGTCACTAGATTTGCAAACAACTCTCAGTGATGACCGTTGGGATGGCCTTTGGAATTGCACCAACGGCGCCCACGCATCAGGGAGGCACAGAAACGGGCGCTGCCCGCGCCTCCAGTCCCGGCCAGGATGCCGCCCGCGGCCTTGTGCATGAGCCTCAGGGGCGCGCACCCCGGCTCCCCGCCCGGCGGAACCCTGATCCCGCTTTGATGGAGAGCTGCCCAGCCTTCAGTTGCTCCCTGAGGTCCAGAAGCTGAGTAGAGAATTTAACCTGAATTTAAGCCCCTTAATTCAGTTTTTTATGCCAATTTGTCCTCCTTTCTATTCAATGATCTTAGTTATAGATCCGTAGTCTATCATCCTTTGATTTCTGCATGAGTTTAGAAGTTAACATGGCCGTAAAATAATAATGACATCTTTCTCAACTACGATGTAGTTCAGCCTATCGGTTTCTCACTGATTTAAAGATTATCAATGTCACACTTCATGCTCAGCGTTGACCTTTCATTTTCCACGTAGGCTGAGACGCACCTTTCTGAGTCATCTACTGTTTCTGCATCCATGCCTTCTCTAAAATATTTGCTATCATCCATCCATTATTTGATTATTCTGTCTTGAAATAAATTTGTTACTTATGTAAAAAAATAAAATGGAGTCACTATGAATGAGTCTATTGCGAGCGAGCTAAATCATGTGTTGACTTCCTGGGTGGTACAGTGGATGAGAATCCACCAGCCATGGGCACGTGGGTTCAATCCTCGGTTCGGGAAGGTCCCGCCTGCCACGGCGCAGCGGTGCCGGGGGGCACAGTCACTGAGGCCCGACTCTCTAGGGCTGCGCACTGCCCTGCGGAGCCTGGTGCTGCAGCGACCTAGGCCCACACGCCTGGAGCCCATGCTCTGCAACAAGAGACGCCACTGCGCCGAGAAGCCTGCATCGCGCAGCTGGAGAGCGCCCCCTGCCCTCAGCCGCTGGAGAAACGCCCGCGCACAGCAGCGAAGGCAGAGCACAGTCAAAAAAGCAATTCAGGTGGACTTCAGATGTTGCAGTAATTTTTCCCGCTATATTTATAATGACTTGTACATTACACTCGTCTCTTCCTGAGGAAAGAGATGATAGTATTTATCTTTACATCTTCAGTATTTAGCATTCATTTAATAAAATGTCTATTTTAAATAGATATTTAGATATGAATAAAATAGATGTTTTATTAAATGAATAGCTAAAAGTAATATCTAAAATGACTATGAGAACTTGTTTATGCAGGAATCATTGTTCATAGCGCCGAGTCTAAGTGGATGTCTATTCTCTGTTTCCTGTGTATCAGATACATTTTGAAGTACTTTGCATGAATTAATTCATTTATCTGCCAACAAATTCATGAAGTAGAGCAGCAATTACCCTGATGTATTGCAGGAGGCCCAGGAGGCCCAGGTTCGATCCCTGGGTCATAAAGACCCCTTGGAGAAGGAAACGGCACCCCACTCCAGTATTCTTACCTTGAAAATCCCATGGACACAGGAGCCTGGTGGGCTACGGTCCATGGGGTCACAAAGAGTCAGCCATGACCGAGCAGCTGAGCAAGCACGCTCACGCATGCACGCACACCTTGGACACACCGTCCATCATCCCAAGGTTCCCATTAATTACATGGTTTTGAGTAGAGTAGTGGCTTCAGTGGGTTTGCATTTTAAAAGGATCCCTCCATTTCCCTTTGTGTGTGGAAGGGAGTTTGCACAGAGTGAATAAAGATTCATTTAAGTTTTTGGTTTAAAACACACAGGTAGATAGTGTTTAGTGGAGGGAGGGGCACTAGATAAGTATGTGTTGAATTTCATTGCCTGAAAAACATAAAAGAAAAGTCAAGGACGGCACCAGTCACATAAGCAAGGTAGTTAGTCTCCCACAGCTGGATGTGGAAAACAAGCAGAGACCGGAGGACTCTTAATCAAGACCTCTCTCATCATCTGTGATGCTTTCAAGATGTGTCAAAATGTTTCCCTTATCAATTATTTTTCTGAAGTGATGAATGCATTTTCTTCTTATAAAAAAATCTCGTTGAAAAACTACTGAAGGCTTTAAACAACAGTGTGCAATAGAAAAAATAGCCTAAGTCCTTAGGCACAAACGATTTTCAATTCTATTCAGAGAAGTCTTTTCGCATCCTGACACTCAGAAAATGAATGATTCCAAAGAGCACATAGAATTGTGCTGTAGGGCTGCTTGGAGCTCTTTGGAACTTGTAGCCAACCCAAACATTTTTATCAGCTCCGTAACAATACCCAAGTCAATAATAAAGGGGTGATTCAGTAGCCAATCCAGATCCCAAAGACAGTGGCCTGAAAAATAAACAGCCCAGTCAAAGTGGCATTGATGCTGCCTTGAAACAAGGAGTATTAGCTCTGTCACGGCTTAACTGCATCGAAGGGCCATATTCTCTCTAGCTGACACCTTAGAAAATCTCCCAAGGAAAGAGAGAAAACCACCTCAACAGATTTCGTTTTAGTTGCAGCCATCACTTCAAGTCGCCTTCAACTCCAGGTTGGTGTCTGCCTGCAATTTTGCAGATGCTCATCACGGGTAGAATCGTGGTTATTCCACATGGAAAGGGTGTTTAAATTTCCCCGTTCTGTCACTCTGATTCTCTGCGCCTATGCTTTTAAAGGAGGAGGCAGAGTCTGTGAAACAGAGGAGTACCTTGTTGTTTTCCTACTGCAATTATGTTCTCTAATCTTGACCTCCAACTTAGAGGAGAAAACTTTTGAGCTCCTCCCAGCCCTTCAGTAAAGACCCATTGCAGGAGCTTCCCTGGCGGCTCAGTGGGGAGGAGTCCACCTGCCAACGCAAGAGATCCAGGAGGATCCCACACGCTGCAGAGCAACCAAGCGCTTCTGCCGCAACTATGGAACCTGTGCTCTAAAGCCTGCAAGTGGAAACCTCTGAGGCCCACATGCCTGGAGCCCGCACTCCCCAACGAGAGAAGCCACCACAGTGGGAAGCCCGAACACGGCAACCCTGGGGCCAGCCCTGCTCTCTGCAACCGGAGAAAGTCCACGTAGCAGCAGAGATCCAGCACCGCCAAAAACACCAGTGCAATTATACATGTGTATATATATATAAAGATCCATTGCAAATGCGTGGATGATATTAAAACCTTAGAGTCATTGACATGATTAAACTGGTTTACTAGTAAAATTATATAAACATGAGAAATATATTGCTGTGTATACGAAAGACCTGATAACTTAAATAAAGACTGGATGGGGACTCCCCTGGTGGTCCACTGGCTTAGACTCTGCTCCCAACGCAGGGGGCCCGGGTTCGATCCCTGGTCAGGGAACTAGAGCCCACATAATGAAGAGCTCAGGAGACACAACTCAGAGTTCGCACAGCACAACCGACCTGGCGCAACCACGTGAATAGACTTTAAAACTACATACGAAAAGGACTGTAGCTCTCTTTGTTTCTCCTAAGTTTATTTTTAACATAATTTGGAAAGGAAGCCGTCAGCCCATATGGTCTCCATTCCAAAGGCGTAGCGTCGCCTGCTATAGTCGAAGAATGCCAGTGTCAGTCTCACAGACTCTGTTCCTTCCTCCCTGTGCCCTCTTTCATTCACCGTCCAGGCCTTCATTTTGTTCCTCTTGTCGCCTATTTCAGCTACTAGAGAGGGGAAATGCCTAAATTATGTTCCCTGCTTAGGGCCAGGCTGGCATATGAATAGCTGGCTATAGAACCCAGCAAAATGAAATAAATTCTTAAAAGAATACAAGCAACAAGACTCATTGTTGAAGAAAAAGGAACTAATCCTGATCACCTTTCTAGTATTGGAGAACTTTAACAACAATCAAGACAGTGTTACATAATTTTCTCTGCCAGTGTAGAAACAGCCCTCCTTGCCTTGGCAACTGACTCTGTCTGTAATAGATACCGACAGGAAGGATATTCAATTCCCTGACCTTGGCTTCTTTGTTTAAAAAAATAAAAATCAGCCTAACTTCAGCCAAGAAACTGCTTGACTTTTGAAGCTTGAATATTCTAAATCCTTTTAAACCCACAATCACAAGGGAAACTCACAGCAACAAGCGTTTAACGAACAAAGTGTGATTTTGGGAGGGTCTAGCGTGGTGCAACGTCACCCAAGGAGATGCGTGAGCGCCACACTGGATGTGGGGCCCCAGCTCCCAGACTCGGCCGGGCCGTCTCCAGCGACGGCTACTCAGTGCGTTTGCTATGCTGTAGATTTTGTTGTCTTTTCTGTGAACTTATTTATTTCAGACCCTGATGGTAGGAAAGATTAAGGGCAGGATTTTTGGAGAAGGAGGTGACAGAGGAGGAGATGGTTGGATGGCATGCATCGTTGACTCAATGGACATGAGTTTGGGCAAACTCTGGGAGACAGCGAAGGGCAGGGAAGCCTGGCGTGCTGCAGTCCAAGGGGTCACAAAGAGTTGGACATGACTGAGTGACTGAACAACAGCAATTTATTTCATAGAGGAAGAAGCGATGTTAAACCTTGGCTTAAGATCCAATTCTTATACATTTTAGGGCTGAAAAATGCACGCCTATAATGATTACAGGCCTTGACATCTGCCTCCTTCTTAAATTTTCAGTGTTCCTTGCTGTCTTCTGTCTCTGCGCTTTCAGGAAACAACAGTAAGCCCTTAATTTAAGCAACTGCTTAAGCAAGATTTGACTCAAAATTGTTCCTTTAAAAAAGTCCTCACTGGGCTTCCCTAGTGGCTCTGTGGTATAGAATCCACCTGCCAATGCAGGGGACGTGGGTTTGATCCCTGGTTCTGGAAGATTCCACGTGCTGCGGAGCAAGGAAGTGCGTGCGCCGCAACTATGGGGCCCGTGCTCTCCAGGCCGGGAGCCACAGCTGCGGGCCCCCCGGTGCGGCTGCTGAAACCTGCATGCCCCAGATCCAGCTCCTGCTCTGCACCCAGCTGAGCCCCCCAGATGAGAAGCCCACTCACCACAGCGACAGCGAAGCCCGTTCAGCAGCAAGACCCAGCACAGCCGAAAATGAATAAAGTTATTCTTTAAAAGCCTCACCAGGTCTAGAATCAAGCCTGCATAGTAATGCAGATTCCTGCTCCCTGATGGTGTGAGGTAAAGAGCTTCAGGGTGTGTGGAACATTCGATCTGACCTTTAATATTAATGTAAATCAGAGAAGCGAAGCTGAGGGGCGGGGTGACTCCTCTGACTTCATTCCTATCTGATTATATCCCCTGGACTCCAAGCCATCCTTTATGTTGCTCTCCACTGAAATAAGGAGAGGTGCTCCAGTTTCCAACCAACAATATAATTGCATCAAAAGCTTGTCCAATGATAAGACTTCCTGCCAAACCTAAAGGGCTTTATAGCTTTTAAACAATATGTTGATTTTGGAAAATAAACTACAAGGAGGCTTTTGGAACAGAGGAATGTGTCACGGTAAGGATGGATGGAATGCAAAATGGAAAGTGTTGAGAAGGCCTAAATTCCTCTAGCAAATAGGCCAGTGCTATTCCAAGACTGTAGGTGTTATACACGATTACTGGCCGTATCAGGGCTGCTTGAGATGGTTGTAGATCCAGTTTAATCTGTTTGAGCCACCTAACATAAAACTAAAATGTAAGCATAAGAAAATTTGTAAAATGCAGTCTCATAACAATACAAGTGAGTGTAAGCCTGTAGAAGGGAAAAAGATAGCTTTAAGGTCAGGAAGGAGCTCAATGAATAGAGTCACAGGTTAGAGCATCTCTGTGGTTTAAACCCGACTGTGATCAGTTTTCTTTGGCACAAATGCTAAGTTGGTGGAAAGAGTTGGCTTCCAAACACTCGTGTTAGTCATTAGCACGAGGGGATGTGCATTTAATTAAATGCTTCCTTCTTGCAGACCTTACATTATTTGCTCTCATGAAAACCCATGTTGTGGTATTATTTTCCTGCTTAAAAGATGAAGAAAGAGGCTTTAGTGGCATTAATAAGTATCCCAAACCATATTATTAGTGACGAATAAAGACAAAAGCCAGACCTCGTCTTTTCCTTCCAACTCCATGTCTGTCTCAGCACTAAGCTCACTAGGCATCTGCTATGCCACGGGAACGGCTTCAGATAGTTTTGGAGATAAACCTCCTTGGGGTGGATCAAGATGTCTGCTTCGTTTTTTATTATTTTTAATTCTACTTGCCAACCTTCTTAAACAAGATTTGGGGAAGGGCAGGCAATAATTTGATATTAGTCCATTCTAGGGAAGAAACTTCTTGAGCCAATCACTACACAAAAAGACAGATTTTCTTCTCAAGATAGAATATACTAAGCAAAGCTGTAGTGGGAGCCTCGCTGCAGATACTGAGAAGATGGTGAAAACCTGCACTGATGTCCATCACGCACTCACCATTTTTGGTGGCATAACTTACAGGGCAGCTTCTTTTTGGAGAATTATTGGTGAAGTTAGACATAAAGATGTCTCCATCTTCCCTAAGCATTGGGGAGCACGTGATCCAACCTGCGCTCTTTGACTTTATCTATGGAGGTTGAGTCCTGAAAGGAATGGGCCCTACCAGGACAGAGAAGATAAATAATGGGATTAATTCCTCCCAGGAGCCCATGCCCAGGGGTGCTGCCTGATGAACTTCTGGTTCTGGACACCAGCTGGGCCATTTTGTACCCTTTTCATGCCAGGTCTTTGAGATCGTCGATGAATCTGATCATGTCTTACCTTAAATTTGCAGTCTTATCATGGAGACAGCAGTATGCAGGTCAACTCAAATAGCATCACTTCCAAGAAGCCATCCCTGACTGCCCCCCGACACAGGTGCCCCCCCCCGCCAGGAGCTTCCTGTTCTCACATCCAGTTTTGATGTCCTTGCCCCCGTGCTTACTGTCCGATTTGATCTCGCTTATTTTGCATCTTCATGTGTTCGGGCAGGTGAGCCCCACAGAGCTTCCTGCTAGTTACAACAGCGCAGGACATGGGAAGTGCTTCCCGAGCGTCCAGGGGCAGGAAACCACTTGGTCTAAGGACATCCAGAGGGCGTGTCAAGCCCTCTCAGTCAGGAAGAGGCGGATGCAGCTGATTCCATGGACCAGCAGATGAAAACCAGATGGGAACAAGGGTGTCGCAGGCTCCGAGGTAACAGGAAGAAAATGTGAAAACCTTCCGGCTGCTGAGTCAGCACTAGATGTGTTGGCGTGGCCTCTTGCAGTACACGGTGCTGTGTTTAAAATGGACAGTCAACAGGGGCCTACTGCACAGCACACGGAACTCTGCTCAATGCTATGTGATACCCTCGATGGGAGGGGAGTTAAGGGGAGAATGCATACACGTGCGTGGGGCTTCCCAGGTCTCAGTGGTAAAGAATCCACCTGCAGTGTGGGGGACTCAGAGATACAGATTCGACTCCTGGGTTGGGAAGATCCCTTGGAGGAGGAAATGACCACCATTCTCGCCTGGAAAAATCTCATGGACAGAGGAATTTGGGAGGGCATATAGTCCACAGGTTCGCAAAGAAGCGGGCACGACCGAGTGACAACACGCGTGGCTACAGGTGCCCGCACGGCTGTGCCCCTTCATTGTCCACCTGAAGCCATCACATTGTTAACTGGCTATGCCCCAAAACAAAACGAAAGTCAACAAAAGTTAAAATGGGGAAAATCACACTGAGAACAAAAGTTAAAATGGGGAAAATCACACTGAGAAAAGACATGTTTCGTACAGTTCAGTTTACAGCCTGAGACTTATACCTAGTAAACTTGATTGTGAGTTTGTCAAACAATACAGAGATACGGAGATGTAAAAGCAACAATGAGGCTCTCCTACTCCTCTCCCCGGAGAGAGCGGCTCGCAGCTCTCCCTCTAGTTACGTCAGCAGAGAGAGGCACAGACGTGAGTGTGTACTCGTGCATGGACAGAATCACATCTCTGCGCAGAGCGGTGTCATCGTTGGATGAATATGTCGGCTCACGGCATATGCACTCTTCAGAATCAATTTCCAGACATTGCAGAACAGCTTTTTGAATTTGAGCAAGTGAAACAGGCCAATCATTGATAGGTTGACAGCTGACAATGTCATTTAGGGTTAACGTGTGTATTTTCTTTTTCCATGTAAAAAATAACTTTGAAACACTGAATTCACATTGCTTGCTGTAATCAAGAGGCCACCAGGATAAGATGAATCGCTGCTATGAGAGTGGGTTCCTTGATAAGAAGAATGACTGTTCACTGGCAAACCCATGAAAAATCAAAGATATTTGGTACATGACTTTGGAAGTGAAAATTGTATACAACATGTTTATCCTCTGATTAATTACAATTAGAGAACTCTAAAGTCAAAGTAAAATAATTAAAACTCCCCAATTAATTTTTCTCTAAGACCTCTGAATGAAAAGGCAGGAAAAATCCTTTATTATTATTATTTTTGCTCTCAGAAACTATCAGCTGAAATAATCCGCATGTCAGGGTACCTTGTGAAATACACACGATGCATTTCTTTCAGTGGTAAAGTAACAGGTATTTAAAAGTTTACTTAATCCTTTCAGAGACATTTTGACTGCCAAATGAATTTCTGAGGGTATCAAAGCTAGTAATGTAATGATCCCAGGAACTGCCCCTGAAGTCCAGTGGTTAAGACTTTGCTTTTCAATGCAGGAGCACAAGCTCAATCCCTGATCTGGGAATTAAGATCCCACATGCCCTAGCGTGTGGCCAATAATAATAATCTAATGACCCCAGTATTTCTTTGGCTGAAAATTTTAGGTTATCCTTAATGCTATTATCATTTTTTTCATGACCAAATGTAATTGACTGAAACGTTTCAGGGTTGAGAGGAAAAAGGTCAGTGAGCGTATTTTCTTGAATGAAGATTGTGTTTTAGCTTTAGGGCCACTGGCTCTACCCTAAGCGTAATCGACTGGTTTGGGAGCTTACATGAAACCCACATGTAACAACATGGCTTATTATTCGGTCTTGGCTGCTATGACAGATGGCCACAGACTCTTGTTCAGTTGCTCCGTTTCGTCCAACTCTTTGTGATCCCATGGACTGCAATATGCTAGGCTCCCCTTTCCTTCACTGTCTTCTGGAATTTGATCAAACTCGTGTCCATTGAGTCGCTGATACCATCCAGCCATTTTATCCTCTGTCGTCTCCTGCCCTCAATCTTTCCCAGCATCACGATCACAGCCTTGTATAACTCAATGAAACTGTGAGCCGTCCCATGTAACCTCCACTGGAACAGGGAATGGCAAACCACGGTAGCGTTCTTGCCGGGAGAACCCCATGAACAGTGTGAAAAGGCAAAGAGATTAGACACCACGGATTGGATAAATTATGTTTCTTGGTGGCTGGGAAGTCTAAGATGAAGGAGCTGGCAGATTCGGTGTATGGTAAGAGCCCCCTTCCTAGGTGACCATCTATCTGCTGAAAACCCACATGGTGGAAAAGGCAAGGGGAATGTGCTAGACTGCTGTAAAAGCACTAACCCATTCATGGGGGTTCTGTCTCTGCACTAACTCACTTCCCAAGCCACGCCTTGGGGGTTAGGTTTCAATACATAAGTTTTGGAGGGACCTACATGTTCGGATCTTGACAACGTGTATGTATGTGTGTGTGTGGGTTAAGTTGCTTCAGCCATGTCTGACTCTGTGTGACCCTACGGACTGTAGCCCACCAGGCTCCTCTGTCCGTGGGATTCTCCAGGCAAGAATACTGGAGCGGGGTGCCATTTACTCCAGCAGATCTTTCCAACCCAGGGACTGAACCCAACTCTCCTGCGCCTCCTGCACTGGCAGGTGGGTTCTTTCTCCCTGCACCGCCTGGGAAGCCTCTTTATATCACCCTTTTGGTGTGTGTGTGTGGGGGGGGACATCGGCCTTGACACCTGTCAAACATTGGGTGGTTCCATCTCGATTTTGGAAGCTGACCGTGATATGGACATTATCCTTAGGGGACTTACAGTGAACTAGCAAACATGCCACCTGCATGGTCAGAATTAGGTAAAGCAACCTTCCCGAAGAGTAGAATTTCCTTCCCTGGAAAAAGAGAGGATTACTGTTTTCTAAAATTAACTTGAAGTTCAAACATAGGCAAACTAAAGTCCGGGGTAAAAACTCAGGACAGGGCCGCCCTTGGTGGTCCAAGGGTCACGACTCCACACTCCCAGTGCAGGCGGACAGAGTCTGATCCCTGGTCGGAGACTAGATCACACATGCAGCAACTAAGGATTCCGCATGCCGCAAGGACGATTCCACGTGCCAAAAAAAAAAGGTCAGGATGAAGGTTATCTTCCAGGTGGGAAGAGAAGGCAGTGACTTAGAGACACTCAGTGGGGGCTCCTGAGAGGCTAGGGAGCTTCTGTTTCTTGATAAGGGTGCTGGTTATCTAAGATTTTATTTTTATTATTATTTAAAAAACCACTGAACTACACCATTATGGCCGGCACTGTCTCTTTACGTTTGCGTGCACCGATAGTCCGTTTTTTAAAAGGCATTTTCAGGTCTAGTTGAATTAAGAAAGCGAGCCGCTCCAAAATTTACTCTGAGACAGTTGATAAAGAATATACTTTGTGGGGGAAAAAAAGTCTGAATCCATAAGGATTTTTACCTTTTGACCACCTCATCCATTTCCTCACTCTTCATCTCTGCCTCTGACAACCACAATCCTGATCTCTTTTTCTATGAGTTTGTTTGCTTTTTGTTTTTAGGTTCCATATATAAATGAGATAATACAGCCTTTGTTTTTCTCTGTCTGACATTTCACTTAACATACTGCCCTCAAGATCTACCCATGTTCTTGCAAATGGCAAGACTTCCTTCTTTTTTGTGGCTGAATAGTATTTTCAAACACACACACACACACAACCCAGAACAAAGCCTGAGTTGTGGAAACAGGCAGCCCTGACTGAACTCCTGTTTTACACAGTCAATATTTACGGACCACTTGTTAAGTTCTAGGCATAAGATATGGACACCTCGAAAGCCTGCATCTCATTTTCCTCATGTAAAGATAGATTTGATGAGAGCAAGACTGGCTGTTTCCAAGATATGTAAACAGTATTTAATACATAGGAGACCTTCACAGTATAAGCTAAATGCAAAGATTATACATCAAATGTTATTGTTAAGATTAAAGAAAATGATGTATGTACAACACTTAAAAAAGCAAATAAACAATGCCCTGAGACATCAATTCATTACTTCTCTTACTTCCCTGAAAAGAGCCCAAGAAATGTGGCTAGCGTTCTTGTCACTTTTTCCATTTTCCCTATTAGATTAAATAAATACATAGCCTCTGAAGGTATGCTCCTACAGATATAGAGAATCAGACTGAAGAAGAATGATAGCATTTCCTAAACAGATTATAAAAAATAGTCATTATCACTAGGGTCACCTTTTCAAGTCCAAAGATGAAAATCTATAATCTGCCTTCAAAAGATCTCTGCAGTGCACGAGGGGGTGAAGCGGTAGGCTTCTCCACTGCCTCTGGAGGAAGATGTATCTACTGTAGGTATCAATTCAGCCACGGAGAATAATTTAATCATGCTTGTAAATGACATTCCAACAAAAGGTCATCAGATCTATCAGGCCCTCATCGACTTTGGAAAATTAGACCTGTTTTATTGATGTTGGAAAGTGAAGCAGCACCTGACTCTGCTTTGTAAGGAGACTGGGGAATCAGGAAAGCGTGTCTGAGCTGAGAGAGAAATCCCGGAGCCCAGGCAAGGGGACCGTGAGCTGCTCCAGCTGCAAATCATGGTGCCAGCTGAGCGGTTTCTGCTGCTTCCCCTTCATTTTCTTACAAGACTAAATAAACCTGTTATAAAGTGATACGTGCGTGTGTTCATCATGTCTGACTCTCTGCAGCCCCGTGGACTGTGGCCCGCCAGGCTCCTCTGTCCATGGGATTCTCCCGACTAGAATAGCAGAGCGGTTGCCATTTCTTCCTCCAGGGGACCTTCCTGACCCAGGGGTCAAACCTGGCTCCCTGGCATCTGGTTGCATTGCCAGGCGTATTCTTTACCACAAGAATCCTCTTCTCCCTTTTCCTGCAGTTTAAACGGAATTGTGCACAGCTGTACACTCCCAGCTGTTTGAGTGGCGACTTCGACTCAACCCCAGTCTGAATTATCACCAAGCATCAGCCTGACAGGTACATCTACCCAGACTCCTTGCTGAGGTTGCCTAATAGGAGACGCGATGATAACAGGGAATAGGTCATGTCGCCTTCCCACACCCACAAAATGTAGAGTCTTAGCCAGTGTTTACCCACAGCTTCTCAGATTTATCTTTCAGCTTCTGAGGGAAAACGCATGAATGATAAGAGCATGGTGGAAAACTCTAAATTTTCAGGGGTTCACTTTCAGACAATTATCCAGGATTCATTATGCAAAGGTTCAATATTTTTTTCAATATTACTTTTGAAGAATTTTCAGACTCTTCTGGTATTTCTAGATATTTTCTCCTAGAATTTCCCTTTCCTAGTTTTGGAGTATTCACTTGAGACGATGCTGCTGGTGACAACACACAATACACCACACACACACACACACACCACATATACACACATACACATACATATACACATACATGCACACATACACATATACACACCACACATACACACACATACACACATACACACATATACACACACCACATGTACACACACACACCACATACACACACACACCACATATAAACACACACACACACATACACACATACATATACACACACCACATGTACACACACACACCACATGTACACACACATACACACATGCACACACACACCACATATACACACACACATATACACATACACACATATACATATACACACACCACATGTACGCACACACACCACATACACACACATGCACACACACAGGGAGGCGCTATATATTTTTATTAGATAATAATTTAAAATTTTAATACGGATACAGCATTGCTGCCATGGACCCTCACAGCACTATTCCTTTCCTTCACTGCACTTATTATGGATATAGTTATCCGCGCACTTGGGTGATGCTTATTGTTTTTCCTTTCCCCACTAAGCTCCACAAGGGCAGGGACTGAGTCTGCTTTGCTCACTGTTGTCTATCCGTGGGGGCCTCCACTGTGATTTTGTTGTTGTTGTCGTTGTTTATTTGCTGAGGCCTGGCCGACTCGCAGGAGACCCCATGGACTGTAGCCCGCCAGCCTCCACTGTCCGTGGCATTCTCCAGGCAAGAATGGTGGAAATGGTTACCATTTCTCACTCCAGGGGCTCTTCCTGACCCAGGGACTGAACCCGTGTCTCCTGCATTGGCAGGATGACTCTTTACCTCGGAGCCACCTGGGAAGCCCTTCCTCAGTGATTATCATAGAGTGAAAGGGTAGAGAGTGACTGTTAAATGAATTAATGGTTCAGTGATTAAATGAGTGAGTGGGTGTTAATACTCCAGTGTATTATATAGTCGGGGTTCTCTATATAACGGCTTTACTCGCCCCTCAATATCGTAACATACCCCAACTTCATAATCAGTGCATGTTCACTTAAAAAAACTATAAAATGCCAAAATCGCAAAGCTTTTCCCATTGTGCCATTGCCTAGAAACTGTTATGGTTTAAGTTTGATGTATAGACTTCCACTCTTTTTAATCATTATTGCAGAAAATCGAATGTGTATTATATTTATTAGCTTGCTCTTTCACTTGATATATTGTGAACATTTTCCATGAAATATTGTCCTTAACTCAGTGTTTAATGATCATTGGGTATCCTATCATTTGGATGAATAATAATTCATTTAACTGATCCTCTGTTTTCTTGCACATAAAATTTCTTTCTAAAACTGCAGGGACCCTGAGGTATCAGGAGCAGTGCCAGACAGAAGGGCTCACAACTACCGTCCCAGGGACTGTGGCTTCTGCCTCACCCTCGTGTTAGTACTGAGTCTTACTATTTTAAGACAGTTTGTATCTTATAAGGTGAAAACAATACGTTTCAATTTAAAATTTCTTTCCCGGGGGCTTCCCAGACATCTCAGTGGTAAAGAATCCGCCTGCCGGTGCGGGAGACTCGGGTTCGATCCCTGGTCCAGGAAGATCCCACACGCCCTGCAGCAACAGTCCGTGCACCACGGCTTCTGAGCCTTCTGAGCGCTGGAGCCCGGGCCCCAAACACTGAGCCGCGAGCCCGAGGCCCCGCTCTGCAGGCGGAGGGGAATGCCCGCCCTCTGCAACAGAGGGAAGCCCGCACAGCAATAGGGACCAGCACAGTCAAATAAAAAAAAGTTGTAAGAATTTTAGCTGAATAATATATGAGTAACACATACATATTTAAAAAGTGGCTCATCAATACTCCAAACTGATGGTTACCTTTATCATTCATTTCTTCTTAATCTAAAAGCTACACAATCCAAGATTTTTTTTTTCTGAAAACAAAACACTGGGTCCCAACTCAAGGATGGTGACACACGAGGAAGACAGAAATCCTACAGACCTGGAGGAAAACAAATATTTAAAAAGACCTCGAGAGAAAAGAATAACCACGAAAAGGGCAAAGACTTTGTCACCTGGCCTGAGGGCCTTTTTCCTGCAAACAGTCTATAGGCAGTAACATGTACCTTGTAATCACTACACAGATGAGAGAAATTTAAACATTATGCCTTGTTTTTCTGGCCACGAAAAACAGAAATGTTGAAATAAAATTCTAAGAACTGGGACGTCCCTGGAGGTCCGGTGGTTCAGACACTGCACCTCCAGCGCAGGGGCGAGGGTTCGACCCCTGGTTGGTGAGCTAAGTGCCTGCATGCCGCATGGTATGACCAGAAAGGAAACAGAAATCCTAGGGACTGACACAAAGGTAGGGGAGAAGGCTGCTGTTTCGAGCGATAGTTGAAGACACAGAATGAAAGAAAAGAGAGCCTCCCTCTTCCTCCATCAGGGAGCTGGACTCTTCATAGGTATGTTTCTATTTGAGGTGAAAAAGACACATCTGAAGATGGGAAAGAGAGGAAAGCCTAGGAATTTGTATTTATGGTTGAATGGCAATTGCTTATATTAATATTTACGAGATGTTTTAGATTTCCCCCCTTTTTAAACAGTGCAAAATCTATAGGATAGGCATGATACGAATTTAAAAGGAAGAGTGAGAAAAACAGAAGGGAACACAACATTCCTTATTACTTAGAAACTTATCACTCTAGAAAATCAACGCTTTTCATCCTATTTGGTTAATGCAATTGGTTTCACAACACACAATCTCATGGTATTCTCTGACTACTGCTCTTAATACTATTGGCAAGAATAATAACAATATTAGCCAATATTTATTAAAACATTATAGTATACTAAATGTAATGGGTTGAATTGACGCCCCCACCCACAATAAATTCATTTGTTGGAGTGCTTAACCCCCAGCATCTCAGAGGCTGACCTTGTTTAGAGAACATGTCTTTACAGAGGGGATCGATTTAATAAGAGGCCACTGTCGTTGTCAGGGGTTTCCAGGTAGCAATGAGTCCTACTATTAAAGTGATAAAGAACCTGCCCGCAATGTAGGAGACGCAAGAGTCATGGGTTCGATTCTTGGGTCGAGAAGTTCCCCTGAAAGAGGGCATGGCAGCCCACTCCAGCACGCGTGCCTGGAGAATCCCAGGGACAGAGGAGCCCAGCAGGCTTGAGCCCACGGGCTGCACAGAGCCAGGCGCGGCTGAAGTGGCTTAGCATGCACACACGCTTTGCTGTTTAGCCGCTAAGTCCTGTCCAACTCTTTGCAACTCCATGAGCTGCAGCCCGCCAGGCTCTTCTGTCCATGGGACTTCCCAGGCAAGAACACTGGAGTGGGCTGCCATCTTCCTCTCCAGGGGATGCTCCTGACCCAGGGACTGAACCTAAGCCTCCTGCACTGGCAGGCACTTCTTTACCACTAAGCTTGGGTGGCCCAATCCCATGTGAGCGGTATCCTTAAAAAGGCAAAAATCCGGAGACGGACAAGCATGCGTGGAGGACACCACGTAAAGGTGGCGGCAGACACGGGCGGTGCCTCCAGCAGCCGAGGCGCCGCGGCCGCAGAGCCGCGCTGAGGGCCGGGGCCTCTCGCGGGGGCGGGTCGGCTCTGCCCGCGCCTCGGGCGTGGGCTTCTGGCTTCCGAAACTGGGAGGCAGTCGCTGACTCCTGGGCTTCCGTATGGTCGCCCCAGCAAACCAGCGCCGCAAGCACTGCCTTCAACAGGCTGCACGTAAAGCTTACTAAATGCTCACAGGGTTACATACCAGCTTCTGCCTGTTGCTCTTAGCAGACTCTGACATACTCTCGCTAAGCACACACTGGGTAAATAGTGACCATCCTGTGTTTCTCCCATAAATTAAATGATAGCGCAGACAGCATTTCACACTTTGGTTCAGGAATGTTCTACGTTCCCATAGAGCCTCCAGGATTTCTACCCCGTTAATGGCCGTACAAAATTCTATCAATTTCATGATACTCTTATTTACTTAGTCATTTTCCTATGGCTGGATGTTTATGCTGATTTTCATGTATTACTATTATAGGTAACATCATAATGGACGTCTTCATGCCCGGATATTTTCCCAGTTTTTTTAAGATGGAGTGTTTATTTCCCTGTGGTAAGTCAGGAAGTTTATGAACATTTCTCTAGTTATTATATGTATTATCAAATTACTTTGCAAAAGACTTCTGCCAATAAACCTTATTGATGGACATGCGTAAGTGTAGATATTTTGTGATATTTACATCTGTATGGGGTCAAAATTCACAGTAATTATTAAACCCAATTTGTCAGATTATCATTCTATGTTTTAAATTTGATTTTTTTGATTTAAAATTTACTTTATCAAGTATCCTAATTGCACCCTTTCTCATTCTCTTGTTAGAAATTAATTTTGGACTCTCAATGACAAGGCTAGTTTTAAATTTTGAGGTTAGTTATATAGAAAAATGAAAACACCCACTAAATGAGGTAATCAACTGATAAAATTGATGAAACTGAGTCATATTGAACTAGCACACCAAAGTTTAAATACTTGCCCTGATTAATGCAAATAGATAGAACCACAACTTGTATACATCACAACGCGTATGCATCACAACGCGTATGCATCACAGCGCGTATACATCACAACTTGTATACATCACAACTTGTATACATCACAGCCCGTATGCATCACAGCGCGTATGCATCACAGCGCGTATACATCACAGCGTGTATGCATCACAGCGCGTATACATCACAACGTGTACGCATCGCAAATTGACCAAATGACAGTACCTGGTGTTCAACTGGAATTTCATAAAACAAAGATAAGCTGCGATGTATTCAACACACACACACAGACAGCCCCATGGTTTGCTTAAAACTGTAAAATCAAATATTTAAAATGTGAAAGGTGAATTGGAAAAAGGAAAGTAGCCCAAAGATGTAATTTTTTCTGACCTCTAAGTTATAAAAGGAAGAATTTAGTTTGCGATTGGGAGCTTAAAAAGCTCAGTGATTCCTGGATACAGCAAAATTTCTGGTAGGGATCCTTTAATACTACAGTCAGCTGAGGCAGCAGACCAACTTAGTGATGCTGAGCCTGTTCTACGTGTTACTCCAGTGAATGTGCTAAAGAAAGAAGTAACTTTTCTTTCCCTTTGGCCACCTGATGGGAAGAGCCAACTCACTGGAAAAGACCCTGATGCTGGGAAAGATTGAAGGCAAAAGGAGAAGGGGGTGGCAAAGGATGGCATGGTTGGACGGCATCACTGACTCAACGGAGATAAATCTGAGCAAACTCCAGAAGACAGTAGAGGACAGAGGAGCCTGGCAAGCTGAGGTCCATGCGGTCACAAAGAGCTGGACACAGCTTAGTGACTGGAAACAACAGCAGCCGCCCCTTGGCTCCTACGACGTTTCATGGTCACTGAAAGGCATGGGGTGGAGGGAGAAAGGAGCGTGAGCGAGGGGAGGAGAGAGGAGAAGAAAAAGGGGCAGAAGAGAGAGAGAGAGGGAAGGAAGAGCACAGAAGGAAGCGGGAGGAAAGGAAAGCAAAGAGGGTCCGGAAGGAAGGCAGGATGAGGAGAGACAGGGAGCCGCCCAGCCGTCCGTCTGTAACTGTGATTGGCACGTTTGTTTGTTTCACTTTAAAAACCCCACATGTTGGGGATAGCATAGAGCATTTGTCTTTCTCTGACTTATTTCACTAAACATAGGTCCATCACATCGCTGTGCATAGCAGAGCTTTCTCCTCACTGCCAAGTAACATTCCACTGTATATCTATATACCCCGCAGCTTTATCTCAGAGACAGCCGGGGAGGGGCAACATTGGGGTATGGGGTTAAGACACCCAAACGACTATGTATAACGTAGCTAAGCAGCAAAGATATACTGTACAGCACAGGGAAATATCACCATTATTTTGTAATAGCTTTAAATGGACTGTAATCTATGAAATTGCTGGTTGCTCAGTGATAAAGAATCACCTGCCCATGCAGGAGACATGGGTTCAATCCCTGATCCAGGAATATCCCAGGTGCCAAGAAGCAACACAGTCCATGCCCCACAGCGGCTGAGCCAGTGCTCCAGAGCCTGGGAGCCACAAGAAGGGAAGCCGGTGCAGTGAGAAGCCGAGGAACCGCAGCGAGAGAGCGTGCCTGCCTCCGCAGCGAGAGAGCGCCTGGGCAGCAACCAGGGTCAGCACAGCCAATAAAAAAAAGATTCTGAATCACTGTCGTACACCTGAAGCTAATATAACATTGTAAATCAACTATAGTTTACAAAAAAAGAAAGGTAAAGAGGGAGAGAGGAAGAGAAAGGGAGGGAAAAACGGTTCATGATAAAGAGGGAGAGAGGAAGGAAAGGGGAAAAGCCAGTTCATGACACACGGATAGATGCATGAAGTCTGTTAGCACATGCACAAAGAGAAACTCACTTCAGTATAAAAGATTCAAATTTTTAAAGGCCCAATATTTTTTAAAAGCCCAATGTTTTAATTGAATTAACTGATAGTGCATACAAATGGAAATTAACTAAAACAGCAATCACATTCAAATCAGATATTAACTTTGCTTTTTAAAAATGACAACAGTAATCTTTAAGCAGTAACTTCATCAGTAGAGTTCTAAGCCAGGAATTTCTGTCAATTAGTCAGCGGCATCTACAGTTTGCAGAGTACTCAGCACCTTTGGTGGCTCAGATGGTAAAGAATCCGCCTGCAGTGCAGGAGACCTGGGTTCGATCCCTGAGTTGGGAAGATCTCCTGGAGAAGGGAATGGCAATCCACTCCAGTATTCTTGCCTGGAAAACTCCACAGACAGAATAACCTGGTGGGCTACAGTCCCTGGGGTCACAGAGAGTCAGATACGACTGAGCAGCTAACACTTTGACCCACTCCAGTATTCTTGCCTGGAGAATCCAATAGACAGAGGAACCTGGGTCTATGGGGTCGCCAAGAGCCGATGCCTGAGTGACTCACAGCACCCTTGCAACTGCTGAGAGGAGATGGAAGCTGGCAGCCTAAGGGCTTTATGGCCTAAAGGCAGAAACCAGTGCAGCCCTGAGTCCATCGAAAAGCATTTCAAATGCTCCTAGTGTTTAGGTTTAGCTAGCTTCTGCACACACTTTAAAGGAGACTATCCTTAAAACTCAATACCCACGTTCTCCACTCCAGCTGTGATCATGGATAAATTAAACTGATTTTGGTTAGAATTTCCAAGATTTCTTTTCTTCCCTGTGACATCACAATAAATGATTAGGCAGAAACAAAACAGGGTACTCTTCTTTCTATGTGAGTGATCAATTGCCCAAAGGGAAGTGGAAAACCTCGGTGGCCTCCCAGCTGTAATCTGCTTCGGGTAACACCTATAGAGCTTGTCTGGGTTGGCGTATTTATAGACTCTGCAGAGAGAGAGTAGATATAAATACTTGAATACCTTTTATTTAGTGGCAGTGTCTACTCTAATGTTGGTTTTTTGTCTTTTCCAGTAATTGGTGTGGATGCCCAGAAGAACTGAATTAATAGCATGAACAAACTTATTACAAAAGCTCTAGACCAAGTCGGAAAAATGGAATTGGGCTAGTGTATGAAAAATATTTCTTCTAAGTTAAATTCTTCAGCTTTCAAACATCTACCAACTTACTTTTCACGCAAATACTTTCTGTGTAATTGGGCCAGTGTATGAAGAGGTATTTCTGTTGTTCAATTCTTCATCCTTTCAAATGCCTACCGTTTTTTTACCCAGATATTTTTCTATGTATCAAGCATCACTCTTGGTTCTTGGAACAGAGGGTGAAGCTGTTGTAGCGACGCGTTCCGGGAAACACTCAGAAGGACGATGCAGACAGCAGAGTTGATTACACGGCTGGGCCCAAGGCAGAGTCTCCTCTTAGCCAAGGACCCCGACCAGTTTTTGAAAACCTTATATACCATAAGAGCCTGTGCCCAAACCCGCCTCCCCAAATTCCCTGAAACTAGTCTGAACAAAGGAAAAGAAAGATACAATCAAATTTAACTCATGATTCATATGCCTTAAGCCTAGATAGTTAACAGCGGACAATTATCAATAGGCCTGCGGTCATACCCCAATACGCATCATAGAATGTATGATTCTATTCGGTTACACAGATAATTAGGGCATCCTCTTAGGCGAGGGAGAGTCTAGGTAGGAGCCCTGGGGCTCTTCCTTCCGGGGGGGTCTGGTCTTCCAGTTGGAATGTCGTTTCCATAGATTCCGGGCAGAGAGCTCAAAGTCCACAGCCCGGCTCAAGATGGAGTCCTGCTTTCAAGATGGAGCCGGTTCTGTCTGTTTCCTCCTTCAACTGTGTTGTCTGTTGCCGCCATGAGGCTGCGAGTCATCCCCAACAGTAACAGACAGCTGCCTAAAGGGAAGCACTTACAGTCACTCAGGAGCCCACAGGGCATCTGGGCTGCTTGCTGTCCGCACCCCTGAAGTCAGCCTCCTGCGGGAAGGCAGCTCAGCTGACCTTGGTTGCGTCGGGTCTGCTGCCGGCTAGTCTGCGAGGGCCTTGCCTGGGACGGCTGGCTCTCTTGTGCGTGGTCTTGAGAGGGTAACAGGCAGGGAGGCCAGGGGTCTCCAAACAGAGCAGATAGGCGGCGTGTGTCAGACATTTTTTATTTCTTAAGAGGCAGGAGCAAACAAAAACTAGTGTTATATTTTCTTTCCCCTTCTCTATACAAATTTAAAAAGAGGTTTCCCTTAAAATTCTGTGTTGCCGTAATGACACCTGGTTCCACCTGAACTTAACTTTTCTCAAACCTTGAGCTAAGCAATGCATTTTTCTTAGGGAAATGTTTGTCTTAAGCTATGTTTATATACTACGTATTTCCACTAGACTCTGTCTTTAGGTCGGTTCCCCCAAAAGGCTCAGAACCGACTTGACAAACCAGTATGTTATATATGGTTCTCCTAATCTGTGTTAATGAATCTATATATTTGAATGGGAATCTGCCTTTCTTCAAGATTCATGTCACTGCGGCCCAGGATGACTCCTCTGGTGCCAGTGTTATCTCAAAACGCACCTTGTGGGTGAGGGGCCTGGTGCCATTCTCTGAGTTTTGAGACATTTCCTTTCTTTAATTAGCAGACTGCTGGTAGCTATATAACTTACTGCTAAAGGCTAGCAGGGGGCACTCTTTCTGCCCCCTTCTGATGTCTACGTCAGAAGCTGTCTCTATCTCTTTTCTACTTTAATAAAACTTTATCACACAAAAGCTCTGAGCAATCAAGCCTTGTCTCTGGCCCCGGATTGAATTCTTCTCTAAAGGCCAGGAATCCCAGTGTCTTTCATGGTTCAGCAACAACCTTTCAGCCTTTTATCCTCAACTTAGCAGGACCTGTTCTAGCAAAATCCGAGCCCCAAGAGGAAGAGTGGAAAGACCTTGACCCATGCTGAGAACTGACCCGCTATCACTCTTCTGCATTCTGTTGGCTAAAGCAAATCGCAGGTCAGCCTGAATTCAAGGGGCTGAGGGGAAATAGATTCTGCCTCTTTGGGGAGGAGGTACAAATCCACACTGCGAGGGACCTGGCCCCAGGAAAGGGGAAAACTTGAGACATTTTTGTAATCAAACTCCTGTAAGTGATAACTGAAATCTAATCAACTGTAGGCAAAGAAAAGAAGTAAATATCCAAGGTAACCTTAATGCCCAGGTGCTCTGAAGAAAGCAGGGGGAGACGTGGAACAGAGTCAAGGAAATACTCAGGGTGGAAAATGCAAGGAGGCACTCACCGTCAGGGATAGATGGTGGACCAACAGGCAGACAGTGTACACAAGGCTTTAGAATAGGGTCCAGCCGCAAGGAGGTGCTCACCGTCAGGGGCAGATGGTGGACCAACAGGCAGACAATGTATACAGGGCTTTAGAACACACACACACACACACACACACACATACACACACACGCCAGCTAAATCGCTTCAGTCGTGTCTGACTCTTTGCGACCCCATGGACTGTACCCACCAGGGTTCCCTGTCCAGGAGATTCTCCAGGCAAGAAAACTGGAGTGGGTTGCCATGCCCTCCTCCAGGGGGTCTTCCCGACCCAGGGATCAGGCCCTGTGTCTTACATCTCCTGCGTTGACAGGCAGTTTCTCTACCACTAATGCCACCCGGAAAGCCCCGGCCATGGGTATATATATATTTGTTGTTGTTTAGTAGCTGAGTTATGTCTGAGTCTCTTGTGATCCCACAGACTGCAGCCGGCCAGGCCCCTCTGTCCATAGGATTTCCAGGCAAGAATTCTAGATTGGGTAGCCATTTCCTTCTCCAGGGCATCTTCCCAACCCAGGGTCAAGTGCACCTCTCCCACTTTGGCAGGCAGATTCTTTCCCGCTGAGCCACCAGGGGAGCCCCACCTGTACTAATGCTAGCAGTCATTTCAGGCAGGTTAAGTCCCAGTCCCTGGGGAAGGCCTGGTCATCAGAACTTTAAAGCCCTTTCAATCTTTCCAGGTGATTCTAACCTAAAAGGCTGAGCTCCTTGTTTTTGATACCACCCGTCACTAAGGACCCCCCAGTGGGTTCTCTCCAAAGGCGGCTGTAAGGCTTTTGCTCACTCATCCAAATATTTCCATTTTTACCTCTCGCAGGGAGATCATTACATTTTTGTTTTATGTCCCAAACAAGGGATATATTATTATTTTATGACCCTGAGTAACTTACAAAGGTAGAACCTTAACACTAATGAATAAAAAACCAGTGATTCCAAATATAAAAGTGATCTTATTTCCTTTTTATTTAAAAGCATAGTAAATTGTGGAGGTTTTTTAAAAAAATATTGCTTAACCTAAAATAGTTGGGTTCTTGTTGTTGTTTCAAGAAGCTGTTCACAGGGTCTTGTTCTCGGGGCGCATAGTAGGTGTTTGCCCTTCGGCTTGTGCGTGCCATGCGCATACACCCCTGTCCGGTGTCTAGAAAATCACTGAACATGTCTTAAGGTCCCACAGAGGATGCCAAAATCTCAGATTCAAGTTCTTATCCATCCTTGGCAGCTTCGTTTTGAGCACATGGCTAAGCTCAGTTGCTGAGCGCTCCAGGAAGAGGCGGGATGCATCCGGGGCTCATCGGTGAGGTGGAGACAGTCCTCAGTATTCAGCAAGAGGGGCGGTGGAGAGCCCAGCCTGCCTTGGTGAGCGTCCAGCAGAAGCAGGACTGGGGCCTCTGCGTCCCGGAACCGGGTCTGTAAGGACATCCCGTGCGGCTCAGGGGTGCAGAATCCTCCTGCCAACACAGGAGGTCCGAAGGACTCAGAGTCGATCCCTGGGTCGGGAAGATCCCCTGGAGGAGGAAATGGCAACCCACTCCAGTATTCCTAAAATCCCATGGACAGAGGAACCTGGTGGGCTACCCTTCATGGGGCCCCCAAATCAAGCACAACTGAGCGACCTTGCATGCAGGAAACCTGTGCTCAGAGTCTAACCCGCAGCTCTGGCCCCCTCCCGGCCAGCTGTGCAGGCTGCTTGTGGACACTGTGATCGAGCTAAGACCCTTTCCACCAATCTCTTTTCCACTTTAATAAACCAAATATTTCTATTTTTATGCCTTTAATAAAGACAAAAATAGATAACTAGGAATAGCTTTAAATTTCCATATTACCCACCAATGTTCAGGTTATATCTTCAAAGGCGATTTAGGGTTAGGATAAAGTTCTAGTTTCCCTTAAAAGATCTGGCCATGTGGGTCTCACTTTTGCACTTGGCGCTAAGTGGCTGGGCCTAAAAAACAGTTTTTTTCCATTAGAAGAGGTGTGCATGCCCTCTGCTAATCCCCACATGGACGCCACATCATTTTCATCACTTGCTCGGTTCCTGTAAGCTACTGACTTTGTTACTCCTGATATTGATAATTGCTCTTTGTTCCAGAAAAAGAGGATATATGATTATATTTATATTACATATAAATGATTATATTTATAATTATTTAATTATATAATTTAAAATGAATTTATAGTTATATAATATATAAATATATAATATAATCATACAAATAATATAAATCCATAACAATATACTGTAATTATATTATAATTATAAGAATATGTAAAATGCACTTAACTATTTCTAAGTAGAGAGGAAAGAAAAAGTCTAACCCAAATAATCATCATCATATGCTCTTTGTCCCTTTGTTTGCTAAAGGTAGGAGCCTCGTATTCTTTCGGAGGTGAAAATAAGGAATCGCTGCTGTTTAGCCGCTAGGTCGCGTCTGACTCTTGCAAGCCCGTGGACCGCAGCCCTCCAGGCTCCTTGTTGCCCGGGCTTTGCCCAGGGAAGAATAACAGAGTGCGTTGCGTGTCCTTCTCCAGGGGATCTTCCCAACCCAGGGACGGAACCCATGCTCCTGCTTGCCAGGCGGGTCCTTGCTGCTGAGCTGCCTGGGAAGCCCTAAGAAGCCACTTTCTGGGAAAGACCTTTAGTTGCGCAAGCCTCCGTTTCCAGAAGATGGCATTGAGCATAGCTCTGAGAAGAATCGCAACAGTACCTAATGCTCAGAGCAACAGAAGTCCTCAGATAGATTCTGTTAGACAACGGGGAGTGTGGGTTAGACCAGAAGCGCTTTCGCTAGTCCTTTCACAAGAGGACCATTGCCAGAAGGCTGCCGTTTAATCTTATAAGATGGACTAGTTCCACTGAAGTCCCTTGGAGACAGAAGTAGTATTCAGGAACTAGAACATCCATTAATATTTTAATCAAGGGAACAATTTTAGAGTCTCTGTGATAGTGGAAGATGGCTATCTATGCTACCTGGATCCACTCACCTGTCTTCTGTTAATTAAAAGGAGTAGGACCCTATGGTCCTTCCCCACCATGACCTAGGAAATGTTTAGTCAAAGAATAAGCTTACTCAGAGAAGTGAGAAAATGCAGAAGCAAAGGAAGACAGTCAAACAAGACCAAAAAATAGCTTATTGTTGATTAAATATTCTTAATAAATAATAAACCATTATTTACTGCTAATTAAACAAAGTCGAGGACCGCTGGTTCCTCCTGAAGGAGTGAGGACAATCCCCTGAGCCATGTCCTGTGAGCTGTCTTACGGGTGCTGAGAGCCCGGACAGGCGGAAGACGTTGCCGATGGTGACCAGACCATAGGCGTGATGTGGCAGTCCACATTTCCCGGAATTGACCTCAAGAAGCGGGGACACGCTGCCCCTGGGACTGAAGACTAACTGCACTCAAAACAATCAAGACAATGCTGATCAGACCCCACATGACTGGTTTCAAGACGACTGTTGGAGATGATGGTGGGCTTGAGCGTAGCCCCCTCCCCAGCCTATGAAAGCCCTGCCCACTGATTATCAGCGGGGGGGGGGGGTCCGCCTTTGGACACCAGACCACCCCGTGCCCTGCTGCCCCGGCTGCTTGCCTCTGAGGTAGCCTTTCTTTCCAGAGACTCTGCCTCTTCACTAGCTTCTAAGCGGCGAGCATCCAGACCCTATTTTAGTAACATTAATGATATGCCAAGGCCTCCCTAGTGGCTCGGTGGTAAAGATCCACCTGCCAATGCAGGAGACACAGGTTCGATCCCTGACCTGGGAAGATCTCATCTCACATGCTGTGGAGCAACTAAGTCCGCATGCCACAACTAGAGAGCCTGTGCTCTGGAGCCGGCGGCCACACGACGGAGCCCATGAGCCCCAGCTAGGGATGGTCCTGGGCCCGGAGCCCGCGCTCTGCAGCGAGAGAAGCCGCTGCAGCGAGAAGCCCACACACCACAGCTCGGGAGCAGTCCCACAACGTGAGCAAGCCTGCACAGCAGCGGAGGCCTAGCACAGCCAAAAATAAATACATAAAATTAGACACACGTTAAAAAAATGCTCTGGGATGCCCTCCCATACGCTTGGCCCAGGTGCTCTGGGGGAATTAATTCCACCCTCAGTTGCAGGAGGGATTGTATGACTTGGACCTGACCAATCACAGTATCACATTTCCTTGGAATGATTTTATGGAGTTATTTCCCAGAAGCCTATGAAAGATCAAAAATGTCTATAAAATTCTTGACTGATATTTTTGGCCACAGTTTCCAATAATGTGGGTTATCTGAATTTAAGAGAATTCCAGTCTTGTCTGTTCCCTTGGTTGACTGGTTTGCATGAATGCTTCATCTTGCTTTCTACACCACAAGGATGTCTTTTCAACATGAGATTTCATCTCCATTGGAAACAATGGTATTGGTTCAAGAGTGAAACAACAGTTTGGCTAGCACTTAAATGTGGACTGGAAAATCAACCCTTTGCTTGGCAGCCCATGGTGCATGTGGGAAGCCTCTGTCATATCCGTTCAATATTTTTTCTGCGTCTTGACAATGTAATTGACTTACAATTAAAATAAAGTTTATGGACCCTTTCCGTGCTCTTCGACTTGAAGGGGATGTAATTAGATTTAATTGAGGCTGATTCTCCAGTGGCATCCTCGGCCCGGCGGACGGTACACACGCCGTTTCTTCTCTTGGAGAGAACGTATTTGTAAATGCGTTTAATAAAAGCAGTTACACATCGAAGCTTTCAAAACAAAATGGTAAAAATAGGATGTGACGGATTCTTCCCCTTATTTCTTAGAGCTCCTGCAATTATGCTTGCTTCTCCAGGACATGGAACAGTAAACGCTGTTTCAGAGGGATTGAAGGGGGCTGAAGGAAGCAAGAAAGAGGAAACTTAAACCTGCAGTCTTTCTCAAAATTTCCCCTAAGATAATATGACTGGGCTCAGGAAGAAGTTTTATAACTTGAATATACAAGGTTTGTCTAAAGGTTGATCTGTAGGTGGCCTTAGCCGGTACCAATTATGTTGTTTATTAGAGAAATAATGAAAGACCAGCATTACAATGATGCTTTTAAAATTACCTGCTCTTTGTAAAATGTGTTTCCCAAATTAGCTAGGAAAAAGTGATTGGGAACACCTCTAAGAATATATTAATGGAAGGAAATTAGGCAGCTAAACAAGGACAATAATGGGCTTTTTAGACAATAACTTGTGTTTAATTGTAGCCAACTTTAACTATAGGCAGCATAAAAAGCTTGAACAGGCAAAAATGCTGAAGTATTATTGGTGTAGTGAGATTTTCAACAGCCCAGTGGAAATCAGAATGTTGGGGATCACTTGGTTAATCTCAGCTGTATAGATAGTTCTACTAGATTCAAGGAGACACAAGAGTTCATGTGTGTTACTTGCCACTGAGGAACTCACAGGTACAGCTGAGCTGTCCACATTGATGAGATTAACTGGAAAACTGTCCAGGCTTATCTTCACTTTTTGTTAAACTGATAAACTATGAAGCTTCCCCCCAGGACATCAGGCAGGACTCTGCCCCAGTCCCTGTGTCCGTGGCCCTTCCTCCTGCATAATGGTTGTGAGCGAGCGTCCCTTGGACGGCAAGGAGGTCACACCAGTCAGTCCTAAAGGATTCAACCTTGAATATGCGTTGGAAGGACTGACGCTGAAACTGAAGCTCCAATACTTTGGCCACCTGATGCGAAGAGTTGACTCATTGGAAAAGACCCTGATGCTAGGAAAGATTGAGGGCAGGAGGAGAAGGGGATGACAGAGGATGAGATGGTTACATGGCATCAGCGGCTCGATAGACATGAGTTTGAGCAGGCTCTGGGAGTTGGTGAAGGACAGGGAGGCCTGGCATGCTGCTCTTCCTGGGCTTGCAAGGAGTCAGACACAACTGAGCGACTGAACAAAACCATGCTCATACCTGGCTCCAAGCGCACCTCAGGTTCTGAAGTCCACACTTTCCTATTCAGACTTCCCTTTTTGTCTCAGAAGCAAGTGACTCTCTCCTGTCAAAACTGAAGGCTGTTGATATGGAAACAAATCATTGTGATTCATTCTTTAGTAATTGATTCAGAGTTTAATTTATTTGAATCTTGTTAAAATTTTAGCAGCCCGATTTGCTTTATAGTAAATGACATTATGTTCTGATATTAAATAAACATAGAATTGGCTGCTGAATTCTACCAGGTAAGTTTTTGGCACTTATAGATGTGACCATATTATTTTATTACTTTCTGCCTCTTTATAAGCTGAATTAAGCTATTTTAACATTGAATTGTTCTTGACAATCCAAACAAAACCCTACCTGGCTCACTGGATTATTATTTTTTAAATGTAATATGGGTTCTGTTTGCTGAAATTCTGTGACTCGTGGGTTTGGTTTATAGGTATTATTTTCAGTGTTATCCCTGTCAAGTTTAGGCATTTATGCTATAGCGGTTTTACAGAAAGAATTAGGAAGCATTAATTCTAACTTTATGCTTTAGGACAATTTTAAAAGCTCCTGAATTATCTGTTTCTTGAATGTCTGAATGAATTCATGCATGAAATTGTCTGGAACTTTATTGAGAAGCAGATCTTGGACAACTTTCTCAATTTCTTCCTTGGTTTGGGGTCTATTCAAGTGTTCTATCTTTTGTTGAGTCAATTTGCAGTACAGTACTTTTATATTTATAGAAAATGGTCTATTCACATCCTCAAAATTATTAGCATATATTGGAGGAAATATTCTTTCAGAATCCTTTTAATCAGTTCCATTTTTCACATCCTTAGGTTTGGATGTTAATATTTTCTTTCTTACTAATAAAGTAGTTTATCTACTTTTTATTCAAAGAACTATTTTATGTGTTTGTCAGCTTTATTTCTTCTCTATCCCAGTGCACGAATGCACACTTCTGTGTGTATCAACTCCATTTTCTTTTCAGTGACTCCATGCACTTGTCATCTCCACTTTTTCTGCTTCCCAATAAATGAGTTTGTTTTTAAGTGTGCTAATTCTATTGTTCTGCTTGCCTGAGTTCTTCTTACATTTTTATATTGAGCACACCATCAGCTTCTCTCTATTTTGGCTAAGGAAAATGTTTATGATTCTGCCTTTTTTTCTTTTCTTTCATTTTAGCAACTCTTTGGCGTCAGGTTACATTTTATAGAGTGTTCAGTATCATCATGTTCTAGTAATTCAGCAATTGTACTTTTGACTGTCTCTGTGGCCTGAGTTATTTAATATTAAAAATATGTTCCTTTTAATTTCCACGGGGCCAAGAAATTCTGTTTCTTCAATTGTGTATTTCTGGGTGCACTGCATTATTGTCGGGAACTGAGGGTGATTCTATCTTCCAATCTTTGAAATTTTGAATTTGCTCTGCATCTGGCTTATGACCGGTATTTATAAATAACCTACACACACCTAAGAAAGAGCTACATTCTGTGTCTTTCCACAGAGATAGTTAAATTCTATACCCTTGGACTATGCTATTCAGGTTTGTCTATATTTTAACTTTTCTTCTATAACCTTCTGATTGTCAGTGACGGGATGTTATGATGATGCTTCTGACAACCAGCTCATTCATGGTTTCTGTGCTCTTGCTGTATCTCAAAAAGATGAATACATATTTCAAAGTGGGGAATTCTTACAAAGGTGATGGTAAGGTGGCTTAAATAGTAAGATGTTTTAAAGGGCATATCATGAATAACATTGGACAATATGGTGAGGAAGTTATTTCTTTTTCATTTGTCTTCATTATGATACAAGAAAATTTCAGCTCAGTGGCATCAGCATATTTTTATGACTTCGCTAACTCCACTAATTCCACGTGATGGTAGAGAAGAGCTGCTCTGGAGGGAACATTGGGCAGCATCTGGACAAGCCCTGTGCATCCTGAACCACACGGCGCTTCCCTGGGATCGCCAGCCCAGGAGTGGCCCAGCGTGTTCTGAATAACCTGGCTTTGTGCTCTGGGTTTCTGTTGGACCCCACCAAGAGCACAGAGGCAAGCCTGGGGGGTCGTGAGGAAAGGGTCTTTCTGGCTCCTTCTTGGCTGGGGTCGCTCTGGGTCGCTGTTTTCCGTCACCAGATGCACGGTCTCTGTCTGTTGCCCCCCGCCCCAGCTGCCCCCCGGGCTATAGCTGTTCTTTCTGTGCAGTTATCATCCCGTGTCTTCCTTCCAGTCCAGGGCTGGCAACTGCTCCACGCTGTGGCTGTCTCCGTGTCATTGCACTTTTTCTTGTTGATTTCTAGGCTTGCCCCCACCACCCCACAACCTTGTAAACAGTCTTTCTTCAAAACTCCTTCTTCACCCAGTTTGAGGGTATACTTCCCCCTGTTTATTTGGCGACAATAGTATCTGGAGAAATTTACTAATTATTTTTGATTCGTGAAATAGTAATCTTTTTACAGCAGGAGAAATTATTGTTGTATTTTTGACAAGGATGTAGAGCCTCTGTTTTTATTGAATTGAAAATAATTCAATTTAAAGAAATCATATTAAGCAAATTATAAATTTTATGAAGATGTAGTAAAAATTCATGGAACCAGAATGTGAATTGCTAAAATTTGGAGACACTTTAAAAATATATTTCAGTGCTCTTTAACTTGGTGTATATCGTTTGTTTCTACTTTAAATCACCAATCTGACTTTTCCCTTTGTTTAACACCTCCTTTCTAAACCAGTCCTTCAATAGTTAGTAATGCCAGATTTGATGCTCTGATCCCAAGTTTATTTGCTTTTTTTCTATTTCTATGGCATATTTTCCCCACCCTTTTATCTTTATTTATTTACTTAGCTTTTTGGTTGAGTTCAGAGACATGCAGGATCCTAGTTCTCTGACCAGGGATGGAATCCTCTGCACCGGAAGCATGGATTCTTAACTGCTGGACCACCAGGGAAGTCCTTATCCTTTTATTTTAAAACAATGTGACTCACTTTGTTTTAGTATATATTTTGTAATACAATATATTTTCATTTTTTGACTAAACCTGGCAGTCTTCTTGATTCATATGAAATTTGGTGTGCCATGACTGAGACATTCTTCATCCTTATTTCTGAAATCAGTAGAGGCTCACCGTCTCCTTGCTGCCTCCTTCTCTTTTCTGTGTTGTTGCTTAGTTGCTAAGTCATGTCTGATGCGTTTGCAACCCCGTGGATTGTAGCCTATCAGGCTCCTCTGTCCATAGGATTTCCCAGGCAAGAATATTGGAGTGGGTTGCCACCTTTTCCAGGGGATCCTCCTGACCCAAGGATTGAACCTGGGTCTCTGGGATGATTCTTTACCATCCGAGCCACTACAACCATCCTTGGTGTTCTCCATCTGTTAGGCATGTTATTCTCAGCGTAACTGTGAAGAGTCAGTGGACTCATGCCTATGAAGTGCTTAGAGCAAAATACATAATAAGCATTATATCAGTGTTAGCTTTTATTATTTTTACTGCCACTCTTATTACCTTATTATTTTCTTAATAGATGAAGCTTTTCTTTCAGGAACGAGGGCTAGGAGTTATTTAGAACTGTGTGGTCTGATATGCTGGGTGTTAACGTGGCTACTGAGCATTTAAAAAGCGGTTAGTCTGGATGAAATGGCACCCCGAGTATAAATTACATATCAGCTTTTAAAAATTTAGTTTGAAAACCAGACTGTGAAATATCTCATTAGTGAAGTTTTGGATCGAATTCATTCATCTGCACCATTTTCCTTTCTCAGGGACTCAGTGCTACTGAGCCCATGTTCTGCTGCCTGGGGTGTGCTTCTTGGAAAAATACTGCTTAAGTGACATGTGTTAAAATGCCTTAGTTGATTCTGATTCCTCATTTGAACAATCCAGTTGTAGCGCCAGTAAATGGCCTGTCGGTTGCAGCCCAGAGAATATGTGAATGGCATCTTGTCGACATGTTAATCAGAAGCAGCTATTCCCTGTTCACAGCCTAGCGTACTGAGCTCTTGTCTGTGAGATCATGCATCGCTGCAGAAATTTCATATCCGGTTTTCTCAAACCTCTCTTCTACAGTACTTTTCCTTTCCATCAATATCACCAGAGATTTCAGGTGTATAATGTAACTGTTGGGATCATAATGTGGTATTTTTGCATCTGAGTATATTTCACTTTGTTTAAAGAATCATATTTACAGAGAACCAGGCAATGTCATTATTTTTATTTCAGATGCAATCACAAGAGCAACCAAAGAGCACATTTTTCATCTGTCTGTGGTTAAAACCACTTTGAAGTAAAAATAGCTTTGTCAAATTGAAAAGGAAAAGAAATAACACAAACATATATGCTTTTATCAGACTTCCTCCATGTGCCTATGTATTTAAATAAAATGCATGGGAAAGCATGGAGTATATCAGAAGTCATTTCAGATCTGTTTACAAAACTTCTGTAAGTGAATTTCTAAGATCAAACCCAGTGCTCCTTGAGTCAGTGGGATGTTAGATGCATTATTTATCAGTTAATTCCCAAGAACAATCATAAAAGCCTTGATCTTACAGCCCTCCCAGCCCAGCTTGGTTCCTACTGGCTTCCAAGCAAGTCACAGGCACTTAAGTGCTACATGCCTAGGCTGTGATTAATTATGAAAGAAAACACAGCCTGTCCCATACAAGCTGGGAAGAAGACGGAAATGCCTAGGATGGCTCGGCATCTTTGCCTTTAACTTTCTGTTCTGATTTCAAGGTATTGTTTCATTGTTGCCAAGTTAACTGACTCTTTCTCTCATTCTCTCTTTCTTTCAGGAACAAGCAGTCTGCAAGGAATCTTTAAACTGTGAGGATCTTGCGTATGAAAGACATCTGGACGGGGTATCATTCCTATGTCAATGGTGCCGATATTTAAATGCATCTCATCCAAACATAAGGACACATAAATACAGAGGATTTTAATTGGCTTTTTGGTGAAAAAGTGCCAAGACAGAAGAGTTGGTTGTGTTTTTGTTGTTTGTTTGTTTGTTTTTCTGTCCCTGCTGCTAAAAGGCAAGAAAGAAAATCATGCGGAATACTTGAGCACCAGCTTATTAGAATAAACTCGACCCTAAGCTTCTGTTCTTCGTGTTTTTTTGAGCGCTTGTGTGAAAAGCCTCAGAGCCAGAGTTTTTTTTTGTTTTGTAGGAGAGGCAGTTTCTTAAAAACACCTGTTCAAAGAGAAGGACAAATAGATACTTGGACGTGCAACACTGAACATGTCAAAAATGATCTTTGAAAATGGGCCTGCCTGAAACAAATTCTGTCTCCATTAAATTGTGAAACAAGCTGAAGCTTACTGACCAGGCTGTGCTTCTTCCTTCATGGGTGGAGCGTTTTCCTGGATGTGTTTCCAGGGACAGCAGGGGTGCAGCAGCATCAGAGAGCCGTCGAGGGCAGGGAGGGTCAGGGTGCAGTGGAATCCTGATGTCAGGCGCGTGTGCGCTGAGCCACCTCATTTGTGCCCCAGTGTGTGACCCTGTGGACTGCAGCCCGCCAGGCTCCTCTGTCCTGGGGATTCTCCAGGCATGAATACTGGCGCGGGTTGCTGCGCCTTCCTCCAGCGAATCTTCCCGACACAGGGCTGGAACTCACACCTCCTGCGTTGGCAGGAGGAGTCTTTACCACCAGCACCTCCTGGGAAGCCCGGAGGTCCGGCTCCATCAGAAAACCCTCAGCTGTTAGGCCCCATGTGTAGATGGTGTCTGGGTGTCTCGGTCCCATCTCTTTGGCCCACATTCTGTTCCAGCTACAGCCGTGGTGCCCATTTCCGACTCCCCGCTCACTGAGAGGTCCTCCTTCAACTGCGCCCCACGAGCCTCTGTAACGTGTGCTACGGGGCTGACCTGGGGGTCCTCAGGCCTGTGTGCAAGCCAGCCAGCACGTGCGAGGAGGGAGCCTGTGACCCGATGACCCACGGGCAGCCCTCAACCACGGGAGGCAAGAGCTGGAGGGCAAACGCTCGTCCTCCTGTCTCTGTCTGGACGGTATTGGGGAGTACGGTCACCAACTCTTCAAGGTCCTCAAGAAGTGAACCTGCCTTCCCCACAGCATCACGGAGAACTTGCCTTGGCTTTTCTCCTTCCCCCTCACTCTGCCCTTCTCCTGCTTCCCACCGTCACTCACCTCCAGGCTCTGGCTCAGATTCTGGTTTGGGGTGAGCCCAACTCAGATTCCTTCTCAAGATCTAAGTATCACCACCTGCTTGACAGGGGTTGACCACTGGGTGTGCAGGAAGTGACGGATTCCTGATGAAAAAGAAGCGGGCTGAGAACAGAGCAGTGAGCAGCTGCCGAAGAATCCAAGGACGTACCGGAAGGTTATGTTTAACAATGATGACGATGACGAGAACAACAGTTTGCTTTACAGAAAACGTTTCTCCGTGTAACAGCAATAGTTATGAAGATTGTTACTGCTAATCTTAATTACATGCTTTTTGTGTTTTACTTTTTTTTTTTAATGTGGCAGATACTGTGCTAACCTTTTTGATGCTGTGGTAAATTGCCTGCAAAATGATCAAAATAATCACCCCACCTCTATCCGTACCTCGGACAGTCTCCTGCCACGTGGACTCTGGGCTTGACACATGACTATCTTTGGCAAATGTGCCAGCAGCACACGTGAGGCAGGTAGAGGCTTGAGCACCTGGACTTTACTCTCCTGCTTCACTTGATCAAGAGCACCTGGAGAATGACGCGAGGACTTTTCTGCTGGCTCAGTGGTAACGAATCTGCCTCCCAATGCAAGACACACAGGTTCGATCCCTGGCCTGGGAAGATCACACATACTGCGGAACAGCTAAACCCATGTGCCACAACTCCTGAGTGCATGTCACAACTCCTGAGCCCGCATCAGAACTCCTGAGCCTCTGCCACAACTCTTGACCCAGTGTCAGAACTCCTGAGCCCGCATCACAGCTCCCGAGCCCGCGTCACAGCTTCTGAGCCCGTGCTCTGCAACAAGAGGAGCCACCTCAGTGAGAAGCCCTGCACCGCCACTCTAGTGTAGGCCCTGCTCACTGCACCTAGGGAGAGCCCACGCAGCACTGAAGTCCCAGCAGAACCAAAATAATAAATAAAAAAAAATAGCAGTAAAGACGAAGCCTGAGAGGGTGCAATGGGAAAGGTGTTGTGGAGCAGAGGCAAGGCACAGCCTGCCAGTCGTCAGACAGGCGAGTGAGGCCAGCTTAGACCACTGACCCAGATGCATGAAGACAATAAGCATGTATTGTTTTAAGTTACCAGTGTTCATGTGGCTCATAATGCATCAGAAGCTAGGCAATAGGGATGTCCCTGGAGGGCCAGTGGCTAAGACTCCTGGCTCCCAATTAGGCATAGTGGGTTTGATTCCTGGCCAGGAACTAGATCCCACATGCCTCAACTAAACGATTCCCCAGGCTGCAAAAAACAATGGAAGATCCAGCCCCAGCACAGCCAAATAAAGAGATAATTTATTTTAAAGCTAAGCAACACAGAGGCATTGTTTCATGTCATTCTTGCAACATTCATATAAAGTAGCATGCTAGTCCCTCCTGCTTTTTACAGGCGGAAAATCGGAGCTTAGGGAGGTTCAGTTCAGTTCAGTCGCTCAGTCATGTCCAATTCTTTGCGACCCCATGAATCACAGCACACCAGGCATCCCTGTCCATCACCAACTCCCAGAGTTCACTCAAACTCACATCCATCGAGTCCAGCATGCCATCCAGCCATCTCATCCTCTGTCGTCCCCTTCACCTCCTGCCCCCAATCCCTCCCAGCATCAGAGTCTTTTCCACTTCACATGAGGTGGCCAAAGTACTGGAGTTTCAGCTTTAGCATCATTCCTTCCAAAGAACTCCCAGGGCTGATCTCCTTTAGAATGGACTGGTCGGATCTCCTTGCAGTCCAAGGGACTCTCAAGAGTCTTCTCCAGCACCACAGTTCAAAAGCATCAATTCTTCGGTGCTCAGCTTTCTTCACAGTCCAAATCTCACATCCACACATAACCACTGGAAAAACTATAGCCTTGACTAGACAGAGCTTTGTTGGCAAAGTAATGTCTCTACTTTTCAATATGCTGTCTAGGTTGGTCATAACTTTCCTTCCAAGGAGTAATTGTCTTTTAATTTCATGGCTGCAGTCACCATCTGCAGTGATTTTGGAGCCCAGAAAAATAAAGTCTGACACTGTTTCCACTGTTCCCCCATCTATTTCCCATGAAGTGATGGGACCAGATGCCATGATCCTCGTTTTCTGAATGTTGAGCTTTAAGCCAACTTTTTCACTCTCCTCTTTCACTTTCATCAAGAGGCTTTTTAGTTCCTCTTCACTTTCTGCCATAAGGGTGGTGTCATCTGCATATCTGAGGTTATTGATATTTCTCCCGGCAATCTTGATTCCAGCTTGTGTTTCTTCCAGTCCAGCGTTTCTCATGATGTACTCTGCATAGAAGTTAAATAAGCAGGGTGACAATATACAGCCTTGACGTACTCCTTTTCCTATTTGGAACCAGTCTGTGGTTCCATGGCCAGTTCTAACTGTTGCTTTCTGACCTGCATACGGGTTTCTCAAGAGGCAGGTCAGGTGGTCTGGTATTCCCATCTCTTTCAGAATTTTCCATAATTTATTGTGATCCACACAGTCAAAGGCTTTGGCATAGTCAATAAAGCAGAAATAGGCGTTTTTCTGGAACTCTCTTGCTTTTTCCATGATCCAGTGGATGTTGGCAATTTGACCTCTGGTTCCTCTGCCTTTTCTAAAACCAGCTTGAACATCTGGAGGTTCACGGTTCACATATTGCTGAAGCCTGGCTTGGAGAATTTTGAGCATTACTCTACTAGTGTGTGAGATGAGTGCAATTGTGTGGTAGTTATAGCACATTTTAAAAAAATAGGTTTTTCTTGATCCCAAAGCTAACTACCTCCCTGATATTGTCATATGAATCAAATATCTTTTAGGAAGTCATTGATTAGTTAATTAATTCACTCCAAAATCTTTTTTGACTATCTACTTTGTGTCAGATACACCAGAAGATTTAGGTGGTGTAGAAATGAATCAGTTCAGTTCAGTTCAGTTCAGTCACTCAGTCGTGTCCAACTCTTTGCGACCCCATGAACCACAGCAAGCCAGGCCTCCCTGTTCATCACCAGCTCCTGGAATTCACCCAAACCCATGTCCATTGAGTTGGTAATGCCATCCAAGCACCTCATCCTCTATAGTCCCCTTCTCCTCCTGCCCTCAATCTTTCCCAGCATCAGAGTCTTTTCAAATGCCTCAGCTTTTCGCATGAGGTGGCCAAAGTATTGGAGTTTCAGCTTTAACATCTGTCCTTCCAATGAACACCCAGGACTGATCTCCTTTCAGATGGACTGGTTGGATCACCTTGCAGTCCAAGGGACTCTCAAGAGTCTTCTCCAGCACCACAGTTCAAAAGCATCAATTCAATGGTGCTCAGCTTTCCTTATATTCCAACTCTCACATCCATACATGACTACTGGTAGAAATGAATAATCCATCAAAATAACCTCAGAATTGATTAAAGGAAGCAGACATGTGATCAAATAAAGACAGTGCAGTGCAATAATATAGGTGTTTACAAAGAATAGCAGGACACACCAATACCATCAAGAATGAGAACGTGGGGGGATAAACAATTTAACAACATATTGGAATTTTGTTGAAAAAGTATTTCTGCCAAAGTCTATTGCTGCTAAACATTTCAGATTTATCTCTGGGGCCCGGACATATAAATAATCTAAATCCTCTTCACTAAATCTATTTTCCGCTACTCCTAGTAACAACACTCTTCCCAGTTCCTTACTGCATATTCTCACTTCAAGTATTAATTGCTTTTAAAACCTGTAAGTCCATCCAGTGCATGTACTTCTTAATTTTTAAAAGAAAGCGTCAGTCACTCAGTCGGGTCTAACTCTGTGACCCCGTGGACTGCAGCCCACCAAGCTCCTCTGTCCATGGGATTCTCCAGGCAGGAATGCTGGAGGTGGTTGCTATTCCCTCCTCCAGGGGATCTTCCCGACCCAGGGATCGAAGCTGGGTCTGTTGCTTGCAAGCTGATTTCTTACCATCTGAGTCATCAGGGAAACCCTTCTAACTTAAAACCAGATATAAACACGCTTTCAATTAGAACTATTTCCCCTGCTCAAATTGCCTCAGTTTCACAGTCATGGGGATCATTGCAGCAGAAGCTTGAAGTGTTTAGAGAATACCAGGGTGCTCATCAGGTTATCAGGGAATACTATTGTTGTTGGTCAGTGGCCCTGTTGTGTCTGACTCCTTGCGACCCCCTGGACTGCAGCACGCCAGGCTTCCCCGTCCTTCACCGTCTCCTGGAGCTGGCTCAGACTCATGTCCACCGACTCAGTGATGCCATCCAACCATCCCATCTTCTGTCATTCCCTTCTCCTGCCCTCAATCTTTCCCAGCATCAGTCTTTTCCAACGAATACTATCTATCAGTCAAAAAGAAACAGGATGGTATCTAAGATTGTTGAGTGGAAACACTCGGGCAGAATTATACATAAGACGCGTAACATTTACGCTAACATATTGACCGATGTATTCTGCACACACACACTCACACATGGATTTGAATCTAATCCTGTGCTTTAAAACCACTTTTTAGTATTGTGGTTTTTGAGGCATCGCTGCACTGTTTCTATTATCTTCCTTGGGGACACTGCCTGCCACAGTGATATGTATGTCTGCTTTATTCCATTAAACTGTAAAATTCCTGAGTTCCTATTTGCCGCATGAAATGATGCATTCCCCGGGGCCAGGAAGGGACTGATTAGGAGGTAAGAAAAGCACACAGAGTCAGGAGGAAGAGACCGACCAAGATAAGATCAGCTTTTGATCTGTTTTTTAAAATGCCTGTGGTGTCTCCTTTCCACCTGAGAAAGGAGACATCAGAAACTTCTCTTTTGCCCCAAATATCTGCCATTCCCTGTGACAACTCGAGACTACTACTATCTTCTTAATTAAACTGGAGTGGAGGGTTGATCTGCAATTTAGCCACCATGATACGCACGCTTCAGAAAAACACATACTAAACCCACTTTTGAAATCACATTTGCCCTGATCCTGGGGGCTACCTGTCCTTCCTAGAACTGGGCAAGTAGAGTAACTCTTCTGAACAACGGCTCAGTCACATCTGTTCCTACAGCTTTAAATATATTTTTAGCTCTAATCTTGCATCTAGAGGTAATGGTGGTTCTGAAAAGAGTATTTCTCATTTTAAACAGGGAAGAGTTTTCCTGGAGTAAGTCAGAGAGAAGATCTTGGCTATAGTATATTTTCTGCCCAATTGCTTCTAGAATGTTCATTCATTTTATGAGCATCTGTTCCATGACAGATCTTCTGTTAGACCCTGGTGTGCAGAGTAAATGAACTCTGCCCTCCATTCTTGGGCTGGCCACACAGAAAGCACATCATCACTCACAACAATGAGGTCAAGGAATGTAGTCAGAACTCCTTGGCCGGCGTATGCAATGCAGCCTTCTTCAGGAACGACATTTGAAATAAAGCCTGGACGATGAGCATGTGCGCCCACAGGAAGACATAGGGAAAGTGAGTTCAGGCAACACGAATAGCATCTGGGGAGGATTAAAGCAAGAGAAAAGAACTGGCCTGGTCTTGGGGCAGAGAGGATGCGAGCTTGCAGAAGTGGGGACTGGCAGACTGTCTCTGTGAAAAGCTGGATAGATGTGCTCATCCTTGTGGGCTGTGCAGTAGCCCTGCCTGTCTCAACTACTCAACTCTGTAGCTGCAGAGCAAGAGCAGCATTGACAAAAACGGCAATGCATGGGGTGACTGTGTGCCAATAAAACTTTATTTATAAGAGCGGGTTGTAGGCCGGATTTGGCCTTAGTCTGCCAGTTCTTCCAGGGGTCGCCAACCTCTGTAATCTAATGAGATCTGATGATCTCAGGTGGAACAGATATAATAAAAAGAGAAATAAAGTGCATGATAAATGTAATGTGCTTGAACCATCCTGAAACCACCTCTCTGCCCCTTGGTACAAGGAAAAATCATCTTCAGAAAATCAGACCCTGGTGGCAAAAGGTTAGGGAGAGATGAATTCTTAGACAAGAAAGTGAGGGATAAAAGGTGGTGTGGTTCAACACGAGGACCCCGAGGAAGGTGAGGGCCGGAGCATGCAACGCTGGATTTAGAGCCCCCGGCGGAAATGGGCAACCTGATGTGGGCTGTTTCCTGATGCTTACCAGCTTTGTGATGTCGAGAACATGGCTTAGCCTCCCTCAGTATTCATGTCACCAGGGAAGCAGTCATCCTCTTTGGTAGGGCACTAACTGGGATTAAATGAAACAACTCCCGAGTCTGTTATACAGCAGACACATTCAATGCATTCAGTAAACTTCAGTTTCCCCTGTCCTGTATGAAGCCCAGGAATACAAGATGAGGGCAGGGTGCTTGGCTGGAAGGCTTCAGGCAGCACCACCTGCTCTGGGACACTCCAGGGTTCCCCCAACCCAGACTTTGAGAATGACCCTGAAACTCCACGAAGCATCTTTACAGATGGAAGGAGGGCTCCTCATTGCACATTTCTCTTTCTGTTAACTCTAGAGAAGTGATGTGGAAGTAAATTATCCAATTGCATAGCATAGATTAAATTTCTCCTCCTGTGTTAATTTCATGATTTGGAAAAAAATGAATTTTGTTTTTAATTAAGGGGAAGCAAAGGGCATTTCGGAGAAGGCAATGGCACCCCACTCCAGTATTCTTGCCTGGAGAATCCCAGAGACGGGGAACCTGGTGGGCTGCCGTCTATGGGGTCACACAGAGTTGGACACGACTGAAGCGACTTAGCAGCAGCAGCAGCAGCAGCAGCAGCAGCAAAGGGCATTTTACATTCTGTGTTAGGATGGGGCAAATATTATTGATTCTAAAAAGAAGAATGAGGAAGAACATCCTACCCCTTAATTTGAAGAATTATTCTGTTTCACATTTTGGGGTCTTCTGTAGAATAGCAGGATGAAGTATGAAGGGACTTTAAAATATAAGTTGGAAGAAGATTGTCTTTTTTTCAAGTATATATGTGTATAACTGTATGCTCAATCGATTCAGTCATGTTTGATTCTTGATGACCCCATGGACTGTAGCCTGCCAGGCTCCTCTGTTCATGGGGTTCTCCAGGCAAGAATCCTGGAGTAGTTTGTCATTTCCTCCTTCAGGGGATCTTTCCAACCCAGGGATTGAACCCAAGTCTCCTGCATTGTTGGCGGATTCCTCACCTCTGAGCCATCAAGGAAGCCACACATAGGTATATAATTAATCATAATATCTGACCTGTGATTACATATCATTATATAATTATATAATTATACTCTATGCTATATAATCATATGATTACTAATTTTATCAATATAATATATACTTTAAAAAATGTTACGGTTGGACATCTCACAGTTGGGTGGGTGTGTCTGTACCAGTCTCACAAGCACTTGTGTTTTCGATATACTAAGAGTCTTTACGTTACTAAAATGAGAAATGGAAAAAGACTTTACCATGTTGCCTAGTGACTTGCTTAAATAATGACAAGCAGACTCAGGAATTTTATTTCTAATCCCATTTTCAAAACGACTGAGCTGAGGACCATGGATATATGAGAAACTGGGGGAGGAGACTGCTGCCAACGGGGAGGAGAAACCCTCGGCTTCCCTGGTGGCCGACATTCAGGAGAGGGGACAGTGGGTCCAGCTCACCACGCTGCACACCCTGCCCCGCCCGTAGAGCTAAATTTGGAGGAAACCTGGGGCCACACGTGCTGGGAAAAGAGACACATTTAGGAAAGGATCTGAGCGATTCTGAACTGAAATCCAACCAAACACTGACTTTTCGAAACCTGAATAATCAGAAGAAGCCTGCATATGTGCACACACGCTTATTCGCCACATTCTGCTGTGAATGTTGCTCTATTTTGCGCTTCACAGCCAGTGAGTGCCATTTAATGCGCCTCAGTCTCACTTGGAGTTCTTTGTAGAAATGAAGATCTCCGGGCCCTAGACTCCAAGATTCCAGTTTAGTACATCACAGGCAAAACCCTGGAATCCGAATCTTTATTAAGTATCTTGAGTGACGTTTGCAAAGGTGTTCATTGTAGCACTATTTACAACAGCCAGGACATGGAAGCAACTTAGACACCCACCGACAGACGGATGGATGAAGAAGCCGCGGTGGGTGTACACAGTGAAGCACTTCTCAGTCATCAAAAGGAGCGCATCTGAGCCACTTGTAGTGAGTAGGTGAGCCGGGGACCTGGTAAACAGAGTGAAGTGAGTCAGAAAGAGGTAAATAAATGTTGCGTGTTAATGGATACGTCTGGAATCTAGAGAATGGTACTGATGGGCCAGTTTGCAGGGAAGGGATGGAGACGCAGATGTAGAGATGGGCTTGTGGACCCAGCGGGGGCGGGAGGCTGGGCCACACTGAGAAAGTGGCCCTGGCGTGCACACTCTCACGAGCCACACAGGCCCGGGCTGGGAAGCTGGTGGCACAGGGCCTCAGGCCAGGGCTCTGCGGTGACCTAGGGGGTGCGGCGGGGGAGGAGGCTCAAGAGGGAGGGGGTATACATATGACTGATTGGCGACGTTGTATGTCAGAAATCAGCACAACATTGTGAAGCAATTTTCTTCCAGTTTAAAAAAATGGTCAGCTCTCTGCCATGCTCTGAGAACGCTTATAAGTAATAAGCTGGCTCTTAAAAAAAATGGCCAGCTTTGTTAAAGCCAACTTTTTGCAATATTTGTTTCTCTATCTCCCTCCCTCCCTCTTTTCCAATGATCAAAACACGGCAGGATGCACCTATGCACGGCAGCCCGCACATTGTCAAGAATTAGGCCCAAGTCATTTTCCTCACAAACTCCAAGGATCTTTTTTAGACTTAATTGGCCAAGAAGGAGGAGAGTCCAAATGGCTGCTTGGGTGTAATTGCCACCCACCGTTGGTTCTTCCCACCTCTGAACAGGTGTAGAAGTCATGAGTCATCCCTCTTGATTTCTTTTGGCATTTTGCAACTCATTGTTTTAGAGGCCAAACTGTTTTGTGAAAAATCTAACTTGTCATGCTGTCAGAAAGCTTTCAGGAAGCTATTTGACATTTCAATATTTTTTCAAGTCAATAATCTAGGAGATGCTATACATATTTCTCTGGCTATTTCAAACATGTTTGTTGTGAAAGGAAACCATTTTCAGTGGAGATTAAGAAAATGCCTACAGTATAATCTCAGAACACCTGGTCTCATTGTAAAAGTTATGTGAGTGCTGTAGACTGTTTCTATCATCTTTTCTACCATCATGAACTAATCACTAATCACAGAGAGACTCTATTTTTGCTGGAGAAAGAAAATGAATTGTTTTCATTTCTCTATAGAAAATGTTCATGCTAGGGACTCTGGAGACATGTCGTTGACTACAGAACAAGAAAACACACTTTGGATTTCCCTGGTGGTCAAGTGGTTAAGAACCCACCTTGCAATGCAGGAGACACCAGTTCAGTTCCTGGTCCAGGGAATTCCCTCGTGCAGCAGGGCAACTGAGCCTGCGCACCACACGCCCCAGAGCCCACACTCCCTGCTCCCTAGAGCCCGTGCTCCACGCGCCCCAGAGCCCATGCTCCACACGCCCCAGAGCCCGCGCTCCACGCGCCCCAGAGCCCGCTCTCTGCAGTGAGAGGACACAGGGCAGCGAGAGGCGCGCACACCGCAAAGGCGAGGAGGCCTTGCTTGCCACGGCGAGAGACAGCCCCCTCGCAGCAATCTAGAACCAGCCCAGCCGTAAGTAAATAAAAGTAAAATCAGAAAACGTATTTGATAAAGCAATTCTAGAGTGAGAATGAAAGGAATAATACTGAAGCGTTGTTTAGGGACTCCCCTGGCAGTCCAGTGGTTAGGACGTCACCTTCCAATGCAGGAGTGCAGGGTTAGCCCCTGGTCAGGGAACTAAGTTCCCACATGCCGCATGGCCAAAAATCCAAGTAACATGAAACAGAAGCAATATTGTAACAAATTCAATAAAGACTTTAATAATGGTCTACATTAAAAAAATCTTCAAAAAAAAAAAGCCTCATTAATTGCGATGATTTCACAGCTGTCATTCCCATGCACTAATCAATGCTCTACACTTATTAGCTCATTGACTCCTTGACAGGCCTCATTATAATCATTTAGGAAGGTGGAAACTGGGGTTTAGAATGTTAAGCAACAGTCTCCAGACCACCCAGGTAGAGCCCAGCTCCCAAACTCTGTTATCAGGATCCTAAGCTGACTCGGTATCTGCTTTTGCCTGCCTTCCTTATGTCCTACAGGTAAACTTACATTGAGCCCCCCTTAACTGCTGAATGCAGCCTCATTAAAGTACTACTGCCACTTCCAAAAAAGAGAGATGACAAACAACTTCAATGTTTTTTTTTTTTTAAGTGTCAATGACAAGATAGAATTGAAACCTCTCTTGAAGTTCTATGTACACATAGAGTATTAAGAACAATGCCAAAATAATCACAATATTGTCCCATGAACATGGAGTATCCAGGACTTCCCTGGTGGCTCAGTGGTAAAGAATTCGCCAGCCAACCCAGAAGACTCGTTCAATCCCTGATCTGGAAAGCTCCCACATGCCTCAGAGCTGCTAAGCCCACTTGCTTCAACCATAGAGCCTGCACACCCTCGAGCCACACTCCACATCCAGAGAAGCCTGCGCCCCACAACCAGAGACTGGCCCCCGCTCGCCGAAACTAGAGCAAAGTCCGAGAAGCATCGAAGACTCGACACAGCCAAAAGTAAATCACTGAAATTATTTTCTAAAAAAAGTGTCAGTTCCTACTTTGAGTATGTTTATGCACTTGACCTTCAACCAGAGCTACACAAAAACCTGGCTTAATTGGAGGACAGGCCTGCCTGGTAGGACAGGCAGTGGGGGCTTTCAAAGGTCAAGGACATGATCCCAAGCTGGTCATCCATGTGACTCACTCAGACAGCCGGAGCCGACTTCTCTTGCCTCTTCTCCTCACCGCCCTGGAGCATTTGTTTAACATTTGTATGCAAGCATTTCTGGCCAAATTTATAGTTTTAAGGAAGAGCAGGGACAAGGGTCATATTCACTTGGGTGTCAGGAAACTTAATTCTGACTGTAACTTAAATCTTTCTTTGGAACAAAGTAGATGAAGCTGATCTTTAGAGTCAAAGAGAGATTAAATTAGAAGGAGGCTGTGTCTCTAATTTCCCAGGGGTGCTGAATTGGCATGCTCCGGATCTAGCTTCTGCATTTTCTGTTGCTGTTGTTTATATGTTTGCTTCCATTCTGAGTATTGTCCTTTATACTGGGGAGAGCTTAGGCATTCAGAACACAAGATTGGTTTCTCTTTTTGCCAAGTGCAAAGTTTGTTTGCAAGAAAGCAATTGTTTTCTAAAAGGATTCTAGTGAGCAATTAGAACTATGGTCAAAGAGCCGTGAGTGTGGGCTTCACACACAGCAATGGCGAAGGCTTCTTTTTGTGATTACTGACCTGAATACAGTGTAAAAGAGAATGTTTGAATGCGTTCTTTCTTGGGATATGGAGTATAAACCATATGCATCATGATTCACTCCAGTTCTGTCTGACTCTGTGACCGCGTGGACTCTAGCCCACCGTAGCACGCACGCATGGGGGAACACCAGGTAAGAAGACGCCTGTTTACAGGGGAGAAAACAAAGAGAAAGCTTTCACTGATCACTTATTAAATGTTAGAAACTGTGCCCATTAGCTATGGGTGTCGATGACAAGGATAACTATACAAAATCAGCAGTAACCACTTCAAACGTCGCTGAGCACCAGTACATGCCAATTTCTGTGCGTTCTCTCTAATTTTCTATGCATCCTTTCTATATCACCCAGCAACCCCACAGGGTGAATATTCTTTTTTTATCTCTACTTTACAAGTCAAGAAAAGGGACTGTGGCCCAAAGAAGCTGGTTAACTTGTCCAAGTCTGGAAAAGTGACAGCTTTGATTTGAACCCCAATCAGCCAGCTTCCTCCTCCAGAAGCCAACTAAGGAGAAGGATACAGTGAAACAGCGTGGCTGAAAGGCATTTAACCAGAAGTAGCAACAGGTTTATTAACTGATGAATCAGCTACAAATTCTCATACAAATTTAAGTAATCACTGCTTAACATACTTCAACTGAAAAAAAGAAAACGCACACACTTTCTGGGGAGTCAGCAGGAGCCAGTCTCTTATGACTTTGCAATGGGTGGATATCTGTTGATTCAAAGAGCTACTCTCCATCACCGTCTCTGAAACACTTGCAGACCCTCCCCTCCATTTTCAGCTCCTATGGCTTAGACGGAGGCCTAGGTCTGCTCAGCAGTGTGATGTCATGTCCCTGACCGGTGTGAAGGGTCCACGGATGGACACAGGATCCGAGCCATCCAGTCTCAGAGAAAGGTGGGCTGTGTGCTAACATCTGGGGAACCGTGTTCTGTTTTGCCCTGGACTGGCTAGATGCCTCCTGAAACTAATGCCAACAAAGTAGAGGAGAGATGGAGAGAAATGTGCTTGTGATGATATCATTTCTGCCTCTGACCAATCCCAGTCTTAGAGCAGTCTCACCTGTGGCCTCTAAAGTTACTTACGCAGTAGTGATTTTGGCATTTAGTCAGGCTGGGCAGTTTCTTTCTCATGTAATCGGATGTGTCTGATTCATGATTGCATATATCCTATCTAAGGCTTCCCAGGTGCTCAGTGGTAAAGAATCCACCTGCCAGTGTAGGAGACGCAGGAGACGTGGGTTAGATTCCTGGGTCGGGAAGATCCCCTGGAGAAGAAAATGGAAACCACTTCAGTATTCTTGCCTGGGAGAGTCCATGGGTAGGGGAGCCTGGAAGACCACAGTCCATGGAGCTGCAAAGGAGTCAGACACCACTGAGTGACTGAGCATGCGTGCAAGAAGGGGACACCCTGCCTCAAGGGAGGATGCCGGGGCACAACATGAGCTGTGGACTTCCCATCTGCACACCTACCTGGGACTCTCTGCTTCATTATCTATTAGTTAGGTAACCTTGAACTAGTTCCTTCATCACTCAGAATGTCTTTTTCTATTTCTAATGGTGGAAAGTAAAGAGGAACTAAGAGCCCCTTGATGAAGGTGAAAAAGGAGAGAGTGAAAAAGCTGGCTTAAAGCTCAACATTCGAAAAAGGAAGATCATGGCATCCAGTCCCATCACTCCATGGCAAATAGATGAGAAAACAATGGAAAAAGTGTCAGACTTCATTTTGGGGGGCTCCAAAATCACTGCAGACAGTGACTGCAGGCATGAAATTAAAAGACGCTTACTCCTTGGAAGGAAAATTATGACCAACCTACTCAGCATATTAAAAAGCAGAGACATTACTTTGCCAACAAAGGTCCATCTAGTCAAAGCTATGGTTTTTTCAGTAGTCATGTATGGATGTGAGTTGGACTATAAAGAAAGCTGAGTGCTGAAGAATTGATGCTTCTGAACTGTGGTGTTAGAGAAGACTCTTAGACTGCAAGGAGATCAAACCAGTCAATACTAAAAGAGATCAGTGCTGAATTTTCACTGAAAGGACTGATGCTGAAGTTCCAATATTTTTAGCCACCTGATGCAATAAGCTGACTCACTGAAAAAGACCCTGATTCTGGGAAAGACTGAGGGCAGAAGGAGAAGGGGATGACAGAGGATGAGATGGTTGGATGGCATCAGCAACTCAATGGACTCGAGTTTGAGTAAACTCCAGGGGATACTGAAGGACAGGTAAGCCTGGTGTGCTGAAGTCCGTAGGGTCACAAAGAGTCAGACACAACTTAGAAGCTGAAAAGCAATAGTCATGTGACCTTGAAGTAGCCCCTTAATCACTCAGAATGTCTTTTCTGATTTCTATAAAACATGGACCTAAAACTCCAGTTCTCTGATGTTGAAGGTAATGTGAGGAACACATTACTTCAAGAAAGAATTTTGAGAGGAGCAAAGAACTACATGGATAGAAGGATTCTTATCTACAATCTAAGCCAACTAGGACAGTAAGATATTGTGTCTCTCAGTCCAAGCGTTTTCTTTAATCAAGGTGCTGAAGTACTTCTGATCACTTTAAAGGCTATAAGTTGACCCTGTGCTTTCCAGGGAAATAGGAAAACCATGATGATATTTATCTTACTCTGAAATAAACCAATATTTCCTGTTTGCATTATTCACTTTACAGGAAGTGCAGCATTTATTTGCACCTGCGATTAGGAAGCTTAAAAATCTAAGCCTCAAAATTGTGCTCTATTGAAATGAATGTCAGGCTTTATGTAGAGAAAGGAAGACTAAGGCAAGTTTTCTGAGTCACAGGTGAGTAAGTAATTATGTTGCAGCTCATTTTGAGAAATGGCACCTGTGAGGTTTTGAAACAATATAAAAATAACACACAATCTGGATTGAAATTAAGGTGTGGCAAATCGACCTAAATATTTCTCACATACAAAAAAAAACAAAAAACAAAAAAATCTACCGCCACTCATTAAATTGTTCTCCTTTGAAAGGAGAATAGCGTGCCTTTCTTTGATAGACAACTATTCAGCTTACTAACTAGGGAAACACTGTAGATGGCACTTGTCAAGAGTTTGTCTGAAATTTTAGCACCCACTCAAGAGCGTATACAGATGAAGGGCTGCAAGTCCTATAAAGTGACTGCCTGCGTAGACATGTGCGTGCGGTTGTTAACTGGCGTGTATCACGTGTTTCAGCCCCACGCACTTATTTCCCGAAGCAGACTTGCCGTCTGAAGTGCGTTTCTTGTCGTTTAGTCTCTACGTCATGTCCGCTGCTTTGGGGACCCTCCAGGCTCCTCTGTCCATGAGATTTTCCAGCAAGAATCCGGGAAAAGGCTGCCATGTCCCTCTCCAAGGGGTCTTCCCAGCCCAGAGACTGAACCTGAGTCTTCTGCGCTGGCAAGCAGGTTCTCTGCCACTTCACCACCAGGAAAGCCGCATGTGGTGGGCGATGCTCCTTATTCAGTCTATCAGGCCACATACAGATGATCTCTTCCAGAATCACCCCAGTAGACACACCCAGAACAACGCTTCACTCTCCATCTGGGAAGCCCTTATCTCAGTCAAGTTTTATAAACTGTTATCTTTTTCCCAATCTTCCTCAAAGACACCCAGGTTTCTGTTCATTTGTTTGTTTTTGCCAGGATAGCAGTTCATCAGGGGAAGGAAATAATCAAACATTTTCCGGATTATTGGCACTGACTCTGAACTGATACTGATTTCAGAAGACCCCAAACATCACTGCGGACCTCTGGTCAGATCGACGGCATTTTAGCTCTGGTTCGTCTCACAGAAGGTCCGGAGACTCCCCTGACCTACTCTGTGCTTGTCTCCCCAGGTCCAGAAGCATAATAGACAAACCTAGCAGCTGATGAATTCTCACACTGCGTCTCTGCATAGGAAGTAGGGGCTCTTATGGTGGAAGAGGCCACGTGGAAGCCATTAGAACTGCCTCAAGCCCAGGAAAACGGTCAATCTAAAGCAATACTGCAGGGCTGGAGGATCGAGAGGTCAGTGTCCCAATCAGCGCTCAAAAGACGCAGGACTGGTGATCCCCCCCCCCACATCCTTGTTCAACAAGCTTGCCTTGCTTTCTAGGGCAGATCACACGACTTCTCAGCCTTCATAATCATGTGAGCCAATTTCTTTCTTTTTTTTTTTATTTTTTTAATTTTTAGTTTTTTATTTTTTAAATTTTAAAATCTTTAATTCTTACATGCATTCCCAAACATGAACCCCCCTCCCACCTCCCTCCCCATAACATCTTTCTGGGTCATCCCCATGCACCAGCCCCAAGCATGCTGCATCCTGCGTCAGACATAGACTGGCGATTCAATTCACATGATAGTATACATGTTAGAATGTCATTCTCCCAAATCATCCCACCCTCTCCCTCTCCCTCTGAGTCCAAAAGTCCGTTATACACATCTGTGTCTCTTTCCCTGTCTTACATACAGGGTCGTCATTGCCATCTTCCTAAATTCCATATATATGTGTTAGTATACTGTATTGGTGTTTTTCTTTCTGGCTTACTTCACTCTGTATAATCGGCTCCAGTTTCATCCATCTCATCAGAACTGATTCAAATGAATTCTTTTTAACGGCTGAGTAATACTCCATTGTGTATATGTACCACAGCTTTCTTATCCATTCATCTGCTGATGGACATCTAGGTTGTTTCCATGTCCTGGCTATTAGAAACAGTGCTGCGATGAACATTGGGGTACATGTGTCTCTTTCAATTCTGGTTTCCTCGGTGTGTATGCCCAGCAGTGGGATTGCTGGGTCATAAGGTAGTTCTATTTGCAATTTTTTAAGGAATCTCCACACTGTTCTCCAAAGTGGCTGTACTAGTTTGCATTCCCACCAACAGTGTAGGAGGGTTCCCTTTTCTCCACACCCTCTCCAGCATTTATTGCTTGCAGATTTTTGGATCGCAGCCATTCTGACTGGTGTGAAGTGGTACCTCATTGTGGTTTTGATTTGCATTTCTCTAATAATGAGTGATGTTGAGCATCTTTTCATGTGTTTGTTAGCCATCCGTATGTCTTCTTTGGAGAAATGTCTATTTAGTTCTTTGGCCCATTTTTTGATAGGGTCGTTTATTTTTCTGGAGTTGAGCTGCAGAAGTTGCTTGTATATTTTTGAGATTAGTTGTTTGTCAGTTGCTTCATTTGCTATTATTTTCTCCCATTCAGAAGGCTGTCTTTTCACCTTGCTTATAGTTTCCTTTGTTGTGCAGAAGCTTTTAATTTTAATTAGATCCCATTTGTTTATTTTTGCTTTTATTTCCAGTATTCTGGGAGGTGGATCATAGAGGATCCTGCTGTGATTTATGTCTGAGAGTGTTTTGCCTATGTTCTCCTCTAGGAGTTTTATAGTTTCTGATCTTACATTTAGATCTTTAATCCATTTTGAGTTTATTTTTGTGTGCGGTGTTAGAAAGTGATCTAGTTTCATTCTTTTACAAGTGGTTGACCAGTTTTCCCAGCACCACTTGTTAAAGAGATTGTCTTTACTCCATTGTATATTCTTGCCTCCTTTGTCAAAGATAAGGTGTCCATATGTGTGTGGATTTATCTCTGGGCTTTCTATTTTGTTCCATTGATCTATATGTCTGTCTTTGTGCCAGTACCATACTGTCTTGATGACTGTGGCTTTGTAGTAGAGCCTGAAGTCAGGCAAGTTGATTCCTCCAGTTCCATTCTTCTTTCTCAAGATTGCTTTGGCTATTCTAGGTTTTTTGTATTTCCATACAAATCTTGAAATTATTTGTTCTAGTTCTGTGAAAAATGTGGCTGGTAGCTTGATAGGGATTGCATTGAATTTGTAAATTGCTTTGGGTAGTATACTCATTTTCACTATATTGATTCTTCCAATCCATGAACATGGTATATTTCTCCATCTATTAGTGTCCTCTTTGATTTCTTTCATCAGTGTTTTATAGTTTTCTACATATAGGTCTTTAGTTTCTTTAGGTAGATATATTCCTAAGTATTTTATACTTTTTGTTGTAATGGTGAATGGAATTGTTTCCTTAATTTCTTTTTCTACTTTCTCATTATTCGTGTATAGGAATGCAAGGGATTTCTGTGTGTTGATTTTATATCCTGCAACTTTACTATATTCATTGATGAGCTCTAGTAATTTTCTGGTGGAGTCTTTAGGGTTTTCCATGTAGAGGATCATGTCATCTGCAAACAGTGATAGTTTTACTTCTTCTTTTCCAATTTGGATTCCTTTTATTTCTTTTTCTGCTCTGATTGCTGTGGCCAAAACTTCCAGAACTATGTTGAATAGTAGCGGTGAAAGTGGACACCCTTGTCTTGTTCCTGACTTTAGGGGAAATGCTTTCAATTTTTCACCATTGAGGATAATGTTTGCTGTGGGTTTGTCATAGATAGCTTTTATTATGTTGAGGTATGTTCCTTCTATTCCTGCTTTCTGGAGAGTTTTTATCATAAATGGATGTTGAATTTTGTCAAAGGCCTTCTCTGCATCTATTGAGATAATCATATGGTTTTTATTTTTCAATTTGTTAATGTGGTGAATTACATTGATTGATTTGCGGATATTGAAGAATCCTTGCATCCCTGGGATAAAGCCCACTTGGTCATGGTGTATGATCTTTTTAATGTGTTGTTGGATTCTGATTGCTAGAATTTTGTTGAGGATTTTTGCATCTATGTTCATCAGAGATATTGGCCTGTAGTTTTCTTTTTTTGTGACATCTTTGTCAGGTTTTGGTATTAGGGTGATGGTGGCCTCATAGAATGAGTTTGGAAGTTTACCTTCCTCTGCAATTTTCTGGAAGAGTTTGAGTAGGATAGGTGTTAGCTCTTCTCGAAATTGTTGGTAGAATTCAGCTGTGAAGCCATCTGGACCTGGGCTTTTGTTTGCTGGAAGATTTCTGATTACAGTATCAATTTCCGTGCTTGTGATGGGTCTGTTAAGATTTTCTATTTCTTCCTGGTTCAGTTTTGGAAAATTGTACTTTTCTAAGAATTTGTCCATTTCTTCCATGTTGTCCATTTTATTGGCATACAACTGCTGATAGTAGTCTCTTATGATCCTTTGTATTTCTGTGTTGTCTGTTGTGATCTCTCCATTTTCATTTCTAATTTTATTGATTTGATTTTTCTCTCTTTGCTTCTTGATGAGTCTGGCTAATGGTTTGTCAATTTTATTTATCCTTTCAAAGAACCAGCTTTTGGCTTTGTTGATTTTTGCTATGGTCTCTTTTGTTTCTTTTGCATTTATTTCTGCCCTAATTTTTAAGATTTCTTTCCTTCTACTAACTCTGGGGTTCTCCAACTCTTCCTTTTCTAGTTGCTTTAGGTGTAGAGTTAGGTTGTTTATTTGACTTTTTTCTTGCTTCTTGAGGTATGCCTGTATTGCTATGAACTTTCCTCTTAGCACTGCTTTTATAGTGTCCCACAGGTTTTGGGTTGTTGTGTTTTCATTTTCATTAGTTTCTATGCATATTTTGATTTCTTTTTTGATTTCTTCTGTGATTTGTTGGTTATTCAGAAGTGTGTTGTTCAACCTCCATATGTTGGAATTTTTAATAGTTTTTCTCCTGTAATTGAGATCTAATCTTAATGCATTATGGTCAGAAAAGATGCTTGGAATGATTTCAATTTTTTTGAATTTATCAAGTTTAGATTTATGGCCCAGGATGTGGTCTATCCTGGAGAAGGTTCCATGAGCACTTGAAAAAAAGGTGAAATTCGTTGTTTTGGGGTGAAATGTCCTATAGATATCAATTAGGTCTAACTGATCTAATGTATCATTTAAAGTTTGCGTTTCTTTGTTAATTTTCTGTTTAGTTGATCTGTCCATAGGTGTGAGTGGGGTATTAAAGTCTCCCACTATTATTGTGTTATTGTTGATTTCCCCTTTCATACTTGTTAGCATTTGTCTTACATATTGTGGTGCTCCTATATTGGGTGCATATATATTTATAATTGTTATATCTTCTTCTTGGATTGTTCCTTTGATCATTATGTAGTGGCCTTCTTTGTCTCTTTTCACAGCCTTTGTTTTAAAGTCTATTTTATCGGATATGAGTATTGCCACTCCTGCTTTCTTTTGGTCTCTATTCGCGTGGTATATCTTTTTCCAGCCCTTCACTTTCAGTCTGTATGTGTCCCTTGTTTTGAGGTGGGTCTCTTGTAAGCAGCATATAGAGGGGTCTTGTTTTTGTATCCATTCGGCCAGTCTTTGTCTTTTGGTTGGGGCGTTCAACCCATTTACGTTTAAGGTAATTATTGATAAGTATGATCCCGTTAACATTTACTTTATTGTTTTGGGTTCGGGTTTATACACCCTTTTCGTGTTTCCTGTCTAGAGGATATCCTTTAGAATTTGTTGGAGAGCTGGTTTGGTGGTGCTGAATTCTCTCAGCTTTTGCTTGTCTGTAAAGCTTTTGATTTCTCCTTCGTATTTGAATGAGATCCTTGCTGGGTACAGTAATCTGGGCTGTAGGTTATTGTCTTTCATCACTTTAAGTATGTCTTGCCATTCCCTCCTGGCCTGAAGAGTTTCTATTGACAGATCAGCTGTTATCCTTATGGGAATACCCTTGTGTGTTATTTGTTGTTTTTCCCTTGCTGCTTTTAATATTTGTTCTTTGTGTTTGATCTTTGTTAATTTGATTAATATGTGCCTTGGGGTGTTTCGCCTTGGGTTTATCCTATTTGGGACTCTCTGTGTTTCTTGGACTTGGGTGATTATTTCCTTCCCCATTTTAGGGAAGTTTTCAACTATTATCTCCTCAAGGATTTTCTCATGATCTTTCTTTCTGTCTTCTTCTTCTGGGACTCCTATAATTCGAATGTTGGAGCGTTTCATATTGTCCTGGAGGTCTCTGAGATTGTCCTCGTTTCTTTTAATTCGTTTTTCTTGTTTCCTCTCTGATTCATTTATTTCTACCATTCTATCTTCTATTTCACTAATCCTATCTTCTGCCTCCGTTATTCTACTATTTGTTGCCTCCAGAGTGTTTCTGATCTCATTTATTGTGTTATTCATTATATTTTGACTCTTTTTTATTTCTTCTAGGTCCTTGTTAAACCTTTCTTGCATCTTCTCAATCCTTGTCTCTAGGCTATTTATCTGTGTTTCCATTTTGATTTCAAGATTTTGGATCATTTTCACTATCAATATTCGGAATTCCTTCTCTGGTAGATTCCCTACTTCTTCCTCTTTTGTTTGGTTTGGTGGGCAACTCTCCTGTTCCTTTACCTGCTGAGTATTCCTCTGTCTCTTCATCTTGGTTATATTGCTGCGTTTGGGGTGGCCTTTTTATATTCTGATAATTTGTGGAGTTCTCTTTATTATGGAGCTTCCTCACTTTGGGTGGGGTTCTATCAGTGGCTTGTCAAGGTTTCCTGGTTAGGGAGGCTTGTGTTGGAGTTTTGGTGGGTGGAGCTGGGTTTCTTCTCTCTGGAGTGCAGTGGAGTGACCCGTAATGGGTTATGAGACATCAAAGGTTTTGGGATAATTTTGAGCTGCCTGTATATTGAAGCTCAGGGGAGTGTTCCTGTGTTGCTGGAGAATTTGCGTGGTATGTCTTGTTTTGGAACTTGTTGGCCCTTGGGTGGAGCTTGGTTTCAGTGTAGGTATGAAGGCATTTGATGAGCTCCTATTGCTTAATGTTCCCTGAATTCAAGAGTTCTCTAATGTTTTCAGGCTTTGGGTTTAAGCTTCCTGCTTCTGGTTTTCAGTTTTATTTTTACAGTAGCCTCTAGACTTCTCCATCTATACAGCACCGATGATAAAACATCTAGGTTAAAGATGAAAAGTTTCTCCACCTTGAGGGACACTCAGAGAGGTTCACTGAGTTACAAGGAGAAGAGAAGATGGAGGGGGTAGTTAGAGGTAACTGGAATGAGATGCGGTGAGATCAAGAGAGGAGAGAGCAAGCTAGCCAGTAGTCTCTTCCTTATGTGCGCTCTATAGTCTGGACTGCTCAGAGGTATTTACAGAGTTATACGGGGAAGAGGAGAGGGAGGAAGTAGACAGAGGTGACCAGGAGGATAAGAGAGAGGAATGAGTAGGAGAGAGACAAATCCTGCCAGTAACCAGTTCCTTAGGTGTTCTCTACCGTCTGGAACACACAGAGATTCACAGAGTTGGATAGAGAAGAGATGGGGGAGAAAAGAGACAGAGGCCACCTGGTGGAGAAAAAGGAGAGGCCAGAGGAGGAGAGAGTGGACAAGCCAGTAATCTCGCTCTCAGGTAAACTTGGGTAGTGAAGTTTGGGTTTTTAAATGTACAAAATTGACAACAAAGATTAAAAATCTGGAGTAGAGGTTGGATTTTCAAAGATACAATATTAAAGAAAAGCAGAAGGAAAAAGGAAGAAAGAAAAAAAAAGAATTATTAAAAAACAAACAAACAAACAAACAAAAAAAACCAAAACACCAACAACCATCCAAAGAGTATATATGGTGTTTGCCTTAAAAAAAAAAAAAGTCTTTTTTTTTTTTTTAAAAATAGTAATACTAGGTTATAGAAATAAAAATTAGAGGAGAAATAGAAGACTTAACAATTAAAAAAAAGCTCGGAAAAAAAAGAAAAAAAAAGCAAAAGGCAAAAAAAAAAAGAATGATTTTAAAAATATTAAAAAATTAAAAATATATCTGGCTCTTCTCTGATGTTATGGGCCGTGTAGGCTCACTTCCAAGGTGGTTTCCTCTGTTTAACTTCTTCTGTTTGCTGGTTTTTAGGCTCACTAGTTCAGTCGCGCTGTGGGGAGGGGGGATGCTGCAAACAAATAGCACTGTCGTATGTACACAGTATCTCTGCCCCGCTTGACCTGTCCTTTCTCGCGGTGCACAAACCGCTCTGGCTCTACGATGCTCAGCCGGGAACCGTCTGGGGCCGGCCCTAGGCTGCGTGCACTTCCCCGGTCCAAGCCGCTCAGGTTCGGCGCTCAGGCAGCCCTCAGAGGCACAAATGCGGCTGGGACTGCGCTTTGTGCTCTTCCCAGGTCCGAGTAGCTCAGGAGTTTGGCGAGCGCGATCGCCGGGGCTTGTCACCTTTTCCGCCGCTGCTGCTCAGCTTTCTGGGTGGACTGCTGGCGCACCCCGTGAGGCAGACTGTGACTGTCCAGCACCCCCAGAAGTCTTAGCAAAGGAGCCTGCTTGCAGTTAGGTAAGTAAGTCTCTCCGGGTCTGCAATTGCCCCTTTCCAGTCCTTACGGCTCTGGCTGCCTGTCCCCGGCGGGGGATGGTCTGCAGCCGGCTTTTTCCGTTCCGTCCTTTGTTCTGTGCTCGGTCCTGGCGGTGTCTTATGTTCGAGCTTTTCGCGTGGTAGCTATCCCACAGTCTGGTTTGCTAGCCCAAGTTAGATCGTTCTGGTTGCGCGTGGGGCGTTCCTGCCCGATTCTTGCAAAGCTCTGCAGCCCGCGCCTCCCGCGCGTCCCTGCCCTGCCCCCACTTCCCAATGGCGGATGCAGGCGTCTGTGCTGCTTTTCCGCTGGGGGAGTTACTGGTGGGCTTGCAATCTCTTGGTTTTAATTATTTATCTGTTTTTCCTTCCTGTTATGTTGCCCTCTGTGTTTCCAAGGCTCGCCACAGACTCGGCAGGGAGAGTGTTTCCTGGTGTTTGGAAACCTCTCTTCTTAAAATTCCCTTCCCGGGACGGGCTTCCCTTCCCGGGACGGAGCTCCCTCCCCACCTCCTTTGTCTCCTTTTTCGTCTTTTATATTTTTTCCTACCTGTTTTGAAGAGAATGGTCTGCTTTTCTGGTTGCCTGATGTCCTCTGCCAGCCTACAGAAGTTGTTTTGTGGAGTTTGGTCGGCGTTGAAATGTTCTTTTGAGGAATTTGTGAGGGAGAACGTGATCTTCCCGTCCTATTCCTCCGCCATCTTTCCCTCCCCCCCTGAGCCAATTTCTATAATGAATTTTTCTCTCTCTCCCTGGGAGAATGCAGATTTATACAATTCATCAGGGACTTGCTTGTGCTTTTTTGTATAGAGTTAAACTTCTGACTCTGCCATGTATTCGTTACGTGATCTTGAACAAGACACTTAGCCTTAATATCACAGGCACAGAACGCCTCTGTAGTGTCTGTTGCGTGGTAGGCGGCAGCGACATAAGCACGGGAAGCATTTAGGACACTGCCCCGCACACAGTGGGCACAAGCATGCACACGTGCACAGGCACACACACGGCATTAGCTCTTATTTCTGTTCTGTGATTAATTCCAGAAAATTAGAAAGTTATAACAATGTAAGAAAAAAATCACGCAGAATTCTATATCCAGAGATTCCAACATACAATATTTTGCTCTTAGTAATATTTAAAGTATTACTCATTTTTAAAAATTAGCCAAACTTGGATTGTAGTGAAGAACACATGTACTGTATCATGACCCTCCATGACCTATCTCTTTGCCGCATGCTAAGATATGGCTGCACGCATGTTCGGCATCTGTTGTTCAGTCACTCAGTCATGTCCAGCTCTTTGCAACCCCGTGAACTACAGCATGCCGGGCCTCCCTGTCCTTCACTATCTCCCAGGGCTGGCCTAAACTCATGTCCATTGGTGATGCCATCTAGCCATCTCATCCTCGGTCGTCCCTTCTTCTCCTGCCTTCAATCTTTCCTAGCAACAGGGTCTTTTAGAAACAGTGAGTCAGCTCTTTGCATCAAGTGGCTAAAAGTATTGGAGCTTCAGCATCCGTGCTTCCAATGAATATTTAGGGTTGATTTCCTTTAGGATTGACTGGCTTGATATACTTGCAGTCCAAGGGACTCAAGAGTCTTCTCCAGCACCACAGTTTGAAAGCATCAATTCTTCGGCACTCAGCCTTCTTCATGGCCCAACTCTCACATCCATACATGACAACTGGAAAAATCATAGCTTTGACTATATGAACCTTTGTCAACAAAGTAATGTCTCTGCTTTTTAGTACGCTATCTAAGTTTATCACAGCTTTTCTTCCAAGGAGCAAGTGTCTTTTCATGGCTGCAGTCACCATCTGCAGTGATTTTGGAGCCCAAGAAAATAAAGTCTGTCATTATTTCCAGTTTTCCCCCATCTATTTGCCATGAAGTGATGGGACTGGATGCCATGATCTTCGTTTTTTGAATGTTGAGTTTTAAGCCAGCTTTTTCACTCTCTCCTTTTTCACCTTCATCAAGGGGCTCTTTAGTTCCTCTTCACTTTCTGCCATGAGGATGGTGTCATCTGCATATCTGAGGTTATTGATATTTTTCCTGGCAATCTTAATTCCAGTTGGTGCTTCATCCAGCCTGGCATTCTGCATGATGTACTCTGCATATAAGTTAAATAAGCAGGGTGACAATATACAGCCTTGGTATACTCCTTTTCCCATTTGGAACCAGTAATTGTTCCATGTCCAATTCTGTGTTTAAAATTTTCATCATAACTATATAAAAAAAAATAAGTGATTTAAATAAAAATGGGTCTCCTATGAAATACGTATTTATCTTTAAAACAACTGTTCAAAAGATAATACCTAATCTCTCGTGAGAATAATGCCTCATGAGAATAATAATCCCTCATGAGAAAATATCATTATTCACATTTTTATAAACAGCTTCCATTTTTTTTCCAAAAACACAGATATTTGCATTTTTTAAGAAAAGCAGTATCAGAATACACATTCTATTTTGCAGTCTTTTTCTTTTTCAAAGATTATACTTTGTCCCTCTTTTCATCTAAATAATCATACTTCTATAACATTACTTTTTATGACTGTACAATGTTCCCTTGTGTGGTATACTATAATTTACTCTAAAAAATTATCTGTAATTGAAGATTTAGGCAATGGAGCGTAGTGACTGAAAACAGAGGCTTAGGAATCGGAGAAGCCAGCCTTCACGTCTCAGATCCATCACTTGCATTTTGGCGCCACGTACAGATTCCTGCCTCTGCTGTGAATCAGTCATAGTTTCCTCTGCTTGAAGAATACTGGACTCTGAGATAACTATTCCTACCTCACAGACTTGTTGTGAAAATTAAAAGAGAAACTGTATGAAAAGCACTTAGCTCAATGGATAATGTGTTTAAATGCAATTTACCTTGCTGTTATCACTCGTTTATTGTTATTATCATTATTATTATTTCTGGTTTAGAATGTGGGGGTATAAGATAGAATAAAAGAACACAACACATACGGGAAATAATTGCTTCTCCTTTGGGGGAAACTCGTGGCTAACGTGATAAAGTGTCTACTCCGTCACCCATACGGTTCTAAGTTCTCTGAACGTATGTTCATTCTGTTTTCTTAAAAAGCACGTTATCATTAATGTCACAGATGAGAACACTGAAGCACGGCGACCCCAGTAACCTGTCCTACCTGACCCGCGGCAGGGTCACGATTCACACCCTTCTGACCTGTCTTGGGAGCCCATGTTCTCTTTTCTTGCTTCGGGGCACACCGCATGGCCCAGGGGCCCTCAGACCCCCCTCGCCCCCCGCCCTGGTCAGAGGCCACACTCAGTCCCCTGCACTGGAAGGCAGATTCTAAACCGCTGCCCCCAGGGAAGTCCCTGGAACCTACGTTCTTAATGACTAATTTCCACTAGCTTCCAAAACAAAAGTTCCAGTGATAATTATTTCCCAAACCTGAAGCTGGCCTGGTCTAGTTTGTTCAACATTCCACTTTGGCCCCTGAATTTTTGCCAGGAATGGTATAAAGCTGTATTATTAAATAAATAAAGAAAGAATAAAACAGTTGGAAAGGACAACAGGAGAAAATAAAATGGAATTTTGATTACAACCACACTTATAATCTATTCAGCATACTGGTTGCACATATACTAATATCTTTAATCTTCACAAGGGCCAGATAAAGCTTTTGTTATTATTGCTCTAACAGCTGAAGAAATGAGGATGGGAGGGGCTGACTGTTTTTCTCAAACCACCACGGCCAATGGAAGCAGAGCTGAGATTTGAGCCAGGACTTAACAGGACATCAACACTGACCCTCATTTGTTACCCGTCCACGGAGCAGCACCCAGCATATGGTGGCTACAGGTTTGGTCCATCAGGAGCGTGGAAAGCCTTGAATCCAACTAAAGACTGGAAATGTTTTCTCCAGAGTCAGTGGTTCTTCACATGGCTAAGCTTTCTTGACAGGCTGACATCACTTCAGATCAGAAATGGTGGCCTGTAGCCATCAGTCATTTATTTACTCAACTGATACGGTTTTGAGCACCTAAAATGTGCAAAACATAGGCTCCAGGAAGAAAGAACAGACAGGGTCCCTGAGGGCAGGCAGCGTGCATTCCAGGGATGGACATTAGAGCGTCCCTAGGGACAATGGTCCCTAGACATTAGAGCTCAGCAGGGTGTAATTTGCAGAATGTACTATGCTGTGTAATGAGCACACTGGTTTTATTTTGGGAAGTGTGAGCAAAGCTGAGAGCAGAGAGGATGGTGGAGACTAGAGCCTGACAAGTTTGCACAAGTGAACCGACACAGGAGGAGGAGAGAGCCATTCTGTGTGTGTTTAAAATATTCCCTTCCTGTCAAATCCCTGCTGTTGCACCTCCCCCTGGTATGCACAGAAGAGCAAAACAGAAAGAAACGAACACAGAAATATTAGTTTTGCAGCTTTGGCTCCATAAGGCATCAGAAAACATTCTCGTTTCCCCACCAGCAATGCTGTTCACACAGCTGGGTCTGCAGGAAGCAGTCATCAACAATTTGTCAGGGTCTCATTTGATGTTTAATAACACCACCAAATAATTTACTTTTGGAAGAAAGAGAGGGATTTGAGTCCAAAATAAATTTTAGGAATAATTTCCAAACACCACCAAAAAGAAAAAAAAAAAAAGGCACCTTGGTAGGTTACAGTCTCTATTTTATTTTTAATAGATTCCTAGAAATATAAAATCATGCCAAAGTTGTGGGTTTTCATGTCAGAAGCTTCCAGAGTGTCACTCACTGGAGCATTGCTAGTAAACATCAGTTTATGAGAATGCAGGACAAGTCACTGGAAGGTCACACCTGTTCATTCAGATTCTACTGCCGAAGCAGCACATTCTCTGCACATGTCCCAAGACTGGGGGCGTTGTTCTAAGGACGCACACACTCTGTCGGAAAATGAGCTGCACGTGGACTCTTCCGTACATCTCCGCTGGTTAGTTCACCATGTAGAATATTCCTCCACGGGCGCCGATGACTAGCGGCTGCCTGTGTGGCGCAGAGGCTCTGAGAGAGAAGTCTGGACCTCAGTGAACGCAGCATCTGCTTCCCAGGAAAAGGTCTCAGGCAAGGGGAGATGCGTGCAGTGCTCCTCACACTGGTCAATATTTTCCGTATTCTGCTGGGAGTCAATCATTATTTTCACCCGAGAGCAACTTCATTTCCAGGATGACAGACCAGGAAAGGGGCGTCCTAAACCCCAGAGGGGAGCTGCCTATAGAAGGGGAGTGGACGGAGCAACCTAGCTCTCCCAGGCCTGGAGTCCCTGGAGCACGGCGTCAGCCCGCAGTCAGATTCTGCAGCGGGCGCGGGACGGCGGGGCGCGGCCGGAAGGCTGTGGACTGGAGGCAAGGCTCCGCTCCTCTCGCCTGCGTGCACCTGTGCCTGTGCTGAGGTCCCGGCCTTGCACTTTGACGCTGAGCCCAGCCTGCTTCGGTCAGTAGCTCTGGGGAAGTGTCAGCCTGGCAGTTCTGTGCTTCGCACGTTTCTGCCTTTCCTCTCGGGCCTCTGCGACTGTCACTAAGGGCCCATGTGTGCTGAGATCACTGGTCCAAGGATGGGAGACACGCGGAGTCATCAGCCCCCAGACCTGAGGACGCCCTGGGCCACGGCGGGCGGCGGCCCCTTGCTGCCCCGCCAAGCCCCGTCTAGAGTGACTGTGTCCCAGTGGACTGAAGTCCATGAGGGTAAGTTGTGCTTGTTCTAAGCCAGCTAGTTTGGTTGTGTTTGTGTGTGTGTGTGTGTGTGTGTGTGTGTAATAGGAAATGGCAACCCGCTGCAGCATTCTCTCCTGAAAATTTCCCTGGACAGAAGAGCCTGGAGGGCTAAGTCCGTAGGGTCGAAAGGAGTTGGACAGGCTGAGCACCTGTGCACACCCGTAGCATTGCTCCAGGAGGAGCAAGCCCGCAGTTTCCCCTTCGTGTTTCCACTTGGGGGAAAGGGAGAACTATATTCACACGCCATGAGCCTTGAAGGAGGAATTAGGGAGAATGTTCGTTCATCGAGCCTACAAGCTAACCTATGAAATACGGAAGGTAGTAACTGGCGGGACGGCTCTTTGCTCACTGTTCCGGCGATCTGAGTTGCTCACGAGTCTGTGCCGGGTTGGAATGTGTCCCAGATCCTTCTCTGGGAATGGCTGACTATCTGTGGGAGCTGAAGTCAGGCCTCAACGAGCAAGGGCTCCCCAGGTGGCTCTCATGGTAAAGAACCCTCCCGCCAGTGCAGGAGATGCAAGAGAGGCAGACTCGATCCCTGGCTGGGGAAGATCCCCTGAAGACGGCATGGCAGCCCACTCCAGTGTTCTTACGTGGAGAACCCCATGGACAAGGAGCCTGACAGGCCACAGTCCACAGGGCTGCAAACCGTCGAACATGACGGAAGTGACTTAACATATACACTCAGTGAGTAGCTGTGATTAATCAAAAGTTCCTGGCCGGATAAAGCTTCAGTCTCTGGTTTGCCTGTAAAATTCCTGCTGTTGGATTATGGTTCAAGGGTGGAGCTCTGATCCTTGCCTACTGTACAGCCAGCATGATTTTTAACTGAAATTTCAACTGAACAAGTATTTCTTTCCAGTGTATGTGATCTCATCCTCATCCTGTGGCTAGCAGAAGCCAAGGTGGTCTGAAGGTACCGCTAGGCAACTTTTTCCTAACTGTTTCTAAAAGTATTGACAGGCACGCAAGGGCCTTGTTCCCTCTACACTCCAGTCGATTGTAGACGTGTTGACTCGTCTGTTTGGGCAACAGTTACATCCTGATGACTTGAAGGTTCCTCGACCGTTTCATCTTCTGGCAGCTGGGTAGAGAGACACGGCGTGAGTGAGTATCTATAGAGCGGTCCTGGATGCTGCTGTAGCCAGCAGGGTCGTGTCAGACTCTCACGTGTTTCAGCTGACGCAGTCAGGGTCCAGGCGGGAACGGGTCTGACTGTCTAACAGAAACGAGAGCTTTTATGACCACCTGAAGGCATTTGATGCAATAAGGTGAGTTAGGAACTAAAAGATTTGATGAACAAGTAATTGATAAACGGCTGAACTGGTGGCTTAGAGGTAAAGAATCCACCTACTGTTGCAGGAGACACGGGTTCGGTCCCTCATTTGGGAAGATCCCACAGGCCGCGGAGCAGCTAAGCCCGTGCACCGCAGCTGCCGCGCCTGTGCCCTGGAGCCCGGGAGCCCAGCTCCTGAGGCCCACGTGCCCAGAGCCTGTGCCGGGCAACAGAAGAAGCCAGCACAGGGGAGGCCCGTGCACGGCAGCTGGAGAAAAGCCCGCAGCGACAAAGACCCGCTCAGCCGCAAACACGTGTTCAGAATTACTGAGAAGCAGAAATGGCGTCCTAACGAATTCCGTGAAAGGGAGTCCAGTCATATGCTGCATCGGCTCCAATAATATATTGCAGGTTCTGATGGGAAGAACTCTATCTCAGTCAACAGAAGGGAAATAGGTGTTAGGACCTGATGTAAATCATACTGTTTGGAGGATTTGTGTTCTTAAAAGCAGTGTAAACTTCCTCCCGGTTCAGTGTCTGTGGGAAAAGACGGGAGTCCTGGAAGTTTCTTCAGAGGTCTCTCTGATGACTATTTGGCATCAACATTGTCAAATGAGCTCACATTCTATACAATGACTGTTAGACCAGAGCCCAAGAGAACAGGGTTCAACTTGACTCTCCCCTAGTTTTCTTCACCTGTTGAAGGGATTTGGGTAAGTAGGTGACAGGCCCCTAGATCCTGAGTTCACAGGATCTAAGCTCCATAGCTGAGTCCACATATCAGCAGTATCACGTGGGTTTAATTAAAAATGCAGCATCTTAGCCAACCCCAGATTACTGGATCAGAATTTGTATTTTAACAAGCTCTTTCGGTTCAGTTCAGTTCAGTCACTCAGTTGTGTCTGACTGAGATCCCATGAACTGCAGCACACCAGGCCTCCCTGTCCATCACCAACTCCCGGAGCTTGCTCAGACCCATGTCCATCAAGTCAGTGATGCCATCAACCATCTCATCCTCTGTTGTCCCCTTCTCCTCTTGCCCCCAATCCCTCCCAGCATCAGAGTCTTTTCCAATGAGTCAACTCTTCCATGAGGTGGCCCAAGTATTGGAGTTTCAGCTTTAGCATCAGTCCTTCCAAAGAACACCCAGGACTAATCTCCCTTAGGATGGACTGGTTGAATCTCCTTGCAGTCCAAGGGACCCCCAAGAGTCTTCTCCAACACCACAGTTCAAAAGCATCAATTCTTCGTGCTCAGCCTTCTTCACAGTCCAACTCTCACATCCATACATGACCACATGAAAAACCATAGCCTTGACTAGATGGACTTTTGTTGGCAAAGTAATGTCTCTGCTTTTTAATATGCTGTCTAGGTTGGTCATAGCTTTTCCTCCAAGGAGTAATCGTCTTTTAATTTCATGGCTGCAGTCACCATCTGCAGTGATTTTGGAGCCCAAGAAGCTCCTGAGGTGAACTAAATGTGCATTAACTTTTGGGCGGTGCTACCCTAGACCAATGTTCCTCTAACTTCAATCTTTACCAGTCACTTTCATGACCTCTTATATAATCATGTGCCCTTATTTAATTGCTGTCTTAACTGCTCTTTTAAACCTAAATACATTATTGAAAATTAAATGGAAGTATTATTTGTTAGATGTACTAGGTGACAATGTAAAAAAAAACAATGAAATAAAACAATGCTATTACATTTCTACAGGTTATTTGACACAGTGGTGAAGACTAACTGTGTTGATGAGTGAAAAACAGCGGGGACAATGCCTGTCATATAATAAATAAAGGCCTTGGGACTTCACTGGTGGTGCAGTGGTTGAGAATCCCCCTGCCAGTGCAGGGGATGGGGGTTCAACCCCTGGTCTGAGAAGATTCCTCAAACTGCAGGCCGTGTGCCACAACTACTGAAACCTGCATGCCTGGCTCCACAACAAGAGAAGCCGCAGCAGTTAGAAGCCGGATGCAGAGACAGAGAGCAGCCCCTCCCTGCAACTAGAGAAAGCCTGCGTGCATCAGTGAAGGCCAGCATGGCCACAGATAAACAAACATCTTCAGCAGTCCTTCTAAACGTAAGTTGTACCAAGCCCCTACTTTGTCAAACCCCTCATGGTTTCCCATCTCACACACAAGAGGACGCAGATTCCTGGACTCTTTGTAACTTGGCCTCCAGCATCCATTCTGACCCAAGCTCTTAACAGTTTTCCTTCTGTCCACTGCCCTGCAGTCACCTCCTTGCTTCCCCGGGATAAATCGAGACATGCCTGCCTCAGGACATTTGCGCTTGCTCCCCTTCTGCCTGGAACATTCTGGCTCCAGATATCAACTTGACTTGCTCTTTGACTTCTGTGAAGTCTTTGTTCCAGAGACCTCACCTCTTTTAATCTCTATCCACCATTTATTTTCCTTTCCAGCTCATACTTATGTTTAATAATCTTTCACTCTCTGTACATTAATTTTGTTTCTTTTCACTACAAAATAACCTCCATGAGAAAGATTACCTTCCTTAAACGTAAATACCCAGGAACTAGAACAGACTTTATTTTCTTGGGCTCCAAAATCACTGCAGATGGTCACTGGAGCCATGAAATTAAAAGACCCTTCCTCATTGGAAGAAAAGCAATGACAAACCTAGACAGCATATTAAAAAGCAGAGACCTTTGCTGGCAAAGTCTAAACAGTCAAAGCTATGGTTTTTCCAGTAGTCATGTATGGATGTGAGAATTGGATCATAAAGAAGGCTGAGAGCCAAATAACTGATGCTTTAGAACCATGGTGTTGGAGAAGACTCTTGAGAGCCCCTTGGACTGCAAGGAGATCCAACCAGTCAATCCTAAAGGAAATCAGTCCTGAATATTCATTGGAAGGACTGAAGCTGAAGCTGAAATTCCAATACTTTAGCCACTAATGCAAAAAACTGACTCATTAGAAAAGACCCTGATGCTGGGAAAGATTGAAGGCAAAAGGAGAAGGGGACGACAGAGGACGAGATCATTGGATGAGTTTGAGCAAACTCTGGGAGATGTGAGGGACAGGGAAGTCTGGTGTGCTGCAGTCCATGGGGTCACAAAGAGTGAGCGACTGAACAACAACAAGCCCTGACATTTAGGAAGTGCTTAATAAATAATTGCTAAATGGATGTATAAATGAGTGATAAAGATTTGCGTTAGGTTGTTTTAGTTAGCTATTGCAATATAGCAAAACATCCCTACACTAAGTGGCTTAAATCAAAGACAACTTTCTTCACTCAGACCTCAGCAATAGAACAGGACTTGGAAGGGAACGCTTGTCTCTGTGTCACTTGCCCGGTGGGTCAGCTCAAAGGCTGGGGGCAGAAGTTAATACATTACTTAGTCCTAGTCTAATCAGGAAGATTCCACTGGACTTGTAAAAGAGTAGACAGTTCCAAGAGCTGAGTTCAGTGTGAATATAATAGGAAGTTAAAGCAGTCTGAAGATGAAATAGATGCTGAGGCAGGAAACGGAGTGTCACTGATTCTTTTTAACTTTATTGCTGAATGGTCATCATCGAAACATCTGCAGACAATGCACGCTGGAGAGGACGTGGGGAGAAGGGAGCCCTCTTGCACTGTCGGCGGCACCATGAATGTAATCACTACGGACGACGGTGTGGCGGTTCCTTCAAAAGCGAAAAGTAAAACTACCATGTGACCTAGCAACCCCACTACTGGGCCTACACCCTGAGAAAACTACAATGAAACTACAGTCATTCAGAAAGACGCTCCCCCCCATGTTCAGTGCAGCACTGCTTACAGTGGCCACGACATGGGAGCCAAAGTGCCCCCAGCAGGTGAAGGCGTGAGGGAGCCGCGGCGCGGGCGCGCGACGGGACCTTCAGCTCCGTTCAGTTCAGTTCAGTTCAGTCGCTCAGTCGTGTCCGACTCTGCGACCCCATGACTCGAAGCCCGCCAGGCCTCCTTGTCCATCACCAACTCCCAGAGTTCACTCAGACCCACGTCCATCGAGTCCGTGATGCCATCTAGCCATCTCATTCTCGGTCGTCCCCTTCTCCTCATGCCCCCAATCCCTCCCAGCATCAGGGTCTTTTCCAATGAGTCAGCTCTGCACATCAGGTGGCCAAAGTATTGGAATGTCAGATTCAGCATCAGTTCTTCCAATGAACACCCAGAACTGATCTCCTTTAGGATGGACTGGCTGGATCTCCTTGCAGTCCAAGGGACTCTCAAGAGTCTTCTCCAACTCCACAGTTCAAAAGCATCAATTCTTCGGTACTCAGCTTTCTTCACAGTCCAACTCTCACATCCATACATGACCACTGGAAAAACCATAGCCTTGACTAGACGGACCTTTGTTGGCAAAGTAATGTCTCTGCTTTTGAATATGCTGTCTAGGTTGGTCATAATTTTTCTTCCAAGGAGTAAGTGTCTTTTAATTTCATGGCTGCAATCACCATCTGCAGTGGTTTTGGAGACAAAAAAATAAAGTCAGACACTGTTTCGCCATCTATTTCCCATGAAGTGATGGGACCAGATGCCATGATCTTCGTTTTCTGAATGTTGAGCTTTAAGTCAACTTTTTTACTCTCCTCTTTCACTTTCATCAAGAGGCTTTTTAGTTCCTCTTCACTTTCTGCCATAAGGGTGGTGTTATCTGCATATCTGAGGTTACTGATATTTCTCCAAGCAATCTTGATTCCAGCTTGTGCTTCTTCCAGCCCAGCGTTTCTCATGATGTACTCTGCATAGAAGTTAAATAAGCAGGGTGACAATATACAGCCTTGACGTAACTCCTTTTCCTATTTGGAACCAGTCTGTTGTTCCATATTACTCAGCCATAAAAAGGAGTGAAATTAGTCATCTGTATTGATGTGGATGAACCTAGAGTTTGTCATACAGACTGAAGTCAGAAATAGAAAAACCATATCGTATATGAGTGCACATATATGGAATCTTGAATAATGGTCCTGGTGCGCCTGTCTGCAGGGCAGGAACAGAGATGCAGATGCAGAGAATGGACGCGGGGTCACAGTGCAGGGAGGCGGGATGACCGAGAGAGCAGCACTGACAGAGACACGCAACCACAAGCTGCTGGGAAGCTTCTGTGCAGCCCCAGGAGGGCAGCTCAGCGCTCTGTGATGACCTGGAGGGCCCGGGAGGGAGGGGTGTGGAAGGGAGGCCCGGGAGGGAGGGCGTGCATACACACACAGAGAGCTGATTCACTCTGTGAACAGCAGAAACTAACACAACATTGTAAAGCAACTACACGCCAATTTAAAAAATAAGATTTTATATTGATTAAAAATTTTGTACCTTAACTATATACCAAAGCAGTTACTTTTTTGATATTGTTTCCTTTCCAAAAATAAACAACTTCCTTCACATAAATAAATATACGCTGAGTGACCCAGAATTCTCCAAGCCAGACTTCAGCAATACGTGAACCCTGATGTTCAAGCTGGTTTTAGAAAAGGCAGAGGAACCAGAGATCAAATTGCCAACATCAACTGGATCATGGAAAAAGCAAGAGAGTTCCAGAAAAACATCTATTTCTGCTTTATTGACTATGCCAAAGCCTTTCATTGTGTGGATCACAATAAACTGTGGAAAATTCTGAAAGAGATGAGAATACCAGACCACCTAACCTGCTTCTTGAGAAATCTGTATGCAGGTCAGGAAGCAACAGTTAGAACTGGACATGGAACAACAGACTGGTTCCAAATAGGAAAAGGAGTACGTCAAGGCTGTATATTGTCACCCTGCTTATTTAACTTATATGCAGAGTACATCATGAGAAATGCTGGACTGGAAGAAACACAAGCTGGAATCAAGATTGCTTGGAGAAATATCAGTAACCTCAGATATGCAGATAACACCACCCTTATGGCAGAAAGTGAAGAGGAACTAAAAAGCCTCTTGATGAAAGAGGAGAGTGAAAAAGTTGGCTTAAAGTTCAACGTTCAGAAACGAAGATCATGGCATTCGGTCCCATCACTTCATGGGAAATAGATGGGGAAACAGTGGAAACAGTGTCAGACTTTATTTTTTTGGGCTCCAGAATCACTGCAGATGGTGACTGCAGCCATGAAATTAAAAGACGCTTACTCCTTGGAAGAAAAGTTATGACCAACCTAGACAGCATATTCAAAAGCAGAGACATTACTTTGCCGACTAAGGTCCGTCTAGTCAAGGCTATGGTTTTTCCTGTGGTTGTACGGATGTGAGAGTTGGACTGTGAAGAAGGCTGAGCACTGAAGAATTGACGCTTTTGAACTGTGGTGTTGGAGAAGACTCTTGAGAGTCCCTTGGACTGCAAGGAGATCCAACCAGTCCATTCTGAAGGAGATCAGCCCTGGGTGTTCTTTGGAAGGACTGATGCTGAAGCTGAAACTCCAGTACTTTGGCCACCTCATGTGAAGAGTTGACTCATTGGAAAAGACTCTGATGCTGGGAGGGATTGTGGGCAGGAGGAGAAGGGGACGACAGAGAATGAGATGGCTGGATGGCATCCTGGACTCAATGGACGTGAGTCTGAGTGAACTCCGGGAGATGGTGATGGACAGGGAGGCCTGGCATGCTGCAATTAATGGGGTCGCAAAGAGTCGGACACGACTGAGCGACTGCACTGAACTGAACTGACCCAGGAAGACAAACATCCTGGAGGATTCCAACCCAGGAAAATAGGTCCATTATGCTTCCTTCTATCGCCAAGGTCTCTGGCTCCTAAGAGGGGCTGTCCAGGTGGCGCTAGTGGTAAAGATCCCAGTGCAGGAGACATCAGAGATGAGGATTTGATCCCTGGTTCCAGAAGATCCCCTGGAGGAAGGCACAGAAACCCACTCCAGTTTCCTGCCTGGAGAATCCCATGGACAGAGGAGGCTGGTGGCTTACCATCCATAGGGTTGCAAAGAGACAGGATTGAAGTGACTCAGAACGCAGGCACGCTGGCTCTAAGAACCGCCAATGTATTCCGCAGCTTCCCCAGACTTCACAGCTAACTATACTGATGAATTCTTTTTCTATTTGGAGTCCTAACATTCTCATCACACAGAAGACTGGTTGAGGACCTAATTAGTCTGCGAGGGAGACGCATATCCTGATTCAATTAAATTACCCAGCCCTGCAGAAAACAATTACTTATTTTTTAATAGGTACAGTAATATGTCTGGAAGCCGTATTAATTGAAGTAGAAAGTTAAAGCTGGAGACAAAGGTAGAAGGGTCGTGTGTTGTTTCATGATCCGTGATTAAGTCTCTGAATGTGCTTGTGTGTACTGAGGATCTCACCAACTATCGCTAACGCTGCCTGCTGCATGAATAATTGATAAGCAAAAATAAATGAGGGGAGAAATGTATTAGCATGGCTCTCAGTCTTTAAAAGTTAAAGCTTTGTATGATCTTTTTTCCCCAATACATTGAGAAAGGTCAGAGTGACAGAAAGACTGCTCCGTGCTCAGTAATGCTTTTCAGATTTTTGTGTTTAATCATTGCAGGTACGTTTATGTACAGCAGGTTGGTGAAGAACTCAGGACTGAGACAAATGCAGTTCTACCTCTTAGCAACTATGTGACCTGGAGGAATTTATAACCTTTCTTAACAAACTTTGTATTTCTTGCCTTCAAGATGGACAGAGTATGGTGTCAGCCTATTGGACATTTTATGAAATAATCTGATGCATTTAAAGTTCTTAGGAAACAACTGTTGGCCAATAAGGGCTGCCGATCATCACTCTGTTGTGACTTTTAAACAGCTGTCTATGATGTGCGCAGACTGAAGACCCCTTCAAACAGTCTACAGACCTCAGGATTTCCCAGCCAGTATTTTGGGTAACACTGATTTTTACGTTTATACCTTCAGTCACTTAAATTCACCCTATTATCTTAAAAAGTTTGACAAGTTTATTCTTCTAATATCTGTTCTAGGCAAACGACTCACCTTCTAAAATTAGCACAAGAGCTAGGCCCTAATAAGACAAATAAACACAAAATATATACGTTTAAAGTTTAAATAGTGGGCATTTTTCTAAAATGATATATAGGTGTTTGGCTGAATTAAAGCTGGGAGATTTGCAACTTTAAAACTGTAAATAAAACAATGATTTCAATTCCATTTGTTAATCTAACAAGTTTCTTTGCCGGTCAATTAGCCAATCGTTTGTTTATGGAGAAATCAAGGTTAAATACATTGGTCATCAACAATTTAACTCCAGTGTGTGACTTGAGAGACTATTTTCAATCATTAAAGTTGATTCCCTAATCAGTTTATAAGCTGTGTACATGGTCATTCAACTCAATCGTGTTGGACTCTTTGTGACCCCAAGGACTGGAGCCCGTCAGGCTCCTCTGTCAATGGGATTCCCCAGGCAAGAATCCTGGAGTGGGTTGCCGTGCCCTCCAGGAATCTTCCGGACCCGGAGATCCAGCCTGCATCTCCTGCCTTCTGCTTTGGCAGGCACGTTCTTTTCCACAAGTGACACCTGGGAAGCCCTGTGTCTAAGCAGCTCAGCTTTAACCAGGCACTGGCATTTTGAAAGCATTACCAGATTGTTCATATTCTTCAGAGAGTTAGATAATATTATTAGTCATTTATTGCAACTATATTAAATGTCATCTTTAGTGGTTTATTTGAAAACAATATAAATACACAAAAATTTTTAAAGCTCTATTTGAGGGTCTGGCTTAGCACGAATAGGGGCAAAATCCTGAAGCCCCGCATCTCGAGCTTGGTCTCTCTTGCCTCGGCATACTGACAGAGGGCCTGGGCCATTCTCTGCCGGGAGGTGGGGTGTCCTGTGTGTGCTCAGGCGCTTAGCAGCATCTCTGGGCTCTAACCACTAGAAGCTGATGAAACCTCCTCTCTTCAGTGTCTCCAGACTTTGCTGAGTGTCCCCTGGGAGGGAGGGAAAAATCATTCTCTGTTGAAAAACCCTGTCCTAAACCAATCATTCCAATAATTTTTGAAAGATATCAAAGTCCTTTCTGGTTCATGTGAGTTACTGTATTATGTAAGAAAAGCAAAATCTTGTTGCATTCGTGACTTTTCTACTTTATTCCTGAATCCCAGCTCCCTTTTCTGTATTTCCTCATTCCTGCCTTATACTAGGAATCTTTTTTAATTTAAAATTTCATTAAAAATTTAATTTAAAAATTTTCTAATTTAAAATTTCAACTGGATTGAAAAGTTAATGGTAACCGCATAGTTTATTCAGTAAGGAATGTTCCCTGCTGAATAATAGGTGGATAAAATTTATTGATTTGCCATAAAAGTCATACATTTATAAAGTGCCCAGAATTTTAGAAAATAGTTATAAAAAAATCTAAATCCTTGGTGCAACACAGTGAGCTGGTAATAAGTTTTGAGCTGAATGATAAGAGAGGTGTGAAATATGTCGGTAGAATTTGTATGAACTTCGTGTTCTGCAAAGCTTGTGGAAGCTGAATAGGAAACTGCAATACGGACGGTGAAGTCCACCAGCCGCGCAGTGAGAATGGTTGCAGGAATCCAGGCTCGCGTCTCTAAGCCTCCCCTCTCTGGGGCTCGCGCGCTTCATACTTGCTGTGCCTTTGACACTGACACACTTCACGGAATGCGTGATAGAGCAGGAGCGCTTTCTGCTTGGAGTCAAAAACCCAGAGAAACAATAAATGTTTATGGAAGGTAGTAACAGTTTAGGGCTCCATCCCCAGCCGACACCAAACCTAGGAAGTCTTGCTGGAGGCAAGCACTGCTGGGATTCTGTTCTGTCGGAATCTCCCTGCGCAGAATTGGCTCCTGTTTCTGTCCCTGCTGAGGGGAACAGACTCGAGGTGAAATAAGGAGTTTTTTCTTCCTCTTTGATGACAGACAGCCCCACTGCCTAGTTGTAAAGCCTTGTGTGTCTAAATGTTTAAAATACACTTTCTAATTTCTTTCCTGTTTTAGGAATTCTATTCTGGGTCTCCAAAATTTCCTAACTTTCTGACAGCTCTCACAGTTCTCTCTCAAATCCCGAGCTCTCTCCTGAGTCTCAGACTTAAATTTTCAACCATATTTAAAGTATATCCATGAAGACACTTACCAGGTGTCTTTCTCAAGCTTAGCATGTTCGAAATTGGACCAAACCTGTTTTCCTTTTCATATTCCTTCCTACTTCTCAGTTAATACTGACTTGGCCCAGGAAAGAATTTCGAGGCCGTCCTTGGTTCGAATCTGCCGCCCTGTCCTCCTGCCCAAACCGGTCGTGCGCTCATCTCTCCTTCCCAAACGGCGCGGCAGCCACCCGCTTCTCTGCGTTTCCACCGCCCCCCTTGCTGCCTCCCTTCCTGGAGCAACCCGTGTCCCCAGCCAGGACTGCAGGCCTGTCTGTTTCCAGCCCTGCCTTCTGACAGTCCACAGTATCTTTAGCACACAACAGAGTGATAAAAAGTAAAAAGAAATCAAAGTCAGATCACATCATTCCTCTGACTAAAAAGAAAAACCAAGCTAATAGGAAAAGTGATCAGGTTTGTGGTTACTTGGCAGGGGAGAGGGGCTGGTGCTGGATGAAGGTAGTCAAAAGGTGAAAACTTAGCTGTAAGGTACAGAAGCCCCAGAGATGTAACGCACGATACAGTGATGGCTATGGAGTTGGTCCTGGGCTTCCCTGGTGGCTCATGCAGGAGGCATGGTCTGCGAAGATCCCATAGGCCTTGGGGCAACTAAGCACGTGCATCAGGACGACTGAGGCCCGTGCACCCTAAAGCCTCCGGCACACAGGAGAAGCCGCTGCAATAAGCAGCTCATGCACCAGACGCAGAGAGGAGCCCCTGCCGGCTGCAACTAGAGGAAGCCCATGTGCAGCAGGAAGATGCAAGAATAAATACATTAATTTAAAGACAGAGCTGATCCCAAGATGTTCACCACAAGAAGAAAACAGTTTCTCTTTTCTTTCTTTTTCTTGTACACACAGAAGATGATGAATGTTAACTAAATTACCGTGGTAATCATGTCACAATACATTCAAGTTGAAATGTGATGCATTACACCTTAAACTTATACAGTGTTTTATGTCAGTGAAAGCTCCATAAAACTAGAAAAAAGCTAAAAAACTAGAAAACTAATTTCAGGCTATTTTAAAAAGATTCTGCAGGGCAAGGGCTGGAAACAGCCTTTCAGTATATCTTACAATTGTCAGGCTTTGTGAGTTTAGGTTTTCTATTTCGTCCTGCAAATGATAACAAAGGGAAAAGGAAAATCAAAATGGTTAAAGGGACAGAAACCAGGTCATTTGGAAAAAAATTTTTAAATGATTGTCTAGCCTGAAAAAGTGAAAAAGAAAAAAAAGCCTCTACTGTGATCTAATGTGTGTGTGTGTGTGTGTGTGTGTGTTCAGTTGCTCAATCATGTCTGACACTTTGTGACCCCCATGGACTGTAGCCCACCAGTCTCCTCCATCCATGGGATTTCCCAGGCAAGAATACTGGAGTGGGTCGCCATTTCCTTCTCCAGGGGATCTTCCCAACCCAGGGATTGAACCCATGTCTCCTGTATTGGCACACAGATTTTTTGCCACGGTGCCACCTGGGTCGGGGAGATCCCCTGGAGGAGGGCACAGCAACCCACTGCAGTATTCTTGCTGCAGACTCCCATGGACAGAGGAGCTGGGGGCTATAGTCCGTACGGTCACAAAGAGTCCGATACAACTGAAGCAATTTAGCACACACGCACTGAGTATATGGTCTTAGCAAAGGCAATCTGAAGAACCCAGATGAAAAAAATTAGCGATTTGAAACTGAAGGAGGACATTACCAAGGGAAGAAAGACACTAAGCATGATTCCTGGGATGAATAGTTGACCATCGAAAATTAGAGAAGACTAAAGATCAAAATTTACTAGAACCCTGCAAGCCGACCAATTCCCTCGTAGCTGCAAAGCACTGTGTTATGAGAGCGATCCACAGAATACACCCTGTGTAACACAAAAGGGACTCTCCTGGGAGTTTATGGTCACATAAGAGGGCACCCAGATAGAAGACCCTAAAGATGGACACTGCATCCTCTGAGAACAGCTGGTGTTCTCAAGGCAGAACTCTTTTGAAAGCTCCAAGCCACTCTGGAATTCACCTGTGTTGTGGTGCGCTTAGTCGATCAGTCTTGTCTGACTCTTTGCGACCCCATGGACTATAGATGGAGTAAAAAAATGCTCAGTGGTAAACCAGAGGACTTATTCCCATTCTCATAATGGCTACCTAAAAGACTGTGTGGAGTATTAAAGTCTCCCGCTATTATTGTGTTATTGTTAATTTCCCCTTTCATACTTGTTAGCATTTGTCTTACATATTGCGGTGCTCCTATATTGGGTGCATATATATTTATAATTGTTATATCTTCTTCTTGGATTGATCCTTTGATCATTATGTAGTGGCCTTCTTTATCTCTTTTCACAGCCTTTGTTTTAAAGTCTACTTTATCGGATATGAGTATTGCCACTCCTGCTTTCTTTTGGTCTCTATTTGGGTGGAATATCTTTTTCCAGCCCTTCACTTTCAGTCTGTATGCATCCCTTGTTTTGAGGTGGGTCTCTTGTAAGCAGCATATAGAGGGGTCTTGTTTTTGTATCCATTCGGCCAATCTTTGTCTTTTGGTTGGGGCATTCAACCCATTTACGTTTAAGGTAATTATTGATATGTATGATCCCGTTACCATTTACTTTATTGTTTTGGGTAGGGGTTTATACACCCTTTTTGTGTTTCCTGTCTAGAGAATATCTTTTAGAATTTGTTGGAGAGCTGGTTTGGTGGTGCTGAATTCTCTCAGCTTTTGCTTGTCTGTAAAGCTTTTGATTTCTCCTTCGTATTTAAATGAGATCCTTGCTGGGTACAGTAATCTGGGCTGTAGGTTATTTTCTTTCATCACTTTAAGTATGTCTTGCCATTCCCTCCTGGCCTGAAGAGTTTCTATTGAAAGATCAGCTGTTATCCTTATGGGAATCCCCTTGTGTGTTATTTGTTGTTTTTCCCTTGCTGCTTTTAATATTTGTTCTTTGTTAATTTGATTAATATGTGTCTTGGGGTGTTTCGCCTTGGATTTATCCTATTTGGAACTCTCTGGGTTTCTTGGACTTGGGCGATTATTTCCTTCCCCATTTTAGGGAAGTTTTCAACTATTATCTCCTCAAGGATTTTCTCATGGTCTTTCTTTTTGTCTTCTTATTCTGGGACTCCTATAATTCGAATATTGGAGTGTTTCATGTTATCCTGGAGGTCTCTGAGATTGTCCTCATTTCTTTTAATTCATTGCAATGAAAAGAATAAAATACTTAGGAATGTATCTACCTAAAGAAACCAAAGACCTATATATAGAAAACTATAAAACACTAATGAAAGAAATCAAAGAGGACACTAATAGATGGAGAAATATACCATGTTCATGGATTGGAAGAATCAATATAGTGAAAATGAGTATACTACCCAAAGCAATTTACAAATTCAATGCAATCCCTATCAAGCTACCAGCGATATTTTTCACAGAACTGGAACAAATAATTTCAAGATTTGTATGGAAATACAAAAAACCTTGAATAGCCAAAGCAATCTTGAGAAAGAAGAATAGAACTGGAGGAATCAACTTGCCTGACTTCAGGCTCTACTACAAAGCCACAGTCATCAAGACAGTATGGTACTGGCACAAAGACAGACATATAGATCAATGGAACAAAACAGAAAGCCCAGAGATAAATCCACACACATATGGACACCTTATCTTTGACAAAGGAGGCAAGAATATACAATGGAGTAAAGACAATCTCTTTAACAAGTGGTGCTGGGAAAACTGGTCAACCACTTGTAAAAGAATGAAACTAGATCACTTTCTAACACCGCACATGAAAATAAACTCAAAATGGATTAAAGATCTAAATGTAAGATCAGAAACTATAAAACTCCTAGAGGAGAACATAGGCAAAACACTCTCCGACATAAATCACAGCAGGATCCTCTATGATCCACCTCCCAGAATTCTGAAAATAAAAGCAAAAATAAACAAATGGGATCTAATTAAAATTAAAAGCTTCTGCACAGCAAAGGAAAATATAAGCAAGGTGAAAAGACAGCCTTCTGAATGGGAGAAAATAATAGCAAATGAAACAACTGACAAACAACTAATCTCAAAAATATACAAGCAACTTATACAGCTCAATTCCAGAAAAATAAACGACCCAATCAAAAAATGGGCCAAAGAATTAAATAGACATTTCTCCAAAGAAGACATACGGATGGCTAACAAACACATGAAAAGATGCTCAACATCACTCATTATTAGAGAAATGCAAATCAAAACCACAATGAGGTATCACTTCACACCAGTCAGAATGTCTGCGATCCAAAAACCTACAAGCAATAAATGCTGGAGAGGGTGTGGAGAAAAGGGAACCCTCCTACACTGTCGGTGGGAATGCAAACTAGTACAACCACTATGGAAAACAGTGTGGAGATTCCTTAAAAAATTGCAAATAGAACTGCCATATGACCCAGCAATCCCACTGCTGGGCATACACACCGAGGAAACCAGAATTGAAAGAGACACATGTACCCCAATGTTCATCGCAGCACTGTTTATAATAGCCAGGACATGGAAAGAACCTAGATGTCCATCAGCAGATGAATGGATAAGAAAGCTGTGGTACATATACACAATGGAGTATTACTCAGCCGTTAAAAAGAATACATTTGGATCAGTTCTGATGAGATGGATGATACTGGAGCCGATTATACAGAGTGAAGCAAGCCAGAAAGAAAAACACCAATACAGTATACGAACACATATATATGGAATTTAGAAAGATGGCAATGATGACCCTGTATGCAAGACAGCAAAAAAGACACAGATGTGTATAGCGGACTTTTGGACTCAGAGGGAGAGGGAGAGGGTGGGATGATTTGGGAGAATGGCATTGAAACCTGTATACTATCATGTAAGAATCGAATCACCAGTCTATGTCCGATGCAGGATACAGCATGCTTGGGACTGGTGCACGGGGATGACCCAGAGGGATGTTGTGGGGAGGGAGATGGGAGGGGGTTCATGTTTGGGATCACATGTACACCCGTGGTGGATTCATGTCAATGTATGGCAAAACCAATACAGTGCTATAAAGTAAAATAAAGTAAAAATAAAAAGTTAAAAAAAAAAGACTATGTGGAATTTACACACCAGACTTTCATAAACTCTAAATAAGAATCTTAAATTGTAGGTTAATAAGGCCTTGCAGACATTAAGTTATGGAAAGTTAGGGATTATATTTACCAATTCTCTGAGTTCCTGAACCTTCTCATAATGCCTGTGACATAGCAGATGCTCCATGAACATTCACCAAAAGCATTAAAGCAGATGAAAAAGTATGAAATCCATGATTGTGACATAGTTTATATCTTCCAGAAATCAGTGCCTCCGCCTCTGGAAAGCTCCTCTGCTCAATGGGCCGTATCAGTTCCTTCTCTGATGCGCTGGCCTCTTATGGCAGGGTACTCATCTGCCTGTCCTCACACTAGACTGTAACCCCATGGATGCAGGAACCTTCTCAGTTGACTGGTATATACACAGAGTGGCCTCCATAGATGTCAAATAAATGAATGAATGATTGCTCTGTGCTTTGTAACATCATTCATTTCTGTGAATTCCAAGATCTAGCATGGTGTTTAGTACATAGCAGGTACTGAAAATTACTAATTTTGTGAAAGAATGGGTCAATAGCTTTCAGTCTTTAGAATCAATATGAACACAGATAGTTGGAGCTAGACCTCTGGAGCATGGGTCTGTCATATCTTACAACTAGAACAAGATTAAGCCCTTCAGGCATCCTAAATACTGGGCTTGCCTGGTGGTTCAGTGGTTGCAAATCCATCTGCCCACGCAGGGGACACAATTCAGCCCCAGCTCTGGGAAGATCCCACATGCTGCAGAGCAGCTAAGCTCAAGCACCACAACTTCTGAAGCCCACTGCCTGGACCCCGTGTTCCACAACAAGAGAAGCCCACGCTGCAGCTAGAGAAAGCCTACACACAGAAACGAAGGCTTGGCAGAGCCAAAAGTGAACAGGTAAGGCTTTACCATAAGAAATCCTGAACACTGGAAGGACTGTACAATTTAAAATGAAAATAAAACCTAAATGAACAGCGGGAAAAAAACTTGTTTCTAGAATGTCAGATTGTGAAGTCCATCAGAGGTGGAGGCGTCCTCCCCATGGGGACCTGCAGTTCAAGAACAAGCTGCTGTTTCTGTGATTCCTCCTACAGCCACAGGGGCTTGGCCAAGGTCTCACCTCTCCCCAGCGGGACAGCCGGCTCAGGCCAGCGGTCGTGCCTTCTCCGGGCACCCCGGCCTCGCTTCGCATCGCTGGGTATTTCTGGACATGCCTCTGGTATGGCGATTCGTGCCGATAGTTCCTGCGTCGCCTTCCCAGGAAGCTAGAGCCAATCAAAGCGAGGCAAACGTGGACAGGCTGATGGTCTGGGTCTGAGAAGGGCCCCCCAAAAGTGAAAGGCCCTTCCTGGTCACCTGCGTGGAAAGAGCTGCCTGCTGCCCTGACATTAGCTCAGTGGCTGGGGAATCAATCAGCTCGGAAAGGCGCGGAGTGCTGCCTTCCATGGTGGGAGAAAGAGAGCGCGTCTTCATCTCCAAAAGCTACAGAGGCTTGGAGCTGGAGGGGCTTTCAAAAGAAGGTGGATGTTACACAACAGGAGATAAAAGGGGACTTGAAACCATCTGTGAGGGGTAGCTGGGCATGGCGGGCGGCAACAGAAAGGACGTTCTTACAACAGTGTAGTACTCAACCTTAATTTGTTAACTTAGAACAAACCATGGACCTTGAGATAAAAGCTAAAACTTTTCATAAGAACACATAGGAACAAATCTTCAAGACCTTAGGCTAGGCAGAGATCTTCCAGGATGCAAAGTGCACATATTATAAAAGAAAAACAAACTGGATTCAAAATTGAGTAATGCACTGCTGTATTGTGCTGCTTGGATGCAGTGTCAAGCTGGGCCTCAGCCCCGCAGTTCTTCTGGAACAAAGATGGAAGGCAAAGTGTGTTAGTTTGGTTTCTGGTTCTCTAAATTAGAATACTAACTGTGTTACACTTAGGAGAGGATGATTTTGCGTTTGGGGGGCTGTCTTCCATGTGGAATGGTTAGCAGCCTCCTGGCTTCTATTAGGCACTCTCGGCATCATCCCCACCCCAGTCACGAGAGCCCAAATTGTCTCCAGGTCCTGCCAGAGGGTCCTCAGCGCAGGGGTGGGCTCTGCAAGATCACCCCCAGTTGAGAACTACTTTCTGTTCAGTTGTTAAGTCACGTCCGACTCTTTGCAACCCGTGGACTGTAGAATGCCAGGCTCCTCTGCCCTCCACTGTCTCCCAGCGTTTGCTCAAATTCAGGTCCACTGAGTCAGTGATGCTGTCTAACCACCTCATCCTCTGTCACCCTCTTCTCCTCCTGCCTTCAGCCTTTCCCAGCATCAGGGTCTCTTCCAATGAGCCGGCTGTTCGCATCAAGTGGCCAAAGTATTGGAGCTTCAGCTTCAGCATCAGTCCTTCCAATGAATATTCAGGGTTGATTTCCTTTAGGATGGACTGGTTGGATCTCCCTGCTGTCCAAAGGCCTCAGTAGAGTCTTCTCCAGTACCACAATTCAAAAGCATCAATTCTGAGAACTACTACTTTAAGTTAATTGATACTATTTATGGTAAATGAAACACTCAGAAAACTCCAACATTGTCTATCATCATCAGTAGCTCATGTGTGGGGCTAGAATAAATTGTCTCCTTTTCCTGTACATGGACATGGGGGAGAATAGAGAAAAAAAGATGGCCTCAGTGTGATTCTCACAAAGAGAACAATGTAACACCAAAAGAAAGGGAGGAAGGACGAGAAAAGAAAGAAAGGAAAGAAGGAAGAAAGACCCTACACAGAGGACGCAGTTAAAATGCAGCTGACCTGTCAACTGCCAAGGGCGATAATAACTAAGAGGTGAACTTCATTTGTTACGGGAAGATCTCAAAGATTAGCAATTAACCAACACTGTCCATCCAAATCACTGAGTCACTCTTTGAGTGGAAAGTGCAAAAGAGAAAAGGTTCTTAATAACATGTAACGCTGGCTTTGGGCTGGGAAGCCTTGACCCTGGGCCTGTTTAGTTGGGGCACATGTCCTTTCCCTAGGAGACACCTCCTGCATGTTCCCCAGGTCTGCCTGAGAGAGCTGGCCAGGCTGGTCTCCCACCGAGGAGGGACCCGGGACCCAGGGCCCAGGCACATGTGCGCTTGGAGCTGGGTGCAGAGATGGTGGGCCAGGGCGTGCGTCGGCTCCTGCAGCCAGCCACGTCCTGAGCAGCAGCCGGCTTTTGTAGGTGGCTCTGTGGTTTCGGAGGGCTTCTCGGGTGGCACTGGTGGTAAAGAGCCCATGCCAGTGCATAAGAGGCATACGAGGCGCGGGCTTGATCACCGGGCCCAGAAGATCCCCTGAAGGAGGAAAGGCAGCCACTCCAGTATTCGTGCCTGGAGAATCCCAGGGACAGAGGAGTTTAGCGAGTTATGGTCCACAGGGTGGCTAAGAGTCAGGCACAATGGAAGGGACTTAACATAGCCGCAGAGAATGTCCAATTTTCTCCATTTGGAAAATGGCCCTAGTATTTGTGGAAACAATTTTTCTGCTGCGGGGAAATTGAAGAAATAGATTGTAGTCTATCCATAGACCACTTTCCTGGAGATTAAATGAATGGACCAGACCTACAGGCGTCAACCTGGGTAGCTTTTCAAAGCTTCCTTGTGCTACAGAAGACAGACTACAAAGACACAGTTCAAGGGGTGATATCATGTGCATTTCGCAAACACACAAAACAGAATTGGGCACTGTTTGTGGATGTATATTTCATACGTAGTAAAAGCAAAAACAAAGTGCATGTAAATACTAAGCACAAAAAGATTGTCTTGTTTCTGAAGGAGAGATGGAGAGGACGTTATGAAGGAATGGGTCTCCTGGAGAGCAGACAATGCTTACTGAGAGGAAGAGTGACGCGGAGAAGGCACGGCGCAGCGTGCTAAGATATGGGGATCTGGGTGATATTTACATAGATTTCGGTTATTTCTTTTCTTTTTGGTTAACTTTCACTCTTTAAAAAAGAGTAAGATTGGGAACAACGGGACATCCGCATTAAAAAGAAAACTCTAGACACAGACCTTGTACCCATCACAAAAATTAGCTAAAAATGAATCACAAAGTTAAATGTAAAACTCAGAACAGGAGGAAATCTAGATGACTTTGGGTTTGGCAATTACTTTTTTTTTTTTGGCAACGACTTTTTAGATGTAACACCAAGGCACGATCCACGAACGAAACAATTAACAAACTGGACGTCGTCAGAGTGAAGAGCTCTTGCTCTAAGAAGGACCCTGACACAGAGAGGATATTTGTAAAAGATGTGTCTGATAAGAGAGCTAAGTGTTGGCAACAGAAAAATAAACAGCCTAGTGAATCGATGGTCCAAAGACCTTGACAGACTCCTCACCGAAGAGGACAGACGGCTGGCAAATAAGCATGTGAGCACAGTCCACAGTGCGCGTCCTGGGGGAGAGCCGGTGAGAGCAGCGCTACAGGCCTGCGGGAAGGGCACTGCCTCCCCCACGCTGGCGAGGACGCGGGGCCCAGAGGCTCCCATCCAGGGCTGGGCGGGCGCGAAGGCCGGCAGCCGCTTTGGAGGACAGTTTGCTGTCAGAAGTCCCGGGACCCCCGGGTCGGAGAGGATCCCGGGTTAGCACCAGCAGCCGCCGCGGCGGCCAGCGTGTCAGGAGGTCCCGGCGCCACGCCTCGCCGTGCTGCCTCGGCCAAACTCCCACACGCCGCTCTGCGGCAGCGGCCACGTGATTTCCTCTAATCTTGGTGACGATGCCCAGCTGTTTCAGCACTGAGTCTGATATTGCTTCTTTGTCTTATTAACCTCCCTTTAATTTATTTCTATTATTACAATGACAATGATCAATTTTACCAAACGTCCTTTATTCTTCAGTTTAGTTTAGTTCAGTTCAGTCGCTCAGTCGTGTCCGACTCTCTGCGACCCATGAACCGCAGCACACCAGGCCTCCCTGTCCATCACCAACTCCCGGAGTTCACTCAGACTCACGTCCATCGAGTCAGTGATGCCATCCAGCCATCTCATCCTCGGTCGTCCCCTTCTCCTCCTGCCCCCAATCCCTCCCAGCATCAGAGTCTTTTCCAATGAGTCAGCTTTAGCATCATTCCTTCCAAAGAAATGCCAGGGTTGATCTTCTTCAGAATGGACTGGTCGGATCTCCTTGCAGTCCAAGGGACTCTCAAGAGTCTTCTCCAACTCCACAGTTCAAAAGCATCAATTCTTCGGTGCTCAGCCTTCTTCACAGTCCAACTCTCACATCCATACATGACCACAGGAAAAACCATAGCCCTGACTAGACGGACCTTTGTTGGCAAAGTAATGTCTCTGCTTTTGAATATGCTGTCTAGGTTGGTCATAACTTTCCTTCCAAGGAGTAAGCGTCTTTTAATTTCATGGCTGCAATCACCATCTGCAGTGATTGTGGAGCCCCCCAAAATAAAGTCTGACACTGTTCCCCCTGTTTCCCCATCTATTTCCCATGAAGTGATGGGACTGGATGCCATGATCTTCGTTTTCTGAATGTTGAGCTTTAAGCCAACTTTTTCACTCTCCTCTTTCACTTTCATCAAGAGGCTTTTTAGTTCCTCCTCACTTTCTGCCATAAGGGTGCTGTCATCTGCAGATCTGAGGTTACTGATGTTTCTCCCGGCTTAGTTATATTTTTCCTTTCATCTCTCACTCTGCTCTGTGCTGACACACTTTCTTTCCAAGGATGTGCCATCATTGTAAACAGAGTCTCTCCAGCTGGCCCTAGCTAGTGGAATATATTCTTTTCTTTTGTGTTTTTTCCCCATAATTTTTCTAGCAGAGACTCCTAATTCCTCACCTGTGGATGGAGTCTGTGATTCTCCAGCTATAAAAGTGATTTCCTCTATTCTTGTTGTTTTTCATTTGCTCAGTCAGTCCTGACTCTTTGTGACCCCATGGACTGCAGCACACCAGGCTTCCCTGTCCTTCACCATCTCCTGGAGTTCACTCAGACTCATGTCCATCGAGTCGGTGATGCCATCCAACCATCTCGCGCTCTGTCTCCCTCTTCCCCTCCCACCTTCAGTCTTTCCCAGCATCAGGGTCTTTTCCGATGAGTGGCTCTTTGCATCTAGTGACAAGAGTACTGGAGTGTCAGCTTCAGCATCAGTCCTTCCAGTGAATATTCCGGGTTGACTTCCTCTAGGATTGACTGGTTGGATCTCCTTGCAGTCCAAGGGACTCTCGAGAGTCTTATCCAGCACCACAGTTCGAAAGCATCGATTCTTCGGCACTCAGCTTTCTTTATAGTCCAGCTCTTACATCTGTACAAGACTCCTGGAAAAAACCATAGTTTTGACTGTATAGATATTTGTAGCCAAAGTAACGTCTCTGTTTTTTAATGTGCTATCTAGGTTTGCCATTGCTTCTCTTCCCAGGAGCAAGGGTCCCTTAATTTCATGGCTGCAGTCACTGTTCTCAGTGATTTTGGAGCCCAAGAAAGTAAAGTCAGCCAGTGTTTCCACTGTTTCCCCATCTGTTTGCCATGAATTGATGGGACCAGTGCCATGATCTTAGTTTTTTGAATGTTGAGTGTTAAGCCAACTTTTTCACTCTTCTCTTTCACTTTCCTCAAGAGGGTCTTTATTCTTCTTCACTTTCTGCCATAAGGGCGATGTCATCTGCATACCTGAGGTTGTTGATATTTCTCCCAGCAATCTTGATTCCAGCTTGTGCTTCATCCAGTCTGGCATTTCACATGATGTCCTCTGCAATGAAGTTAAATAAGCATATGAATAATATACAGCCTTGACGTACTTCTTTCCCAATTTTGAACCAGTCTGTTGTTCCATGTATGGTTCTAACTGTTACCTCTTGGCCTGCAAACAGGTTTCTCAGGAGGCAGGTCAGGTGGTATTCCCATCTCTTTAAGAATTTTCCGCAGTTTGTTGTGATCCACACAGTCAAAGGTGGTAGTGTAGTCAAGGAAGCAGAAATGAACTTTGGAATTTGGAATTTCCTAGCTTTTTCTATGATCCAGCGGATGTTGAGAGTTTGGTCTCTGGTTCCTCTGCCTTCTCTAAATCCAGCTTAAACATCTAGACATTTTCAGTTCACATACTGTTGAAACCTAGGTTGAAGGATTTTGAGCATTGCTTTGCTAGCATGTGAAATGAGTGCAGCTGTGTGATAGCTTGAACATTCTTTGGCATTAACCTTCTTTGAGATTGGGATAAAAATTGACCTTTTCCAGTCCTGTGGCCACTGCTGAGTTTTCCAAGTTTTCTGGCATATTGAGTGCAGCACTTTCACAGCATCATCTTTCAGGATTTGAAACAGCTCCACTGGAATCCCACCACCCCCGCTAGCTTTGTCCCTAGGGCTGCTTACTGAGGCCCACCTGACTTCACATCCCAGGGGGTCTGGCTCTGGGTGAGTGATCGCACCGTCTGGTCAGCCAGGACATCAAGGCCGTTTCGGGCTGTCCTTCTGTGTCATCTTCCATCTCTTCTTGATTTTTTCTGCTTCTGTTGGGTCCATACTGTCTTTATCCTTTTTGAACCATCTTTGCATGAAATGTTTCATTTGTATCTCGAATTTTCTTGAAGAGCTCTCTAGTCTTTCCCATTCGATTGTTTCCCCCTATTTCTTTTCATTGCTCACTTAGGAAGGCTTTCTTATCTCTCCTTCCCATTCTTCGGAACTCTGCATTCAGATAGTTATGTCTTTCCTCTTCTCCTTTGCCTTTTATTTCTGTTCTTTTCACAGCTATTTGTAAGGCCTCCTAAGACGACCACTTTGCCTTTTTGCACTTCTTTTCCTTGGGGATGGCTTTGATCCCCGCCTCCTGTACAATGTTGTGAGCCTCTGTCCATAGTTCTTCAGGCACTGTGTCATTCGGATCTAATCCCTGAATCTATTTCTCACATCCTGTTTATAATCATAAGGGACTTGACTTAAGTCATACCTGAATGGCCTGGTGGCTTCCCCTATGTTCTTCAATTTAAGTCTGAATTATTAGTAAGGAGCTCGTGGTCTGAGCCGCAGTCTGCTTCCGGTCTTCTACATCACTGGCTACAAAGAATAAAATCAGTTCAATTCCTCATCTTAATGGATCTGTTTACACATATCAATCAATTAATTAGTTTAAGAGTTATTGTAACACTAAGACTTTTTAACATTCTTCAAATCAACCTTACTTTATCGTATCAAATTTATCTTGTATAGCCATGGACAGAATTGACTAATATTTTATTTCTATATCAATATTAATATGTGAGATTGATACCTTTTAGCTTCTCATATAAAGCTTTGTTAAGTTTTGATTTCAAAGTCATGCTTCATAAAATTTACTAGAAATATTTTATTATTTTACTCTGCTCTAGAGCAGATTGTAGAGCAGTGGGGATTGGAGCAAATCAGTCACAAGAGCCCTCTCGAGACGCATCCATGTAGCAACGGTTTTACCACTCATTGCTTTCCTTTTCGTTTTTTATGATTTTTTCCTTGAATAAAGTGCAAGAACTTACATTTTCTGACAATATTATCCATTTAACTGAGTTTCCCATTCCTTAATACAGAGAAAGGACTGTGTAACAGTCCAGAGAGCCTCTTGATGAAAGTGAAAGAGGAGAGTGACAAAGCTGGCTTAAAACTCAACATTCAACAAACTAAGATCACGTCATCCAGTCCTCACTTCATGGCAAATAGATCGAGAAAAAATGGAAACAGTGGCAGACTTTCTTTTGGGGGGCTCTAAAATCACTGCAGATGGTGACTGCAGCCATGAAACTAAAAGACACTCGCTCCTTGGAAGAAACGCTATGACCAACCTAGACAGCATATTAAAAAGCAGAGACACCACTTTGCTGACAAAGGTCCGTCTAGTCAAAGCTGTGGTTTTTCCAGTGCTTTTGTACGGCTGTGAGAGTTGGACTATAAAGAAAGCTGAGTGCCAAAGAATTGATGCTTTTGAACTGTGGTGTTGGAGAAGACTCTTGAGAGTCCCTTGGACTGCAAGGAGATCCAACCAGTCTATCCTAAAGGAGATCAGTCCTGAATATTCATTGGAAGGACTGATGCTGAAGCTGAAACTCCAATACTTTGGCCACCCGATGTGAAGAACTGACTCATTGGAAAAGATCCTGATGCTGGGAAAGATTGAAGGTGGGCGGAGAGGGGGACGACAGAGGATGAGATGGTTGGATGGCATCACCGACTCAGTGGACATGAGTTTGAGCAAACTCGGGAGACAGTGAAGGACAGGCAATCCTGGCATGCTGCAGTCCTTGGGGCTGTAAACAGTCGGATGTGACTGAGCAACTAAACTAATTAGAACCAAAGCAACTGAACAGTGACAACCACCAGGCATTTTTGCTTTGCAGGCCACACTGGCTCCATCATAATTATTCGGCTCAGTAGTTATAACGTAAAAACAGTGACAGATTTGAACATAGCTGTGTTCCAAGAGAACTTTCTTCACAAAAACAAGCATCAGACAGGGTTTGTATACCTGTGAGTTTCAAGAGAGACGGTAGAGATCTCCGTACCTGTTTCCCCGTGTCATTCTTACTCAGAAATCCCTCAACTGCCACCTATTAACCTCCCCCAGATGTTTTTCTAGCTCAAGCACGAGTAGGTCTCTTTATTTCCTGGTCTCGTCCTCCCCACCTCTTGTCCTCAAAGCTTGTGTCCTCCACGTGACTGAGCACATCAAGCGCTGGTCTGGCTCACTTCCCCGGCCCTCTCTTCCACACCCTGATTCGCCTTTGAACTGCTTTGATTCCCTCACAGAATCGTCTGTGTCGGCTTTGGCAGACAGTCTCTTTCCCACCTCTCTGTGGGGCGCCCATGGACATTAAAAGAGGACTTCTAAAGGCACACATCGGAAAGGAAATGCTCTTTTGCCAGAGAATAATAAATCCGTGCTCTCCGCCACCCGTCCAGCTCAACGTCAGGGCAGGTTCTAGGGGAGGAATGAAGGGAAGAAAGAAACAGGAGGAAGAAGAGAACAGAATGAACAGCCTCGGCCTTGTTGCCTCCGTTCATCTCCGTGTGTGCTCAGCCGCTCAGTCGTGTCCGACTCTTTGCGACCCCGTGGACCTTCGCCTGCTTGGCTCCTCTGTCCATGGGATTCTCCAGGCAAAAATTCTGGAGTGGGTTGCCATTTCCTTCTCCGGGGATCTTCCCAACCCAGGGATCAAACCCATGTGTCTTGCCACTCCTGCCCTGGTAGACAGGTTCTTTACCACGATGCCTCCCAGGAAGCCCTAGGTACCCACTTTCCTCTTGCTTATAAGAGCCCAGGAAGGAAAGTGTTGAGGAGAGCTGTGGTCATCAATCCCGTGAGAGGCAAAAGCAGCAGGAGGCTCCCCGTGAGCAGGGAGAGTCCGTCCACTGCAGAGCCGCCCCTGCAGCCGGCGCCTTCTCCGGGGGCAGCTGAGGACGCGCGTCTCCGCTCAGGCTGCCTGCGGTGCTGACCTGGAGCCCACGGTGCGGCAGCAGTGGTTCAGGGAAGCCTGACACTCGGTTCTGAACGGGCTCAGCCCTCAGCAACAGGCCAGCTGCTGACAGCTACAGCTTGACCTTTGGAGAGATGAAGGGGCTGGAAGACCCTCGAGCCTGTGTTCATCAGAAGCCTGGAGAAGGCAGAGGCAGCGGTGAGCACACAGGGGCGGTGCCAGCAGTCAGGGAGAGTCCACGGCGCAGGGTAAGGCCTCTCAGGTCCGGAGAGAAGGCGCACGCTCTGTGCTCCGGAGACGGCCGTGGCCAGGGGCCAGGATGAAGAAAGCAGGAGCCTTCACCTGCAGTCAAGGCACTTCCGTGTTCCAAGTACAGTTGCTGAAACGGAGTTCTTCTATTTTGGGAACGCATGTAAGAATTAAAGACTTTAAAATTTAAAAAATAAAAAACAAAAACAAAAAAATTGCAATGATTTCTAATTGCATTTAATTCCCTATCTGAATATCTGACCAGCTGTCCAGTATTTGACAATCCACACCCTCTGTTAATGATCCTGCTCAGTCCTCATGCTTATCCTAAAGGGCCTGCTCATTCCAGTTCTGTGTCCCATGAATTCTCCGTCTCTCTGCCCCCACATCTATATCCGACTGCCCCCGTCTCTCTGCCCCACGTGTATATCGAGTGCCCCCGTCTCTGCCCCACGTCTATATCCAAGTATCCCCGTCTGTCTGCCCCACGTGTATATCCAAGTACCCCTGACTCTCTGCCCCACGTGTATACCGAGTGCCCCCGTCTCTGCCCCACGTCTATACCGAGTGCCCCGGTCTCTCTCGCTCCCCTCCCCCATGGCTCCCAACCACTCGGCACCTGCAGCTATTGACCCTGCACTTCACCCTCAGCTACCTTGCAATTACATAAGACTCTTGACATGACCCTTGCACATAATATATTGATAATTATTTTATGCAGTCTTCTCCACTCTCATTTTTTCTCAGAGGTCTTCCAAGCTCCCCTTCTGATTGGAATACTAACTTCTTAAAATTAAATTGCTCACAATGGGAACTATCTTTGCCTATGAAAACTTTCTTCAGTATAATGCAGTCACCACACTTTAGGTCTCAGACTTTACAGGTGGACTTTCGTTGGGCAAATCTGAGATATAGTTAGAGCTGGCTCCTCATCTGACTTTGACCTTTGGGATTTTCATGTGGCCCCTGTTACTGTTACCTTAATACCTACCCTTGCCAGGTTCTGACCTTCCACAGGTAAGTCTTAATCAGAACTTAGTATTCAGTGTTCCATTTTCTAAGGCTCCATTGTAGCATTTTCTTCTAAAATCCCTTATATGGTGCCATGGTTCAAAACAGAAATGCTGACGATCTGGGTTATCGTACGAGTTCTATCACATTCTGCGCGTCCTGGGAGGAAATCTCTTTTTTGTTTCTGCAAATGGAGATGATTAAAAAAAAACCCATGTGAAGTTGTCATATAAATAAATTAGGACTCTTGGCATACAGACATTATCCTAAAAGATTTAAAAGGGGAATGTGGCAATTAAAGAATTACGTGTGGAAATTTTGGCATTGTAAAGAGAAATTTAAACTAAAAATGAGTCTCAACCCACTGGTGAAATTTAACCCAAGCTAACAAACTCGTCTTGCTGATGAGGGTTCTGAGAACGGGAGGCTTCTAGCTGAACCCTTGATCATTGTTTCAACAACACAAGCTGTTTCAGCATAACAGAGAGACTCTCTGTGGAGTGAGAGGGCACCACAGCTCAAGCGAGAGGATCGCCGGCGGCGGGCCCGCCGCGTCTGCTCAGACCATCGGCTTCTAGCAGGACGGATTTTCATGGTCCCCTGGCCACGTTTTTCAGAGTATCCTCCTCTCTTTGTTCCAGACCTAAACGCTCACATTCATGGGTTGGTCCTACGTCTAAGTCATCCCCACTGGCTTCCTTCAACCTGCTATGCAATGCCATGATGCGTGATGAAGATTCAGACGGTGTTCCTGCCTTGGAAACAAGTTTATCTGTACCATTTTCCTAGATTCCATAAACACGCATCAATACACAATATTTTTTTTTCTCTTTCTGACTTACTTCACTTGCTATGACTGACTCTAGGTCCATCCACATCTCTGCAAATGGCTGACATACACACACTACCATGTATAAAGCAGAGAGCTGGTGGGAACCTGCCGGAACCCACAGGAAGCTCAGCTCAGGGTTTTGTGATGACCCAGAGGGCAGATTGGGAGAGAGGCTCGGGTGGGAGGGATATATGTCTACACACAGCTCATTCCCTTCTCTGCAGAGAAGAAACTAACACACTGTAAAGAAATCACACTGCAAGTAAAGCAAACAGTTCTGAAAAACAAGCATTCAGACTCAGGCAGGTCTGCATTTGGACCATTGTTCTCCCAAAGGTTTACCTGCCGCAGGGTCACCTGTGATGGAGCAAGAGGCTTCACTGTTTGAAGCTTCCTGTCCTGCTCAGTGTGGACACAAGACTCCTCTACCCCCCCAGGTCAGTGTGAGGGGTAACACCACAGGAGGTGTGGTCTTCCCTGCTGGTTCAGGCAGTAAAGAACCTGCCTGCAATGCAGAAGACCAGAGTTCGATCCCTGGCTCGGGAGGATTCCCGGAGGAGGGACTGGCAAAACACGCCAGCACTGCATGGGCAGAGGAGCGAGGCGGGCTACAGCCCATGGGTTGCCGAGGAGTCGGGCATGACTAAGTGACTAAGACTTGCACTTCTCCCCAGTTAGCACCTGCGGTGTGCTCAATAAAAAGGAGCCAGAAACTCCATTAGCTGCTTAAGATGTTTAATTAAAAAAAAAAATTTGGTGTTGAATTTCTTTAAGGCAACATCTCATTTAAAAGTGAGCATTTCTGGTGTAAAAGGACACTTTCAGCACTCCTCTCCTGTCCACCGTGACCAGGGCACCACGCTTCCTGTTTAGTCAGTACTTTGTCATCATGATTTAGTAGCAGACTAGCCTCATCTTTCTAACGCTCAAGAAATTAGAGACAATTGAGGCTGACAACACACACGCCGTGTGACCAGAAATGAAGATCTACGGAAATATCGGTCGCTTCCAGGAGCAGGAGGGAAGGCGAGGGCTTGGGGCAGATGGAGGCGGTGGAGAGGAACAAGGTACACCCTCCGGAGCTTAATCCTTTCAAAAGAGCATTTCTTCCCCGGATTTGATGTAGTTTCCCAGTCTCAGGAACATGAGACCCCTGTGATCATGCTGATGTTCGTTTTTACTGTCTCCATTAATCATATTAACTGGATAATTGCTGAGTGCAGAGGCTATGGACCTAGAATCATCTGATCCATGAAATCAGCCGCACCCATAATTCAGCTAATAAAATCACACAAGTGGAGAGAAAACAGTTCCATTAATTTGTCTCTGTGAATTCCACATCTTGGCTTCAATTTGCATCGCATTCAGCAGCACTTTCAAATGCAAGTTCACATCCTCAGGGGGTTGTGTGCTAAGGAAATGGGAAGTCAGAGGATAAACATGGCGTATTAATTACTTCATTCTTTCATTCACTCAACAAACATTTACCAAGTGTTTACCCCATGCCAGGTGCTGCCTAGGCCCCAGAGATTCAGCAAGGAACCCCAGTTCTCTCTGGTGTCTACTGAATAGTGCAGTGAGACAGGCCGTACAGTGACGGTCACACAGGTCTGGCTGCAGCGTGGAGGTACTTAAAGACTCGGTGGGAAAGTCAGTTAAGTGGGAATAAACTCAAGCGTTTTTACAACTTTTAAAATGGAATATTTATTTATTTATTTGGCTGTGCTGGGTCTTAGCTGGGCTACCCTGGTGGCTCAGATGGTAAAGCCTCCGCCTGCAACGCAGGAGACCTGCGTTCGATCCCTGGGTCGGGAAGATCCCCTGGAGAAGGGAATGGCAGCCCACTCCAGTATTCCTTCTGGGAGAGCTCTATGGACAGAGGAGCCCAGCGGGCCCCCAGCGTCCACGGGGTTGCAAAGAGTCGGACACACTGGGTCTTAGTTACAGCGTGTGGGATCAGGCCCGCAACCGAGGATGGATCCCGGCCCCTCGCCTGGGAGCGGAGAGTCTCAGCCGCTGGGCCACCCGGGCAGTGCCTACAGTCTGTTCACAGTAAGCGGTGCACACTGTTCTCTGTTGCTACCTCTGTATCTGAATCCTGTCCGCCCTCTGATCGCGGAGGATAAGAGGCCTGTGCAGACTTCCTGATGGGAGGGACTGGCTGTGGGACAACTGGGTCTTGCTCTGGGGGGTAAGGCCACGCTCAGTAAATCTTGAATCCAGTTTTCTGCCAGTGGGCGGGGCCGAGTTCCCCCCTTGCAGTTTGGCCTAGGCCAGACGAAGGTAGGGTGCGGGCTGTCTCCTCCCAACAGACTTAGCAGCTCTCCGTGCCTCCCAGGAAGGCAGCTGTCAGCATCCCTGACCCCAAGGCAGGCTGCTGGCAACCCGGGCACCCACCGGAGACTCCCAAACACTCACGGGCAGGTCTAGCTCAGCCGTGTGGGCCCACTGCTCCCTCCTCCTGGTCCTGGTGAGCACAGGCTTTGTTTGTGCCTCCAAGAGTCTCCGTTGCCCCAGTCCTGCGGATGTTCTGTAATGAAACCCCACAGACCTGGAAAGTCGGATTCCCTGGGGATTCTCAGTCCCTTTGCGGGACCCCCAGTTTGGGAATCTGTTGTGGGGCTGAGAACTTTTGCAAGTGTGAGAGCTTCTTTGGCATAATGGTTCTCCAGTCTGTATGCTGCCCACCTGGGGTCTGCAGTGGGGCTACTGTGATCTCCCCCGGGAGGGGAGGCCACACTCAGCCTGCAGGACTGCTGCTGCAGGAGCCTGTGTCCCTTCTCAGGCTGCCGCTGACCCCACAGGAGACCTGTAAATGGTCACAGGTGGGCCTGGCCCAGTCTGTTGTGGGGGCCTCTCGTTCTTCCCCTGGGTCCCGATGTGCATAAAGGTTTGTCTATGCCCTCCAAGCATCTGAAGAGCCAAAAGCAAACAGGAACTAAAGAAGAGAGTGAAAAAGCTAGCTTAGAGCTCAACATTCAAAACACTGAGATCATGGCATCCGGTCCCATCACTTCACGGCAAATAGATGGGGAAACAGTGAAGCAGTGGCATATTTTATTTTCTTGGGCTCCAAAATCAGTGTGGACGGCGCTTGTAGCCATGAGATTAAAAGACGCTTGCTCCTTGGAAGAAGAGCTATGACAAACCTAGACAGCATATTAAAAAGCAGGGACATCCCTTTGCTGACAAAGGTCCATCTAAATCAAAGCTATGGTTTTTCCAGTAGTCATATGAAGATGTGAGAGTTGGACTATAAAGAAAGCTGAGTGCCAAAGAATTGATGCTTTCAAACTGTGGTGCTGGAGAAGACTCTTGAGAGTCCCTTGGGCAGGAAAGAGATCCAACCAGTCTATCCTAAAGGAAAGCAGTCCTAAATATTCATTGGAAGGACTGATGCTGAAGCTGAAATTCCAATACTTTGGCCACCTGATGCAAAGAGCTGATTCTTTGGAAAAGACCCTGATGCTGGGCAAGATTGAAGGCGGGAGGTGAAGGGGATGACAGAGGATCAGATCATTGGATGACATCACCGACTCAATGGACTTGAGTCTGGGCAAACTCTGGGAGATAGTGAAGGACAGGAAATTCTGGTGTGTTGCAGTCCATGGGGTCACAAAGAGTCAGACCCTACTGAGAGACTGATCAACAAAAATACGTGAATTACTTTTCCCAGCTTTATTGAGGTGCAATTGACAAATAAAATATCTATATTTAAAGTGTATATGTAACTTACTTTTTAAAGTAAAACATCACTTCAGTCTATTCCCCTTTGGGTTTGCTCTTCTCCATCCTTAGAGTCTTGTTAGTGGAAATGTTTGAAAAGTAGTGAAATATTCAAAGCTAAATAATGTTTGGGAATAGTACTTAAGGCTTGATTGATTGTGTTACCGACTCCAAGCTTTCTCGGCTCTCCCCACGACAGGTCCAGAGGCGGCACTGAGGTAAGGAATACAACTTTAGACCGAAAAGATGGCAGACTAGTTCTCAAAATAAAAGTAAGAGGGATCTGGCATCTTACGGGGTCTGGATGCCAAGTTCTTTTACAGATCAGAGATGGGGGAGGTGAGGAAACAAAGTAAAAAGTTCTTGGAATGGCATCTCCTGGAATAGCAAGCCTCAGGCAGGGGGATGTGTTAATCCATTTCTTCCTGCTATTAACAGGTGGGCTGGGTTCTGAACAAAGGCGAGTTAGCTTAGCAGTCAGGCAGAAGGGCAGGATTCTCTGAGGCAGGCCTTTATGTGTGATTACAATAACAAAAGCAACGGAAAGAAAGTCAAAGAGTTCCAACAAGGAGTCAGAAGTGATTTCTCTCTGCACCAGTTACACCTTCAGGAGCTTATTTTTTGCAAAACTGTCCTGGGCCACCTCTACAGAAGGCGACAGCAGAAAGGGCCGTGGTCTTGGCTTGAACAGCCGCCTCCTGCGTGAGCATCTTGCCTGGCAGCTGGTGCCGTCATTAAGAGCGCCTCTCGGCCGTTTGCAAAATACATGGGGGTTTGCTGTCATAGTTGCTGTTGCCCTGTCCCTGGTTTTCCCGAAGTCTACGTAGGGATAGGATTCGGTGTTGTCCACACATATATCTGAGTGGCTTCCCAGGTGGTGCTAGTGGTAAAGAGCCCACCTGCCAACGCAGGAGACACAGAGACATGCCTTCCATCCCGGGTCGGGAGGATCCCCTGGAGGAGGGCCTGGCAGCCACTCTAGAACTCTTGCCTGGGAAATCCCAAGGACAGAGGAGCCTGGTGGGCTGCAGTCCATGGGGTCACATGGAGCCAGACACGACTGAGCAACTCGGCATGCGGCATGCGTGCATATATCTTACAATGATCTTTATTTAATGCCTACCTGAACTAACTTTTGATGGGGAAACACATCAATGTTCTGTTACAAGATATTTTTTTTTCCAGTGCCCCCTAGCTGAATGGGATTCTGCAATCTCATTTTTGTCAGTGTATAAAAACAAATGCTATGCTTGGTCAGATTTAATATCAAGTGAACTACTGAAGACTTAGATTTGGCTTTAGATCGCTTCTATCTCCTCAAATAACAAATAAACAGCACGAACAGGTGGCTTCCTCGAGTCAGCATGACAATTCCTTTACCTTCCTGGGGCTGTTGAAAAGCAAAACGTATCAGCGTGGACACCTCCGAGGAAACATGGGAAGGCATACAGGAGAAGGGAAGGAAGCAACAGACTGAGTATTTATCCTATTCGTTTTTGTTGTTGAGTCGCTAAGTCATGTGTGACTCTTTGCCACCCCATGGACTGCAGCACGCCAGGCTCCTCTGTCCTCCACCATCTCCCTGGGTTTTCTCAAATTCATGTCAGTTGGTTGGTGATGCTACCTAACCATCTCATCCTCTGCTCCCCCCTTCTCCTTTTGCCTTCAATCTTTCCCAGCATCAGGGTCTTTTCAAGGAGTTGGCTCCTTACATTAGGTGGCCAAAATATTAGAGCTTTAGCTCCAGCATAGGTCCTTCCAATGAGTATTCAGATTGATTTCCCTTAGGACTGACTGGTTTGATCTCCTTTGATATTATGTATACAAATGATAACTAGCACAATATTTCCTCTTGACTATAAATCAAAATAAGAAGAGTAAAATATTGTCTCAAAGCATAAAAATATTGTCTTTCTCCTTCCTTTATATGCTCACGTCAGGAGACAGAATCATCAGTCCATTCCTAGCATTCAGTTCAGTTCAGGCGCTCAGTCATGTCCGACTCTTTGCGACCCCATGAATCGCAGCATGCCAGGCCTCCCTGTCCATCACCATCTCCATCTCCCGGAGTTCACTCAGATTCACGTCCATTGAATCAGTGATGCCATCCAGCCATCTCATCCTCAGTCGTCCCCTTTTCCTCCTGCCCCCAATCCCTCCCAGCATCAGAGTCTTTTCCAATGAGTCAACTCTTCACATGAGGAGGCCAAAGTATTGGAGCTTCACCTTTAGCATCATTCCTTCCAAAGAAATCCCAGGAATGATCTCCTTCAGAATGGACTGGTTGGATCTCCTTGCAGTCCAAGGGACTCTCAAGAGTCTTCTCCAACACCACAGTTGAAAAGCATCAATTCTTCGGTGCTCAGCCTTCTTCACAGTCCAACTCTCACATCCATACATGACCACAGGAAAAACCATAGCCTTGACTAGATGGACTTTAGTCAGCAAAGTAATGTCTCTGCTTTTGAATATACTATCTAGGTTGGTCATAACTTTTCTTCCAAGGAGTAAGTGTCTTTTAATTTCATGGCTGCAGTCACCATCTGCAGTGATTTTGGAGCCCCCCAAAAATAAAGTCTGACACTGTTTCCACTGTTTCCCCATCTATTTCCCATGAAGTGATGGGACCCGATGCCATGATCTTCGTTTTCTGAATGTTGAGCTTTCACTCTCCTCTTTCACTTTCATCAAGAGGCTCTTTAGTTCCTCTTTACTTTCTGCCATAAGGGTGGTGTCATCTGCATATCGGAGGTTATTGATATTTCTCCCGGCAATCTTGATTCCAGCTTGTGTTTCTGCCAGCCCAGCGTTTCTTATTATGCACTCTGCATATAAGTTAAATAAGCAGGGTTACAATATACAGCCTTGACGCACTTCTTTTCCTATTTAGAACCAGTCTGTTGTTCTCTGTCCAGTTCTAACTGCTGCTTCCTGGCCTGCATGCAGGTTTCTCAGGAGGCAGGTCAGATTTTTAAAAAGAAAATAGATCGGGGGCTTCCTTGGTGGCTCAGTGGTAGAGAATCCCTCCGCCAGGGCAAGAGACGCGGCTTCCGTCCCTGTTTGGGAAGATCCCACACGCAGCAGAGCAGGTCGGCCGGGGCACCCCAACAATTGGGCCTGGGCTCTGGAGCTGGGAGCCGCAACTGCGAGCGCACGTGTGACCGCTACTGAAGCCGGAGCGTCCAGGAGCCCGCGTTCGGTAACGAGAAGCCTCCACAATAAGAAGCCGGAGCCTCAGCCAGCAGCCCCACTTGCCTCAACTAGAGAAAGCCTGAGTGGCAGCAAAGCCCAGCATGGCCAAAAACAAGCAAACAAAAAATATTAGAAAGAAAACAGATCAAGAGAGATCTTCTTAAGTGGTGCTTCTCAATTTAATTTCATGAAAAACACAGATGCTGAATTAAAAATTATATACTCGAATCCAAATCAATAAATACTGAATTGTGTTGTTTAATTGTATGAATAACCAACTAAGTTTTAAGTTAAATATTAAACTTAAAATATTAAATTTAAATGATAATTACATAATTAATAGACTAGCATTTTAGTGAAGCGTGTGCTCCTTTTTTTTTTTTCCAAGAAACAAAACAACTCTACGATGTACACATGTTTCCTCATTTCTTCCTCTGAGGAATCTCTCTATTATTACAGGGAAGTGAGAGCTCCTATGGTAGTTTTCCCCAGATTTCCTCAGTTGGTATATGATGGAGCCAAAATTTGAAACCAGCACTCTTGGCCTTCAGGACCCATCATTTCCCACGATCCTCCGACATTTCCCACACACACTCATTTCTCTGACATTTGCTCTAGCTCAAGATGTGGACTGTAACGAGCGGATGATGCAGGGCCGGGGTGAGGGGGTGGCAGTAGGCACGGTCCTGTCTGTAAAGTATGTGCTGAATTTACCTGCCGCAACTCAGTCCTCTTCCAGGAAAATACAGCTTTTCCTTTCCAAAGACATTTCTACTCTGTTCTGAACGTATGTACTGTCCACAGAGCCTTTCAGAGCACCACCATCCCTCGGTGACAACTACTGGTTCATAGATGAATCCATCACCCAAGCTGAGCCAATACCAGCCCTACTTGAGCCGTTCATTGAAACTATTAAGAGAAAGACACCATCTCTTTAGTTGATAAGCTGGTGGAATACAAGCCTAGAATAATCTGTAGCCTTCTTACTATACATGGAGAAAGGCTGCTTGGGAATTGAGTCAACCACGATGAAAGCTGATCTGAGATGGGGAGAAACAGGCTCATATTGTTCGGATCTGAGCTTCCGGATCTGGCCTTACCTGAAGCAGGTTTACCCCTGGCAATATACGAGTCAGTAAATTCCCTGTTTCGAACTGGGCTTCTGTCACTTGCAGCTATGAGTTTCTTCAAATACATGCTTTTTGTAGACTAAAATTTGGTCGATAAGATGCAAAGTAAACAAAAATAACTCATGATAAAAAGGATAATACCTCAAAAGGGTGTGTGATAAGGATTCATATCAGCTGTGATGATGAGGAATACCTTCTTGAATCTATGTATATGAATTAATACGCAGCATTCTAGGAATCTAAAAGCTAACTTCAAAAGCTGTCTTAAATGCACATTGTTGAAACTAATTCAAAAGCAACATTTTAAATGAATTACATTTAAAATAATGAAAGATGCTAGACCGTGTGTTACGGTGTTCCCGAGTGACAGGTTCGGCGGTGGAGGGCTGCTGCTGTTGTTTAGTTGCTAAGTCATGTCCGACTCTTTTGGGACCCTCTGGACCGCCAGGCAATGCTGGAGGGTTACTTTCCTTCCAAACTACTGCAATCAAATTTCTTTTCTCCAGCGTTCAGTCAAGTTGTCCTTGCAGAGGAGTGAATTATGGGCATAAGTGCAACTGTTTAAGTGGAGAAGCCCTGAAAATAGCACTTACTGTTCACTCTGCTAACTTTGGTGTGTTCCTAACGTTCTCTGTTTTGTAGTTTCTGAAAATTATTCTGGGCTGTGACTGCTGAACAGAAAACAATGGGGAACACTGCCAACCCCCTGTTGAAACTGATCCGACTGCCACATTGGATAATTAATACATTTTAACGCCATTTATTCATACCCTCTGTCTACAAGCATCAAATTCAAGAGGTACTTGCCAAAACTTCCTTGTTAGACTTCCTGTGGTGTGAAAACCACATGTTCTGGCAAAATTAAAACACAAAGGATTACTATGCAAAGCAATGAAAGATGCCCACAAACGAAAACGTTAATAAGACACGTTTCTCGGGCATTTTGCCTAAAAAGGCACAAGAAACGTTAAATCAGTTTTGTGTTTTTTCAGGGCCCTATAAATTCATAGCATTATTTCTAACCCTTGAAGTCAGCCAAACTCAGAGGGCTGATAAAGATGAGTTACCAGCAAGATCCATTCTGGGATGGGCAGAGGAGACAAGACAAGGAGACTCGGGTCAGGCTTCATAGACATTAAGCCCCGCGTTTAGGGCTCTAACATCAGGCGCAAAACTCAGTTACAGACGGACACTGACGGGTTGAAAGAAGGGACCACTGAACTTTAAACCTGGTTCCTCAGACTGGAGGATGCTGCTCCAGGAATTCATGTGTGTGTTTGTGTGCTTTCAATTCAAAAATTTTATAACTGTCTTCTGTGTAGCACACATTTTCATTGAAAACTTTTTGTTAAAAGCATTGTTAAGAATGAATGTCAATCTATACATGATTTTTATACTTCTGAGTGGAAGTTCATTATGATGTTTAAAACGATGCAATATTTTAAAGGTGTACATAGATCAGACCTTTATTGCTCCTTGAGATGCTCTGGTATTTAAGGACATTTCTGGAAGATATGACCTTTGCACATCTTTCTACTTTTCTTTCCCCAGAGTTCTCAGTTCTTGCCTTTGTAACTTTTGCCTTAGCCCCTTCTCTGGCTCCCAATGGATCTGGAGGTTCTATGGACTTTCCCTGGTACTGGGGTCTCAGTTCTCCTTACGCTCCCTTGTATTTCTCCCATGGCTTTAGCTTTTGGCACTAAGGAAGGGATTCTCCTTGGGTGTGCTCAGTCACTCAGTTGCGTTCAGCTCTTTTGCAATCTTGTGGACTGTGGCCCGCCAGGCTCCTCCCTCCATGGCATTTTTCCAGGCAAGAACACTGGAGTGGGTTGTCACTTCCTTCTCCAGGGGATCTTCCCAACCCAGGGATCGAACCCTCATCTTCTGTATCGCCTGCATTAGCAGGTGGATTCTTTACCAATGAGCCACCTGGCAATTTCCTGCTCTAGAGTTAAAGCCCCAACAAAACTTCTTTTTGCCCAAAAACTTGGGCAACCCTTGTTTTCTGTGAAGAAGGGTCCCTAACATACTCCTCATCAAGGCGTGGAGCTAACTGCCCACTTCCTGTTGGATACCTATGATAAAAGGCTCTAAATACGCCTCACTGATAAGCTGCAGTTTTTCCTTGCCTACAGTTTTGCTTTTTGTGGTTTCAGTTACCCATAGTCAATCCTGGTGTGCAAGTATTAAATGGAAAGTTCTAGAAGTAAACAATTCATGAGGCTCACACTGCCTGCCATGCTGAGCAGTGTGATAAAGCCTTGCCCCACCTGCTCTGTCCTGCCCTGAACATCATTGTGGTTACGTGTTCCTGGCATCCAACCCTCCACGTCGTCAAAGCTCCACATCCCAAGGTCACCCAAAGCAGACGCTCTTTCTTCTGATGTGTCCAGAAGGTCCACGGCAGCCTAACGCTGCCTCACAGGGCTGATGTCATCCTGCTCATTTCACCTCATCACGCAGACATTTTATGACCTCACATCCTCATAAGAAGGGTGAGTATAGTAAAATCGAGTATTTTGAGAGCCACACTCACATAACTTTCACTTCAGCATACTGTTATAATTCTTTTATTAGTTTTTGTTATTACTTCTTGCGCCTAATTTATGAATTAAGCTCTATCATAGGCATGTGTGATAGTCACTCAGTGGTGTCCTACGCTCTGCGACCCCGTGGACTGCAGCCCACCAGGCTCCTCTGCCCATGGGATGCTTCAGGCAAGAATGAGGAGTGGGCTGCCACGCCCTCCTCCAGGGGATCTTCCGGAGCCAGGGGTCAGGCCTGCCTCTCTTCTGCCTCCTGCGCTGACAGGCAGGCTGTTTACCACTAGCGCCACCAGGGATTCCACTAGAGGCTCAGCACCATCTGGGGTTCTGGGCTCTGCCTGGGGCCTTAGATGAGGCGGGATACTGAAAAGTGATATCGGTACACAACGCATCGACTATAGACGCTAATAACCTCCGTTCTTTCTCAGGTCCCACTGCGACATACGGCTTCCCAGGTGGCTCAGTGGTAAAGAAACCGCCTGCAACGCAGAAGACAAAGGAGACACGGGTTTGACCCCTGGATCAGAAAGATCCCCTGGAGAAGGAAACGGCAATCTGCTCCAGTATTCTTGCCAGAAAAATCCCATGACCCAAGGACCCTGGCGGACTAGAGCCCATGGAGTCACAAAGAGCAGAGCATGGCTGAGCATCTGGGCACCCCCGAGACATGACAATGGTCAGTCTTCACGAGGTAAAAGTCAGCGTTAGAAGACCACAACGTTTTCATTTTCTTAAGACTAAGATTGACTTGCTTCTAGGTTGTCTGGGAGCCCTGAGAGAGAAGGCCTGACCGGCCCTAGGTCTCCTGGAGTGAGAGTGCTAGAACTCTCCAGGCAGGAACCCTGGGGAGGGCAGCACCCCCTTCTCCAGAGCACCCCCACCCAGGGACTGAGCCCAGGTCTCCCACGCTGCAGGCAGATTCTTCCCCAGCTGAGCTGTCAGGGGTGCCCGGGGGCCCTTAGAATTTTTTGAAAAAGCCTTCCTAGGTAGGCCTCATAATTTCTTTTCAAAGAAAGACTTTAAGAAAGGCTCTAGACAAATTAGCACATAAAGAAAAATTTGCAGGAGCAATGTAACTCACTAAACCACAGATAGAACATGACTGGGGAGATGTACCTATCAGAGATGCTTTGGAGATGCAAAACCGGGCTTTTCAGGGAAACAGGATTCTAGGCCACTAAGATTCTATGGTTGTTCCTCAGGTAGCGTAATCACGAAAAAACCGATACATAAGTGAGAGTGAAGTGAAAGTCGCTCAGTCGTGTCCGACTCTTTGTGACCACATGAATTATACAGTCCCTGGAATTCTCCAGGCCAGAATATTGCAGTGGGGAGCCTTTCCCTTCTGCAGGGGGCCTTCCCAACCCCGGGATCGCGCCCAGGTCTCCCGCACTGCAGGCAGAGTCTTTACCAGCTGAGCCCCCGGGGAAGCCCACGTAGGTGCAAAGGAAGGAGAGAAACAGAGAAAGTGGACCCCACACAGCGACTGAGGAGAGGGCTCCAGGGTCTTGGGGCAGTGGAGGCGCCTGCCTTTTCAGAAGTCTGTGACAGTGAGCAGAGGGAAGCAGCTGAAGGGAAATGCAGGCAGGAAAAGGCAAAAGGAAAATTGTCCCGGTCATGTTCTGTTTGCCCTTTGCCCAGGTCCGCTCTGCATTCTATGCTGACATTGCCCAGGAAGGCCACCCTGTGTGGCCTCACCCCAGTGACACTAACGAAACAAGGGTGGCTCCAGTGAAAAATACAGAGAGCAAAAGAGAAAGAGGCAGGGTGTCTATTCTGCGCTGCTCCGGTCCGCCGAGTCAGTTTGGGCAGGAGTACAATCCTGCGGCTGCACCAGGGCCTGGTGCAGCGGACCAGTACAGCTGGGCCCCAGGAATCTCTTCCCTCCCTGCCCCACCGTCTATGTCTACTCACCCGCTGCCACTGACCCCTGAGCCTTCACAGTCCCCTGTTGGCTCCTCAAACTATCCGTGTCTTTCTGCTAGGCCTCTCAGTATGCATGTATGGATGTGGAAGTTGGACCATGAAGAAGGCTGAAGAACTGATGCTTCTGAACTGTGGTGCTGGAGAAAACTCTTGAGAGCCCCTTGGACAGCAAGGAGATCCAACCAGTCCATCCTCGTGGAAATCAGCCCTGAATATTCATTGGAAGGACTGAAGAATCAGACACGACTAAGCGTTCAACGCACACACACACACACACACACAGACACACACACACACATGCGCGCGCACCCTGAAGCTCCTGAACTTCGGCCGCTGGATGTAGAGAGCTGGCTCATTGAAAAAGACTCTGACGCTGCGAAAGATGGGGGGCAAGAGGAGAAGAGGGCATCAGAGGATGAGATGGTTGGATGGCATCACTAACTCAATGGACATGAGTTTGAGCAAATTCAGGGAGACGGTGAAGGATGGGGAAGCCTGGAGTGCCTGCAATCCACAGCGTCATGAAGAGTCAAACAGGATTAAGCGACGGAACGACAGCATGCTCAGAGACGGCTGTTTTAGGAAAATGACAGGCTCCCCCTTGCAGATCACTAGAGTGAAGTAGAAGTTATGAGATAGCCAGAATATCAGCAACAGTGAGATGGAAAAGAAAAGCTGTGACAGAACCCGTCCTAAGTCTGTATGTTTAATTATGTGGTGCCTAGAGAATCCCAGGGATGGGGGAGCCTGGCGGGCTGCCGTCTATGGGGCTGCACAGAGTTGGACACGACTGAAGCAACTTAGTAGCAGCAGCAGCAGGCACAGGCCCGAGTTCACTGAATGCAAAATCCCTTGTTCGTCACCCTGTGCCTCTGAGTACATGTGTGTGCATGACTGTACACATACTGCGCATGCGTGGCTGTTCAGTCGCCAAGCCGTGCCCAACTCTGCAACCCCAGGGACTGCAGCACGCCAGGCCTCCCTGTCCTCCGCCATCTCCCGGAGCTTGCTCAAACTCATGTCCATCGAGTCGGTGACGCCATCCGACCATCTCACCCTCCATCGTCCCTTCTCCTCCTGCCTTCAATCTTTCCCAGCATCGGGTCTTTTCCAAGGAGCTGGTTCTTCATATCAGGTGGCCAGCAACACATTTGTATAAATACATGCGTATTTCAAAATCAAATATTGATGTATTTATTGAACATCTATTGAGTGTCTATTCTGTGTAAAATACTGCACTCCATCGACTGCCACAAACAAGACGGGCACAGCCCCTGGGCCTCGGCCACTGTTTAGTAAACAGCAGCCTCGGGCCCCCTCACCTGCACTCACCACCGCTGCTGTGGGCATGGAGCGCGTTGCGAGGGCCTGTGTTCTGCAACACAGCTCTGCTGCCTGTCATCCCACGTTCCCAAACTGTGAAGTCAGGAGCTGAGATACACGCTGTTTCTCTTAATCCCACCGCTGCCATTGGTCAGGGCCTGATTTGGTTTTTTGCTGGAGGACTAGGTGGTTATTCACCCTGAGAGTTAAGCTTTTGAACACCCACTCCAAGCTAGAGAGCCACTGAAGGAAGCCTTGTGCGTATATTACGATGTTTGCTGATTTCAGGCCCGATCTGGGAGGTGGGATGATGAACCAGCCATGTAATTGTGATTATACGCTTCGTTAATTCCAAACGTCATTTACCCTGTGTTGTCTAATGTATAAAATAAGTTAAACTGACTCCCTCCCACCCTACCAATCTCTACTCCCGCCCCTCTCGTGTTCATAAACATCTGGAGGGAAGGTTTCATGCGGATTCTGTATTCAGGATAAATCCAAGCAGCTGACAGCCCCCAAATGTCTGCTCTTTGCTGAGAGCGGTCTGCGTGGGGCTCTCTGCCCGCTAGTGAATGCCTGGATCACGCGGTGCTGGGAGAGGCCGGACAGGATGACTTAATACGAGCTAGACAGAACCAAAACTACTGTAACGGAACAAAGAGAGCCCGTTTCCAAATTTCCTTCCTCAAAATAAAATGAGGGCCAGACATAGAAACGGGAACATTTCACAGCGTGGAGGAGAGCGGCTGGCAGTTCTCAGGTGCTGGACCATCTGACGTCACGGAGTGGGACAGGCAGGACTCTGTCCTTAGTGCTGGCTGTATGGAAGAGCTTGCCTTCCCCCTCTCACTCAGCCAAGAAGCTGCAATCGAGCTAAACTCATTGAAAGTCATTAGCTATCCCAGGAAGGCCCAGAGGACATCCACAAAGGTGCCACTGTAACTCCTAAGAGTCTGTAGAGAAAATCAGGAGCAAGACGCCAAGTGAGTGCAGGAGGGTCTTTGTTCCACTAGAGATGCCACTTGTCATGTTGGGGCTCGAGATAAAATGCCCAAACTACAAACGTGTCATCACATATCTCATTCAGCTAACATGTCCATATAGTCACAATCCAAGTGTCTACTGGCTACTACAAGGACTGACGCTGAGGCGCCAATACTTTGGTCACCTGATGTGAAGAGCCGGCTCGCTGGAAAAGACCCTGATGCTGGGAAAGATTGAGGGCAGGAGGAGAAGCGGGCAGCAGAGGATGAGATGGTTGGATGGCATCACCAACTCAATGGACATGACTTTGAGCAAACTCCAGGAACCAGTGAATAACAGGGGAGCCTGGCATGCTGCAGTCCCTGGAGTTGCGAAGAGTCGGACACAACTGAGCTACTGAAAAACAACGACTGCTTACGTGGAAATAATTTATTTTAAAGGCAAAAAAAAAAAAAAAAGAAAGAAACATCCATTCTGTTCACGAAACCTTCCACCAAGAGTGAGTGCGGGCATGTGCCTCTGGTTTTGCGTCTGGGTGTATGAATTTGCATAATCTCAATACTCTCTCCGACTATTTAAATGTTTGCCTCTAATACTTTTATACTAAGATTTCACTGTTCTCAAGCTCTTAATTTTTTCCCACCACTTATAAGTGAAATGGGCTTCCCTGGTGGCTTAGAGGGTTAAGTGTCTGCCTACAATGCAGGGGACCTGGGTTCAATCCCTGGGTAGGGAAGATACCCAGGAGAAGGGAATGGCAACCCACTCCAGTACTCTTGCCTGGAAAATTCCACAGACTGAGAAGCCTGATAGGCTACAGTCCATGGGGTCGCAAAGAGTTGGACATGACTGAGCGACTTCAGTTCACTTCATAAGTGAAATATATATTCACCTATCATTTTTGCTCCAAGCATGCTATATTTTCTGAGCCCTTGATGACCTAAAATCAATCGCCTTTATCTGTGAACTACTATATGGAAGAAAAGTTATGAGCAACCTAGATAGCATATTCAAAAGCAGAGACATTACTTTGCCAACTAAGGTCCGTCTAGTCAAGGCTATGGTTTTTCCAGTAGTCACATATGGATGTGAGAGTTGGACTGTGAAGAAGGCTGAGTGCCGAAGAATTGAGGCTTTTGAACTGTGGTGTTGGAGAAGACTCTTGAGAGTCCCTTGGACTGCAAGGAGATCCAACCAGTCCATCCTAAAGGAGATCAGCCCTGGGATTTCTTTGGAAGGAATGATGCTATAGCTGAAGCTCTAGTACTTTGGCCACCTCATGGGAAGAGTTGACTCATTGGAAAAGACCCTGATGCTGGGAGGGATTGGGGGCAGGAGGAGAAGGGGACGACCGAGGATGAGATGGCTGGATGGCATCACAGACTCGATGGACGTGAGTCTGAGTGAACTCCGGGAGTTGGTGATGGACAGGGAGGCCTGGCGTGCTGCGATTCATGGGGTCGCAAAGATTTGGACACGACTGAGCGACTGACCTGAACTGAACTGAACTATATGGCAAGGCACAGAGTAACTGTAGAAAGCTGCAGCTGACCTCTGGCTCTGTAACTTCAAGTGCTGTATATAATCGTTCTGAAGCCAGTCTGTTTTGCCTTGCTGTGTCAGGGAACTATTTTCCTTTCCTCATTAGGGTTCTTGATGCTGTTTAAAAATTATGACCATCTGCACCTCCTGTGGTTCTCTTCTCTTCTGATTTTGCTCAGAGCGCAGCATCCTTTCTCAGATTTCCTTTTTGTATTTTGCTAAAATCAGAGGGACTACCACTGTTGTTGTCATCATAAGCAGACAGGCTCGTATTCCATACTTTTTGCTAGTTCTGTTTTGGTCTTTTCTTTTGGAACCCAGAGCACAGATCTCTTAAACCTTCATTCTGTGTCTCTAAATTGATTTCAGGTTATGGACTCCTTTTGCTATATTTTCAGAAAACTTTTCACATGTATCCCTTATGCCAGGGATGTGCTTCAGCTTCAGAGGGTCTTCAGTTCCTCAGCGTCTCTGGTGTGGAGCAGAATGCCACATCTTCACTTTCAATTTCCTTGAAGTGAAGTGAAGTGAAGTCGCTCAGTCGTGTCCAACTCTTTGCGACCCCATGGACTGCAGCCTACCAGGCTCCTCTGTCCATGGGATTTTCCAGGCAATAGTACTGGAGTGGATTGCCATGAGCCATCCCTAATCTCATCCGTCTCTTCTAAGGTACATGACCTGCGCAGTGCCTTTTTCACCCGTGACTTTCTGCTACTGTTTCAGAGAATGCCCTTTTCTGCATTCCCTTGTGGATGATGAACACATCCACGCAATTTCTCCTTGTTGTTGCATGAGTCATTTCCAGAGGGACCATCTTTGTGACACCTGGAGGTCATTTTCTATTTTTAGAGTTTTTGGAGATTATTTTTTCTAGACAATGCTTCACTTGTTTTCCCTTTACTCATATTTGAATAAACTGAGACCTCATCAAAGTGAGTGGGGATGGTCCTTGACCAAGGTCTACAGCCACTTCAGTGGGGCCTTATGAAGATCTTTGAGGGGCCAAGAGAGACCCAGATTGCTTGTATTTTTCTGGCTCCTGATATATTTAAAAAGGAAAAAGAAAATTGCAGTATAATATTAAAAATGTTGTGGCATATTTAAAATATTCAGACTTTAAAAATTGCTACTTTTTAATATGTACACATGGAAAAATAACTGGATCTATAAAGTTATTTAGAAAAATATCTAAATGTAGGCTTCTTAGTGAATTTTATGTAAATGTCCTTCCTAACATCCTTCATCGAGAGTTTCTGGGTCAAGTTTCTTTTTCAGGCTAATAGCTTGAGATTAGCTAACATACCGGTCACAGTGATCACATATATTTAACCTAATATATTCATTTTAACCTAACTGTTCATTGTTTCTTGTAGCTTGTACTCTTTCAGGCATCACTGATCGTTCCCGTTCACGTGTTTTACCCAACTCTGAGGTGAGGCAAAAGTGTCACCAGCTGGAGAACAGCAAGACTTTTCTTACTGGAGACATCTAGGCTGGAGGACATACTGTGAGGGAGCAAAACGGGCTGCATCCACGGAGCCTCCAGCCTCTCTCCTGCCTCCTCTAGTTCCTGAGAAGCAGGACGCACTTGCACCCCTTGATCAAGACCCTGTCAGAGCAGCTCCAGCCTGGCAAGAACCAGAGACCCGCCTCCCCCCCCGCCACCCACCAGGTGGCCTCAGCTCTGCAGAAGGCTGGGGATATTTGGGAATGAGAAGGATAGGGCAAAGTGATTATCTTTGAATTTAAAATCTTCCTCTACCCACAATGCTTAAACCTCTGATTATCAGAATGAGTGGCACGTGAAAGTAAGGAGAAAAAAAAAATTTATCATCTCCAGAAAAGTCTGAGCACAGAGCTTCCTGCTAGCAACACAGTCTTCCTGGGAGACGGTTCCCTTCTCAGGGCACCTTCACCTCAGCTCCCTACACTTTCACCCCACCTTTCTCGCTCTGTTGTTTCCTGTGAACGCCCATCTGTGAACTAATATAGAAAGGGGGCAGAGTCAGAGAACTGCCTCATTTGTTTTTGCAAGGAAGGTCGAGTCCTAGGACTGAAACGCAAGAAGAGGGCCCTTCAGTCTCCCCGTGTCCTCGGTGCTGTTACAGACGCTGCGCAGATTCCATGGCGCGCTGTGCCCGAGATTTTCCTCAAAGCCCAGCACTAGCTTCTTTGAGCCCTAATGATCACTTCAGGTTTTACACTTTTCCCTTGTTTCTATCTCTTCATGGATATTTTAATGGGATGATATTGAGTCAGGTGTCAACTGAAATAGACTAAAAAGTGAAACATGCTTTTGAATTGTGGTGCTGGAGAAGACTCTTGAGAGTCCCTTGGACTGCAAGGAGATCCAACCAGACTATCCTAAAGGAGATCGGTCCTGAATATTCATTGAAAGGACAAATGCTGAAGCTGAAACCCCAGTACTCTGGCCACCTGATGCGAAGAATTGGCTCATTGGAAAAGACCCTGCTGCTGGGAAAGATTGAAGGCAGGAGGAGAAGAGGACAGCAGAGAAAGAGATGGTTGGATGACATCACCGACTCAATGAACATGAATTTGAGAAAAGTCCAGGAAATAGTGGAGGACAGGAAAGCCTGGCATGCTGCAGCCCATAGGGTCCCAAAGAGTCAGACACATCTTGGTGACTGGACAACAGCAACAGCAAAAAAGAGTAACTTTTCTTTTTTTTCTTTCAAAAACTGTAGACCGTGAGACTTTCAAAGTGCTTTCTACTTTTAGAGAGATAAAACTTCCATTGTTCTGTGAGCGGTTTACCTTCAATACATTACACCTAATTGAGTCAACAATGATACCTTGATATAAAAACATATTCTGTTTGGGGGCAGACACATTTTTTTACATGTTATATCTTGCCTTTTGCTCTGATTTTCAGAAATTGGCTGCATTGGAGACATGCGGTTTCCCTGCATCACGGAGAGGAACACAGATGATGTTAGCTGGTCGGGGGACATGCTTGCTCAGTGGAGGAGAGATCTTGGGCAGAGTTTACAAGACTGGGCTTTGCTGATGCAGGAAGCTGAGCAGGGCATGGTTGCCATCTATGGTCCAGGCCTCACGGGCATGCTCGTCATTTTTCATCAGCTAATTGGTGACAGCTGTGTCATGCTTTTTAAGATATGTCCCACTGATGGCTTTAAAAGAAGGACAGCATGATAAAAGAGTGACAAGTGACATTATGTCCCAATTAACATGTCTTCCTCTGATGTCATCCCGTGTTCCTCTGATGTCATCACAATGGGAGCCAAGGACAGACCTGAACACACACTGGGCCTCTTTACTGCAGGGAATGCAGGCCTTCTCCATCCTGAAGTCCCTGATGGCATTTCTGGCTGCTGGCTGTGGTAGTCGCTCAGTCGTGTCTGACTCTTTGTGACCCCATGGACGTGACCCCATGGACTGCAGTCCGCCAGGCTCCTCTGTCCATGGGATTCTCCAGGCAAGAATACTGGAGTGGGTTGCCACTTCCTCCTCCAGGGGATCTTGCCGACCCAGGGGTCAAGCGCACATCTCCTGCATCTCAGCAGATTCTTCACCACCTGAGCCACCAGGGAAGGCCCTTATGGCATCACTAACAAAACTGTCACAAAACTTCTCAAAGTCTAATGTGAACCCACATCTCCTGGGGATCTTGCTAAAGTACAGATTCTGTTTTGGAGTGAGGCCTGAGATTCTGCATTTATATCAAGTTCCCAGGGTGCTCAATCTGACCGGCCTACAGAGCACACTTTGAATGAAAAGGAGCTAAGATACATCTCCCGTGCGAGTTTTAACACATATGTAATACTTGTAGGTCAGGAAGCAACAGTTAGAACTGGACATGGAACAACAGACTGGTTCCAAATAGGAAAAGGAGTACATCAAGGCTGTATATTGTCACCCTGCCTATTTAACTTATATGCAGGGTACATCATGAGAAACGCTGGACTGGAAGAAACACAAGCTGGAATCAAGATTGCCGGGAGAAATATCAGTCACCTCAGATATGCAGATGACACCACCCTTATGGCAGAAAGTGAAGAGGAACTAAAAAGCCTCTTGATGAAAGTGAAAGAGGAGAGAGAAAAAGTTGGCTTAAAGCTCAACATTCAGAAAACGAAGATCATGGCATTGGGTCCCATCACTTCATGGGAAATAGATGGGGAAACAGTAGAAACAGTGTCAGACTTTATTTTTTGGGGCTCCAGAATCACTGCAGATGGTGACTGTAGCCATGAAATTAAAAGACGCTTACTCCTTGGATGAAAAGTTATCACCAACCTAGATGGCATATGCAAAAGCAGAGACATTACTTTGCCGACTAAGGTCCGTCTAGTCAAGGCTATGGTTTTTCCAGTAGTCACGTATGGATGTGTGAGTCGGACTGTGAAGAAAGCTGAGTGTCGAAGAATTGATGCTTTTGAACTGTGGTGTTGGAGAAGACTCTTGAGAGTCCCTTGGACTGCAAGGAAATCCAACCAGTCCATCCTAAAGGAAATCCTGGGTGTTCACTGGAAGGACTGATGCTGAAGCTGAAACTGCAATACTTTGGCCACCTCATGGGAAGAGTTGACTTATTGGAAAAGACTCTGATGCTGGGAGGGATTGGGGGCAGGAGGAGAAGGGGATGGCAGAGGATGAGATGGCTGGATGGCATCACCAACTTGATGGACATGAGTCTGGGTGAACTCTGGAAGTTGGTGATGGACAGGGAGGCCTGGTGTGCTGTGATTCATGGGGTCGCAAGGAGTCGGACATGACTGAGCGACTGAACTGAACTGAACACTTTTAAGAAGGCCATGAACAACCCAGGTGTTTGATAGCGTCCTTTTTCAATGAAGTAGTGAGTACAAGAAGAAGGATATTTTTGTTGTTGTTGCTTCCTCTGATGTGTGTGCTTCTAATATTTTACATAATAACACTAAATGGATTTATAAAAGTCCTAAACCCTCATGTTAAATATTGGCCTTCAGTTCAGTTCAGTCGCTCAGTCGTGTCCAACTCTTTGCGACCCCATGAATCGCAGCATGCCAGGCCTCCCTGTTCATCACTAACTCCCGGAGTTCACTCAGATTCACGTCCATCGAGTCGGTGATGCCATCCAGCCATCTCATCTTCGGTCATCCCCTTCTCCTCCTGCCCCCAATCCCACCCAGCATCAGAGTCTTTTCCAATGAGTCAATTCTTCCCATGAGGTGGCCAAAGTACTGGAGTTTCAGTTTTAACATCATTCCTTCCAAAGAAATCCCAGGGCTGATCTCCTTCAGAAAGGACTGGTTGGATCTCCCTGCAGTCCAAGGGACTCTCAAGAGTCTTCTCCAACACCACAGTTCAAAAGTGTCAATCTTCAGTGCTCAGCCTTCTTCACAGTCCAACTCTCACATCCATACATGACCACAGGAAAACCATAGCCTTGACTAGACGGACCTTAGTCAGCAAAGTAATGTCTCTGCTTTTGAATATACTGTCTAGGTTGGTCATAACTTTTCTTCCAAGGAGTAAGCGTCTTTTAATTTCATGGCTGCAGTTACCATCTGCAGTGATTCTGGAGCCCAAAAAAATAAAGTCTGACACTGTTTCCACTGTTTCCCCATCTATTTCCCATGAAGTGATGGGACCCAATGCCATGATCTTCATTTTCTGAATGTTGAGCTTTAAGCCAACTTTTTCACTCTCCACTTTCACTTTCATCAAGTGGCTTTTTAGCTCCTCTTCACTTTCTGCCATAAGGGTGGTGTCATCTGCATATCTGAGGTTATTGATACTTCTCCTGGCAATCTTGATTCCAGCTTGTGTTTCTTCCAGTCCAGCGTTTCTCATGATGTACTCTGCATATAAGTTAAATAAGCAGGGTGACAATATACAGCCTTGATGTACTCCTTTTCCTATTTGGAACCAGTCTGTTGTTCCATGTCCAGTTCTAACTGTTGCTTCCTGACCTGCATACAGATTTCTCAAGAGGCAGGTCAGGTGGTCTGGTATTCCCATCTCTTTCAGAATTTCCCACAGTTTATTGTGATCCACACAGTGAAAGGCTTTGGCATAGTCAATAAAGCAGAAATAGATGTTTTTCTGGAACTCTCTTGCTTTTTCCATGATCTAGCAGATGTTAGCAATTTGATCTCTGGTTCCTCTGCCTTTTCTAAAACCAGCTTGAACATCAGGGAGTTCATGGTTCATGTATTGCTGAAGCCTGGCTTGGAGAATTTTGAGCATTACTTTACTAGCATGTGAGATGAGTGCAATTGTGTGGTAGTTTGAGCATTCTTTTGCATTGCCTTTCTTTGGAATTGGAATGAAAACTGACCTTTTCCAGTCCTGTGGCCACTGCTGAGTTTTCCAAACTTGCGGGCATATTGAGTGCAGCACTTTCACAGCATCATCTTCAGGGTTTGAAACAGCTCAAGTGGAATTCCATCACCTCCACTAGCTTTGTTCATAGTGATGCTTTCTAAGGCTCCCTTGACTTCACATTCCAAGATGTCTGACTCTAGATTAGTGATCACATCATCATGATTATCTGGGTCATGAAGATCTTTTTTGTACAGTTCTTCCGTGTATTCTTGCCACCTCTTCTTAATATCTTCTGCTTCTGTTAGGTCCATACCATTTCTGTCCTTTATCGAGCCCATCCTTGCATGAAATGTTCCCTTGGTATCTCTAATTTTCTTGAGGAGATCTCTAGTCTTTCCCATTCTGTTCTTTTCCTCTATTTCTTTGCATTGATCGCTGACGAAGGCTTTCTTATCTCTTCTTGCTATTCTTTGGAACTCTGCATTCAGATGCTTATATCTTTCCTTTTCTCCTTTGCTTTTCGCTCCTCTTCTTTTCACAGCTATTTGTAAGGCCTCCCCAGACAGCCATTTTGCTTTTTTGCATTTCTTTTCCATGGGGATGGTCTTGATCCCTGTCTACTGTACAATGTCACAAACCTCATTCCATAGTCCATCAGGCACTCTATCTATCAGATCTAGGCCCTTAAATCTATTTCTCACTTCCACTGTATAATCATAAGGGATTTGATTTAGGTTATACCTGAATGGTCTAGCAGTTTTCCCTACTTTCTTCAATTTAAGTCTGAATTTGGTAATAAAGAGTTCATGATCTAAAAAAAAAAAAAAAAAAAAGAGTTCATGGTCTGAGCCACAGTCAGCTCCTGGTCTTGTTTTTGTTGACGGTATAGAGCTTCTCCATCTTTGGCTGCATAGAATATAATCAATCTGATTTCAGTGTTGACCATCTGGTGATGTCCATGTGTAGAGTCTTCTCTTGTGTTGTTGGAAGAGGGTGTTTGCTATGACCAGTGCATTTTCTTGGCAAAACTCTATTAATCTTTGCCCTGCTTCATTCCACATTCCAAGGCCAAATTTGCCTGTTACTCCAGGTGTTTCTTGACTTCCCACGTTGAAGGTCAGGAACAGCGGGGATGAGGAGATACCCCTCGTCCAAGGTAAGGAGCAGCGGCTGCGCTTTGCTGGAGCACCCATGAAGAGATACCCCACACCCAAGGTAAGAGAAACCCAAGTAAGATGGTAGGTGTTGCAAGAGGGCATCAGAGGGCAGACACACTGAAACCATACTCACAGAAAACTAGTCAGTCTAATCACACTAGGACCATAGCCTTGTCCAACTCAATGAAACCAAGCCATGCCTGCGGGGCAACCCAAGATGGGCCGGTCATGGTGGAGAGGTCTGACAGAGCGTGATCCACTGGAGAAGGGAATGGCAAGCCAATTCAGTATTCTTGCCTTGAGAACCCCATGAACAGTATGAAAAGGCAAAACGATAGGATACCAAAAGAGGAACTCCCCAGGTCATTAGGTGCCCAATATGCTACTGGAGATCAGTGGAGAAATAACTCCAGAAAGAATGAAGGGATGGAGCCAAAGCAAAAAGAAAAGCCAGTTGTGGATGTGACTGGTGATAGAAGCAAGATCCGATGCTGTAAAGAGCAATATTGCATAGGAACCTGGAATGTCAGGTCCATGAATCAAGGCAAATTGGAAGCAGTCAAACAAGAGATGGCAAGGGTGAACGTTGACATTCTAGGAATCAGTGAACTAAAATGGACTGGAAAGGGTGAATTTAACTCAGATGACCATCATACCTACTACTGCAGGCAGGAATTCCTCAGAAGAAATGGAGTAGCCATCATGGTCAACAAAAGAGTCCGAAATGCAGTACTTGGACGCAATCTCAAAAATGACAGAATGATCTCTGTTCATCTCCAAGGCAAACCATTCAATATCACGATAATCCAAGTCTATGCCCCAAGCAGTAACGCTGAAGAAACTGAAGTTGGATGGTTTTATGAAGACCTACAAGACCTTTTAGAACTAACACCCAAAAAAGATGTGCTTTTCATTACAGGGGACTGGAATGCAAAAGTAGGAAGTCAAGAAACACCTGGAGTAACAGGCAAATTTGGCCTTGGAATGTGGAATGAAGCAGGGCAAAGACTAATAGAGTTTTGCCAAGAAAAATACTGGCCTTAAAAATGGCAAAGGCAGGAGATAGTTACCAACATGAAAAACTTTGCAGGAAGCTAGGATAATAAATGATTAGCTTGTGAAGAGGCAGTAATTTAGAAAACCAACTAGGGCATTGAAGTAGCTACAATATTCAAACCCCCATCAGTCACTCCCTGAACTCTAGTGTTAGCTCTCCCCTGAAAGAAGAGACAAAAGTCTAGGAGCTAACTGAAGAGAGAGAACACTGCTGTAAGCCCAGACGCCGCCCTTTGTTATAAATGAAACAAATCAGGCATATTTACGGTATTCCTCAAAAACGAGTCACATCTGGACTTTATTTCTCACGCCAATAAGTCTGTGTCCAGCCCCAACATTCTTTCTTCCTCATAAATCGTCTCTGTCCACAGCCTGTGTCTCCAAGATCAAATTAAATGGAGATGCTCACTTCTGTGAAGAAAGTGGACGGCAGCAACGTGATGGACCTAGAGCGTGTCAGGCTGAGTGAAGCCAGACAGAAAGTGGGAAATAACCTAGGGCATCCCTTCCAAGTGGAATCTACAAAGAAAAAGAGAAGAAATGATACAAATTAAGTTACTTACAGCACAGAAAGAGACTCCTGGATGTAGAGAAGGAACTTACCATTGCCAGGGGGAGGGGATGTTGCCGTTCACTTGCCAAATTGTGTCCAACCCTCCATGACCCCATGGACCACAGCACACCAGACGTCTGTCTCTCACCAGCTCTCCGAGTCTGCCCAAGTTCATGTCATTGAGTCGTGATGCCATCCAACAGTCTCATCCTCTTTCGTCCCTTCCTCCTTCTTCCTTCAGTCTTTCCCACCATCAGTTTTTTTCCAATGAGTTGGCTCTTCACATCAGGCGACCAAAGTATTGGAGTTCAGCTTCAGCATCAGCCCTTCCAGTGAGTATTCAGGGTTGATTTCCTTTAAGATTGACTGGTTTGATCTCCTTGCTGTCCAAGGGACTCTTCAGCGTCTTCTCCGGCACTGCAGTTTGAAAGCATCAATTCTTCGTGCTCTACCTTCTCTGTGGCCCAGCTCTCACAACCACACATGACCACTGGAAAGACAGCAGCCTTGACTACATGGACCTTTGTTGGTAAAGTGATGCCTTTGCTTTGTGACGCACGGTCTCAGTTTGTCACAGCTTTCCTGCCAAGAAGCAGCCATCTTTTAATTCTATGGCTGCAGTCACCGTCTGAGTGATTTCAGAGCCCAAGAAGAGAAAAGCTGCCACTGCTTCCAAGTTTTCCCCTCCTATTTGCCATGAAGTGATGGGACTGGATGCCATGATCTTAGAAATGAAACAAATGACCTTACTTACAAAACAGAAAGAGAGGGACTTAGAGAGAGAACTTAACAGTTGCCAGGTGGAAGGGAGAGTTAGGGAGTTTGGGATGGACAAGTACATACCTCTGTATTTAAAATGGATAACCAACACAGTGGACTCTGCTCAGTGTTGTGTGCCAGCCTGGATGGGAATGGGGTTGAGGGAGAACAGACGTATGCATACGTAAGGCTGAGTCCCTTCACTGTTCACTTGAAACTACCACAGGATTGTTAATCAGCTATACCCCAATAGAACATGTTTTCAATGTTCAAAAAAATAAAAAATTTAAAAAAATAAAGTGCATCAGGGAACTTATTGGAGAAAGTGAGAGTGAATGGTATTGATTAAAAAAAATGCCAGGCATTAGAGAAGAAGCAATCCTCCTGAAGTCTCTCCCTGGAAGGCAAGGTGATTAGGAGGAAGCAGAAAAGGCAAGCTGGCAGACACTGTGCGTCCCCACACCCTCCAAGCCATGTAATTTCAACTTTGATCAGTATTTGATTTGATGGGAGCCTTCTGGGGTTTATATAAAATCACAGGGGAAGTTACGCATGGAATTCAGTAAGGAGGAGAAGGTCTCTGAGATCAGATACAAAGCTCATTTAAAAAATCACATCAAGGGACCTCCCTGGTGATCCGGCGGTTAAGAATCCACCCTCCAGTGCCAGGGCTGTGGTTCGATCCTGGTCGGGGAGCTGAGATTCTGTATGCCGCAGGTAACTAAGGCCACACACCACAGCTGGAGAAGACTGTGATGCGACTGCTGAGCCCAGCACTCAAGAGCCACAGAGGAGAGCCCTCCTTCTCAACAGGAAGCCCGTGACCCCCAGCTGGAGAAGCCCACACACACAGAGAAGACCCAGGGCAGCCACAGTCTTAAGAATAAATAGATAAAGATGCAAAGAGTTATGTCAAGAAAGGGACAGATTCCTGGGATGGATGGCTTTATCTCCCACCCTGTCTTTTATCAGAAACGTCCCACAGAAAGTGGACAAGGGACTGAATGGGATCTCCATCTCTTTCTGTCGCTCGTGTCTTTTCTCCAGGCATGTGAATAATGGCAGTTTATATTCTCATCCCGAGCCGTACAAGGCTGCTTTCACTACAGTGTATTCAGTTTCGATCCCACATTTCTGTGAGGTAGAAACGCTGATCACAACAGTTTCTCAAATACGGAAGAGGAGCTGAGGCCCTTGGGGTAGAAGTTACATCATCCGCTCCTAGAAGAGTCAGGGGCCGGTTCTTGGGCTCCCTGATGGGGGTACAGCCCGCTTCTCCCTCTGAATATGCCTCCCTCCCGTTACAGTGACAGCTTCACTGTGGTCTCTAGCCCGACTAAGCTAAAGAGAAGATGCGTCACTCCTGAAATACATCATTCGTGAGGAAACTGGAGGTAGCGAGGCATGTGTTCACAGGTATGGGTGCTTTCAGTGACTCAGGTCAGGAATACAGAAATAAATGAGGAAAGAAAGGGTTTTTTCCTACAGAAAAAATAATCAGATTACATCAATGCTTAAAATTGATGTGGAAAAGCGTTAAGTGCCATAGGTCAGAGTGAAAGGAATACCTGTCCGCTGGAAGCCTCCTGGTGCGAGGGAGCTGGGCTGGCAGGCGGACACTGGTCTTTCCCGAGCGTTCCTCGTCTTGCTTTAGCCTCTGACCGTCACTCACTCGTCAAAGAAATTAGGCTGAATCCCACTGCAAACCTAACTGCCTCGGAAACCTCCTGTGGGCTCCAGACCCAGAATTCACTCTTGACTACCTGTGACTCATCTGGTCTAACTCTTCCTGAGCTAATCCACTGCTCCGCTCACTAACTGATTTCTATTTCATTTCATGGCCTCAGAGTGTATGCATTTGGATGCTTTTCAGCTTAATCCAAATCAATATAAAAGCATTCTGAATTAATTATGCACAATAAATAGTTTCAAAAAATGAACCCCCTGAAACCAAAAAAACAATAGGAATTGCTCTCAAATGAGCGTCTTGTAAAGACTGGAAAAAGTAAAGCTTTAAGATATCTTTAGCCTCCAAATTAAAACTCAGTCAAAAATCAGGGTTTCTGAACAAATCACAGATGAAGATCCTAAGGGTCTGACTCACTTTCTGACATATTCAATTATGCAGATTTTCAGGACCATGGTATCAACTGTGAAATAGGGGCCTTATGAATGGGGTCCCCACAAGCCTTAAACAGACACTTTCCTACATGTGTGATGAGGGGGCTGAAGTCATCTCTTCTCCTTCTAGCCTTGAGAGCGGCTTTGGCAGATCCACGGCAGGCAGTGTGCGCCAGCCATGCATCTCTCATTTATAAGTCTTACCCAGACTGCACAGGCTAAAGGGGGCTCAAGCAGGTCACAGAACTACAATGATCAGAGCTCTTAGCCTCCACGCATGGCTTGAACAAGGGCGCAGATTATCTCACGAGCTTGCTCTCAGGGCTTCCCTGGGGGCTTAGTACTGAAGAGCCCACCTGCCAAAGCGGGAGACGCGGCTTGGGTTTGACCCCTGGGTCAGGATGAGCCTCTGGAGAAGGAAATGGCAACCCACACCAGCATTCTTGCCTGAGAAATCCCATGGACCAGAGGAGCCCAGTGGGCCATAGTCCATGGGGATGCAAATGAGCTGGACATGATTCAGTGACTAAGCAGCAACAATACTCACTCGCTCTCACACACATTCTTTGTCTCCTTCTTCTCACTCTCAGTCCAACACATTGGTTCAAAATTCAGAGTCTTTCCGCAAGGCTGCATTGTGGCTGCAGCGGCGCCAGCCCTTATATCCTATTCTGTTCCCATCCAGAGGAGAGAGTGTTCTCTCTCAGAAGACTGAGAAAATTCTCACGGCATCACAGTGACTCTGAGAGGTCACATCAGTTCAGTTCAGTTCAGTCGTTCAGTCGTGTCTCACTCTTTGTGACCCCGTGAATCACAGCACGCCAGGCCTCCCTGTCCATCACCAACTCCCAGAGTTCACCCAGAGTCACATCCATCGAGTCAGTGATGCCATCCAGCCATCTCATCCTCTGTCGTCCCCTTCTCCTCCTGTCCCCAATCCCTCCCAGAAGCAGAGTCTTTTCCAATGAGTCAACTCTTCACATGAGGTGGCCAAAGTACTGGAGTTTCAGCTTTAGCATCTTTCCTTCCAAAGAAATCCCAGGGCTGATCTCCTTCAGAATGGACTGGTTGGATCTCCTTGCAGTCCAAGGGACTCTCAAGAGTCTTCTCCAACATGACAGTTCAAAAGCATCAATTCTTCAGCGCTCAGCCCTCTTCACAGTCCAACGCTCGCATCCATACATGACCCCTGGAGAAACCAGAGCCTTGACTAGACGGACCTGAGAGGTCACATATCCATCTCTAGATCAAGATCCCTGGGGTGAGCCTGCACTCACTGCAAGTAAAGAGGCACCGATGCACTCTGTAGAAAATGAGGCTTAAAGAGTTACCCAGTGAATTTCCCTCCCAGCCTTATTGAGATATAACCGACAATTACTGCATATATTTAAGGCATAAGATGTGATGATTTCATGAATTCATATTTGCATATTGTCAAACTACCACTAGAATGAAGTTCATTAACATACGCATCACCTCACATACTTTTCCTTTCCTCCCTTTCCTTTCCTTTTCTGGGAACACTCAAGATCGCCCCTCAGTCAGAGGCTCCTAAACGCTCCCCAAAGAGTCTAGCGGAGAGCCTGGCATCGAGCACAAGGGGCATTTGCCAAATGAAATGAGGGATACATTGTTTAAAGATCTAAATTCCAAGTAAATAAAGTATCAGAACATGCAAACCTCAGAGATACTGAGAGTTTGGTTCCAGACCACTGAAATCAAGCAAGTATTTCAACAACGCAAGTCACACAAGGGTATGGGTTTCCCAGCGCACGCATTATCACGATGCTGCAGTCTATGAAGTGCACAAGGGCATCGTGTCTAAACAAACAATGCACACACCTTAATTCAGAAGAGTTTTACTGCCAGAAAATGCCAACCACCACCTGAGCCTTCGGGTAGCTACAGCAGTGATGCCAAAAGCCCACTGATGGCACATCCCCTACCATTTACATAAAGCTTCACAATGATGCGTGCTGTCTCACTTTGCTTCCGTAACTATGCAGTTAGGCTCTATGTTATGCCCGTTTTATCTACAAATATGAAATGGCCTCAAGGTGGTTGAGTCTCTTGCTTTTCTAAAGACAAAAGAAAATAAAATACACAAACGTTAAGATGACCCCCCAAAATTCTTTCCTCTAAATTCCATGTCTTTGTGTAGTTCCTTCCCCCTGAATATAAGTGAGACTTGTGACTTGTTTCAATACATGGCAACGCTAGTAAGACATCACTTTCCTGATTAGATTTCTTTACGTGGCAAAGATTCCCATTATGGTAAATAACCAGCCTGCCGATGCAGGAGAGGCAGACACGTGGGTTCAGGCCTCGGGTCACAGAGGTCCCCCGGAGGAGGAAATGGCAGCCCCTCCAGGATTCTGGCCTGAGAAATCCCATGGACAGAGGAGCCTGACTGGCTATAGTCCACGGGGTGTCAGAGTCAGACACCACTGAGCGTACACACACACGCACACACACACACACACAGAGGATACATTGTATGAGGCTCCATCTCATGAAGCTGGAGCAAAAGGTTCCCTTTGCTGGCATGGTCAAGAGAGCAATCAAACTGAGGAAGCCCATGTCTCAGGATACCATGAGAGGCTCCTGAGTATTGGAGCTCTGAGGGTGCTTTCGGCTATAGTCTGCAAGAAAACGGGGGCCTTTCTCCTACAACTACAATGCAATGAATTCTGCCCCAAACCTGGGGAACCTGTGGGTGGGCCCTCAGTCAAGACTCTGAGGAGGCTGCAGCCCTGGCTGACACCTGGTTGCCCTGTGGTGAGATCCTGGGGCAGAACACCCAACTAAGTGGTGCAGGAGCCAGGAGCTACGGAGGCAAAGAAACCGAGATGGTAAATGAGAGGCCACCTGAGGCGAAGAGCCGACTCGTTGGGGAAGACCCTGATGCTGGGGAAGATTGATGACAAAAGGAGAAGGGGGCAGCAGAGGACGCGATGGCTGGACAGCATCGCCGGCTCAAGGGACCTGAATCTGAGCAAACCCAGAGATAGTGGAGGACTGGGAAGTCTGCCATGCTGCAGTCCATGGGGTCGCAGAGGGCTGGACACGACGGAGCGATTGAACAACAATAAATGAGCATCATTTTAAGCCACTAATTTGTTACACAGCATAGATAACTCACGCAGCTACAAAGTCAGTCTTCCTTGCACAACACCATCACAGACTTTGCCATGGAAACATGGATAGCCTTGTTAAGGACTCAAGCCTCCTACACAGTAAACAAGGATGAACCACTTTATTTTGTCAAGTTGGCAAAAATGTCTGCTGATTGTGGATGCTCAGCAAAAATAGAGACATACACAGCCTAGAGCAACAAGATTAGACAGGGGAAGAAAGCCATTTTATCCAATACAACTTCATTAATCATTGTTGACTGCTTACAAATCAGTGTCAAACTCTTTATCTACATAAATAAAATTGTTTTGCCTATCTTTGCTCATTGAGAAATAAAGAAATAAACTAAAACTGTCCAGTGTGGGTTTTCACCATATTTGGCAGGTCTATTTGCAATGCTCTGACTTAAACATAGGGTTGTTGCACCTCCAGATACATTTTATGGGACACGATGGTGAGGGGATGCAATAAGGTCATCGCAGTCAATCTTTCAGAGCAAGTCAGAGGGTGGGCCACCAAGACCACCAGGCTGGTCTGCAAACTAGCGGCCTCGGTGACATTCTGAAGCTTGTTTGAGGCAAAACTGTGGGCTTTGCTAAAAAATGGCTGAATCAGGACCTGCACGTGAGCAGGATTCCTTGCTGACCTGTGTCCACAGTAAAGTTTGAGAAATGCCACACTGAGAACCTGTGTGACGCTCACTGGGGGAGATCTGCTAAACCCACCAAGATGCTCCGGGCACCTTGACGCTCATCAGGGGGGCACCTTGACGCTCATCAGGGGGGCACCTTGACAGTGGTTTGAAAACAGCCCCGAGCTGGTCTCCAGTTCGTGCTGATCATTTGCTGCTGACCTGCGTCCCCATGCTGTGTGTTTCAGGGAGAGGAGCAAGGGCGAAAGGCGGAGACTTGAGCAAGTGAGAGGGAGCCAGCTTGTATGAAAGAGAGCACATCGCACAGACAAGACTTTGGTGGGCACCGAGTGATTTTCCGAACCTCTCCTCTGAGCCCAAAGCATCAGCCAGCACCCGGATCCTCGGTCCTGGGAAGCCTATAGCAAACAAGTGCTCTGGCCTCACCGCAGACAGCTGAGACCAGAATCTCCAGGTGTGGGTCTCAGGTGCAAGTATTTTTCAAAGCTCCTCACACAGCTGCTCAGGTTTGGGTACCACAGTCTGGTACTGGGGGGTGTCAGATGGAAGTCTTTCAAGCCAAGGTAGTGATCCAGCAGCTACCATCAACAGGCTAAATCCGGCCCCATGCCGGTGTTTGCAAACAAAGTTTTATTGGAACACAGCTATACTCATTTTTTTTGTTGCTGCTTATCGCCACAGTGGCATGGACGATAGACCTGAAATATTTACCATCTGGCCCTTAAAGAAATGCTTTTACAACTCTGAGATAAGCTCATGCAGTGGTTGTTAAGAAGAATTATCTAAGGAAAAAAAAAGCCCATCCAAGAGAAACTGAATTTTTGCTTCCTCAGTCTTAACAGGCAGAGGATTGTGAATTTTAGCGAGTTTGTGCGTGTGAGTTCACATACTGAGATTGAGGTATAATTATTTCGTTTTGTTTTGCCAGGAATTCTAGTGAGTATAGCCTATCCTGTGAAGAAAAAAAAAAGTGATATTCTATCCTGCAACTAAGCACAAGTCCTAGCTACTTGCTTCAAACAAAGCATTTAAAAATAAGAATAGGTATTTAAAAAAATAGATGGGTGGCTTCTATTTTTTAAAGCAAGAAGAAAAAGAAGAACACATGTTGCGTGCCAATGCTGCAGAAACAATTCACTTCTTGAAACCACAGGCCTTCAGGAGAGCCTCAGCAAGAGTGCCATCTATATTTTCATAGAAAATGTGTCACTTGTTTTGGGGGACTGTGCAAATCAAGTTCTTTTCTTTCCTTTCCTATCGGCTCCCCTCTCCCATAACTTTATCTGGGGTCTATCCTTTAATATTCATTTGCTCTACCAAGAGAGTGTCTTCCTTTGGAGGAGTTTGGGCCCTGCTGGAATATATCTATGTTGACTTTCTGTCCATGTTTCCTTTTAGTCAAGTGTCACTAACTTACTGAACCTCTTCAAGCTTCCCTTAAGCAAATGTCAATAATGACCTTTTGCGGATGTCTGAGAATTAATCAGAAGCATTATACATCATCAGTTATGGTGCTGGGTACAACGACCGCTTTTGCTGTTTGAGGGGAGAGAGTTTCTCCACCATTCCTCCTTTCGGATCGTCTCCAGCTTCTCTCCTGCTGACTCTGAGCGTGAGATCCTGCTCGCAGGGCGGCTCTGCACACTGCAGACACTGTCGGATCGTCTCCAGCTTCTCTCCTGCTGACTCTGAGCGTGAGATCCTGCTCGCAGGGCGGCTCTGCACACTGCAGACACTGTCGGATCGTCTCCAGCTTCTCTCCTGCTGACTCTGAGCGTGAGATCCTGCTCGCAGGGCGGCTCTGCACACTGCAGACACTGTGGGATCGTCTCCAGCTTCTCTCCTGCTGACTCTGAGGGTGAGATCCTGCTCGCAGGGCGGCTCTGCACACTGCAGACACTGTGGGATCGTCTCCAGCTTCTCTCCTGCTGACTCTGAGGGTGAGATCATGCTCACAGGGCGGCTCTGCACACTGCAGACACTGTGGGATCATCTCCAGCTTCTCTCCTGCTGACTCTGAGGGTGAGATCCTGCTCGCAGGGCGGCTCTGCACACTGCAGACACTGTCGGATCGCCTCCAGCTTCTCTCCTGCTGACTCTGAGGGTGAGATCCTGCTCGCAGGGCGGCTCTGCACACTGCAGACACTGTCGGATCGCCTCCAGCTTCTCTCCTGCTGACTCTGAGGGTGAGATCCTGCTCGCAGGGCGGCTCTGCACACTGCAGACACTGTCGGATCGCCTCCAGCTTCTCTCCTGCTGACTCTGAGGGTGAGATCCTGCTCGCAGGGCGGCTCTGCACACTGCAGACACTGTCGGATCGCCTCCAGCTTCTCTCCTGCTGACTCTGAGCGTGAGATCCTGCTCGCAGGGCGGCTCTGCACACTGCAGACACTGTCGGATCGTCTCCAGCTTCTCTCCTGCTGACTCTGAGGGTGAGATCCTGCTCGCAGGGCGGCTCTGCACACTGCAGACCCCGCAGCGCCTCTACCTTTGGCTTCCCAGGTGGCTCAGCAGTAAGGAATCTGCCTACAATGCAGGAGCTGCCAGAAACATGGATTGGGTCGGGAAGACCCCCTGGGGCAGGGCATGGCACCCACCCCAGGGTGCTTGCCTGGAGAATCCCATGGACAGAGGGGCCTGGCGGGCTACAGTCCACGGGGCGCCAAGAGTTGGACACGACTGAAGCAGCTTGACACTGCGCACCTGCCTTCTGCCTTGATTCTCTGGTGGCTCAGCGGTCAATAATCCGCCTGCCAACGCAGGAGAGGCAAGAGATGCTGGTTTGATCCCTGGTTGTAAGGATCTCCTGGAGAAGGAAATGGCAACCCAGCCCAGGATTCTTGCCTGGAAAATTTCATGGACAGAGGAGCCTGCAGGGCTACAGTGCAGGGGGCCGCAAAGAGTCGGACACGACTGAGCGTGAGCACGCACACAGGCTACCTTCCACCCACTCGATGCCAGTGACATCTGCCCCCCACTCAGCTGTGACAGCCAAAACTGTCTTCAGATAATGTCAAATGTCCCTGCAGGAAGAGTCATTCCTCACTAAAGACTGCTGCTCTAAGGAGAAAAACCCAGCCCTTCTTTATGGGTATACGTGTCCCGAGATGTACATGTGCTTACATACATGGACGTGTGTGTTTGTACAGGCTGTCGAAGAGACATCTTAGTCGCATTTTTAAAGTTCACTTCAATGAATGTAATGAGTTGCTGGCTTTGCAGTCCCTATTTTTATTCCACGTTTTCTTTTATGAAAAGGCTAGATGGACCTCATCTGGTTCCTTCACATCAGACAGGGTAACGCTGAGCATCTGTCTGCCAAAAAGCATGACATCGAAACTTGGACTGTCTTCCTGTTTCTCACTCAATCCATCTGCTCTTGGTTTGCAGCATTAGGAAGCAGCTGATGTGGTCAGCATGTCATCAGAGTGATTTTCAATAAAACTTTATAGAGTCAAGACTGTTCCCCAGCTATCAACATATCCAGTAGTAAAAGTCATTCCAGTCCAGGAGAAAACTCGACATGTCTCAAATTCTACAACCCAAGACCGCATGGTAGGAACTCTACAGCGCATTCTAGTCCAAAGCCCTGGGCTGTACGACTCTAGCATCTGTATTTACAACCACCACGGCCCCCACATGCTCTGTTCTATCACTTTCCTGAATGCCCCACACTGGACCCGAGAAGTGCACAATATTCCCAATAGCCTGGACCGAAGAGATGGAAATGATCCAAAAGGCACGGGTTCTTTCCAGCCGAATGGCGGGGTCATTCCACTTTAATATTACAACGTGTTTTAACTTGTAAATACTTTTTAAAAATTATTTTTAGTTGCAGGATAACCGCTAGACAACACTGCGCTGCCTTCTGCCACACGGCACCGTGGATCAGCCATGAGCACACATACGCCCCTCCCTCCTGAGCCTGCCCTCCGCCCCACCCTTTCCGGGGGTCTCAGAGCACCGCCGTGGGCTCCCGGTGTCGCACAGCAAATCCCACTGGCTGTCTACTCTACACACGGGGGTGCACTGTCCCCCGCTGCTCCCCACTCGTCCCTCCCTCTCTGTGCCCGAAGTCTGCTCCCTGCATCTGCACCTCCCATTCTTGCGCTGCAAATACGCTCGTCAGTGCCGCTTCACTAGGTTCCACGTGCATGTGTTAATATACTGTGCTCGTTTCTCTCCTTCTGATTGAAATTGTAAATACTTTTCTTTGCACCCATCTCTACACTTTAAATTTCCTTTGAGCTTGTTTTCTGCTCAGGAATACAGTTTTCCCAGCCGGGCATTATCCCTTAACTAATGTGCTCTCCTGCTTTCTGGGATGGACACACCTGTCTCCCCTTCCCGCCCCCTTCCCCCGTCCAAGCAAGCACTCACACGCTTCCTCTCAGCCTTTGCCCTTGTCACCTCCAGCAGACACTGTGAACTCTGCCGAGTTAAGCGCAGCACTGCAGATGTTGCAGTTTATGAGGTTTAGGGCAACAATTCATCTTTTCCTCCTCCGGAGCTGTCACCGCTGCCCTCCAATTCTCCACCCTTCAAAATTAGGGGCAGAGAAGATGAGCAGCTGCTTTTCCTGCTGCTCTGAATAATTCATGCCAGTTTAGCTTCAGCTTGGTGATATCAGTGGCCTTGTTTAATACCGAGGGGAAGGAAGGGCCTCTTGAGATTTTTCCAAAGCATGAATTTTAAAGGAATAAGATTTTTTTAAGCCTCCAGAGTCTTCTGACTTTTTCTCCAACACAAATAAAACACAACAAAAATTAAATTGACAACGGAACTTTCATTCTTTTCAAGATTCTTCTTCAAGATGATATTAATCAAGCACATTTATTTACATTTACTTTAGGAGCCATGCCATCCAGCCAATAATCTGTACTGAGTATCCCCTGTGCTACAGGCACATTACTGGGCAGCTGGGGGGCTGGGGCGGGAAACACTGGCATCCCCCTCAACCAGGGAGGCTACCTGCTGGAGGAGGAGATGGATACACATCAAAAGAACTGCCGAATAACCATTCACAAGACAGCAGACACCCTCTGCTATGACTGTAGACCCACTGCATTAATTTATCTTACAAATGCTTATATTTAAGGGCTGTGCACCAGAGGCTACTGGACAGTGAGGAAACAGCAGTGCGTGAGCAAAACAGACACAGCGGCGGCCTTGATGGAGCTACGCTCAAGTGCAGGACCCGGTCGCTAATCATCCGCACGCACGTCAAGGCACCAGCTGAGATGAGCGCAGCGAGAGCACGCTCCCCAGCAAGAACACTCTCCAGGAGTTCTCACGCACCCGCTCATCCGCTCACGCCTTCATCTGAGTGCTGTACGAGCGCTTCCTCCTCCGTGCTAGGCACTTAGATTTCAGCACTGGCGGCGGTGAGACGGGCTCCCTGACCTCACAGGACTGCAGTCACGTGGGGGAATGAAGAATTAAAGAAGCAAAGACAAGATGCTCATGTACTCGAAACTGTGCTAAGTCCTGGGTCAAGGCTGCAAATAGGAAATACACTAGACTTTTCACGTGGGTCACCTTATGGAGTGCTCACAACTGCCCTTTCTATGTGATTAACTTGTTTACACGTGTTGGCACAGTGGTAAAACAATCTGCTCTCCAATGCAGGAGACCCAAGAGACGCAGGTTTGATCCCTGGGTCAGCAAGACCTCCTGGAGTAGAAAATGCCAACCCTCTCCAGTATTCTTGCCTGGAGGAGCCTGATGGCTGCCATCCCTGGAGCGGCAAAGAGTCGGACATGACTGAGCCACTGAGCTGCACGTCGGCAAAGCTGAGCCTCACAGACGTTTTAGGGACACGGGACCAACAAACCCCATCGAGGCACCACCACCATGGGTTCCCGTTGCTTTAGGATAAAATTCAATCCCTGACTATTTCCAAAGTCCTGGAAGAACCACCTTGTGTTGGAGACGGACTGGGGGGTAAGCAAGAGCTATTGGCCATCACACGCGAGGCCAAGACTAAAAGCAAAAATCAACATTCTATCGAGTTCCTGACCTCCATAGCTCTGTGCTTCTAAAAAGAACCCATTCAGCTCTAAATATTGCAAAGCTTGGCTCTAGTGTAGTGTGACTTACTGTGTTTTTTCGTGTTTCTGTCCTTGCCCAGATTTTCTCGCGTCTGTCTCTGGTTCAGCAACATGGCCCTTGAACAGCTGCCAGATGCTGTTCTACAGCCCTGGCCAGATTCCACTCTAACTAGTGTCTGTTAAGGAACTAGTACACTTTTGTTCATTCTTTTGTTTTTTGAATAGGAAAAGACACAAAAATTTTACTCAAAAGATATTATGGTGTATTGGGATCACAGTGTATTGGGAAAAATTTAAGCATATAATGAAAATCAAGTGTGACTACATTTGTCTTGGATTTTTTTTTCTCTGTAAAGAAAATCTCATTATTAAAATCCCTGTAAGGAAAAAACAGGTTTTTAAAAATAATAACAAAAAACTTTGTGTAGATGGAATTTTAAAATCCTTTAACCCCAACTTGATTTTTTTTCCCCCATGAAAACTATTGTTTTCTAATACTCTTTGTGAATAACTTGGCTCCCATATTGAGAGGAGAATTGTGATGTAATTAAGAGCATGGACTCAGGACTCCTGTCTGGCCTCAATTCCATTTCTGCCAACCTCTAGCTGCAACTTTGGACAAGTTTCTGAGACATATTGTGCCTCTGTTATCCTATCTGTAAAATGAAATAACCATCATAGCTATTACTATCAAGTTGCTAAAAGGCTTAAATGAACTCCTAATTGGAAGTGCTTAGAGTAATGTTTTGTGTCTCACAGACACTCAAGAAGGGTTGTTTATTATTGTAGAAGAGAGCAGCAGAGGATGAGATGGTTAGGTAGAGTCCCCAGCTCAATGGACATGAATTGGAGCAAACTGGAGACAGTGGAGAGCAGAGGGGTCTGGTGTGCGGCAGTCCACGGGGTCACAAACAGCTGGACACAATAACCAGTTGTTAACATTATCATTTCACAGCAAGAGACTATTTTCCTATACTTTTTATTGCTTTTAATTTTACACAATACTTTTGCATTTCTTATCCAAATTGACCCTAAAACCACTGGCTAAGATGAGGAAAACAGTGCTGCCTGCTATATATGAGGAGCCTGCAGCTGAGAGCTTGAGACTCTCAGGTTTCTTTCATGGCACAGGAACCCTGTTCTCTCACACCTTCCCCACCCCCGCGCTCGGCTGGGAGTCCAGACGGACTTGAGCTCTACTGGTCACTTGGTCTTCATTTGATACCTCTCATCAGTTCTTTCACAGGAATCGGACACGACTGAGTGACTTCACTTTCACTTTTCACTTTCATGCATTGGAGAAGGAAATGGCAACCTGCTCCAATGTTCTTACCTGGAGAATCCCAGGTACGGGGAGCCTGGTGGGCTGCTGGCTATGGGGTCACACAGAGTCAGACACAACTGAAGCGACTTAGCAGCAGCAGCAGACTGACCAACATTTCTGGGGAAGTTAAAAGCCACCTTGTAGGAAGTAAGTTGGAGAAAGCATTTCTGTCCACAAATCCAGAGGAGACAGCTCCATATGTCTCTGAAGCCATTAGATAATACTTGTGATGATGCCAAATTAGAATGGAGTCTGATGGGTCCAGCCAGGGCGTTCTCATTGATAAGAGTTAATTGCATATTTTCTGTAAACCACCCAGTCACCCTACCCTAGAGGCACAGAGCTCACAAGAAGGCTGCAAGTCTTGCAGGACGGATGCAGGCTGCACCTGTGAGGGGAAGTGATATCTTAACATGCTCTGTCCTGATCTCAGTTATTAGGCAGCTCCCCTCTGCACTGAAGGGTAGTAAATAAGTATTTAAATGAATTAGGGAGTACATCAAGGCTGTATATTGTCACCCTGCTTATTTAACTTAAATGCAGAGTACATTACGAGAAACGCTGGGCTGGAAGAAGCACAAGCTGGAATCAAGATTGCTGGGAGAAATATCAATAACCTCAGATATGCAGATGACACCACCCTTATGGCAGAAAGTGAAGAGGAACTAAAAAGCCTCTTGATGAAAGTGAAAGAGAGTGAAAAAGTTGGCTTAAAGCTCAACATTTAGAAAACGAAGATCATGGCATCTGGTCCCAATATTTCATGGGAAATAGATGAGGAAACAGTGGAAACAGTGTCAGACTTTATTTTTTTTTGGGGGGGGGGATTCTAAAATCACTACAGATGGTGATTGCAGCCATGAAATTAAAAGACGCTTACTCCTTGGAAGAAAAGTTATGACCAACCTAGATAGCATATTAAAAAGCAGAAACATTACTTTGCCAACAAAGGTTTGTCTAGTCAAGGCTATGGTTTTTCCAGTAGTTATGTATTGATGTGAGAGTTGGACTGTGAAGAAAGCTGAGTGCCAAAGAATTGATGCTTTTGAACTGTGATGTTGGAGAAGACTCTTGAGAGTCCCTTGGACTGCAAGGAGATCCAACCAGTCCATTCTGAAGGAGATCAATCCTGGGATTTCTTTGGAAGGAATGATGCTAAAGCTGAAGCTCCAGTACTTTGGCCACCTCATGAGAAGAGCTGACTCATTGGAAAAGACTCTGAAGCTGGGAAGGATTGTGGGCAGGAGGAGAAGGGGACGACCGAGGATGAGATGGCTGGATGGCATCACAGACTCGATGGACGTGAGTCTGAGTGAACTCCGGGAAATGGTGATGGACAGGGAGGCCTGGCATGCTGCGATTCATAGGGTCGCAAAGAGTTGGACACGACTGATCGGCTGAACTGAACTGAACTGAACTGAATCAAAGCATTGCTTCAGGACTTGAATTCATGGATTTAACTAAGCATTATATGTTAAAACACATGGCACTGAAAATGTCTACTTCTTCCTTTCTTTGCAGATAAATACAATATTATTGTACCATTTCAAGGAGTTATGCATTTTTTTCTTCACTTAAAAATAAAATTTTTCACTGAATGACTGAAACTCTTTGCTGATCGAGTATATGGCCTAGAGATATGGTTCTATTTGAGTGCAAAGGAAGCTGAGTAACCTTGTAATTATTATAATATTGTTTCCTATGAACAGAATCAGAAAGTTGAATCGAGTAATTAGAGGTTAGTAGTTAGTGGTTCGTGGTTAGTAACCAAACTGAAGGCCACATTGCTCCAGCCTGCTAGTTTATGCAGGAATAGGACTACTGTGTAGCCAGATATTTTTAAGGGAATCCAAATCAGTAGATTATTATGTGAAGTTTCCAGATTGTTAAAAATTGATCGTAAAATATATTTAAGGTAACACACCAGGCATCTGCTTCTTGCCAAGTCGAATAATAGGAATTGTACTTACTACCCTTTAGCAAAAAACCACACAAGATACTTAAAATAATGGACACAGTAATGATGGACAATGATCCCGAGAGGTAGGACACACAGGAAAAAATCCATAAAACAAGAAACGGATAAATTTGACTTTACCACAATTTAAAACTTCTGCTGTTCAAAAGACAATGTTAAGAGAAGGAAAAGATTGGAAGGAAATATTTGTGGAGCACGTATCAGGTAAAGCACCTGTGTTCAGAATATATAAAGAATTCTCCAAACTCAATAATTACAAACATTACATAGTATTCCTTACATGTGGAATCTGAAACATTGACACAAATGATCGTATTAATATTTACAAAACAGAAATAGACTCACAGACACAGAGAACAAACTTACGGTTAATAAGGGCAAAGTGGGTAGGGACAGCTTAGGGGTTTCAGGTCGACATACACACACTATTATATGCAGAATAGACAACAAGGACCTACTGCACAGCACGGGGAACTACGCCCAATATTTTGCAATAACTTACATGGGAAAAGCCCCTGAAAAGTCACATGTATGCATGGCACTTCACAGAACACCTGAAGCCAACACACCCCTGTACATACAACATGCTTCAGTTTTAAAAAACAACTCAATAAGATAACAGTAAAAAAATCAACAAATATTTGAATGGACTTCACCAAAGAAGATATACAGATGGCAAATTAACACATCAAAAGAAGTTCAACATTATCAACCAGCAGTGAAATGCAAATTAAAGCCCTGATGAGACACCATTACAACCCATTAAAATGGCTTGAATTAAAAATGCTGGCAATACCAAATGATGGTGGACACGTGAAGAAGTTAGGATGTGAAGAAAATGGTAGTTGGAAATTAAAAACATTGCAACTACTTTAGAAACACAGTTTGGCAACTTCTTTAAAACCTAAATATACACTTATCTGATGAGCTAAGCATGCCATGTATAGGTATTTCCTGAGGAGAAAAAAAATGCATTGTCCATACAAAGATGTATACCCAGATATTAATAGAAACTGTATCTGCAGTGGCCCCAAATGAAAATAATCCAAATACCCATCTATTGATGGATAAACATATGGATGTGTTTAAACATATGGCACATGGATAAACAATGTGGTATGTCTATACAATGGAAGACTAGCCCACAAAAAGGATGAATTATTAATATCTACTACATCATGGATCTCAAAATAACTATGCTCAGTAAAGAAAAACAAACCAAAAGATTATGTTCTCTGCGAATCTTTTTTATAAATCTCTAGAACATGTAAACTAATCTGTCAATCTGGGCTCCTCTAACAAAAATACCACAGCCTGGTACTGTCTTAGAAACAATAGAAATTTACTTCTTACCTTTCTGGAGTCTGGGAGCATGAAGGTTAAGATTTCATGTCTGGTGAGAGCCTGCTTCCTGGTCCTGGATGCCATGTCCTCACCTGGGGGAAGGGGCGAGGGCGACCTCTGCAGCCTCTTTTTTAAGGGCACTGTTTGAACTGTGGTGTTGGAAAAGACTCTTGAGGGTCCCTTGGACTACAAGGAGATCCAACCAGTCCATTCTGATAGAGATCAGCCCTGGGATTCCTTTGGAAGGAATGATGAAGCTGAAACTCCAGTACTTTGGCCACCTCATGCGAAGAGTTGACTCACTGGAAAAGACTTTGATGCTGGGAGGGATTGGGGGCAGGAGAAGAAGGGGACGACCGAGAATGAGATGGCTGGATGGCATCAGTGACTCGATGGACATGAGTCTGAATGAACTCCGGGAGATGGTGATGGACAGGGAGGCCTGCAATTCATGGGGTCACAAAGAGTCGGACACGACTGAGCGACTGAACTGAACTGAACTGAATCCTATTCATGAGGGCTCCACCCTCATGACCTAATCACCCCTCAAAGACCCCACCTCCTAATACCATCACACTGGGGGTTAGGTTTCAACTGATGAATTTGGGGGGAACATAGACACTTAGTCTACTGATAATCTCTAGCGACAGAAGGAAGGTTGGGGTTACGTAGGGATAGGGTAGGGCAGAGAGGGGCAGGCGGGAGAAATCACAGAGGCATATGAGGATATATGTGAACTTCCCTGGTGGCTCAAATGATAAAGAATCTGCCTGCAATGCAGGAGACAGGGGTTCGATATCTGGGTCAGGAAGATCCCCTGGAGAGGGAAATGGCTACTCACTCCAGTATTCTTGCCTGGGAAATCCCATGGACAGACAAGTCTGGCAGACTACAGTCCATGGAGTCACAAAGAGTCGGACACAACTGAGTGACTAATACTTTCACTTTTTTTTTATACAGATATATTTAGGGATAATGGATACGTTTACCACCTTGATAGTGGTGATCATTTAATGGGTGTATATGTACAAAAAATTCTATAAAATTATACTTTTTAAATATGTTTGGAATCAAATGTCAATTACACCTCAGTAAAGCTATTAGTAAAGCTATTAGGCAATGGCACCCCACTCCAGTACTCTTGCCTGGAAAATCCCAGGGATGGAAGAGCTCGGTAGGCTGCAGTCCATGGGGTCGCTGAATCAGACATGACTGAGCAACTTCACTTTCACTTTTCACTTTCATGCATTGGAGAAGGAAATGGCAACCCACTTCAGTGTTCTTGCCTGGAGAATCCCAGGGACGGGGGAGCCTGGTGGGCTGCCGTCTCTGGGTTCGCACAGAGTCGGACACGACTGAAGTGACTTAGCAGCAGCAAAGCTATTAGAAAACAAAACAATAACATGGATTTTAAAAGATAAACACCAGGTCGGCAACACACAGGGACTCTGGGCTATGAGTTTGCAAACTCTGAACTGTGTTTATGACTTACTTTCAGAAAAATACACACGGCCCCGAACACCTATACTAAATTACAAAATGAAATGTCTGCTAAATGGGGGCTCTGCTGTTGGCTACTTTCGAACAAAGCAAGTACCACTTCCAACTCGTTCCTTGAATGATCCAAGCCAACTCTTTCTGAATGGTTTGATGGCTGCTGAGCAAAAGTTCTGATTAAAGTCCAGAATCTCTTAATAGCACAAGATGGCATGCGAGGCAGAACTCGTTTCCCTTTGGACGTTCACACAGAACTCCTCTTCACAGCGGCAGGAATTACGGGTTTAATAGCACCTGAATCTCTGCTGGCAAAGTCCCTTCCCAAGCCTCGCTTGCCTCACACAACAGACTCTCTCGGTGATGTGGAACTATTGTTCACAGGCACTGTGGAGACACCTTTCTGGAAGACTGCAAGACGTGAGGGGAATGGAGATTCTCCTTAGAGCGGGTTTCATAAATGGATGAGGTAGATAAAAAGGCCTAAACCCGCATTGAGGAGCTTACTGAAAGCGTCTACGTGTAACTGCGGATCGAACGAGCTGGGCGGGATGAACAGAGCTTTTCTTTTCCTCCTCCGCTCGCTTAACCTCGCTCCCTTTCCGACACTGACCTCTTCAGAAAGACGCCGGCTTCCTCATTCAGAAGAGTGGTCATTTTGGCAGGAAGAGGCTCCAGCCGGTGGAAACGCGGCGCGCCCAGCGCTGTGACGCCGGGCCGCCTGCACGGGCCTCGGCCGGGCTCGTCCTCCGCGCGGCCGGCCGGCTGCGGCCCGGGAGAGGGGCGGCAGGCGCAGGGCCTGCGGGGCCAGCGGGCCGGCCGAGGGCCGCGTCTGCGGAGCGTTCGGGCCCTTCCCTCGCGCGGGGCGCCGTCCTGAGAGCGGCCCTGCGGGGCCCCGCCGCGCCCCCGCGGAGCCCGGGGCCTCCCCTCGGGGCCGCTGCGCGTGCGGACGCGCCGGTGTGCGCGGGCGCGGGGTCTGCGGGCGCCCGGGGCCTCCCCTCGGGGCCGCTGCGCGTGCGGACGCGCCGGTGTGCGCGGGCGCGGGGTCTGCGGGCGCCCGGGGCCTCCCCTCGGGGCCGCTGCGCCTGCGGACGCGCCGGTGTGCGCGGGCGCGGGGTCTGCGGGCGTCCGGGGCCTCCTTCCCGACGCTCGTCGCTGCCTTCAGACGGTCAGCGCGGTCCGAGAGGCGCGCGCCTGCTCCGAGCCCAGGGAGGCCTGCAGGCAGCCGTCTCCGCTCGGCTAAGCCCTCCAGCCCTCGGCTTCCCGGCATTCAGCATCCGATGCTGAGGCCTCTGTCCCCACAGTCAAGGAGGACGCGTGTCTCTTTCTCAAAGTGGTTCTCTTCAAAATCTCTCGGTTGGATAGAGGTAAAGAATCCGCCTGCCAGTGCAGGAGACCCGGGCTCGATCCCAGGGTCGGGAAGCTCCGCGGGAGAAGGGCACGGCTACCCACTCCATTGCTCTAGCCTGGAGAATCCCATGGACAGAGGAGCCCGGCGGGTTACAGGCCCTGGGGTCGCACCGAGTCGGACACGCCTGAATGACGAGCACAGCCGCTCCTAAGAAAGTGACACCGTGTTCATTTCTCCACCGCGAGGTGCGATCACGGAGCACACAGCACGGCCGCTGCTCTGCCCAGAGACCAGCAGATCCTGGCCCCGCGGCCCCTCCCGCGCGGCTGGCGGGTGGGTGACGGGCTGCCGGGGCGCACCCGCAGAGTCCTAACCGCCTGGCAAAGCCTGCGCAGCTGGTGGAACCCGGAATTAAAATGGGAGAGCATTTGTCTCCTCTTGTCCATTTCTGGGCTTTGGAAAACAACAGGAAGATAAGGGAAGGCAACAGAAAAAGTCATACTAAATTTCATAAGCTTACATAGAAAAAAGGGCGCAAAGTCAATGCTGTAATTACAACTGGCCAATAGCTTATCTCTCTTTTCTCTGTGCTCCAGGGATGAGATCATACTTCAGTTTTCAGCTTAAAATTAATTCCACAAAAATCTACTTTATGAGAAGTTTTGAGAATTTTCTTGAACTACAATCCATAAATGAAAATGTGTGGAAACATGACTCGGAATAACTTGAACTCAGTACCTCAGTGATTATAACCTTATTTTAAATTATTTAAAACATTCAAGCTAATCATTTAAATTATCTAAAATTCTTTGTGCTAAAATATCCAAATGTTCAAAAGGAAAGTAGTTTGGGGTGATAGTGTTTTATTTAAATTAAACACATAATTGCCCAAATTATATTCTTTAAGGTTTTGGGGAGCTTGGGTTAATTCAATTTTCACTGTCTGCTTAAAATGGGGTATGTCAAAGAATATGGAACTAGGTTGGATATTTGCTAAGCTGCCACTTATCTCTATTACCTTATGATTCTATCTTTGCTATTTTTAAATGACAATATCCAGGCTTAAAATGATATAAAAGTGAATGTAAATGTAAAAGGCACTCCTCTTCCCATCACAGTCCGGTCTTGATACCACACCTCAAAGGGGACTATTGTGAACAGCTTAGTTCTTCAATCTACACAGACATACACACACAAACACACACACACAAACAAATATCCAGTGGCACACAAGCATACACAGTGCTTGCCTGCTTGCTTTTACCAAAAAAAAAAAAAAAAGCAGGGGGACGCCTCTAGGCATAGTTCTGTCATCAGCTTTCTGGGTTTGTGTTCTCCCGTCATTTCCTTCTATACATCATGGCTCTCCTTTAGCAGAGACATGCGTGATCTGTATTCCTTTTTAAGGCGGTTAACACAGCTAATATTTACTAGGCGAATTCATTTAATCATCTAGTCTTGTTGGTCTTTCAGGCAGCTTTAGGGTTTTTGTTTTGTTTTTCCAAGGCTGCCGTAATTATGAATGTGCTGTGCTTAATTGCTCAGCCGTGTCCAACTCTTTGTGACTCCATGGACTGCATGAATCCTCATGTGCCCACTGGGCACCTCTGTTCCATGGGAGTCTCCAGGCAAAAGCACTGGAGTGGGTTGCCATGCCCTCCTCCAGAGGATCTTCCCGACCCAGAGTGCGAACCCAGGCCTCCCACACTGCAGGTGGATTCCTTATCATCTGAGCCACAAGGGAGGCTCAAGAATACTGGAGTGGGTAGCCTGTCCCTTCTCCAGGGGATCCTCCTGACCCAGGAGTCGAACTAGGGTCTCTTGCATAGCAGGCTGATTCTTTACCAGGTGAGCTACCAGGGAAGCCCCAATGTCAATAAGAAGACTTAAAGGTCTGTGTGTGACATTTTCTTGTTCAGAGCTCCCATTACTCTTGCTTACATTTTAAAAAATAGAAACTGCAGATGTTAAGACAAGTGATTAACTCGAGGGTGAGGACAGGGGGCTGCATGGGAGCGGGTTTTGCTCTCTCTGGCAGTGACCAGGCAAGTGGAGTAAAATGAAGCGTGACCGAAACTCCTTCCCCGTGGGGGTAACAGTCTGCCCTTTGCTCAGACTTATCCAGAGATACTGCGTTGTAAGTGCCAGATGGTCTATGATGCTGCGGCTTTATTTTAGGGTTTTCAAAGGTTGGAAAGAATCAGACACTCCAGGCTGCTTCTCTGCTGCACATAAGACCCACAACCTTTCCACGGCCCCAGTGAGGGCCACCTGACCTTCGGTCCCTCTGAACGTCTTAGGGAGACACTTGGGTCCTTGGGAGCAGGCTAGCGTGCCTTTCTATGTTCATTTGGGAAAATATGCTCTTTATTAATCCAGACACGGTGCGCAGGCAAATGGAATGAGTAAAAAGGGACCACCAGGTCCATTACAATCAGAATCTTCTGTGTATGTAGATAAGATAAAATGGATTACATTATCTGCATGTGTACATTAACTGTTCATTTTTCATAGAGATAGTCCTGTTTAATAAGTAATAGCACCTTAGTCCATTAAGTTTCACGGCTAATATGTCCCTCCTCCCTCTGAATCTTGTTTAAAGAAGAAACATTTGGTTGGGTAATGTGCAGGATGTACCTTGGGGTACCAATTTATAGTACTCTCTTATCAGAAATTGCTTCCAAATGCCTCATATCCATATTTGAAATTCTGCAGGCAACAATTTCCTAAACCGTGCCTGTGGCGCTCCATGGCAGATTACTTCAGCTGACGATGCAGTGGGTCAGGTAGAGAGCGGACGGATAAACACAGAGGAAAACCAAACAAACAAAACGACTATCAATTTGGACAAGATTTCTTATTACACAGAATTTTAAAATTCAACCATTTAACTAGTGTATGTAAAGGCAGGTTTTATTCATCAATATTATAATTCCTAGAATATTGGCTAGAGCTGTCATTTTTTTAAATACATTATTTACGTAAATGTTATATAAATGTCTTTGGACTTTCTATCCCTTCTGTCTTTATTCCTGAAAACCCCTTTCATGGGTCTGAGTTTGGCTTATCGTTTAGCTGTTAGTCCAGGTCACTCCATCATGTCAGGCGAGACATTCCTGGGCCGACTGGGGAATGTGGAATGTGGACTGCACTTGACACTCGAGCTCTGTCTCCATGTTCAGCGTGCTGGCTGTGACACTGCCCTATGGTGGTTCCTAGCATGGTATTGCTCTTGGGACATACACACTGAGGGATTCATAAATGAGTAACACAAGTGAAGGACCAAGACGCCCAAAGCTCTTAATTGGGTCAGAACGATGTATTGTCCAGCAGGTGTACAGGAAATGGCAAAGTGTTAGCAGCTGGTTAAAGTGAAGGAGTCATCAGAGTTAACTATGCTACTTTTGTAACATTTTCTATATTTGATGTGTTTTCAAAATGAACAGTTATAAAAAGCAAAGTTGCCTCCTTAGAGGGGATGTCTCTCCATCACTGAAGGCTCCACTGCCCCACGCCGTTGATGCCGTCATTCACATCACAGAACAGTCACTTAGCGTCGCTAGAACGCCTTAGTGTCTAGTAACTCTGTGCCACCTTCCAGATAGAATGCCTGCAGGGCCTTTACAGTCACCGTCTCACTGCACAGAACATGTCACAGAGTGTTGCAAGATGCTCAAAAAGCATTTTTTTTCTGAAAATAATGTTTGAAAATCTTAATTCATGGCAAATTCATATCAATCACCCAACATGTTTTCTGAGATTACTATCCTTCTCGTAGTTGTCAGATTCTTGGGAAATGCAAATCATTTGATGTGAGCTGAAAGTGTAATGTCCACACATACACACACAGCCACACCAGCAAACACGGCAGAGCACGGTGACTTACTTAGCCTGCTCATCCCATTCACTGGCATCACTGGCAAAAATCCATCATGGACCGAGTAAATTTCCTTTAACGCTGGCACATAAAAAACAAACGTCTGGTAATGCTGGCAGAGCCGTGAGGAGACTCAGGCCGTGTCCCCGAGTACACACGTGTGCCGTGTGGGTGCTGTGTGCTTGTGGCCTCTGACTCTGCGATCCATGGACGTAGCCCTCGGGGCTCCTCTCTCTGTAGGTTCCCCAAGCAAGAACGCTGGAGTGCGCTGCCATTTCCTGCTCCAGGGGATCTCCCCAACTCAGGAACTGAACTCACGTCTCTTGCGTCTCCTGCCTTAGCAGGCAGATCCTTTACATCCGGGCCGCCTGGGAAGCCCCTATATGTGTTGTAAATATACACATGCTTTACTAAAAACTCCAGAGAAACGGCATGTAGTCACAAACATCTGTGCCCAGAACATGCATTTGTACAAGACACATCCCTTTGTTTCGTCCGTATTTAGAGAAGCCCAGCAGCATGTGGTCTGCCTGTTCCTTTTACAGGAATTTCTGGTCAATGTCCAACCTGTTTCTTCCTGATCATAACTGCTTTTCCAGCACGAATTATAAAATTGCATCTGATTTCTGTTGGATGTTGTTATTTGGAGGATTTTTGGAGTTCTAAATCTATGCTTCTCCTTTGGATGAGGAATGGGTGTTTTTCACCAAGATAACAGATGCAGCGGCATGGCTGATGTTAGTTACCAAGTCAGGTTTACATAACACACGGGGCGCATTCTTTCATGTTTTGAGGTGTTTTGATTTTTGTTGGGCAAAACAGGCATCTGGCAGATCACAGGGAACAATCCTAATAACGAAAAGGATCTCTCAACCTAAAAACAATGAGCTTCATGGGTGTAGCTCATTTTTTAGTTAATTGCCCTTAATTTATTCAGCTGAAATACCTCACAGTTTTCCGTGATTAAAGGGCACCATGTTTGACTTGTCATTGAATTAGTTTGATATTGATATAAATGAGCCATAAAGTATCTCCATGATTGCTTCCTGAATAATATAAATGTATTTTCTTTTGTTACTGGCTCAATAAAGAATGTGATATACCTGATCTGTGGGTTTTGAAGCAAATCTTCTGTAGTTTGAAAATGAAGGGGAGATGGACTTAATCAGCAAGGAATGTATTTCCACAAGAAATTAAAACGTCTGTTGGTAATGAAGCTTATTTACTGTGATGCAGAATGAATAATGGTACCAGTTTTCATTTCTCTCTCAAACCTGAAAGAAATAAATCTCCATTAAAAAAAAAAAAGAGGAAAAAAGGAAAAAAGCCCAGCTAGATAAACAGTTGTCTCACCCTAACCCCTGTGTTGAACAGTGGTCTAAGTTACATAGCATATTGACTGAATTTACTGTTTGCCTCAAAACTGTGTATTACAAACATATATAAAAGTAAATTTATTATAGGATAATTTAAGAAAATAAGAAAAGAAAATCTATGCATTTGCTAGGCATGTCTCAGATAAAAATAGCTTACCTGTACTGCAACCTCCTACACAAGCCATGTCGGCACTGTCAATATTGTTAGAGGCATCTAGCTGAGGGTTACATACAGGCAAGACACACTGAAAGGAGAACAGCTGGTAACTTCTAAATGTTGATATGTTTTGCCCCTAAAACATTGAATGAAACTCTCCCATTTTCTTTCTTTGAAGGACTTTTCCGTGTTTCTAGAAGATGTTGTTCAGTTGCTGAGTCATGTCTGACTGTGATCCTATGGATCACAGCACTCCAGGCTCCTCTGTCCTCCACTATCTTGCAAAGTTTGCTCAAGCTCAAGTCAAAAAGATGAGCCGTTTGAAAAATATACCTAGAATTTCAAACCTAGCTACACAGATCTGAACCCCTTCATTCTATTAAGTTTTCTCCCCTTATTTCTGATTTCTGACCATGTCCTTACAGCTTTTAAATGATTGTGAAAATTTTAAATGTGTTTCCTGGTCCTTTTAACTTGCCTTGGTGCAAGGAATCTGAGACAGAGCTGTCCAACAGAAATAAAATGTGAGTCACACATGAAATTATAGATTTTCTGGCAGCTACATTTTTAAAAGTAAAAAGAAGAAATTAATTTAATAGTATATTTTATCTAACACAAATGTGTCCCCAACATTTTCATTTCAACCTGTAATCAGCATAACAATGCTTTTCATAGTGAGTCTTTAAAGTTGAGGTGTAGAAGACTTACAGCACACGTAGTGGATGGAATGCCTTTGTCCTCCTAAAATTCATACACTGGAATCTGAAACCCCAGTGTGGTGACATGAGAGGGGGCCTGTGGATGGTGATTAAGTCATGAGGGTGGAGACCTCACCACTGAGATCAGCGCCTTTATGAGAGACACCAAAGGGCTTTCTCACTCTCCCCCCACCAAGTGAGGAGTACAAGGAGAGGGCAGCAGTGTGCAACCCCAAAGGGGGCTCTTGGTCGACCCTGGCATGGTGGCACCCTGATCTCAGCTTCCAGAACTGTGAAAAATAAATCTCTGTTGTTTATAAGCTGCCTCGTCGATGGTACTTTTTTTTTTTAGCAGCCCCAGTGGACTAAAATAGAACATCTCAGCTCAGATAACCACATTTCAAGACTTCAAGAACCACACACGGCTTCTGGCTACTGGATCAGAAACCACAATTCCAAGAGAAATATACAGAGTACTAGATCTGATATCAACAAGCCTCGAGGCTTGCAGTTGCCCTTCGTAAACTGTCTCGAGCAAGTTAACCAAGGCACTGAACCCAAGGGCTAAGTGTTTTAAATCTTTAAAATAAACAGGTCAGGGTAGATGGTCTTAAGTGTTTATTTTAACTCTAAGATGATGATACTGTTATCATATGAAGAAACTTTTGCTTTCTGGCTTCCCTGGGGTTGCTCTGAAAAACCATTATCCGTGGTTAAGTAAATAACATTCCCGCTGAGAAGCACTGTGGAGCAGTGACTCAGGCTTGTCCTGCAAGGAGCAGCTGGCTTGCAAATTGGAGCCCGCAGCTTAGAAGGCCTGCTCTAGGGATTCTTTTGGTGAAGGCTCATATTTAAAATCACAGTCTTTAAAATTTGCTTTTTACTTTGTAATAGTATCTTAATAAACATGACACTCATCCTCCAAACACATCCAGGTTTCTTACTGTAGCTAGTTCCAAGCGCACTGGTTGTTGACACCTGGAGTGTGTCTGCAGGGGTCACACGAGTGCTAAGTCGCTTCAGTCGTGTCTGACTCTTCGCGACCCTATGGACTATAGCCCGCCAGGCTCCTCTGTCCACGGGATTCTCCAGGCAAGAATACTGGAGTGGGTTGCCATGCCCTTCCCCAGGGAATTTCCTGACTCGGGGTTGAAGCTGGGTCTCCTGCATTGGCAGGTGGATTCTTTACCATCTGAGCTGCCAGCGAAGCCCCATTTTAAGTGAGACCATCCCCCAAATACCCTCCATGTTGCAAAATGTCAGTCATCTCGGTGCGGTTGTGCTGGATGGAGAACCCTGTTGCGCTGACATGGGTCTTAACTACGTTGCATGGTCTCCATATGTGGGTGGTGAGTGCATGCGCTCTATCATTTCATTTCACTCACAGCAAGGGAGTGGAGGGTCGGAAAGATTTGCTAGTTTTCTCAGGATCGCCCAATTGTTTCCTAGTGAAGACAGGATGGAGGGTGTTCTTAGCCACGAGGTCCTTCTCTCTAACTGTCCTTTTCTGCTCAGGCAAACCATTCCTCCAGGTCAGTCTCAACCCTGGCTGTATATGAGAATCACAGGGGGATTTTTATTTTTATTTTTTTAACTTAAAAAATTGCCTTACAATGTTGTGTTAGTTTCTGCTGCACAACAGCGTGAATCAGCTATAAATATGCATCTATCTCCTACCTCCGAGCCTCCCTCCCGCCCGCCACCTTCATCCCAGCCCAGGTCATCAGAGAGCACCCAAGCTGACTCACAAGGGGAGCTTTAAACTCCCCACTGTCCTGGCCCCGCCCACAGCACCAAAACCTACTAAATCAGAGGCTCTAAGCATCATCTGGTCTGGGGTGAGGCCTGGAGCTGGGTATTATTTCAAAGGTTTCCCATACACTATTATTTTCATCAAAAGCAGTAATGAAATCTTACCCTAAGGAATAGCTACTTCTATTTTACTCATTAAAATATAGGTCTGCACACACAAAGAGAAGTAGATGACTAAAATTGTGTGAATATGTGTGTGCCAAATGTACTTTTTACTAAATATTTTAAGTATAAGGACGGTGTGTGTTTGTCGTTTGAAATTTCAGTTCGTGCTCTTAAGCATTTGTTTGTATCATAGCCAAACAGCTTCAGAGACCGGCTGGTAGCCCAGTGTTTAATTCTCTTCCAATTTTTCCATCTCTCAAGTTCTCAGCTCTCACATCCCACTCTGAATTAGCCTAAAAACCGACTAACACATATTTTAAATTATGCATCATGTGTAAATATGTATGCAAAATATGTACAATTTGTATTTTAAAATAATTTTTTTGTATTTGCTTTTGCCACGTAACGGGAAGCCCTTGAGGGGACCCAGGCTCCTTCTGCTCATGCTTCTTGCCCTTACGCGCGCGATCACGTTTGCCTCCAGAATTTTGCAGAACTCCTGAGTGGGAGGAGAGCCTCCGGGGACAGGACAGGTCTGAGGGTTCCTCCTCGCAGCTGATTGGCCGGGTGCCTGTCACGGGCTCCCTCTGGTGGAAAAGGACACTGGGAAAAGCGTTTCCTTGAAGCGGGGCAAACTGGCACCACGCCCATGCTCCAAAAAATGAATGAGCAAGCCAGCAAAATTCCCCAGACCACTACCAAAAGCAGCAAAACATGTAGAGTTTTAGTGCTAAGGATGAAAGGCGGGGTCCTTGGGAACGGGGGAGCCGACAAAGGGGACGCCGTCCCCTGGCTGAGGCATCACGGCCTTCCGCCTGCATGTTCCAGCCCTGGATGCAGCCTGTGACTATAGGTTCGTTCCCTTACTGAGGCTCTGTGCGTGTGTCTACACACTGCCCTTTGTTTCTGTAGCGTCAACCAAAGCCTCCCTGGCACCTACCGTGTTGTTTGGCAAAGAAACGTATGGAATCTTTGGTCGCTGAAAGTTGAATGATGAGATAATGGGGTGAGGAGTAAGGACAGCAGGGGCTCAGTGTCCCCTTATCTAACCGAGACCTGCTCTTTCTAGTAAATTGATTTTTTTAATCAAAATATCTTTATTGTTTTAATGGCACCACACTTTAAAACAGTATTTTGTAATGTTTGCTTTCAATAAAAGTTTTGGCATAAATTACCAGACCTTGATTATAAGGAAGACCAGGAATGCTTTAACAGAGTCCATATACAATGCAGAACAATATATCATGAATTCCGTACCACAGAGCAAAGTTTAATGCAGTACATTAAATACAGACACAATAACACAGAAATGAAATGAAATTCACAGAAATGACATTGACATAAATCAAAATATTAATCAGTCATATTGAAGCTAACTTTAAAATTGCTCACTTGGACTGTTCTAGAAACTAGGAAATCTTGTATCAAGGTATATAATGCCATTTCACAAAAATCTAAACATCACAAAATCTTTTTTTTACACCACCAGTGATATTGAGTCAGACTGGCTGAATCCTGCTGTGGGGGTCTCCCCTTCTTTCTGAGCCCCACGTTCCCTCAGCTCTAATCCCTCACTTGACCCTTTTCCTCAGATTGCAGGTCATCAGTTAATGCCTTAGAAATTGGCATGGATGGTGCATACGCAGACTCAGCAAAGAGAAAAAGATAGACTTGGAAGAAAGTATGGCAAAGCATTATACTCTTGCTTCTTTGAAAGATGAGGTTTAGCTTACTTTGCAAAGAGTATTGAAAAAATCACAGTACCACACTGTGTCTTTTAGCAGCGATTTTAGAAAGGTCCCTTTACCCTTCCATCAGTTATTCAACAGAGCGCTCTAGTTGAGAGGCAGCCGATTCTCACTTCCCATGCTATAAAATCCTCAATTCTTCCTTTGACCTTAAATGACCTTGGAGAAAGCAGAAGTCCACTCTGCGCATCAGTTGCATTCTTGTAAGGTGCCCTGCTGAAAGCTCAGAGGCCAGGCTCGTGGTGACAGATAAACGAGATGCAGATGGCACGCACATTGGTTATTGGAAAACAGACACTTCTAATGAGATTGCGTTCTTCCCCTGTTTAAAATCTTCCAGAGTCTTTCCATTACCCTCGAAATAGAACCGACTCTTCGCTCACCGACGCCTCCTCGTATCTCTGAACTCACTGTGTGGGTGTCCCCACTCTCTGCACCCCACTCGGCCCAGCGCGCTCCTCTGCTTTGCATCTCACTAACTCGTCTTTCTCACAGAGCTCCTCTGTGTCTAGATGGCTTTACCGCCAAATTGTCCAATGGCTAATTCTCAGCATTCACGTCTCAGCCCCCACATTCTCTGTTAAGGGGCTTCCTTATTTAATTATTTGTCAAGACCCTCCCTAACCTAACACCCTCCTTTATACTCTTCATAGTACTATGTGAAATTATTATGCATGTTACATGTGAGTGTTCTGATTTCTCTACCTAACACAAAAGTTTCACAAGGGCATCGTTGTCTACCGGGAACAGTGCATTGTAAGTATTAAAGAAAACTACAATGAATAAATAATGTTTGGATAAAATGAATACATTTCAAATAGTCTGGTTCAACACACACATCCTCACTCAGCTTCAGAGAGCAGCTAGAGCATTATGAACAGGGCCTGCATACTTTGCTGTAAATGCAACTTATATATACAATGCCTGAGACGCACGTAACCCAGATGTCAGCTGGGACCTCATTCATCCATTCATTCCTCATGCGCAAGCCCCTAGGCTGGGCATGGGGACGTGACGGCACGATCTTACTAAGATGGTCATGAGTCTTCCGTCCCATAACTTACGGACATTTGAGACAGTCGGTGTTTTCTCTACAGCTTTGCACTGAGTAAGAAACGAGGCAGAGAGATTCCCTGGCTTTCTCTGTGCTCGTGTCATTCATTGCCCAGACGCCGTCACCCAGGCAGGGTACTCACCTTCTTCACGTGTGCACACAAGAGCTGCTACGGGTCCAGCGTATTCGTGAGTGAAATGAACTCATATAACAGGGATGCGGTTGTTGGAAAGGAGAGGATTCTTCAGTGAAGCAAGCACACAACACGTGAACACACTTCTTCTTGGAACCATTGACCGCAGCCTCCACTCTGCAGCTTCACACACCTTGTTACAGGCGACGCTTCACTCTTCCCTTCCCTCTTGGCCCTTCTCAACTCTCTCTTCTCCCCTTCTTGGAGATGCTCTCCATAATATTTTAATAAGGCTTATTGCTTGAGGTCTGTTGGCCAACATCAGGCCAATATTTCACCCAACAACCTATGTGCCTTTAAAAAAAACACAACACAACCATGCAACTAAAGCAGTATCTTTCCTGGATGCACCAGATGCCCCCTCTTACCATATCAGGATTGTTTTCATCTTATTACACTCACGTATATTGTCTGAGGCTTTCCAGGTGGCACAGTGGTTAAGGACCCGCCTGCCAGTACAGGAGACACAAGAGTCGAGGGTTCAGTCCCTGGGCTGGGAAGATCCTCTGGAGCCAGGAATGGCAACTCCCTCCAGTATTCTTGCCTGGAAAACTCCAGGGACAGAGGAGCCTGGTGGGCTACAGTCCATGGGGTCATAAAAAGCCAGACATGACTGAGCACACACAGATACTGTCAGAAGGAAAGGTTAGGGAAAAGGCCAATGGCTGGCAACCTGAATGTCAGGGTATTAATTACACACCTCACGATAATTTTTCATTCTGATAATAGCTGTTGAAGCATAATAGAGATTTCGCTGGCAGTCTGCTCATTAAGACTTTGCCTTCCAATGCAGGGGGCATGGGTCTGATCTCTGGTTGGGGAGCTAAGACCCCACATGCCTCAGCCAAAAAACCAACACATAAGCCAGAAGCAACACTGTGGCAAATTCAGAAAGACTTTAAGAACGGTCCACACGAAAACACCCTTAAGAGAAGTGTAACAATGAAAGCGTATGTTTTCTGTATGCGAGTCATTGTTTTAGACACTTTGCATATATTATCTTATCTGATTCCCGTGTTTGCATTATGCGGTAGGTCCCCAGGTGGCATTAGTGGTAAAGAATCCACCTGCCAGCGTAGGAGATGCAGGAGCCTGGGTTCCATCTCTGGGTTAGGAAGATTTCCTGGAGCAGGAAACGGCAACCTGTTCCAGGATTCTTGCCTGGAAAACTCCATGGACAGAGGGGCCTGACGGGCTAAAGTCCATGGGATTGTGAAGAGCTGAACACAACTGAGCACAGCAACATTATCCCTGTTTTATGGATGAAAAACTGAGGCAGAGATGGGTTAAATAATTTTCCCAGGATCACAAAGCCCTACAGACATTACTCAACATCGCAGCTCCGACCAGACTCACGACGTCCAAGAGCAGGAGGGTCAGAGGAAACGTTCTCCTTCCAAATGAGCTGAAATTGTATTTGTGAGCCCTGGTGACTTCCCTGCAGAGAAGGGAGTGACAGAGAAGCCTGGGCACGGGATCTGAGGGAGAGATTAAAGGTCACGATGTCCTTAACTTATTAAAATCAGAAGCCAGTGTTTACCACCGCTTAGTACGTGCCAGAGTCTGCTAAGCACTTGCAAAGCTTAATCATGTTTTAACCCCTCCAGTCTCCAAGGCAAGTATCATACGTATATTTTAATATGCTTTCAAATAGCTTAAAATCCTTAGGTCACAAATCTGATGAGCAGAGGAACTGGGCTTCTGCTTCAGTGAGACTTTTCACCTGCTCCCCTGTCCTACCCCACTCCACGCTGAGCTGTGTTTACCTGAAGAGGGGACACCATCAGTCACCGTGCCAGCCCATGGCTCCCTCTCAAGCTCACGTTCACACATCATCTCACCTCTTCCCTTGGGTTACTGTCATAAACTGCACATGATTACATGTCTCCCCTATTCAAAAGAAACAGTAAGAAAGGATACTGGTAAATTCATTCTAACTCAGCAACCCTTTTCAATTTCCACTGCATTTCATAAGGACCAAATAACAACAAGCTCATGGAGGTAGGCAGGATAACTTATGGAGACCTGGTTTTGCTCAAGATTTTAAAAATCACATTGTCTTGCATATTTACAGCAAATCTTTTCTATAAAAGAAATTTTTGACATGCCATCTTGCTACACAAATCTAATATCCCATAATTTCTTAACCACACATTGAATACTCCTGTTTGGTGAGGATAATGTTGAGGGTCTTTGAATTTACACCAGTTCTGGTGTGTTGGTTTTATATGTTTGTTTCCTCTGAGGGGCTTTGTATATTCTCGCCAGCCACACTTCTGAAATAACAGAGAAGCAGCAGGTAGTCTAGGCGGTAAGTAACCCTTTAGAATCATAAAACTTTTGACTTGGTGGCTCTGTCACAGTAGCTACTTGAAAAATGCTTTCTTTTTGCCAAGTGATATCACAAAGGCTTGGGGCTGGAAAACCTGTGAGCCATCTGAGACATTTGTCCCAGCTGAGAGATGGGTCTGTGAGATGCCTCCTATTCTGACCACCATCTGATGGCAACTCCAGGCTGGAATCTGTGTGGGAACTGGCCTGTTGTGCTCAGTCAATCTGCAGAACCGTGAGGGACAATAAGAAATGTTTTAAAGCACAGAGACTTGGAATGGCTTATTTTGCAGCAATACAGGCAAGGAGAACACTCTGTTAAGTGTTGCAATTTCAAGCCTCAATTTTCTAGGAGCATTTCATGTACAAACAACCACACAACAGCAAACATTTACAGAGAGCTTCAGATTTTCAAGGCATGGTCAGGAACTGCAACCCCTACACACTGTTAGAAACACATATACACGCACACAGAAGAATCTATGTGACCCTGAGTTGGGAAAATTTTTCTTAAATATGATGCCAGAATCATGGTCCATAAAATTTTTTAAAACTTCATTAACTGGACTTCACCAAAATTGGGAAGTCTTGCTCTTTTGCTCTTCAGAAGGCAGAGTTAAGAGAATGAAAAGGCAAGCCACTGACTATGAGAAAATATTTGCCAAACAGATCTCCTACAGAACTCTTATGCAGGGTACAGAATGAATTTTCAAAACCCAGAAGCAAGAAAACAATTTAAATAGAAAACGGGTGAACTATTTACCAGACATTTCACTGCAGAAGATATAAGGATGGCAAAGACACACGTGAAGGCTGGTCCGCACCCTAAGTGATTAGAGAAAGCATGGTAGTCGCTCAGTCACGTCGGACTCTTTGTGACCCCGGGGACTGTAGCCTGCCAGGCTCCTCTGTCCATGGGAAGAATCATGGGGCTGGTTGCCATTCCCTACCCCGGGGGATCTTCCCGACTCAGGGATCAATCCGGCTCTCCTGCACTTCAGGCAGATTCTTTACCAACTTAAATCCTTGGAGTGAACCTGCTCCACGTGTGAATCAATGGGGGAGAAACTACAGGGTGGAAAACAGATTATTAGTTGCCATGAGCTGGTGGTGGAGGGAAGGCTTGACTGCAAAGGAGAAAAATAAAAGAATTTTTTGGATAGTGGGAACGTTCTGTGCCGTGACTGTGGGGCTAGATACGATGCTATGCAATTGTCAAAGCCCATAGAACTGCGCCCCACAGAACAGATCTTACTGTATACACATAACAAACGAAACCAGCCACCACTGACAAGGCTGCCACGAAGGGGGATGGTGCACCCTGAGGACGACGTGAGACTTCAGATCTCTGCTTCTCAGTTCCAAGAGCCTGGTTCAGTATCTTTTAACTCCTCACGTAAACGGGCCCAGTGGAGACTGAGGCAGGTCTCGGGGGGAACAGACAATATACAGGCTGAGAGTCTTAAAAGAGTCCTAGGCTAACTATTTTGGAAATGAATCCAAATCTACTCTGGCTATAGATTCTTCATTTTTTTTCCCCTCTGGAGCACAAATTTTCACTTTCCTGACCTCTACATTTGTAATAAATTTTGTCTTTATCGCTCAAGTCAAAAATTGTTCTCAGTGGATAATGCATATGCCTGGATACCAAAAGATGACTCTCAAAATATTTTCAGAAAATGCACTTTTTAGATCCTCTCCTTTGTCTTATCATTGGGATCCTGATGGAATTTTGTTAGGCAGGTGAACATCAACATCTTAACTTTCAGAAACTTGGTATATCTAAGATCATGGTATCCGATCTCATCACTTCATGGCAAATAGAAGGGGACACAGTGGGGGCAGTGACAGACTTTATTTTCTTGGGCTCCAAAATCACTGCAGATGGTGACCGCAGCCATGAAATTAAAAGATGCCTGCTCCTTGGAAGGAAAGCTATGACCAACCTAGACAGCATATTAAAAACAGAGACATCACTTTACTGACAAAAGTCCATATAGTCAAAGTTATAATTTTCCAGTATTCATGCATGGATGTGAGAGTTGGGCCATAAAGAAGACTGAGCACCAAAGAACTGCTGCTTTTGAACTGTGGTGTTGGAGAAGACTCTTGCAAGGCCCTTGGACAGCACAGAGACCAAACCAGTAAGTCCTAAAGGAAATCAACCCTGAATATTCATTGGAAGGACTGATGCTGATGATGAAGCTCCAATATTTGGACTACCTGATGGAAAGGGCTGACTCATTGGAAAAGCCCCTGATGCTGGGAAAGATTGAAGGCAGGAGAAGGGGTGACAGACGACGAGATGGTTGGATTGTATCACAGATTCAGTGGACGTGACATTGAGGAAACTTTGCGAGATAGTGAAGGACAGAGGAGCCTGGCGTGCTGCAGTCCAAGGGGTCGCAGAGTCCAGCATGACTTAGTAAATGAACAACAACAACAAATGCCTGAAATGAAGGGATGGTACGGGGAGGGAGGGGGTTCAGGAGGGGAACACACGTATACCTGTGGCAGATTCATGCTGATGAATGGCAAAACCAACACACTACGGTAAAGGAGTCAACCTCCAATTAAAATAAATACATTTACATTAAAAAAAGTGGACATATAATCCTGAAAGTTGTGCCAGTCTCCATGCAAGATGTCACTTTAGCACCATTTAACAGAGGGATGGATAACAATCAGAACAATTAGCACACACCTCAGGTCACACCCTTTACGTGTATTCCTGGTCAACCCTGGAAACCAGAGTTAAGGCAGAGGGGAAATGATCCCTCCTTACTCTTCAAAGGGCTCTACAAGTGAGCATTGTGATACCGACATTTCTTGGATAGTTCACAGAGAAATTCAACAGTTCACAAAGAAAATTCAAATCACGTATAAAAATAGTGTCAAGGCTCTCAACTCTAGCTTCATTCTCCTGATTTTGAGGAAATCCTGAAAACAGCTTCTAGCATGCTTTCATTCCATGCAGTACTCACCAGTATAGCTGGCTTCCCCATGCTTAGAAGAAAGGGCCTCCAGTTCTCATATTTTAAGCAAGGTCAGGATGTCACAACACACTGTCCACACACACAGTATGAGGGTGTTCAGGGTCGGCCATGGCTGTGACCTGCAAGAATGGGATGAAAGCCAGGACAGAGACCAAACAAAGTTGCCCTTTTAAGTGAGTGCACAAGTGCCAGAGAACAGGCAGTATCCAGCATCTTCTCACTGTATCCAGCCTACCTGGGGATGCCACCTCCCAAGGCTTTCTCCAGCCGACACAGTCCCTGGATGAACAATGAGGACTTTAGATATTTTTCTCCTGTCCATGTTGCAGGTTCAGTTCGGCAGAAACATAGCAGGTGATACTGTCCAAAGGGAGACTTGGCAGTGATACACAGACTTTCTTTGTAGCTTGTTGTCCAGTAAAATGATTTAGAGGAAAAAGGGAAAATAAGGTGACTTGTCGTTTAGAGAAACCAAATAGCGAATTAGCATCTTTTCAGAGGCATGTAGGAGGAAAGTGGCTAGAGAGGAAGGCAACAGCGTGGCTTCCGAATCCCGTGCCCTTGACGCACACCACGAACTTGGAGAGGGCTCAAGGAGCTGCCCTCGCCACGTAACAATCGCCTTGCTCAGTTTACCTTTAGTGCACGTGATGTTTTTCTCCACAATAGATCAAAGGGTATTTTAAAAATCTTTCTTGATTCCAGAAGGAATTATGGCATTGTATGTCTGCCTCAGCTTTCATCCGTGGATTATAAAATGATTTGCAAATAGATGCCTCTCCTCTTCAAGATTTCCATGAGAGACAGGAAGGAAATAAAGAACTTAATCAGATAATTGATATTTATAGAACACCTACTCTTTGCCCTGTATACTCGGCATCACCTCATTTAATCTCCATCAGGAATCGCTATGGCAAATATTCTAAACCCCACTTTACAAACAAGAAAGTTGAGATTCAAAGAGATTAAATAATCTATTCTACATAACACATCTTTCTCCAATGCCCACAGCTAACCTTCCATCTCAGGACAGAGAAAACGTCATCGCATATCTGCCCCAAATCATAGAGGGATCCCTCCGTAAGTAGATGACCTTCCTGACTTCAAGTAAATGTTTCCTCACTAGCTTTCGTATGTTATCGTGGCTTTCAGAATAATCAAGAATGCAGGATCCGTGGTCAAAGTCCTTGATTTGGACCTTAGTCAACTTGATAAATGTTTCCTGAGCTTCAGTTTCCTTGCAGGTAAAATAGCATAGCAATAAAACCTGCTTTATAGAAGAGCCACTGTAAAGACCAAGCGATACACTGTGTGCCTTTCTATCCATCTAGGCTTCCCAGGTGGTCCTAGTGTTATTGAGCCCACCTGCCAAGGCAGGAGGCATACGAAACATTGGTTTGATCCCTGGATCAGGAAGCTGCCCTGGAGAAGGAAATGGCAACCCACTCCAGTATTCTTGCCTGGAGAATCCCATGGACAGAGGAGCCTGGTGGGCTACAGTCCACAGGATCTCAAAGAGTCGGACACGACTGAGCGACCTTGCATGCATATATATAGTGAGCAGGACTCTGCCTGGCCTCTATTAGTACTAAATCCTCTGTAAAGGTTGGGCAATGATATCATCATAGCAGTGGCATTTGAAAACTGTAATTAAACATGTGGCTGTGCATTCACTGACTCCTGTGTATGGCGTAAAATTGTATTTGATTGCTGACAAAAAAAAGAATATGGTTGTTTGGCTTATTTCCTGTTCATTATGACTCAGATCTAGCGCTCAGACAGGTGTGAATTTGGTGAAGTTTGGAATTTGGCAATCTTTTCTTTTTTAAAAGGAAATACAAAGATAGAAGAATAAAATTACAACAAATATTTATAAACGAGTCCTTTATTTGATAAATACTTCTTGGCAAATTACTTTGCCAAAAGTCAGAAAGCAAAAACAAAACAAAGAGAGAAAAACAGTGGTTATAGTGAAGAAAAAACGACCAAGGAGTGAAGACTATTGAAGAAGGCATGCTTTCAGGACTTAAGGCATCTCTTGCTTTCTTTTGCCCCCAAATCCATAAAATATCTGTGACTAACTTTTCCACACCATTATGTAGTTTGTGTAGGGTAAAGAGATAGAACCTCCGCAGAGCACGCAAATTTTTAGGGATCTGGGCTTGAGAGTTCAGTTACAGCGATGCTGCGAATTCGTAGCTGAGAAATCATGATTCACCTGCAGTCCAGGCGCTGTTCATTCCTTTTGTTCACAAATGCTCATTTTATTCTGATCAAAAAGCCCAGTATTACCTGGCTTTTGCCTGTATCACTAACCATATCCTGTACTACAGTCACTCACTGGATTAGTCAGACTGAGTTAGGCTGTGCTGCTTTAATGAACAAATCCGTCATCTCAGCGGCGTCACATGCAGAGGCCTTCCCGTCACACTCTGTTACTTATTTCTCCTCTAATTTAAAGCAGATGATGTTCCCTTGCTTCTTAAAGTTTATTGCCCATCTCCTCGGCCCCTGAAGCACAAGCTCTAAGAGGCAAGGATTTAGCTTATCTCTTTATCAGTTGGCATTGTAGCACTTAGCCTGGCCCTGGTACGTAGCTGGCAGTTAGTAAATATTTGTTGGGACAAATGAGCAAACCAAAACCTATGCAAATTAAAGTCAGTTCATACGTGACCAAAACTTACTTGACCAAAAACCTATCATCAGCATCATCTGTGCACGCTCAGTCATGCCAGCTCAGCGACCCCATGGACAGTAGCCCACCAGGGCCCTCTTCCCATGGAATGTTTCAGGTAAGAATAGTGGAGTGGGTTGCCATTTCCTTCTCCAGGGGATCTTTCTGACTCAGGGATCAAACCTGGGTCTCTTGCATTGGCAGGCAAATTCTTTACTGTCTGAGCTACCAGGGAAACCCCCAAACAATCTAATCCAATCTCCAATTCAACATCAGAATCCTCTATATACTATCCCGGGCACCACATCCCTACTCTACCTGAATACACCTGGGAAACAGGAAGCTCACCGCTCATTGAGGGCAACATGAACATATTTGCTGTTCATGAGTATTTTCTGTTGCAGCAAATACTCAATGTATTTGATGCGTGTGCAAGCCATTTAAGAATATTTCATTATACTTTTACCATTATAACAGCACTTGTGACTATTACAGCTATTATCACTTTTAGAATGTATTTTTAATTAATTTGTGTTAATTGGAGGATAATTATTTCGCAACGTTGCGATGGCTTTGCCATACATCAACATGAGCCAGCCACAGATACATACATGCATCCACCATGTCCAAAAACCCAGCCCCCTATCCCTCCGGGCTGTCCCAGAGCACAGGCTTCGAGTGCCCCGTCGCCTGAATCGAACCCGCAGTTTCACATATGGCGGCATGCATGGTGCTGTGCATGGCTGCAGCAGACCCGGGTCACCCAGCACGTGGCGTAAGCCATCTTGGAGGAGGTCATAAGTGGCCCATCATAGAGCCACCGAGCAGAGGACCCACACCCTGCAGAACAGTCATACCAAAGAAATTCTCACACTGTTAAGGAAGTTCTAGGACCCACAAAAGATTTCCCAATCTGGGGATCTGGGAAAGGGACTGAGAATCCCCAGGGAATTTGACTTTGGAGGCCAGTGGGACTGGATTACAGAACTCCCACAGGGCTGGGGAAACAGACTCTTGGAGGGTGCAAACAAAACTCGTCTGCACCAGGACCCACGAGAAAAGAGGAGTGTGTCCCGAAGAGACTGCGCTGGACTCGCCTGTGAGTGTCCAGGGGTCTCCAGTGGAGGCCTGGATCAGCGTGCCTCAGGCCAAACAACGGGGACAGAACACAGACCCACCCATCAGCAGAAAACGGGGTTAAACATTTACTGAGCATCAGAGCAAGACCCAGTTTCCCATACAGTCTCTCTCTCCCATCAGGAAGCTTCCATAAGCCCCGTGTCCTTATTCATCAGCGGGCAGACAAATTGAAAACCACAATCACAGAAAACTCCCAATCTAATCACATGGATCACAGCCTTGTCTAACGCAGTGAGACTATGAGTCACGCCGTGGAGGGCCACCCAAGACGGAAGGGTCATGTTGGAGAGTTTTGACAAAACATGGTCCACTGGAGAAGGGAATGGCAAACCACTTCAGTATTCCCTCCTTGAGAACCCCATGAACAGTATGAAAAGGCAAAAAGACAGGACACTGAAAGATGAACTCCCCAAGTCAGTATGTGCCCAATATGCTACTGGAGATCAGTGTAGAAATAACTCCAGAAAGAATGAAAGGATGGAGCCAAAGTGAAAATAAGAAACAGTTGTGATGTGGCTGGTGATGGAAGTAAAGTCTGATGTTGCAAGAGAACTACATTGCATAGGAACCTCTTAGGTTCATGAATTAAGGTAAATTGAAAGTGGTCAAGAAGGAGAAGGCAAGAGTGAACATCAACATTTTAGGAGTCAGTGAACTAAAATGGATTGGAATCAGCGAATTTAACTCAGATGACCATTATATCAACATTCAACCAATTCAACACTCAAAAAACTAAGATCATGGCATCCGGTCCCATCTCTTCATGGCAAATAGGTGGGGAAACAATGAGAGGCTTTATTTTCTTAGGTTCCAAAACACTGCAGATGGTGACTGCAGCCATGAAATTTAAAGATGCTTGCTCCTTGGAAGAAGAGCTATGACCAACCTAGACAGCATATTAAAAAGCAGAGGCATTACTTTGTCAACAAAGGGCCATCTAGTCAAAGCTATAACTTTTCCATCAGTCATGTATGGATGTGAGAGTTGGACTATAAAGAAAGCTGAGTGCTGAAGAACTGATGCTTTTGAACTGTGGTGTTGGAGAAGACTCTTGAGAGTCCCTTGGACTGCAAGGAGATCCAACCAGTGCATCCTAAAGGAAATCAGTCCTGAATATTCTTTGGAAGGACTGATGCTGAAGTTGAAACTCCAAAACTTTGGCTACCTGATGTGAAGAACTGACTCCTTAGAAAAGACCCTGATGCTGGGAAAGATTGAAGGTAGGAGGAAAAGGGATGATAGAGGATGAGATGGTTGGATGGCATCACCAACTCAATGAACATGAGTTTGAGCAAGCTCCAGGAGCTGGTGATGGATAGGGAAGCCTGGCATGCTGTAGTTCAAAGAGTTTCAAAGAGTCAGACACGACTAAGTGACTGAATTGAACTGACCATTATATCTACTAGTGTGAACAAGCATCCATTAGAAGAAATGGAGTAACCCTCGTAGTCAACAAAAGAGTCCAAAATGCAGTACCTGGCTGCAATCTCAAAAATGACAGAAAGATCTCTGTTCATTCCAAGGCTAGCCATTCAAAATCACAGTAATCCAGGTCTGTTTCCCAACCACTAATGCTGAAGAAGCTGAAGTTTAATGGCTCTATGCTGACCTACAAGGGGTTCTAGAAATAACACCTAAAAAAGATACACTTTTCATCATAGGGGACTGGAATGAAAAGTAGGAAGTCAAGAGATACCTGGAGTAATATCCACTTTGGGCCTTAGAGTACAAAATGAAGCAGGACAAAAGCTAACAGTTTTTTTCAAGAGAATGGACTTGTCATAGCAAACTCCCTCTTCGACAACATAAGAGACAACTGAAAACACGGACATCACCAGATGGTCAATACTGAAATCAGGTTGATTATATTCTTTGCAGCCAAAGATGGAAAAACACTATACAGTCAGCAAAAACCAGAATGGGAGCTCACTGTGGCTCAGATCATGAACTCCTTATTGCCAAATTCAGACTTAAATTGAAGGAAGTAGGGAAAACAACTAGACCGCTCAGGTATGACCTTAATCAAATCCCTGATGATTACACAGTGGAAATGACAAACAGGTTCAAGGGATTAGATCTGATAGAGTGTCTGAGAACTATGGACAGAGGTTTGTGACATCGTATAGGAGGGAGTGATCAAGACCATCCCCAGGAAATAGAAATGAGAAAAGGAAAAATGGTTGTCTGAGGTGGCTTGACAAAATCTGAGAAAGAAGAGAAGTGAAAGGCAAAGGAGAAAAGGTAGGTTACACCCATTTGAATTCAGAGTTCCAGAGAATAGCAAGGAGAGATAAGAAAGGCTTCTTCAGTGATCAATGCAAAGAAATAGAGGAAAACAATGGGATGGGAAAGACTAGCGATCTCTTCAAGAAAATTAGAGCTACCAAGGGAACATTTCATGCAAAGATGGGCTCGATAAAGGACAGAAATTGTATGGACCTAACAGAAGCAGAAGATATTAAGAAGAGGTGGCAAGAATACACAGAAGAACTGTACAAAAAAGATCTTCACGACCCAGATAACCACAATGGTGTGATCATTCACCTAGAGCCAGACATCCTGGAATGTGAAGTCAAGTGGGCCTTAGAAAGCATCACTACGAACAAAGCTAGTGGAGGTGATGGAATTCCAGTTGAGCTATTTCAAATCCTGAAAGATGATGCTGTGAAAGTGCTGCACTCAACATGCCAGCAAATTTGGAAAACTCAGCAGTGGCCACAGGGCAGGAAAAGGTCAGTTTTCATTCCAACCCCAAAGAAAGGCAATGCCAAAGAATGCTCAAAGTACCACACAATTGCACTCATCTCACACGCTAGTAAAGTAGTGCTCAAAATTCTCTAAGCTAGGCTTCAGAAATACATGAACCATGAACTTCCAGATGTTCAGGCTGGATTTAGAAACAGCAGAGGAACCAGAGATCAAATTGCCAATCCACTGAATCATCGAAAAAGCAAGAGAGTTCCACAAAAACATCTATTTCTGCTTTATTGACTATGCCAAAGCCTTTGACTGTGTGGATCACAACAAATTGGAAAATTTTTTAAGTGATGGGCATACCAGACCACCTTATCTGCATCCTGAGAAATCTTTATGTAGGTCAAGAAGCAACAGATAGAATGAGACATAGAACAGACTGGTTCCAAATAGGAAAAGGAGTACGTCAAGGCTGTATATTGTCACCATGCTTATTTAACTTCTATGCAGAGTATATCATGTGTAATGTGAGGCTGGATGAAGCACAAGCTGGAATCAAGATTGCCAGGAGAAATATCAATAACCTCAGGTATGCAGATGACACCACCCTTATGGCAGAAAGTGAAGAAGAACTAAAGAGCCTCTTGACAAAAGTGAAAGAGGAGAGTGAAAAAGTTGGCTTAAAGCTCAACATTCAGAAAACTGAGATCATGGCATCTGGTCCCATCATTTCATGGAAAATAGATGGGAAGCAATGGAAATAGTGACAGACTTCATTTTCTAGGGCTCTAAAATCACTGCAGATGGTGACTGCAACCATGAAATTAAGAAGCTTGCTCCTTGGAAGAAAAGCTATGACCAACCTAGATAGCATATTAAAAAGCAGAGACATTACTTTGCCAACAGAGGTCCGTCTAGTCAAGGCTATGGTTTTTCCAGTGGTCATGTGTGGATGTGAGAGTTGGACTGTGAAGAAAGCTGAGCGCCGAAGAATTGGTGCTTTTGAACCGTGGTGTTGGAGAAGACTCTTGACAGGCCCTTGGACTGCAAGGAGTTCAAACCAGTCCATCCTAAAGGAGATCAGTCCTAAATATTCATTGGAAGGACTGATGCTGAAGCTCAAACTCCAATACTTTGGCACCTGATGTGAAGATCTGACTCATTGGAAAAGACCCTGATGCTGGGAAAGATTGAAGGCAGGAGGAGAAGGGGACGGCAGAGGATGAGGTGGTTGAATGGCATCACCTACTTGACGGACATGAGTTTGAGCAGACTCTGGGAGTTGGTGATGGACAGGGAAGCCTGGAGTGCTGTGGTTCATGGGGTTACAGAGTTGAACTTGACTGAGCGACTGAACGGGACTGAACTGAACGTATACGCTTCAGTGCTGTTCTCTCACATCATCCCACCCTCACCATCTCCCACTGAGACCAAGTCTGTTCCTTACATCCCTGTCTCCTTCGCTGCCCTCCATGTAGCATCATTAATACCGTCTTTCTAAAACCTATATACATAGGTTAATATACAGTATTTTTCTTTCTCTTTCTGACTGACTTCACTTTGTATAACAGGCTCCAGGTTCATCCATCTCATTAGAATTAACTCAAATGTGTTCCTTTTTTTTTATAAAAAAGCTATATATATATATATATATATATATATATATATAGAGAGAGAGAGAGAGAGAGAGAGAGAGAGAGAGAGAGAGAGCTATAACTGTATAAACATATAAACTAAGCTATAGCTACAGCTAGTCAGTCAGTTCAGCCGCTCAGTCGTGTCTGACTGTTTGCAACCTCATTGACTGCAGCACGCCAGGATTCCCTGTCCATCACCAACACCTGGAGCCTCCTCTAATTCACATCCATTGAGTCGGTGATGCCATCCAGCCATCTCATCCTCTGTTGTCCCCTTCTCCTCCTCACTTCAATCTTTCCCAGCATCAGGGTCTTTTCCAATGAGTAGGTTCTTTGCATCAGGTGGCCAAAGGAATGGAGTTTCAGCTTCAGTTGTAAGTCCTTCCAAAGAATATTTAGGACTGATTTCCTTTAGGATTGATGGGTTGGATCTCCTTGCAGTCCAAGGGACTCTCAAGAGTCTTCTCCAACACCATAGTTCAAAAGCATCCATTCTTCCGTGCTCAGCTTTCTTTATAGTCCAACTCTCACATCCATATCCGAATATGGGAAAAAGCATAGCTTTGACTAGATGGACCTTTGTTGATAAAGTAATGTCTCTGCTTTTTAATAGGATGTCTAGATTGGTCATAATTTTTCTTCCAAGGAGCAAGCATCTTTTAATTTCATGGTTGCATTCACCATCTGCAGTGATTTTGGAACCCAATCTCATACTCTAGCAAAGTAATGCTCAAAATTCTCCAAGCCAGGCTTCAACATCATGTGCACCATGAACCTCCAGATGTTCAAGCTGGATTTAGAATAGGCAGAGGAGCCAGAGATCAGACTGCCAACATCCGCTGGATTAGAGAAAAAAGCAAGAGAGTTCCAGAAAAACATCTACTTCTGCTTTATTAATTACGCCAAAGCCTTTGACTTTGTGGATCACAAGAAACTGTAGAAATTCTTCAAGAGATGGGAATACCAGACCACCTGACCTGCATCCTGAGAAATCTGTATGCAGGTCAAGAAGCAATAGTTAGAACTGGACATGGAACAACAGACTGGTTCTAAATCGGGAAAGGAGTAGGTCAAGGCTGTGTCTTGTCACCCTGCTTATTTAACTTCTATGCAGAGTACATCATGAGAAATGCTGGGCTGGAAGAAGCACAAGCTGGAATCAAGACTGCCGGGAAAAATATCAATTACCTCAGATATGCAGATGACACCACCCTTATGGAAGAAGGTGAAGAAGAACTGAAGAGCCTCTTGATGAAAGTGAAAGAGGAGAGTGAAAAAGTTGGCTTAAAGCTCAACGTTCAGAAAATGAAGATCATGGCATCCGGTCCCATCACTTCAAAGCAAACAGAGGGGGAAACAGTGGAAACAGCTATAGCTATAGCTAACTAACATTCCATTGTGTATATGTACCAAAATTTCCTTATCCATTCATCTGCCAATGGAATGATAAGGTTGTTTTCTCAATAATATGAAGCCTTGATAATGTTGCTTCCATTTCCTAGCTATTGTAAATAGTGTTTCAATGAATACCCGGGTACATGTGAGAATTTTTAACTAGTGGCTCATAGAAGTTTGGTAATTTGCCCTGGGTTCACTCTTAGGGATTCAAATCAAAGCTTAATCTTAAATTAACCTCTTAACTAAAATGATCTAATGTTTTTCAGAAAGTGACCTATTCAGTTTGGGGATATCTCTGTTAGAAGGACATCTCTTTCTAAAAATAAATATAGATGATATTACTTAATATAAACCAAAAAATGTCTCCCTATAACTTCTCATCATTCATATTTTTTTCCCACTGATTAAAGTCACTCATATTATTGTTCTATTTTCCATCTGGAAGCCCCAACAAAATCTGAAAACAATCTTCAACACTGTGACTCTATTTCCAGACGATTCTCCATCATGTTTGCCATCTTCCTGAGGTAGAGGAGCCTGTCCATAGCCCTTGGAACGCGGCGCGCAGCCGGGAGCGAGCTTTCCCCATGTGCCCTGTCTCGGGCGCTGTGTGAGGAGCCCTCCTCACTGCTGATCTGCACACCATGTTCCAGCTTCACGGCCCGGCTGCTGCTTCAGCTCATTTAGCAAATGCGTCTTACCTAACAAGTTCTATTGCATTTCATCTAAAATACTACATACTAAGAACTATCACTGCAGATGGTGACTGCAGCCATGAAATTAAAAGACGCTTACTCCTTGGAAGAAAAGTGATGACCAACCTAGATAGCATATTCAAAAGCAGAGACATTACTTTGCTGACTAAGGTCCGTCTAGTCAAGGCTATGGTTTTTCCTGTGGTCATGTATGGATGTGAGAGTTGGACTGTGAAGAAGGCTGAGCATCGAAGAATTGATGCTTTTGAACTGTGGTGTTGGAGAAGACTCTTGAGAGTCCCTTGGACTGCAAGGAGATCCAACCAGTCCATTCTGAAGGAGATCAGCCCTGGGATTTCTTTGGAAGGACTGATGCTAAAGCTGAAACTCCAGTACTTTGGCCACCTCATGCAAAGAGTTGACTCATTGGAAAAGACTCTGATGCTGGGAGGATTGTGGGCAGGAGGAGAAGGGGACGACCGAGAATGAGATGGCTTGATGGCATCACAGACTTGATGGATGTGAGTCTGAGTGAACTCCAGGAGTTGGTGATGGACAGGGAGATTTGGTGTGCTGTGATTCATGGGGTCGCAAAGAGTCAGACGCGGCTGAGCGACTGAACTGACGAACAATCAGCTCTTGCATAATGCATTCTTCCAACCTAAATGTTCCCACAGATTTATTTTTATTAAACACTAAGAAGGAACAGAGAATACAGGTTTACCTGCCTTGACGCCTGGGAAGGACCCAACCTCCTACTCAAAGAACAAAGACTATTTGCCAAAATAAATTCCATTACACCACCATGAAAGGAAACATATCTATCCACCTGATGAGTCCTTCTTAGACACTGATAAGGGTTCCTGCACCCAATTTCAAAACATGTGTGTGGGGCACCCCACGCAACAAGCAAATCTCAGACACCAGCATGGTATATGAGAATACAACTCAATTTTACAGCATCTAACATGGGCAGGGTGCTTTCCCAGTGACTCAGTGGTGGGTAATCTACCTGCAATGCAGGAGACTCAGGGTCCATCCTTGGGTTTGGTAGACCCCCTAGAGAAGGAAATGGCAACCCACTCCAGTATTCTTGCCTGGAGAATCCCAAGCACAGAGGAGTCAGGTGGGCTACATACAGTCCATGTGGTCACGAGGAGTCTGACACCACTGAATGTATGTGCACACACACACGCACACACACACACTCGCACACACACACGCACACACATGCACATGAACACACGCACACACGCACATGCACACATGCACATGCACACGCACGCACATGCGCACACGCACACACGCACACACGCACACACATGCACACACATGCACATGCACACACGCACACGCACGCACGTGCACACACGCACATGCACACACGCACATGCGCACACGCACACACGCACACGCACATGCACACACATGCACACACACGCACACACACACGCACACACACACGCACACACACGCACATGCACACACGCACACACGCACATGCGCACACGCACACGCACACACACGCACACACATGCACACACACGCACATGCGCACACACACACGCACATGCACACACGCACATGCACGCACACGCACATGCACGCACACGCACACGCACATGCACGCACATGTGCACACGCACACACGCACATGCACACACATGCACACACACATGCACACACGTGCACGCATGCACACACACACACACACGCACACGTGCACACTTGCACACATACACACGTACCCTAAATACACATCTACTTTAGTCACCAAATATATATTTCATATATATATTCATAGGTCATAATGTCACAGAAGCACACTAAATTGTCACAGCAGTGGATATCCAGGGGAATTTTACCTGTAACACAGAGGGAGAGGGTTAGGAATACAGACAGCACAGCCTGCCTCAGCTCATGAGCTTGCACACACATGCACACGGCCCAGCTTCCTACAACAACATCAGGGTCAGAGCTGGCACGTGGGCAGTAGGCTGAGGATACCTGTGTGCAGGAGGGAACTGGGAGGCCAGTGGAAGAAAAACCCACCTGGGTTTTTAAGATGGACCATAGACATAGTAAAGAATCAGCCTGCAATGCAGGAGACCTGGGTTTGATCCCTGGGATAGGAAGATCCCCTGGAGAAGGAAATGGTGACCCACTCCAGTATTGTGCCTAGAGAATTCCATGGACAGAGAAGCCCAGTGGGCTACAGTCTATGGGATCTCCAAAGAGTTGGACACAACTGAGTGACTAGCAACAATTCCTTTGTTGAGAGAGCTCCACAGTGACTTCCAGCAATGACAAAGTCAGAAATTCATACGAACACCTGATTACATACCGGAAGCAATCCTCATAAAGAAAGCAGCTTTCATTCAAAATAACATCTTTAAAAAGATAAACAGTACTTTTAATGACATTCAAGAAGATTCTGCATCATTAAAACAAGGCAAGATGCTAAGAAATAGGGGACTGAGAATAAGATATTTTGGAAATAAAAATGCTAGCTAGTTTTTAAATGAAAGTATCAGTAGAGGCAATGTATCACATTTTTGCACTACATATAGCTAAAATAAAAGCATGATAGCAGTTTACTTAATTCTAAATAGAAATGTTGAGAGAACACTAAGATATAGAGAGATAGAAGATAGATTTAGGACCTCCAATATCTGCATCGTTTCCAAAGGGCAAAAAGCTAATGGAATAGTCAGCAGACCTGTGCTGTAAAGGGCCAGATGGGAAATATTTCATGGCTCCACAGAGTGGGCATGAGGTCTCTGTCACAGACACTCAAGTCTGCCCTTGTAACAGGAGAGTAACAACAAATGACTGTGTGGCTGGGTTACAATAAAACTTTATTTAAAAAATCAGGTGGCAGGCCAGATTTGACCTGAGAAATGTAGTTTGCTGATTCTTGAACTATGAAGTAGAGAGGAAACAAGAACCAGCAGCAACTTGCGCTGTTGTTTTAGTTGCTAAATTGCCTGACTGTTTGCAACCCCCTGGGCTGTAGCTCACCAGGCTCTTCTGTCCATGGGATTCTCCAGGCAAGAACACTGGCGTGGGTGCCACTGCCTTCTCCAGGGGACCTTCCCAACCCAAGGATCAAACCTGTATCTCCTGCACTGGCAGGCAGATTCTTCACCTCTGAGCCACCAGGGAAGCCCCAGCAGCAACTTAGCATCATGCTAAACTCAGGTTTGGATTCAATGGACCCGACTTGAAACTCCAAGTCTGTTGTTTCCTTGCTGCGTGATTTCCAACAGGTTCATTTCTCCAAATTGCAGTTCCATCACTGGTTAAGTGAAAATCTTGGACAGTGGGTAACTAAGAGAAAAGCATGATAACAGATCGTATTACTAAAGCAGGAAAATTAAATGGTACATGAAGAACTTATTGTTTCGGGCACAATAAATAACAATGCTTAAATCTGAATTTTTGTCATCAACAAAGGAACACAATTAATATATAAAGCACTGTTAAAAGTCAGTTAGAGGGCTTGCCTGGTGGCTCAGCGGTAGAGAATCCACCAGCCAGTGTAGAGACACCAGTCCGATCCCTGGTCTGGGGAGGTCCCGCGTGCCACTGAGCGACGAGGCCCTTGCACCACAGGCACCAAGCCTGTGCTCTAGAGCCCGGCAGCCCCACCTACTGACCCACGGGCCGCAGCGATCCACACCCAGTGCCCGAGAGGCCCTGCTCCTCAAACGGAGAGGCCGCTGCAGAGAGAAGCCGGCACACCACCACTGGAGAGGAGCCCCTGGCGCGCCACAGCTAGAGAGGGGCCTGCACAGCGTGAAGGCCGCCCGCAGGCCGGACACGCAAAGAGGCTCACCAGTCACAACAGGATAGGCACTCAGACATTTTAAAGGCGTTAGAATCAAGGAACTGCCAATTCACAAAGGAAGAAATCTATTAAATTCTTAATAGAGTGGAAAAAGGAATCTTAGATGGAATGAAAAATGCATGTGTATAAAATAATGATATCCCTGATTTGATAAGAGAGAGTAAAACTTTTTTCTACTTTCTGTTGTTGAATGTATAAGGAAATAAGCACTTTAATCTACTTGCAATGGTGCTCAAAACTGGTAACAACTGTAATTGAGGGCAAACTGACATTTCAAAAGGTACAGATATGTGTATACTGTTTGAGCCTGCAATTCCACTTCCAGTAATTATCCTAAAGGAAATAACTATGGATGGGGAAGAATTCACCTCAAAGATGTTTCTGACAATTTTCTTCGGAGACATTGCCAACAACAGTGATAAAAAAAAAACCTGTGAATACACAACAATAGAGTTTGGTTCAAATAAGCCATACTTAGCAAAACACTGCAAGGATCTTCTAAGATTTATTTTTTAACCTGTGCCTTCCTGTATTTTCTATAATATTCTTACATAGTGAGTAAGAAAACTAGGTTTTATTCTGAAACATAAATGTCAGAGTTTATGTTAGAATTTTTGGTTGAAAAGGACAAATACAATGCATTCTTTATATAATCAGAAACGGAATTTAATGCTTTGTCTCACTAAAAAAATGGAGGAGTGGGCTTAATAGCTTCCTTATAAAATGTATTTCTAAAAAAAAATACCCTGGGCCATAAATCTAACCTAGGTAATTTTTTTTTAACTTTTTTTACTCCTTTTAGTTTTAATTATTGTTTTACTTTACAATACTGTATTGGTTTGCCATACATTGACATGAATCCACCACAGGTGTACATGAGTTCCTAACCCTGAAATTGAAATAATTTCAAGCATCTTTTCTGATTACAATGGGGTAAGATTAGATGTCAACTACAGGGGAAAAAAAAAAACTATAAAAAACACAGACATACAGAGGCTAAATAACACACTTCTGAATAACCAACAGATCATGGAAGGAATCAAAGAAGAAATCAAAATATGCATAGAACCCTAATGAAAATGAAAACATAACCCAAAACCTATGGGATTCAGGAAAAGCAGTGTTAAGAGGGAGGTTCATAGCAATACAAGTCTACCTCAGAAAACAAGAGAAACATCAAATAAACAACCTAACTTTATAGCTAAAGCAACTAGAAAAAGAACAGAAGAACCCCAAAGTTAGTAGAAGGAAAGAAATCATAAAAATTAGAGCAGAAATAAATGAAAAAGAAATGAAGGAGACTATAGACCCATAAAACTAAAGCTGGTTCTTCGAGAAGCTAAATAAAATAGACAAACAGGTAGCCAGACTCATCAAGAAAAATGGAGAAGAATCAAATCAATAAAATTAGAAATGAAAATAGAGAAATCACAACAGACAACACAGGAAATACAAACGATCACAAGAGATTGCTGTGAGCAATTACATGCCAATAAAATGGACAACTTGGAAGAAATGGACAAATTCTTAGAAAAGTATAATCTTCCAAAACTCAGTTCAGTTCATTTCAGTCACTCAGTCATGTCCAACTCTTTGTGACCCCATGGACTGCAGCACGCCAGGCTTCCCTGTCCATCTGTCCATCACCAACTCCTGGAGCTTGCTCAAACTCATATCCATTGAGTTGGTGGTGCCATCCAATCATCTCATCCGCTGTCATACCCTTGTCCTCCTGTGAAGAAATAGAAAATCTTAATAGACCCATCACAAGCATGGAAATTGAAGCTGTCATCAAAATCTTCCAACAAACAAAAGCCCAGGACCAGATGGCTTCACAGGTGAATTCTACCAAAAATTTAGAGCTAACACTTATCCTACTCAAACTCTTCCAGAAAATTGCAGATGAAGGTAAACTCCCAAACTCATTCTATGAGGCCACCAATACCCTAACACCAAACCACACAAAGATGCCACCAAAAACAAAACAAAACAAAGCAAAAAAACCACAGGCCAACATCACTGATGAACATAGATGCAAAAATCCTTAACAAAATTCTAGCAAACAGGACCAACAACATTTTGAAAAGAACATATATCATGACCAAGCTCTCTTTATTCCAGGGATTCGAGGATTCTTCAATATTCACAAATCAATGTGATACACCATATTAACAGATTGAGAGATAAAAACCCATATGATTATCTCAATAGATGCAGAGAGAGCCTTTGACAAAACTCATCATCCATTTATGATTAAAAAAAATAAAAACTCTCCAGAAAGCAGGTATGGAAGGAACATACCTCAACATAGTAAAAGCCATAGATGCCAAACCCACAGCAAACATCATCCTCAACGGCAAAGCAGTGAAAGTGTTTCCTCTAAAACCAGGAACAAGACAAGGCGCCCACTCCCACCACTGCTATTCAGCATCGTTTTGGAATCCTAGCCGCAGTAATCAGAGAAGAAAAAGAAATAAAGAAATGTAGATTGGAAAAGAAGATTGAAAACTCTCATTGTTTGCAGATGACAAGATCCTCTACACAGAAAACTCTAAAGACGCCACCAGAAAATTACTACAGCTAATCAATAAATACTGTAAACTTTCAGGATATAAAAGTGATACACAGAAATCCCTTGCGTTCCCATACACTAACAATGAGAAAACAGAAACAGAAATTAGGGAAACAATTTCAGTCACCACTGCAACCAAAAAAAAATAAAATGCTTAGGAAAAAGTTTACCTAAAGAAACAAAGGCTTATACATAGAAAACTATCAAACACTTACGAAAGAAATCAAAGAGGACACAAACAGATGGAGAAATATACCATGTATGTGGATTGGAAGAATCAATATACTAAAAATGAATGTACTACCCCCAAAAATCTATAGATTCAATGCAATCCCTATCAAGCTGCCATGAGTATTTTTCACAGAACTAAAACAAATCTTTTCACAATTTGTAAGGAAACACAAAAACCTGGAATAGCCAAAGCAATCTTGAGAAAGAAGAATGGAACTGGAAAAATCAACCTTCCTGACTTTAGACTATGCTACAAAGTTACAGTGATCTAGACAGTGTGGTACTAGCACAGACACAGAAATACAGATCAATGGAACAAAATGGAAAGCCCAGAGATAAATCCATGCACCTATGGACACCTTATCTTTGACAAAGGAGGCAAGAATATACAATGGAGAAAAGATAATCTCTTTAACAAGTGGTGCTGGGAAAACTGGTCAACCACTTGTAAAAGAATGAAACTAGAACACTTTCTAACACCATACCCAAAAATAAACTCAAAATGGATTAAAGATCTAAATGTAAGACCAGAAACTATAAAACTCCTAGAGGAGAACATAGGCAAAACACTCTCTGACATAAATCACAGCAGGATCCTATATGATCCACCTCCCAGAGTAATGGAAATAAAAACAAAAATAAACGAATGGGACCTAATTAAACTTAAAAGGTTTTGTACAATGAAGGAAAATATAAGGTGAAAAGGCAGCTTTCAGAATGGGAGAAAATAATAGCAAAGGAAACAACTGACAAAGAACTAATTTCCAAAATATACAAGTAGCTCATGCAGCTCAATACCAGAAAAATGAACAACCCAGTCAAAGAGTGGAGCAAAGAACTAAATAGACATTTCTCCAAAGAAGATGTACAGATGGCTAACAGACACATGAAAAGACGCTCAAAATCACTCATTATCAGAGAAATGCAAATCAAAACCACAGTGAGGTGTCATCTCACACCAGGCAGAATGGCCACCATCAAAATATCTACAAGCAATAAATGTTCGAGAGGGTGTGGAGAAAAAGGAACCCTCTTACACTGTTTGTGTGAGTGCAAACTAGTACAGCCACTATGGAGAACAATGTGGAGATTCCTTAAAAAACTGGAAATAGAGCTGCCTTATGACCCAGCAATCCCACTGCTGGGCACACACACCGAGGAAACCAGAACTGAAAGAGACACGTGCACCCCAGTGTTCATCGCAGCTCTGGTTATAATACCCAGGACAGGGAAGCAACCTAGATTCCATCAGCAGACGATGGATGAGAAAGCTGCGGTACACACACACAACGGAATATGACCCAGCCATTAAAAACACATTTGAGTCGGTTCTAATGAGGTGGATGAAACTGGAGCCTATTATAGGGAGGTAAATCAGAAAGAGAACGCCAATACAGCGTATTAGTGCAAATATATGGAGTTCAGAAAGACAGTAACAAAAATGCTAAGGTAAGACAGCAAAAGAGACACAGGTGTAAAGAACAGGCTTTCGGACCCCGAGGGAGAAGGCAAGGGTGGGGGGATTTGAGAGAATGGCCCTGAAGCATGCGCATCCCCACATGTGAAGCAGACGACCGGTGCAAGCTCGGTGCATGAAGCAGGGCAGGCCAAGCCAGTGCTCTGGGACAACCCAGGGGCATGGGGTGGGGAGGGCGGTGGGGGGGGGCAGAGTGGGGGGCACATGCACCCCTGGGTGATTCATGTGGAGGAATGGCAAAACCGCTGCAGTGTCGTGAAGGCGTTATTTTCCAGTTAAAATAAATAAACTAATTTTTTAAAGTGGTCTATGTAATACTACCCAGCCATGAAGAGAATGAAGCCATGCTGTCGCAGCAGCACGGATGGGCTGGGGATGGTCACACTAAATGAAGCCGCCAGAAAGACAGGCATCCTGCGACATCACTTACGTGTGGATCCAAAATGTGGCGCAAATGGACTGTCTATGAAGCAAAAAGACTCGCAGACAGAGAGAGCGGACTCTGTGGTTTCCAGCAGGGAGGAGGGTTGGGGAGGAATGCACTGGGAATTCGGGGTTAGCGGATGTAAACCATTACATATATGTACAACTGAACCGCTTTGCTGTACACCCTTATTCAAAGCAGAGACATTACTTTGCCAACTAAGGTCCGTCTAGTCAAGGCTATGGTTTTTCTAGTGGTCATGTATGGATGTGAGAGTTGGACTGTGAAGAAGGCTGAGCGCCAAAGAATTGATGCTTTTGAACTGTGGTGTTGGAGAAGACTCTTGAGAGTCCCTTGGACTGCAAGGAGATCCAACCAGTCCATTCTGAAGGAGATCAGCCCTGGGATTTCTTTGGAAGGAATGATGCTAAAGCTGAAGCTCCAGTACTTTGGCCACCTCATGAGAAGAGTTGACTCATTGGAAAAGACTCTGGTGCTGGGAGGGATTGGGGGCAGGAGGAGAAGGGGACGACAGAGGATGAGACGGCTGGATGGCATCACGGACTCGATGGACGCGAGTCTGAGTGAGCTCCGGGAGCTGGTGGTGGACAGGGCGGCCTGGCGGGCTGCGGTTCACGGGTCGCAGAGTCGGACACGCCTGAGCGCCTGCCCTGCACTGAGAGACTAACACGGCACTCCAAACCCACCGCGTCTCATTAAAAATTTAGAAGTAGAGGCACGCTTGAACTCAGGGCCTGTGGCAAAGCTGCCCAAGCCAGCTTCTCTCCCTCTGTTTCCCCCTCTGTCGGCTTTACTTTCCAGCAGAGTGCAAAGCTCAAGTGAACGGAGTGATCCCAACCGCAAGGCGAACTCATTCAGAGACCTAACTCGCCAACTATCAAGTCGATCCAGTTTAAAATCAGAACCTGCCCCCCACCCTTCCTTCCTGATCCCTGCTTTAACTTTCTCCATGGCACTCATCACCCTGGATATTCTAGATACTCGGGCACTTCTTTCTCGTGTGTCTCCATTCTCTTGGCTATAAGCCCCTGATGATTCCAACATCTTTGTCTTTCACTCCTAAATCCCCAGTACCTAAACCCGCTTTGCGTACAGTAAGTGATCAAGAAACACTTGTCTAACAAACGAGTGAGTGAGAGGCTAAAATTGAGAAAGCAGATAAAAGATAACAGTGTGTCGTGCTCAGTCGCTCCGCTGTGTCCAGCTCTCTGCGACCCCGTGGACTGTAGCCCACGGGCTCCTCTGTCCATGGAGATTCTCCAGGCAAGAATACTGGAGTGGGTTGCCATGCCCTCCTCCAGGGGATCTTCCCAACCCAGGGATCGAACCCAGGTCTCCAACACTGCAGGTTGACTTTTTACCAGCTGAGCCCCCAGGGAAGCCCATGAATACTGGAGTGGGTAGCCTATCCCTTCTCCAGGGGATCTTCCCGACACAGGAATTGAACCAGGGTCTCCCGCATTGCAGGCGGACTCTTTACCAGCTGAGCCCCCAGGGAAGCCCCGAGATAACATCGTGGGACTCACAGTTCTAAGCGGGGCTGCTGGGCGGCTCGGCAGTAGAGAACCCGCTTGCCAATGCATTGGATGTGGGTTCAGTCCCTGGGTCGGGAAGATCCCCTGGAGGAGGAAATGGCAACCCACTCCAGTGTTCTTGCCTGGGGAATCCCAGGGAGGGGGGATCCTGGCAAGCTATACAGTCCATAGTGTCGCAGAGCCGGACAAAACTTAGCAACTAAACAACAATATCCCTAGGTTAGGGGGCTTTCCAACAGTAACGGCTGAGTCCCAAAGCTGCTTTGGCCCAGACTCTACCAACAAGTATTAGCTGTGATAAGGTAAACAGGAGTCAGAGGTGAAGTGAAAAACTAGTATTTCTGCTTTAGAATTCCTGGGGAGACAGAAATTCAGAAACCTGAACTCTGCCACCACCCAATGATGGAACCAAAAGCCAACAGTGGGCCCAGGAATGTGCCCTGCACTATACTCCCCAGTGACCCTTGTGTGAACTACAAAGGAAGTCCACAATCCCTGAAGGCGGACCCTGCTAGCAGGGGCACCCTGAAGATGGCTTCTGAGCCCGTCTGTGTATTCAGCAGAAAGGAAAGGCTGACAGTCTGCTCCTCGAGGTTCAGATCCTGGTGAAAACCAACACTTCACTTGCTTTGCTGAAAATCCCTGCCTGTTCCTGAGAGCCTCAGGAAGGGCAATATTGCCTGAGATGGTGAAAGGCAAGAAAATTAAATAAGTTTATGGAAATTCAAATAGGTTTGCAGTTACTCCTGAGTGCTACTTACTTTAATCAAAGTGTTTACCTTGACAATGGAAGATTAAATGGAACACTAATTAAGGAATTTTCTAATTATTCTTCCTTGTTGGGGATATCAACAGTGAAGGCAGATGGGTTTTTAGCCCTGACAGGATCGATTGTGTTCCAGACAAAGCTGAGTGTTGATTACTTGAGGGAGTCTATCACCGCTTTTCATCTGGCATCTGAAAGTATCCTTGACTTCCTCCCAGGGTTTCCCCTCACCGTTCTTTTTTATATGCAATTTCAAATCTTGTGGAAATCAAACCATTCAAATGATCAGGATAACTCAAGGGACAGGACAGTGTACCTAACTGATTACAGAGCTCCTGAGGACACCCCCTTGTTGAACTTGCTTTAGCAGAGGAGCGCGTTGGAGCTGCACGTTTGACAGGGGAGATTCTCAGGGACGGCTCAGTCGGCCGGTATTCGGCCGTGGGCCACGGGGAAAAATGATTTTAGGGGAATGTGGAAGACAACACGCAGGTGTCGCCACTATTCCAAAGTGTGTGTATCATGTAGGCACACCACACTCACTTAAACCAATACAATTCACCTATGTGTGCTTAGCAGCTAATTTAAAAATAATAATTACAATGAGATAAAGGGGTGGCTGTATCTCGCTCCTGGCGGCCCTGAAGCAAGCAGGATGTGGGGGCACGAATGTGGTTTCCCTCCTCTGGCCTCAGTCCTTTATCCCTCACATTGTGTGACGATGATTCTAGTGTATACAGGTCAGTCATTTGTTCATTGGCTTTGGCCCCTAAACACAATTCACCTGCTTCATCTGGTGTTCAACTCAAGAGCAACTATTCCAACACCGGAGGAGCAGCTGGCAGGCGTGGATATTCTGTGATACATTTTCAAGGGTAATTTTGATTGGACGAGATGTTTGCCTTACCTACTGACTGGAGTGTATCCATTTCCTAGTACACACACACAGACACACACAGAGAGACGTGTGCAGAAACGCACACATATGCACTCACTCATATCTATAAGAGCCCAAATAAGCTGGGCCTTTCCGCACTGGTTTTCATCATGAATCTACTTTCATCCTTTCCAAAAGAGGCACGGGAAACACTGCGCATCCGTAAACACGACTGGGGGCTGACACTTAATCTGTAGATACTGTGGACATGTAAGAAGGAACTGATGCCTGGGAGAAACTATAAGAAAGACTAGAATAAAGAGGTGCCTGTGTATTACTGTTACCTCTTGCCCCACTCACACGCCCAAGCATTTATTACATTCTAGAATACAAAAGTGCCCACAGAAGTTCCTCTGAGGATACATCTATACACTGCTCAAGACCAGGAAGACCAGCCGCAGAGCGAGCGTGCTCCGAAGAGGCCTCTCCTTCGGCTCATTGAAGGGCAGCCAGGAAGTGGCTTGACCGATCCATGACTGTTGCTCAGAGGAAGAATCCTGTTTAGCTTCAGAGCAGAACCACTCATGTTTTTCTACAGAACCATTAAAACAAATGATTCTTCTATGCATGCTGACCTTCCTGACAAAGAAAAGGAACTTCGGGTGGACTTTCAAGAGCATTGGAGCTCAGATGCAAATCTGTGAAGGAAAGAATGTTTTTTATCATGTCTAGACACATAATTACGCTTAATTTGCTGAACGAAAAGGAAGAGCCTCAAGTGAATTATTTTAGATTTTCCTATTTGCCTTTTGAGTGCCCTGGTAAATGGAGATATAATTCTACTCAAAGGTCATTGCTATTTAAACCCAGTCCAAGTCCTTGCCCTCCCCCAGCTGTTAAGTGCACACCTGATTGTTGCTGGAGCTCTGATGGGATGTGCAGGGGGCCCGAAATCCTCTGCTGGCAGGAAGCAGCCCACCCCACCGCCAGAGCCTTTGTAAAGTCTCAAACCAGCCTCTGAACCCTGCTTCTAATGTTCTGAGGAAATGGAGGTGCCTTCTTTCTAGATTTCCTTTCAGAATGGTGTGCTCTTCCTTCTCAAATAAAGTAGTTTGGAGACATTGCCAAATATTTTGTTTCCAGTATTAAGCATTCTCATAAGTTAGCCTTTCAAATAGGGCTTCAAATATCACTTTTGGCCTGCAATTGATATCTGGTTTGCATTCTCACACTTGGGACATTCTTTCCCCCTTGCTGAATAGTTTGCAGGATCTTAGTTCCCTGTCCCGACCAGGGATCAAACTTGGGCCCAACAGTGACAGCACAGGTCACAATCGCAGGAGCGACAGGTCAGTCCCGTACCTGGACTCTCTAACCAGGCTCGGAGCCTCGCATTGCCAGAGTCCTCAGACAGAAACCGCCCTCAGTCAGCAGTGCGTGTGAGCTAACGGAAGCAGATACTCAGTGTCACCATGCAGTTCCCTTTAGGAGGTTCCTGATTTCTTTAGTCAAGAGCTCACCTGCATGGATTTGAAAAGAAGGCAAAAGTCCTTCACCTAAAGCACTTTGTAAAACTTAATGGAATGAGCAAAGCAAAGTGTATTTCTGAGACGCTGCCTCGTGAAACAAGCCTAGTTCTATTCATTATGGTGCTCTTCTTTTAAGTAACTTGAACTGGCTCTAATCTAATCTGAGATAAATCACAGATTCGAAAAGAAGTCTCCCAAAGCTGAACCATGATCAAGCAAGGAGCTGGGCAAATCCTCTCCCCAGAGAGAAGCCAGAGAGATGGCCAAGTAAACACAACAACTTAAGTGTTCTCGGAGTCAACCAACATCACACGGCAATCTGAGAAGCGCTGAATTGTGAAAAACCTCCTCAACTCTTGATAAGAATGGTAGGAGTTTAGACGGGCCTGCTCCCAGCTTGATAGGCGTGCAAATTTTGCCCAGTGAGATAGGTCATGGAGACTGGCAGCTTCTCTGCCCTGATTGAAGGAGCTTCTGTGGCTTGGAGGAGTAGGCTGCGGCCAAGCCAGCAGCCTTGATGTTAGCAGTGACTACACAGCAATGGGTCAGGCGGGGCAGGCCACTGGATACAGCCCCCTGAGGATCCAAGGTCAGGGCAGCGTATTCTAGGCTGAGGATGCAATTACAGACAATGGTGTCTGGAGGGGCCAGGCCAGCCACACACTGAGGCGGCAACATTTGCACAGACCTGAAAGGACCCTGTAGAAACTGAACTCTAGGGCAGGAGTGAAAACCTTCTGAACCTTGAATGTGCTTCTCCTAGAAACAAATCCATGTGTAGAGACGGAAGCCTTACTGACTCAAGCCGAAGGGAGCATAAACTCTGTGCAATTGCTGGCTGATATAAATTCATGCAGACACAAGGGCGACCCCCTAGGAAGTTAGAGTTAAAAGCAAAATTAAGAAGCTTTAAAAGTCAGCAAGGTGCTTTGAGCTGTGGTGTTGGAGAAGACTCTTGAGAGTCCCTTGGATTGCAAGGAGATCAAACCAGTCAATCATGAAGGAAATCAGTCTTGAATATTCATTGGAAGGACTGATGCTGAAGCTAAAACTCTAATACTTTGTCCACCTGATGTGAAGAACGGACTCCTTGGAAAAGACCCTCATGCCAGGAAAGATTGAAGGTGGGAGGAGAAGGGGACAACAGAGGATGAGATGGTTGGATGGCATCACTAACGCCATGAGTTTGGGCAAGCTCTGGGAGTTGGTGATGGACAGGGAGGCCTGGCGTGCTGCAGTCCATGGGGTTGCAAAGGGTCAGACACGACTGAGCAACTGAACTGAAAGTCATCAGCAGACACACATCATAGAGACAATTAGCAGATTCACCTGGGTAAGTCACGGACAGGATAAGAAAGAGGAAAGAAGGAAGGGAGGAAGGACCGGCCAGAACCACAACCTCAGGGGCAAAAGCACTTGAATCCAGAATTTTTCCAACGTATTTTCTAAAGTCTCCATCATGAAGGACCTGGCAAGGGAATTCTCCCTTGGAGTCGCCAGGGGAGAGCTCCGTCCAGCTGACATCTGGCATCAGCCTAGGTGGTCCTGCCGCTGGCCCAGCGCAGCCCACCTGGGCTTCTGAGGGAAGAAACTGGTGACAAGTGGGGGCTGCTTCAAATGGCTCACTTCGTTATGCATGGAAAGTAGCAGAGATGGTCCAACCATGCCCAGCATACACGGCCGGGGGCACCTAGGAGCAGCAGAGGGCGCGTCAAGTAAGGTGGGGGGGGGGGGGGGCGGCCCAGGCCAGGGCCGATGCTGGAGGAGCGGGCTAAAAGGCTCGGCGGTGGTGGTGACGGGCACATTCTGTGAGCCTGGAAAACCCACTCGATAATTCTGTTCCGTGGGAGCTGAGAAAGACAAGCGCTTTGCCAGGCGCTGGGGGATGTGTTGCTGGGAAAAACACCCTCAGGACAAAGTTCAGGGTCCATTCTCTGTGAGTGTCAGTCGCTCAGTCTTGTCCCGCTCTTTGCGACCCTATGGACTGCAGCCCGCCAGGCTCCTCTGTCCAGGGGACTTCCCGGGCAAGAACACTGGACTGATTCAGTCCACTTCCTCCTCCACGGGGTCTTCCCCACCCAGGAATGAAGCGCAGGTCTCCCGCGCTGCAGGCAGATTCTTTACCCTCTGAGCCCCCAGGGAAGCCCATTCTCTGTAGACCACGGCTAACGGTGAGAGATGCCATTATTTAGCACAGTCAGTAAAGACAGGAATAGTGGGACCCTAAAACTAGAGAGGCCAGGTGAACAGGAGCACGGAAATGAGTGGCAGGCCAGCGAGGCAGCCAGAGGGCCGGACCCAGAGAGTGAGGGGGATCATTTATAGAGCTTGGCCCTGCATCCACACTGACGGGAAGTCCTTCTCAGGCGGCTCAGTGGCAAAGAACCCAGCTTCCAAAGCAGGAGATGCAGGCTCGATCCCTGGGTTGGGAGGATCCCCCAGAGGAGGAAACGGCAACCCACTCCAGCATTCCTGCCTTGAAAATTCCATGGACAGAGGAGCCTGGAGGGCTGAAGTCCATAGAGTCACAAGGAGCTGGACACGGCCAAGTGACTAAGCACACCTCCCCAAGTGTGCCGCTGTGTGTACAATCAACAGATGTACAGAGCCCCAGGAGCTGAGAGAAGGTGCCTCAGTAAAACCTTACAGTCCGTTCCCCAGCTTCGGCAGGAAAGCCAGCGCTCAGAGGAGGGATCCTCTGGCTGAAGAAGAGGCTGGGTGCCTGGGAGGAAGAACCCGGCCAGAGGCACCACGTGGTAGCGATTCCTCTTCCGCCCACAGGACCCGCAGCTGGCTGCCTCGGTAGAGACACTGGGGAGAGAGAGAAGAAACCCAGATATTTAGAGGCTGTTTGAAATGCCTCAACTGAAAGAATTTGCCTTGCCCAGCTGCCCTGGGGGCTCAGCTGGTTAAGAATCCGCCTGCATTGTGGGAGACCTGGGTTCGATCCCTGGGTTGGGAAGATCCCCTGGAGAAGGGAAAGGCCGCCCACTCCAGTGTTCTGGCCTGGAGAATCCCATGGACTCTACAGTCCGTGGGGTGGCAAAGAGTCGGACACAACTGAGCCACTTTCACTTTCAAGGTGACAACTCCTTCCCAGGCAGCCCACATGCAATGAATTGTCAAGAGAGAAATAGAAAAGCCCCAGTTCAGCTGCAGAGGCCCCATGGGGTTGGCCTAGACCTTCACAGTGGCTCATCACAACTCATCTCTTCTTCTCAGTTACCCTCTTCCTTCCCAGGAGGACACTGTGATAAGTTTCTTTTTATCTCCATCACAGAATCTGTCTGCCCAGAGGCTAACCAAAGATAACAGCAAGCACTCTGTGCTTATCAGTGATTATATTTCAGCTACTGAGTGGCTTTATGTTGTTTTCTTAGTCATTTATTAAACAAAAATTCATCAGAAACGTATTACTTAAAAGTCAATCCTAAAGAAAATTAACCCAGAATATTCATTGGAAGGACTGATGCTGAAGCTCCAAAATTTTGGCCATCTGATGTGAAGAGCTGACTCATGGAAAAGACCCTGATATTGGGAAAGATTGAAGGCAAAAGGAGAAGGGGGCGATAGAGGATGAGATGGTTAGACAGCATCACCAACTCAGTGAGCTTGAATTTGAGCAAACTCCAGGAGACAGTGGAGGACAGAGGAGCCTGGCATGCAGTTCTCCATGAGATGGCAAAGAGTCGGACAAGACTTAGCAACTGAACAATACTTTTTAAGTCTTTCTTTGGATAAACAGAATCATAGCACAGATCATCTTTTAAAATTCAGAAATGAAAGGCTAGCCATCCATTGTGCATCTCGTTAATGCCTTAAGTGAAAAATTAATGCCAAAATATCCATGGTCTTTATTGCCACTATAAAGAAGGCCATGCAGACCCTGAAGTGGTTTTCCTTGGTGATTAAGCGAATATTTGCATCCATCTAATCATTCCTGCTGCACATCATGATACCTAAGGCCTTTTTCTTTTACAGTTCTAGTGAAAAAGCAGTATAAAAAATATGAATGTCATTTACTTTTTCATGTTAAATGAGCCAGTGATTAGAAAAAAAAAATAGAACTAGTTAATATTCTGCTCCTCCAAGATTTAGAGTGTGGGACTGTTTATGAAAATATGCCTTTGACAAGAATAAGGGTAAATGAGTCTATTGGATTTTATGAAAGCCCAGATTCTTTTTTTCCACCACCTTTATTGAGGTATGATTGACAAGAACAAAATTGTATCTATCTAGGTTTTAGACCACTAAACAAAAGCTTTTCATGTTCCTTTCCCTGGGGCATGTCAGGTGGGTTCTGCATTTGTAAATGAAAAGTGACAATATTTCTGACTCTGGAGATACAGGAAATGAAACATCAATGACATCATACTGTCAATAAAAGTTTCAATGGAAACTTTTAATGTATTTTGAATAAATTAGTTGTCTAGATTTGAATTTGGCACCATTCCCCTCAATAATGTGGATATATAACAATCCAATAAAGATAGTCAAAATGCGTCTTTGCATTGCAGGCAGATTCTTTATAGTCCTAGCCAGCCACCGGGGAAGCCCCTCCTTTGGTGCCTACTAAGTTACAAACTCAAACAGCCACAGGTCCTGGAACACACACACACACACACACGCACACACATTAGATTGTCTTTAAAGATTGGGGATGGTGGGGTTCGTGGCTAACAGTTACCTCTTCAAAGCATTTGAATTCCATATTTGTACCAAATCACACTTACAGACAACACAGTTGTTGTCAGAAGGTGAGGGCCGTCATGCACTACCTCTGATTCATATCACACGCAGGGCTTTCATTTTAAAAGGGCAATTTTAGTCTCACTTAGTCGGAAGAGTGTGGAAGAGACTTTGAAGTTGTTTATGGATGCTTCAAACTGTGACAAACCACGTCCAGGACTGGCAAACGTGCTGTTACTGCAGGGTTCCCAGGTATGCTGCGAGGACCCTGAGGTTTTATATTTCAGAACTGATTTTGATTCTTATGGTAATTGCCACTTTCTGTTTCACTGATTTATTTCTTTAAAACACAGACAGTTTATTTAACTTCCCTACACCTTATCACGGTATGTCTCTTAGCCCAGACAGAGAGAGTAACACAGATTTGAGAATATTATTGCAGTCGTGGAACACGTCCTTAGTGAGACAGAGAACTCATACAAATTCCTGCAGTCAGGATGGCCAGTGACCTCGGCTCCAGAAGACCCTTATTCAAGGCGACCTGATGCCCATTATGCTCTTCACTGCGTTGTCTTCCTCAGATTTCCTCCAGTACTTCAGCTGCATCAGTTACAACGATATCCGGGTCTGGAGCAACATGGATACCAAGAGGAAAATGATGAGAATGGGGACATGTAACTATGTGGAAGCAAAAGCCAAGAGATGCTGTGTTAGCTAAACTTCACAGGCTACACCAGGCAGGTTGCTTTCAGAGTATTTGACCTGGGACTTCTCCGGTGGTCCAGCCATTAGGAAAGCGCCTTCTACTGCAGGGGATGTGGTTCGACCCCTGGCTGGGGAAGGAAGATCCCACACGACACAGGGCAGCCACACCTGTCTGTTCCAACCAGAGAGAGAAGGCCGCGCAGCACAGCTGGAGCAGCCTGAACACTGACCGGAGATCTGGCCGAGTAAGAAGGGGAGCTAATTAAGCACCCAACTCGTTTCCAAAACAGAAGTAGGTGACGTCACGACTCCATTTTCCAGGAACAGAAAATTGAGGCGCAGAAAGACTAAGCGTTTGTCCAGCCTCACAGCACTGTCCAGAAGGGCAGCCACGGCTCCGCCCAGGCAGGCTGAGTGCACGGCCCGTGCTCCTAACACGCGAGCTGTGCAGACACTCAGGCGAGTCACCAAGCCTTCCACAGTCCATTGGAAGGGATGCAGAAGATAGATACGGAGCCTAGAAAGTCTAAGTGATTTGAGGACAGCCAGAGAGCAGACTATTTCTTAACCTATTTTTTTTGCCACCTCTCTATACCTTTCTCTATATATCCCAGTGTTATAGCATTTAAAACTAGCAAAATCATTGCTGAAAGCCTCATCGCATGCATAATATGTCATCGTCCTGACTCGCTTTAACTCAACACTAACAGCGACTTCAATGAAGCCAAGTTTTTATTAAACACACTTGCTCCGAACCAGGCTCCGCACTAAATCCTGTCTACACTTCACTGTGTTTAACCCCACCTTCATGCCTCTCAGTCTTCTCGTTTCCCCTCTTCCTGTGAGTGAGTGTTCCTCCCAGTCTCATTTCCTGTGTGTGATTCAACAACAGTTCAGCTGAGATTCACCAGGTCTCTTCCAGCCCTGTCCCTTCCCGAGTCTAGATCCCGGCTCCGCCCTCTTCACCGTGACCCAGCTTCGCATTTGCGACCATCTGCTCCTCAGGTTCATCTCAATGTCAAACCGGCAGAAAGAACACTTGTTTTTATCCAAATGGAAGCTGTTTTCTTCTGCAGGCGGCTCCTCACGGTGACTTCCACACGACCGTGGGTGCCACCTCTACCCCTGCCGCCTGCCGCCTGGGGTGACCTGCGGCACACCCCTCCCAGTCCCGCCTCACAGACTGCTTCTCCTGCCCCCGGCTTGCAGCTCTTTTAATCACTTTCTATCAACTCTTCCTCTTTGCCCCACTTGTTACACACTCCTGTAGACTCTAACAATTCCACCCAAATGTTTCCTCTCAACCTTTTAATCTTATTGCCAAACCAGCTTTCAAACAGTTCAGCCTGAGACAAGCTGGTGCCGGTGGCCCAGATGCAGCAACGCCACGCCTCCGCACTGCTCCTCCTCCACGACCACCTGCTGGTGCTCCCGCCGGTCCAACAGCCTTCAGGGTCAAAGGACAAAGGACACGGGAGCGTGATGACCCCGCACAGACTGGTCTCCCAAGGCAGCAAACTGGGTGACGGAAGTGGAGCAGGGTTCTAGCACAATCACCTCGATTCTTCACTTCATAAATTAACTTAATTGGACATTAAAAATATTTGTGAAATACCCCTTCAAGTTGCACATACAACTTCCTGACATTGTGAGGAGGTTGAGATATTTTAAAGGTTGTAAGGTCTGGCTGGTTGCTTTACAATTTATTTATAAGTATACTTTTGTACTCTGCTCATCACAGTGATAAAGGAAAAGCCTTTTTTTTCTTTCTCCAAATGTGTACTCTTATGATATTTCTTATGAGACGACTTTTCAATAAACTGGTGGTGATGATGTAGATTTTATAAATGAAAATCTTCTGGTGCAGGGGCAGGGAAGGAGTTCAGTGAAAAATGATCTACTTTGTTCCTAAATTTCATATGTGTCTTCCCAAAGATTATTTGAAAAGCAAGAAGTCTTTTCCATTTTAACTTGCTATCTACCTTGAACCTTCATTGTGGCTATCTATTTTCAGAGACCTCAATATGCACTAAGTCAAAAAAAGAGCAAAGTGACACCTAAAGTATTAATACAAGGAATTCACTTCACTGTGCTGAGCAGATTCACTGAGATTCTAATATTCTGCCTCTCGTGTGCATAGCCCTCAGCTCAGATATTACACTTTCAAAAGAAGAATTCATCAAGATCAAAAAATGGAAAACACAAACCAAATGGTGTTAAATGTATAAATATTATATACAATAAATGTATATGCAATGGTATAAAGAATTCACAAAAATTCAAAGAACTATTTCTCTATGAAGAGTATGTGATGTGATTAAAATGTCACAATGAAGAAATCATTTAATGCTTTATACGTTACAATTATGGTGAGGAATGATCATCTCCCTAGCCTTCAGTTCAAGTTTGGTTTTAGTGGCTGTCTCAGGACATTATTTGTCCTGTTATATACTCTTTTGAATGGCACTGATGTCAACTGTTCTTCATCATTGCCGCTAGTCACTGATGTGATCTTGTAAATAAGAAAGCAATAAACGCCTTTCAGTCCAAATATATAATTAGTGCTAGTTGTGAAGTATAGGTTATGACAAGATTCATAGTTCATGTTCAGATTTCCAGGTTAATAAACTCTACATGACAAAAAAAGAAAGAAAAAAACTCCCACATTCTCTCACTTAAATGATATTCAGAGGCTCTTATTTATCAAAGATTGAGTTACAGTAGGACAATTCTTATGTTTCATTTTTTTATTTCTCTGTATAGAAGAACTCTGCTGTTGTTCAGCCACTAAGTCGTGTCTGACTCTCTGTGACCCCATGAACTGCAGCACCATCAGGCTCCTCTGTCCTTCACTATCTCCCAGAGTTTGCTCAGGTTCATGACCATTGATTGAGTCGGTGATGCCATCCAACCATCTCATCCCCTACTGCCCCCTTCTCCTCCTGCCCTCAGTCTTTCCCAGCATCAAGGTCTTTTCCAATGAGTCAGCTCTTCCCATCAGGTGGCCAAAGTACTGGAGCTTCAGCTTCAGCATCAGTCCTTCCAGTGAATATTCAGGGTAGATTTCCTTTAGGGTGGATTGGTTTGATCTCCTAGCTGTCCAAGGGACTCTCAAGAGTCTTCTCCAATGCCACAGTTCAAAAGCATCAATTCTTTGGTGCTCAGCCTTCTTTATGGTCCAATTTACATTCACACATGACTACTGGAGAAGAACTCTAAATTCTTTCAAACACCGTGTAGGCAAAGGGCACCACGTGTTGAAGTGACCGCCCTTGACCTTGAAATGCTCACTTCCTGTAGTAGACAGCTGGCCGGCCCTCAGAGTGACATGGTTTCCTTACATAGCAGAGAGTTGTGCTAGAAGGGCTGATGAGAGTAAACATATCTGTAGTCCCCAAGGCCTCTTGCATCTAAGAGGCGCCGTACAACTACTTCTCACTGACGGAATGTGAGAAGGGATATAGGTCACTGCTAGGCCAAAGCAGTTAAGAAGACATGCTTTATCCAAGACTCTACAGGAAGGCAATGTCTCAAGAGGGAAGAAGTCTGGGACCCAGCATGACTGAAGGAAACCATCCACCAACCAGGTGTGTCTGCAATGAACGATGAGACAGCTGACCCGAATTTTCCTTTTGTATTATGCCTCTGAGATGGTAATATAAGTGAGTACCGTGATATAGAAATATACTATGTATTATGTACAAAATAGAGCAACGTATAAACTTATGAAGGGGCTTCCCAGGTGGCTCAAGTGGTAAAGAATCCACCTGCCGATGCAGGAGACACAGGAGATGCAGCTTCCATCCCTGGGTCGGGAAGATGCCCTGGGGGGAAATGGCAGCCCACTCCAGTATTCTTGCCTGGGAAATCCCAGGGACAGAGGAGCCTGGCGGGCTACAGTCCACGGGGTCGAAAGAGTCAGATACGGCTGAGTGACTGAGCACACACTCATGCAAGCTGACAAAATATGGAATAAAATACAAAGAGAACTGAAAATAGGAAACGCTATGCATTTGTCAAAGGTGTGTATATGTGTGCATATATATTTTATAGATATAAGGAAATACATTTTATATTAATTCATGTAGTATATACACATATATACACACATTTGGCAGATATATATGTTTTGTATTTTTAAATATTTCTGTATTTGTATTATGCAAATATAATTGCATTTACATATTTTATATATTTATATTTTGTTGACGTAATCTTGTATTATAACATGCTATAGAATAAAAATAGAATAATCATGTGATACATTTCACTTTTCCTTCATTAGGATAAAACGTTCTGAAAGGCAAAAAAAATGAAAAGTGTATTGCTGCCTCTCCTTCTGTTTTAGTTAATACACATCAGTGCAAAACTGAGGACAGGAGATGACGGAAAGTTGCCCAGCACCCCTTCCCTTAGAGAACCGTCTCTGCTGGTTCCTAACTGCAGCTGAAACGCGAAGAGCTTGTAAGCAAGAGAGCCGATCAATTTAGTACTTAAGTATCGGTATTAATTACTCGAGTGGAGAAAGGTGTGATTGTACGAATTGCTCAGTGAGATTACAAAGGAGTTTGCGTTTGCAAACACACGTCTATGCGATTTGCCTGGTAAGCACCACTTACAGAGCTTAAGAAGTGTAGCCCCCAAATTAGACAAGCGAACCATCCCTCAGCTCCTGCCCTTGCTTCAGTGGGTTCTCTGCTGTGCGCTGTTCTCCGCCGGCAGCACCATTACTTCTGCTCCCAAATTAGCTCAGTGAGCCCACACTGCAGTGTGCCTTCCCTCTTTATGACCCGTCTGTTACTTACTTGATGTTTTCCCCTGAAGAAGTGCTCTTGGAATTTACATACAGTCTCTCTGCCCCCGGCGATTGCCCCGTGTGTCTGCCCCCTTAGGGTAATAACTCCTGAAGAGACTTGTTTCTGTTCCCCTCTCCAATTCATCCCTGGCTGGGCTCTTTCCAACTTGCCTCCATCGGACTTTGTCTCTGCCATTCTGCACACAATTGCCTCCTTACTTGGTCATCCATAAGCTCCGCACTTCTGAATCCGAGGGCTTCCCTGAAAGCTCAGTTGGTAAAGAATCCGCCTGCAGTGCAGGAGACGCCGGTTCGATTCCTGGGCGGGGAAAATCCGCTGTGTCGTCCGTGGGGCCGCAGAGAGTCGGACACGACGGGGCTCCTCCCACTGCCGCTTTCTGAATCAGAAGGTCCCGGCGCTCCCGTCCGTGACCCCAGCAGCGTCTGACACAGCTGCAGGCCCTTCCTCTTGGTCCACTCTCTTCTCCTGGTTCCAAAACCCCACACCCCCGTCCCACTGCTCCCTCCTTCTCAGCCTCCTTTGCCAACTTCTCCTCTTTTCCATACCTCCCTCACGCCCAAGTGTCTCCGATCTCATCCCACAGTCCTTTTCTCTGTGTGTCCTCTTTCCTTTGGTAATCTCACTCCTTTTTACTGCCTTCAATGTGTTTATTTGCAATTATTTCTGAATTTATAGCTCCTACAACCTAGGGACTACAACCGCACACTTGGTATCTTGAGACATGTAAACTGGTCACAATATCTCCTTATGAATTGTAACTATTCCGTCTCAGATTAGCCCAATTGTATGTGAATGTCCTGTAGCAGGAGCCTCGACGGTTCTTACTCACTTTCTCAGCCTCAGCAGTTGGAGCCATGTCTGCAACATGGCTAATGCTCAGCAAACATTCACCGCGTAAACTGCATACAGGAAAGAAGCAAGGCTGGCTGCCGCCGGGCCCGTTCATTCCGTTCTATCATTCATTTATCTGTGACTGAGCCGGGTCTCCCTCGCTGCCCGTGGGCTTTCTCTAGCTGCAGCGAAATGAGGCTACTCTTCGCCCTTGAGTGTGGGCTTCTCGCTGTGGTGGTTTCTCTTGCTGGAGGGCACCGGCTCTAGGCGTGCGGGCGTTGGTGGTTGGGGTGCATGGGCTCAGCTGCCCCACGGCATGTGGGATCCTCCTGGACCAGGGATGGAAACCATGTCCCCTGCATCCACAGGCAGAGTCTTAACCACTGGGCCACCAGGGAGGTCCACTCATTCTTCCACAAAATCAAACTTAATTGACCATTCTCCTTGTGCAATTCGCAGAAAAGTTGGCACAGATTATCTCAATATTCCATTTGCTTTGCAATAGTTTATGTGAGAGGTTCCTGGTATATCCAGTTATTTAATAATGATGTAATCTGCTTATCAAATGTTGAGAAAACCAAAAGGTAGACATCTTAGTATTGTTCTTAAAAACCATGAGGCGTGTAAGAAATGCAGACTAAACCGGCCCCTGCAACTCCAGTTCGCTGATTCTTAAACTGGTGGTGGCGGCTTAGTTGCCAAGTTATGTCTGATTCTTTGGAACCCCATGGACTGTAGCCCACCAAGCCCCTCTGACCATGGGATTTCCCAGACAAGAAGACTGGAGTGGGTTGTCGTTTCCTTCTCCCGGGGGGTCGTCCCCACCCAGGGATTAATCCTGGGTCTCCTGCCTTGCGGGTGGTCTCTTGCATTGCAGGCAGGTTCTTTACCAGCTGAGCCACCAGGGAAGCCCCCGTTCTTAAACTGTCTGTGGGGAAATTCCTAACCCATCTGGGGAGAACTTCTGTAAAGTATGCTAAAAAAGACTTACCTTACCAGAAAAGTAAAAATTCAAAACGGCACAAATCATACGAAATCCGTTTGTTTCACGCGAGGTTCAGTGCGGCTGTCAAACGGTTAGACATTTCTACACGGTGGCTCTCAGTGTCTGCGTTTGCGACGTCATGAGCGGTAAGGAAGTGTCCAGAGCTGGCTCTGCGGGCCCTGGAGCGCCGCCTGGCGCATCTCTAGGCACCCCCGTCCCGATCGCTTTCCATTTGCGCCTTCGACGGGAGGCTGCAAACTTCCACAGACAGCTGCTCTGTGGCCACTGTTTCCGCCTGGTCCTCACTAAAGAAGCTGCACGGTATATACCTTAATCCGCTAAGGTAGTGTGGTCACTGAGAATACAGGGTAAGATCTCACAAAAGCTTTACAAGCATTTGTCTCCGGGGCTAGGAAGGCATGTCATCCTGCTCCCCTTGCCCCGCCTGGAAAACCTTCCCGCGCGCAGAGACCCGCTGACCTGGGGGACGGGGAAGCCGGGCTCGTGCCCTTTCCTCAGTCACCCTCTTTGTCAAGATGCTCAGCAAGCAGGCAGCAGAAACGGCGGTTTCCCTGTCGGATCCGCGGCCGCCGGGAGCTAGCACGTCTCAGCACAAACGATCGTGTCCAATGGTCGTCCAGGAAACGGTTCCGCAATCTGTGTTTCATCAAATTCATTGAGTTTGCACAGCATTACAAGCAGCTCATTACTGTCATTTTCCCCACAGACGACTCTATTCCTCAGTACCACTTCCTCATGGAACAACTCCTGGCAATGGCCAGCGCCAACAGCCCGCCTCCAAGGTGCCAGAAGCAATAACTTCTGATGCAGAGTGTGAACACTGTATTCTGTTTAATCTTTCCTCTGTGTGTTATCATTCACCATAACCACCCTTCTGGATTACAGAAAATCAGATGGCAGGGAGGGTTGGTTCCGTATTGTTTTCTCCAATGAGATTCCGTGGTTCACGGCTGACAGCCAGCCAGTCCCTGGGCTCAAGGCAAACCATCAGCTGCTGTTCCAACGCCCGAGCACTGCTCAGAACCTCACTGCGCTGGATGGCGTGCAATGGGAAACTAGCTCAGTCTCTGTTGCTGCGTCTCCCTATGTTGGGCCTTCAAGGTTTTCAACACGGAACTCCATCTACAGCACAGCTTATACAACATACAATTTCAATTCTCTCCATCACAAGGAGGGGTTGGTTTTCTACTCCTGAAGTCCCACGCAGAGGGAAGTGCGGGATTCCCGGCACATGCTGAGCAAAACACCCTGATGATTTCACTGTGAAATCTTGGGCAAATGAGCTGTGGCTGATGACACACAGAAAAAACCACTCAGGTCATCAAAGGGGAAAAACACCAACAAACCCATCAGAACCAGTGTGTAGCATCTTAAAAGCAAAAGGTAGTTGCCTGACCTAGGGTTCTTATTTTTCAACTTTAGGGCTGATGTCAGGTAAAACTTCAGTTCTGGGAAAATTTGATTCAGTGGGTGTCCCTGACTCTGAAAAGTGACTCTGCATTCATCATGTAATATTCTGGCAATAAATATGTATAAAATGCCCATTAGGCTTTGCACTCTAGTATTTCAAGATGCCTAATGGAATATTTGCCTAAAGTGAGTTCAATGGGACATTAGGTTCATGGGTGTTGTGAAAAGAATTATTCTATGGTCAATCGAGTTTGAAAAAGAAAACTGCATTAAACAAAGATAACCGTGCCTATTTGTAGAATGGTTTCTCAGAGTCAACAACAGCCTAATGTGCATTAAGAATTTCTAAGCAGGGAAATTAGAGGGTCACATTAGCAATAGTGTCTTACTTAACTGGATGCCTCTGGTCTTTTAAATTTTTTTCCAACTCTTTGCAACCCCATGGTCTGTACCCTGCCCGGCTCCTTTATCCATAGGATTCTCCAGGCAAGAATACTGAAGTGGGTTGCCATTGCCTTCTCTAGGGGATCTTCCAACCCAGGGATTGAACCTGCATTTCCTGGGCCTCCTGCTTTGGCAGGCAGATTCTTTACCACCAAGCCACCTGGGAAGGCCCTTAGAATATCTTATAGCCCTGATAATTCTCAGAATATGTTTTGATAACCATGTCTTTATACTCTTAAGGATCATAAATATTTGTGACACCCCTCCCCCAACATTTTCCACTATTCTTGAGGTTAGCTGGGGCATTAAGACCACAGCTTTGTTCTGTGGTCGTCAATACACCAAGGCACCACAGAACGGACGCGAATCCTATAGGCTCTATCTTTCCCCCCACCTAGTGAGCACAAATGAAGAGATGTTGGGATCAAAAGACAGAAGGGTCTGAATCTCTGAGTCAGCATTTCAAGACAGTGGCCGAGAAGAGATACAGACTAGAATGGAATTTGCTTGGGTAGGAAATACATTCTTATGGTTAAACCGCGGAGGTTCTGAAACATGTTACTGCAGCAGAGCTGATCTTGGCTACCCTGTCTGTAGTGAAGCTATTGTAGATGACATTTTTACCCTTTGGTGTGGGATTATATCCATACAGAATGGATTCTCTTCTTGACCAAAATTACATGTGAAGATTTTACCAGCCCCACATTACTTGACAAATATTTGGAAGAAAAGAAAAAAAAAATCTGAAAAGGTGGGCACAGAGTCAGTGTTTCTTACTAAAAGTAAGACTTACTAAAAGTCATGTTTCTTACTAAAAGATTTCTAGCAGGTGCTGCCTGTGAGAAAGAATGTGCTATGAACGCCCCTATGTCTGAGAGAAGTGTCTGTGCCATGGGTGGGTTTTGTTTTTTTTTTTTTTCACTTAATTTATGAGTCTAGGTAAAAACATAAATCCCCTTCACCTTCAAGGAAAGCCTTTGGTCCTAAAGCAATCATCTGAAGAAAAGAGTCATTTTATCAGAAACTTAAGCATCTTCATTACAACATCAACAACATTTATTATGCCCACTGGTTGGCAGGATACTATGCTGAGTGCAGTAGGAATTTACATAATTTGGCCCCTGGGGTTTTTCTAGTCAAAAGCAGCAGCAGTTAACACCCACACCCCTCCACCCCTGCTGAGCACGCATGATGAATGGCATGCTCATGAATGATGCATTTGCATGTTCAAAGCCACAGTTATGCACCATTTCCACCAAAATGTTGGTCATCCTTCTCTCTTCCAGGCAAGACACAGAGTATAATGCAAATGAGAGGAACAGTCAAAGAGTAGCCTTGAATGTGTCCGATTTATGTAAAGGAAATACTTTGTGAACTCCAGTATTTTAATTCCACAAGTGGAAAGTTAATTAGATTTGCAAAAAAAAAGAGTGACCATTATATGATGCTGCTGCTGATGATACGTAATATTTATGGAATGTTTTCTACATACAAAATCAGTACCCCAAATATAAGCAAATGCAAGACATAGAGTTGTATAGCTGTTTTTATATCAATTTACCTAATCCTCAGTTCTCACCACAAACATCTGAAAGAGCATTATTATTTTCCCCCATTTTGCAGAAAAGGAACCTTAGGGAGAAAGAAGGAAGTGATTTGTGCAAGGTTATGCAGCTGGGAATTCACAGAATTGACGTTATGTCATCTGCCAAGTGACTTCAAAGCTCACAACACTATATTATAAAACAATGTGATAAAATAGTGTTTCAGGATATTTATAGTTGAGAACAGTTGAGCATCTATAGACTGCTCTTGGTTGCTAGATATTGGGAATCTAAATTTCCCTTTTTCTGGAGGGGCTGGGCAGATTTACTGCAGAGTCCCTTGAAACCACGAGAAGTTATAGACCTTTTAAGAAGCACACACTGTGTCACTGAGGGAGCAGCAGAAAGGAGGCCGCACGGGGGTCATCCTCCCACTGGGTGTGTCAGAGAGCAGCTCTGGCGCCAGAGCTCTGAGATTCAACACGAGACCCTGCACAAGGGCCTCTTCTCAACAATCTGCAGTGACCGACATGGGAAAAGAAGCTAAAAAGGGGTGGGGATATATATATATCAGTTCAGTTCAGTCACACAGTTGTGTCTGACTCTTTGCGATCCCATGGACCACAGCACGCCAAGCCTCCCTGTCCATCACCAACTCCTGGAGTCCACCCAAACTCATGTCCATTGAGTCGGCGATGCCATCCAGCCATCTCATCCTCTGTCGTCCCCTTCTCCTCCTGCCCTCAACCTTTCCCAGCATCAGGGTCTTTTCCAATGAGTCAACTCTTCACATCAGGTGGTCAAGCTATTGGAGCTTCAGCTTCAGCCTCAGACCTTCCAATGAATATTGAGGCTGATTTCCTTTATGATGGACTGGTTGGATCTCCTTGCAGTCCAAGGGACTCTCAAGAGTCTTCTCCAACACCGCAGTTCAAAAGCATCAATTCTTTGGTGCTCAGCTTTTATATATACACATATATGTACATATAATTGATTCACTTTGCTGTATAGCAGACGCTAATAAACTAACCCCAACAAACATTAAAAACAAAAAACCAACACACAAAACCTTGGCTCGGCACTGACTCTGCAGCCCCTGTGACGTCACTTCCGCATTCACCCAGTTACTGACGGAGGACCCGTCCGCGTCCGGCACCGCCGCGGCCTTGCAGAGACGGCAGCAGGCAGGCCAGGTCCCTGCCCTCGGCACTTGCATCTCGGCGGGGGAGGCGGGTACCACACCAGGACACAAGGCCATTAAAGCGCTGGTCTCAGAGCCCAGAGAATCACCCGAAGAAAACAGCTGAGTGTGAGGCGCGGTGTGTAGAGAGGGTCCAGACTACCACGGGATAGAAGCGGAGTGTGCTGGGCATAATGTTAATGGAACGTACAGAATGCACTGTTCTCTCTGTACTTTTTTATGACATGAAATTGAAAATGCACATAAATAAAACATGGGTGTTTTCAGAACAACTTTTGCGAGTAATTCTCTTCTTGTGTTGATTTTACTTTCAAACTAGTCTGTAATAAAACAATAAATTTAAAATGTTTTCCCTTCAAAAACAATATAAAACTTCAATAATATTTTAATAAAGAAAAATTAGGAAAAAATACAAAAATGAACAGTCATGCATTGGTGACATGGATTCTTCAGTTGTCATAAAAAATGAGAACAATAAAGACAATACAGCAATGTAAGAATGTCTGTGATACAGCATGAATATACAGAATATAAGAGTACTTTTGATAGCTATTATCATAACTGTATAACATTTTACATGCATGAAACAAAGAGAGGAACATTGCTCAGGCAATGAAGTCAGGTGAATAGTAGGGAAATTGGATTGTAGATGATATTGTCTTATTTTTGGTATTTATGAAACAATTTTTAAACTATTTATAAGATTTTGAAAGAAAGCAAGCTGTCTAACGATTCTGAACCATCCCCGCTGATTTCATTGATGGGAAGCAAAAGTTTTCCTTATTTGACTTTCATATAAAGGGTTATTCTACAAAAGTTTTAGTATATGTTGCTCTTGCAAATGGGTGTCCTAAACTATACATAAATTTGTTTTCGGTTCAGTAGTTAATCATCACTAGACAGACACGTACTCCAGGTCGGCTACTTAATCTATCAAAGAGCTGATCTCTCCAAGGTTAGTTACAAGCGGTGCTCGACTTTGTCCTTTTCTGTTTATTTTTTGTCTGTGTTGAGGTTGCTTTCCCATAAATCTAGCTTACAAGCTTTCTCCACACTGCAGTGTCTGGTAAGACGGCTAATTTTCTCCCCTAAGCTTATGACAATTATAATTTTAGAATCTTCTAATTCCAGCTTCCCTTTTCCTTCTCATTTCTCTGTATACCCAGCAGCTTTTATACTAAAATTTGATACTCAGTCATTTGCATTTTACCATCTCCACTCAGAATACCATTCCATTTAGAATAGGAAATCTTTTATTCTCAGAGACACTGGCTACCAACATATGATCTTATAAACTTTTCTACCTAGAGTCACATCTTCCCAGCTAATGACTACCTAGTGATTCAACCCTGAATGTCCTCTGAAAGGACTGATGCTGAAGCTCCAATACTTTGGCCACCTGATGCAAAGAGTCGACTCTTGGTAAAGACCCTGATGCTGACAAAGACTGAAAGAATAGGAGGAGAGGGTGGCAGAGGATGAGGTGGTTAGATAGCATCGCCATCTCAGTGGACACGAATCTGAGCAAAACTCCAGGAGACAGCGAAGGACAGGGGAGCCTGGCGTGCTACAATCCACAGTGCCCAAAAGAGTTGGACACAACTTACCAACTGAACAGCAACAAAGTGACTAACATATGACTCTGCAAACGCTGATTATCTGGGGAGTTGTGGAGTCGTGCCATTTCAAGTATGAATGTTTCATTGTGCTATTTTTGTAGTTCTCATGGAATGCAGACCAGTTGTGTGAATGCCTACGTCATCCAGTGTTCATTTGCTTCCAGTGATCAAGGTGTAAGCTAGGTGAACCATTAGCTAGGCGAACCATCAGCAGTGATTCCAGACCTAAACTAAGGTAATGACAATTGTGAAATGGATGTCCTGACCAAGGAATTACAAGGTTATACCACTTTCTCTCAGGATCCGAACAAAACAGCAGGGACGTTTTTCACGTCTGAAACGACCACCATGACTGCTGTGTCTTTCCTGCCCAGCTGTCGTTGTCCTGCACGTGCAATATGTGGGCTACAGGAACCCCCTTTTCCTGTTTGCAATCATTATTGACTCAAGTGTTTACTAGGGAGTCACTACATGCCAAACAATGGAGAATTCTTTAGCTGGAACCAAGCATTAACCCTCTATGTCATGGACCTTAAGCTAGAGGTGTAGACAGGAGACCCTTCAAACAAATACATAAACATGACGTTGTAGAGAGATACGACTCTAAAGACTCTACCTCGGGCAATAGAACGTGGTTGAGTTGGGGACTGGTCTCTTAGACGGGGTGATCAGAGTGAGCCTCCCTAAGAAACTGGCATTTGAACTTAGATTTAAATGACGTGACTCATCAAGTGCAGAGCTGGGGACTGTATCTGGCAGAGGCAACGGGAAGGGTCAAGACCCCTCCAACCCCAGCAGCAGGGGGAAGCCTGAGGGGCTGGAGGGATGAAAAGAAAGCTGCTGGGTCTTGAACAGAGCGAGCAGAGGAATGCATGGAAGAGGTGACGCTGGACTGGGCGGCCCGGGCCAGGTCAGGGGCTGGCAAGCTACGCCCTGGGGAACAATCCTCCTAGCTACCTGTTTTCGGTGAACTGATAACTTATTTTTACAGATGCCCACTTGCAATCTCTATGATGATGGGGACACTGACTGTTTTGTTTTATTGTTTTCAAGTTTCATTGCTCACTTTTAAAATTTATTTTTTAATTGGAGTGTAACTGGGGACACTGACTTTGAAAATCAATTAATGCTATCTCACTCACAAACAAGAATTTTATTCTTGTAATGATTAGCTGAGTACTAGAAAAATTATATGTGTATATTTTAATACAATAACAACCTTTTGCCATTTAATAAGAATAAATTTATTTTTTAACCTTTTGAAATTTGCCCAAGACTTGTCAAAATCTGTCTTCTCTCTTTTGATGAAAGTACCTAATAGTGTCCTCGATTTTGCATCTTGGTCCACACAGCCTACTATCTGTCTTTACAGAAAGTTTGTGAACTCCAAGGTCATGCCAACTACTGTGAGAATACACATCTCCTTTTTAATCATCCCAAGTTTCTTTTTTCTAAATAATGTCTGCTCCTTTCTTCTCTTATAACAAATACATTTATTGAATGCCTATTTGTGATGTTAGTAGGAAATGATACACAGTGGGGAAAAAATAGCTTCTCAGATTATAGATAAAGTTGAAATACTGAGGTTGGTATTAATATTTCTACTTCTGTCTCAGTTTTCTCTTAGTCTCGCCAACCTAGTTTCTAAAACCACAATAGACACACCCCTTAGATATAACTGACATATAATATTGTATTAGTTCAAGGTGTACTGCTAGATATATAATGTGAATTGGCATCACAATAAGTTTGGTTAACATCCATCGCTTCACATAGTCACATTTTTTTTATCCTCATATACACACAAAAAAAAGTAGTTTAGAATTGTCACACGTTCTTCCATGAGAAACAGATTTACAAAGTCAAGACCAACATTAAAACAGTTCTTATTTTCCGTGGGCCTCATAATATCCACTTAAAACATTCTCTTTCCCAAAGTAACTTATGTTGCTCCCTCTTCTACCCTTTCATTTGTGACACAACCACCTTCATGTATGACCATTTATACCCCAGATTTGAGTTCCCCTCACATCCCGCTTGGCTTTGCTTATGAACAGACGTTTTGCTTATGTGTGTGTGTGTGTGTGTGTGTGTGTGTGTGCATTCTGTGGCGCTGGTTCTGAGCGTCGAAGCCCAGAGCCTCCTCAGAAGCGTCTCTCTTTTCTTTCCTGTTGCTTTGCTCCCATTTTCAACTTCTTTCCCCCCTTTCCTCACTCGCCCCCTGGAGGGCCTGTTTAGTTTCTTATTTATCCATCCTGCATTTCCTTTGCACAAATGAGCAGATCTGTGCATATTTGAGAGCCTTTTTTTTCCCTTACTTGAAGAATACACTACAGGTATTTTTCTGAACTGGGCTCTCGTTACTTCACAGCATTTTCTGGAAATCCCTTCAAATCAAACTGCAGAACTTGCCCTCCCTGTCCTTACAGTGCACAGCGCTCCGTGTCGGTGGACACACACCGCTTGCTGACTCCTCTCCTACGGATGGACATTTAAGTGTTCTCCCAAAGTTTGCAATGACAGACAATGCTGTAACGGACAGCCTTGGGCAAATACATGCTCTTCTCGTTGGGACTGCACCTTCAGAGCATACTTCCAGAAGAGGAACTGCAGGGTCAAAGGCACACGTGTGTGTCGTTTTGTCAGATTTTGCCCAGTTCCCCATCAGAATCCCACAGCAATGTCTGAGAGCTCCTGTCTCCCACTAACTCACCAACAGAATGTCCTGTTAAACTGGTGCCGCTGTGAAGGTGATGAATTCTCATTTTTCTAATCATGTGTGAGGAGGAGAGCATGGCAACCCACTCCAGAGTTCTTGCCTAGAGAATCTCACAGACAGCGGAGCCTCGTAGGCTACAGCCCACAGGGTCGCCAAGGGTTGGACCCGACTGAGGTGACTGAGCCGCACAGTTTTGAGTGACTCATCCTTCACACCTTCCAGAGCAGTCTTTGTGGCCAGGCTTCGTAGCCTGTGGGAGCTCAGTCCCCAGACCAGGCATTGAACTCAGGCCCTGGAGTTGACAGTGTCCAGTCCCAAGCACTAGACCAAAGAACCCTGTCCCTGTTCTTTGAAATTTAAAAATATCAGCTTTTTGCCCCTTTGTGTCTCAATTTCTGGGAGATTTTAATCTACTGGAGACATTGTTGGGGTACATTTCATACATGTTGTTTTATGGTTTTAGTGATCTTTTGATTTTATGTATGTTATTGTTGGGTCCCCTCCATGTAACTTCTTTCTCTTACTGTAGTACATTTATCAATCTTTTCTTGTCTCACTTTTGGATTTGATGTCACAGTTGGAAGGCTTTCTCTCCAGAATGGCTGAAGTGGAATTTACTCATGTTTTCTTCAAGTACTTTCATAGTTTCACATTTTTAGTCTAGACCCCTGATCTATTTGGAGTGTTTTCTTATGGTGTGAAATATGGACCCAATTTTACAATTTTCCAGATGGCTACTCAGTTTTCCCAATATCATTTATTAAAAAGCCATTCTTTATCTCAGTGCTTTGAGATGCTACCTTCATTATATTCTAAATTTCCATAAAGATCTTGGACTATGCTAGGCTTTCTCTTGTTTCACTGGTCTGTGAGTGTCTGTTCAGTTGCTCAGTCATGTCTGACCCCACGGACTGTAACCTCCAGGCTCCTCTGTCCATGGGATTCTGCAGGCAAGAGTGCTAGAGTGCGCTGCCATTTCCTCCTTCAGGGGATCTTCCTGAGCCAGGGATCATGCCCATGTCTCTGGCATCTCCTGCGCTGGCAGGTGGGTCTTCACCCCTGTGCTACCTGGGAAGCCCACTGACTGCTCTATCAGTCTGTCTATGTATCCCTCCCATGCTGATTTACTCATAGAAGCTGTGTAGTATGTTTTAATGTTTGCTAGGACTAGCCCTCATCAGAGCTTTCTACTTTTCAAAGTTTATTTTTTCCTGGCTCTACTTATATACTAGTTTTTCCATATGAACTTTAGTATCAGTTTACCTAGCTCCATAAAATAGTCCATAAATGAGAAACTTAGGTGCAAGTTCAGAAAGAAATAAAGATAGGGGAGGGAAGGGCAGTCTCCTCCCCAGGACTCTTATGTGCCAGACTGGAACATGGCTCATCTGCTCTAACAGACTCGTTACTGGGGACCTGCCATATGCCCAGGCATCACAGCAGCCACCAGGGATAGAGTGGTGACCTTAGCAGGAAGAGTGACCTTTGCCACAGCAATGTGGCTAAAAAGTTTGGCACTGTGAGGCACAGTTTGGAAGTGGTCCTTTGTATACATGCTTTTCTTGCTACAAATTCCCAGGAAATAGGGAATTTTGAAATATGTTACGAAGTCTGAAACAGGGCTTACAGTCTCCCCAGGCTGCAGAACCATCATCTCCAAGTCATTCTCGACACTACCTCTTTTCACCACTGCTGCTGCTAAGTCACTTCAGTCATGTCTGACTCTGTGCAACCCCATGGACTGCAGCCTACCAGGCTCCTCCATCCTTGGGATTTTCCAGGCAAGAGTACTGGAGCGGGGTGCCATTGCCTTCTCCACCCTCTTTTCACTGCCAACATCTAATCCATCACTCTCCCTTGTGTATTTCACATCCACAATTGCTCTCAAGTCCAAGCACATCTCTCCAGCTCACTTTCATTCTTCTTATCCAGCCCTTCAGACCAGCATTACCATCATACACGCCTGGACTAAGGCAAGTATGCCCTAAACCCCCCCTCTCTCTCCATCTCTCACTCAGCACCTAGCAGCTGGAACAATCAAGATCTTTATAAACAGGGCTCAGATTGTGTCTCTCCCCAGATTTTCCACCCTTCAGTGGCTTGTGACTGTTCCTGGGCAGATGTTCACATTCTTAGTTTCTGGGTTTTTTTTTTTTTTTACCTTTAATTTTATTTTTTAAATATAAATTTATTTATTTTAATTGGATGATAATTACTTTACAATATTGAGGTGGTTTTGCCATACACTGACATGAATCCGCCATGGGTGTATATGTGTTCCCCATCCTGAACCCCCTCCCACCTCCCTCCCCATCCCATCTTTATGGGTCATCCCAGTGCACCAGCCCCAAGCACCCTGTATCATGCATCGAACCTGGACTGGCGATCTGTTTCACATATGATAATAGACAGGTTTTAATGCCATTCTCCCAAACCATCCCATCCTTTCCCTCTCCCACAGAGTCCAAAAGCCTGTTCTATACATCTGTGTCTCTTTTGCCATCTTGCATATAGGGTTATCACTACCATCTTTCTAAATTCCACATATATGCATTAGTATACTGTATTGGTGTTTTTCTTTCTGGCTTACTTCACTCTGTATAATAGGCTCCACTTTCATCCACCTCATTAGAACTGATTCAAATGGATTCTTCTTAATGGCTGAGTAATATTCCATTGTGTATATGTACCACAGCTTTCTTATCCATTCATCTGCTGATGGACATCTAGGTTGCTTCCATGTCCTGGCTATTATAAATAGTGCTGTGACGAGCATTGGGGTACATGTGTCTCTTTCAGTTCTGGTTTCCTCAGTGTGTATGCCCAGAAATGGCAACACAGAAATACAAAGGATCATAAGAGACTACTACCAGCAACTATATGCCAATAAAATGGACAACTTGGAAGAAATGGACAAATTCTTAGAAAAGCACAACTTTCCAAAACTGAACCAGGGGGAAATAGAGAATCTTAACAGACCCATCACAAGCACAGAAATGGAAACTGTAATCAGAAATCTTCCAGCAAACAAAAGCCCGGGGCCAGACGGCTTCACAGCTGAATTCTACCAAAAATTTAGAGAAGAGCTATCACCTATCCTACTCAAACTCTTCCAGAAAATTGCAGAGGAAGGTAAACTTCCAAACTCATTCTATGAGGCCACCATCAACCTAATACCAAAACCTGATAAAGATGCCACAAAATAAGAAGACTACAGGCCAATATCACTGATAAACATAGATGCAAAAGTCCTTAACAAAATTCTGGCAATCAGAATCCAACAACATATTAAAAAGATCATACACCATGACCAAGTGGGCTTTATCCCAGGGATGCAAGGATTCTTCAATATCCACAAATCAATCAACGTAATTCACCACATTAACAAACTGAAAAATAAAAACCATATGATTATCTCAATAGATGCAGAGAAGGCCTTTGACAAAATTCAACATCCATTTATGATAAAAACCCTCCAGAAAGCAGGAATAGAAGGAACATACCTCAACATAATAAAAGCTATATATGACAAACCTTTTCCTCAGCAAACATTTTCCTCAATGGTGAAAAATTGAAAGCATTTCCCCTAAAGTCAGGAACAAGACAAGGGTGCCCACTCTCACCACTACTATTCAACATAGTTTTGGAAGTTTTGGCCACAGCAGTCAGAGCAGAAAAAAGAAATAAAAGGAATCCAGATTGGAAAAGAAGAAGTAAAACTCTCACTGTTTGCAGATGACATGATCCTATACATAGAAAACCCTAAAGACTCCACCAGAAAATTACTAGAGCTAATCAATGAATATAGCAAAGTTGCAGGATATAAAATCAACACACAGAAATCCCTTGCATTCCTATACACTAACAATGAGAAAACAGAAAGAGAAATTAAGGAAACAATTCCATTCACCATTGCAAGGAAAGGAATAAAATACTTAGAATATATTGACCTAAATTTATATAGAAAATTATGAAACACTGGTGAAAGAAATCAAAGAGGAAACAAATAGATTGAGAAATTTATGTGTTCATGGATCGGAAGAATCAATATAGGGAAAATGAGTATACTACCCAAAGCAATCTATAGATTCAATGCAATCCCTATCAAACTACCAACGGTATTTTTCACAGAAGATCAAATTTCCAACATCCGCTGGATCATGGAAAAAGCAAGAGAGTCCCAGAAAAACATCTATTTCTGCTTTATTGACTATGCCAAAGCCTTTGACTGTGTGGATCACAATAAACTGAAAGAGATGGAAATACCAGACCACCTGACCTGCCTCTTAAGAAATCTGTATGCAGGTCAGGAAGGAACAGTTAGAACTGGACATGGAACAACAGACTGGTTCCAAATAGGAAAAGGAGTACATCAAGGCTGTATATTGTCACCCTGCTTATTTAACTTATATGCAGAGTATATCATGTGTAATGTGAGGCTGGATGAAGCACAAGCTGGAATCAAGATTGCCAGGAGAACTATCAATAACCTCAGATATGCAGATGACACCACCCTTATGGCAGAAAGTGAAGAGGAACTAAAAAGCCTCTTGATGAAAGGGAAAGAGGAGAGTGAAAAAGTTGGCTTAAAGCTCAACATTCAGGAAACGAAGATCATGGCATCTGGTCCTATCACTTCATGGGAAATAGATGGGGAAACAGTGGAAACAATGGCTGACTTTATTTTTGGGGGCTCCAAAATCACTGCAGATGGTGACTGCAGCCGTGAAATTAAAAGACGCTTACTCCTTGGAAGGAAAGTTATGACCAACCTAGATAGCATATTCAAAAGCAGAGACATTACTTTGACGACCAAGGTCCGTCTAGTCAAGGCTATGGTTTTTCCTGTGGTCATGTATGGATGTGAGAGTTGGAGTGTGAGGCTGAGCGCCGAAGAATTGATGCTTTTGAACTGTGGTGTTGGAGAAGACTCTTGAGAGTCCCTTGGACTGCAAGGAGATCCAACCAGTCCATTCTGAAGGAGACCAGCCCTGGGATTTCTTTGGAAGGAATGATGCTGAAGCTGAAAGTCCAGTACTTTGGCCACCTCATGCCAAGAGTTGACTCATTGGAAAAGACTCTGATGCTGGGAGGGATTGGGGGCAGGAAGAGAAGGGGACAACAGAGGATGAGATGGCTGGATGGCATCATGGACTCGATGGACGTGATTTTGAGTGAATTCTGGGAGTTGGTGTTGAACAGGGAGGCCTGGCGTGCTGCGATTAATGGGGTCACAAAGAGTCGGACACGACTGAGCGACTGAACTTAACCGATCACCTCCCTGGGTCTCTCCAGCTTCGAGAAAGTGCCCTGCTTCTCCCATGGGCTCTTCCCGTGTCTGTCACCTCCTCCACACCCTGCCTTCCTGCCAAGTAGCCTCCTCGGGATCCCGCCATCAGGTTCAAACACTCTTCTTGGAGGAGCCTTTCCTGTACCCCCATCCTTCACAGGCCCCTGGTCTGCACTCGCTTTCAGCTGTGCTCTGCTCTCTCACATCACAACTCCACTATTAACTGATGGAAACAAAGCAGGAGACAACAAAGAAACAACTGAATCCCAAACTTGAAACTTTTTAACATTTGAGCACTACAGAGTCTGCGGTATTTTGGGTGAGGGCGTTGATGGGTAGTTGCTGCGGAAAATTGAATAAAGTTTACTTACTTGCAGATAGACTCATTTAGATTTATGAATTTCAAATGTTTACCTTTTTATATAGTCTTCTATAATTGCTGTGGTTTGGATTACAAGTTGCCATTTGAGATTTTTATTTCAAGCACTCAAACGACAAAAGGCGACCATTTCTTACATTATTTCCAGCACCGCCAGGTGTTCTTCCATCATCAAATTGTTAAAGAAAACACACAAAACATATGCTTTCCATTGTTCCCTGCATAATCCGTAGCGATTAGAAGTGTGGGTTGCTTACAGTCTCAGCAGAAATGAGTGAGCATGAAATATTCATAAGCTTGGTGTTTGTGATTATTAAGTAATGGCCAAATCTGGTGAGTTTGTCACTTAAAAAATACAGATATTTATTAAACAATTGAATAGTCACTATAGGAGAGCTCATATTACAGTAGAAGCCGAGACAGATTCCTCAGGAGGAATAGTGAAGATTTTTGAAAATAAAGGACAGAAAACTGTGGGAAATACAGATGCCTTTGGGATTCAGCACAAACAATGCATGTTATCTTCAAGGTCTTCAAAGGTATCTGTGTCATATTTATTTTAATTTCCAGTAGAGAAGTAACATTTAAGACTTTGGGGCTCTAGAGACAGTCCCATCTGGAGGTGAGTCTTCCTTACTAGTTCCTGTGATACTAGCCAAGTTACTAAAGTTTGCTTAGCTTCACTTTTCTTTTTCTAATCTAAAATGGCAACAGCAATAGACTGAGCCTCCTAGCGTGACTGTCCTCAGTAAGCTTGAGAACGGGTCTCATGTAATAAGCATTTAAGGCATGTTAGGTATCATTTCAGTCTTATTGATTCTTGTGTCCAATACTTTCTCTTGCAAATCAGCATTCATCCTATGCAAGTGGAGACAAAGAGGAGTCCCTGAGTCAGATCCTGAGAGTGGGTCTAGAAGAAGCAGTGTATAGATCCAGATTCCAAGGAGCTGAATGTCAAAGACGACACTGCGCCTTCGTATCTTTCAGACTGTGTGTCTCCTTTCCTGATGTATAGATAAGGGTAATGCTTCTATACATTTAATGACATCTAGTAAATCAAAGTATTTTATATACTGTATATAATTCAAAAATGGCAGCTTTTGCTTGTTTAATTCACTTAACAAATAATTAGCGAGCCCTTGGACTTCATGGGGCCACGAATTTGTTGCAAGAGTAGAGATACATGAAATGCCTATTTCTCTAAGTCCTATCCATTTCTCCTCTCAGTAAGAAGAAAATCAGCATCGGTGTTTAAAAAACAGCTATTACAACTTGATTAATTGATATTACAAATATGTACACAAAGCACACGTTCAAATGTATGCAGTGAAGTATTGAAAGACTGAGACACTGCTTGCAATAGCAAAAAATAGGATAAATAAACCTAAGACATCATTAACAGTATACAAGATATGTCAATGGGATATATATCTGTTTAAAGGAATATTGGAGAAGGAAATGGCACTCCACTCCAGTATTCTTGCCTGGAGAATCCCATGGATGGAGGAGCCTGGTAGGCTACAGTCCACGGGGTCGCAAAGAGTCGGACTCGACTGAGCGACTTCACTTAAAGGAATATTATGCACCCCTTAAAAAGAATAAGGCACCCCCTAAGTGAGAGGCCGTGATTTCAGGCTGAGAGCCGATGCTGCAGAATGGGTTGAGGAATGGAGTCAGAGCTACTGTAAGGATGGTTGCAAGGATTAAAACTCAGAGTTGTGTCAGATTCATAAAGTCGTCGTACATGTGGGGGCACATGCTGTGTCATCACCGCCATCGTTGCCATCTTCATGGAAGTGGAATACTTCAAAGGTATACTATTAAATTCAAAAATCCAGGTGCATAATTACGTCTACACGCTACTATATGTGGAGAAGGGAATGGCAGCCCACTCCAGTGCTCCTGCCCAGAGAGTCCCAGGGACAGGGGAGCCTGCTGGGCTGCCGTCTATGGGGTCGCAGAGTCGGACACGGCTGAAGCGACTTGGCAGCAGCAGCAGCAGCTACTATATGTGCATAAAAATATACATTAGAGAATGGGAAAATATGTTTTAGATAAACACATATTTCTGGAAAAATTTAGAAGAAATTCACCATGTTGTTGTCTCTAGAGTACCGGGTGTGATAGGAGGACAGGGGGGAGAGTGACTCCTAATGTGAAAAATAATCAAGTCCATTTGGAATATTTATCTTATACACATATCACCTCTTCAGAACTAACAATAAAACCAAGCTAGATAAAATAAATAAATATGTCAGTTCAGTTCATTCGCTCAGTCATGTGTGACTCTTTGTGACCCCATGGACTGCAGCACACCAGGCCTCCCTGTACATCATCAACTCCCAGAGTTTACCCAAACCCATGTCCATGGAGTCAGTGATGCCATCCAATCATCTTATCCTCTGTCATCCCCTTCTCCTCCTGCCTTCAATCTTTCCCAGCATCAGGGTCTTTTCCAATGAGTTGGTTGCTTGCATCATGTGGCCAAAGTATTGGAGCTTCAGCTTCAGCATCAGTCCTTCCAATGAATATTCAGGACTGATTTCCTTTAGGATGGACAGATTGGATATCCTTGCAGTCCAAGGGACTCTCAAGAGTCTTCTCCAACACTGCAGGTCAAAAGCATCAATTCTTCGGCACTCAGCTTTCTTCACAGTCCAACTCACATCCATACATGACTACTGGAAAAACCATAGCCTTGACTAGACAGACCTTTGTGGGCAAAGTAATGTCTCTGCTTTTTAATATTCTGTCTAGGTGGGTCATAACTTTCCTTCCAAGGAGCAAGTGTCTTTTAATTTCATGGCCGTAGTCACCATCTGCAGTGATTTTAGAGCTCCAGAAATAAATTCTCTCACTCTTTTCATGATTTCTCCATCCATTTGCCATGAAGTGATGGGACCGGATGCTATGATCTTAGTTTTCTGAATGTTGAGCTTTAAGCCAACTTTTTCACTCTCCTCTTTCACCCTCATCAAGAGGCTCTTTAGTTCCTCTTTGCTCTCTGCCATAGGGGTGTTGTCATCTGCATATCTGAGGTTACTGATATGTCTCCCCACAATCTTATGTATGTGTGCATATGTGTGCACATGTCTGTATGTGCATGTGTCTGTGCTTGCGTGTCTGTGCGTGTATGCATGCTATACAGGTATGTGCATTCAGGCATGTGTGCTGTATCTGTGTGCATGCATGCTATACATGTATGTGTTGTGTGTGCATGTTGGTGTATACGTGTGCTGTATGTCTGTGCACGTGCATGCTATACATGTATGTGTGTTGTATGTGTGTGTTCATGTCTGTGTGTGCGTGTGTGTGCATGCTATACATGTATGTGTGTTGTATGTGTTCATGCATATGTGTGCTGTATGTACGTGTGCGTGTGTGTGATTGTTGTGTGCTGTCATCTCCGTCCTCTAGGGTCCATTTTCATCGAAGTATGGCAAGACAAACTTCTGAGCACTGCCCAGTTCTTCAGTCAAACCTTGAATGCTTTTAGCAATTAAGCAGCTGGAATGACCGCCGCACTGCAGGGCCCAGAAGCCTGAGCACAGAGACCACCTCTGCTGTCCCGCCCTCCCTGGGCCTTTCCCGGCACATGGGGCTGGGGAGGCCTTGAGCAGCCTGAGTCAGCGCAGCTGGAGTCAGCAAACCTACACATGGGATTTATCAAAAGGGTCGGCCTCTTGGAGGCCTCTGCAGCTGTCAAGCCAAAGGGAAGAGAAAGTTTAAAAGCAAAGGCGTTCGGACCACCCTCCCCACTCCCCTCCAACAGCACGGCAACTGATCTAGACTGTCTTCTCTAAGCCGCCCCAAAGTCGCTTCAAGCATTTAATTCAGTCCCGGCGGGCGAAGCCTCAAGGCTTCAAGCTTTCGTGCCCGTGCTGTATGAACGTCCCTGGCGCCACGCAGCCCTCAGGAGGCGCTGCTGAGGTTCCCAGGAGGACTGTGGGTGTGCAGGCGCTCCTGGCGCCGGGGATGTCAGGTCTGGGTCTGGAGGCTGGACACGCTTGTCCGTAGCTTTATCAGCAGGACAGACGGTCTTGAGCGGCCAGGTTTGATGTCTTGCGGCCCCTCTCTACCTTCTCCTGAGAAGGAGGTGGGCCCTCCCTGGATTCTGCTTTTAGGGGCAACGTACAGGCCCCTGAGGCAGCGCTGCGGCAGCGGCCCTTCCAGGACACACGGCCGCAGGCCAGCGAGCCGTGTGGGACGAACTTGCGCGCTCGCTGCACCGTCAGACCTGCACGCACCCCGCTTCCTCCCTGGGAGGATGCCGGGAGACAGACAGCTCGGCTCTAACCGTGCCTCTGCCTCTAACTAGCGATAGGCACACTGCCTGACCTCTCTAGGCCAAACTTTCTACTCTGCATATTGAGGATAAGTAAATTCACTCAAGCGACATCCGAGCTCTCCTCTTGGCAGAACTTGTACTTTTGCAGATCGTAAAGAAGCCTGAGCACAAAGGCCTGAGGGGAAAAGACTCAAGAGTCCTTGGGCTGCAAGGAGATCCGACCAGTGCATCCTCAAGGAAATCAGTCCTGAATATTCACTGGAAGGACTGATGCTGAAGCTGAAACTCCAATACTTTGGCCACCTGATGGGAAGAGCTGACTCATTGGAAAAGACCCTGATGCTGGGAAAGATGGAAGGTGGGAGGAGAAGGGGATGACAGAGGATGAGATGGTTGGATGGCATCACCGACTCAATGGACATGATTCTGAGCAAACTCCTAGAGACAGAGGAAGACAGAGAAGCCTGGCATGCTGCAGTCTATGAGATCACAAAGGGTTGGACATGACTTGGCAACTGAACAGCAAAAACTTTTGCAGAATCTCTAGGCAAGGTTATAGAGGTCCAAGAGAGAAGCTCTGTGAGGAAGGAAAACCAGGAAACGCCTGCTAGTACCTTTCCAAGTCCTAAGTTTAGACTCCTTTGTAATAAAAGATTAACAGGAGAGAAACAATAGACACGGCTTTGATCCCTGATCCACGAAGATCCCACACGCGGCAGCGAACCAGGCCCATGTGCCCCAAGCATTGAGCCTGTGCTCCAAACATGGGAGCTGCAAGTCCTGAGCGCAGGCGTCTGCAGCCGAGCTCCACAGCAAGAGAAGCCACCGCAATGAGGAGCCCACACCACACAAACCTCGAGAGCAGGCCCTGCTCGCGGCAACTAGAGAAAAGTTCAGATAGCAACAAAGGCCCAGCACAGCCAAAAACAAGTGAAATTATAAAAAAGAATCTATACCGAAGATTCACTTTTGGGTGACAAATTCTGTTCCCCTTTGCTCCATTGTAGGGGTTCTTAAGGGACTAGTCCTTCTTAGGTAACTGATAATGATGGAACCCCCTCGCCCCCCGCCCTGACTATAGACAATGCTGGAATACTCTTCTTAGAGTGAAGGCAGTTTGGAAGGATAACTGCCCACCTCCCGAATGTGATACATGAGAACTGATCAGCAAAGTGCCGGTGAAGCTGTTGGCAGCACCCGGCACAGACTAGGCCCTGGACATAGCTCGATATGACTCATCTGAGTCCAGTTTTCCACTTTCCAGGGAAGCCATGCGACCTGCTCCAATTCTCCCACTGTCTGCTTTCAGAAACCCTGGTCCCTCTCTTTCACAGCATCACCCCACTGGTGCCTTTTTTCAACTTGTCAGTTATTTGTCTCTGACCCTCCCAGGGAGCTTGAGATCCCTCAGGGCAGGGACGCTGGCTTTCTGCTGTTACCGTTCTCCATTCTCTTCCGAGGGCTTGTCCGGGGCCTGGGAAACACTCCTATTTCTAATGAATAAAGACCCATACCAAAGAACACACTCGCTTTCATTTAGAGAATCTGACCGAGCATTTCTCTTATGTACCTAAGCCAAGATCTAAATTGGAGTCTAAACATCCAGACATCCAGCTTTACTCCATGACGACTCAGTAGGAGCCAGTCGCAGGATAGGGATGTCACTGTGGCGGAACTCCTCGGGCAATGCTGACATTTTCTCTGACCTGGAACTCTTGGCTGATTGTGCTAGGATTCCTAGTTCAGTCTTCCTCACTGTGTTGTTAACTATACTGTGAATACATTTAGGTCCGTGACTGGCTTCTGATGGCCTTAATAGGCTTCTAAGGGGTCTTGTAAAGGAAAAACTGTCACCCTGATTCTTTTGGTCCTGCACACCCCCACACTGTTTCATAACATCTACCTGGCAGGTGCACTGGCCCTACAATGCATTCAGCAATAATCGCCCCTGAAATCCCACGTACTGTTTCAGCACCTGGGAGGGACTTAGCTGAATGCCCATGTTAGCTTGAAGCTCAGAATGAAAAAGGAAAAAAAAAGAAACACCTGCTTCTGACATTTTTAACAGCGTTTGTGCAAATCTGAGGGCGTCCTCACCCTGCGCCGTGGGGGTGGGGCACCGCCCCTCTCGGCTGCCCGTGATCTGCACCTCCTCTCCTCTATGAGTCAGTATCCTCCCTAAGGTTTACCCACATTCAATTCTTCTTATCACTCCAAATGTAGTTTCATTTTGGATCTATGAGAGACCAAGGTCAAGTCAGAGAACAAAATCAGATTAACAGAGGGTCAAACATTCAGGACGACCAAGACCAGCATGAATGTGAAATCGTTGACAAAAGGGCAACCTTCAAAGGTCTACCTAAGCAGAAGGGAGAAAAATGCAGATGAGGCTGGGAAAAGGACGGGCTGACCGAACCGGAGACTTCTTAAGGGGCAGGCTGGCACACAGGAGGCATTCACAACAGTCTGGATGGCCAGCCATCCCAGTTTGCCTAGGATATATGATTTTCAGTGTTAAAATCAAGAAAGCCCCAAGAAAACTGGGACAAATTTGGATGAGCAGAGCCTGACTTTGGAGAAGTTGGAAAGCCCAGGCTCATTCAACCAGCACCCCGCACTGACTGTAGTCACACCAACCCCTCTGGTTCAAAGCGGATGCCTGCTCTGCGTCCCTGAGGACAGAGAGCTTGGAGATGGGGAGGGTGGCCAGGGAGGAAAGATGTGTTCTGCTTTGATATATCCAGCACATTCTTTCTCTCCTTTTATTCCTTTTTAAGCAAAGAGATATGGACCCAGACATCTGAGAGCTTTTAAAACATAATTTCAAAGGCAGGGTTTCTTCTCTGAAAAGGCAGCTCAAGCATGTCCCGGAACTGTTCATGCCCAGCAAATGGACAAACCGCGGAAGGTGCCACTGTATGCCAACTGTGCCATCCTGACTGTGCCATCCTGGGCTCAGAGATGTGAGGAGCAGGGCAGGGAACCAAACACACGGGGCTCAGAATAGAAACCCAGGCAGCTTCGGACACCGGGTTCTGGAGTGTCTTATTCTTGCAGTCAGGAAATATTTGGTCCACCAAAGAGAGAAAAGCAGAAAAGCAAAGAAAGGAAGTCAGTGTCTAAAAGCTAAGGCTATAGTTGCTGCAGGAATAGTCCAGAAGGAAAAAAAAAAAAAAGGAAAAAGCATCCCGGTGTAGAAAAGAAATGGATCAGAGTTCAGAAATCCCTCTAGGGCATCAGCAAAAAGAAGCCAGAGACCCCTAGGCAGGAAGATAACACAGGCAGTAATGGCCCGAAGCTAAGAAAAAAAGCCCTGTGCTCAAGATCACAGTCACCAGGCAGTTAAAAAAAGAAAATCCCAGGATCAAATCCTGCAGATGGGCAGCTCGCTCCACTCCCAGAATTCAAAACAAAGAGGGTGCTGGACGGAGCTGGAGACAGCAGGCGGCTGTCTGGCCCAAGTGAGCAAGGTTTCCGGGTCTGCGCTGCCTCTGGCTCACCTCCAGCCCTTTGCTTATTTGATGTGTAATTGGATTTCAGCAGCAGAACCGGAGGAGCTAACCTGGACCTGCATCCAGGAACACCCCTGCCCACAACAAAGCCTAGCTGTGCTCCCCGGGCGTCAGTGAGCAGGGAGTCAGGGGCCACTTTCATAAAGAAACAAAGGGGGAAAACCTTCAAATGCTTTCCTAGGAAATGACATATACAACCGAGAAGCAAGGCATGCATCCAGTTCGTGCCGATCGCAGGCATAGCTGGTGTGCAGTTAAAACACCCTTTAAGAGGTCTTCCCTGGTAGCTCACTGGTTAAGAATCCACCTGCCAATGCAGGAGACGTGGGTTCGATTCCTGATCTAGGAAATTCCCACATGCTGTGGAGCAACTAAGCCGGTGGGTCACAGCGATTGAACCTGAGCTCTAGAGCCTGGGAGCTGCAAGTGCTGAGCGCACATGCTCACCTACTGGCGGCCGTGGGCCCCAGAGCTGGGTTCTACAACAAGAGAAGCCCCCAAGATCATCACGACGAGAGGCCCGGGCCCTGCAGCTGGAGAGCAGCTCCTGCTAGCCTCACCTAGAGAAAAGCCCACGCTTCAGTGAAGACACAGCACCGTCAAAGAAATAAATAAATACGATTATTTTACAACATGCTTTAAGATGTCTGATGTGACCTGATGAATACACGTATGCATCCTGTCTTGTGTGAGGCCGCTTGCTTATCTCGGAATACTCGGCCACGCCCACCTGCACCCTTCACCATACATGGGTGTTGGGTACCTTCTGCATCCAGTGTACTGAACGCCTGCTTTAGACACCGTCTAATGCACCCGCTGAATACTTGCAATGTATGCTGGAGTATTAATACTCCAGGCACTAGGAAAGAGCAGTGATCAAAGCAACAAAAATTTCTGCCTTCATGAAGCTTAAATTCTAATTGTTGAAACAGTTAAAAAGACACTTAAATATATAACAGACATTTTTATGACTACTTCAAGAAGAAAAGAATCAGTTCAGTTCAGTTCAGTTCACTCAGTCATGTCCGACTCTTTGCAACCCCATGAATCCAAGCATGCCAGGCCTCCCTGTCCATCACCAACTCCCAGAGTTCACTCAGACTCACGTCCATCGAGTCAGTGATGCCATCCAGCCATCTCATCCTCGGTCGTCCCCTTCTCCTCCTGCCCTCAATCCCTCCCAACATCAGAGTCTTTTCCAATAAGTCAACTCTTCGCATGAGGTGGCCAAAGTAGTGGAGTTTCAGCTTCAGCATCAGTCCTTCCAAGGAAATCCCAGGGCTGATCTCCTTCAGAATGGACTGGTTGGATCTCCTTGCAGTCCAAGGGACTCTCAAGAGTCTTCTCCAAAACCACAGGTCAAAAGCATCAATTCTTCGGTGCTCAGCCTTCCTCATAGTCCAACTCTCACATCCATACATGACCACAGGAAAAACCATAGCCTTGACAGACGGACCTTTGTTGGCAAAGTAATGTCTCTGCTTTTGAATATGCTATCTAGGTTGGTCATAACTTTTCTTCCAAGGAGTAAGCGTCTTTTAATTTCATGGCTGCAATCATAATCTTCAGTGATTCTGGAGGCCCCAAAAATAAAGTCTGACACTGTTTCCACTGTTTCCCCATCTATTTCCCATGAAGTCATGGGACCCAATGCCATGATCTTAGTTTCCTGAATGTTGAGCTTAAAGCCAACTTTTTCGCTCTCCTCTTTCACTTTCATCAAGAGGCTTTTTAGTTCCTCTTCCCTTTCTGCCATAAGGGTAGTGTCATCTGCATATCTGAGGTTATCGATATTTCTCCTGGCAATCTTGATTCCAGCTTGTGTTTCTTCCAGTCCAGCGTTTCTCATGATGTACTCTGCATATAAGTTAAATAAGCAGGGTGACAATATACAGCCTTGACGTACTCCTTTTCCTATTTGGAACCAGTCTGTTGGTCCATGTCCAGTTCTAACTGTTGCTTCCTGAACTGCATACAGGTTTCTCAAGAGGCAGGTCAGGTGGTCTGGTATTCTCATCTCTCTCAGAATTTTCCACAGTTTATTGTGATCCACACAGTCAAAGGCTCTGGCATAGTCAATAAAGCAGAAATAGATGTTTTTCTGGAACTCTCTTGCCTTTTCCATGATCCAGTGGATGTTGGCAATTTGATCTCTGGTTCCTCTGCCTTTTCTAAATCCAGCTTGAACATCTGGAATAAAGCAAAGTCTAGCTTGTGGAAGCAGCACCTTTTAGGCGGGTTGGCTCGGCACGGCCCCTCTGGGAGGGGCTGAGCCACGATCCACACACACGACGCACCGAGACCTTCTCAAGCGGAGGACATGGCGAGGTCACAGCCCACGGCTCCTCATGTTGGAGGAAGGACAGGGAGGCCATGCAGAGGACAGAAGCTTGGACCAGAGGGCTGTTCTTGAGAAGCGTTTAGATGAGTAAGATACACTTGCTTCCCCGGTGACTCAGTGGTAAAGAATCCACGTACCAATGCAGGAGACAAAGGAGATACAGTTTGACCCCCGGGTCGGGAAGATCCCCTGGAGGAGGGAATGGCGACGCACCCCAGTGTTCTTGCCTGGGAAATCCATGGACAGAGGCGCTCGGTGGGCTACTCATGGGATCACAAAGAGTCAGACACGACTGAGCGCATGCGCCCACACACACACACACACACACACACACACACACACACTTTGAAGGTAACATTGTCCGGGCGCGAATTTCTAACACAGAAAACATACACCAGCTTTCCCTTCGCATGCAGACATTTGTGACAGATTCTCCAAGCTGGGTCTGTAGGCAATTAACAAAAAGTGGACTTGATGCTTAAAGGAGAAAGCGGAGACCTGCCCCATGGCCTTACACCTCTACTATTTAGTGTATCCCTGTATTCCTCCTTCCATTCAGTCAATTTACAAGCATTTGAAAGTGAAAGTGAAAGCTTTAGTCGCTCAGTCATGCCCGGCTCTTTGCGAACACAAGGACTGTGCAGCCCACCAGGCTCCTCTGTCCAGGGGACTCTGCACACAAGAATATGGATTGGGTTGCCATTCCCTTCCCAGGGGATCTTCCCGACCCAGGGTTCGACCCCGGGTCTCCTGCATTGCAGGCTGGTTCTTAAAGCATCCGAGCCAATTTATTTATCATCTGATACCTCTCCAGCATTGGACTGGACGTCTGGGGAGAAAAATGAATACGGTACACTCTCTCTATTCAAGGGCAAAATCTTGCTGATGAAGACAGATGATCATAAAGCAATATGGCAAGTGCCTTCATTATAGTTGATGCTGAATGCTCCATGGGATTTGAGGAGCAAAGGCTGGCCTGGGAACTGTTCCCCAGGAAGTGAGACATGGAATCAAATGATATCAGTTAAAGCATGAGGAGGTGCCTACCAAAAAAGTCAGGGAGGGAAGCAAAGCTGGGGAGGGAATTCTAGGCAGAAGGGAGCCTGGTTAGAGGCACAGGCGGTGGGGTCAGGAGACTTAGAAGGCATGTCAACAGCTGGGAGCTGCTGGAGTGGTGTTCCATGCTCCACTGACACCTGTGACCCCTGCTAAAGATGCAGGTTTCAGACCCTCCCTGGGAGATGCTGGTTCAGCAGGTGCCTGGTGGGAAGTGGGTGCATGGACCTACCAGAGGAATTGTGATTCCTAGTTACTTTGAGGCCTGCAATGCAGAAGACCCCAGTTTAATTCCCAGGTCATAAAGATCTCCTGGAGAAGGGATAGGCTACTCACTCCAGTATTCTTGGTTTCCCAGGTGGTTCAGCTGGTAAAGAATCCGCCTGCAATGCGGGAGACCTGGGTTCGATCCCTGGGTCAGGAAGATCCCTGGAGGAGAGCAACCCACTCCAGTATTCCTGCCTGGAGAATCCCATGGGCAGAGGAGCCCATGGCATGCAGCCCATGCGGTCACAAAGTCAGACACGACTGAGGCGCTGGGCACAGCGCATTGCAGAGGACAGACAGTCACGGGAGGGGAGATGGGGCGGAGAGCCGGACAGGGCCAGAAGGCTCACCCGAGAAACGCCCGCGTGGACAATGCGCGTGTCCTTAGTGTGGAAGCAGTTAGGGTCCGGGACAGCTGCTGCAGCGGACGCCTCAGCCTGTCACACACAGTGAAGTCAGTCAGGGAGAGAAGTACCATAAACTAACGCATATACACGGACCCTAGAAACACGGTACCGATGGGCTTACCGGCAGGGCCGGAAGAGGCAGAGATACAGAGTGGACTTGCAGGCGCAGCAGGCGAAGGAGAGGGTGGGACGAGCTGAGAGCAGCGCTGAGATGCAGCGCTGCTGTTCCTGTCTAGCTGCTCCGTCCTGCCCGACTCTCCGAACCCCCATGGACTGTGGCCCGCCGGGCTCCTCCGTCCATGGATTTCCCAGGCAAGAATACTGAAGGGCGCTGCCATCTCCTTCTCCAGGGGATCTTCCCGAACCAGGGATCGAACCTGCGTCTCCTGCCTTGGGAGGAGAGTCTTTAGCACCGAGCCCCAGGGAAGCCCAGTGTACACATCAGCGCGTGGGAAACAGGAGCCGGAGCTGCCGCCGGGCGCAGGGGCTCAGCCTGCTCGGTAAGAACCCGGATGTGGGGTGGGGGCCGGGGAGGCTCCGGAGGCGGGGCCCCTGCGTACTTTCCGGAGTCTCCTCGCTGTAGGTACACGTAGCAAGGAAAGGAAAGAAAGAGGAGGGAGAGGTGGCGAGAAGAGGGAGCAGCAGAGAGATTAGGGGACCGATAAAAAGACGACTGCACTTTATTTTGGAAAGTAAGACAATAACTCCGCTCGCACACACGGTACCGTTTTCTATTATTTCATAGAAAAAAGAAAATTTGAAATTTAAAAAATGCTAAAGTCATGATCTCACACACAAAAAAGAAGAATATTGCATTAGTTTTTGGTTGTTGCCATAAAAATTTCCATGACTTTGGTGGCTTAATGTAACTCAGCTTTATTATCAAATAATTCTGCAGATCAGAGATCAGACATGGGTCTCACTGGGATGAAGATGATGTTGGCAGGGCCGCCTTCCTTTCCGCAAGCTCTACCGTGAGGCTTGCTTCCTCGCCTTCCCAGCTTCCAGAGGCTCCTTACACCCACCGGCTCGTGGGCCCTCCTCACCCTCAAGCGGGAGAGATGGATCGAGTCTTTTCTACACCACATCTCTGACTGCTTCGGTCAATTGCCTCCCTTTAGCCAAAAGTGAGAGAGATTTTTCACTTCTAAGAATTCAGCTGATTACACTGGACTCACCTGGATAATCCAGGCCAATTTCCTGGTCTTGGTGTCGGTTTTTAAAATATATATATTAATTAGAGGATAACCGGTTTGCACGCCGTGAATCAGCTGTAAGGATACATATGCCCGCTCCCTCTCGGGCCTCCCTCCCACCCCCGCCCATCCCGCGGCTCGAGGCTGTCACAGAGTACAGAGCTGAGCTCGCGGAGGGAAACAGCAGCTTCGTACACACGCGGGCGTCCAGGTCAGTGCCGCTCTCGGGCCGTCCCAGCCCCTCCCTCCCCAGCTGTGTCTGCAGGTCCATCTCTACATCTGTGTTTCTATTCCTGCCCTGCAAATAAGTCCACCCGTGCCATTTTTCTAGATCCCATGTTTATCCGCTAATGGACATGCTTGTTTTTCTCCTTCTGAGTAACCTCACTCTGGATGACAGACTCTAGGTCCATCCACGTCACCACAGCTGAGTCAGCTTTGTTTGTTTTTATGGCTGAGTGTCTTTAATTCCATTCCATCTGCAAAGTCCTTTTTGCCATCTAAGTATCACAGTCACAGAGCTCTGGGGATTATGAAGTGGGCGCCTACAGGAGGGCATTTTTCTGCAGAGGACAGATATGTTAAATTGGAAAAAATCCAGCTTTTGAGAGCGTCCTTCCACTGTTCCTAGTATCCTGAGCTCATTCTGGACCATCAGGGGCCCTTTAGGAAGGAACTCTCACTGGTCTATAGGGGCAATCACCATCCATTGAAGGATTTTATGCTTGGGAGTCAGAGTCACAGCTGTTTCACTAAGAATAGGATTCCACAAGTATCAAGTTAACACAGATGCTATGCAGTCATTAACCAAAAAGGGACAACCCATATCTTTTTTTAAAAAAATTCCCAATTAAAATGGACTTATTCTGTGGCAGCCTGGATGAGAGGGAAGAGACTGGATACATGAATATGTATGGCTGAGTCGCTCTGCTGTCCTCTTGAAACTATCACATTGTTAATTGACTATATTCTGATACAAAATAAAATGTGTAAAAATTGGACATATTCCTTCAGTGTTATTTTATACTCAGTATAAACTGAAGTCCTTAAGAAAGAAGGCCTTGTATAGTTATGCCCCAAACTTGGTGGCTGAAAACTTTGCCTTAGGCAATATACGGATTTCGTTTGTAACACACGGGGATGCTGTGAGGAGGCATCCTGTCTGTAGCTCTGCCCTTTCTCTCCAGCATCCCTTTGTGAGTTTGCGTTGACACAGACAAATAAACCCAGTTAGCACAAAAGCTGGTCTGTGCAAGTATATTAGTCACTTCTCCCAAAGAATTTCTTCTAAGTAGCATCTCACTGCATAATAAATGAATCTAAAGGGAGCGAAGGAAGTTCATTTAGAGGCGAGAAGACGTGCACAGCAACACACAGCAGCATTTAATAGCCGAGAGAAATGGCTGAGCTCAGCGTCAAGTCGGCTGCCACTCAATCACCCAGGATCTGCAAGTCTTGTTCTGTTCCTTTGCGACGGGTGAAGCTTAATAAAGAGTATTTACACTCACGGTTTCCTCAGACTCTGGTTCTGAGTCACTTTCCTCCAACTCTGTATTTTCTCTTAGTTGTGACAAGGCCGCCACGCAAGCCCAAAGTGATGGACAGCAGCTGGTCGCCCGGGCTGCTGCCCAACAGCGAGCTGTTTGGATTGAGTCCAGAGGAGAAGAGCAGGAAGGTGGATGGTCTGGGTTCTCTGTTTCCCGGGCGCTTTCTCAAGTTCATCTTTTCGATGAGTTACGCAAGTCTTCCTTGTCTCTACATACAGTGATCTACGGAAAAACTTTTCTCCTCTTGGGATATTTAACTTTTTAAAGCAAAATATACAAAGTATAAAGAAGAAACAGATCCCTCATAGCCTCACTACTGAGAACTGACTGCTTTAGTATGTTGTCCTCTCTGTGTTCAAGACCTTTCTGAGAAGTGACAGGGCTCCAGTTCCATGAGGCGCCATAAGCACGCTCCATGGGTCTCTCTCACTGAACGCAGCTGAAAGCCTGGAGGACACACGCAGTGGCCACTTAAGGACCTGAAGAGTGTGCGGTGCTGGTGGACGGCGCACGCAGCCGTGAGCGGACTGAAAGCACCAGTGTCGTGTGCAGATCGTCAGCAGGTTTATACACACAGAAGACCATATAAACACATACGCACGCATTTGCCCTCGGGTGTGTCTGGGGCTTGTAATACCAGAGCCCAAAGCCTGGAAGCGAGTTTTGGCCTCCGCCTCCAAAAGAGGACTTCAAGGCAAAGGTCCGGCTTGAGGGTAGGAACAGCGTCTCAACATTCAGAAGCAGACTGCCCTCCCTGACACGGTGGTCTTTTCTTCCCTTTGTAAGAAAAGTATTTTAAATTGAAGTGTAGTTGGTACACAATGTTGCGGTGCTTTCCAGTGTAAAGCAGTGATTCAATTATACACACATACACACACACACATACACACACACACGTATTCCTTTCCTTTATGGCTGAGCGTAGGATACTGACTATAACCCCTGGTGCTGCACGGTAGGGCCATGCCATTTATCCTATATATAGTGCGTTGTATCTACTAATCCCAAACTCCTAACTTAACCCTTTCCCCTTTGGCAACCGAAGTTTGTTTGCTAAGTCAGTGAGTCTGTTTCTGTTTTGTAAATAAGTTCACTTGTTTTCCCTACTTTCTGATTGGAACTGTGCCATTGACTCTCCTAAACCTCCAGCTTGCCCACTGCAGCTCTTGGATTACTTAAACTCTCAGCCCCATAATCACAGGAGCCAATTCCTTATAATATATATACATCCTACTGGTTCTGTTCTCCAGAGAACACTGACTAAACACTATGTAATTCTATTTAAAAGGCAAAGATATAAAACCATAGTGACAAAGAACAGATCTGTAGCTAAAAGGGCTTAGGGATAGAATGAGGCAGGTTCTTGTATAACATCTCCTTGGAGTCCCCTGGGCTGCAAGGAGATCCAACCAGTCCATCCTAAAGGAGATAAGTCCTCAGTACTCACTGGAAGGACTGATGCTGAAGCCGAAACTCCAATACTTTAGCCACGTGATGCAAAGAATGTACTCATTGGAAAAGAGCCCGATGCTGGAAAGATTGAGGGCAGGAGGAGAAGGGGATGGCAGAGGGTGAGATGGCTGGATGGCCTCACCGACTTGATGGACACGAGTCTGAGTAAACTCCACAATGGTGTGATCACTCACCTAGAGCCAGGCATCCTGGAATGTGAAGTCAAGTGGGCCTCAGGAAGCATGGCTATGAACAAAGCTAGTAGGGTGATAGAATTCCAGTTGAGTTACTTCAAATCCTGAAAGATGATGCTGTGAAATTGCTGCACTCAATACGACTGCAAATTTGGAAAACTCAGCAGTGGCCACAGGACTGGAAAGGTCTGTTTTCATGCTAATCCCCAAAAAAGGCAATGCCGAAGAATGCTCAAACTACCGCACAATTGCACTCATCTCACACGCTAGCAAAGTAAAGCTCAAAATTCTCCAAGCCAGGCTTCAACAGTATGGGAACCATGAAATTCAAGATGTTCAAGCTGAATTTAGACAAGGCAGAGGAACCAGAGATCAAATTGCCAACATCCGCTGGATCATCGAAAACGAAAGAGAGTCCCAGAAAAACATCTATTTCTGCTTTATTGACTATGCCAAGGCTTTGACTGTGTGGATCACAACAAACTGGAAAATTCTGAAAGAGATGGGAATACCAGACCACCTGACCTGCATTGTGAGAAATCTGTTGCAGGTCAAGAAGCAATAGTTAGAACTGGACATGGAACAACAGACTGGTTCCAAATCAGGAAAGGAGTACGTCAAGGCTGTATATTGTCACCCTGCTAATTTAACTTCTATGCAGAGTACATCATGAGAAATGCTGGGCTGGAAGAAGCACAAGCTGGAATCAAGATTGCCGGGAGAAATATCAATAATCTCAGATATGCAGATGACACCACCCTTATGGCAGAAAGTGAAGAAAAACTAAAGAGCTTCTTGATGAAAGTGAAAGAGGAGAGTGAAAAAGTTGCTTAAAGCTCAACATTCAGAAAACGAAGATCATGGCATCTGGTTCATGACAAAAAGATAGGGAAACAATGGAAGCAGTGAGAGACTTTATTTTTGGGGGCTCCAAAATCACTGCAGATGGTGACTGCAGCCATGAAATTAAAAGACGCTTGCTCCTTGGAAGAAACGTTATGACCAACCTAGATAGTATATTCAAAAGCAGCAACATTACTTTGCCAACAAAGGTCCGTCTAGTCAAAGCTATGGTTTTTCCAGTGGTCATGTATGGATGTGAGAGTTGGACCATAAATAAAGCTGAGTGCCGAAGAGCTGATGCTTTTGAACTGTGGTGTCGGAGAAGACTCTTGAGAGTCCCTTGGACTGCAAGGGGATCCAACCAGTCCATCCTAAAGGAGATCAGTCCTGAATAGTCATTGGAAGGACTGATGCTGAAGGTGAAACTCCAATATTTTGGCCACCTGATGCAAAGAGCTGACTCATTTGAAAAGACCGTGATGCTGGGAAAGAGAGAAGGCAGGAGGAGAGGGGGTGACAGAGGATGAGGTGGCTGGATGCTATCATGACTCCGTGGGCAGGAGTTTGAGCAAGGTTCAGGAGTTGGAGATGCACAGGGAGGTCTTGTGTGTTGCCGTCCATGGGGTCACATAGAGTGGGACCCGACTGAGTGAGTGACCTGACTGACAGAGATCCACATATATATCAGCACTCACAGAACTGTGCACTAGAGAAAAACAGCTCTGCAGTATTTCAAAAGCAAGCTGTTTCGGGCTTCCCTGGAGCCACATTGGATAAGACAGCTCCCGCCAGTGCGGGGAACACAGGCTGGATGCCTGGCCTGGCAAGAGCCGCAGGCCTCAGGGCAGCTAAGGCCGTGTGCACAGCTGCCGCGCCTGCCCGCCCTGGAGCGTGTGCTCCCCAGCGAGAGAAGCCACCGCGGCGCAGCCCGCACACCACAGCGCAGAGGAGCCCCGCTCCCCGCAGCAAGAGGAAGCCCGCATGCAGCCACGAAGACCCGGCCCAGCCAAGAAAGTACATGGACGCAAACTTCCACACCGCGCTGCGTAAACTCAAGCACGCTCCAGAATGACGTAATGCATGCTAACTATGTGCCAATAAAACTGGGGCAAAACTTCCAAAAAAAGTGTCAGTGTCCATTTTTGCTAAAATAATGTTGTAAAAGCTAATTGAATAAAGAGAAAAACATTAAGCTTCACATTGGCTCCGAGTCCAGCCACATAAAAACTGCACGAGCAGCTCTGTCTAAGGGACTTTCCAGGCGGCGCTGGTGGGAAAGAACCCGCCTGCCAGTGCAGGGGACACAGAGACACGGGTCCATCCCTGGGAGACCCCCGGAGGAGGGCATGGCAGCCCACCCCAGTATCCTAGCCTGGACAACCGCATGGACAGAGGAGCCTGGCGGGCTGCAGTCCACGGGGTCGCAGAGTCAGAGAAGACTGTAACGACTATGCATGCGCACACACAGCCTTGCCTAAACGTCATCCCAGGGATCTTCCCGCAAATCTGCAAGGACAAATGCGCGAGTGGACAGGTATGGGGAGAGAGGAGAGAGAAAAAGACACATACTCTGGGGAAATGTTACTTTACAGGGGACTTTAACCAATACAATATTGTAAAGTAATTCGCCTCCAATTAAAATAAATAAATTTAAGTTAAAAATTAAATATTTTGTTAAATTTAACATAAATAAACTGAAAAAAAATAAAAATTATTAAAAGGCAAATAAATCATTCTGCTCCAAAAAAGCATCTTCCCAATATCCCTAAAATTTAGAGAGAATATAAGTAATATTAAAAGTCAGGAGTCATTTTTTTAACCTACGGTTTTCCTTTCGATTCACTCAGTTGAATGAATAAGAAACTGTCGCTCTTTCTTCAGTGCTTTCTGCTGCCTTGTTTTTCATTACTGCACTTTTCCTTTTCCAGGGTCACTGTCTACATGCCCTGAACATCCCTTCTGTGGTTGTTTATCAGTGATGCGGTACTTATATCTGAGCAAACATGCACGTGTTTACATATATGTGTGATCACGCACGTGTAGAAATGTTCATGTTGAGTGTGTGCGCACGAGTGTGTGCGCACTCAGCACTCACCACCAATCAGTCCCTTGCCTGCCTTCTGTTTGAAGTTTGCTATTTACATCGTCTGGACGATCAAGACAAGTCCCCCCGCCCCCCCCGCCCCCCGCCACCTGTCCCCGCAAGGAGGAATTCATGGGCATTTCTGACTGAGAAGGCAGGCCACTGTCTTCACACTCAGATCACTTCTTAATTGTGTATTCTTACTTGAAATCTTCCTTCAAAGCTCGTTCACATCTCAGTTTTCTTCACAACAATCTACATCGCCGGTTCCACTATACTTTGCCCGCTTGCTAATGCCACAGTCTTCCCTCCAGTCCAGGACTGATGGATTCTGAAACAAACATTCTCTAACGGGAGAGCTTCCTCACGATCCTTTTAGGCCAGTATCCTGTTATGATGGCGCACGACATCATTCGCCGGACAGACGTCGCTGCGCGTGTACTACAAGTCACAGGATAACCATCAGGCTCGTAAAGACGAAAATGATCTTGGCAATGCCCGTGAGACATCGCCTGCCAAAGAGGACGAAGTCAAAGGAAAGTGTATGGTAAAGAATACTTCCTTCTTTTACGGCTGAGTAATACTGCATCGCATATGTGCGCTACACTTTATCCATCCCTCCGTCAACCGGCGTTGAGGCTGCTTTCACGTCCCACTATTGGAAATGGTGCTGCAAAGCACACTGGGAAGAAATTAGGAGATTTCGACTAATATGCACACATTACTATGTGTAAAGCATAACTAACGAGGACCTGCTGTGTCGCATGAGGAACTCTTCAGTATTCCGTAGTAACGTCTATAGGAGAAGAGTCTGAGAAAGAATGGAGACCTATATATATGCATACATAGACAGATACACACACATGTGTGTGTTAGTCGCTCAGTCCTGCCCGACCCTTTGCGACCCCATGGACTGCAATCCACCAGGTTCCTCTGTCCATGAGATTTTCCAGGCAAGGATACTGGAGTGGGTTGCCATTTCCTTCTCCAGGGGATCTTCCCAACCCAGGGATCGAACCCGGGTCTCCTGCACTGTAGGCAAATTCTTTACCGACTGAGCTACAAGGGAAGCCCCAATATATATACATAGACAGATACACACACATATAGACATATATATATATATGTATATATATATATATATGATTCACTTTGCTGTATACCTGAAACTAACACCACATTAAACCAACTAAACTCCAATAAAAATTTTTAAAAAAGGAAAGCATTTTAAAGTAATTCCCGCCCCCCCCCCCAAAAGAAAAAGAGCCTGTAACAGAGATTTCTGCTGAAGTTTGGAAGAAAAGTGTTGAGCCTCAAGTCCATTTGTCTTATTTTTTACTATTCAACCTGAAAAAAAAGGAAAAAGAAAAAAAAAAAGACTGGGTAGGCTCAGAAAGTTATAATGCCAACCAAGCAAACCAAACGCCCTGGAAAGGGTTTCCCGACCTCCATGTGTGTGTGAGTTCCTCAGTCGTGTCCAACTCTTTGCAACCCCGCAGACACCAGCCAGCCAGGCTCCTCCATCCATGGGATTTCCCAGGCAAGAACACTGGAGTGGGTTGCCATTTCCCTCTTCAAGGGATCTTCCCGACCTGGGGACTGAACCCTGGTCTCCCGCTTTGCAGGCAGACTCCTCACCATCTGAACTGCCAGGGAAGCCCTGTGCCGCTGAACTCTCGGGACGGTGACTGGGTTCTTCATAAGGAGGCTGCTCTGAGCATTGCAAGCAGTGTGGCCGCCTTGGCTGCCGCCCACTGGATCCCAGTGACGCCCTTTCCCCTCGCTGCAACGATCAGAAATGCCTCCAGCACTGGGCGCTGTCACCTGGGGACGCAAAATCTCCACCAGTCCAGAACCACTGCCCTAAATCAGCCCTCCTTTTGAATCGCTTGTTTTATTTTGTTCTGTTAATTGCCTTACAAAGTGGAGACATCTGGTGGTGAGTTCTTTTTATCTTTCTGAGTCACTTACTCATACCTCATTATTCCTTGGAAATGTTATGAGGGAAAGATTAATGCATTTATTATCTTTAAGCATCCATTCAGCTGTCACTCTGAGAAATGACATTGTTCTAAGCGGAGAGTAAAGGGGTCCAAATTTTCTGGTTATCAGTTATGCTGTTCAGCATATCGCCAGCACTAATGTCATACTGAGAGCTATATGTATGTTTCAGATATCCTTATCCAATTTCCCTGGTTAAATGCAATACAGATGATGTTTTGATTGATATGCCTCAGGGAGTTTATCTGTCCAAAATGTGGTGCAAGTATGTGGCTCTCCTGGCACACAGTGGGTTAACACCCAACAAACAAACCAGATCCATGCATCTGCATTCTTGACACTGACAAAATAATTATGATAAAATATAGCCTGCAGGGTTTCATCCTGAAACATGTGGATGGAAACGAGAAAGACAAAACAAAATTGCTAAATGTTTAAATGAACAACATTTTGACAAATTGAAGCATTGAAAAGTCGCATGTTTTAAAGGATGTATTATTTTAACTTCATTTTTTTTTCTTACAGAAGTATTCAAATTCTTTGTGATCATTTACAACTAGGCATATAAATCTGTAAGTGTATCAGCCTAGAAGTCACAAAAGAGTGAGACAGTGAAATTATCTACGTTTCTAAACTGCAGTTTCAGGAGAAACTACAGAACTTCAGAGTGAATTTACTTGAAAGGACATCAAGGGCACTGTTCCACATGCTTTACAAATACTGGTTCATTCAGTGCTCATGTGAGCTCTCTGAAGTCACCTTTGCTTCTGTCCCATGTCCTAAATGAGGGCAGAGGGGACAGAGAGATGAACATCATCTTCAGGGTCACACGGCCAGTGACCAGCTTACCCAGAGCCAGGCAGTCAGGCAGGGCCCAGGCGGGTCTCTGCTACTAATCACTGAGTCTTCCAGGCTATCTCTCAGCAAAAAAAGAGTTAAAATCCACACATCACTAATAAATTAACTGGAAATTATCATCTATACCTCTATCTATATCATCTGTACCTCCGTCTATCTCGGGAAAGCTGTGAAAGGTCATTCTGCTTCAAGGGGGTGATCATGAGTTCTCTGCAAGCACCCATAAGCTTATGGCTTTCTCTGGGGATACACACCCAGGAGTGAGATTTCTGGGTCACGTGGAAGTTCTATTTTTAGCCGTTTAGGGAAGCTCCATGCTGTTCTCCATAGCGGCTGCACCAAAATCTACATTCCCGCCAACAGCATGATACACGCACCCCAGTGTTCGCTGCAGCCCTGTGCACAGCAGCCAGCATTAGGAGGCAGCCTCACATCCATCAGCAGAGGGACGGATAAAGAAGATGTGGAATAGGTGGGCAACGGAACATCACTCGGCCGTCAAAAGGAGCGGAACGTCGCCGCTCGCAGAGACGTGGGTGCACCCAGAGACTCATGCAGAGTGAAGTGGGTTAGAGCAAGAGAAGCAGAGATCGCATATAACGCACCTCCGTGGGATCCAGGGGGAAACGGCATAGATGAGCTTATCCGCAAAGCAGAAATAGAGACACAGACAGAGGGAACAAATGCATGGATGCCGAGGAGAGGGTGGACTAGCAGGCATGTATACACCGCATACGGAGAAGGCAGTGGCGCCCACTCCAGTACTCTTGCCTGGAAAATCCCATGGACGGAGGAGCCTGGAAGGCTGCAGTGCATGGGGTCGCTGAGGGTTGGACACAAGTGAGCGACTTCACTTTCACTTTTCACTTTCCTGCATTGGAGAAGGAAATGGCAACCCACTCCAGTGTTCTTGCCTGGAGAATCCCAGGGACGGGGGAGCCTTGTGGGCTGCCGTCTATGGGGTCGCACAGAGTCGGACACGACTGAAGCGACTTAGCAGCAGCATACACCACATATCCACTGCCATGAATCACACTGGAGCTAGCAAGAACCGACCGCATAGCACAGGCGACTCTACTCAACACTGGGTAATGACCTAGGGGGGAGTGAGGAGTAGGAGCCAGAAAAGAGAGGAGATATATAGCTATCTGATTCACTTTGCTATGCAGCAGAAGCTAACACAACATTGTAAAGCAACTGTATCCCAGTCATAACTAATTAATTAAAAAATAAAGTACATGCCCATGGAAGTCCTTCTTGCCAATGAGGTTGATACTGCACCTGAGACTGAGGGAAAGATAAGCATCTCCCAACCTTTACCAAAAAGTCAGTGAATGTCATGGGTCTTCCACGCTTGGCTCTCTTATAATTTTGTGCAGACAAATCATACACATAAATGTATTCGGCCCCTGCAGTATCTTACAGTGCCTAAACAGCTATAAATAAAAGACAACAAATGCCAGCAGATTTAATTTCACTGCACAGATGATGTATTAAGACCCAGGCTAGTATGATTGTTTTTAAATTAACTGCTTATTTGAGATCCTTGTAGATTTGCACAGGGTTGTAAGAATAATACACAGATTATCTCCTGTGCTCTTTCCCTGGTTTTTCCAGGGACTACATCTTACAGAAGTGTATAGATCATCCTCGACTTCAGCTTTGCTAAGTCACTCCAGTCATGTCTGACCCTGCGACCCCATGGACTGTAACCTGCCAGGCTCCTCCGTCCATGGAATTCTCCAGGCAAGAATACTGAGGCGGGTTGCCATTTCCTCCTCCAGGGCATCTTCCCGATTCAGGGACTGAACACGCTTTACAATGGTGCAAACCAGTGCACACCTGTGAGAAGCCGCACTTCAGTTTCGGATGCCCATCTCCTGCTGGGCTCCGTGCATGGGGACCACGCCCTCTTGCGAGCCAGCAGAAGTGGGCTGCAGCTTTCAGGCAGCCAAGGGGTCGCAAGGTCAAACACCTGGATGTTTCCATCCATTCTGGTTTTCACTTTCAGTGCAGTATTCAATGAATGACTTGGATAGTCAACATTTTATTATAAAATAGGCCTTATGCTGGATGATTTTGCCCAACTCTAGGCTAATGTGAGTGTTCTGAGCACGTGTAAGGTAGGTGAGACTACGCTGTGATGTTGGTAGGTCAGATGTGTTCAATGGTTTTTCCACTTATGGACATGTACTTTCAACTTGTGACGGGTTTATCAGGACGTAACTCCCATCGTACGCTGAGGACAGTCTTCACAGCGTCTCAGTCAGGATGCTGGCGTGGAAACAGTTAAGATCTGGAACAGGTTCCCACGCCCTAGGATAACTGCTGCTGCTCTTGGAGCCACATCCACTTCCTTCCCAGACCGTCTCTGCCTCCCGGAAGCCGCTAGCCTGCCTTCTGTCTCTATGACTTTGCTGTTCGTTTCAAGACTAATACGTAACTGAAATCACACAATGCGTCCCACTAGTCCTGGCATTCTGCGCTCGTCACTTTCCTCTGAAAGTCCATCTAGGTGGCATGTGTGCCGACAGCCATTCCTTCTTACTGTTGAGTGGCAGTTTTCCATGGATGTTCCACAGTTTACTTAACTGTTCACCCAGTTAAGGACATCTGGGCTTCTGTTTGGGGCTTCTATGAATAAAGACGCTATAAATGTTTACTTGCGGGTTCCTGTGTGAACATAGATAGTTTTTTCTTTTTATTGGGATAAATAATCAGAGGTGCAACTGCTGGGCTGTATGGCGGTCAAATATTTAATTATTTAAGAAATCCCCGCAGCAACATACGATTCATCCAGTTTCTCGGCATCTTTGCCAGCTTTTGCTCTTGTCGCTGTTGCTTTTCTTTCTTTCTCTTTTTAATTTTAGCCATTATGCTGTGTGCGTAGTGACAGCACACCGTGGTTTTCAGCTTGGGTTTTATGGCTAATAATATAAAACCCTTTACACGCGCTTCTCCGCTCTTCATCTATCCTCTTTGGTAAAACGTCTCTCTATGTCTTTTGTCCATTTCCTAAATAGATTTTTTTAATGTTGAATTTTGAATACTCATGATATTCTTCAACTTCCATCAGTCACAGTTTGCAAATGTTTTCTTCCAGTCTGGAGCTTGGCTTTTCATCCTCTAACAGAGACTTTTCAAGAACAAGAGCTTTTTTAAATTTAGGTGAGGTCCAGTGTATTGATTTTCCTTTTATGGACTGTGTCTTCAGTGTTAGGTCTCACATGTTTTTGCCTAGTTCTATGTCCTGAAGACTTCTCTTTTTTTCCTGAGAATTTTACGGTTTCAAGTTTTACGTTTACAACTAGGATCTGTTTTGAGTTAATTTCTGTATAAGGTGTGTGGCTTGAGTAGAAGTTTATTTTTATATTTATTTTTTTGCCTGTGGATATTCAATTACTCTAGCATCATGCACTCAAAGGCGATTTTTCTTCACTGAATTGGCTTTGTACTTTTGTTCAAAATCGCTTGGGAATATGTAAGTGCTGGAATCTATTCTGTTACATTGATCACTCTCTCTATCCTGTTCTATGATCTATTTTCCATATTTTTGCCAATCCCTGTACAGCCTCGATTGCTATAGCTATATAATAACTCTTAGATTCAGGTAGGCTGATTCATTTCACCTTCCTTTTCGAAGGGTCTTTTAGCTATTCTAATGCCTTTGCCTTTCCATACAAATTAGAATGATTTTGTCTCCGTTTACAGAAAATCTTGCCGAGACTCTGATAGGAATCCGATTAGGCCTGTGTGAGAACCTAGAGGGCGCGCACGGCCTCAGCCGGGCCTCCCAGCGCGCTTGCGCAGTGGGACGCTCAGCCTCGTCTCCGACTGTTTTCATCGGCGTCTTGTCGTTTGCAGTCTACACGTCCTAAACCCGTTGTCTTATGTTTACACTGTTTGATTTTTCAGCAACCATAACGGCATGCTACCATAAATTTCAGTGCCTACATGCTCGCTGCTAGCATAACAGTGACTTTTTTCATATATTTATCACGCACCCTCTGCCCTCACCAAACCCGCTTATTCTAGAAGGCGTCTCTTTTTTTCTAGGTATGTTGTGATTTTTAACATAGTCCTACTATTTGGAAAGTTTGATCAAGCAGATATCACTGGGAGTCGGAGACATGACGTCATCTGTGTTCTGAAGATGGAAAAGTCAAATGATAGAAAGACCTGGATATTTACCAGCAATGCTGACTTCCAGGACATTCTGGCATCTACGTTTTTTCTAGACTTCTTATATTGTGAGACAATAACACGGGTTTAGTTTATAAGCCATTTTATTTCCAAGCAGAATCTTCATACCTTTTATATTTACATATACATTAGGTTTGAGAGACATGTACATGTTTCACACACATGGACACGTTTGTGAAATTAGACCCATATATGGAGAGGCATGGCCTCTGAACACTGATTAAGTCAAGGTTTCAAACTGTATGAACTGTGGAAGGGAGGAGAAGGGAGGGGAAGTGGGGACAGAGCCAGTACTGAGCTCTCACAGTGTTCTTAGTGTCGTGCCAATGCCTATAAAAATAAACGTTTAAAATCTTAGAACAGCTTTAGGTTTACAGAGACTTTTCAGAGAATACAGAGAGTTCCACGCACCCCGCATCCACTTCCCTCTGCTGTTAATATCTTACGTTATTCTGGTACATTTGTCACAGCTAATGAACCGATGTTTTACATTTATTACTAAGCGCATTCTATTTATTTGTTTGTTTTTTTTTTGGAGGTTAATTACTTTATTGAAATTCTTTTTTTTTTTTAATTTTAAAATCTTTAATTCTTGGACCTAAGTATTTAATTTAGATCCTCCTCCTTCCATCCTTTCTTTTTTTGTGTCAGGATCCCATCCAGACACCATGTGGCAATGGCTCCCGCGTCCCTTGTTCCTGATGCTCACGAGAGTTTCGCAGGGTAGCTTAGTCGGTAAAGCATCTGCCTGTCATGCAGGAGACCAGAGTTCAACTCCTGGGTCGGGAAGTTCCCCCGGCTAAGGGAAGGGCTACGCACTCCAGCATTCCTGCCTGGAGAAGTCCATGGACAGAGGAGCCTGGCGGGCCACAGCTCATGGCATCGCGAGAGTCGGGCACGATTTAGCACTGTCTTCCTTCCTTCCTTTCATGAGGCGTTTCGTAGAATACCCTCAATCTGGGCTTGTGCGCTGTTGCTCTTGTGCTTGCACTGGCTTTACAGACACGGAGAGAAGACCACAGAGGGCAAGTGTCCTCCTTATCCTGGCCCGTCACGGGGACACGTTACTTAGTTATCTACGCTATCCCTGCTGGCTGACGACCTGTTTGTCAGCTCCTTCAAGGCCCTGCTTGCTGTGCTGCGTCCTCCGCAGAGAAGTCACTGTCGACAGTCCCCGGGGAGACGGGCAGTGATCGCACTCTGCCTCCCTGGTGGGGATCGGCCGGGGGGGGGGGGCACCTCCATACATTACTTGGAACTCTTTTGTGCACGTGCCAAGCACTTTACGTCAGTGTCTCTCTCCATCATCACCACGGCTACTGCCCCCGTGCAGCGTGGGAGAGGACGCAGGCACTGATGGGCTGAGCTGCTCATCAGCAGTCAGAGACCAAGCAGGACCCACTTCCCTGCGTGGGACCCCAGGTCGCGTTCTATCACAGCTCTGTGCCTGAGTGACTTGTCCCATGGAGCACTTTGTTTGGTTCGTTACCTCCGTCCACTTGTCTGATTTCTATCAGATGCAAAATGTCCCACTCCTGAAAATAGCAGGGACTGTGGTTACTGTGTATCTCCTTAATCTAAGGCTGGCATTTCTATCATTTCATTTGAGCGCCTCAGGACTTTGCATATCCCTTTATGATATTAGCTCAGAAGGAAGTGGCAACCCACTCCAGTACTCTTGCCTGGCAAATCCCATGGATGGAGGAGTCTGGCAGGCTACAGTTCATGGGGTCTAGAAGAGTCGGACACGACTGAGCAACTTCACATTTCTCTGCAAACATCTAGCTGTACGGTTTGGTGTTTTAGTGACTGAGGGCAGGATAATGGTTGGTTTGGTTGTTGTGCATTTAAGTTAGAGGGCTAACTATGGCAGTGAGAACCACAGCTCTGTTGAGCTGCCTGATGCTTACTTTTTCAAACTTCCTGGATTTAATTGGTAGGAAATATCCATCGTCTATTTCACACACTAGTGCGCCCCCAGATGAGTGACGCATTTCTTTCAACAAGATGTCCAACCCGTGCCTACAAGTTCCTATTTCTTTTTTTAATTAATTTTTATTGGAGTATAATTGCTTTATAATGTTGCCTTACTGTCTGCTGTACAGCAAAGTGAGTCAGCTATATGAATACATATATCCATTCATTTTTAGATTTTTTTCCCATTCAGGTCATTACAGAGTAAGTTCCTTTTGGCAAGGAGTCAGAACTTTCCCCTTCACTCCCAGGCTTGTCCTACTCACCTGGCATTCTGCCGCACTCTCATAGACATCAATCCTTACACACCATTAGCGTTCACATTGAGGTACACGACCTCTTAAATGGAAAATGGAGAAGCTGTCGATAAATAGTGTAGGAGTCATATCACTATGGCAAAAGGGACAGGAAATGTCGATCTTGGTGTGAAATATGAGTAATCTTCTAAATTTATGATCATATCAAGGGCTCATCTGTTTTAATACCCTGAGTACAACTCTTATTTGATGATCATTGAAGGCTATTGTATACACAACACTCTGTGTAAAGCATTTTTTACCTTTCAAAGGCTTGAAAGCCTCTTTTTATTTGCTCACACACAATAGCCCTGTAAAAGTGAGCACTGAGGGTTAGCAAGAGCTTCTGAACCCTGAATGAACATCCTGATCACCTTCAGAGTTCAAAATGCTCTGTTGGCCTTACTTACCAAGAGTTTGATTTCACAGAACTTTTGCATATGCAGTTTCTTTCTGGGCATGGTCTCCCCCCTTTTGCCTAATTAATTTGCTCCTCTTTTGCCTCATCCTTGACCCCCTCAGTTCACCTTTCACTTCCTCCGGGAATCTGCCCTCTTAATAAGCTGGTGGATACTATTATAAACTCTCCACTGAATATTTATTTCTTTTCCTTATAGTGATTACTTCTGTTTGTCTGCCCTAATATCCTCTCAAGGACATTTAAATTCTGCTCCGATTCCTAGCATAACATCCGGTACATCCAGGTGCTTCATAAATGTGTGCGCAAGAAGCAGGCTGAAGCCAAGACGTGGAGGCACCGAAGTGTCTATGGAAGGAATGGATGAAGACCTGGTGCATACGCGGCAGTATCACTCCGCCACTGAAGGGAATGGAGCGGTGCCATCTGCAGCAAGGTGGGCGGGCCCACGGGTTGTCAAGTGGAGCGAACTAAGTCAGAGAAGGAGACTTACTGCGTGACATCTGTTCTATGCAGAATAGACAAAGAAAGGACACAAACGAATTACGAAATAGAATCAGACTCGGAGAGCAGACCTTCGGTCGCTGGGAGGGGGAGAATCGGGGAGACGAGTAAGAAGGGGTTAGGCATCGAGATGCACCCGCTGCTCTATTTTAAATGAATAACCGAGGACTTAGTGTACAGCACGGGGAACTCTGCTCGATGTTACGGGGCAGCCTGGACGGGAGGGGAGTTGCAGGGGGTGGGGGGAATGAATGCATGTGTATGTGTGGCTGAGACCCTTACTGTCCACCTGAGGCTATCGCAACGCTGTTAAGCAGCAATGCCCCGATACAAACTCTTTTTTTTAATAAAGAAATAGGCTGAATTTATGAATGGATAAATAACACATCTGAGACTGTTATGCCCAAGTCACGAAATCTCCCAATGACCACCAGGGAGCCAATATCCGATGCAAAAGCAAGAGAGTTTTTATTACCAAGCTCGAGCTGGGGCTCCCACCAGTACCGAGGCAGCGGCTATAGGGAGGAGCTGCGAGCTCTGGGTTTCATTGTTTATATAGGGTATTCTCGCGTGAAAAATTTGAAAAATGGGAGTTTCCGGGTTGGGAGATATCTAACTGGTTACCTTCTGTGGAAGGGTTCGGTGTTGGGTTCTGATTGGTTCCCATTTCCCCGGCTTGCCATGGGTTCTGATTGGTCCCAGGGTGGTGGGGTGAGGTTAAGGGATTTCCAAAAAGCTCTTTTCCGGGAATTTTTACAAAATGGAGTCTTCTTTAACAAAATGGAGTAGCTTAGGTCCTTCAAGACAGGGTTCCAGCAGCTATTTTTTAAAAAAAGCTCCACATAGGGGATTCTGAGTTGAGATTCTGTACACACTGTGTCTCCATTGAACAGATGAAAGAATAATGCGCTAAAGGAAGGCAGGCTTCCCAGGCGGCTCAGCGGTAAAGAATCTGCCTGCCAAAGCAGGAGGTGCAAGAGATGTAGCTTTGCTCCCTGGGTCAGGAAGATCCCCTGGAGGAGGGCACGGCAGCCCACTCCAGTACTCTTGCCTGGAGAATCCCCGTGGACAGGGGAGCCTGGCAGGATACAGTCCATGGGGTCACAGGAGTCAGCCATGACCAAGCACGCAGGCACGGGCAGACAAGTTTGGGTGTAAGTTTCAGTCAGAGGGAGGCAGAGGAGGGGATGGAGCTCAGCGCCAGCTCCCTCTCCTGGGATTTATCGCCGGATTGTCCTTGTTCTCGATTCCGTCTTTTGCAACGTGAGCCAGTCTTCACATCCTGTGCTTCTTTCCTACTGCCCCAAGCCGGGGTGGGGGAGACCCTCCTCTGTGTTCTTGGGGAATCCTTCACCTGCACCTTACATGTCACATTATATCAGGTAGATGAGCTTATCTGGAAACAGTCCTGAACAGCCAGGTACCGGAGAACGCAGCCCACGCGCTGCCCATCCTAGGTCCCTACACCCAGAACAGTGCCCTAGGCAATGTTTCCTGGGTGGATGGATAGACAAATGGACGCAGGGATGGACAAATACAGCAAGTTGCAAAAATTAAAAAAAGCACTTTATTGTAAGTGTTTTGAACCTCTTTAATACTCATTTGTTTTCTCCGAGAATAGAAACTTAATGGAAAGAACTCGAGCAAAAACATGTGAATTCACCCTCTCTGCTCAACAGCACACTCATGTGTCCAGTGGCCTGTCAATCTTTAATTTCCATCAGATCAATTAAGAGTGCACAACACCTCAGCAAAGGCATGGCGGCCATGTGAAGGCTCTTTGCCAGAGAGGAAGGTCTGGGATGGTTCTTCTCCAGTCAGAATATGCTGTTCCTATGACAACCATAGCCACTTCGATCTGAGTTTTAGAGGTCACGGCTAGGCACAGAGAACCACTGAAAGGGCCGTGTGGCTTTCACTATCCAAGGCTGCCATGAGGTTGGATTGAGGTCTATTTCAGGTGAGCAGGTGAACACTTTCTTGGAGGGTTTCTCAGAACCCTGCCCAGTGGCCCCACTCGCCTCAGCTGTGGTCTGGAATGGGTAACCAGGAGGCTTAGTGCTGAGCTGCCCCAGTCGTGGTTGACTCTTTGTGACCCCAGAGGCTGAAGTCCGCAAGGCTCCTCTGTCCATGGAGTTTTCCAGGCAAGAATACTGGAGTGTCGCCATTTCCTCCTCCAGGGGATCTTCCCCATCCAGGGATTGAACCCTTATCTCTTGCATCTCCTGCATTGGCAGGCAGATTCTTCATCACTGAGACACTCGGGAAACCCAGGAAACAAGGATAGTTTGCATTCAAAGAGCACTGAAGGACGTGATCTCAGTTCATCCCCCCGACAGAACCACAAGGCTGCGTTACACTCTATGCCACTGCACTGCAGAGAAGGTGTCGTGGTTCTGAGAACTTAAAGCTCCTCCCCATGGTTGTCAGCTGGACGAGGTGGCGCTGGGCTTAAATGGAGCCACCTGATTCCCAAGCCTGCCTGACCTTAGCCACAAGGTGAAGCTGACTTTCTGAATACTTGGCCAATAAATTAGCAACTAAAAATTTAAGGAAAAATAAAAGAGACCCAAATTACATCAGACACATAGAGAATATTAAATATTCTTTACATTTGAGTAATCCAGTAAGTACCTGGTGAATAGCACATGAAGTAACAAAAGACAGGGCTAAACCCAAGTCCACTATTTTTTGAGGTCCACAGATTTCTGTTTTCAATGTAGCCTTCCTACAAGAATAGCCCCGAGATACTTATTTCTCCCATACATACCGAACTGACCCCATCAACTGATCTGCTGAAGCAACAGTTAAATCAGATCTGCCTCTAACCCAGATCATGAGTGATATTCTGAATGTTTCCTTCCCTCGACAAATCAACTCCTGCTGCAGTTCCCAGGGCTGAAATACTGTGTCAGACTGACATAGCCATAAATGCAGCAACTGCCAAATTTATAGACCAGCAAAGAGGGCCAGTATTCCAATTATCGGTGAACCAAAGAAACCACCCCAGTAGAAAAGATGTAATGAAAGGCGGCTGATGAAGGGAAAGTGAGGGGAGCGTGGCTGAGTGACGGGGTGGACACCCCAGTGCTTCGCCCGCTTTTGGCCGAATGGAGCAGAGTAAGCGTCTCCAAGCAGCTGGGCTCTCAGACCAAGTGACCGCCTTTGGGACGCATGTAGTTCACAGAGTCGTGCTCCTGAATCTTTGAGGATAAGCACCACAGACAAGCACTTTCCCTCCTTTTTTTTCCTCCTTAGAAACTGTGACAAGAATTTAAGAATCTTTATTGGCTAACACTTTGGTCCTTTGACCCAAATCCTTTGACTGAATCTTTCCTTTGTGGCAACTCTGAAAAAGACACCATGGAAGAGAATGTGGCCCTTCCTTGGCCTCAACTTCAAGATCAAGCGTGCCCCCTAGAGAACCCTTCAGAGTGCCTTATTGATCAAGCCCTGCTATACTCACTAAATGCTTTCTGAACCTGTTGACATTGGAGGTAACTTTGCTTTCTTGAAGGGCTGAGTTCCATAAATGTAATATTTTTGTGTAACAAGGTGTTTGGGTTTACCCATTTTAGCAGAAAACACTTTTGAGGCTTCAAGGGATGTTCCCTGAGATTCAGTGAGCAATTTATTCCAAGACTCCCCTCTGAATACTCCAGCTCCCCCACTCACAGCCTGCTTGAATCTTTAGAAAGTCCCTCTTTTTCACAAAGACATCACAGCTGGTTCTCTCGCCAAGTGGGAGTTGGAGGGGCCATCACTTTCGTTCAGCGTGAAAGAGCCTCATGAAGTCACAGGATCAGGGATAAAGGTCTTCAGAAAATAGTAAGAGAGTAGAAAAAATGCAAGAGACAAAGAATATTGGGAAGACAGGAGGAGAGAAGTGATACCTATCAGCTAGGATCACGCTAAGAAACTAACATAGGAAAAGTTAACAGCAGTTTACGAAACGTGGACTTAACTCTCACACCAGCTTCCGGGAACTGGCGCTGCAGGACTCTTCCCCTGGAGCGTGGTCTCAGGCTCCTAATCGCTTGCTGTTCGTTGACTCTCTTATGCCATGGGTCTTTCCACGTTTTACCATCTTTCCCATGGTCCTTTCTGCTGCGTGTTTGTTTCAGTCACACTTATCAATCATGCAGCAAGATGGACTAAAAGGTTCTCTCCCATGTGACTCCCTTTAAGAAGATGTCTTGCAAAATTGTACTTCTGTCTTTTTATATCTCATTTGACAGTCTTACGCCACCAAAATCACTGGTGACTGCAGCCATGAAATTAAAAGATGCTTGCTCCTTGGAAGAAAAGCTATGACAAACCTAGACAACATATTAAAAAGCAGAGACATTGCTTTGCTGAAAAAGGTCCATATAGTCAAAGCTATGTTTCTTTCAGTAGTCATGTACAGATGTTCAAGTTAAACTATAAAGAATGTTGAGCACCAAAGAACTGATGCTTTTGATTTGTGGTGCTAGAGAAGATTCTGGACAGTCCCTTGGACAAGGAAATCAAACCAGTCTATCCTAAAGGAAATCAACCCAGAATATTCATTGGAAGGACTCATGCTGAAGCTCCAATACTTGGTCAACTGTTGCAAAGAGCTGATTAATTGGAAAAGACCCTGATGCTGGGAAAGACTGAAGGCAAGGAGAGAAGGGGTGACAGAGGATGAGACGGTTGGACGGCATCGTTGACTCAAACACGTGAGTTTGCGCAAACCCTGGGAGATAGTGAAGAACGGGGAAGCCTGGCGTGATGCAGTTCATGGGCTTGCACAGAGTCAGACACGACCTAGCAACTGAACGGCGACGGAAGTGCCCCAGGGAGCTCCAGCAGAATCTGGGGTGCGTAAACACTCGAGCGGGGCATGAATCCTGTTGATACTTTGGGGATCTATTCCTGGGGAGAACAGACTATTTTAGAAGCATCTAGCAGAGAGTGAAAGAGAGAGGGAGAGAGGTTGCCTCAGTGAAAGTGCAGGGCGTCGATATTTTACCCAACCTGTGGAGCAGGGAAGGGAACAGAACACAGACTAAGCTAATATGAAAAAAGGCTCAGAGAGGAGGAAAGAGAAACTGCCTTTGGGCTACGCCCTGATTCCATCATCTGCTTGATCCCAGGTGTCTTCCTGCCCTAGGTTCCTTGGAATATCCCTGTGGCCACATAGGGAAGCCTCCTTTCAGCTTCAGATAGCTGAAAGCATTCTTGTTGCTTGAGTTCGGAAACCTGCAATCTGTGCAGCCCTTGTTGTCTTAGAGGTGGTGCCCATGGCCTTTGCGAGGCTAAGGAACACAGTTCTAGCAACGGAGCTCTGCCCCTCGGTGCGAGGCAGCTGCAGGGGAGGGGAGTGTGGGCGAAACGGCTGCAGGCGCACGGGCGGCTGAGCCCCTCTGCTGCCTGAAACCCTGTCAGTCAGCCGCACTCCTACATACAGTAAAAAGTTAAACCAAATCTCGCCCTCTGAACCCAGAGAATGGCTCGGCTTACTCTCGTGAGGAGCGAAAGGGGGTGGAATTGTGGAAAGCCTCGTCTCACCCTTTGTGCAATCTGCCAGAACGTTCTGGTTTTCATCCTTGGAGAAATATCAGAGACTGGGCCTCAGACAGATTCCATCAAGAAGGGCCTGGCAAGGACAATTCCTCGATTTTCTGTCTGAGCTGGATAAATGGTTACAATCACATAAGTTTTATCAATTTTTTCAAAAATTGTAATTAGAATTTAAGTTTACAGTAACTCAATAGAGAAGAGAAATTTAAGCACGATAATCTAACTTCCAACATGTGCTTATTGCACACTCCTTTGCACAGGAACCATACCACTTACTACTAGTTTAGCGTCGTTAGACTTAACTTGATGAGGCTGCTTAATGATGAGCATGTGCATATGTGCTAATTCAGTGCTGACTCTTTCCGAGTCAGGCTCCTCTGTCCCTGGGATGCTCCAGGAAAGCAGGCTGGAACGGGTTGCCATTTTGTCCTCCAGGGCTCTTCCCAACCCAGGGAGCAAACCCGCGTGTCTTAGGTCTCCTGTGTTGGGAGATGGGCTCTTACCTCCAGCGCCACCTGGGGAGCCAGCTGTCAGAACCGTAAGTCATTCTGCTGCTGCTGCTGCTGCTGCTGAGCCACTTCAGTCGTGTCTGACTCTGCAAGACCCCAGAGACGGCAGCCCACCAGGCTCCCCTGTCCCTGGGATTCTCCACTCCAGTACTCTGGCCTGGAAAATCCCATGGACGGAAAAGCCTGGTGGGCTGCAGTCCACGGCGTCGCACAGGGTCAGACAGACTGAGTAAGTCATTCAGTAGGTGCCTAATAGTTAATTTTTTTTGTATTATATGATTTTTGAATCAAGACACTTGACATGAAGTACATTATCAATGGAGCATAGCAATTATGTAAAAATTCTAATAAACTAAACCACTAGATAAAGGTAGATTAAAACATTCATTTTACTGTGGCTGAATTTGCATTTACTGCCAGATGATGAAAATCCAGTGAAGACCAGGCTTCCTGGCTAGTCCGGGGGTTAGAATCCACCTCGCGAAGCAGGAGACACTCATTCAACCCCCGATCTGGGCGGATCCCACATGCTGTGCAGAAGCTGGGCCCAGGCCCGTGACTCCTGAGCCCCTGCACCTCGCCCCCGGACTCCGCAACAAGAGAAGCCCCTTCCAGGAGAAGCCTGCACACCTCACACAGCGGAGCCCTCGCCTGCCTCCCCTAGAGAAAAGCCTGCACAGGATCCAAGACCCAGCCTAGCCGAAGAAGGAAGAAATGAATGAAGTTTAAAAATGTCCAGTGAAGACCCAAACATGGTGTGTCTACAAGGAAATCCGTGATAACGTTTGTCCCTGTTCCTCAACCGGTAAATTTCTGGCTCTAATCCAAAATGCTTATACTTCTAGCACATAGGTTATCATTATAAAAGGTAAACCTGAACAAGAGTTTTAATAGACATCTTTATGATGGACATTAAACATTTCTTATTTACTCTTGAGAAGCCATGCAAATATGTACAGAATATATTTTTTATATTCAATATTTATGGTAATTTGCAGAGTCTGATGTTTATTCATGTTATCATTTACAAAACTCATGCGTTCAGCTAATATTTGAGGCCCCTCTGGCCAGGAATACCAAAGAGAATAAGACAAGCCTGTACCCACCAAAGGCACGTTATCCATGGAAAAGTCAAGTATAAAACTTAGTGAGTGATAAAGTGTTAAAGACACTGTGATAAAATTTGCTCATGGGTGATGTAAAGAAGCAGTAGTGCCCATTTATTTTGTTTTGTTCAGAGATAAAGCTGGGGCCAACGCTGGATGACCTGGTCCTTAATGAGTGATTTTTGGTTTGGTGACAATAGGCCTGACTTGGAAAGCACACGCAGACGACTCTCATTCTGGAGTCTCTGTGCCATCAAGAGAAGAGGGCATTTCCCCAGGAAGAGCAGGATTCAACTGAAGAAAATTATTGTTCAGTGAACCGTTGCTCAAACTGGACCCACAGTCTTGCAGTTGGGATAGGTGCCCTTCACTGTTAGAGAGTTTCTTACACAAAAAGAGAGAGAGAGAAAAAAAACAACTTTGGCATGGTGAGTATTCTCTGTATGAACCCAGCGGGGGAATCTATTTTAAACTTTCTTTGTACAGCTGAAAAAACCCAGTAAGATTTGTCCCACTGGAAATATGTGCAAGTTGACAAGGAATAAAGGTTAATCATTATTCAAGTACCCATTGAAGGAAACTACAACGTGGGACTTCCCTGGTGCCTCAGTGGGAAAGAATCCCTGCCCATGCAAGGGACGTGGATTCGATCTTCCCATGGGAAGATCCCACACGCTGCAGAGTAACCAAGCCAACACGCCACAGCTACTGAGCTGTGTTCCAGAGCCCAGGCAGCACAGCTCCTGAGCCCACGCGCCGCAAGGCTGTGCCCGGGAGCACAGCTCCTGAGCCCACGCGGGGCAAGGCTGTGCCCGGCAGCACAGCTCCTGAGCCCATGCGCCACAAGGCTGTGCCCCAGGAGCCCGCGCTCTGCAGCAAGAGAAGCCAGCGCAAGGGGGAGGCCACACAGCGCAGCCAAGGAGTCAGCCCTGCTCATAGCAGCTAAAGAAAAGCCTCACGGCAGTGAAGGCTCAGCCCAGTCAAAATAAACTACATAAAATAAACACAATGTTTTACCAACGAAAATACAAACTGTAATTTTGGCGTCGAGTTAGTACTTAGGCTTCCCTCGTAACCCAGACTCTTCTCTGCACCCAGACCCAGCAGCCATTCAGGTTCAGGGGCAACAGCACTCTCTCTTCCGAGCCTGTCCTGATTTTCCAAGGAAGATGTCCCCATACCTTACCACCGACATTTTGATAAAGTGATATTCTACTATTAATTTATAATTAATTCTGTCAACAATAAGCATGTTTACTGGGCAACTACCACATTCTAGTTTAAAGGAGACGGTGGTGACCGAAACAGGCAGTGTTGTAGCTTTCATGGAGCTGCCCTTTAGGCCTCCAGTATGTGATTTAACAATGAAATAAGCCAGGTAACTCAGTTCATTGTGACAAGCACAGCGAGGCAAGTAAACAGAGTCACGTGACAGGGGATGGGGGTGGAGAAGGGGTCAGGGTTGAGGCGACTCTATCAAAGGGGAGTCAAGAACGGCCTTGCTGCGAAGGTAAACGGATCACGGATCACTCACACGGATCCGAGTTCCCCACTGAAGCGTGAGGGTTTCATATCCCGAATCACCCAGCACAAAACCTGGTCGACAGAAGCGCGTCACCAGTGGCTGCTGAGACGGGCCCTGCGGGACAGCCCCTTCTCTCCGCGGGTGAGAGCAGAGCTGCGGACGCGAGGCAGGGAAGGAGGCCGCTCCGGGCCGGGCATCTCTCCCCTTAGAGGGGCAGTACCGGTCACTTATGGATTTGTGTTGGGTGGGGGGGTTTGAGAGACACAGAGTCATGACATGTCTCTGCCCCTCTGAGCTCTGAACAAACCGAAACGTAAAGAGTCAGACAGATGGAAATCAGAGTTTCAGCCTCTTCCCTAGGCTTTTACAGTGACGGGCTCTATTTCGGAGAGTCAGTCTTCAGCCACACTCAAGCTCTGCAGTGGTCAAGAATTTTCAGACACTGGGAGAAACTGTAGGAATACCATAGGTCTAGGTGGCTGGGGAGGATCATTAACTTGTCTTTTTTTTTTTTTTTTCAATCCCAGCAATCAAACTCTAGCTCAACCGAGTGTTAAGTCCTCGGCGCAGAGCTTAAAAGCTGTATTTCCTCATTCCCACATTTCATTCACAGCCTCATTTCCATTATAAGCTCAAGTGTCTCCACCCAGGCCTGCCGCCTGAACACTCCTGTGCTTTCCGCCTTGCCCAAGCTGATTTGACTTCGCATCTTTCTGTTTCTTAACTGCTGAAGAGACTGGAACATCATCAAGGCTTCTGACACATCCCCCTTCTGAAATACTCCCTAATCTCTAATACCTGTCTCCTGCGCCCAGCCTTCCTAATGCACCGCTGCCTGCCCGCCTCCCGCACTGAATACACTTCCCTGAGGCACTTGTCCTTTCAGGGAATGCTCAGCTGGTATCTACTGCTTCTTCATAATGGAAGGGCTATCACTGTCTCCAATATGCTCCTCAGAATCTTGCTAGGGGCTTCCCTGGTGGCTCAGTGGTAAAGAGTCAGCCTGCAACGCAGGAGACACAGGTCCAGTCCCTGATCCAGGAAGATCCTTCGTGCCTGGAGTAACGAAGACCCCTGCGCCGCAACTATTGAGCTTGAGCTCTAGAGCCAGGAGCTGCGACCGCCAAGCCCATGCGCCGCAGCTACCGGGGCGCGCAGGCGCGGAGCTCGTGGTCCGCGGCAAGAGAAGCCAGCGCAGGGAGAAACCCACGCAGCACGACTAGAGAGGAGCCTCCGCTCACCACGAGAGGAAACGTCCATGCAGCAAACACGGCCCAGCACAGAGCAAATACATAGATAACATTGTTTAAAAAAATCTTTTTAGACTTGGGCTCTTCCTGTCACTCAGATCCAGCAACGCTTCTTCAGGGACGCCTTTCCTTGACCATCCAGCTGAAAGCAGACGCCTCAGCAGCCATCATGCTGCCCGTCTTACTGCCTTCCTCGCACTTTCTGGGCTTCCCTGGTGGCTCAGCTGGTAAAGAATCTGCCTGCAACGCAGGAGACTCCAGTTCAATTCCTGGGTCAGGAAGATCCCTTGGAGAAGGGATAGGCGACCCACTCCAGTATTCCTGGGCTTCACTTGTGGCTCAGCTGATAAAGAATTCGCCTGCAATGCAGGAGACCTGGGTTTGATCCCTGGGTTGGGAAGATATCCTGGAGAAGGGAAAGGCTACCCACTCCAGTGTTCTGCCCTGGAGAATTCCATGGACTGTACAGCCCACGTGGTCACACAGAGTCGGACACGACTGAGAGACCTGTACTTTCACACTTTCACTTGCATTTACTAGCTTCTGAAAAGTACTCACTAATTCATGTGCCAATCTCCCACAAACTTCATAAAAGCCAAACTTTTTGCCTTGTTCTCTGTGTCATCCCCAGCACGAGAATAATTCCCGTCACATAGTCACTACTTAGTAGAGAACTGTGAATAAATATAGGAAACTCGGACACATCTTTTTAGCCCATGCTGATAGGATAGAAGAGAATTATTAGAGTTTGTTGACTGACTGAATGAGTGACTTCTTTGTAAGAAGACAAAAATACTGCAGCAAGACTTAGCGCTGGCTGGATAGGATGCATAAACGATGGGGATTTCAGGGTCAAATGTTTGCCTTTGGTGATAAAAGAAGCCTAGAAAACAAGTCAGGCAGGCTCACTTCCCCATGAGCCACGCATCTCCACTCAGGCATTTCTGCAAACCCATAGTCTTTTTATATAAAATCCACTATTGAACAACTGTCAATGTCTCATATCTAAAACCCTGTGACAGAATTTAGAGTGAATGTGTATCTGGCATCAGAAAATAACAGAGGAAGCTGCTAAGGCAACTGACATTTCCCTCATCGATTGTTGTCGCTGCTGTTACGTGTGCTCAGTTTAAGGTCTTCCGCAGATTCTGCTAAATCTAGCAGTTTTATCTTTTCTCAGGTATTCATTTGTTCTCCAAATAAGAATGAGGCAGAATACAAACTAAGGGCTGGTGAAAACACTCTCTGTTTCTGGATCTTCACTCTCTGGACGCAGCTCACCTCTCCTTGCGCCGTCTATCAGAGCCTTTTCGGAGATACAGTCGTTGCTTCACTGCTAGAGGGGTCCTTCACTTTGGTTGAACGACTGGAACCTACTTTTTACAATCCCTCTCCCTTCTCTGTGCCTTGCCCAAATAAGAGGTTTCTAAAAGGAAAATCCATGTGGCCACTGGCTGCGTCAGAAGGACACAACAGTGATGCTGGACAGCAAAAGATCCTAGAAGGGAAAGCTGTTGGTTGACAACCTATTTAAATTAAAAGAGGCTGGATATGGTTGCAAATGGAATGAGCCTGAAACAAGATACAGTCAGTAGAAATTATTTCACTGAGGGACCACTAAATTGATTCATTTAAAAACACCTGAATATCTACCTTCTTTCTTTTTTGTGTGATTTTTTTTCAGTCAGTCTGCTGGGAGTTGTGGTCTATCTGAGGAGGGTTTTGAAATGGAATAGGAGAAGGGAGGGGAAAATGGAAAGGGGGAAACGCTGGAATGAACTTTACATTTACTGATCTGAGTTCTCCACCCTGAGAGCCTACAATCCCTGACACCCTAGTGGCCATGAGCACAGCTAGTGTCCAGATCGTGGTTTCTAAATTCCATTTCTCTATTGAAAGGAACCAGGACTCATCAGAGACACGGCAGATTCCTAGGTCCACGTCAGGAAAATAACAAGATAGCCTGCAGCACTTTGCTGTACCAGACATCTAAAAAAGTCTCAAAAAATAATGAGGACACGTGAAAAAGATGTGTAGGCAGCTTGAAGGGGCTCCCCGCTGGCTAAAATGAAGGAAAATTTGAGCCTAAAAATTAGTAAAGATGTAAGAGACTGTTGTTGTTTGGCCATTAAGTTGTGTCTAACGCTTTGCAGCCCCATGAACTGCAGCACGCCAGCATCCCCTGTCCTTCACTATCCCCCGGAGTTTGCTCAGACTCAGGTCCAGTGAGTCAGTGATGCTATCCAACCATTACAACTCATTAAATTAAACTGGAATCGGTGAGTCCACACTAACATAAACAAATAGTTGTGTGAATCAAACGAAGGGTTCCATACAATAAAGTGCAAATTAATAACTATAAAAGAAATGATGTCATTAGAAAATCTCCATTCCATAGTAATAATCATACTAATAATTCAAGCAAGGCATATTAGCAGTGTTAAAACCAGTGGTAAAAGTGAGAAGAATGGGATTTTAATTAGCCTCAAATTACCTCTCTACAAAACATTATTAATTATAAGGGGGAGGAGAGTTACTTTTTAGAGACAATAGTGCCAGGCAGGTATCATCTTAATCAAGTAACCAGCCTTCACACCACCAGTAATGAAACACATCTGGCTCACAAGCCAGGAGAATAAAACATCACGTATGTGATAATCTGGTGAGAAAAAGAAGAAATGCATACCCTAGTCAAATCACAAAGAAATACTAGAGAAACCACATTCCACAAAATAACCGACTCTTAGCACTGAAAATTAACGTCCACAGAAGATCAGGGTCCTGCCTCAGACTAGAGGAGATCAGAGAGCTGACAACGGGTGTCATACAAACTTGGATTAGCATTTTGTGAGGACATCAATGCGGAGATTAGAAACTGGGAAGACGCCCCTAGGCAAAGGATGCATGGGGCTCTATGCCCTGTTCTCTCAACTTCTCTGTAAATTGAATTTGCTTCTGTACCTTTCATATGGATCTCTAGTTTCTCCTGATGTTCTGATCCCGTATGCAACACACAGGTACTGGATTGATGAGAATCAGCCATCAGTGCCATAGTTCTAGTCTAAGCATCGCACTTGTTGCTGTGTCTTGCCTAGCACGCTTCTCACTTCTCATCTTGCATTACTGCTCTTTACCCACCCTGTCCCCTCTCCAGGCCACTCCTCATGTAACAGGCCTTGGCAGGTGTGGCTCCTTGGCTCGGAGTGTCCCCCTCCCTGTCTTCCACATGGTTTGTCCTCATCGTTCAGTCCCCTGTGTCCTCAGATCACAGGCCACCTCCTCAAGGTCTCCTCTCACTACCCTATCTGTTGAAAACAACCCCAACCACTTTCTATACTATCACCTCCCCTATGGCTCTCATGGAGATTATAACTCTTCAAGCGCTGGCTTGCTCACTCACTATCCTGTACCTTCTGTGAGGACAGCACTGCTGTCTTTCTCGTTTACAGTTCTGCCTCCAGAGCTTAGCACAAGCCTCGATGGTCAGGGGAGGCTCGATAAACACTTGCTAAGCTGATCGAGTCTGCGTCTTCCTGCTTGGGACCCGATGTTCCTTTTGTGCATTCGTTTCATCAACTCTCCACCTCCAGTACCTAACTTCATGCTCAGCGCCGGACAGTTGGAAGAATGAATGAAGAGAGAAATGAAAGAGGTGGGGCTCAGAAGAAGAGGCAGAGTTTAAGGTGAAGACATCATGGCGTGATTATTTTAGTCAATTAAGAACTCAAAATTTGCGTGATCAGTCGTGTCCTACTCTTTGTGACCCGATGGACTGTGGCCCACCAGGCTCCTCTGTCCATGGGATTTCCCAGGCAAGACATGCTGGAAGGAGTTGCCATTTCCTCCTCTAGGGGATCTTCCTGACCCAGGGATTGAAGCTTCGTCTCTTGTGTCTCCTGCTTTGCAGGCAGATTCTTTACCCCTTGTGCCACCCGGGAAGCCCATTTTGAGACAAATTTTAGGGTAAATGTTGCCTCTTATATTTCCTCAAATTATCCCCTATGAGTGATATATAACACCGTATTGAAAGAGAAAGAATGATGTGAAAATGTTCCCCATCTTTCAGTTACCTTAAAGTTGAGACATACAAAAACATCTTAACTTTAAAGTTCTGAGAACAGCATTCTCTTTTCAGATCAGGCCAGGAAGCCTAAAGCATCTGGTCGGGAAAGCTGAGGATGTTATTTTGTGTTCTGTTCTTCTACAATGAAGAGCACGTTCCCAGGGCTCAACAGACCATATTTCTACAAAAGAAATAGAAGTGATTTTGTAAAGTATTAAAAAAATCTAGATTGATTTCTTATCCAGAATTCAAAATATTCATTCGCTTTAGAAAAAAATGTCAGAAGACATGTCTAGTAGACAAAGCTGTCACTCAGCAATTACTCACTGAGAACGTAGCCGTCGAAGACGCCGCGTAGCTGGCTTCGGGTATGGGAGCGGCAGGGCAAGGTGCCTTGAGTTTCTGCCTCCAGCTTCCGAGTGTGTGGGTGTGGGTGTGTGTGTGTGTGTGGGTGTGTGTGGGTATGTGTGTGTGTGTGTGTGTTGGTGTGTGTGTGTTGGTGTGTGTGTGTGTGGGTGTGGCTGTGGGTGTGTGTGTGTGGGGGGTGTGGCTGTGGGTGTGTGTGGGTGTGTGTGGGTGTGTGTGGGTGTGTGTGTGTGGGTGTGTGTGTGGGTGTGTGTGTGGGTGTGTGTGTGGGTGTGTGTGGCTGTGGGTGTGTGTGTGGGTGTGTGTGTGGGTGTGTGTGGGTGTGGGTGTGTGTGTGGGTGGGTGGCTGTGTTTGTGTGGGGGGTGTGTGTGGGGTGTGTGTGTGTGTGTGGGTGTGTGGGTGTGTGGGTGTGGGTGTATGTGGGTGTGTGTGTGGGTGTATGTGTGTGTGTGTGCTTAGTCTGTTTGAAATGTGTTCCTTATCACTGACATTTCGAAATCACCATAAGACAGCCTGGATTATCACTTGGTTTCCATAGACTATGGTGGGGATGTCGTCCTGTGACAAATAAAGTTTTCGGACATTTTCCCAGGGAGTTTTTTCCTAGAAGCTAAGGTTCACAACTGCAGAGTGAAAAGGTCTTAAGTCCAATATCGTGGGGGCAGACTTGGCCGCCTGAGCTGGCGTTGGGAGATCCCGCCGCCCAAGGTGGGCACAGTGAGAAGGAGCATCATAATCACCCCCCAGCCCCGCCTGTGTCTCCACAGCCCTTTCGGTCTTGGTCTCCTCCAGTCCTCACAGCATTTGGGAGATGAGGTAGAACAGAGGGGTGGCAGGAAAGGCGCGTCTTTCGCTCAAGTTTACCCGCTGTGTGAGAAGGGTTTCCTGGACTCTAACACAGCTGATCAGTCTACAGGCGGAACACAGCTCCTGTTGCACTCCCATTGTACAGATTAGGAAACTGAGGCACAGAGAAGTCGACATCCAAGCTTGTAAGTGGTGCAACTGGGTTAGCAGGTGTGCAGTGGCTGTTAAAAGGCCTATATGAGGGATTTCCTGGTGGTCTGGTGGCTAAGACAAATGCGGGGGGCCCAGGTTCAATCCCTGGTCAGGAAACGAGATCCCACATACAGCAACTAAGAGCTGGCGCAGCCAAATAAAAATGAAAAAAAGGTCTTAAATGGTCCATATGGGCCTTATATATACATTTATATATGAACATTTAAGACATACATAAACCATTTAAGCACCTTGTTTCATTTTTTAACATTTTTAGCTGGAGGATAATTTCTTTACAATGTTGTGTTGGTTTCTGCCATACATCATATTTAAGCAACTTTTTAAACATCACATCCAGAGACCTGTGCCCCAAATCTCTTTCCCCCTTGCTGCAATTTCTAACAATTGTAAAGGTGAAATAATAACTCATTTAACCCTCCAACCTGGTCCTGAATGTAGTAACAACCTGACCCCATTGTTTGTCTGGCTCTTTCGTCATCTGTTACAATCTCCTACTTTTCACAAATAACTTACAAAGCTGAGAGAAGAAGTTTGGCTTCTGTTAGTGGAAGGAGGTTGTACGAGCTTAAAACTGAGACACTGCAGATGGATCGGACACAGAGGAGGGCCTGAGTTTGCAGGGAGCATGCTCCAGCAAGGGTGCTGAGTGTGCCTCAGTTCCTGAGATGTGCAACCTGTTCACACCAGCAGCAGGGATATCCTTAGCGCGTGGATTTGGGTTTCTGTGTAAAAGCTGGGGCGTGCGCTTTGTTTGCGACTAATGCTGCAGTGATCACGGCGTCAGGACACAGCGACTGTCTTTTATCCACAGCAGCTGTTCCCTACGAGGGGCCGGTGTGGGGAGTCAGCACTTATCTACTTTATGGCATCACGGACTCGATGGACGCGAGTCTGAGTGAACCCCGGGAGTTGGTGACAGACAGGGAGGCCCGGCGTGCTGCGATTCATGGGGTCGCAAAGAGTCGGACACGACTGAGCGACTGAACTGAACCGAACTGATACCTTTTAATTACTTACAATTTCGTGTCAGTTTCAGTTGCACTACATAGTGATTTGATATTTCAAAATTTAAACTGTTTACTTTTTCTTGAGGTGTCGTGGATTGACAAAACTGTGACTGTTTCAGGGGGCCACTGAAGGGACTCAGCTATCCATGTGCATGTCTCCTTTCTCTCCCAAACACCCCTTTGTGCTCCATAAAAAGTTAAGAGATTGGCTGTGCTCCCTGAGCTGCAGAGAACAACCTTGTATCTTATTTGTTTTGTTCCCAGTCGTCTGTTCCTTTCAGCCCTTGTCCCCACCTTGCCCCTCCCCTGCTGATAAATAGGAGTTTGCTAGCGTTTTGAATTAGAAGTCAGGGTACCCTGGAACCCTGACCTGCAGTGACCACACAGCTCTCCACATCCTTGACTGTCAGTTTCCCCACCTGTAAAACGAGTAGTTCAAATGCTGCTGTTTCCTGAGACCTCTTTGTGGTTATGGGGAAGGTCTTGACTCACCTGAGATCACAAATGCACTCAAGTGTCCAACTTTAAGCGTACCTGTGATTTCCATTATTTTCAAAAATTCGTAACAAAGAATTAGCTTGCATATATAACTTTTATATTAAATATATTTGCATATGTATAATAACTGTGCCAAATATCATATATATACTTATATTATACTTATATACACTTATATTATATTGCATAATATTACATATGATATTTTGGACATTTGAGTTTTTTTAATTTTATTTTTAACTGGGGTTTCCCTGGTGGTTAAGAGGGTAAAGAGTCCGCCTGCAATGCAGGAGATCCAGGTTCGATCCCTGGGTAGGGAAGATCCCCTGGAGAAGGGAATGGCAATCCACTCCAGTATTCTTGCCTAGAGAATTCCATGGACAGAGGAGCCTGGCGGGCTACAGTCCATGGGTCCATGGAGTTGCAAAGAGTCAGACGTGACTGAGCAGCTAACACACTTTAATTGGAGGATAATTAATTGCCACACTGTGCTGGTTTCTGCCACACATCAACATGAACCAGCCACAGGTATACACACGTTCCCTCCCCTGAACCTCCTTCCCACCTCCTACCCCATCCCCAGCCTCTAAGCTGTAGAGTACCAGCTTTGGGCTCCCTGAGTCATAGGGCAAATCCCCACCGGCTGTCTGCTCCACGTATGCTGACACGTGTATTTCCGCGCTGCTCTCTCCTAATGGGAACTTGTTGCTGCTGAAATGATCGTTTCAAACGCTACACCAGGAACCTCTCTCTGTGCTCAGCTTTCCAACCTCAAGTAGCATGTTGCTTTACTTATCTTATAATAGATTGATATTACCCTGACTCAACATATTATTTATAAGAACTTTACCAGAATTAAATTCTTAATGAAGCATTTTTACTGTTTTCTTATGAGCTAATTTTCTACATGTGTTTGAAATATGGTTATGGTTTTGTTCATTTAGTGGAACTTAATGATTAAGGGTAGTTTTACAAGTTAGAAGGAGCACCCAAAAAACCTTGGGGTTAGTACGTGCACTGATAATTACATAAGTGATCAGTCAGGCTCCATTTCGCCCTCTCCTCCCTTCTCAGATGTTTTCTTTCTTTTCTTGCCGGCTTCGGGGTGAAGGTGGAGCTGACAGAGCGTGTGCTCTGATGAAGAATCCTGTGCACTGGCGTCTGGGATTTAAAACCCTGCACCACAACAGAGAAGTCCCCAGCCAGATGCCCGCACACTCTCATGAGGGGTTTATTAAAGAAAAAAGGGAAGCGAACGTGTTGGTCACTCAGTCCTGTCTGACTTCTTGCAACCCCATGGACTGTTGCCCACCAGGCTCCTCTGTCCATGGACTTCTCCAGGCAAGAATACTGGAGTGGGTAGTAATTCCCTTCTCCAGGGGATCTTCTTGACCCAGGGATCGAACCTGGATCTCCCACATTGCAGGCAGACTCTTTACCCTCTGAGCCACCAGGGAAGCCTTATTAAAGACGTACCATCTAAAACAGTGTGATAAACGCTCCACTTTCAGTCTTTGGAGAAACAAATACGCTTCAGCTTTCAAGAACTTCAGATTCAAATTTGTTGTCCTGATCTTTCTTAATATAACAAAGGTGGGAAAAAATGGAAAGAGACTGCCTGTGAAAGGAGGTAAAGAAGCAGATTTGGAAACACATTGGTCAGAAGAATAAGCATTACCTTTCTTCAAATGATTTCTTGAAATTGGAAGAATAAGGAAATTAATTGCCTAAGTATATACACCTTTGAAAGACTGACTGAAAGGTAATATTGCTAGGAAGTGTCCATGTAACCACCATAGTCCTGATCTGGTGCCAGGTGACGCCATAGCAACAGGGATTCAGTCCGAGAAGCAGAACTCCAGACTGCATACACGTGGATTTAGTAAGGACAAGGGGGCCTGGCGTGCTGCAGTACATGGGGTCGCAAAGAGCTGGACATGACTGAGTGACTGAACTGAACCGAACTGGTGATAAGCAATTGAGGAAGCTGAGTGCTTAGCTGCTCTAAGCCTGATATCCCCATTTCTGATGCTGGAGCTGACACTTGACAGACGGGACTTGGCTGTGGTGCGGGGGAAGCTGATGTGAAGTGGGCGGGACTGAGAACGAGCTGGATGGACAGGATCCCACATCAGTTCTGTTGCTTCTAACCGTAAAGCATGGTGCTCTCCAGAACTCACCGCTGGCCCAGGGGTGAGAGCAGCTGAAGGGAGCCCCAGGGAAAGTGGGTCATTAGCTGACCTGGCTGGGGGCTCAGGCCAAGGAGCGAGCCAGCAGATGAGTAGCCACCGTGCAGGGGGCCACCCAAGGGCCGCGGCTTCACAACAACCTCCTGACCTCACACAGGGGGCTCTCTGTCGTGACCGCATGCCTGCACAGAGTAGATTCCAGGAGATGAGGCTCCAGGGGCCACGTCAGCATGCGCAAAGCTAGCACCTACTGCCTACGTTTTGTACGGGAAATTTCCTAAGCAGTTCAAACATTTAAATCACCTTGTGATAAAGCACACATTTCTTCATTGTGCGTCTATTTTGTTTCCTCCAACCTCAAAACTATCTCATCTCTGCTCAGATCACTCAACTGGAATAACAATTAAAGTCCATGAAAGGCTGAGGGCAGGAGGAGAAGGCAGCAGCAGAGGATGAGTTGGTCGGATGGTATCGCCGACCAACGGACATGAGTTTGAGCAAACTCTGAAACAGTGAGGGACAGGGAGGCCTGGCTCGCTGCAGGTCTTGAGGTGGCAAAGCGTCAGACACAGCTTAGCAACTGAACAACAACAACAAAATTATATTACCAGATGCGTCCGTTCTCTAGGTGCAGCTGCACAACAGGGGCAAAGCTCACCGATACACTCGGATTAAACGCCTTTGAGCTCCCACCCACTGACTTGGGGAAGCCCACTCTCCATCTCTCTAAGTCTCACTCGCAGGATCTAAGAGCTTCGGCGTGCTGACGGTCGTCAGAGAAAGGGGGGAGTGCATTTTCCACTTCTGCTGCTCCTGCTGAGTGTCACTGTTCCCAGCTGGGAGGACCAGCACTCATAAGACGTAAGAGGTCACACAGGGGACCTTCTTCCAGGCTCATAGTGCCCGAGCAACAAGTGCACCTCACCTGTCATATGACCCGACATAGAGACTGGGGGCTGGTGCTGAGTCTGGGATGGTAGCACTAATTCCTCCTTCCATTACAGCTCTCTCCCTTTAGGGATCTGTGTGTCCCAGTCGTAACTCCAGGTCCTCCAGGCATCACTTAAAAACATGGACACTCAATGGGAAGGAATCTGGATCACTACCCTTTCATTCCCAGCAGGCCTCTGAGCTCCATATGCAAACATGTCCACTTTTTCACCAAACCGTAAGGTGGGAAAAAAAAGAAACTTTAGGTGGCTTAGTGGTAAAGAATCAGCCTGCCAAGCAGGAGACACAGGTTCAATCCCTGGGTCGGGAAGATCCCCTTGGAGAAGGAAATGGCAACCCCTCCAGTACTCTTGACTTCCCTGGTGGCTCAGATGGTAAAAGCGTCTGCCTACAATGTGGGAGACCTGGGTTCGATGCCCGGGTCGGGAAGATCCCCTGGAGAAGGAAATGGCAACCCCTCCGGTACTCTTGCCTGGAGAATCCCATGGATGGAGGAACCTGGCAGGCTACAGTCCATGGGGTCATAAAGAGTGGAGCACAACTTAGTGAGTAAACAACAAACAACAATGTCCCAGGATAAATGGACAACACTGTTTCTAGAAATGGAAAGAAGCCAGCAATTTTTACGTGTCAGCTCTCTTATTTAAATACATACTTAGAAATTAAAGTTCTACCTCACTGGGCATCATGCTGCAAACGATGCTAGGAAAAGAAAAAAGGCATCGCTTGAAAAGGTTATTTCATTAGTAATTCTGGCTGAATGTTTTGTAGTTAAGGTTTACTGCAAGCAAGAAAGACTGCAGTGGGTTGAAAATTACTCATTGCATGCAGGAATTATAAAACACCTTTCTGTTAGCACTTATATAACAAGCCCTCACCTATCATTATCAAATCTGGGCACTGCCAGAGATATCTAAATTTAGCATGACAAACAGATGGAGAGAAACATCACTGCCCCTCCCCCACCCCAGGCTCTCAGGGTGTGAGCCATGATTCGTTAAGGGGGAAATTAAGGGTCATAAACAAATCGGTAGCACAAAACAAGCTTGTGCTACAGATTCACAGGAAGGAAGAAAGGGGGGAGGGAGGAAGAAAGTTATCAGACTACTACTCCACTGTCCGAAGGAAAGGCATAAAGGAACTTTGTAGAATTAGAATTCAGATGATATGGAGAAGGCAGACACTGAATGAAGAAAATTGAAATACCGTGTTCCCTTGGAAAATTCTTACCTATTTGAGGAGCTATTTTTATCATGTAAAGGATTAAAATGGCATCAGGGATAGTAGAGAAGACAGAAAAATCTGGTTTGTTATTTCAGGGCTTTTATTTTAAAATGTGTCCATTCAGTGGACAGAAAAGGGGAGATTAGTTAGAGAGTTACTACAGTTTCCCCTCACTGCTTATTTTTCCAGATAGTGTGGAGACTGCAAGGCAATCTTTTTTGCATTTAAATTTTTCCTCTTTTTGAGAAAATCATATTTTGTAAAGTTCTTATCCAATTCCATTCTTTTTATTTTCTTTTGTTTTGGAAAAAAATATTTGTAGCAACTTAATATCTTCACAATTAGTGTAGAAAATGTTGCTACAGTTTATTACTTACTGTACTTTTCCTATTACTTATGATACTTGTTAGTAGTTTCATTCACTACCTTTGGGATTATTGAGGGATGTTTCCTTCACTCCCAAATATGATGCTGTGCTGTGTCTGTATCACCACTGGCAATTCAAGAAGGAAAAAATGATTCAGGCAAACATTAAAAGTGGTTTTAATATAGTGGAAGCATAATTAAGTGGTTATGACTGTACCTCACACATATCTGTGGAAATTTCTTTGGAATTGTAAATGAATTTAAGAGGAAGCTTACATTCTTTTGTTGATTTAAATAAAATTTATATAACTAATAAATCATAGCTCTTCAAATTATAATTCTTCAGTAATCTTTGGGTCTTGAGACTGTGATAATCTACACTATAATGGTTCTGAAAGACAGTAATTTTTTTTAAGTTTGGAGAAATCAATAGAGTGATTAACCAGTGACAGTGGGAGAAAAATCAAATCAAAATTATGACCTGAGCTAATTTTTCACTGATGAGTTTAGGAACTGTAGCCAAAAATAGCAAATTGTTGGGAGGCAGGGAGACTTTCCTTCTCCACAGTCCAATCTACCAGCTTTCAGTTCAGTTCAGTTCAGTTCAGTTACTCAGCCATGTCCGACTTTTTGTGACCCCATGGACTGCGGCACGCCAGGCTTCCCTATCTTTCACCAACTCCCAGAGCTTGCTCAAACTCGTGTCCATTGAGTCCGTGATACCATCCAACCATCTCATCCTCTGTTGTCCCCTTCTCCTCCTGCCCTCAGTCTTTCCCACCATCAGGATCTTTTCCAGTGAGTCAGTTCTTCATATCAGGTGGCTAAAGTATTGGAGTTTCAGCTTCAGCATCAGTTCTTCCAATCAACACCCAGGACTGATTTCCTTTAGGATGGACTGGTTGGATCTCCTTGCAGTCCAAGGGACTCTCAAGATCTTCTCCAACACCACAGTTCAAAAGCATCAGTTCTTCGGCACTCAGCTTTCTTTATAGTCCAACTCTCACATCCATACATGACTACTGAGAAAACCATAGCTTTGACTAGACGGACCTATGTTGGCTGTCTAGTCAAAGCAATGTCTCTACCAACTTAGGTATTAAAGAATTTATTTATTTTCTTTGTATTTTCCATTAGAAACTGATCATAGTAGGGAGAATACTCTTGCCTGGAAAATCTCATAGGTGGAGGAGGCTGGTAGGCTACAGTCCATGGGGTCTCGAAGAGTCGGACACGACAAATCGGCTTCACTTTCACTTTCCACTTTCATGCATTGGAGAAGGAAACGGCCACCCACTCCAGTGTTCTTGCCTGCAGAATCCCAGGGGTGGAGGAGCCTGGTGAGCTGCCGTCTATGGGGTTGCACAGAGTCGGACATGACTAAAGCGCTTAGCAGCAGCAGCAGCAGGGAGAATATTTGATTTTGAACATTTGCCCATCAACAGAATTCACGAAGTCCATTCATTTAACACATTCAGTAAATATTAAGAACGCGTGTTGCACTGGATACTGTGTCAAAGGAAGCAAGGCAGACAGGGAGCTCACCCTCATGGTGTCGGCCCGGTCAGTGGTGAAGACAGACATGCAGGCGGGCAGGCGCGACGTTCTGGAGAGAGATGGTGAGTGTAGACGGAGCAAGCGTAGCGTGTCACGGCATCACTGTGGAAGAGCGCCCAACCAGGTCAGGGGCCAAGAAAAGCTTCCACGAGGAAGAAACATCTATACTGAGACTTAAAGGGAGACGGAAGATGCCTAGGATAACGTATTCTAGACACAAGGACTAGCCAGAGACAAAAGAAAGCAAGATACACCAGAAAAAGCAAAAGGAATTTAGACCCAGAGCTTCTGCAGCGGGAGTGGAGAGTGTTGAGGAATTAAGCCAGTGAGGCCCATGGCGGTCAGAACACACACACACAAAGCTGGTAAGTCTTGTAATGGAGTTTTGGGCTTTACTGAAGTGTTTAAGCAATAATAAGAAGAAAAGAAATTGACATTTATATGGCATTTACAGAGTATGTTTTTCACCCAGTTAATCCCATAATAACCCCATAAGTTTATCCTTATTTTACAAAAAAGAAAATGGATGCATAGAGAGCTTATGTGACTTTACCAAGGGCATATATGATGCAGACAGGATCAAGCCTGGGCCACACACCCTGCAGTACCGCGGCAGGAGCAGGGAGTGGCATGTTCCGATCTTCATTGCTAGGTCTTTACCACCTGTGACTTCCCTGGCTCAGCTGGTAAAGAACCCACCTGCCAGTGTCGGACACACAGGAGACATACATTCAATCCCTGGGTTGGGAAGATCCCTGGAGGAGGAAATGGTGACCTACTCCAGTATTTTACCTAGAAAATCCTATGGACAGAGGAGCCTGGCGGGGCTACAGTCTATGGGGTCGCAAAGAGTCGGACACGACGGAGAGACAGCACACTCCTATTCCAGAATGCAGTCTGGGTTGAAGGAGCGGACAGTGAAAAATAGGAGCCCCTCTAGAAAACCAGTGGGTTGATCCCTGAAAACAGATGCCAGAGGCTGAACAGCATTAGCGGCAGGAAGGATGGGTGAGAAACACAGGGACTGCGACCCAGTGAGGCCTGGTGACTGACTGGCTGCATGAAGCAAAGAGTGATCTAGGTGGGCTCCAGCGCTGGCTGCCAGACGGCTGGTTCCCTTCCGTGAAAAGTGGAACACGGAATGTGAAACTGCTCCTTCCCTCCTTCCTTATTTGCTTTTCATCCCTTCTTCATCACATTTGGGCCTCCCTGATAGCTCAGTTGGTAAAGAATCCACCTGCAATGAGGGAGGCCCCCAGTCCAACTCCTGGTTGGGAAGATCCCCTGGAGAAGGTATAGACTACCCACTCCAGAATTCCGGGGCTTTCCTTGTGTCTCAGCTGGTAAAGAATCTGCTTGCAATGCAGGAGACCTTGGACAGGCCACCTGTGGCAGTTTTCCAGACTGGAGAATTCCATGGACTACAGAGAAACCAGAGATCAAATTGCCAACATCCGCTGGATCATGGAAAAAGCAAGAGTTCCAGAAAAAATATCTATTTCTGCTTTATTGACTATGCCAAAGCCTTTCACTGTGTGGATCACAATAAACTGTGGAAAATTCTGAAAGAGATGGGAATACCAGACCACCTGACCTGCCTCTTGAGAAATCTGTATACAGGCCAGGAAGCAACAGTTAGAACTGGACATGGAACAACAGACTGGTTCCAAATAGGAAAAGGAGTACATCAAGGCTGTATATTGTCACCCTGCTTATTTAACTTATATGCAGAGTTCAGTTCAGTTCAGTTCAGTTCAGTCTCTCAGTCGTGTCTGACTCTTTGCGACCCCATGAATCACAGCACGCCAGGCCTCCCTGTCCATCACCATCTCCCGGAGAGTCTGTGATGTCATCCAGCCATCTTATCCTCTGTCGTCCCCTTCTCCTCCTGCCCCCAATCCCTCCCAGAATCAGGGTCTTTTACAATGAGTCAGCTCTTCACAACAGGTGGCCAAAGTATTAGAGTTTCAGCTTCAGCATCAGTCCTTCTAACGAACACCCAGGACTGATTTCTTTAGGAAAGACTGGTTGGATCTCCTTGCAGTCCAAGGGACTCTCAAGAGTCTTCTCCAACACCACAGTTCAAAAGCATCAATTCTTTGGCACTCAGCTTTCTTTATAGTCCAACTCTTACAGCGGTACATGACCACTGGAAAAACCATAGCCTTGACCAGATGGACCTTTGTTGATAAAGTAATGTCTCTGCTTTTTAATATACTGTCTAGGTTGGTCATAACCTTCCTTCCAAGGAGTAACCGTCTTTTGATTTCATGGCTGCAGTCACCATCTGCAGTGATTCTGGAGCCCCAAAAATACAGTCTGACACTGTTTCCACTGTTTCCCCATCTATTTCCACTGTTTCCCCATCTATTTCCCATGAAGTGATGGGACCAGATGCCATGATCTTAGTTTTCTGAACGCTGAGCTTTAAGCCAACTTTTTCACTCTCCTCTTTCACTTTCATCGAGAGGCTTTTTTAGTTCCTCTTCACTTTCTGCCATAAGAGTGGTATCATCTGCATATCTGAGGTTATTGATATTTCTCCTGGCAATCTTGATTCCAGCTTGTGCTTCCTCCAGCCCAGCGTTTCTCATGATGTACTCTGCATATAAGCTAAATAAGCAGGGTGACAATATACAGCCTTGACGTACTCCTTTTCCTATTTGGAACCAGTCTATTGTTCCATGTCCAGTTCTAACTGTTGCTTCCTGACCTGCGTACAGATTTCTCAAGATGCAGGTCAGGTGGTCTGGTATTCCCATCTCTTTCAGAATTTTCCACAGTTTATTGTGATCCACAGAGTCAAAGGATATGGCATAGTCAACAAAGAAGAAATAGATGTTTTTCTGGAACTCTCTTGCTTTTTTGATGATCCAGCAGATGTTGGCAATTTGATCTCTGGTTCCTCTGCCTTTTCTATAACCAGCTTGAACATCTGGAAGTTCATGGTTCATGTATTGCTGAAGCCTGGCTTGCAGAATTTTGAGCATTACTTTACTAGTGTATGAAGTGAGTACAATTGTGTGGTAGTTTGAGCATTCTTTGGCATTGCCTTTCTTTGGGATTGGAATGAAAACGGACCTTTTCCAGTCCTGTGGCCACTGCTGAGTTTTCCAAATATGCTGGCATATTGAGTGCAGCATTTTCATTGCATCATCTTTCAAGGTTTGAAATAGCTCCACTGGAATTCCATCACCTCCACTAGCTTTGTTCGTAGTGATGCTTCCTAAGGCCCACTTGACTTCACATTCCAGGATGTCTGGCTCTAGGTGAGTGATCACACCATCGTGATTATCTGAGTCATGAAAATCTTTTTTGTACAGTTCTTCTGTGTATTCTTGCCACCTCTTCCTAATGTCTTCAGCTTCTGTTAGGTCCATACCATTTCTGTCCTTTATCGAGCCCATCCTTGCATGAAATGTTCCCTTACTATCTCTAATTTTCTTGAGGAGATCTCTAGTCTTTCCCATTCTGTTCTTTTCCTCTATTTCTTTGCATTGATCGCTGAAGAAGGCTTTCTTATCTCTTCTTGCTATTCTTTGGAATTCTGCATTCAGATGCTTATATCTTTCCTTTTCTCCTTGGCTTTTCATTTCTCTTCTTTTCACAGCTATTTGTAAGCCCTCCCCAGACAGCCATTTTGCTTCTTTGCATTTCTTTTCCATGGGGATGGTCTTGATCCCTCTTTCTTGTACAATGTCACAAACCTCATTCCATAGTTCATCAGGCACTCTATCTATCAGATCTAGGCCCTTAAATCTATTTCTCACTTCCACTGTATAATCATAAGAGATTTGATTTAGGTCATACCTGAATGGTCTAGCAGTTTTCCCTGTTTTCTTCAATTTAAGTCTGAATTTGGTAATGAGGAGTTCATGATCTGAGCCACAGTCAGCTCCTGGTCTTGTTTTTGTTGATGGTATAGAGCTTCTCCATCTTTTGCTACAGAGAATATAATCAATCTGATTTCAGTGCTGACCATCTGGTGATGTCCATGTGTAGAGTCTTCTCTTGTGTTGTTGGAAGAAGGTGTTTGCTATGACCAGTGCATTTTCTTGGCAAAACTCTTAGTCTTTGCCCTGTTTCACTCCATATTTCAAGGCCAAATTTGCCTGTTACTCCAGGTATTTCTTGACTTCCTACTTTTGCATTCCAGTCCCCTATAATGAAAAGGACATCTTTTTTGGGTGTTAGTTCTAAAAGGTCTTGTAGGTCTTCATAAAACTGTTCAACTTCAGCTTCTTCAGCATTACTGGTTGGGGCATAGACTTGGATAACTTTGATATTGAATGGTTTGCCTTGGAAACGAACAGAGATCATTCTGTCCTTTGTGAGACTGCATCCAAGTACTGCATTTCGGACTCTTTTGTTGACCATGATGGCTACTCCATTTCTTCTGAGGGATTCCTGCCCGCAGTAGTAGGTATGATGGTCATCTGAGTTAAATTCACCCATTCCAGTCCATTTTAGTTCACTGATTCCTAGAATGTCGACGTTCACCCTTCCCATCTCTTGTTTGACCACTTCCAATTTGCCTTGATTCATGGACCTGACATTCCAGGTTCCTATGCAATATTGCTCTTTACAGCATCGGATCTTGCTTCTATCACCAGTCACATCCACAACTGGCTTTTCTTTTTGCTTTGGCTCCATCCCTTCATTCTTTCTGGAGTTATTTCTCCACTGATCTCCAGTAGCATATTGGGCACCTAATGACCTGGGGAGTTCCTCTTTTGGTATCCTATCATTTTGCCTTTTCATACTGTTCATGGGGTTCTCAGGGCAAGAATACTGACATGGCTTGCCATTCCCTTCTCCAGTGGATATGCAGAGTACATCATGAGAAACGCTGGACTGGAAGAAACACAAGCTGGAATCAAGATTGCCAGGAGAAATATAAATCACCTCAGATATGCAGGTGACACCACCCTTATGGCAGAAAGTGAAGAGGAGCTAAAATCCTCTTGATCAAAGTGAAAGAGGAGAGTGAAAAAGTTGGCTTAAAGCTCAACATTCAGAAAACGAAGATTATGGCATTGGGTCCCATGAGTTCATGGGAAATAGATGGGGAAACAGTGGAAACAGTGTCAGACTTTATTTTTTGGGCTCCAAAATCACTGTAGATGGTGATTGCAGCCATGAAATTAAAAGACACTTACTCCTTGGAAGAAAAGTTATGACCAACCTAGACAGCATATTCAAAAGCAGAGACATTACTTTGCCAACAAAGGTCCGTCTAGTCAAGGCTATGGTTTTTCCTGTGGTCATGTATGGATGTGAGAGTTGGACTGTGAAGAAAGCTGAGCGCTGAAGACTTGATGCTTTTGAACTGTGGTGTTGGAGAAGACTCTTGAGAGTCCCTTGGACTGCAAGGAGATCCAACCAGTCCATTCTGAAGGAGATCAGCCCTGGGACTTCTTTGGAAGGAATGATGCTGAAGGTGAAACTCCAGTACTTTGGCCACCTCATGCAAAGAGTTGACTCATTGGAAAAGACTCTGGTGCTGGGAGGGATTGGGGGCAGGAGGAGAAGGGGACAACAGAGGATGAGATGGCTGGATGGTATCACTGAGTCGATGGATGTGAGCTTGGGTGAACTCCGGAGCTGGTGATGGACAGGGAGGCCTGGCGTGCTGAGGTTCATGGGGTCACAGAGAGTTGGACATGACTGAGCGACTGAACTGAACTGAACTGATAGTCCATAGGGCCACAAGGAGTCGGACATGACTGAGTGGCTTTCCCTTTCACTTTATCACGTTTATGATCTTTATTTCGCAGAGAGGTGACTAAGTCTGGCTTTGGATTCGCTGAATTCTAAGTGCCAGTGAAAGTCCTAAGTGAAGAACTAGCTGAACTCAAGAATTTGGAGCACAATGAAGACCTAGGCGCTGGGAAGTGAGACTCAAAATCAAGCAAGCAGACAGGATGTCTGGCCCATGGCTGTGAAGGAGACCACCCACAGAAAGCAGACAGAGACACAGGGCCAAGACTGGGCTCTTGATGTTCAAGCACCCAGTGTGAAATACTAGAGCGTGACGGTGAATTCCAGCTTCTGTCTTATCAGCAGGAGCTTTCAACTCATGGAATGGAAGCTGAGTGGACAGAGCTGGGGAGGGGGGAACCACGGAGGGTAAACAGGACCCGACAACTTTGGCTCCTGAGGGTCCATGTTATTTTTCCCTTCCCTATTTAAGAATAACTTTCTGTGAAGAAGAATCAAAGATTAACAGGTTAATATTCAGTAATTCGTAAGCTTATGAGAAAAGAACAAAGAAGTGAGTTTTGAGCAAATCCTTCAAATGACTAAATGTTCACACACAAGGGATATGGGGTCGAAACTGGATCAAGTTTAAATCCCAATTTCAGGGACTCCCTGGTGGTGCAGCGGTTTACCCTCCATGCTTCCACTCAGGGGGCGTGGGTTTGATCCCTGGTTGGGGAGCTAAGATTTCAAACACTCTGAGGCACGGCCAAAAAAAAAAAAAAATGCCCAGTGTACCTCGTAGCATCTGAGTGATTTTGTGCAGATAATATCACCCTGCCTGCTCAGCCACGTGACCCCGTGGACTGTAGCCCGCCAGGCTCCTCTGCCCGTGGTACTTCTCAGTGAAGAATACCGGGGCAGGTTGCCGTTTCCTACTCCAGGGATTTTCCCAACCCAGAGACAGAACATGCGTCTCCTCTGTCTCCTTCCTTGGCAGGCAGAGTCTTTACCACTGAGCCGCCCGGGAAAGCCTTAACCTCGCCTCCCTGAGCCACAGCTGTCTGTGACAATGGCGGTACTTCCACTGCCAGTGAAAAGATGGTGAGGCAGTGCACGTGGAACGCTCACTAGTTACTGTTTGCTTTTCTTCTCTTTTCCCCTTTTCAGTGCTGCCAACATTCCATCAATTCTGCCTTTCCTGATATTCAATAGAGTTTTATCATCATTTGGGAAAAAGAAAACAGGTTTTGCCCTCTCAGGAATGCCTTACAGGTTTACTGAGGGTCACAACTTGAACCTGGAAAATCGGTAACTTGCAATTGTTTGACTTCGTAAAGAAAAAGCATCATCTTTAAGGCTTCATGTGTTGAAGTCTGAGGGAAGAGGCTTCATCCTCTGTACGGAGGCAGGCCTGAGGGGAAGCGTCACTCACTGGCTCCGATTATTCATCCAAACAGCGCGCTCTCCAAGGTCAGACTTGGGTGCTGACATCCTCACAGGAAGGGAGGGGAACGCACTCAGGGACTTTTATGTAACGTCTCCCCATGATCTGATTTTGAGTGCTTAAATGTACCAGTCTATTTAAGGTACAAGAGAAGGAAACAAAGGGATCTGGCATTGTAAGAAAGTTTTTTGCCACAATGATATGACATTTGTTAACAGTCTCTTATTTAGAGAGTCGAAACACAGGCCCTTCTAAATCGATAAACCTAACTCTGCTTTTCAAAGAGTCAAGAACACAACTGTCTTTCCATGCCCACGGACCTTGGCAAACAGATTCTATATATACTTGATAATACTCCTGAGTCTGATTAGCTCATTTAGTTCGGAGTTAAGTTACTAACCACTTAGACAGGTAGATAAGCAGATACTGAGAACTGACTCAGAGTCATGAATTCAGCCTCTATAAAGCTCGAGGGCCTCTGTTTCCACATTCAAAATGAGAGGTGGAGCAGGTCATATTCCAAGTTTACAGGGTCACTGGTCAATGAAACACCAAGGTTATCACATGGCACTTACTGCGACTGGTGTAAAGCACTAATAAAGACATTTTGGCACATTTAAGGGTTAACTTGATGTTACCATGAAAATTAATTTGGGTAAAATAACTCGTGGGGCTTCCCTGGTGGCTCAGACAGTAAAGAATCTGCCTGCCGTGCAGGAGACGTGGGTTCAGTCCCTGGGTCGGGAAGATCCCCTGGAGGAGGGCAGGCACCCCACTCCAGTGTTCTTGCCTGGAGAATCCCATGGACAGAGGAGCCTGGCGGGGGGGTCACAAAGACCTGGACACACAGAGCAGCTAACACACACACGCAGAGTAACTCTTTCTATGTATACCATATTTCTGGGTAAATATTTATGTAAACCATTTTGTTAAGATGTGTCTATTAGTATTTCTATTAAGTGCGCCATATTAGAAACGTTTCATTTCACCTTTCTTAGAGAATATAGGTTAAGCAGAATGAAGTCCCCCAGCAGCTTGTTCTATAGTTTCATGGTGAAAACAGATGAAAATAATAACTAACCCTGAGTGTGAAGCTTTCCCTTTTAACAGCATATGTGAACTCTAAAGCCAGCTGAAATCTAAGATTAACTATAGAATGTGAATATTACTCTTACCTCCTTTATGGACAACACTGCTGAATTTTAGCAGGGTCTATAAAAGTGTCTTATTTGGGATTAAACAACAATGTTTTATGACACTTTTGTATTTATTTTTTAGATGCAAATTTACACAGACTGAAATGAGCACGTTAAGTGCATAATTCTAACTAAGGGGCTCAGAACCCACTTCCAACATATGAGTGTGGGGAAGTTTTCTGTCTTCAAAAATTGTTTGGCATCAGCTGACCGTCCTACAATTCAACTCAGTTCTGACACTCTCTAGCAGGAGAGAGCATCAAATCCCCCAAGTTAGGAGCCCAGTTCCGTAGGACTGCCCCCTCCAGCCCAACTTCAGGCACCAACAGCAAGTCCAAGCACTTCTGACCCACCAGCTACAGACAGGAAATTCCAACGACCCCACCATGGGTTTGATTAATTTGCTGGAGAGCCTCACTGAACGCAGAGAGACATTTTACTTACTAGATTACTGAGTTATTATAAAAGGACATAACTCAGGAACAGCCAAATGGAAGAGATAGACAGGCCAAGGTACGCGGATATTTGGGGACATATCCATGCTGTGGTACCTATCACTTTGTTCATTTCATTGCTAAGCAACAAGCCATTAAACGGATGTACCACATAAAAATGTTCTCTTATGAGTAAAGTGGTTATGAACATTCTTGAATACATTATGTGAACATTTTATTCCGGGATAAATACCTAAAAGTGGGGTTAGGGTCACAGAATTGGTGACTGATCTGCTTTATAAGAAAGTGCCAACCGTTTTCAAACCAGTTACATAATTTAACGCTCCCTCCAGCAACATAAGAGGATTTCAGTTGCTGTGTACGTTTGCCAGCTTCTGGCGATGGTCAGATGGCTTGTTTATTTACTTTAGCCGTCTAAAAGATCACTGGTGTCTCATGTGGGTTTTAATTTGTACTTCCCTGATGGTTAATAGCATTGAGCATTTTTTCGTGCACATATTGGCTAAAGTCCCTGGCTGCAGTTATTATTGGTTTGTTTGCTTCTTTATTATTATTTCAGTGTTTCTCCATTTACTCTGAATATGTTCTCCTACGGCATCCAAGGAGATGCATGGCAATTTTCTTCAAAATGTCTAGTGAGAAGTCAAACTTACCCAGTTTCTGCTTGGATCGTGTTTCTGTGTCCTAAGAAATATTTGCCTAATCTAAGGTCTAAAGACATATTCTAACGTTTTATTGGGAAGCTTCTTAGCTTCTGTTCCTATGTCTCAGTCTAAGTTCGTCTTCATCCAAATTTTACATTTTGAGTGAGGTCGACATTGAAATTCATCTTTTGTCCCATATGTATATGCAATTATTCACTTGTTGAGTAGACTTTTTTTCCCCCATTGAAACATTTTAGTACGTTTCTCCCCCAAGAAACAAAAATCAATTGACCATGTACAGGTATGTGTCTATTCTGAACTCTCTACTCAGATCCATAGACTCACTTACCTATGTCTGTGCCAAAGCCACGCTACCTTGATAAATGCAGAATAACGGCAAGTCTTAGAGAGGTGAAAAGATCTGTTATTTAAAATGAATATTGTTTCCAATATGTAAAAGTGTTGTTTCGAAATAGGTCAAAGCCTAGATTATCTACATTTCTATATAAATTTTAGAATCTCTTTGCCAAATTAACAAAATCACCCACTGGGATTACAATTAGGTTTGCATTGATTTCATAGATGCATTTAGCAATTAGCAATATGGAGTCTTACCCAAAAAAATAGCTATATTTCTTAATTTAGTTCCCCTTAATTTTTTCTCAGCAACATTTTATAGTTTTTAGTACAAGTTTCTCGTACATTTTTCATAAAATGTATCCCTAATTATTTTATAAATGTTGATGCTCTTGGAATTGGTAATTAAAAATATCTTCCAACTTTTGGGAAGTATAGAGAAATAAAATTTCTTTTCATATATTGACAGTTGGATCTTTCAATCCTGTTAATCTTTCTTATTAGATTTAACGGTCTTAGAAATATTTCTATAAATAATTATTTCATCTGCAAAAGAAGATAATTTTACTTATTTCAAATTTTATAGCTTTTATTTTTCAATTTTATTTTTTTATTTTTGCAAGTATTTGCATATGTATTTATTTATTTTGGCCCTATTGCACTGGCTAGTGCCTCCACTACAAAGGTGGTTAAGAGCAGATGTTTCCACGTTGTTCTGTTTTCAGAGGATATTGCTCAGTCTCTCAGGAGGTGTTGTGGTGCTTGTATATACCATAGATTTCCATCATGAAATCTTACAGAGTTTTGCAGACTTTTCTCACAGATTTCCACCGTGAAATCTTACAGATTGAGGAAGGTTCTGATCTTGTTAAACGTGTTTCTTTACCTACTGAGATGAGTCTATGATGCTCCCCTTTTCTGTCAGTGAGCTGAGCTGGATTCACAGGCTCACATGTTTTACTCAGCTCTTTGGTTCTATTCAGTGTGGTGGGGTGCTGGTAAGTCTGACGCGTTACCCTTAATTCTGTAACGGTAGAACGGGAAATCGCTTTCCTACTCTTTTGTGTGGAATACAATGCTTATGATTGAACTGATGAACATGTAATAATAAAAATAATAACGACAATAGCAGAACCAACAAGTAATATATATGGGATCCTTACTAGGCGCTCATACTCATCTCTAAGGCGATGCTGATAACAGACCCACAAAGTCTTGCACGGTTAAGTTTCCATGGAGACGTGGAATAAGCATCTTGCTCGAGAAAACATAACTTAGAATGGAATGGTCTGAATTGGAGTTATCTTATCCCCAAAGCATACTTGTTTTAACACTGTATAACACTATTGTTTATTATCTTTGTCACTAAAGCCCCTTATATCTCTCTGCTGCTCAGGTCTGGGGTCAGGGTTGTTCAGCAAACTTCAACCGCTACCTACTACGTGTAAGACACTGCTGAGCTATGGACTTTCTTTCCGAAGATATCTTTGCAGCATTGTTGTGTCCCCTTCATTCTGCGAACATTAATTTTGTTTGTCGACAGATTTTGTATCATAATGTCTGCCCAAATTCTGAGTTTGACAGCACAACCTTCATTTTTCAATCCAAAGCCTTGGCTTAGATAATATGAAATATGTATGGGTATTTTATGCAACTCAGCCATGGTCCTGTATAAGTAGAGGCATTTTAACAAAAATATATTGTCTCAGATAGATACAAAGTCTATACATGACAAGCTACAACCTCCATTTCACCCTAAGGCTTCTCATCCATAGAACATAAAAAAAAAAAAAAAAATCATGATTTTTAATTCAAAGGGGCCTTGAAAAGACCGTCATCTAATTGAGAATACATATGAAAGGACATCCTTTCCTAGTGCCTCAGATGGTAAAGAATCCGCCTGCAATGCAGGAGACTCGGATTCCATCCCTGGGTCGGGAAGATCCCCTGGAGAAGGAAACGGCAACCCACTCCAGTATTCTTGCCTGGAAAATCCCATGGACAGAGGAACCTGGTGGGCTATAGTTCATGAGGTTGCAAAGATGCAGAAATGACTGAAGTGACTAACACTTTCACTTTCTTTCATGAAAGGGCATATCATCCATGAGGTACAGATGACTGGAAATCAGCTTGCAAGCAGTTCAGCCAAGCAATTCATCAAATACTCACTGACTACCTGAGTTCTCCCTTTTAGTAATGTAACAGATATGTATCAATTCCCTCCTACTACTACATACATGTATATCTCAGATATGCAGATGGCACCACCCTTACGGCAGAAAGGGAAGAGGATCTAAAGAGCCTCCTGAGGAAAGTGAAAGTGGAGAGTGAAAAAGTTGGCCTAAAGCTCAACATTCAGAAAATGAAGATCACGGCACCGGTCCCATCACTTCATGGGAAATAGATGGGGAAACAGTGGAAACAGTGGCTGACTTTATTTCTTGGGCTCCAAAATCACTGCAGATGGTGACTGCAGCCATGAAATTAAAAGACGCTTACTCCTTGGAAGAAAAGTTATGACCAACCTAGATAGTATATTCAAAAGCAGAGACATTACTTTGCCAAATAAGGTCTGTCTAAGGCTATGGTTTTTCCTGTGGTCATGTATGGATGTGAGAGTTGGACTGTGAAGAAGGCTGAGTGCCGAAGAATTGATGCTTTTGACCTGTGGTGTTGGAGAAGACTCTTGAGAGTCCCTTGGACTGCAAGGAGATCCAACCAGTCCATTCTGAAGATCAGCCCTGGGATTTCTTTGGAAGGAATGATGCTAAAGCTGAAACTCTAGTACTTTGGCCACCTCGTGCAAAGAATTGACTCATTGGAAAATACTTTGATGTTGGGAGGGATTGGGAGCAGGAGAGGAAGGGGACGACCGAGGATGAGATGGCTGGATGGCATCACGGACTCGATGGACGTGAGTCTGAGTGAACTCCGGGAGTTGGTGATGGACAGGGAGGCCTGGCGTGCTGTGATTCATGGGGTCGCAAAGAGTCGGACACGACTGAGCACAAAAACCTTGGTACAGCATTGAGAAAAGTAATTATGAAAAGTTAAATGCGGTCCCTCTTCCCCCTGGATAACTCAGATCTTGCAAGTGCCGTGTGCAAAGCTGCCTGCCATGAAACCGTCTGTCAGCGTTGACGACGGAGGCAGAGCTGCCACAGAATCACTAACATTTAAGGTGCTTATTAGGCTCCAGGCTTTGATAGAATGGCTTGTCTCAGTAAAGCCTGATTTTAATTAACTAATTTAAAACAATATTCTTTTTAAGTGGTTTTGGGATAACTAGGCAACGTTGTGATCAGGAAAAGGGAGGCAAGACAATGGTTTATATTAATGCATAAACTCAAACCCTCAAAAGGTGTACATAAGTAGTTACTCGGTCATTTAAAAATTAGCAGAAAACCACTCAGTTCTTTGGAAGAATGATTACACTATGTCTCTCAGATTTGACACCACGAAAAATATATGAAATGATAACTGGGTCAAATAAAATATTTAAATTTTCATACAATAAAAGATTCAAGATTAGAAGATAATAGTGTGAATGTCAAATAAGAAGTGTTATAAATATCTCATCTTAAGTTAAAAATAGAAAAACGTCAAAAATCCAAAAGATGAAAGATGGAAACAGCTAAGTCACCCGAAAGAAAATGAAAAGTATAAAACAGTACACGTTGATATTTAAGGAAATAAAATACTAACAACAACGGTAACAATGGTAAATACTTCCTGTGTCAGGCACTGGGCAGAACACTTCATTGATGTTAAATTATTTAATGCTGACAATACACATAAGTGTATACCTTCTCCTTCCCATTTGACTGATAACAAAACTGAGGAGTAAAGTCTCATTACGGAGAAGGCAATGGCACCCACTCCAGTCCTCTTGCCTGGAAAATCCCATGGACAGAGGAGCCTGGTGGGCTGCAGTCCATGGAGTCGCTGAGGGTCCAACAGACTGAGCGCCTTCACTTTCACTTTCCACTTTCACGCACTGGAGAAGGAAATGGCAACCCACTCCAGTGCTCTTGCCTGGAGAATCCCAGGGCCGGGGGAGCCTGGTGGGCTGCCGTCTATGGGGTCACACAGAGTCAGACATGACTGAAGCGACTTAGCAGCAAAGTCTCATTTTAAAGACTGGAAAGTTGAAGCTTAAATACAAGCAACTTGCCCAAGGCACCCTCCCTTACAGGACAGAGCCGCCGCTAACGCTTGGCTGGGGAGGGAGCGGGATGCGGTCTGGATTCTGTTCTCTTCAACTCTGTGCTTTGCCATCTTCATAAAGGCACGTTAGAGCGGTGCAGGAGACAGGACTGTTTGAAAATGGTTAGTTTATAAGCATGAGCCTCCTTGGAGAAGAGTCCTCTCTCTGGAATCTGGATTTGTTTTTTTCCCTGCAGGCTCTCTCCTTTCTCTTTCCTTCACCTGAAAACCATCCAAATGCCTTTCATCACCTTCAAATCCAACCTGCAGCCGCTGACCTCCCAGGCCTTTCCCAGTCCGACTTCTCGGCTCTGACTGCATCACGGGCACCCTGGACTTAAGCCACCGGGACTCTCTGGCCTCCGCAGGCCCAGGCCCCTTTCTCCCTGACTACTGTTTCCCCCTCCGCACCCGCCTCTTGGTACGCTAGCCTCCTGACCTCAGCCCGGCTGGTTCTCAGCCACCATCTCTCAGCTCAGGAGGCACCTCCTCAGAGGGTTAGAGCATCAACACACCTTTGGGGGACACAGTTCAACCCATCCCTCTCATCCACCAATAGCCCTGTTTACAGATGAGGAAACTGAGGGTCAGAGAGACCTGCTGAAAACCAGGCACCCGGCAAGTGGAACAGCTTACATTCGAGTCCAGTCTATCTGAATGGAGAGTCTGCTCTCCAACGAGGCTCATGCTTTTTGGACATCACGTGAAACTGGGTGATTCCGGGCTTCCCAGGTGGCCCTAGTGGTGAAGAACCTGCCTGGCCAGTGCAGGAGACGGAAGAGACCTGGGTTCGATCCCTGGGTTGGGAAGATCCCCTGGAGGAGGGCATGGCAGCCCACCCCAGTATCCTCGCCTGAGAATCCCATGGACAGAGGAGCATCGTGGGCTACAGTCCGTGGGGTCGCAGAGTGGGACACAGCTGAGGAGACTTAGCACCCAGCACCCACAGGTGGTACTAGTGACAAAGAATGCCCCCACCAGGGCAGGAGACTCAAGAGGCCCCTCTCCCTTGGATTGGGTAGATGCCCTGCGGAAGGAAATGGCAACCCACTCCAGCATCCTTGCCTGGGAAATCCCATGGACAGAGGAGCCTGGTGGGCTTCATACAGGTCATGGGGCCTCAGAACGTTGGACATGACTGAGCACAGCACAAGCAAACGTGAAGTTGAGCAGGAGGCGGAGGGAAGACCCAGGCAGCTCACCGACATCAGAGAGCGGACTGCAGAGCCTGGGCAGCTCACGGCTGGGCCACTGGCAGACTGTAGGGGCGCCTGGGGAGATGCCAGTCGCTCCTGGTTCCAGTGGCCGAGTGCCACTCAGGGCCGTGGAGACACGGTGCAGGGGGGACTCACTGCGTCCCCACGTCTTGAACGCCGCCTATGGTCTGCGTACGATCGTCTTTGCTAAGCATGGGTGCTTCTGCCACCTGAGGTCAGGGCCCAAGGGGGTGAAAACTCTGCCTGGAACACCTCTATTTAGCAAAGTCCTGTCTCTCCCAAGACGCCAGTTCCATGTCTCTTTGTAGGTGGTCCTTACACCTCCCTGTTCCGTGAGGTCCGCGTCGGCGATGCCTTCCACTGAACTCGCCTTGTCCCTCAGCGGCTTCAGCCCTGCTGTTCAGTTGCTAAGTCATGCCTGACTCTTGCGACATCTGCCTTTTCTCCCCGCTTGGAATGTCCCTCCCGTTCTCCTTTTATCTGAGTCTCATTTACCCTGGATAACTCAAGTCCCCTCTTCTCCATGAGACTAATTCATTGATACCGCTCCTCCATGAAGTTCTAAAGTATGGTTCATAGCACACAATTTAACATCTCATTAAATGTTGTATTTTGTTTTGACAATGTCTTATGTATAGGTCTTATTTCTCCATTCAGATTTTAAACTTGCAAAAAGCACTGAGATTCTAAACTTCTCTCAGATCTCCTTGGTATCTGGGACCGTATCGGTCACACAAATGATGATTCTTAGAAACACAGGCATTCTTCAGAGCAGGTTCCTCAGAAAAAAGTTAATTCCTTGCAAGTCAGAAATCTAGTGTGTTTAGAGCACCTTGTTATGCAGACGTAAAAATTATGAAAGGACTTTCTCTGCTATGCTCGCCCCACTCTGCTCTTCATTACGTATTCTGTAAACTAGCAACCAAACTCTGCATAATAAAAACATTGCACATGATAAGCTATAATTAAACGTAAATAAAAATAGCATGCAATCCTGCCACCTAGTACAACAATTTTTGCATGTAGTTCAAGATGGACATTCTTTTCATACAACAGAATAGGAATAAATGAGACATACTTTTTATAATTGGCTTTTTCACTTAATATTTCATGAGCATTGAACCATATTAATGAACATATTAAACATCAAACATTTTTAAATAGCTGAATTATATTCTATTTTATGAATAGAGCATCATTTGTGTTGGACATTTCAACTGATCATTAGTTTCACAAATATTTACCCAAGTCTTGCTATATGGCAGGCACTGTTCTAAGTTCCAGGGATATGGTCTGAACAAAACAAGCTCTCTGCCCACAAAATGCTTATGTTCTAAATAAATATCATATAAGAAACTAATCACCAGTCCAGGTTCAATGCAGGATACAGGATGCTTGGGGCTGTTACACTGGGATGACCCAGAGGGATGGTATGGGGAGGGAGGTGGGAAGGGGGTTCAGGATGGGGAACACGTGTACACCTGTGGCAGATTCTTGTTGATGTATGGCAAAACCGATACAATATTGTAAAGTAGTTAGCCTCCAATTAAAATAAATAAATTTAAATTTTAAAAAAATCAATAGTAAAGACCCATGGGGAAAAAAATAAAAGTATAAAGCATTTCTCCATTTTGTTATTTCTTTTACAGAAAGAATGAATGGGAAAAAAACAGAGTAAAATTTAATGCTATTAAAATAAGGTAATAAAAGATAGCATCTCTAAAGATAAATAAATAAATAAATAAAGGCACAAAGAGGAAGTGTTTCCAGTCCACTTTTCTTATGAAGACTGCTTCACTGATTTTCGAATGGAGAGATCTGCTTTCCAGGGCAATCTGTCCTCAGTGGACACTAGGCAGTGTCTGGCGAGACTGTCAGTTGTCAGCTTGCTGGAGGTGGGATGGTGGGCCCCACAGGAGCCCAGTGGATGCCAAGGGTGCTGCTGGGCATCCTCCATTACACAGGAGAGCATGCTTCCCCCCAAAACAAACCAATTAACCGGCCCAAAGGTCAACGGTGCCAAGGCTGAAAAGCATGGCTCAACTTTGAGATAATAAATCCCTAGTCTAACAAATACACTTATGATTTAGTCTCACTGCATAAGAAGTATGTTTAGCCGCTTTGCTAAGAGCTCCGTTTTGATAACCACCTTTGTCAACCTTTGGTATCCAGAGGCTGCCGATTAGAGACCGCTCCTTGGACTTCCCTGGTGGATCAGTGGTTGAGAACCCACCCCCCAACACAGGAGACATGGGTTCGATCCCTGATCCAAGAAGATGAGCCCCTGTGCCATAACCACTCAGGTCCTCACGCCCTTGAGTCCATGATTTGCAACAAGAGAAGCCACCCCAATGTGGATCCCATGCAGCAGCGAAAAACCTAGAACAGTCAAAACATAAATTAATGAAAATGCTAAAGAAAAGAAAAAAAGAACCTGCCCTTTAATTGGAAACAAGAACATTAAATTATAGAATTGCAGGCGCCAGAGAATGAATGAGGGAAGGTGAGTGGGCAGAGGGATCTGCGAGAACTCCAGCTCTCTTAGTGCCACTATTGGAGTTATTGTATTTCGCAGCCTGGGTTGTGATAGTCTCCACTATTGGAGTTACTGTATTTTGCAGCCTGGGTTGTGATCGTCTCCACTATCGGAGTCATTGTATTTCGCAGCCTGGGCTGTGGTCCTGGCAGGGGGCTGTGCTTTGAGGATTAAGGTGGGTTAAGAAAAGTTTCATCACAGGAAAAATAACTCCACTCTTGCGGCCATTGCTATGACTTTTTGAAACTCCTTCAGAAAAAGAACAAGTATTGAACTGAAAGTAAAAATCAATGCTTTAAATTCTTTCTTTTTCATGAAGAAGAGGAAGTTGTTTCATATATATTTTGAAAAGATATTTAGTTTTACCTGGAAAAGAGATGAATAATTTACAGAGGACATGGTGAAAATCACACAGATGGCCATCTAACTGTATCTGATAAACATAGATTTGGTGCCAGAGTGAATCATTTATTAACATATAGCTTGGTAGACGTATGCACCCAAACTTCACCCTGAAAATTTCGTTTTGGGGAGAAGGGTTTGGGAAAATGTAGAAAGAAAATATTAGCACAATCAAGACAAAATTCTAACACAACCTCTCAAATGTACACCTTTGAGGAATTAATAATTGTTGTATATTTTGCCGTCACAAGTGGTAGTTCCTTAAATTGGCTTCAATTTAAAACATTCTGTTGTACACAATTTTGATGTATGTGAATTGTTAAAAGGTGACTGTTATAAACATAGGAAGTGATCATCAAAATGTAATAATGGGCTATACTTGGGGATAGGAGGATTTGCTTTAGTATAATATTTGTGTTAAATAAAACAAATTTACAAATGGTGAATCATCCCAGTTAAATATGGACTTAAATATAGAGGATGCATGAAATTACATATATATAGCCAATTTGAATATTCATAGGGTGAAACAGTCAAGTAACATTCTCTTTTTCCCACTTTCTGCAGTAAAATGTTTATGATGGAGTTGCATGAATATTCAACATACAGCAATAAGGTCCTGTTAATCCCTTAAACCTGAAAATTTCAATGTGTGCAATGGGAATCTCTAATATTCAACTATTCTAAACCAATTTTTCTGTTTCATAGAAAAATCAGAATACACAGTACTTATAACTATTAAGACAGCGCGCATCTGGCCTTTGCTGGAGCAGGGGACATGGAGGAGTAGGTGGCAGTGAGGAGACTGCGGTCTTACATGGCTTGAGCTTCCCAATGTGGCTTTAACCAAGAAAGCAGATCCAGCTGAGCTTAGAACAATATTTTTGAAGAGATCAGGCCCTGAGCCTTTGGAGTTGGACCACTGACTCCAAAACCCTAGACTACCAGAGAACTAACCCTGCTGCTGCTGCTGCTGCTGCTGCTGCTGCTGAGTCGCCTCAGTCGTGTCCGACTCTGTGCGACCCCACAGACGGCAGCCCACCAGGCTCCCCCGACCCTGGGATTCTCCAAGCAAGAACACTGGAGTGGGTTGCCATGTCCTTCTCCAATGCATGAAAGTGAAAAGTGAAAGTGAAGTCGCTCAGTCGTGTCCGACTCTTAGCGACCCCATGGACTGCAGCCCACCAGGCTCCTCCGCCATGGGACTCCCAGGGAACTAACCCTAGAGGGTATCAAATAGTGAGAACTCACACAAAGGAAACCACTTGAATACAAGACCCAGCATCACCCAATCACCAATAGCACCCTGTGCAGGACACCTCATCTAAACAGCAAGCAAAACAAAAATACAAACCCAGTCAACAGCAGACAGGATCACCACCTCACTCAGCCTTGGCCGTCAGAGGAAAAACAAACAAACAAAAACTCAGCACAAAGCTCATGCCATAAGAAGCTTACAGAAACACTAGACCAACCTTGGAGGGCAGAAAGCAAAAAGAAGAAAGAATCTAACCTTGAAGCCTGGGAAAAGCAGACCTCAGACACAGTTAAAAAAAAAAAACAATGAAAAGGCAGAGAAATACTATACAAATGAAGGAACAAGCTAGAAAAATAGAAGTCCAAATAAATGAAGACGAAATAGGCAAACTACCTGAAAAAGAATTCAGAATAATGAGAGTAAAGATGATCCGAAACCTGGAAAGCAAAATGGAGAAAATGCAAGAATCAAGTAACATAAACCTAGAAGAATTCAAGAATAAGCATGCAAAGACAAACAGCGCAATCACTGAAATTAAAAATATTCTAGAAGGCGTCAATAGCAGAATAGCTGAAGCAGAACAAACCAGTGGCAGCAGCTGGAGGCAAAATGATGGAAATAACTTCTGAAGAGCAGAGAAGTAAAGTAAAAAGAATGAAAAGGACTGAGGACCGTCTCAGAGGCTCTGGGACCACATCAAACGCACCACCATTCAAATAAGAGGGGTGCCAGAAGAAGAGAAAACGAAGCATATGAGAAAGTTTTTGAAGAGATAATAGCTGAAAATTTCCCCAACATGGAAAAGGAAATAGTCAATCAAGTCCAAAAGGCACAAAGAGTCCCATACAGGATAAACCCAAGGAGAAACATGCCAAGACACATACTAATCAGACTAATAAAGGCTAAACATGAAGAAAGAATATTAAATATTTTAATATTTAATATTTAATTTTAATATAAATATTAAAAGCAGCAGGGGAGAAGCAACAAGCAACATACAAGGGAAACCCCATAGGCTCAACTGATCTTTCAGCAGGAGCTCTGCAGGCTAGAAGGGAAAGGCAGGATATATTTAAAGCACTGAAAGGGAAACATCTACAGCCAAAAGCACTGTACCCAGGAAGGATTTCATTCAAAACTGCTGGAGAGATAAAAAAACTTTTCAGACAAGCAAAAGTTAAGAGAATTCAGTACCAACAAACCAACTTTATAACAAATGTTAAATAGACTTATATAGTCAAGAAATACAAGAGAAGAAAAAAGGTCTACAAAATCCATACCGAACAATTAAGAAAATGCCAACAGGAACATATATATCAATAATTACTTTAAATGTAAACGGAGTAAATGCTCCCACCAGAAGACACAGACTGGCTGAATGGATACAAAAACAAGACCCAGACGTATGCTTTCTATAAGAAACCCACTTTAGACCTCAAGACACATATAGACTGAAAGTGAGAGGATGGAAAAATATATTCCATGCAAATGGGAAGCAAAAGAAAGCTGGAGTAGCAATCGTCATATCAGACAAAAGAGACCTTAAAATAAAGATTACAAGAGATAAGGAAGGACAGTACATAACGATGAAGGGATCAATCCAAGAGGAAGACGTAGCAACTGTAAATATCTATGCACCCAGCACGGGGCAGCTCGACACATAAGACAAACACTGACAGACATAAAAGGAGACGCTGACAGTAACACAGTAACAGGAGGTGGCTGTGGCGCCCCGCTCGCACCATGGACAGGTGGTCAAAACAGAAAATGAGTGAGGAGACACAGGTCTTACATGACGCGTTAGATGAGATGGATCTCCTTGATATCTTCAGGACCTTCCCTCAAAATGCAGAAAACACACCTCCTTCTCAAGTGCGCAGGGAACATTCTCCAGGACTGACCACATCTTGGGTCACAAATCAAACCTCAGCAAATTTAAGAAAATTGAAACTGTGTCAAGCATCTTCTCCGACAACACTATGAGACTAGATATCAATCACAATTTTAAAAAACTGTAAGAAACACAAACACGTGGAGATTAAACAATACGTTTCTAAATAACCAACAGGTTACTGAGGAAATCAGAAGGGAAATTAAAAAAATTTCTAGAAACAAATGACAATGAAAACATGACAACTCAAAGCCTATGGGATGCAGCAAAAGCAGTTCTAAGAGGGAAGTTTATAGCAACACAACCCTACCTCAGGAAACAAGGAAACATCAAATAGACGGCCTAACTTTGCACCTAAAGCAACTGGCCAAAGAAGAACAAACACACACCCAAAATTAGCAGAAGGAAAGAAATAACAAAGATCCAAGCGGAAACAAATCAAAAAGAAATGAAAGAAACGATAGTAAAGATGAACAGAAATAAAAGCTGGTTCTTTGAGAAAAACAAAATTGACAAGCCTTTAGCCAGACTCATCAAGGAAAAAAAGAGAAGAATCAAATCAACAAAATTAGAAATGAAACAGGAGAGGTTCCAACAGACAATGCAGAAATACAAAGGATTTAAGAGACTCTTATGAGCAACTATATGGCAATAAAATGGATAACCTCGAAGAAATGGACAGATTCTTAGAAAAGTTCAGTCTTTCAAAACTGAACCAGGAAGAAATAGAAATTATGAGCAACCCAATTATAAGCACTGAAATTGAATCTGTGATCAAAAATCTCCCCAAAAACAAAAGCTCAGGACTGGATGGCTTCACAGAAGAATTCTATCAAACATTTAGAGAAGAGCTAATGCCTATCCTTCTAAAACTCTTTCGAAAAATTGCAGAGGAACAAACACTTTCAAACTCATTCTACGAGGCCACCATCACCCTGATGCCAAAACCAGATAAAGACAACACAGAAAGAGAAAACTGCAGGCCAGTATCACTGATGAACACAGATGCAAGAGTTCTCAACAAAATTTTAGCAAACAAAGTTCAGCAACACATCAAAAAGCTCATACACCATGGTCAAGGTGGGTTTATTCCAGGAATGCAGGGTTCTTCAGTATATGCAAATCAGTCAATGCGATACTCCATATTAACAAACTGAAAGATAAAAACCACACCTCAATAGATGCAGAAAAAGCCTTTGACACAAGTCAGCACCCATTTATGATTAAAACTCTTCCACAAAATGGGCATGGAAGGAACCCATCTCAGTGTAGCAAAGGCCGTATATGACTAGCCTAGAGCAGACGTTTTTCTCGATGGTGAAAAACTGGAAGCATTCCCCTAAGACGGAGCAAGACAAGGGTGTCCACCCTCACCACTACCGTTCAACATAGTGCTGGAAGTCCTAGCTACAGCAATCAGAGAAGAAAAAGAAATACCAGGAATCCAGATCGGAGAAGAAGTAAATCTCTCACTGTCTGCAGATGACATGATACTGTACGTAGAAAACCCTAGAGAGAGTGTCAGAAAATTACTAGAGCTAATCAGTGAATTTAGCAAAGTTGCAGGATACAAAATCAATACACAGAAATCACCTGCATTTCTATGTATTAACAATGAAAAATCAGAAAGAGAAATTAGGGAATCAATCACATTCATCATTGCCACAAAAAGAATTAAATGTCTAGGGATAAACTTACCTAAGGAGACAAAGAACTGTGCACAGAAAATTATAAGACACTGATGAGCAAAATCAAAAATGACATAAACAGATGGTGAGGTATTCCATGTTCCAGGTAGGAGGAACCAACATTGTGAAAATGACTACACCACCAAACGCAGTCTACAGATTCAAAGTGATCCCTATCAAATTACCAATGACATTTTTCACAGAACTAGAATAAAAAAATTCACAATTCATTTGAAAGCACAAAAGGCCCAGAATAGCCAAATCAGTCTTGAGAAAGAAGAATAGAGCTGGAGGAATCAACCTTCCTGACTTCAGATTATACTGCATAGCTACAGTCATCATAACAGTATGGTACTGGCCCAAAAAAAGAAATACAGACTATGGAACAACATAGAAAGCCCAGAAATAAACCCATGCCCCTATGGGTATCTAATTTTTGAAAATGGAGGCAAGAATATACAATGGGGCAAAGACAGTCTTTTCAATAAATGGTGCTGGGAAAACCAGACAGCAACATGTAAAAGAATGAAATTAGAACACTTCCTAACACCATACACAAAGATACACTCAAAATTGATTAAAGACCTAAATATAAGGCCAGAAACCATAAAACTCTTAGAGGAAAACATAGGCAGAACACTTGATGACATAAATCAACACAAGATCCTCCATGACCCACCTCCTGCTGCTGCTGCTAAGTCACTTCAGTCGTGTCCAACTCTGTGTGACCCATAGACTGCAGCCCACCAGGCTCCCCCGTCCCTGGGACTCTCCAGGCAAGAACACTGGAGTGGGTTGCCATTTCCTTCTCCAATGCACCAAAATGAAAAGTGAAAGTGAAGTCACTCAGTCGTGTCCCACTCTTAGCGACCCCATGGACTGCAGCCCACCAGGCTCCTCCGTCCATGGGATTTCCCAGGCAAGAGCACTCGAGTGGGCGCCATTGCCTTCTCTGGACCCACCTCCTAGAGTAGTGGAAATAAAACAAAAATAAACAAGTGAGACCTGATTGAACCTAAAAGCTTTTGCACAGTAAAGGAAACTATAAGCAAGGTGAAAAGACAACCCTCGGAATGAGAGAAAATAATATCAAATGAAGCAACTGACAAATGATTAATTTCCAAAATATACAAGCAGCTCATACAATTCAATACCAGGAAAACAAACAACCCAATCAAAAAGTGGAAAGAAAGAAATTCGCTCAGTCATGTCCGACTCTGCAACCTGGACTGTAGCCTACCAGGCTCTTCCGTCCATGGGATTTTCCAGGCAAGAATGCTGGAGTGGGTTGTTATTTCCTTCTCCAGGGGATCTTCCCAAGCCAGGGACTGAACCTGGGTCTCCCGCATTGTAGGCAGACGTTTTACCATCTGAGCCACCAGGGAAGTCCAATCAAAAAGTGAGAAAAAGACCCAAAGAGACATTTCTCCAAAGAATATATACAGATGACTAGCAAACACATAAAAAGATGCTCAGCATCACTCATCATTAGGGAAATGCAAATCCAAGCCACAGTGAGTTATCACCTCAAACTGGTCAGAAAGGCCATCATCAAAAAGTCTGCAAACAATGAATGCTTGAGAGGGGGTGGAGGAAAGGGAGCGCTCTTGCACTGTTGGTGGTAATGTACATTGATGCAGCTACTGTGGAAGACGGTATGGAGATTCCTCAAGAAACTAGGAATAAAACCACCATATGGCCCAGCATCCCACTCCTAGGCATCTACCCTGAGGAAACCAGGGTTGAAAAAGACACATGTACCCCATTGTTCCCTGAAGCACTGTTTAAAATAGCTAGAACATGGAAGCAACCTAGATGCCCTCGGACAGATGAATGGATAAAGAAGTTGTGGTATATAGGCGCGATGGAAGATTACTCAGCCATAAAAAGGAATACGTTTGAGTCAGTTCTGATGAGGTGGATGAACCTAGAACCTATTATACAGAGTGAAGAGAGTGAGAAAGAGAAAGAGAAATATCATATTCTAATGCACATATACGGAATCTAGAAACATGGTTCTGAAGACTTTATTGACAGGGAGGCAATGGAAGAACAGACACAGAGAACAGACTTATGGTCAAGGGGAGAGGGGAGGAGAGGGTGAGATGTATGGAAAAAGTAACATGGAAACTTATCAAAAAAAAAAAGCACACACTTATCCTCCAAAATATTCTTGACTATTTGAATATGATTTGTTGTTTGTTATTTTGGGGTATGATCCTGGCAACTTGTCTATAGTCTCTAAGACTCATTTTTTCTCAAATATGCAAGAAGATAGGAAAGATAATACCAATTATGAAGTTTATTGTACGTTTATATAAACTGGAAAAAATAAAATGGCTTAGCATAGTGTCTGGTATATTGAGAAGAAGTATAGAGATATTAATGATTCTTTAAGTTATAGGTTATATGAATTAAAGCTACATGAAAAAAAAGTGAAAGTGTTAGTCACTCAGTCGTGTCCAACTCTTTGCAATCCCATGAGTTGTAGCCCACCAGGCTCCTCTGTCCATGAAATTATCCAGGCAAGAATACTGGAGTGGGTTGCTATTTTCTTCTCCAGCAGATCTTCTTGACCCAGGGATAGAACCCGGGTATCCCATGTTGCAGGCAGATTCTTTACCAGCTGAGCCACCAGGGAAGCCCTTAAAACTACATAAGTTAACATTAATAAACCTTGGAACCCATGTTGAGTCATAAGAAGGGAAACAGCAGGGTGAAGTTATGATTGGAGAGGACAACCCAGGATTGTTTATTCATATGAGTGATTAAGAGGGGTAGTAGGACCCATATGTACTTGTTCGTTATAATTTGTTGCATGTCTTCATTAAAAATAAAATTGAATATAAAACTGAGTCCACTCCATATTTACTGATCATTGTCAGAAAGCACGGCTCACACTGGCCACGTCTGATGGTTTTGTTTCCTCACAGCACAGCACTTATGATATTACCCATACTGCAGTAAGCAAAGTTTTAGCTCAGCAGAACAGTGGACGAAGCTTGAAACATCCTCTATGTATTGGGTTGGCCAAAAAGTTCATTTGGGTTTTCCCACAGCATCTTATGGCAAACTGGGATGAATTTTTTGGCCAACCCAATATTATTCCGTATGCATTTACTCGTTGATTTTCATACCCAACAAGATGGTTTTCTTGCCATGGTAAGGTATTCTGCCCGCACTAATCTCTGTAGCCAGGTGCTTATCTGTTTACCTTTTATAGTTCTTCACCATAGCTCATGTCAAACAGGGAAAATAGGATGCATTTTTAACACAGCTGGAGAGAATATGGCAATGAGGTTCATTGTTCACAACAACTGATGTGACGCTTCTGCCATCCCACGCCTATATTGTGGTTTAGTCCCTAAGTCACCTTTGACTCTTTGGGGACCCCATGGACTGTAGCTCGCCAGGTTCTTCTATCCATGGGATTTCCCAGGTAACAATACTGGAGTGGGTTGCCATTTCCTTCTCTAGAGGATCTCTAGGGGATCTTCCTGACCCAAGGATCAAACCAGCATCTTCTGCATTGGGAGGCAGATTCTTTACCACTGAGTCACCAGGGAAGCCCTCCAAGTCTATGCTGCTGCTGCTGCTGCTAAGTCACTTCAGTCGTGTCCGACTCTGTGCAACCCCAGAGACGGCAGCCCACCAGGCTCCCCTGTCCCTGAGATTCTCCAGGCAAGAACACTGAAGTGGGTTGCCACGTCCCTCTCCAATGCATGAAAGTGAAAAGTGAAAGTGAAGTCACTCAGTCATGTCTGACTCTTAGCAACCCCAAGGACTGCAGCCCACCCGGCTCCTCCGTCCATGGGATTTTCCAGGCAAGAGTACTGGAGTGGGGTGCCATCGCCTTCTCCGCCAAGTCTATGAGTTACCTGTAATTCAAATATGCTTGGCATCTTTTAATGGACCTTGTTCATGAGTTTCAGAAAGGTCTGTTTTAGGTTTGCCACTGGTTTAAAAAGCAAGATTTATGTATAGTCTAAGTAAAACGCTCATAATATAAGAAACACTTGACTTTAAGTTAGTATATTTAATCTCTATTTTTTCCTACTCAGATCCTCAAATAAATATTTTACTGATTGACAGAGAGTAGGTGTTACCTTCTAATTTGCAAATGAGTTTTAACTTTCACATTGTTGAAAAAAAGTATTACCATTTACTCAATAATTAGACTTAACTGATGTGAGAATTTAAATGCTACCTTGACACCAGATATTTCAAACTGTGTGTATTTCACAACTTTAAATGAACTCCTGAGACCACAGCTACAAGACATATTTTATCAGCTTGTGGTATACTCCTGTAGCAAGCAAATTTAAAAGCCCAATTACAGATATTCAAAAATAAAATTAGAAACCCAAGGCAAAATTCTATAGTTTCTATTCTGATTTCTAGACGACACATGATATCTATTTTTTTCATGTCAGGCATTGACTGTTTATATTGCTGCATTGCCTGTATTTTAATCAGCACCATCATTAGATAGTCAGCAGTCAGTGCAGCACCAGAAGCACAGGAGCGAAGGCAAGTCCTAGACAAACGGGACCACGCACCCGAGAAAGCTTCTGCACAGCTGAGAGGACATCAACAGAGCAGGAAAGCAATGCACAGGATGAGAGGGACTATTTGCAAAACATTTGATAAGGGATTCATATCCAAGTTATGTAAAGAACTCCAACAACTCAATAGCAAAATTCAAATAATCATTAAAAATGGACAGAGGACTCGTATACACATTCCTTCAGAGAAGAAACACAAATGGCTGATAGGCGTAAGATAAGTCACTCAGAGTCACTAATCATTAGAGAAATGAAAATCAAGACCACAAGTAGATATCACTTCACACCTATTAGAATGTCTGTTTTTAAAGCAAAATAGAACAAAAAAATGGCACCCCATTCCGGCACGATTGCCTGGAAAATCCCAGGGACGGAGGAGCCTGGTGGGCTGCAGTCCGTGGGGTTGCTAAGAGTCGGACACGACTGAGTGACTTTACTTTCACTTTTCACTTTCATGCATTGGAGAAGGGAGTGGCAGCCCACTCCAGTGCTCTTGCCTGGAGACTCCCAGGGACGGGGAGCCTGGTAGGCTGCCGTCTATGGGGTTGCAGAGTCGGACACGACTGGAGCGACTTAGCAGCAGCAGCAGCAGAACAAAACACATGTTGGTGAGGATATGGAGAAACAGGGACTCACACACTTGGTGGGTATGTAAAATGGTGCCGTTTCCTTGAAAAACAGTATGGAGATTCCTCAGAAAATTAAAAAGAGAATTACCAGATAATTCAGCAGTTATGCTTCTGGCTATATAACCAAAAGAACTGAAATAAGGTTCTATAAGAAATATACGCATGCCCCTCTTCATTGAAGCATTATTCACAAGCTATTCACAATAGCCAAGACATAGAAAGAACCTACACATTCAGTGATGATGAATGGACAAAGGAAAGCTGATATACAGATGTATACATTCACACACACAGACACACACACAGACACACACACACAGACACACACACATAGACACACACACACAGACACACACAGACACACACACACAGACTATACACACACACACAGACACACACACACAGACTATACACACACACACAGACACACACACACAGACTAGACACACACACACAGACACACACACACAGACACACACACAGACACACACACAGACTATACACACACACACAGACACACACACACACAGACTATACATACACACACACAGACACACACACATAGACTACACACACACACACATAGACACACACACACACACACATAAACACACACAGACACAATAGCCAAGACATAGAAAGAACCTAAACGTTCAGTGATGATGAATGGACAAAGGAAAGCTGATATACAGATGTATACATACACACACACAGACACACACACAGACACACACACACAGACACACACACACACAGACACACACACAGACACACACACAGACACACACACACAGACACACACACAGACTATACACACACAGACACACACACACAGACTATACACACACAGACACACACACAGACTATACACACACACAGACACACACACACACAGACTATACACACACACACAGACACACACACAGACTATACACACACACACACACACACAGACTATACACACACACAGAGACACACACACACAGACTATACACACACACACAGACACACACACAGACTATACACACACACACAGACACACACACAGACTATACACACACACAGACACACACACAGACACACACACACAGGCTATACACACACACACAGACACACACACACAGACTATACACACACACACACAGACACACACACAGACTATACACACACACACACAGACACACACACACACAGACACACACACACAGACACACACACACAGACACACACACACACACAGACTATACACACACACACAAACAGACATAGACACACACAGACTATACACACACACACAGACATAGACACACACAGACATAGACACACACAGACACAGACACATACACACAGACTGTACACACACACACAGACATAAATACACACACAGACACACACACAGACTATACACACACACAGAGACACACACACACAGACTATACACACACACACAGACACACACACACAGACTATACACACACACACACACACACACAGACTATACACACACACACAGACACACACACACAGACTACACACACACACAGACACACACACACAGACACACACACAGACTATACACACACACACAAACAGACATAGACACACACAGACACAGACACACACACACAGACTATACACACACACAGACATAGACACACACAGACACAGACACATACACACAGACTGTACACACACACACAGACATAAATACACACACACAGACACACACAGACATAAACACACACAGACATAGATACACACAAGCAGATACATCACTCAACCTTAGAAAAAGAAGGAAATTGTGCCATATATGACAACATGGATGAACCCAGAGGACATTATGCAAAGTGAGGTTGGCTGGACACAGAGGGACAAATATTGTAAGATTCTGCTCATATGAAATCTCAAAATAGCCGACCTGATAGAAACAGAGAGTGGAATGGTGGCTCCCAGGACTTAGGGGACGGGAAGTGAAGGAGCGGCTTCCCGAAGGGCGTCAGCCTGCAGTTAGAGGAGTCAGAGGCGCGCCGTGCAGCGCTGTGCCTACAGCAGACAGCACTGCGCTGGGCACTTGAGGATGAGCTCAGAGGGCTAGCTCAAGTGAAGTGCTCTCACCACAATAAAACATGAAAGTAATCTGTAAATCACACCTGCGGTTTGTTAAAAATCTCTCATTTCAAACATTCTATCGGACCCAGTACATGCATCAAAAATGCCTCACAATGATGCTGTATGAAATAAATTATCGTTTCTATTTTAAAACAAGAATGTGAATTCTGAGAGAGCATGATAAATGCTGCTCTGTCTGACTGATACGGTTTTGCCCATCCTGCCCTGTCTCATGCCCTCTGCCCCAAAGATGGAGATGCTCCTCCCTGAGCTGGAATCATTAAAGTATCTAGAGGGAGGGATTTTGTAGTAAACACGTGCTCAAACTTGGGCCAATTCAATAAATTCTTGTGTATTTTTCTGATTGAAACTAGTGAAGAAGACTTCCATTAGGTTATAGAACTAAATATAAATGAACCTCATATGGACAGCAGTTATATTTGCATTTCAGACAAAGATAAACTCAATATTTCTTCCTGGTGATGGTAAGGGATGCTGTCCTGTGCTGACCTCTATCTGGCCCTGCATGCCAGTAGCACCGACTTTCTTGCAGTATCTTCAGACATTGTCAAATATCTCCTGGGGGTGGTAATTAAGAGGGACAAATTCACCATCTATTGAGAATCACTAAATTCTAATCAAGACGGTCATTTGCTGTTGTATTTGCCAATTATTCAAGCTATGAAAACTAATCTGAGTTTGGTTTTTGTAAATTATATCCAAAGGAAATCTTGAGATAGGTAACTGTCAGAGCACTGTGCTAAGGGTGGCGAGTGTATGCCACAAGGAAAACAAGACTTTACATCGATGTATGTAGAGTCAGTTAGTTAATGTTAGTCACTCAGCAACGTCTGACTCTTTGTAACTCCATGGACTGTACCCAGCAGGCTCCTCTGTCCGTGGAATTTTCCAGGCAAGAATATTGGAGTGGGCGGCTAATTCCATTCTCCAGAGGATCTTCTCAACTCAGGAACTGAATCCTGGTCTCCTGCACTGCAGGCAGATTCTTTACCATCTGAGCCACAGGGAAGACCCAGTGTATGTATGGGAGAGGGCAGAAGAGGGACCAGGAAGCAACAGGTCTTAAGAGTGACTTTTTTTCCAGACTGTTGACCTACGAAACGGATTCACCCAGGTGTGTATCCAAAATATATATTCTGAGTTCAGCTATGATTTGGAAGTGTTTGGTCAAACAAGTAAAGCTGTTTGATTATTTATTTTTTAGAATAGGATGTTTAGAGAATTTAGGAAGGTAGTGTGATTTAATAATCACAAATTTCTCAAAATTTTGGACCAAATATTTTAGCAGCTTCAGTTAACGTCTTTCATGACGTAACATTCTACAGATTTCAAAGTGGTGAATGCAATGGTCTGCCAATACAGAAGGCAGGCCAGGCAGGGTGGAGAAAACAAGGGGAAGGAAAAAGCGCGGAGAGTCCTCTGCGTGTGGAGATGGAGACGCGAGCCTGATCACACGGACGCCGAGAGACCCCTCTGTTTGCCTGCATTTAGAGAGAACTGGAGAGATATGATGTACCCTCTGTAACAGAGATTTTCAACATTTTCCCCCAAAGGCAACCAAAGAGTTGATAAAAAGAATAACCTGATCCTGGATGTCTTTGGGAAATCTTTCTGCCCCATAGAAAGTGAAGTAGAGCAGGGTGAGACCGTAGGCAAGGTAACCCCTAGGATCACAACAGAAGTAGAGTGATTTGAGAAATGTTAATGCAGAAGATTGTGCATTGTTAATCTGCCATTTTTTGTTGCCATTTTTAGCCATTTGGAAGGTCATTTTAATTTCAAAGACTATATAGATTTTTCATACCAGTGAGCCAAATTCTATGGGAAGGTAACAATGTTCATTCAGAAAAATAAGATCAGGTCATCCGGTCCCATCCTTTCATGGCAAATAGGTGGGGAAACAATGGGAACTGTGACAGCCTTTATTTTCCTGGGCTCCAAAATCACCACAGATGGTGACTGCAGCCATGAAATGAAAAGACGTTTGCTCCGTGGGACAAAAGTTATGACCAACCTAGACAGCATATTAAAAACTTTGCTGATAAAGGTCTGTCTAGTCAAGGCTAAGGTTTTTCCAGTAGTCATATAGGGATGTGAGACTTGGACTATAAAGAAAGCTGAGTGCCAAAGAATTGATGCTTTTGAACTGTGGTGTTTTAGAAGACTCTTGAGAGTCCCTCTGACAGCAAGGAGATCCAACCAGTCCATCCTAAAGGAAATCAGTCCTGATTATTCACTGGAAGGACTGATGCTGAAGCTGAAATTCCAATACTTTGGCTACCTGATGCGAAGAACTCACTCACGGGAAAAGACCCTGACGTTGGGAAAGACTGAAGGCAGGAGGAGAAGGGGATGACAGAGGGTGAGATTGTTGGATGGTATCACTGACTCAATGGCCATGAATTTGAGCAAGGTTCAGGAGCTGGTGATGGACAGGGAAGCCTGGAGAGCTGCAGTCCATGGGGTGGCAAAGAGTTGGACACGACTGAGCAACTGAACTAAACTGAACAATGTGGGTGGCTTAGACTCTGGGATCATGAGAAGTATCTTTAAGAAATGTTTCTATGTTGTTACAGAGCAGAAGCTTTGTGTTCCCTGCATCACACAGCTAATTCCCATGGGCTATTTTATGTATGGCAATGTATATGCTTTTTACATATGGTAAAAATCAATAGAAAATTGGATTTAAGATCTACTGAGCACGGCCCCTCCCATCAGAACAAGAAGCAGTTTCCCCCACAGCCAGCCACTCCCATCAGGAAGTTGCCATAAGCCTCTTAACCTTCTCCATCAGAGGGCAGAGAGACTGAAAACCACAATCACAGAAAACTAACCAATCTAGTCACATGGACCACAGCCTTGTCTAACTCAATGAGCCATGCCGTGTAGGGCTATCCAACACGGACAGGTCATGGAGGAGAGTTCTGACAGAGTGTGGCCCACTGGAGAAGGGAACGGCAGACCCCTCAGTATTCTTGCCTTGAGAACCCCATGAACAGAATGAACAGGCAAGAAGATAGGACACTGAAAGATGAACTCCCCAGGTCGGTAGGTGCCCAGGATGCTCCTGGAGATCAGTGGAGAAATAGCCCCAGAAAGAATGAAGGGATGGAGCCAAAGCAAAAACAACACCCACCTGTGGATGGGACTGGTGATGGAAGTAAAGTCTGATGCTGTAAAGAGCAATACTGCATAGGAACCTGGAATGTTAAGTCAAATGAATCAAGGTAAATTGGAAGTGGTCAAACAGGAGATGGCAAGAGTGAACATTGACATTTTAGGAATCAGTGAACTAAAATGAACTGGAATGGGCGTTTAACTCAGATGACCATTATATCTACTACTGTGGGCAAGAATCCCTTTGAAGAAACAGAGTAGCCATCATAGTCAACAAAAGGGTCCAAAATGCAGTACCTGGATGCAATCTCAAGAACAACAGAATGATCTCTGTTCGTTTCCAAAGCAAACCGTTCAGTATCATTGTAATCCAAGTCTATGTCCCACTGAAGAGGCTGAAGTGGAGTGCCTTTATGAAGATCTATGAGGTCTTCTAGAACTAAAACCAAAAAAGATGGCCTTTCCAATATGGCGACTGGAATGCAAAAGTAGGAAGTCAAGAAACACCTGGAGTAACAGGCAACTTTGGCCTTGGAATGCAGAATGAAGCAGGGCAAAGGCTAATAGAGTTTTGCCAAGAGAATGCACTGGTCATAGCAAACACCCTCTTCCAGCAACACAAGAGATGACCCTATGTGCGAACATCACCAGATGGTCAACACCCAAATCAGACTGATTATATCCTTTGAAGCAAAAAATGGAGGCTCTCTATACAGTCAGCAAAAACAAGACTGGAAGCTGACTGCGGGCTCAGATCATGAAATCATTATTGTAAAATTCAGACTTAAATTGAAGAAAGTAGGGAAAATCACTAGACCACTTAACTCTGACCTAAATCAAATCCCTTACGATTATACAGTGGAAGTGACAAATAGATTCAAGGGACTAGATCTGATAGACAGAGTGCCTGAAGAACTGTGGACAGATTTCGTGACATTGTACAGGAGGCAGGGATCAAGACCGTCACCAAGAAAATTAAGTGCAAAAAGGCAAACTGGTTTTCTGAGGAGGCCTTACAAATAGCTGTGGAAAGAAGAGAAGTGAAGGGCAAAGGAGAAAAGGAAAGATATATACATCTGAATGCAGAGTTCCAAAGAATAGCAAGGAGAGATAAGAAAGCCTTCCTCATTGCTTCTCGGCCTTTTGGCTAAGATCAAGTGAAGAAAGCCTTCCTCAGTGATCAAGGCAAAGAAATAGATGAAAACAATAGAATGGCAAAGACTAGAGATCTCCTCAAGAAAATTAGAGATACCAAGGGAACATTTCATGCAAAGATGGGCTCAATAAAGGACAGAAATGGCATGGTTCTAACAGAAGAAGAAGATATTAAGAAGAGGTGCCAATAATACACAGAAGAAGAACCCAAAAAAGATTTTAATGACCCAGATAAACATGACTGTGTGATCACTCCCCTAGAGCCAGACATCCTGGAATACTAAGTCAAGGGGACCTTAGGAAGCATCATTATGAACAAAGCTAGTGGAGGTGATGGAATTCCAGCTGAGCTGTTTCAAATCCTAAAATATGATGCTGTAAAAGTGCTGCAAACAAAATGCCAGCGAATTTGGAAAACTCAGCAGGGGCCGCAAGATGGGAAAAGGTCAGGTTTCATTCCAATCCCTAAGAAAGGCAATGCCAAGAAAGGAATGTTCAAACTTTCACACAATTGCACTCATCTCACACGCCAGCAAAGTAATGCTCAATCTCCAAGCTAGGCTTCAAAAATACGTGAACAGAGAACTTCTAGATGCTCAAGCTGGATTTAGAAAAGGCAGAGGAACCAGAGATCAAATTGTCAACATCCACTGGATATTAGAAAAAGCAAGAGAATTTCAGAAAAACATCTACTTCTGCTTTATTGACTATGCCAAAGCCTTTGACTGCATGGATCACAACAAACTTGTGTAAAATTCTTAAAGAGATGGAAATAAAAGACCACTTTATCATCCTCCTGAGAAATCTGTATGCAGGTCAAGAAGCAACAGTGAAAAACTGGACATGGAACAACAGACTGGTTCCAAATTGGGGAAGGAGTATATCAAGGTTGTATATTGTCACCGTGCTTACTTTTATATGCAGAGTTCATCATGTGAAACGCTGGGCTGGGTGAAGCACAAGCTGGAATCAAGATTGCAGGGAGAAATATCAATAAACTCAGATATGCAGATGACACCACCCTTATGGCAGAAAGTGAAGAGGAACTAAAGAGTGTCTTGACGAAACTGGAAGAGGAGAGTGAAAAAGCTGGCTTAAAATCCAACATTTAAGAAATGAAGACCATGGCATCCAGTGCCATCACTTCATGGCAAATAGACTGGGAAACAATGGAAACAGTGACAGACTTTATTTCCTTGGGCTAAAACTCACTGCAGATGGTTGACAGTGCAGCCATGAAATTAAAAGAAGCTTGCTCTTTGGAAGAAAAACTATGACCAATCTAGACAGCATATTCAAAAGCAGAGACATCACTTTGTCAACAAAAGTCCGTCTAGTCAAAGCTATGGTTTTTCCAGTGGTCATGTATGGATGTGAGAGTTGGACTATAAAGAAAGCTGAGCACTGAAGAATTGATGCTTTTGAACTGTGGTGTTGGAGAAGGCTCTTGAGAGTCCCTTGGACTACAAGGAGATCCAACCAGTCCATCCTTAAGGAGATCAGTCCTGAAGATTCATTGGAAGGACTGATGCTGAAGCTGAAGCTACAATTCTTGGCCACCTGATGTGAAGAACTGACTCATTTGAAAAGACCCTGATGGTGGGAAAGATTGAAGGTGGGAGGAGAAGGGGATGGCAGAGGATGACATGGTTGGATGGCATCACTGACTTGACGGACATGAGTTTGGGTGGACTCCGGGAGTTGGTGATGGGCAGGGAGGCCTGGCGTGCTGCAGAGTCACAGAGTCGGCCACGCCTGAGCAGCTGAACTGAGCTGACCTAAATGTGTGTGTTTCAGCGCTACTCTCTCAAGCCATCCCACTCCCCTCTTCCCTCGCTGTGACTGAAAGTTTGTTCCCTATGTCTGCATCTCGTTTGCTGCCCTGCAAATACGATTATCAAAGCCATCTTTCTAGACTCCATGTATATGGGTTAATACAACCTAGAGGGTTGGGAATGGGAGGGAGGTTTAAGAGGGATGGGACATGGGTATGATTGTGGCTGATTCATATTGATGTAAAGTAATTCTCCTCCAATTAAAAATAATATAATTAGAAAATATGTAGAAAAAAAAAAGAAAACAAACCAGAAAAAGTTCTAACAGAAAGTGGAGTCTGGTTGCTCACTTCTCAAAAGTCATTAAAGAGGCAAGGTTGATGGGGAGAAAAAAAGAAATGTTTCTAGAAGCCAGTTCCACTAGCCCTATGATGTAGTCCATTTCATTAATAAGACAGACAGATACTAACATATCCTACCCTGGGGCTCCGAGACAGAGGCTCCGTGTCTCGCTGAGCGTTGTGTGCAGGTTTTTGTGGACTTGTAAGCAGAGAGCCTCCCGCTCTCTCACCCACTCTGGGTGTGAGCCGTCAGGGGTGTGGCGGGCACCCCTGGACCTGGACCTTCTGGCTCTTGCTGGGCTTGCTGCCTGCAGGCTGAGAGATAAGCACTTGGCGAAGCAGACAGGGCCTCCGTCACTCCTGGCAGCATCTGAACCCTCGATGTCGTTATCGTCAATCAGCAGGCAGCTGTTTCGGGGACTCCCAGTCGGCAAGGCAGACATTTGAGCTGTGACTGCCCTCCCCAGTGTGCTGGACCTAGGGCCCATCGGACAAGAGAACCGCACACACAGTCTCTGCCCGCTGCTCTGGACCCCTCAAGCAGCTGCTCCACAGCTGGCGCTGGGCTGGCCACCTGGCAGCCCTGTCGAGCGCCCAGGGAGATATGCAGATTGGAGTCTGTCTGTTCAACACAAAGCGCTTTCTGTGAGAGAACCGCAGGGAGGCCGGGGAGGGAGAAGCAAAGCGGGGGGTGAATCTGACAAAACGTCTCTTCGTGAAACAGGCCAGAGGATGCGGACACAGGAGTGTACAAGACGAGCCTAAACAAAGCGCAAAGGAAAGAAGAAAGAAAGAAAGGAAAAACAGACAGACAGAAAGCGTTCGGACCCTGATGGGAGGACAGTGAGGCTGACCAGCTGTGCTCGAGGAATGAGAGAAAAGAGCACCGATTCTATCAGCAATGGATAAATACTTACTAAGGACATGCCACGTGCCCGGGCATGTGAAGATGAGAAGCAAGGACTCAAGAGTTCGGGGAATTTGCAATCTTCTCAGGCAGACGAGACAAATCCATGGGAGCAAGGTAGGCATACACAGTGCTTTCCATCAAAAACTGCAATTCACTGCATGGAACTCACAGGAAGGGTGGGAATCAGATTATCCTAAGTAGGTGACTTTCCTCTCAGCCTCTCTGCAGATGTAGATGGTACAACACCCTCGTTCAAAAGGGAGGAGTGACAGTGCACCCAAATACACCGGAAGGCTCCAGGGTTTAGAGTGTCTGCACCAGAAACTTCTAGGAGCTTTTAAAGTTTTCTCTGGGCAGAATCAGACAACTGTGGTGGTTAAAATGCAGAGTCCTGAACACCGCACTAGAGACTTTTTTTAATAGATCTGGGATGGGACTTAGGGAATCTGCATTTTAAGCAAACATTCCAGGTGTTTCTAAGGCAGCTGTCCCAAGCCTTTACTTGAGAAACACTGCTTTAAAGGTGAAAGTGGACCGAGGGAATTTAGAGTAACATTTTCTGATATTATTAACCTGTACCTGTTATGGGACCTTCTGTGATCTCCCTGGAATTACAGTTTTTAAAAGCTATATGTTTATGGGCATTAGTCTTTGAGTGAGAAAGGTAACATTTCATCATATTCTTCAAAGGTACTGTCCACAACTTTACCCCCAGAACCAATAATCTCTAAAGATGTTTGCTTTCTGGTGTTTATTTATTTAGAAAATCACTTATTCAATCCCTCCAGCCCCAATTTAGATCTCGAGGTCTCGTCCTACTTAACTTCTGTAATTTCGTCAAGTCCTCTCCAAGAGTGAAGACAACAAATCACTCCAACATCTGAGCTCTCCAGAACCTGGCGCTTCCCTGCACTACAGGGCTCATCACATTCCGCCAGGAGTGTCTGTCTAAGCATCTGCTCTGTTTCCCCAGGGGGAATGCAAGGCGGCTGACACCAGGGACCATGTTACTGAACCGTTCCAGATGCTTCGCATAACCACCACCTAACACGTGTCAGAAAGAGCTCAGTCCACAATCTCTGATAACCGGCTGAATGGACGCGTGTGCGTCTCTGAATGTTGAGGAACAGGGAATGTGCTCCTGTTTCTCCTTCCTGCGTGAAGCTGTCATTGAAGAACCATTTGGTGTTGAACACAATTCAAGATAAAGAGATTTCAGTAACCCAGCTAAGGTCCTTACCTTTTTGAATTTTCAACCAGAATCCTGGCACCTCCAGATCCAGTGAAGTGTGGTCCAGGCTTTCAAGGTGTCAGGTGAGACAGCGCCCTCCCATCAGATGTGATACGGCCGAAGTTACAGCTGTGACCAACCTAGAGAGGCGTTTTCTGCAAGGGCAAACTGACCCCAGCCCACGTTGGGAGAAGCAGTTAAGTCAGCACTCCCAGCCTCGGTTGCTGTCAGACCGAGAGCTCTCTGGTTTAAGAAATGACTCCTTGTCGTCACTCCTCACGCCTTCCTCGGGCCCTTAAGCCGTGCTCCCTGCCACACATCCTGCTTAGATTCCCCTCAAAACACATTGATTTTCAGCTCTGGAAGAAATTTACTTTCCTTCACACAGAGAGCTGTTTGTGGCCAGAGGCTTTTAGCCAATGAGCAAGAACTCAGAACAACTCTTCATCCTCCTCTGCCTGTAATCCGGAATTTTCAATCACTCGACCCCAACACCTGAAGACTTCAGCTTGGCAGGAGCAGCAGCTTCAAACCATGTTTGCAGTCAGCTAATAATGAGGCTGTTTGTGAGGCTGACAAGAACAGACTTTGTTGGCACCGCTTCTCCTGTGTGATTGGATTCACATTGCTGGAAAGGAAAAAAAAAGATGCCCCCTTGGAAGTGTTGGGGGCCCCTTGTGAGGAAACAGCTGTCTTCTCCCTGTTGGGAGGAAAACGGCTGTAATATCTGCAGAAGGTCTGTGGGGGTGAAACTACGGAGAAAGCATTACTCTGGGTGGAACAAACTGGGCTTCTCAGGTGCCAGTTGTAAAGAGCCCACCTGCCAATGCAGGAGGCGCAAGAGATGAGCGTTCCCTCCCTGGGTCTGGAAAATCCCTGCAGGAGGGCATGGCAATTCACTGCAGTGTTCTTGCAGTGAGCTGGACACAGGAGCCCGGCGGGCTGTGGTCCATAGGGTTGCACAGAGGTAGACGGGCCTGAAGCGACTTAGCACGCGCAGAAGAAACCCGGGAGAAGCCAGTGGCGGCTGAGAGAGCTGGAGATGGCCCTCAGTCCAGGCAAGGCTTGAGTCTTCAACAGGAAGAGTGAACAGCAATACACTGCTGCTGAGTTGCTTCAGTTGTGTCTGACTCTGTGTGACCCCATAGACGGCAGCCCACGAGGCTCCCCCGTCCCTGGGATTCTCCAGGCAAGAACACTGGAGTGGGTTGCCATTTCCTTTTCCAATGCATGAAAGTGAAAAGCAAAAGGGAAGTCACTCAGTCGCGTCTGACTCTTTGTGACCCCATGGACTGCGGCCCACCAGGCTCCTCCGTCCATGGGACTTCCCAGGCAAGAGTGCTGGAGTGGGTGCCGTTGCCTTCTCCAAGCGATGCATTAAATAAACGTGGATGTGCTCCTGGAGCAGGAGCTGCTGACAGTGGGTTTAACTGTTCGGGTGGTCGGCTGACAGGCTTTCAGTTGCTACTGTGTCTGGTTTCACTGCTGGTTCTTGTTTCTTTAGCCAACAACTGGGGGGGGAGAAACTTCCCAGGGTTAGGGCTCTGGGCACGCCCATCTATCCCAAGTTATTGTTCTCCAATTATTTACTTATTTTACGAAGCGCTCCACAAGTTTATTGAGCACCTACTCTGTTGCGGGCCTTCTAGACCCTGAGGACCATAGGTAGGAATGAGGTGAGCAGGACCTCACCTCCAAGGAGAGCACACTGCAGCCAGCAAGAGCAGACGAGAAGCGTGCGAATGACCCCGTGCTTCCCAGGGAGAAGGCCAGGGTGGGCAGCAGTGACCAGCGCAGAGAGGGGGTCTCAGGCGGCGCGCTCACTGAAGGCTTCTCTCGGCAAAGCTGAGCTCTGAACGGTGGAAGGGCAGCCATGCAGTGGCCTACGGGATAACATTTACAATCCAAGAAAGCCGCAGCAAATTCAAAGTTTGCAAGACTGTCACGAGCTTGAAAACTCTAAGAAGAGCTCCTAGTATGGCCAGAGCAGAACAACCTGGAGAGGACGCGATCGGGCAAGGCTGGGAGCGAGGAGGCAGCTGGGGCGCCACAGGCCATGACCAGGGGCCTGGCGTGTACGGCGTGTGTGACGAGAAACCACGCCAGGGTTTCAGGAGGGAAAGCTGCATGGTCAAATCTGGGCCCTTCCTTGTGCTCAGGGGTGACTTCTTTCTGTGCGGTCGGTAAGCCTCTCGCTGTCCCTCTCCCCCTGGAAGCGCATACACTTATGTGATTGCTGCAGTGTTTCTTCTCTGGGAGCCATGAGACTTTTGCAGAGGGTCCCCAAAGCACTGATCACTCACAGTGTCATCTCAGGTGACTGGACACCAGGGCCTGATCATAGACCCGCACTACGTGCAAACCTTTATGCCCTCTTGCCGTTCTTTCCTTAAATATTTGCTTTTATATTCTCCATGCTGGACACTATGTGGGAAATCATAAACCCTGAGATGAATATACCCTCTGCTTTCAATGAGGTCACAGGCTAATGAGCAGAAAGAAACACAGGAATAGGCATCTATAGTGGCTGATCAAGTACTTATTGGAAGGAAATCAGACTTTCATCAGACCTGGTGATGTCATTTTTCAGGGTCTGTTCGTTTTCAGCAGCCCCTCCCTCTGCTGGCTCTGAGCCGCCGGTGGTCTCCAGGAGCGCTCGCAGCTCCCTGCCTGGTCACTTGCTGCTGGAGCAATTGCCCTACAGCGCACGCTGACTCCTCCCTGGAACGGCACACTGCTCCTTCTCTGACCAGGCAGGAAACCTGCCGCTGTCTTGCTTCTGTCCTGCCAGCTGCCCACAGGCGGGGGGCGCAGGTGCTTCCCCAGTGCGGCCCAGTGTCAGGGCAGCAGGGTCCAGTCCTGACGGCTGTACCCGCACGGCGCTGAGACTCTGACATGTATGGGGCATCTGGGCGCCTCCTCCGACTCTGTAGCTGTTACCTGATGAGTCTCTGTGTCTAAAGATGCAAGAGGTGAGTTTCAGCTGCTGGGAAAAACTGTCCTGTCCCGGCCTCTGCCCCCATCCCCCGCCGGGCCACAGGCAGGCTCTTTCTTTCCTCCTCCTCCTCAAAGACGAGGTGCAGACTTCCAACCATGCAGCTCTTTGTCATTAGCATTGCAACCATTAGTAATGAGAGGCTGGCACTGCAGAGTGCCCTTCTTAACAGCCTGAATCATTTCCCTTTGATAGTAACTCAGTTACTCTCCCAAGTTATCTTTTTATTGAAAAAGAAAAAAAAAATCCCAAGTAGTGGGGTCGGTAGTGGAGGTGATGGAAGATGCATAAATAGGTTCCTTAAAATTTTGAAATTGCATTATTTACAATAAAATCCATTCTTCCTTCTGCATTGCCACTCCAAGTCGATTTTATATTTTAATCAGATTCTATTCATCTCTTTATGTATCACATTTCAAAACTGTTAATGTGAAATATAAGTATGGAAATAAATATCCCTAACTCGGGCCAGTTGTACCTATTTTCTTACCACTTCCATGTAAGTGGGGATTATCTCCTTTTTACTTAATAGTCTCAATTTCAGAAATGATCTTTTGTGATAATGCTAATGACTCTTTTCACTTATCCTTTTAGCCTTCGGGGATCCAGCAGAGATTTCATTGGGAACATTTTAACCTTCATTCTGATCTCCACTATTAATATTTTCCATTGTTTTCTTAAGATTCATAGTCAAAATGACCCTGTCCTTCTATAAGTTGGCCTTTTTCTATCTTGATCTTACTTTTTTCATTTCTTCAACATTCTTTTCTAGTCAAATAGGACTACATACCTATTCCCAGTATGCTTCTGCCCTCTGGTTTCTGTACAATTTATTATCATTTCCCCTCACTAAAATATTCTCTGTTCCCCCCATACCTAATCTGGGTATTCATGGAATATACCGTTTTTGCTTAACTCTGTGTGGGCATCCACAATCATGGAAACACCATCCGTCCGTGAACTCCCGCATCCCTTTGCTTATCGCGCTCACGTTTCACTCAGTATGGCATTCACTTAGATTTTTCATTTGGAAGTAATGATATTAGACTAAATGCACCTCAAGGGGAGGAAGATAGTATTGGTCACTGTTGTATCTGAAACACAAGGATGATTGATGATACTAGCCTAATGTATTAGTACCTAGCGCATTAGACTTACTTAACACGTGTTTGCTGAATATGAGATGGGTTGAACGGATGGTTTAATAAAGAAAGGTTTCAAAATTAAATGTTGCTCAAAATTGTGTTAGTTGACAAGAAAAAGAGTATGGCATTGTGGAGAGGGGCAGCTGAGCCTCATTGCCCTCAACCCTGTATCTGAAGTTCCACCATCTGCTCGTGGACATAGCGCCCCACGAGGGTTTTGATGAAACTATTCTAGCCCAGGTTGAACATCATAAATAACCCCTTAGCTTCAAGACCAGGCTAAGTCATATTATCAAATCTTTGTAAGGGTTTCCATTAGGATGAAAACATAGACAGTATTTTTTTTTTTGTATTCTAAGACGATGTTTGTAGAGAAGTTTTAAACTCACAGGACAATGCAGAGGCAGGTGCAGAGTCTCCAAATGCTATCGGTGTCACCAGGCAGAACAGCTGAGACCTGCCTGTAAGGATGGAAGTGCAGAGATCCAAGGACTAGAGACAGAACTGAAATACGAGAGTGGGAAGCCGAAAGTGCCCAGAAGCGAGGGCAGTGTCTGGGCGCGGGCATGGCGAGTCCCCCAGCCGCTGACAGGCAGCAGAGGCCCACAGCGGCGTCTGAGCGCCTAGGTCTTCTGGAAAAAGGGTTTTGGTGTCATCAGGATGAAGGCGGTGTCTTCATCCCACTTTCGTTTCCAGAGCCATTGTTTTGCTCCTATTTCTAGAATGTGGTTGCTCCTGAAATTGCTCCTTCAATGCAAAGGCTATTCCAGTTGTTGAAAGGTTCACTTCTGAATAAATAAACAACTCCCCTTCCACACGTGTTTGTATCTCTAGGTAAACAGGTATCTTCTGTGGAAAATGCATCCAAAAGGCTATTTGGCTTTTAAGATTTCCAAATTTTATTTATTGGAAACAAACCCCAAAGCTTCCTAAATTAACATATTCTCTTCATTTTAAAGGGAAGGTCCTAGTATTCTCTCATCAGTCTTGAGGGTATTCAAAAGTGAGAGTAGATATTTATGTAGAAACTCCAAAACTAATAAAAGGAAGTTAAATTATTTACTTTATGAAATGAATAAACATTGTCAAGCTGGTCCTAAATCTATCCACAGGAAATAAGATGAGTCTCTGTATTTGCATTTTTAAACCATAAAAATTGTTACATCCGGCATATTTTTTAAAGCAAAAGGAGACATCGCCTCTAGTTCTCTCTCCCTGCTCGCTAGGACACGCCAAGAAAACACACAGTGAACGGCTGCCGCCCTCTGTGCGCTTGCTCACATGAGCCCACTTCTGCACACACCACACTCCTGTCCCGTCGACTCTCCACCCCCAACCAACAGTTCAGCCAACTCGCAATGATATTTCAATGCATGTGACATCAGAAATGTTTTAAGGGATATGTGAATCACAGCCCTCATCTTCAGATTCGGAAGAAGGATTCTAGGGCGAGTTACACATACATCAAGGAGGGAAACAAGGAGAATCCCTGCAACTGCCAATTTGCGAACACTCGTCTCAGGGGCAAGCACGAGGAGGCAGGGTGACAGAGGCAGGCTCCAAACGCAGCTCCACGTTCGTGTCGGGTAGCTCACGGCGAAGCTTGTCTTTCTCAGTTTCTAGAGAAGTAAGGGTGGGAAGAATAAGGCTTCATTTTCAACTTTCGAATAGGAAACACCAGTGTCTCCCGGCACTGGCTGAAGTCTAAGGTACAGAGCACCCTAATGCTACTCGGCAAAGATTAACTGGAAAATCCTTTCAGGAGAGCCATATTGCATACGCAACATTTATCTTAAAATATGTGTGCCTATTAAGCCAATAAATATTCTCCCACCAAGGTATACCGAGGAAGTAAACAGCATAAATATACACGTATTTTATGTACATAATGATAATAACAAGTGTGAAAAATCAGAGGGTAGCGTACGCATTGTTGTTTAGTTGCTAAGATGAGTCTGACTGTTTTGCAAGGCTGTGGGCTGTAAGCTGCCAGGCTCTTCTGCTCATGGGATGTCCCAGGCAAGGATACTGGAGTGAGTTGCCGTTTCCTTTTCGAGGGGATCTTTCTGACCCAGGGGTGTAAACTGTGTCTCCTGCATTGGCAGGCAGAGTCTTTACCTCTGAGCCACCAGGGATGTTGTTATTTTAAATGGTAGACTCTTCATAGCATACTATGTTACAGAGATATTAATGGATATAGCCTACCCATTAACATCATATATAACAGAAAGAATTTTTAATGACTTAGGAGATGCTTATATATACCCTTCAGTTTAATTTAAAAAAATAATATATTATGATCCAAACTTGAAAATTAAAACCATATCTCTGGGTGCAGAGAATTCTATGATATAAACCATGTGGAACAGTTAGAGGTCATATATTTTTTATTATCTTAATTATTCCTTCCCTCAGTCATACATTTAATTATTCAACAAATGTCCATCGAGTTGCAGCTTTGTCCCACAGAGTGCACTAAACACGGGCAACCATCACTAATGAACGAGGAACTCACACTTCAGACTCGCACAGAGCTTAAAACTGTAGAGCAACCTCAGCCCATATTTATTCTCTCCGATGTTCCGCTAAGATTTCCTTGGGGCACGTCCGGGCTGTAGAGAACTTTTGAGAAGTTGTATGGCCGGGAATTCGTGCATCTTTTTGTGTCGGTGATTTACCGTCACATTCACATCAGCTGAAAACTAACTCAAGCATCTGAAAAGGTTTTAAATTCATCTATTCATTCCTTCAGCACAGTTATAGTACCTGGTACATATTAGACTCTATTCTGGGTCAGTGAAAGAGACACAATCCTACATGTTTGGTGGGCTTTGCATTTAGAACAGTGGATTCTGAACACTTGTCCTTATATGATATTTTATCTGCAAAATGGGAAATGTAAGAACCAATTCCTATGTTTTCAAAGGGCCACACAGATGTCTGATACTTGCTGCTGAAATACCTTTGCTACCATTTGCAAACACCCTCCAAAGCGTAAAAGATGTTAGACAGGAACCTAAGATGCACAGGGTCTGTAAGCTGGACACTACAAAATGCTAATGAAAGAGGTCAATGAAGCCTGAAATAGATGGAGACCTTCTGTGTTCACGGAATGGAAGCGTCAACGCAGTAAAGATGTCAGCTCTCCACACACTGACCCACAGCTTTAACGCAATTATGGTCAAAAATCCCAGGAGGATTCCTTGCAGATATGGTAATAGATAAATTGATTCTAAAATTTATATAGAAAGGCAAAGGAATTAGAATATCAAGATTAATATTGTAAAAGAATAAAGTTGGAGGGGTCACACTAAGTTATTTTTAAGACTTGCTGTATGGCCATGCAATCAAGACAACATGGTGTTTGCGAGAGAAGAGATGCGCAGATCAGTGACACAGAATTGAGAATTTGGAAGTAACCCCACATAAAGTATGATTCTTGACCCAGGTGCAGAAGTGACTCAACACAGGAAGCATAGTCTCTTTCTACTATCCTAGTAGACTTTTGGATAAAATATTTAAATGACATAAAGATAATTCTGACATTTTTAAAGAAAGTATCTTTCAGCTGACAGGATTTTTTTTCTCAATTTTTTTCTCACTTTCATTTTTGTTTTACTTTCTCCTTAATTGTCCTTCTTCTTAAAAATGCTGGTTCTACAATTATCATTGCAAGGAGGACACATTTCTAAACTCTAATCAGAAATGCTCACATATTCTCTCACCCCCACAGTGATTACAAACTTTAACCTATAACACTCCTCCAGTCCTGCGCAGGGTGTAATTAGCTAATCAAGAGCATTAAGAACACTTTAAAGTAATTGAAGCTGTAGAAACTCTGCCGTCATTGAACCACGTTTCTGATATATTTTCATGGGGAATGATATTAATATAAAAAGAGCCAATTACCCACAGACAGAGCTGGAGGGGGAGTCATGCTGCCTTTCTGATTAGGAATCAATTTGAAATGACTAGAGCTATAGGTAAAATAGAGCCAACACATTTCAAAGGGACACAAGAAGCAGATGGAAAAACTATCAAAAGGAGAGATGGGGCCCTTACGCTTCCAGGCTGGGCTTCTAAGAGCGCAGGACGGATGGGAAGGCTTTCTGATGCTGAGGATGGCCAGCCAGGAGATGGCCCTCATCCTTCGGACTCTTTCCCACCAACCGGACATCACTGCACGTGTGTGATGAAGTCGCTAAGTCGCTAAGTCGCTTCAGTTGTGTCTGACTCTGCAACCCTATAGACCATAGCCCACCAGGCTCTTCTGTCCATAGGATTCTCCAGGCAACAATACTGGAGTGGGCTGCCGTGCCTCCTCCAGGGGATCTTCCCAACGCAGGGAAGGAACCCGCACCCCTTATGTCTCCTGCACTGGCAGGCAGGTTCTTCACACCAGCGCCACCTGGGAAGCTCCAACCACACATCACTTACCTATTCCACTGTAGCGTCTCTGTTCAAGACAGATTCACAAACTCAGAAATGCTGGCATCATTTTTATACACACTTGTCCTCCTGAGATTGTTTATATGATTCAGGCAGCTGTTATGGTAATGGTACGATTTCAGGAAATCAAATGCACAAAAGCTCTTAACATCCACAACATAAAAATTTGGTGTGAATACTGCAAAAGAAAGTTTAATTAGAGAGATTCGTCAAAGAAGTGTCTCTAAAAATGTAGCCTGTGATTCCCTGAATTACAATTTCTTACTTTACTTTTCACAAAGTAAGAATTCTGGACCTTGCCTTAGAGCTATGGAAAGAGTATGTAAGAGATTGAGGGGCAGCAACTTAATATTTAATTCCCCAGTACCCTAACAATAAGCATTACCAACATAAAGAGCTAAACTCTTGTGGTTTCAAAGGTATGATTCAATTTATCAAAATTTATTATGTTCTCATGTTCATACCTCTACTTTGCTCAGAGTAATGCTTCCTATGGCCCACTCGACTTCACATTCCAGGATGTCTGGCTCGAGGTGAGTGATCACATAATCATGGTTATCTGGGTCATTAAGATCTTTTCTGTATAGTTCTTCTGTGTATCCTTGGCACCTCTTCTTAATGTCTTTTGCTTCTGTATTTAGAAAAGGCAGAGGAACCAGAGATCAAATTGCCAACATTCACTGGATCATTGAAAAAGCAAGAGAATTCCAGAGAAACCTCTACTTCTGCTTTTTTTACTACGTCAAAGCCTTTGACTGTGTGGATCACAACAAACTGTGGAGTATTCTTAGAGATGGGAACACCAGACCACCTGACCTGCCTCCTGAGAAATCTGTATGCAGGTCAAGACACAACAGTTAGAAGTGGACATGGAACAACGGACTGGTTCCAAGCTGGGGAAGGAGCACATCAAGGCTGTATACTGTCACTCTGCTCATTTACCTTGCATATAGAGCACATCATGGGACACGCCAGGCTGGACGAAGCACAAGCTGGAATCAGGATTTCAGGGAGAAATATCAACAACCTCAGGTATGTGGATGACACCACCCTTATGGCAGAAAGCAAAGGGGAACTAAAGAGCCTCTCTATGAAAGTGAAAGAGGAGAGTAAAAAAAAAGCTGGTTTAAAACTCAGCATTCAAAATACTAAGATGATGGCATTCAGTCCCATCACTTCACGGCAAACAGATGGGGAAACAATGGAAACAGTGAGAGACTTTATTTCCTTGGCCTCCAAAATCACTGCAGGTGGTGACTGCAGCCATGAAATTAAAAGACACTTACTCCTTGGAAGAAAAGTTATGACCAACCTAGACAGCATATTAAAAAGCAGAGACATTACTTTGCCAACAAAGGTCCATCTAGTTATAGCCATGTTTTTTCCAGTAGTCATGTATGGATGTGAGAAGTAGACTATAAAGAAAGCTGAGCACTGAAGATTTGAACTGCGGTGCTGGAGAAGACTCTTGAGGGTCCCTTGGACTGCAAGGAGATTCAACCAGTCTATCCTAAAGGAAATCAGTCCTGAACATTCACTGGAAGGACTGACGCTAAAGCTGAAACTCCAATACTTTGGCCACCTGATGCAGAGAGCTGACATTAGAAGAGACCCTGATGCTGGGAAAGATTGAGGGCAGGAGGAGAAGGGACGACAGAGGATGAGACGGTTGGATGGCATTGCCGACTTGATGGGCATGAGTTTGAGCAGCTCTGGGAATTGGTAATGGACAAGGAAGCCTGGCATGCTGCAGTCTATGGGGTCACAAAGAGTCGGACACAACTGGTGACTGAACTGTACATGTTCAAACATCTCATCTTCAAACAACCAGCAAATATAAACACAGGCACCTACTACTGTTTGCAGATCTAATAATCATTAGGAGAATATGGAGGACTCGTTACCTTCTCTGTCATTCATCCCCTAGGTTTTAGATCCCATGCAGTCGTGGTGTTAAATATCATTATTAAATAACAACTCAATATATACATGTACACCAAACTTTCCCCTTTGAACATTAGGCTCCTTCATCCAACTTGCCTGCTCAAATTTCCACTTGTGTACCTAAGAGATATTTAAAATTTTAACAGATCTCAAACTGGATTTATGATTTTCTCCTCCACCCCCCTCTGTCTATGGTCTCCCTCATCTATAAACAGTTGAGTCTATTCATCCCAGACTTTAGGTCACAGTCTTAGAGTCATTGCTGACTCACGTTCAAGCGCACGCCCTCGGTGCTGGCTGGTGTCCCTGTGTTTCTATTAGCAACACACGCTTCTACTGGAACGCGTTCCCTGTTTGGGCCCCCAGCCCAGTGTCAAGCAGAGCCCGGCCGCCAGAGTCTGGCCGCATCTCGCGTCTCCGTCCCCACCACTGTGGTTCAGGTCACCGTGGTCTTTCATAGCCCTCTGCTCCCACGTCCGTCCTCCACAATCTTCCGCAACACGGGGTGCCGCAACAACTGCCACAAACTAGGCGGCTTGAAGCAGAGGAGACGCGTTCCCTCACACTTACGGAGCCTGCAAGCCCAAGTGCAGGTGCCGGCAGGGCTGCAGCTTCCAGGGAGGACCCTCCTCGCCGCTTCAGCGTCCAGTGGCTGCCAGCAAGCGCTGGGCTCCCTAGGCCTGCAGCTGCCTCACCTCATCGCCGCCTTATTCTTCGCAGGGTCTTCAACTCTGCTTTCAGATTCCCTTTTCTTACAGGGATACCAGCCATATTAGATCAAGGCCTACTTTAATCTCGAATGACCTTATCTTGGTTACATCTGCAAAGACCTTATTTCCAGACACTGGGGATTTGGTCTTGAATATGTCTTATTGGGTGACACAGTTCAACACACAGCTGTGACTCATTTAAAACAGGAAAAGAAACACATCACTTTTCTGCCTCAAATCCTACAGTGTCTTTCATCTCCGTAAGAATAAATCTCCAACTCTGATGTTGACCTACACGATCTGGCCCCTGACCACCTGTTTGATCACATCCTTCTCACTCTTGGCTCACTTTTTCCACCCCAGCCATACTGACTTCCTTATTCTTCCTCAAGGATGTCAAGAATATGGCCAGTCAGATCCTCTGATCCTTTTGTTTCTTCTGCCTGGAACTCTCTTCTTCCACATGCCTACCAGACACATAAATCCACTTTGTTGATGAATGTTTTCTTTCCATTTCAGCAAAAACTGAGTTTCCTCATGGCTAAATCCCCAGAATACAGAGCGGCCCTAGCAAATGCCGGTCATTTAAAAGACAAGAAACAAACAAACAACAGCAGCAAAAACTGAAGGGATCGAGGAAAGAGAATCCACATTTATTAGCCACTGACTGCACTGCAGATGACTACACAGTGCCTGAGAAAAATGCATTGTCTCATCTAATCCCAAAGCAACGTTGAAAGTTGAGTAACATTATCTCTTTTTATGGAGAGTAAGTTGAGATTCAGAAATTTTATAAAACTTTACGAAGAATACATAGCCCACAAGGGACAGTCCAGTTCCGTCCTGGGTTTAATGGACCCTCCAAAGCTGTTCCAAATATACAACAGTATGCACCGAAGCAGCGGAGCCCGCGACCAAGAGTTTGTACGAAAAGTAAGTGGGAGAAACGTCACACAGAGAAATGTAAAACCTGGGTTCTGACCCAATATCTAGTACTGCTGCTGCTAAGTCGCTTCAGTCGTGTCCGACTCTGTGCGACCCCACAGACGGCAGCCCACCAGGCTCCCCAGGCTCCCCCGTCCCTGGGATTCTCCAGGCGAGAACACTGGAGTGGGTTGCCATGTCCTTCTCCAATACATCAAAGTGAAAAGTGAAAGTGAAGTCACTCAGTCGTGTCTGACTCTCAGTGACCCCATGCACTGCAGCCTACCAGGCTCCTCCGTCCATGGGATTGTCCAGGCAAGAGGACTGGAGTGGGAGCCATCGCCTTCTCCGAATATCTAGTACAGGTGAAGGCAGTTCTTTTAACTCATTGGCTTCCATCCATTCACATGTCAAATGGACTAAGAATATGTGTGCTTATTTGACACAATTTATTAGGAGGAGTAAGGGCTTCCCAGATGGTAAAGAATCTGCCTGCCAATTTCAGGAGACCTAAGAGACGTGGGTTCAATCCCTGAGTTGGGTAGATCCCCAGGAAGTAGGCATGGCAACCCACTCTAGTGTTCTTGCCTGGAGAATCCCGTGGACAGAGGTGCCTGGTGGGCGACAGCCCATGGGGTCACAAAAGAGTCAGTCATGACCAGAGTGACTTAGCATGCACGCAAGCGCACCCAGGAGGAGTAAGAGAGGGTGCAGATATTAGAAACAGGATACGCACATAACCTCAAAAAACCTCGCCCTAAATTACTTAACTGCAAACAGAAGGAAAAACTGACTTTACAATGGAGAGACCTGATGGACACCATCGTAACACTGCCGCTGTATAAGCCAACGGTAAAGCAGGGATGGATAGCGCATGGAAACTGGCGCACTGCCATGGGCGTCTGGACGTGCTGCTGTAACAAAGACCAAGATGCACGGAAAGGATATAACCAGAATCCGATCACGTACAAATTCAGAAAATCCCCCAGTTTAGGGGCATTCTACAAAAGACTAGCTTCATGCCTTTCAAACATGTTCGGGTCAGGGCTTTCCTGGTGGCTCCGTGGTGAAGAATCCACTGTCAAGGCAGAAGACAGGGGCTCCATCCCTGGTCCAGGAAGAGCCCCGCGCCCTGGAGCAGCGACTCCCGCGTGCCACAGCTTTTATGCCGGCGTTTGAGAGCCCGCGAGCCACAGCCACTGAGCCCGCGACTGCTGAAGCCCCCGCTCCGCAGAGCCCGTGCTCCACAACCAGAGAAGCCGCCGCCAAGAGACGCCCGCACACCGCCGGGGAGGCGCCCCGCCTCACCGCGGCCAGAGGAAGCCCAGGCGCAGCCATCAGGCACAGCACCGCCAAGGGCAGAGGAGTAAGCAAAAGTTCTTTCAAAATGTCCGCATCGGAAGCAACAGAGGAAGGCAATGCAACCGTTCAGTGATGATGAACTCCAAAAGGAAGAGAAAACTCAAGCCAGTGCATGATAAGAGTGGATGTAACCTGAACCAGCGAGAAAGCAACTTTTTAAAACTAACATCTCTGGAGTAATTTCAAAAACATTAAACAAGCTGTTGATTACATAATAGCATTGTTCCAATGCTAAATGTTCTAATTTGATCATCGTAATATAGCTATGTAAAAAAAAATCCTTGCTTTTAGGACATGCGCTCCATAGAATCCAGGGAAAAGGACAGTAGGTTTTCAACTTGCCCCATAAAGAGAGATGGACAGAGCCAGTGGGGCAAGACATGGGCAGCTGGACTGATGTAGGAAAAAGACAGAGGGAAGCTGCTGGCCCTACTCCTGGGGTCTGATGCGAGTGTCAAATGATCTCAAAATAATGGCCATGTTTTACATGCTTAATTTGAACTTGTTTCAATATAAAAAGAAAATATTCTCCATTGACAAACTTCACCAATGTGGTTTGCACACTTCCAGGAAGATAGGCAAGACTGATAATCTAAAAATCCAGGAAATATTTTCTCCTCACTATATTGATTTTAAAGAGCTTAACCCATTAAGATGCTTGGTAATTTCACAGAGAGTTCTCAGAAGAGACTATTTGAACACTTGTGATTGATACATAAGCTGAGATTTCTGACACTTTGCCTAATTAGATAAAGATACAGTAATTATTAATGGACTGTTAACTAATCAAGAAGCAAATGAAGACAATTCAGTTAAATAAGGTATCAGTGAAAGGAAATGGTCCCTGGGAAAATACAGTGACAGGAATTAAGCATCAGAAGGGCAAAAGTCACCCAGAACGTGCCGGGGGTGTGGAGAAGAGTGTCAAGATGGCCTGTCTGAACGAGTCTCCTAAGCAGGTATGTTATGCCTCCCAGATGCGTTTACTGAGCAGTAACAGTTATTTGTCACGGCATGTCCTGATGTAACGAATGCCTTGAGTCTGATTTCATGATCTGCTAATTCCCTATGGCTTTAGTTTACTTTCTCATGTGTACAAGGCGCTGTTCAGTGTAGCTCAAATCTGCTGGTCCAGTAAGAAGTTACATTCTTTTTGGACAATGAACAAGCCAGAGTTCTAGTCTATGCCTCAGTCTCTATGAGGTGGGTGAGCACAAGTCGTTATCCCAGAGACCAAGGGGAACCTACGGCAATAACAAATGAGGTTTTTAGACCTGCAAATCTGATGAGCAGACTCTGGGCCACGGTCACTTGTTCTTCCTTTTTTTTACGGGCAAACTCACCACGAGGACCTAATTAGACAGCAGGGGGATCGCCTCCTCTTTGGGTCTCGCAGTGGGAAACGGGTGGGGGTAGGGGCGGGGCGGGTATTCTGGTTCTGTTTTCTTGTAACAACAATCAGTAGCTTCCTTTGGGAACCTACTCACTTCCCATCTTTATTTTGTGGCTTAGATGGGGATGATGTAACAGCTGATTTCAAACCCAGGCAGTTCTATTATCTGCTTCTTCTAGTATCAGTTAGATGAGTGGACAGCTACCCCAGCACAGTCCAGGGAGCATCCTCTCTCCAACCTTTGCTGTAATCACTGAGCTAAACACATTCTCTCTTCCTGGGGCTACCTAGAGCTCCTGGCAGGTATTTTGCCACAACTTAAGAGCAGCCTGTTTGAGAATGAATCCTGCACATTCATGACAATATCATTTAGGCACCTGGATATAGCTATGCCAAGATCTTTCAACTACATGAGCCAATGAAATCCGTTCGTTGGTTCATGACTATTCAAATTAGATTTCCCTCATTTTTGATCAAGAAATTCCTCTCGTGCATACCTTCAAACTCCAACTATGAAACCGGGATATGCTTGGAAATAGAGTCACTTTATGACAAATCACAGTATTACCAGCTGCTTTCTTTAAACATTACATTCCCATTACATTCCAGTTAGCAGCTGGTGTCCATTAAAATCATTTGGAGTCTGAGTACACTCGAGATCTTGTAGAACATTACAAGAAGAGGGAAGGAGGTTCCTCGTGGCTGTTGTGGGGCCGTGTGTTTCCCACTTTCTACTTCCATCTCCTTCTAAGAGAACGTTTTTGTCCCCATGTGGCAGGGTAGCGTGTGATCACCCTGGTCTTCTGTCCTTCCTGGGCATTTGAAGACTTCCTTCCCGGTCCCTGTGCAAGGTAAGGTCATGTGACTATTTCTAGGCCAAAAAAATGTGGGCAGAGTGAGATGTCCCGCTTCTCAGGCTGAAGCATTTAAACCCAATGTATCAGTTCAGTTCAGTCGCTCAGTCGTGTCCGACTTTTTGCGACCTCATGAATCGCAGCACGCCAGGCCTCCCTGTCCATCACCAACTCCCGGAGTTCACTCAGACTCACATCCATCAAGTCCATGATGCCATCCAGCCATCTCATCCTCTGTCGTCCCCTTCTCCTCCTGCCCCCAATCCCTCCCAGCAGCAGAGTCTTTTCCAAAGAGTCAACTCTTTGCATGAGGTGGCCAAAGTACTGGAGTTTCAGCTTCAGCATCATTCCCTCCAAAGAAATTCCAGGGCTGATCTCCTTCAGAATGGACTGGTTGGATCTCCTTGCAGTCCAAGGGACTCTCAAGAGTCTTCTCCAACACCACAGTTCAAAAGCATTAATTCTTCGGTGCTCAGCTTTCTTCACAGTCCAACTCTCACATCTATTCATGACCACTGGAAAAACCATAGCCTTGACTAGACGGACCTTAGTCGGCAACGTAATGTCTCTGCTTTTGAATATGCTATCTAGGTTGGTCATAACTTTTCTTCCAAGGAGTAAGCGTCTTTTAATTTCATGGCTGCAGTCACCATCTGCAGTGATTTTGGAGCCCCCCAAAATAAAGTTTGACATTGCTTCCCCATCTATTTCCCATGAAGTGATGGGACCAGATGCCATGATCTTCGTTTTCTGAATGTTGAGCTTTAGGCCAACTTTTTCACTCTCCTCTTTCACCTTCACCTTTGCATTTTTCCTTTCCCTTTGGGAGTAACCATGGAGACCATGAAGCAGACCCGTGAGCAAAGAGCATCCTGAATCCTGGGACAAAATGTCCCAGGGTATTGCTCAAACGGTTTATAGGCTGTTCCCATTGCATTAGAATTTCTGCAAAAGTAAAATAAGCTTTCTTACGTTAAAAAAAAAATCTGTGAATTTATTTGTCATCAAACATAGCTTATCTAGTTTAGTCGAATTGTTAGGCAGGACTTCATAGCATCCCTTGCAGTTAAGTGAGTGGAATGTGGCAGAAATGATGCATATTGACTTCCAGGGCCTCAAATTTTAAAAGCGGTATGTATGATTCTTCCCTGGTGGTTCAGATGGTAAAGAATCTGCCCGCTATACAGGAGACGAGGGTTCTATCCCTGGGTTGGGAAGATCCCCTGGAGGAGGAAATCACTACCCACTCCAGTATTCTTGCCTGGAGAATCCCAAGGACAGAGAAGCCTGGTGGCCTAGAGCTCAGGGGGTTGCAAAGAGCTGGACACGGCTGAGTGCCTAACACACACACACACGATCCCCACATTCTTTGCTCACTGGCTCAGTGGAGTGGATCTGGTAGAGGACCCCAAGCCCCTGGAAGATTACAGTACTCTAGGGGAAAGGTCTTGGGTCTCTGAAAGAGTTTAAGAAATAGAGACCCTCCCCTCCAACACACCCCAACAATCTATATTAAACTGAATGCTGAACAATAATTAAACTAATTTGGTGTTATTGTTTAGCTTGCTAATGCACAATAAGGGATAAAGGCTGGAGATTGAATGTGAGTTTAAGACGAAAGTTTAAAAGGACTCGAAGCTGTGGAAGTTGTGGCTACAGATGAAATTTAGAGACTAGATTTCTCCTAAAATGAAGTCAGAGCTCAATACTGATGACAATCGTGCCTCCTGGGATCCAAATGAGTGAAACCTGAATGACCTTATGCAGCTCTACAACTGTGGGCACTGTGAATACTTAGTTATGGATGAAGATCAATGGTCCCAATGAAATAAAAGAAGACTAGTGAATTCCAAGCAAGGATAACACATAGGTTTCATCTCCTGGGTGGGCTCAGTTCAGTTCAGTCACTCAGTCGTGTCTGACTCTTTGCAACCCCATGGACTATAGCACTCCAGGTTCCCTGTCCATCACCGGCTCCCAAAGCATGCTCAAACTCACATCTACCAAGTCGGTGATGCCATCCAACCATCTCATCCTCTGTCGTCCCCCTCTCCTCCTGCCTTCAGTCTTTCCCAGCATCAGGCTCTTTTCCAGTGAGTCATTCTTCACATCAGGTGGCCAAAGTATTGGAGCTTCAGCTTCACATCAGTCCTTCCAATGAATATTCAGGACTGATTTCCTTTAGGATTTACTAGTTTGATCTCCTTGCAGTCCAAGAGACTCTCAAGAGTCTTCTCCAACACCACAGCTCAAAGGCATCAATTTTTCGGACCTCAGCTTTCTTTAAGATCTTCCAACATATCCATAGGTGGGCCTTTGTTAGTAATGTCTCTGCTTTTTAATGCGCTGTCTAGGTTTGTCATAGCTCCTTACTTCCAAAGAGCAAGTGTCTTTCAATTTCATGGCTGCAGTCACCATCTGCAGTGATGCTGGAGCCCAAGAAAATGAAGTCTGTCACTGTTTCCACTGTTTCTTTATCTATTTCCCATGAAGTGATGGGACCGGATGCCATGATCTTCGTTTTCTGAATGTTGAGTTTTAAGCCAACTCTTTACTCTCCTTTTCTCTTTCATCAAGAGGCTCTTTAGGTCTTCTTTGTTTTTCTGCCATAATGATGGTGTTATCTGCATATCTGAGGTTATTGATATTTCTCCCGGCAATCTTGATTCCAGCTTGTGCTTCATCCAGTCCAGCGTTTCTCATGATGGACTCTGCATAGAAGTTAAATAAGCAGGGTAACAATATACAGCCTTGACGTACTCCTTTTCCAGTTTGGAACCAGTCTGTTGTTCCATGTCCAGTTCTAACTGTTGCTTCCTGACCTGCATACAGATTTCTCAGGAGGCAGGTAAGGTGGTCTGGTATTCCCATCTCTTGAAGAATTTTCCACAGTTTGTTGTGATCCACACAATCAAAGGCTTTAACATAGTCAGTGAAGCAGAAGTAGATGGTTTTTTTTTTTCTGGAATTCTCTTGCTTTTTGGATGATCCAACAGATGTTGGCAAATTTATTTCTGGTTCCTCTGCCTTTTCAAAATCTAGTTTCAACATCTAGAAGTTCTCAGTTCACGTAGCATTGAAGTCTAGTTTGGAGAATTTTGAGCATCACTTTGCTAGTGTGTGGGATGCGTGCGATTGTGCGGTGCTGTGAGCATTGTGGCCTTGCCTTTCTTTGGGATTAGAATGAAAGCTGACCATTTCCAGTGCTGTGGCCACTGCAAGTTTTCTGAATTTGCTGGCATACTGAGTGCAGCACTTTCACAACATCATCTTTCAGGATTTGAAACAGCTCAGCTGGAATTCCATCACCTCCACTAGCTTTGTTCGTAGTGATGCTTCCTAAGGCCCACTTGACTTCACACTGCAGGGTGTCTGGCTCCAGGTGAGTGATCACACCATCGTGATTGTCTGGGTCGTGAAGGTCTTTTGTACAGCTCTCCTGTGTATTCTTGCCGCCTCTTCTTAACATCTTCTGCTTCTGTCAGGTCCGGACTGTTTCTGTCCCTTATTGTGCTCATCTTTGCATGAAATGCTCCCTTGGTATCTCTAGTATTCTTGAAGAGATCTGCAGTCTTTCCCATCCAATTGCTTTCCTCTATTTCTTTGCACTGGTCACTTAGGAAGGCTTTACTGTGTCTCCTTGCTAGTCTTCGGGACTCTGGTTCAGAGGGATAGATCTTTCCTTTTCTGCTTTGTCTTTCATTTCTCCTCCTTTCTCAGCTGTGTGTGAGGCCTCCTCACAGCCATTTTGCCTCATTGCGTTTCTTCTTCTGGGGAGTGGTTTTGATCACTGCCTCCTGTACAATGTCATGAACCTCTGTCCATAGATCTTCAGGCACTTGGTCTATCAGATTTAATCCCCTGAATCTATTTGTCACTTGCAGTGTATAATCAAGGGGCTTCCCTAGGAATTCAGCTGGTAAAGAATTCACCTGCCATGCAGGAGACCCCAGTTTGATTTCTATGTTGGGAAGATGTCCTGGAGAAGGGATTGGCTACCCACTCCAATATTCTTCAGATTCCCTGGTGGCTCAGTTGGCAAAGAATCCACCTGCAATGTGGGAGACCTGGGTTCATTCCCTGGGTTGGGAAGATCCCCTGGAGAAGGGAACAGCTACCTACACCAGTATTCTGGCCTAGAGAATTCCATGGACTGTACAGTCCACGGGGCCGCAAAGAGTCAGACAGGACTGAGCAGCTTTCAATGTATAACTGTAAAGGATTTGATTTAGGTCATACCTGAGTGGTCTAGTGGTTTTCCCTACTTTCTTCAATTTAAGTCTGAATTTGGCAATAAGGAGTTCATGATCTGAGCCACAGTCAGCTCCCAGTCTTGTTTTTGCTGACTGTATAGAGCTTCTCCATTGCTGGCTGCAAAGAATATAATCAATCTGATTTCAGTATTGACCACCTGGTGATGTCCATGTGTAGAGTCTTCTCTAATGTTGTCAGAAGAGGGTGTTTGCTATGACCAGTGCATTCTCTTGGCAAAACTCTGTTAGCCTTTGCCCTGCTTCATTCCGTACTCTAAGGCAAAACTTGCCTGTTACTCCAGGTACGTCTTTACTTCTACTTCTGCCTTCCAGTCCCCTCTGATGAAAAGGACAGCTTTTTTGATTTTAGTTCCAGAAGCTCTCATAGATCTTCATAGAGGCATTCAACTTCAGCTTCTTTGGCGTTAGTGGTTGGGACATAGACTTGGATTACTGTGTTACTGAATGGTTTGCCTTGGAAACAAATAGACTTCATTCTGCCATTTTTGAGATTGTACTCACCTCCTGCATTTCAGACTCTTTTGTTGACTATGAGGGCTATTCCATTTCTTCCAAGGGATTCTTGCCCACAGTAGTAGATATAATGGCCATCTGAGTTAAATTCACACATTCCAGTCCATCTTAGTTCACTGATTCCTAAAAAGTCGATGTTCACTCTTGCCATCTCCTGTTTGACCACTTCCAGTTTGCCTTGATTCATGGACCTAACATTCCAGGTTCCTCTGCAATATTGCTCTTTACAGCATCGGACTGTACTTCCATCACCAGTCACATCCACAGCTGGGCATTGTTTTTGCTTTGGCTCCATCTCTTCATTCTTTCTGGAGTTATTTCTCCACTGATCTCCAGTTGCATATTGGGCACCTACCAACCTGGGGAGTTCCTCTTTCAGTGACCCATCTTTTTTCCTTTTCATACTGTTCATGGGGTTCTCAAGGCAAGAATACTGAAGTGGTTTGCCATTCCCTTCTCCAGTGGACCACGTTTTGTCAGAACTCTCCACTATGACCCGTCCGTCTTGGGTGGCCCTACACGGCATGGGTCATAGTTTCACTGAGTTAGACAAGGGTGTGGTCCATGTGATCAGTTTGGTTTGTTTTCTGTGATTGCGGTTTTCATTCTGTCTGCCCTTGATGAATGAGGATAAGGGGCTATCCGGGGTCAGTACTAACTGCTTTATTTGGTTGCCAGGAGCAGTAGTATGTTAGAAAGAAAAGGTCAGCTGCTATTTAGCCACTAAGTTGTGTCTGACTCTTTTGTGACCCCTTGGACTGCAGCCTGCCGGGCTCCTCTGTCCATGTGATTCTCCAGGCAAGAATACTGGGATGGGTTGCCATGCCCTCCTTCAGGAGATCTTCCCAACCCAGGGATTAAGCCCAAGTCTCCCACATTGCAGGCAGACTCTTTACCAGCTGAGCCACCAGGGAAGCCCAAGAATACTGGAGTGGGCAGCCCCTCCCTTCTCCAGGGGACCCTCCCGACCCGGGAATCAGACTGGGGTCCACTGCACCACAGATGGGTTTTTTACTAGCTGAGCCACCCTGGAAGCCCACTGAGCCCCAGGAATATAGTATCAGGCCAGAGGTAGGGCTAAGTGTCAGTGAGGGAATGTGACTAAGCTCTTACCAGTGTCTCCTGCGAAGAGTGGAGTAGATGGTGGAGACAGCCTCGATCTGGAACTGGCCTTCTTGTCCTGAAGGCCCCCAGCGGCTTGCAAGCACTTCTGCACTTCAGGGTCCCCAGAGTTCCTATATATCAGAGAAAGGGTTGAAAACATCTTTGAAAAAATGCACAAAGGCTTGAATGAGCCCACAGGTTCATTTGAGAGATAAGATATACACTGTGCCTCAGCTGGAATTGCTCAGATAAAAGCAGTGGTCAAGCCTGCCCCGAGGGCGGGGGGAGGCGTGTCTGAGTCCCCGTGGGGATGCGTGTATGAGAGCGCCAGGCCCTTGGGAGGGCGTCCTGCCTGCTTCATCTTCACACCTTCTGCATCCACACATCTCCATCAACAAATGTAGGAAAACTGGTTCATGATGAATATTCCTTGAATAAATGAATGACCAAATTGAGAATAGCAGTTAGACTACTCATGACAATGACTAGTATAAATTTAAATCTGCCTTCACAGATCATACTTGAGAACAATAAAAGATAGATGGTAGGGTGCGTAACTGAAGAACTGGATGGAAAGCTGTAATGCCTCTTCTGTGACTCTGGGTGAGTCTGTGGCTTGCCCAGGTCAGGAAGGGAGGATCAGGGGCTGCCAGCGAGGTGCCGGGAGCAGCCCGAGAAGCAGAACGCCAGATTCTTCTCCTTGCCCAAGGCGCTGCAGACTGCAGCTGCGGGGTATTTAGCATGGATAAAGACTGTTTTCTGAGCTCCTGAACCCCACCTGAGAGGCCTCCCTATTCATTCTTGATCAAAAAAATGTGGCTGTAACTCAAGTTTCTGGATCAGATGACATTTTCTCATCTCTGTCTTCTAACGGGGCTGAGAAAGCTGCTGCCTCTAACGCTGAAACCCGACACTCAGAAGGGCCTCTGCTGAGCTGCCCTGATGTGGCAGCAGAAGAGAGAGGGCATGTGCGCTTGCCGTTGCTTTGATTATTTACCTGCTTGGCCTGACTTTGTAACTGTGGTTTATCAGACTTGAGCAGCAGTAATCGACTTGGAAATTCAGATAGACAAACTACTTTCGCTTTATTTTAATACAGAATCTTTAGCATCAAAAGGTAGATATTATAAAAGAAAGAGCACTTGAGGCTACCATTCGCAAACCCCAGGAACACCGTGCAGGAGCCACACGGACCCTACATGAATGTAGCTGCTTGGGCATGTGAAGAGCATGACCCAGCTTTACAGCTGCACAGACAGATGCGTCTCTAGGCACACCAGATGCGGTGTTTTTAAGCTGTATGTTTAGAAAATGCAGTCATTCAGCAGCTGATGTTTTCCTTGCCCTCTTTGAAATGAGACATTAGGCTGTACTTCTAAAGAGAATTCCCAGAGGAAAGATTCAGAACAAATAAACTATTTATTGGGCTGTTTACACAAGCTGGAGCCCATCTGAATAAGACATTGGCAGTGACCGTGAAGTCACGAAGGACGGCGTTTTCATGAGCAAGACTTCCAGCACTCCGGGGTCATGGGAGGCGCAGCGAGAGCTGCTGGAAATGGGCAGCTAAAGGACATCCTCAAGGATGGTTCGATGGCACTTTTTCTGAAAGCATGTTCTCATGTCTACTGTCCCCCTCATGACCTCAGAGCACTGTGGGAATCAGTGGGGCAAATGTTATCCCCAGTAACTAGAAAATAAGCTCAAGAAGTGGATTTGACTCAAGGCCATATTTTGAGTACCACAGAGTCTACACTTGAATATGTTTATCTTGACTTAATACAGTGGTCTGCTCTCTGCCAAAAGACATCACACAGTATTGTAAGTAAGTGCGAACTTGAGAAGTGTCAGCTACACATACCAGCAGAACAACAAATGAAAAGTCAGCAAAACACAACAATCTGCCTTTCTTTAGCTTAAGCATTATGTTATTATTAATTTGTAAGTCTCCTAGAAGACTTTGAGGAAGGCATGGCCATCTACTCCAGTATTCTTGCCTGGAGAATCCCATGGACAGAGGAGCCTGGTAGACTGAAGTCCATGGGGTTGCAAAGAGTCGGATATGACTGAAGCAACTTAGCATGCACGCATGCATAAAGACTTCAGGTGTTATATTGCAAGGAGCCTTCTCCTTGCAGGGCTGACCTTCCCTCAGTACTGACTGACAAGTCAGCTGTTTCAAGGTAGGTTTACCCCAGCAAGGACCAGCTGCAAAATAGTATTATCATGTAGAGTGGGGAGCTGTTTAGAGTTGTAGTAGGTGATTTTGTTCCAGCAGCAGCCCAAACCAGGTTGATGGTAAGTTTAACATGAGAAAAAGAGACTATTCAGGAAAATTGTGATAATGTTTTTTGTTTTGTAAATATGCACCTGATACTTAAATACATTATTTTACAAATCACGAGCTTCCCTTGTGGCTGAGCTGGTAAAGAATTCCCTGCAATGCGGTAGTCTGGATTCCATCCCTGGGTTGGGAATGGTCCCTGGCGAAGGGAAAGGCTCCCCACTCCAGCATTCTGGCCTGGAGAATTCCATGGACTGTATAGTCCCTGGGGTGGCAAAGAGTCGGACACGACTGAGCGACACTATTTTGTCCTCTGGAAAGGCGTGTGGCTAATCGGTTGCTGACCAAAGTTTGAGCTGAATGCCTTCTTTTGTTTTTTATTCCTTTGAATTATGTAAACATTATCTTATTTGTGAGGTTAAAAGTATACTTATGCAAATAAAAATCTCCAATGGCCCCTAAGTATCCCGATTCAGAGACTAGATGTCTGTGTTCATACGGATGAACAAACTACACCCTGGATTCTTACCACCGAAATGGGCGTCTGATCACAACCTCAGCTTCTTCAGAGTGGATGGCTCCTTAGTGATCCAACAGGCTGGGTTTCTCGACTTTTAGTCTCTTTGCTGTATAATGAAAAGTGTAATGTACCCATTCAGGAACATACCCAGCTGTCTGCTTATTAGGAACTGGTTTTCACATAAAATGAGCAAAGCATGTCAGAGGTAAGGTATTTTATCAGAACAATCTGTGGATACTGCTTCTTCAACAAAGTTCAGTTATGTCTTTACATAACTGAAAAGTAGCAGAAAAGTTACCCAAGTTAGTAAGTGTCTTAGGGTTTCTATTTTTTTACAATTAAAATTAATAAATTATATGTATTGACTAATATCAATATTATTCTCCAGAAGTATAGTGCATTAATTAACTTTCAATGGAAACCAGCAGAAAAAAAGTATTTGTGATCTCCTATAATTATTTTAAAACATATATCTAGATAACTTCCTTCTTGACTAGTGGGTATTACATAAACTTCCCCCAATATTGACTGACAGTAACTCTTCTAAGGCAAATTTATTATAGCAACTCAGCTTTTAAAGAGTTGCTGAAGAGATTTCTGTGGGTAAATTCTTGAATAGTCACTTCATAAAAAAAGATATATAAATGGCCAATAAATAAGTGAAAAAGTACTCAGTATCAACAGTTATTGAAGAAATGCAAATAAAAACCACAAAGAAGTACCTTTACACCCCCACATTAGAATGGCTAAAACTGATGAGGCTGATAACATCAGGTAGTGGTAAGGGTATGGAGCAATCAGAACTTTCCCATGTTTTATGTAATGAAATGCGTATTTAAAATAATACCATCACTTTGGAAAAAATTCTGGCAGTTTCTTCTAAAACTATATATATATCTATTTAACGGACCAATTCAACTGGGTGGTTTCCCAAGAGAAATGAAAACACATGCCCACAAAGAGGCACGTGCAGAAAGAGATTGTCCACAATGGAACACTGTCTGGCAATGAAAAGTAATAAACTGCTGATAAACTGAATGAGTCTTAAAATGTCACCCGTGAATCTTAAAACATGTCGAGTGAAAGACACCTTCCACAGAAGGGTACTCACTATAGGATGTGACTCGTGTGAAATTCAATTTATACAAAATTATAGAACAGGTGAGCCAGAGACAGAGGAGCCCGGCGGGCTACAGTCCACGGGGTCGCAAAGTCAGACATGACTGAATGCCCCCTCCACACACACACATAGAGCAGCTGAAAATAACCTAAGGTCAGGAAAAACAAAAGGACCTAGTTCCAGAGGTGCGGTTTTGACAGATGTATACATCTGGTCTTCTCTGATGGCTCAGAGGTAAAGAGACACGGGCAATGCTGGGGACGGAGGAGATATAGGTTCGATCCCTGCCTTAGGAAGATCCGGGGGAGGAGAAAATGCAACCTACTCCAGAATTCTTGCCTGAAAAATCCCATGAACGGAGGAGCCTGGTGGGCTACAGTCCATGAGGTCGCAAAAGAGTCAGCCATGACTGAGTGACTCAGCACGCAGGATACACACATCTGGGCACACAAGTCCCTGTTAAGGCACACACAGAGAATGCGACCATCACCCCAGAAATAAATGCATGCATCTCATGGAGCTAATGCTCGACAGAATACTGGTCTTGAAACAATGCACTAAATGGCATTTACTGTGTGTGTGTGTGTTTGCCGCTCAGTCGTGTCCAGCTCCTTGCGCCCCTGTGGACTGCAGCCCACCAGGCTCCTCTGTCCATGGAATCCTCCAGGCAACAATACCGGAGTGGGGAGCCATTTCCTTCTCCAGGGGATTTTCCTGACCCAGGGATTGAATCCAGGTCCTCAGCATCGCAGGCAAATTCTTTACCAGCTGAGCCACCAGGGAAGCCCTATTTTATACATAAATAATATCAAATTTAAAAAGTGTATTTATGACATTATGGACAATTCACAGAACAGATTTGGGAACAAAAGCGCCTGCACCTATAATTCTACGGTGGGGACGGGTGCGCCGAGTGTGCTAGACTACCGAAATTAGTTCACTAATCCAGCACTTATTATGTTTTGAATGTTTTACAAAGGATATTACAAGAATCAATTAATCAGTTAATCCTGGTTAAGTAGTAAAAATGGTAAGAGTGGATTTAATGCTTTTCTGAGCTTGCTTTATTTTCTTGGCCCTGGGAGAATGTTAGCAAACAAATTTTCTTTTATTCCATAATTCCATAACCCTTCATAATATATACTTTACTAATGCAAGTATAACTGAAACATCATCTTTTAAACTAAAATCTCTGAAGCCAGTTATTGATTTCAATAATGATATAGTTGAGGGTTTTCCACCAGGACGCATCTCTGGAGCGGTGTGCAAGTATATGGAGCTGTATCGGCTGTGGCAATAATTAGCAGGTGACACTGGTGTCTAATAATTCTGGATCCAGGGATGCTAAACATCCTACAATCCTCACACTTGTCCTGAATAGCAAAGTACCATTCAACCCAAAATGCCAGTAACACCTTTATGTCATCTAACTTATCTTTAAATTTTGGTTTTTAGCCACAAGCCTTGACCTTGTATCCCTTTTCTTCTCCATTTACATGAATTTCCTAATCTCGTGGCTTAAATACTCTGTGTGTTGATGATTCCCAAATTTCATATTTCCAGTCTTGAAATCTTCCTTTAAACCTGACTCCCTGTCATTCAACTGCCTGATTTGACATTGCTCCTTGGGTGTCTCAGAAGCATTCCAAATGTAATACATCTGAAACCAGCCCCAGAGCCCTGGGCACGCCTGCTACCTTCAGTGAGCCCGCCGCCCTAACACTGCTATCCCCACTGACCAAGCGGTCATAGCAAACATTTACAGCACTTTGGAATCTTGCCTTTCCCTCATAAGGTGAAGGTGAAGTCGCTCAGTCGTGTCCGACTCTTTGCGACCCCATGGACTGTAACCTACTAGGCTTCTCCATCCATGGGATTCTCCAGGCAAGAATACTGGAGTGGACTGCCATTTCCTTCTCCAGGGGATCTTCCCGACCCAGGGTCGGGAGACCCTGGGAGACCCGGGTCTCCCGCATTGGAGGCAGACGCTTTAACCAACCAATTAATCAGCAAGTTCTACTGACGCTTGACCTTTAAAAACATGTCCTGAACCCAACCACTTCTCACCTCCACCACTCCTATCCACTAGGCACAAGCCACCGTCGCCACACATTTGGATAACTGCCTAGCTGTGTACTCGGCATCCCTAATTTCTACAACCAGAGTGAGACTTTAAAATAAAATCTGCTCAGGTCACTTCCCTGTCCTGAATCTGCAGTGACGAACCATCATCCACAGAGTGAAATCCAGCCTTGTTATCAGTCTGCGGGATCCTGGATGCGTGCTCTGCGGGTGCCGCTCAGATTCACCTTCCAAGCTCCCCTGCCGTGTTCACCGCCTCCCCAGCCACACCGACCTTCCTGCTCCTCCAGGCACCTTCCGAAATCCCCTCCTGCCTCAGGGTGTGGGCCTCTGGGTCTGCACTGCCCTTTTTATCCTGGCTCACTTCAGAGGCTTCCATTGCCCCCGTGCTCACCGCAGCATCCACTCTCCCCCACACAGACAGTCCCCTCCGGCTCCCTTCGCTTGCCCCATGCACCACTCTGCCACGGTATTTACTCATCTTGCTTTTCAACGACATGGACCATTTTCAGTCTTTATGGAGGCTATTACACTGCTGCTTCCGTTTCCTGTTTTTCTGTCCTGGCCACGAGGAATATGGGATCTTAGTCCCCAGCCAGGGACCGAACCTGCACCCTCTGCCCTGGAAGGAGAAGTCCTAACCGCTGGCCCGCCAGAGAAGCCCTACCGTATTATCCGTTTTCATTTTCTTTATTCAGTTTTGTTTGAATTTTCTCTCTCCATTAGAATGGATATTTATGAAATCTGGAAATGAGGGGGAAAAAAAAACAAAAAACCAAGAATAATAAGGCTTCCCTAGTGGCTCAGAGGGTAAAGCGTCTGTCTACAATGCAGGAGGCCCGGGTGCGATCCCTGGGTTGGGAAGATCCCCTGGAGAAGGAAATGGCAGCCCACTCCAGTATTCTTGCCTGGAGAATCCCGTGGGCAGAGGAGCCTGGCGGGCCACAGTCCAGGCGGTCTCAAAGAGTCGGACACGACTGAAGCGATTTAGCTTGCACTCATGCGAGCTTCCTGAAATTTATTATGTCAGTGGGTGAATAAATAGATGCGACTATATCCCCAGATGAGTCATGTCAGAGTTCCTTAAGGAGACTTAAAATATAGACTCTCAGATCTGAAGGCCAAGAGAGCTCACCTCAATATACCTATTGGATCTGATATTTCAGCAAGGTTTGAAACCACTGAAATAGGGTAATGCCCTCCTGACACTCCCACTGTATTCGGAGTATTCAGATAAGGGACCATACTGATGCTGATGTAGCTAAGATGCTTCTGTCTTCCTTACAGCTGTTTGCTACTTCGTTCATTTTAAGATAACCATTGCCTTTACTTCTTACTACAAGATGCTAGCTTGTTGGCTCTGCTTTTTAGATTTTGTTAACACTCTGCCTTTTGATAAATGACTACTCTTTACCTATCATAGAGAATTCATCTTGTGGATATTCAATTACCCCGGATGCATCTTCCTATCTGATGTGGCTGAATTGAATTCCTCCACCTTCATATACTCATTTCTTGCTCTGAGAAAGGCTCAGCAAGTTGATACTCAAAGAAGAGAAGCAAGTATCTTACTCTAACTGAAATCCTTTCCCCCAAGCCCAAAGGGCATTGCTATCTTTCCAGGAACCATAACACAATCTGTGTTAAAGGTGGTTTTCTTAATAAGCTGCATATCTGGCCTATTTTTAAGCCTCTTGGAAAGAATGTAGTGAAACAAAGGGGTTTGCTCAGTCCACTCTAGGTCAGAGAGCACAAATCTCTGGGGATCTTTTATTAGTGAATTCAACAAATTTTCAAACAGTTAAAGCAGGTGTATCTGCTTTGAGAAACTCTAAGTATTCAGTCTTTTATAAAAGCTTCAGGTGGAAATGTTTGCTTCATCTGATATTCTCTCATTGCAGAGCAAATTGAGAAGGTTGGAGAGACATGAACAGCACAGCAATGATGACTGAGACCCCTAACTTGGCTTTTCACTATTCACAGGACAGATCAAACCATCCTTCTATGAGATCATTGTTGAGGTGAAGTTGGTCACAACATAACCATCATGAGATCATTACCCCCAAAAACCTCCAGATAGGTGTGGTCAGGTTCAGCAAATAACAATGCAGGATGCATGCTTACATCTGAATTTCAGCTAAACATCAAATGAATTTTTTAGTATAACCACACCCTGTGAGATATTTGGAACATCAGTTCGGTTCAGTTCAGTCACTCAGGCGTGGTGGACTCTGCGACACCATGGACTGCGGCACACCAGGCCTCCCTGTCCTTCACTAACTCCTGGAGCTTGCTCAAACTCATGTCCATCCAGTTGGTGATGCCGTCCAACCATCTCATCCTCTGTCGCCCCCTTTTCCTCCCTGCCTTCAATCTTTCCCAGCATCAGGGTCTTTTCCAACAAGTCAGTTCTTCACGTCAGGTGGCCAAAGGATTGGAGTTTCAGCTTCAACATTGGTCCTTCGAACGAATATTCAGGACTGATTTCCTTTAGGATTGACTGGTTTGATCTCCTTTCTGTCCAAGGGACTCTCAAGAGTCTTTTCCAACACCACAGTTCAAAAGCATCCATTCTTCAGCGTTCAGCTTTCTTCACAGTCCAACTCTCACATCCATACATGACCACTGGAAAAACCATAGCCTTGACTAGATGGACCTTTGTTGACAAAGTAATGTCTCTGCTTTTGAATATGCTGTCTAGGTTGGTCATAACTTTCCTTCCAAGGAGTAAGCGTCTTTGAATTTCATGGTTGCAGTCACCATCTGCAGTGATTTTGGAGCCCCCCCCAAAACAAAGTCAGCCACTGTTTCCACTGTTTCCCCATCTATTTCCCATGAAGCAATGGGACTGGATGTCATAATCTTCACTTTGTCAAAGTTTAGTTTTAAGCCAGTTTTTTCACTCTCCTCTTTCACTTTCCTCAAGAAGCTCCTCAGCTCCTCTTCACTTTCTGCCATAAGGGTGGTGTCATCTGCTTATCTGAGGTTATTGATAGTTCTCCCGGCAATCTTGATTCCAGCTTGTGCTTCTTCCAGCCCAGCATTTCTCATGATGTACTCTGCATAGAAGTTAAATAAGCAGGGTGACAATATACAGCCTTGACGTACTCCTTTTCCTATTTGGAACCAGTCTGTTGTTCCATGTCCAGTTCTAACTGTTGCTTCTTGACTTGCATACAGATTTCTCAGGAGGCAGGTAAGGTGGTCTGGTATTTCCATCTCTTTCAGAATTTTCCACAGTCTGTTGAAATCCGCACAGTCAAATGCTTTGGCATAGTCAATAAAGCAGAAGTGGATGTTTTTCTGGAACTCTCTTGCTTTTTCTATGATCCAACAGATGTTGACAATTTGATCTGTGGTTCCTCTTTTTCTATATCCAGCTTAAACATCTGGAAGTTCTCGTATCACTTACTGTTGAAGCCTGACTTAGTGAGTTTTGAGCATTACTTTGCTAGCATGTGAGATGAGTACAATTGTGCAGTAGTTTGAGCATTCTTTGGCATTGCCTTTCTTTGGGATTAGAATGAAAACTGACCTTTTCGAGTCCTGTGGCCACTGCTGAGTTTTCCAAATTTGCTGGCATATTGAGTGAAGTGCTTTCACAGCAACATCTTTTACAATTTGAAATAACTCAGCTGGAATTTCATCACCTCTACTAGCTTTGTTCATAGTGATGCTTCCTAAGGCACACTTGACTTCACATTCCAGGATGTCTGGCTCTAGGTGAGTGATCACAACAGCGTGGTTACCTGGGTCATTAGTACCTTTTTTGTACAGCTCTTCTGTGTATTCCTGCCACCTTTTCTTGACCCTGTCTGCTTCTGTTAGGCCCATACTGTGTCTGCCCTTTATCGAGCCCATCTTCGCATGAAATGTTCCCTTGGTATCTCTAATGTTGTTGCAGAGATCTCTGGTCTTTCCCATCATATTGTTTTCCTGTTTCTCTGCACTGATGACTGAAGAAGGCTTTCTTATCTCTCCTTGCTATTCTCTCGAACTCTGCATTCAAATCGGTATATCTTTCCTTGTCTCCTTTGCCTTTCACTTGTCTTTTTTTCACAGCTATTTGTAAGGCCTCCTCAGACAACCATTTTACCTTTTTACATTTCTTTTTCTTGGGGATGGTTTTGATCACCATCTCCTGTACAGTGTTACAAACCGTCATCCAGTATTGTAGGAGCCTGTTTTAAGTTCCCAAATTGACCTCAGTAAAATACAATCAGGGTTAGGGCTATGAAGAAGCAATCAAGAGACCTATGGCTCAAAATTTAAGGAGACACTCACTCCCAGGGCCACTCAAATACAGAGTCACCATTTGCACAGCTCTGAGAGTAAGTTCTAGTATTCAGCATCCTAGTCAGCCTTGCTTCAGTCTGGCCCGGGTCTGGAGGCAGCTGTGTGATCCTTTTTCCATTGTCCGCTTCATACCCAAAGACTGAGGTGAGGACGAGTGACGAGCGGCCTTAGCGCAGTTCTTGCTGGAAACCCCTGAACTGGACCCCACCGTCTACACGTGGGCGCGCATTGCTCGGCTCCTCTTTAGCATAAGGGTGAGAAGGGGGTGAGCACTTAACTCTCCAAAACCACTCTCCTGGAGAGCCCATTATGTGCAGCACATTCACCTCAGAACTGAGAGAAGACAGCAACAAATTAGTCACCGGAGATCTTGCCCCTCGTGTAGCTCATATTCTAATGAAGAAGATAAGTGAACATTTAAAGTGACATTTAAAAGGCTGATATGGTTTAGAGTGATGGGCTTGACAGTTGGGGTGGGAGACAGTATTTGACTGTGTCATAAAATTCTCAAAAAAGAGGGGCTTAGGCCATCAAATAAAAGTAGGAGGAAAGGCAGTGAGAAGGGGGAAACTCAGAGATTTTAAGAAAGAACGTTTCCAGGTAGCAAGTCAGCAGGGGGCAGGGCGTGCACTGATATTAGACAGAGGGACCTGAGAAAGCTATCATCATACATTTTTCTGTTTTACTCGAAATGAAAAGTGTAGTGACTTAGCAGCAGCAGCAGGCTCTACAGCGTGAGTAAGAGCGAAAGGTGAGTCAAAACCAGCAGAGGAAGAAAGAGCGCCATTAGTTGCTTCCGCTCCCAGCACAAACGCTGCTCCAGCTCTGCCCATGTTGTCTTTAAGGTGGGGTCTGAAGTCGTTAGGTATGTCACCTCCAAGAGAAATTTCCTCATCGTAAAAGCTTCAATTCTGGCTTATCCTATCTAACTTTAGGACTCAATTTCCCATGGCCATGCAGCGTTCATTGACAAGAACCACCCCCCCCAAATCCCACAAAAGCACAAACAGAATGTCCATACTGAGACTCCACACAAAGAAAAGAAAGAAATGTCTGTATGTGCACATTGTCGTCCCTGTTCCTCTGCAGACTGTCATCGCGACGGCTTTTGCAGACATCAGTTTGAGTCTCAGGAGAGAAGAAACAAGATGGTAAGCGCTAGAGGAGAGAGGATTTAGGGTTAAGGTGGCTCAGAGGGTAAAGCGTCTGCCTGGAATCCAGGAGACCCGAGTTCAATCCCTGGGTAGGGAAGAAGGATCCCTGGAGAAGGGAATGGCAACCCACTCCAGTACTCTTGCCTGGAGAATCCCGTGGAGGGAGGAGCCTGGTAGGCTACAGTCCATGGGGTCGCAAAGAGTCAGACACGACTGAGCAACTTCACTTTCTTTCACTTTCACTAAAAGGTGAATCACGATCCCAGGCTAGATAACTTATGATTTCTTTCCCAGACAGATGTTGCAAAAGAGGCTTAGGAAAGACATTATTTTTATCATGATCTGTTCGGTTGTCTGAGACTCAACGTGGAGGTTTGTGTCTAAGAATTCAACTCAACTGTGACATTGTCTATCCAGAGATAGCATCTGATTGTACAGGTTAAAGGTTCAGTCCTACAGGATTGCAGCCTCCCTTGCTCACACTTCAGAGGCCAGTGGCAGACCCAGATTGTTACCTGTGCTTCTCATCAATCTACAGATTCGAGGTTCTCTAACTCAGAGTGCCGGTCACGAGCCCAGGTTGTTAACTAAACTTCTGACCAACTGGCTGTAACGCAGATGGTCCCCAAGACCACACCTTGGGTTCTACTAACCTGCTAAAATGACTCTGAGAACTCAAAGAAGTGTTTTAAAAGAGTATAATTCAGAAACAACCAGAAGGAGAGCTATACAGAGTTTTAGGAGCCCTACTTCAGAAATGGGCTGGAGAGCAAATATATATATATCATATTATACATGACAACATCACACGATCACATCCAATTCTACATTATCTGACTCCAAAGCAGAGACATTACTTTGCTGACAAAGGTCCGTCTAGTCAAGGTTGTGGTTTTTCCAGTGGTCATGTGTGGATGTGAGAGTTGGACTATAAAGAAAGCTGAGCACCAAAGAATGAATGCTTTTGAATTGTGGTGTTGGAGAAGACTGTTAAGAGTCCCTTGGACTGCAAGGAGATCCAACCAGTCCATCCTAAAGGAGATCAGTCCTGGGTGTTCATTGGAAGGACTGATGCTGAAGCTGAAACTCCAATACTTTGGCCACCTAATGTGAAGAGCTGACTCATTTCAAAAGACCCTGATGCTGGGAAAGATTGAAGGGAGGAGATTGCAGGAGGAGAAGGGGACGACAGAGGATGAAATGGTTAGAAGGCATCACCGACTCAATGGACATGGGTTTGGGTGAACTCTGGGAGTTGGTGACGGACAGGGAAGCCTGGTGTGCTGCGGTTCATGGGGTCGAAAGAGTCGGACACGACTGAGTGACTGAGCTGAGCTGAACGCACACAGGCACACGCTGAAGAGGTGCATTTTCACAGGAGGATTATCATGGGGATATAAGAAAACGAACAAAGAAAAATGAAGAAAGGAAGAAAACCTGACCTCCTAAGGACAGATTTGAGAGATGAGAGCGGAGAGAAAAGAAGCGGAAGTTAAGAGCTCTGGCCAGTCACGAATGAAGATGTAGTTCTTTGAAAAGATAATCCTAGCGATTGTCAGCCTAGCAGTCCACATGGAGCCAGTAAGGAGCACGTGAAACTGAGCACATTAGCATGAGAATAATGGCAGTTTTTTGGTGAATACATACTTATGTATATAGTATGAAAAGCAACATTGGTATTTGGGGAAAAATGAGAAAAATAATGATATGAGAGATATTGGAGTGTGAAAGATTCTGTGTGTGACATAGGTTTGAAAGTGAAAGTGTTACTCGCTCAGTCGTGTCCAGCTCTTTGAGACCTCATGAATTGTAGCCTTTCAGGGTCTCCCATCCATGGGATTCTCCAGGTGGGAGTACTGAAGTAGCTTGCCATTCCCTTCTCCAGGGGATCTTCCCGAACCAGAGATTGAACCCAAGACTCCTGCCAATGACACCTTGGTTTCATACTTCTGTCCTCCAGGACTATGAGAAAAAAGACGTATATTGTCTTAAGCCACCCAGTTTGTGGCATTTACTACAGCAGCCGCAGGAAGCTAATATCATATGCTCTGTTAAATTTCTCCGATCATCAAGACAAACCTGAAGAATTCTCATATTTATATGATAGTAATGTATTAAGAAGGAAGAAGGCCTGATATCTTGGTACATCTGTAAAACAAGAGCAAGCTCTCTTGAAGGCTCAGGGGGAGTTTTGTGAAGGAATCAGTTTCCACCAGCTCCTGCTGCTATCTGTTCTGGTCACGGAGGCCTCTCCTGAGGTTAAAGACACCAAACCGAGGAAAACCACATAACTGTGGAATAGACACAGATCTGGAGCAAAACAACATGTGAGAGGGTCAGGCTCCATTTTGGCAGAAGGACTGAAATGAGTTGGTGAGAATTTACTCCACAGGCCAGTGATGTGATAGCAATGGAGCTGCAACTGAAGGAGAAAGTTGGGAAAGAGATTTCCCTGGGCCTGTCTGCGCAAGAGGCTCCTGAGAGCCTTCGGTGGCTCATCCAGCTTCGAAGAGTGACGTGTGTTTCACCATCACAATGATACCCCCGCTTTGCCTGAGGACCCGCACGGGCAGGCAAGTTTCCTTCTCAGGCAGCCAGTGTGGATTAGCTGGGATTAGTAGATATTTTACAAGAATATTGCTTACACTGCTCTCTCTGGCCTTGCTGCAACCAAGGATTTGAGCCCATCTCAGGGGTTAAGGAAATGGAATAGTAAACACAGGAAAAGACAGCATACTAGGCACTATTTTCACTGACACTAATCCTAGTGAGACACACACACACGTAATTTGAGGGCCTGGGTGACTAAACATCAAGTAGGAAGTGCTGTTATTAATAAAGTGCTTTGTAAATGTCTGAAAGTCTTCTAAGGAGATTTTGATCATTCCCCCAATATCAACTTTATATACTTGGGGCCCACACATTAACATTTTAAGCACTCAATAAGATCCTACTTTAAGATTTTTATGGGGTTTTTGTTTTCTTTGCACCAGAATAACCATTTTGTTTTATGATGTTTAGAAGTTACAGAATCCTGAAGCCATTGTGAGAATGTCATGTCAATATCAATATCAGATGCACGGTACTAGATACTTAAACTAGTTAAAAAATAACTTTGATTCTTTTGTTAGCTGTTAGTAAGTGCTCGAGAAATTAAAGAAATTCCAAATTAAAAAATACTGGTTACAACTAAGTTAAAATATAAAATGCATCATCATTCAAGTCGCTGGTCAAATATCACATCACTTTCATTTCCTTATGCATGTGAAGAACCAGAATGTAACCTCCTGCTAGAAAACTGGACAGAATACAGAAAACTATTGTCTCAGGACACTGGCCAAAGCACAGGACACTGGATCACACAAAAGCATGATCCACGAGAGAAAGGAAACAAAGGAAGCAAGCTCCGTGATTGCCCAGACTTTCCATCAGAAGGAAACTTTCTGACCAGACATATGGAATGGAGGAAAACCAAACGTAAATCGGCAAGAAATCTATTTTAAATATGGACACACCGATGGGATATAAGCAAAAGGATAAAAACAAGCTATAACATGTATATACTAATCTAAAGGAAAGAAATGGACAGGAATGGGCGTATTTAATTCAGAGGACCATTATATCTACTACTGTGGAAAAGAACGCCTTAGAAGAATTGGAGTAGCCCTCATAGTCAAAAAAAAAAAGAAAAAGAGTTCAAAATGCAGTACTTGGGAACAATCTCAAAAATAACAGAATGATCTCTGCTCGTTTCCAATGCAAACCATTCAGTATCACAGTGATCCAAGTCTACGCCCTGAACAGTAATGCCAAAGAAGCTGAAGGGCTCTATGAAGAGCTATAAGACCTAGAACTCACACCGAAAAGAGATGTCATTTTCACTGCAGGGGGCTGGAATGCAAAGCAGGAAGCCAAGAGAAGCCTGGAGTAACGGGCAAGGTTGGTCTTGGAGTCAAAAATGAATCAGAACAAAGGCTAACAGAGTTTTGCCAAGAGATGTATTGGTCACAGCAAACACCCTCTTCATGCAGCACAAGAGATGACTCCAAACTTGGGCATCACCAGATGGTCAATATCAAAGTCAGACTGATGATATTCTTTGCAACCAAAGATGGGGAAGCTGTATACAGTCAGCAAAAACAAGACCAGGAGTTGACTGTGCCTCAGATCAGGAACTCCTTATCACAAAATTGAGACTTAAAATGAAGAAAGTAGGGAAAACCACTAGACCACTCAGGTATGACCTAAATCAAATTCCTTATGACTATACAGTGGAAGTGAGAAATAGATTTAAGAGATTAGATCTGATAGACAGAGTGACTGAAAAGCTATGGACAGACGTTTGTAACATTATTCAGGAGGCAGTGATCAAAACCATCCCCAAAAAAGAAATGCAAAAAGGCAGAATGGTTGTCTGAGGAGGCCTTCTCTTTCCTCAGGTCTTAGCTGAGAAAAGAAGAGAAGCAAAAGGCAAAGGAGAAAAGGAATGAGGATTTCCAAAGAATGGCAAGGAGAGATAAGAAAGCCTTCCTAAATGATCAATGCAAAGAAATAGGGGAAAACAGTACAGTGGGCAAAACTAGAGACCTCTTCAAGAATATTAGCGACAGCAAGGGAACGTTTCGTGCAAAGATGGGCACAATAAAGGGCAGAGGCAGCGAGGACCTGACAGAAGCCGAAGATGTTAGGAAGAGGTGGCAAGAATACACTGGAGAGCTGCGCAGAAAAGATCCTAATGACCTGGATAATGACGATGCTGTGATCACCCGCCTGGAGCCAGACATCCTGAGGGATGAAGTCAAGTGGGCCTTAGGAAGCATCACTACCAACGAAGCCAGTGGAGGTGATGGGATTCCAGCTGAGCTATTTCAAGTCCTAAAAGATGATACTGTGAAAGCGCTGCACTTAATATGCCAGAAAATTTGGACAACTCAGCAGTGGCACAGCAGTGGAAAAGGTCCGTTTTCATTCCAATCCCAAAGAAAAGCAACGCCAAAGAATGCTCAAACGACCACACAGTTGCACTCATCTCACATGCTACCAAAGAAATGCTCAAAATTCTCCAAGCTAGTCTTCTTCAACAGTACATGAACTGAGAACTTTTAGATCTACAAGCTAGATTTTAAAAAAACAGTGGAACCAGAAATTGAATTGTAACATCCATTGGATCATAGGAAAAGCTAGATAATTCCAGAAAAACGTCTACTTCTGCTTTACTGACTATGCTAAAGCCTTTGACTGAAATCACAACAAACTGTGGAAAATTCCTAAAGAGACGGGAATACCAGACCACCTCACCTACCTCCTGAGAAACCCGTGTTTTGGTAAAGAAATAACAGAACTGGACGTGGAACGTGGAACCATCAACAGTCTTGTTCAAAACTGGGAACGGAGAGCTTCAAGGCTGTACATTGTCACCCTGCTCATTTACCTTACATAGAGGACATCATTGGAGAAGGCGATGGCACCCACTCCAGTGCTCTCATCTGGAAAATCCCATGGACGGAGGAGCCTGGTGGGCTGCCGTCCATGGGGTCACTAAGGGTCGGACACGACTGAGCGGCTTCACTTTCGCTTTTCACTTTCATGCATTGGAGAAGGAAATGGCAACCCACTCCAGTGTTCTTGCCTGGAGAATCCCAGGGATGGGGGAGCCTGGTGGGCTGCCGTCTATGGGGTCGCACCGAGTCAGACACGACTGAAGCGACTTGGCAGCAGCGGCAGCGTGCATCATGTGAAATGCCACGCTGGATGAATCACAAGTGGGGATCAAGATTGCTGGGAGAAATATCAATAACCTCATATATGCAGATGGCATCACCCTCACAGCGAAAGTGAAGAGGAACTGAAGGATGAACGGGGGGGAGGAGAGTGAAAAGCTGGCTTAAAACTCAACGTTCAAAAAACGAAGGTCGTGGCCTCTGGTGCCATCACTTCATGGAAAATAGACGGGGAAACAGTGAAAACAGAGACAGACTTTATTTTCTTGGGCTCCAAAATCACTGTGGGTGGTGACGCAGCCATGAAATCGAAACACAGTTGCTCCTTGGAAGAAAAGCTGCGACAACATAGACAGCTTATTAAGAAACAGAGGCGTCACTGCGTCACTTTGCTGAAAATGTCCATGGAGTCGGAGCCATGGTTTTCCAGTAGCCATGTATGGATGTGAGAGCTGGACAATAAAAAAGGCCGAGCACCAAAGAATTGATGTGTTTGGGTTGTGGTGTTGGAGAAGACGCTTGAGAGTTCCTTGTATAGCAAGGAAATCAAATCAGGGAATCCTGAAGGAAATCAACCCTAATATTTATTGGAATGACTGATGCTGAAGCTCCAATACCTTGGCCATCTGATGCAAAGAGCCTACTCATTGGAAAGGAGTCCTGATGCTGGGAAAGATTGAAAGTGGGAGGAGAAGGGACGGCAGAGGATGAGATGGTTGGATGGCATCACCGACTCAATGGCCATGATTTGAGCAAGCTCCCAGAGATGATGAAGAACAGGGAAGCCTGGCATACTGCAGTCCACGGGGCCACAAAGAACTGGACGTGACTGAGCAATTGAACAACAGCAAAAGGAAAGAAACAGCTATACCAACATCGAAGTAGATCTCAGACAAAGGATCCTTCAGTTCAGTTCAGTTCAGTTCAGTCGCTCAGTCGTGTCCGACTCTCTGTGACCCCATGAATCGCAGCACTCCAGGCCTCCCTGTCCATCACCAACTCCCAGAGTTCACTCAGACTCACATCCATCGAGTCCGTGATGCCATCCAGCCATCTCATCCTTGGTCGTCCCCTTCTTCTCCTGCCCCCAATCCCTCCCAGCACCAGAGTCTTTTCCAATGAGTCAACTCTTCGCATGAGGTGGCCAAAGTACTGGAGCTTCAGCTTTAGCATTAGTCCTTTCAAAGAAATCCCAGGGCTGATCTCCTTCAGAATGGACTGGTTGGATCTCCTTGCAGTCCAGGGGACTCTCAAGAGTCTTCTCCAGCACCACAGTTCAAAAGCATCAATTCTTCAGCGCTCAGCCTTCTTCACAGTCCAACTCTCACATCCATACATGACCACAGGAAAAACCATAGCCTTGACTAGATGGACCTTAGTTGGCAAAGTAATGTCTCTGATTTTGAATATGCTATCTAGGTTAGTCATAACTTTTCTTCCAAGGAGTAAGTGTCTTTTAATTTCATGGCTGCACTCATCATCTGCAGTGATTTTGGAGCCCAAAAAATAAAGTCTGACACTGTTTCCACTGTTTCCCCATCTATTTCCCATGAAGTGATGTGACCAGATGCCATGATCTTCATTTCCTGAATGTTGAGCTTTAAGCCAACTTTTTCACTCTCCTCTTTCACTTTCATCAAGAGGCTTTTTAGCTCCTCTTTACTTTCTGCCATAAGGGTGGTGTCATCTGCATATCTGAGGTTATTGATATTTCTCCCAGCAATCTTGATTCCAGCTTGTGTTTCTTCCAGTCCAGCGTTTCTCATGATGTACTCTGCATATAAGTTAAATAAGCAGGGTGACAATATACAGCCTTGATGTACTCCTTTTCCTATTTGGAACCAGGCTGTTGTTCCATGTCCAGTTCTAACTGGCTTCCTGACCTCTGCATACAGATTTCTCAAGAGGCAGGTCAGGTGGTCTGGTATTCCCATCTCTCTCAGAATTTTCCACAGTTTATTGTGATCCACACAGTCAAAGGCTTTGGCATAGTCAATAAAGCAGAAATAGATGTTTTTCTGGAACTCTCTTGCTTTTTCCATGATCCAGCAGATGTTGGCAATTTGATCTCTGGTTCCTCTGCCTTTTCTAAAGCCAGCTTGAACGTCAGGGAGTTCACGGTTCGCGTATTGCTGAAGCCAGGCTGGGAGGATTCTGAGCACCACTTTGCTAGCAGGTTAACAGCGTCTCTTAGCGACAGAAGACTCCCCACGTGTCGTGCGATCGCTTTCTGCATCTTACATCTCAGTCTTCACAGACAGCATGTTGGGGAAATATTTATCTTTATTTCCATTTTCCAGGTACGAACAGTAAAGCTCTAGCCGGTTAAGCAACTTGACCACAGGATTTAGCACAGAGACACACTGAGACCCACATCTGTTCCTGTGCCTGACCTACCGCTGTAGACACCAAGCTGCTTTTCCTGCACCTACTCCTGCCTCCTTCCAATGCTTTCTTTACCAGGAAGCTGGAGAAATCTTCTAGAATGAAGAGATCTGGTTTCCTTCCCCATTTAGACGCCTTCCAGGCTTCCTCGCGCTCCCGTGATCTCTCCCCTGACTTCTCACCCCGAGCTCATCTTAGTCCCCTCTTCCTTCACGGCCTAACAGCTGGTCACACGGCCTTCCCTCCGGCTCTCAGAGGAAGCTACTCTTGGCGTGCACATCTTTACACATGCGGTTCCCTCTGTCTGGAATGCTCTTGCATCTCCTCCACACGTGTGAGCATCCCACCTGCATCCTTAACTCCCCTCCCTGCCTCAAGTCACCGCGAAAATGCCATTTTGTCCTGCAGTCTTTCTGGTGCCCCAGTCTCAATGAGGAAGCCCAAATTATATTCTCAGGACAAACTGCATTTTTTTGTTATAATTATGTATGTATATATGTGTGCATTTGATTATTTGATTAATGTCTTTCTCTTCCCAACTAGACTGTCAGTTCATGGGGAGAAAGATTATTGATAGGTTGCTACCAACACCCAGGATAGTATCATCATTAATATTTGCTAAATAAATAAATAAAAGACAACGGAGAGAGAAGGATCAGAAAGGAAGGGTAACATATGAAACATTTGCAATGATGGACCATCAGAGCTCAAATAAGCATCTAAAAACTAATTCAATTAGAGGCTCATCATTCAAACTATATGAATACTTTTATTTATTTTTTACTAATAGTAACTCTAGGATACTTTAAATACACTCTGATTTACATAGATCTTTTGAGATACCAATCTGATATATACAATGATTTCAAGTATGCATTTAAGGTCACCAAAATATAGCAATTATTTTCAGTTTTGAATCTTAGCATTCTGAAAGCAGCAAAATCTCACCAACTAGTTCTTTTTATTTAAAGACTGTCTGGTTTGGGGATTGAAAATGCAGTGTGTAAGATCAGACTTTTTAAATGATTTATTTTATTTAATTTTGACGTGCCTTTGCTTTTCTAAGCCCTGCAGTTTCAGGATGTGACTGTTAGAGAATATTTTCAGCTCTCTGCACCCTGAACTAGCTTTGTTTGTTTTGATCTGTCAAGGTGATTTTTATATAATGTCATCGCCGGCATCAGTGCGAGCAACAGTGGGGACCTGGGAATGGTGGCTATTCCTCACTGGCTGCAACCAGGAATCTTTATCCAAAGAGCTTGAAGGGCAGTTTCTCACATGAATTAGTACTTCTTCCACCCAAGGGAAACTGAAATACACAAATATGTTCCGCATAAGAGTTCCGAGGAAGTTCTGAGGACTATCTAAGTGAAACAAGCAGCATTTTGGTGTTATTGTTGCCATTTGGTTGCTAAGTCATGTCTGACTCTGCGACTCCATTTTGCTCAAACTCACGTCCATCGAGTTGGTGATGCCATCCAACCATCTCATCCTCTGTCGTCCCCCTCTCCTCCCGCCTTCAATCCTTCCCAGCATCAGGGTCTTTTCCAGTGAGTTGGCTCTTCCTATCAGGTGGCCAAACAGTATGAAAACTGCAAATAACTTCAGCTCCGTTGTTGACTTGCCTGATTTTTCTCACAAAAATAGCTGTTCTAAGGCTCGAAAGGGCAGGAACTGTGCAGGGAAGATAGGGCTCTCCTGGGGACTGAGCACCCTGGAGAAGCTGCTCGGTATTACTTCCTTTGGTCAACACCGCCTTGCTTTATTTCCTGTGGATCCAAACTTCTGCAAGCGTTTGGAGGAACACCCCCTGATAAGGGCAGACAGAGCATGCAGAAAAAGCCCAAGATGCACCTGCGCACTTCAGGAAAGGGACGGCAGGCGGCGGCAGAGCTGAAAAGAGGCTGACTGTGCGACCCCACGCCTAAGGTCCCGATTGTGCTTACTCTGCTCTCTCATAAGGCCTGGCTTGTCAGCACTCCATTTTGTGAACTATTTGATAACTTTCCAATAAATGTCTTTGTGGCTCAGACGGTAAAGCGTCTGTCTACAATGCAGGTGACCCAGGTTCGATCCTTGGGTTGGGAAGATCCGCTGGAGAAGGAAATGGCAATCCACTCCAGTACCATTGCCTGGAAAATCCCATGGACAGAGGAGCCTCCCATGGGGTCGCAAAGAGTCGGACATGACTGAGCAACTTCATTCATTCATTCAAGGTTAAATTAATCAGCAGGATTCTGTGACTTTTAAAACACAGGACCAAAACCAGTCCGATCTGGATCGAATCTGATTTTGTATCTTGTTATATATACAAACCAGGTTGTACAGTTATAAATACATACAGATAATATATGAAGACATATATGCATATAAACATATATACCTCCAGCATTCATTTCCCCTAATTTTTTCCTACCAACTGTGCTTTGCTTTTTTAAAAAAGTTTTCCATCTATATTCCATACCCAGATGGCATCACTGACTCGTGGACTTAACGACGGCCATGCAATTATAAATTTTATAGTATTGCTGGAAACACAACTAAGTTCACGCTCCAGATACAGACATTTTTGTGATTGATTAACCTCATCTCCCAGTGTGTAAAGCAGGAGCTTTACATGCACCTCATGGTGATCTGTTTTCCATTATTGTTTAAGACAATATTGGAGATCAGATATTGCAAGTATTTGCCATATAGCATGAAATCGGTAATTATTAGCATCTGTTTTTTTATTTTTTTGTTTTATCTAATTATCCCATGACACGGACATATGTCATACGGAAGAGCTAGAGTAAAATTTTCTATAAATGTGCATTTAGTTGAATAATGGAAATTTTATCCTATCAGCAATGTCTTGGGTCCCCTCATTAGACCCATAGAGAGAAGGGGATGATTCGCCTTTGTATTTTGTCGTTGTTGTTCAGTCGTGTCCAACTCTGTGAGACCCCACGGACTGCAGCACGCCAGGCCTCATGTCCCTCACCATCTCCTGGAGTTTGCCCAAGTTCATATTCATTGCATCCGTGAAGCCATCCAACCATCTCATCCTTTGTTGCCCTCTTCTCCTGCCCTCAGTCTTTCCCAGGGAAATCATCAGGGTCTTTTCCCAACGAATCAGTTCTTCTCATCAGATGACAAAATTCTGAAGTTTCAGCTCCACCAGCAGTCTTTCCAGATTGACTGGTTTGATCTCCTTGCTCTCCGGTCACTTTCGGGAGTCTTCTCCAGCACCGCAGTTCAAAGGCATCAGTTCTTTGCTGTTCTACCTTCTTAATGGTCCAGCTCTCACAACCATATGTGATTACTGGGAAGACCACAGCCTTGACTATACGGACCTTTGTGAGCAGAGTAATGCCTCTGCTTTTCAGCATATTGTCTAGGTTTGTTATTGCTTTCCTGCAAAGAAGCAATCATCTGATTTCATGACTGCAGTCACCATTCATAGTGACTTTGGCGCCCAAGAAAAAGAAACCTGTGATTACTTCCACCTTTCCTCCTCTATTTTTTATGCTGTAATGGGGCTGGATGCTATGATCTTCGTTTTTTAATATTTAGTCCTAGCGGGCTCTTTCACTATCCTCCTTCACCCTCATCAAGAGGCTCTTTAGTTCCTCTTCACTTTCTGCCATTAGAGTGGTGTCATCCACATATCTGAGGTTGTTGATGTTCCCCCCACCTATAATTCCAGTCCGGCATTTCTCATGATGTGCTCAGAGTACAGATTAAACAAACAGGGTGGCAGCAGACAGCCCTGCCGTGCTCCTTTCTCGATCTTGAACCAATCAGGTGTTCCATACAGGATTCTAACTGTTGCTTCTTGACCCGCATACAAGTTTCTCAGGACACAGGTAAGATGGTCTGGTATTCCCATCTAAGAGCTTTTCACAGTTTGTCATGATCCACACAGTCAAAGGCTTTAGCATAGTCAATGAAACAGAGATAGGTGTTTGTTTGTTTGTTTTTCTGAAATTCCCTGCTTTCTCTATAATCCAGTGAATGTTAGCAATTTGATCTCTGGTTCCTCTTCCTTTTCTAAACCCAGGTTGGACACCTGGAAGTTCTCGGTTCACATAATGCTGAATCCCTAGCATGCAAGATTTTAAGTGTGAACGTCACAGCAGGGGAGACGAGTGTGACTGTCTGACAGTTAGCTCATTCTTTGGTACTTCGCTTCTTGGGAATCGGGATGAGGACTGACATTTTCCAGTCTTGGGGCCGCTGCTGCGTCTTCCAGATTTGCTGACATAATAAATGCAAAACCTTGATGGCATCGCCCTTTAGGGATCTGAATAGCTCTTCTGGGATTCGATCACATCCATAGCTTTACTAACAGCAGTGCTTTAGTAAAGCACTTGACTGCCACTTGACTGCCCTCCAGAATGTCCGGCTCTGGGTGATTAACCTCACCGTTGTAGTGATCCGGTTCATGAAGATAGTTTTTACACAGTTCTTCTGTGTGCTCTTTCCATCTCTCACTGACCTCTTCAGCATCTACTGGTCTCTACCATTTTCATCCATTTTGGGCCCATCTTTGGGCAGAATGTGCCATTCATGTTTCCAGTTAAGATCTCTAGCCTTTCCCCTTCTGTTGTGTTTGTCTGTTACTATGCACTGATCCTTGAAGGCCTTCTTGTCTCTCCTAGCTATTCTTTGGAACTCTGCATTCAACTGGTGTTTATTCTTACCGTCTCCTGCTTGCCCACGTTCAATTCTCTTTGATTCATGGACCTAACACACCAGGTTCCTGTATAATACTGTTCTTCGCAGCATTGATTTTACTTTCATCACCAGACACATCCGCAGCTGAGTGTCATATACTCTTCGGCCCAGCCGCTTCGTTCGTTCTGGGGCTATTGGTAACTCTCCTCCACTCTACCCCAGTAGCATATTGGACCCCTTCAGAGCTGGAGGACTCGTCTTTTTGGGTCACTTATCTTTTTGGCCTTTTGTACCGTTCATGAGGTTCTCAAGGCAAGTACACGGGGGTGGTTCGCCATTCCCTCCTCCGGTGGGTCATGTTGGAACCTCCAAAGCTCTGTTGGAACTTTCTGCTAGAACCCACCCATCGTGGTTGCCCCTGCACGGAATTGCTCATAGCTTCACTGAGTTACGCGAGGCTCTTTGCCACAACGAGGCAGTGACCCATGAAGGGGCGCCTTTATGTTACTAACGCACGAAATACTGCACATTGTGAAGCATCTTCTCTGCTTTACTCAGTACACTGAAGCCTTTGACTGTGTTGATCACAAAAACACTGTGGAAAATTCTTAAAGAGATGGACTACCAGACCGCCTTACCTGTCCAGAGAAGCCTGTATACAGGATAAGAAGCAACAGTTAGAACCAGACACAGAACAGCGGACTGGTTCAAAATTGGGAAAGGAGCACGTCAAGGCTGTTTATTGTCACCCTGCTTGTTTAACTTATATGCAGAATACATCATGTGAAATGCCGGGCTGGATGACTCACAAGCTGGAATCAATATCGCTGACAGAAATATCAACAATCTCAGATATGCAGATAATACCACTTCAATGGCAGAACCCTGGCTTAAAATTCAGCATTCAAAAAACTAGGTTCCTGGCATCCAGTCCTATCCCTTCATGATAAATACATGGGGGGAAAGTGGAAGCAGTGACAGAAATTATTTTCTTGGGCCCCAAACCACTGCAACTGTGGCCATAAAATTGAAAGACGCTTGCTCTTTGAAAGAAAAGCTGTGACAAACCTAGACAGAGTATTAAAAAGCAGAGACATGAATTTGTTGACAAAGATCCATATAGTCAAAGCTATGGTTTTTCCAGTAGTCATGTATTGATGTGAGAGCTGGACAATAAAAAAAGCTGAGCACCAAAGAATCAATGCTTCTGAACTGTGGTGTTGGAGAAGACTCTTGAGAGTCCCTAGGACATCAAGGAGATCCAACCAGTCCATCCTAAAGGAAATGAGTCCTGAATGTTCATTGGAAGGACTGATGCTGAAGCTGATGCTCCAATACTCTGGCCACTTGATGTGAAGAGATGATTCTTTGGAAAGGACCCTGATGCTGGAAAAGATTGAGGGCAGGAGGAGAGGGGAGTAACAGAAGCTGAGATGGTTAGATGGCATCACTGACTCAATGGACATGAGTTTGAACAAAGTCTGAGAGATAGTGAAGGACAGGGAGGCCTGGTGTGCTGCAGTCCATGTTGTGATAGAGTCAGACACAACTTAACCACTGGAAAAAGTTGGATCAAAAAATGGACAGAGTGATCAATGCTTATATAGGTCATAGCTCATACCTTTGAAAGCTTATCTATGCCAGGAACTGAGCCAGATTTCTAAAAATATATTATTTTATTTCATCTTAACAAGTCTAAACATTCACTTCATAGAGGAGGGAAGTCCAAAGTCAACGACACCCCTCCTATTGGACCCAAAGCCCAGGCTTTGCCAGAACAATTGACGTAAAAGCTTTTCAAAGCTGATGATCAAATTTTAGCCTCTCTATGTCTTCACTAGCACCTTCTAGCCATACTAAGCACACAAAACAGGTTTATTTACTTATTTATTGGCTCAACTTGCATTGATGAGTATATAAATGGAAGAAAGTGTGAGTTGACTGTACTGGAATTAGTTAGGCTTGACCTAAACCAGTGAAAGAAAACTTTTGACTTCAGCCTTAGAAATACTAATTTTTAAATAAACAAGCTATAAAAATAACCTAGTGTGCTGCTGTTATTCAACTGAAAGCCTAAGGGAAAAAGTGACTAATATTTCTCACTACGCTGAACACATTCACGCATGGTTTTACCCTAAATCCACTCTATTTTCTTCTAAATAATAAATGGCCAGTGACTTTTAAAAGCACCGATATGTCAGTATAATTATCTAAAATCTAACAAAAATGTGTATTCCTTTCTAGACTAGAAGGACATATTTTAAATGCAAATGAAATATTTTTAGAACCTGTACATCATCTTAGCCTTTGAAAAAGTTCCCATATTTCTTATTCTTCACTGTTGAAAATCCTCAGTTCCTCTTTCCTTGTCACCATTGTGGGATAAAAGAATTCTGGCTGTGAACTGGTCTTTCTTAAAGAATCCATTAAAGTTTAAGCTTGTGCCTTGCATCAAGCAAGTAACACGTTCATTTCCCCAGAGCGGATCACAACTCCTTTGTGTCACTTAATACAAGGGGAAAAAAAGAGTAAAAGAAGGGAAGAAACAAAACGGTGTTTGCAATGAGAACCTGCACATAAAGGGTTCGGCCGTTAGATTTCACAGCAGCATGCAGGGAAATATAATAGGAATGCAATAATTTCACTAATTGGAAAATAGTGCTTCAAAATTCCAACAAATAATCCATAGTAAACAAAAACACAAAAATCAGAGAGAAAGATTCATGACCTCTTCTATGAATACATCAGCTATTTTTTGGAAATAAACTTTGGGGTTATCCTGGGACCGAGGTACGCATTCTGCGCTATCTTTCAATCACTTTCTCACATGTGTTTGTTTTGGGAGGAAAAACAAAAAAACCCTTAGATTTCTTGATGAAAATATCCCAGAGGTTTGCTTTGGGAACATCTGTAAAGTGATTCCTGATTTGAATAATATATTCAAAGCACTTCACACCCAGAAGCACGGTTAGTACCTCTGATGGGGGAGGGCTACTTGGCTGTCCAGAATGACGAATTCAGCCTTCCAAACCCAGATACATGCTCTTGTCATTGTTCTGGAGCTGATCTGACTCGGGGATACCGAGCCACACTAGTAAAGCTCAAAGAGAGTGATGGGCTTTGCCAGAATGACAACTACTGAATTCCAATGAGAATAAGATTATCAGGTAAACAGGACGCTAGCTTGACCGCATATTCTTTCCCTGTAGGCAAGCTCTGACTAAAGCAAAATGATCAGAGGGTTGTTTGGTTTTGCAGCGTCAGAATCAGGATAGGTAATAATACCTGTTTGCATGTTTAATGGCTCACTTAATCTGATGACCCACATACCTCTGCAACAGAGACAGAGCTTCTCTTAGAAGGACCCTCCGATCTCTGCCCTGGGATGGACATCTGACATTTTACTCTGTGAATGTCTTTCTTTGGTTGATCTCATGCGCATTCATTTTCATTGATCCCTTCTTCATATATATTATTAGTTTTAGTCATGTTTTATTCGACCTAGATTCCATTTTATTTTTAATTATGAGGAAAATAGCTTGGATTAAAGGTGCATGCTTGCTCAGCTGCTAAGTCAGGTCTGACTCTAAGCCACTGCATGGACAGTAGCCCACCAGGCTCCCCTGTTCCTGGCATCCTCTAGGCACACACAGATACTGAAGTGGGTTGCTGCTCCTTCCTCCAGGGTCTCCTCCCCAATCAGGGATCGAACCATGTCTCCTGCTTGGCAGGTGGACTCTTTACTGCCAAGCTGCCTGGGAAGCCCCAAAGTGGGGGTAGGGCATTAGTAACTTTGAATAACAACTGATATATTGCTTTTTTCCAGTATCTCAGTGACAGGAGCTTCCATACCTTCCATACTATTCTTTCTATTATTAATACACCTCCATTTCGTTCAACATTCTTCCAGCAATTTTGGTAAATATTTGGAAGGCAATGCTGTCACAGTTGTGGATGATACACTCAGTGAGCAACAATATGCAATCTATGCAGCAAGGACTAGCGTGTGGAGAAGGAGCAGCTATTTATTCAGCAATGTTTCCTGAATGCCTGCTATGTGCTGGGCGCCATTCCAGGCACTGGACACAGAGCAGTGAACAAAACCAAGTCCCTGACCTCGTGGAGTCCACATTCTAATGGGGAAAACAATAGTTCACAAATAAACCAAAATGGATACAATGAAAAGGATAAGAGAAACATTATAAAAAAAAAAAACTAGAGCAAAGTGAGGGAACAGACAACGATGGGGAAACGTTCTGATCACGGCTGTGACCCACGGGAAGGATTAAGGCAGATTTTGCTGCCACAGAAGAAAGAACTCGTTAAGAATCTCATCAGGCGGTAAGCTCCGCTCAGTGGAGTATTTCAGAGTGGAGGACTTGTCAACACTAAGTTCTGTATCAAAGATTCTCTGATTTTAAATAGATAGAATCTGACAAGTAGTTCTCATATCAGCCTGTTCCAAAATTATATTTAATTACTGATCAAAATTTGTAAATATAAGCTTGCAACTCCAACTGAAGTTAAAATTTGACCACGACATAGGATTTTTGATAAATGAAATATTTGGAACAGAAATTTACTGAATGATGTTTCTAACATACTTAGCCATTTGATAAAGAAACTTAATGAAAGCTGCTATCTTTTCTCTGATTTACAAATACATAGTATAGAAATAATAGCCCCTTCTCTATCTTCTACAAAGATATGGTTTCTTCCCATGCCAGGGTACCATTCCATTTCCTCCCCACCCAGACTTACACATTTTTTATCACCAGGTAGGAATCCTGACATTGTGTGGGCATGGTGCTGCTGTTCTTCACTCGCTAAGTTTTGTCTGACTCTTTGCGACCCCATGAACTGCAGCTCACCAGGCTTCCCTGTCCTTCACCATCTCTCAGAGTTTGCTCAAACCCATGTGCATCGAGTCGGTGATGCCATCCAACCATCTCATTCTCTGTCATCCCCTCCTCCTCCTGCCCTCAATCTTTCCCACCATGAGGGTCTTTTCCAAGGAGTCAGCTCTTCACATGAGGTGGCCAAAGTATTGGAGCTTCAGCTTCAGCATCAGTCCTTCCAATGAACACCCAGGACTGATCTCCTTTAGGATGGACTGGTTGGACCTCCTTGCAGTCCAAGGGACTCTCGTCTTCTCCAGCACCACAGTTCAAGAGCATCAATTCTCTGGTGCTCAGCTTTCTTTATGGTCCAACTCACAGCCACACATGACTACTGGAAAAACCACAGCTTTATATGGACCTTGGTCTGCAAAGTAATGTCTCTGCTTTTTAATACACCATCTAGGTTTGTCATAGTTTTATATATTCTGGTAATTAAATTATCATCAGATAGGTATTCTGATGATATTATATTAGTTTTATATTTTGTGGCAGTTAAGTTAATATGTAGGCTCAGTTCAGTTCAGTCACTCAGTTGTGTCTGACTCTTTGCAACCCCATGAACTGCAGCACACCAGGCCTCCCTGGCCATCACCATCTCCTGGAGTCCACCCAAACCCATGTTCATTGAGTCAGTGATGCCATCCAACCATCTCATCCTCTGTCATCCCCTTCTCCTCCTGCCCTCAATCTTTCCCAGCATCAGGGTCTTTTCCAATGAGTCAGCTCTTCGCATCAGGTGGCCAAAGTATTGGAGTTTCAGCCTCAGCATCAGTCCTTCAATGAACACCCAGGACTGATCTCCTTTAGGATGGACTGGTTGGATCTCCTTTCAGTCCAAGGAACTCTCAAGAGTCTTCTCCAACACCACAGTTCAAAAGCATCAATTCTTCGGCACTCAGCTTTCTTTATAGTCCAACTCTCATAGCCGTACATGACCACAGGAAAAACCATAGCCTTGACCAGATGGACCTTTGTTGATAAAGTAATGTCTCTGCTTTTTAATATGCTATCTAGGTTGGTCATAACCTTCCTTCCAAGGAGTAACCGTCTTTTGATTTCATGGCTGCAGTCACCATCTGTAGTGATTCTGGAGCCCCCAAAAATACAGTCTGACACTGTTTCCACTGTTTCCTCATCTATTTGCCATGAAGTGATAGGACCAGATGCCATGATCTTAGTTTTCTGAATGTTGAGATTTAACTTTTTCACTCTCCTCTTTCACTTTCATCAGGAAGCTCTTTAGTTCCTCACTTTCTGCCATAAAGGTGGTATCATCTGCATATCTGAGGTTATTGATCTTTTTCCCGGCAATCTTGATTCCAGTTTGTGCTTCGTCCAGCCCAGCGTTTCTCATGATGTACTCTGCATAGAAGTTAAACAAGCAGGGTGACAATATACAGCCTTGACGTACTCCTTTTCCTATTTGGAACCAGTCTGTTTTTCCATGTCCAGTTCTAACTGTTGCTTCCTGACCTGGATACAGGTTTCTCAAGAGGCAGGTCAGGTGGTCTGGTATTCCCATCTCTTTCAGAATTTTCCAGTTTATTGTGATCCACACAGTCAAGGGCTTTGGCATAGACAATGAAGCAGAAACAGATGTTTTTCTGGAACTCCTAATATAGTATAATAACATTATATAATATAGATAGTGTTCTTTAATTATATTATGCCTCCCCTGGTGGTTCCGTCCACAAGGAATCCTCCTGCCAATGCAGGAGACCTGGGTTCGATCCCTGGAGTTGAGAAGATCCCCTGGAGAAGGAAGTGGCAACCCACTCCAGTATCCTTGCCTGGACAAGGTCATGGCCAGAGGAGCCTGTGGGCTATAGTCCACGGGGTCACAGAGAGTCAGACAAGACTTTTGGATTAAACACGCACACACGCATACATTTAAATAAGGCCTGCCACGTGGTAAGTTACGGTAGGACGATTGCTTATATGGCTGCAGCTCACCGTTCTCCCGTGTCTGTGCCCTTTGCGCTGTGACTTCCCATCAAAGGCGGAGGCTGGTTCTCACCCGGGCGCAGCCTTTTGCCTTGCAGATGTGGCAACAGTAAAGGCAGAAGGCTTTCAAGCCCGCAGCTCAGGAGGTTCGTGAATGCTTTTGTTTCCTCTTGGAACCATGTCTCCACCATGAAAATAAACCCACTTTATCTCAGCAGATACTTAGAGACCACAGAGGAGAGAGACAGACAGACCCCAGAGAAGAGAGACAGACAGACCCCAGAGAAGAGGGACAGACGGACCCCAGCCAGGGCTTTACTCTGCCTGCGGTCGGCTTGCCTTAAACTGACTGTGACACACCCATAAGAATGAGCCAGCCTGCTGACACCAGCCATGTCTCACTCTAGACTGTACGAATTCCTAACCGACGCACACACTTGTATCTTCCATCCCACTTTTGCTTTTCAGACACACAGAAATAGTTAACTGAAACACACGTGTTCAATACATGGCATCTCTCATCATCATCAACCTGTCACAAATACATATAGACACTGGGATTTTAGACTGCTGCTACAGCTACGAGGAATAATGCTTCACTAAAAAGTCTCGACTGCCTGCTGCTCAATTCCTTCCAAATTCTCCCAGGTACCCCAACTGAGAAAATTAACTCTCCAATCAATCTCCACTTTTCCTTCATCTCATCTGTGTAGAACCCACACAGTCCTTGGGAGAGTAACTCCAAGGTCACACGGCCTTGACATTCACTCACAGAAGGAAAGATTCTTTCACTCACAAGATCATTTGTCTAATGGTCAACACCAACTTACAGTTATTAAACTCAAACTGTCTAGAATCAACAGCCAACATCAAGTTTACTAAATATTAAAAAGCAGAGATATTACTTTGCCAACAAAGGTCCATCTAGTCAAGGCTATGGTTTTTCCAGTGGTCACGTATGGATGTGAGAGTTGGACTGTGAAGAAAGCTGAGTGCCAAAGAATTGATGCTTTTGAACTGTGGTGTTGGAAAAGACTCTTGAGAGTCCCTTGGACTGCAAGGAGATCCAACCAGTCCATCCTAAAAGAGTTCGGTCCTGGGTTCATTGAAGGACTGATGCTGAGGCTGAAACTCCAATACTTTGGCCACCTCATGCAAAGAGTTGACTCTTTGGAAAAGACCCTGATGCTGGGAGGGATCGGGGGAAGGAGGAGAAGGGGATGACAGAGGATGAGATGGCTGGATGGCATCACGGACTCAATGGATGTGAGTCTGAGTGAACTCCGGGAGATGGTGATGGACAGGGAGGCCTGGCGTGCTGAGGTTCATGGGGTCGCAAAGAGTCGGACACGACTGAGTGACTGAACTGAACGGAAATGGCATTATAATTAAAGTGAGAAAAGCCATTTTTAATGCTACTGTTTCAACCTTGTCAGTAATGAAACAAATACATACAAAATTAATTACATTTTCCCAGAAAATATTCCATTGATTATAAATTTACAAACAGCCATGCACAGTTATGACAAAGATATGGAAATGACAGTATTTCCGGCTGATGAGGAGAGTATTAGGTGGTACAACTCTTTAGAATGGGAATCTCGGTGTGTTTATTTAAAAAAAAAAAAAGAACTCTAAAAATCATTATCTCGATTGTTCTGGCAATTCTAACTCTAGATATTTACCTAGAGGGAGCAATTAGAAAGGTGTGGAAAGGCGTGTGCATGCAAAGGGTATTTATAACAGCCCGAATCATAGCATTGAAGAACTGGAAACAAACTAATAGTAAGCAGTCGGTTAGTGCATTCATGCGTGGACACACAGCAACCAGTTTCTGTGCTCCTGCCATCTTGAGCCAGACGACTCTGCTCTGGGGCTTTCCTGTGCAACGCAGAACGTCCAGCAGCACCCCTGACCCCTGACCCCTACCCACCGGCAGGGACACCCTCCAGGGGTGACAACCATGAATGACTCCAGAGATCCCCAAATGTCGCCCGACGGCAAAATCACTCCCAGATGAGAATCAGTGATACATATACATCTTCCCATATACAGTGATTAAAATTTTATATTTAATTGTATATCTCTTCAGTTCAGTTCAGTTCAGCTCAGTCGCTCAGTCGTGTCCGACTCTTTGCGACCCCATGAACCTCAGCACACCAGGCCTCCCTGTCCATCACCATCTCCCGGAGTTCACTCAGACTCACGTCCATCGAGTCAGTGATGCCATCCAGCCATCTCATCCTCTGTCGTCCCCTTCTCCTCCTGCCCCCAATCCCTCCCAGCACCAGAGTCTTTTCCAATGAGTCAACTCTTCGCATGAGGTGGCCAAAGTACTGGAGTTTCAGCTTTAGCATCATTCCTTCCAAAGAAATCCCAGGGCTGATCTCCTTCAGAATGGACTGGTTGGATCTCCTTGCAGTCCAAGGGACTCTCAAGAGTCTTCTCCAACACCACAGTTCAAAAGCATCAATTCTTCGGCGCTCAGCCTTCTTCACAGTCCAACTCTCACATCCATACATGACCACTGGGAAAACCATAGCCTTGACTAGACGGACCTTAGTCGGCAAAGTAACGTTCGGTTGAAACCAGGATTTTATAATAAATCCCACATCCTTTCCCCCAGCCCCATTAAAAAGAGCACAGTTATCAGAGAGCGTTTCTGAAACAGAAAGTTGTTTGTTATATATTTTTAAGCAAAAATCAGGCAGAAGACTAGTGACTATCTCCTTCTGAGTATGAAAAATACTATGAGAAGTGTTCAAATCTGTTATATCTGGACGGTTGGATTATAGTTACATTTTTTTCTCTTTCGTTCATATGTTTTCTTGTAATCTATGATTTAGCACAGGTTCTTTTAATAATCAGAAAAGTAAATTTAAAGTAAATATCTTCAAAGGCTCTGTAGATCAGATCCTGAGTTGAAAAGTGCAGGAACCAACTCTTGGTTACTGGAATAGAAGGTGTGTAGCGGCAGCAGTGTGGTTGGCTACGGTTACAGAGCTGACGAGAAGTCTGGGGCGCCAGGCGTGAAAGGCGCATCCCAGGAGCATCAGCCGCATCCCAGGCCAAGACCGAGGCCGAGTGATGGGAGCAGCCTCATCGCTGCAGAGAGGCTGAGACGCCGTGGCCACTGGGCTCACTTTGGCCACTCGCTCTTGTTTTTTAGGTAATATTTTCACCTTTTATGCGTCTATATTTGCTAGGTTGTACGTTTGGGAAACAAAACTAACCAGAACAATTCTTTAAGCCTATAATCAGGAGTGGCATCTATCTATCCATACAGAGAATAATATAGGCACCTAATCAACACCACTAGCTCATGTCTATTTCTAATAAAGAGCTAATTCCAAATATTAGAATTTTTCTTAACATTAATTTAATTCAAATCCTGGGAGGTCACCCTGACATTCCAGGCAAGAGACCCATTCTTCACTGCGGATGAACAAAAAGCGTAGTGTGGTCTGGCACAGTGCATGTTATCAGTGAGGACAGCCCAAGGGATTACCTTCTGTTTCTTTCTTTCAGAAAGAAAAGTAAAACCGTTCACTAAGTAATTTAATCTGACCCCAATAAAATAGTCTCCCGCTCTCCTGAAGATATTTTGAATCTCCTGAAGTCCTGCCCCCCTCCCCTCTCCAGTCAGTCACAGGACTCATTTCAGATGCAAACTTGCGCCATTAACTTAATCCACAGGAAAGGGGCAGTCTCTTTTCCGGTGGATCAGGTTTGCATCAGCACTTCCCATGTTTTCCATCCTCATCTTTAGGGGTTGGTATCTGTGAAATGTGATAGGATTAGAAGTGCACGAAACAAACCAGTTGTTTAAGAGGGAATTAAAGAGCTTTATGCAACCCCCTGACTTCTGGCCACTAGAAAGAACACACTCTATTGAGTGGAATGACAAGAAGCTCAGACCCATAGATAATGCACAGACCTATCTGCTTTTAATTTTGTTCTGAATCACCCCGTTCTCTTTATCCACTAACTGTTCATTGTTGGACCATCTAAAAGTGTCCCTAAAATAGAGAAAGTTTTCCTGTTTTAAGCTTCGACTATTCTGTACACTTTTCATTCCATCTAAAAATGACCACTAGGAAGCAGGAAGACTTCCTGGAGGAGGAAGAGGAAACCCACTCTAATATGTTTGCCTGGGAAATCCCAGGGACAGAGGAGCCTGGCAGGCTACAGTCCGTGTGGTTGCAAAGAGTCAGGCACAATTTGGCGACTTTGTTCCTGCTAAGTCGCTTTAGTTATGTCCGGCTCTTTGTCATCCTATGGACCATGACTCGCCAGGCTCCTCTGTCCACGGGATTCTCCAGGCAAGAATACTAGAGTGGATTGCCACGCCCTCCTCCAGGGGGTCTTCCACCCAGGGATCCTGGCAGGCGGGTTCTCCACCACTAGTGCCACCTGGGAAGCAACTAAACGAAACCAAGCAAGGAAGTAGGAAGGAGAAGGAAACTCTAGGGAGTGAAGTCGGGAGCACAGGAGGGCGCGGCTTGGCGTCTTGTACTGGGGGGTGGGGAGCAGGGGGTGAGGACTGCAGGCTTGAAAGTCCAAAAGGCTTTCAGTTTTCTTCCCACAAATGGAACACCTTGAGCATAGCCAGTAGGACGTAAGTGACTCCATACGTTTTACCTGTTATTATTTTTGCAACATCTGTTTCTACTTACACTAGAGATGGGTGGAGAAAGGACAGAGGACCTGACAGGTCCAAGAGGCTTTCCTCACCCAGCTCTAAATGGGCATCAGCAACACCCACATTCCGGCCAGGGGAAGGAAACGCACTTAAGTCACCACTAGCTCCCTGTCTGGTGACTTTAGAAATGGAAATGGTTCCCGTAATGGAAAATAAGTTCAAGTATGAAGCCGGTTAAGACTAATGAGAAGAGCTCATAATTGCCTGCCACAGATAATGCTAACTGCTGCTATTACATTAATAACACAGAAAATTCCAAAAGCAGCTGGGATTCTGTAGCAGCTGCAAGGACCATTAGCTGTCTTCATTGATTTGCGCAGTTGGTTTGGAAGCGGTGATTCTTATACTGCACTGAAAAACCATTTTTGTACTGCCAGTTTTTAATATCAAATGATATTTCAGTGTAAACACATTGGCCAGTTAAACATATGAGTGGAAATCCACACACACTAATGCTAAGTATGGAAAGCATGGTGGGCATGGTAATCTATGGACGGCTAGCAGCCTGGGCTAAGGCTTCAGCGAGGGCCCCACCTACATGCAGCTGCTCACCCAAGCTCTCCTTGGGGTTAGGAGAAGGCATCACAAAAATCAAGTCAAACTGAGCTCCTGACAGAGTTCCAGCTCTTCTAAAGTATCCTCCCCGACCTGTTAGACGCCAACTACATACTCCCAGTTGCTGGAACCAGCTTTGATGTCATCCTCTTTCTTTTATGCTCCTATCCAACTGATTGGCAAATTCCATCAGTTTCACTTTCAAATGTGTATCCAGAATCTCATCACTTCTTTGAAGTGTAGCTGACATGGGGTTGTTCAGTAGTGAAGAACTCGCCTACGAAAGCAGCAGACATGGTTCAATCTCTGGGTTAGGAAGACGCCCTGGAGAAGGAAATGGCAACCCACTCCAGTATTCTTGGCTGGGAAATCCCATGGACAGAGGAGCCTGGCGGCTACAGTCCATGGGATCTCAAAGACTCAGACGTGACTGAGCAACTCAGCATGCCCACAGGCTAATGTAACAGGTATATTTTATACATAATCCTTCAATTCATCCTCATACCAACCTGATGAAATATGTACTTTTATCACTTGTTTGTGAGCGTCCCAGGTGGCGCTAGTGGTAAATAACCTGCCCGCCTGCCAAAGCAGGAGACAGAGAGACTCAGGTTCGATCCCTGGGTCCAAAAGGTCCCCTTGGAGGAGGACATGGCAACCCACGTGCAGTGTTCTTGCCCGGAGAGTCCCATGGACAGAGGAGCCGGGAGGGCTACAGTCAGTGGGGTCGCAAAGGCAGACACGACTGAAGCAGTTTAGCATGCTTGCGTCCCTATTTTACAGATGAGGGAACTGAGGCACTTAGCGTTTCATGAAAGTGAGCTGCTTGAAGATGGCAGAGCCGGGGTCCCGGCTGCACTACGGTCTGTGCCCACCACGAGGGTCCAATCTCAGCACGTGCTTGCCTGTTCAGTCACACTCAACTCGGTGTGACCCCATGGACTGCAGCCCCCTCAGGCTCCTCTGTCCATGGGATTTCCCAGGCAAGAATACTGGAGTGGGTTGCCATTTTCTCCTCCAGGGGATCTTCTGGACCCAGGGATTGAACCTGAGTGTCCTGCATTGGGAGGTGGATTCTTTACCACTGAGCCATCAGGGAAGCCCCTATTCTCAGCACAGCAGCTGTCACCTAAGTCTTGTCAAGACAGTCCTGTAACCTAAACTTTCTGAGGGATTCCTACATCACTCAGAAAAAAAAAAAAAAAAAAAGCCAAGCCTGGAGGAAGGCCCACAGCATCCTAAATGATCTCATTTCCTTCACAGGTCCTCACCAGTCACCAACACTGGTTAGTTCAGAAAATTCCAGGCACTCTCTGCTTTAGGCCCACGCACAGAAATCTGCATAAAAAAGCCTGGGCACTGAAGAGCCGATGCTTTCCAACTGTGGCTCTAGAGAAGGCTCTCGAGAGTCCCTTGGACGGCAAGGAGATCAAAGCAGTCCGTCCTAAAAGAAGTCAGTCCTGAATATTCACTGGAAGGACTGAAGCTGAAGCTCCAATACTTTGGCCACCTGATGCAAAGAGCAGACTCATTGGAAAAGCCCCTGATGGTGGGAAAGACTGAGGGCAGGAGGAGAGGGAAACGCAGAAGATGGGGCGGCTGGATGGTGTCACTGACTCAGCGAGCATGAGTCTGAGCGAGCTCTGGGCGATAGTGAAGGACAGGGAAGCCTGGCGGGCTGCAGTCCACGGGGCTGCAAAGGGTTGGACACGACCAAGCAAGTGCATGCAGCAGCAGAAGTCCAAGCCGCCCTCTCCTTCTCACCCTCCAGCTCCCGACGCAAAGGTCGCCTTCTCACTGGACGAGCTCTGGTCACTGTTAAGCGTGCAGCTCTCCTCGCCCCAGAATTTCTGAGCTACTTTTCTGGATTCGTTTCTCTCCAGAGCGGTCACCATTTTTCTAACACACTATGTATTTTGCTTTTCGGTTTTATTATCTTTCTCCCCTTATCAACCACCCAAGGCCACTGCTTTTCGTCTTCATTGCTGAGTCCATAATGCCTAGAATAGGGTCTGGCACATAATACATGCTTAATATATATGTGTTGAATTAATGAATAAATGTGTATCTTATATGAGATAAAAATCATTATCTGGCTTGAAAAATTATGTCTGTAGTGTTTATAAGTGAAATCTTGCAAAGAACATATGCATACTTGTGATGGTTATAAAATGGAAAAATGGCTTATATGCATTCCACTTAGGACAGAGCCTCATCTTGTCCCTGCTAACCACACTGAACTCTAAGCATATACCCTTTTTTTTAGAAAACAGTTCTATTTATTCACTTATTTTTGGCTGTGCCAGGTCTTCACCGCCGCGTGCAGCCGTCTCCCCAGTTGCAGCCCAGGGCTTCTCACTGCGGTGGCTTCTCACTACAGGGCTGGGGCTCCGGGCTGCATGGGCCCCGGCAGTTTCGGCACAGTGCCTTAGTTGCCACGTGGCCTGTGTCTCCTCCACTGGCAGGCAGATTCTTAACCGCTGGACCACTAGGGAAATCCTGAGCATTTATACTTTAATCTTTACACTCCACCTTATCCCTTCTTTTCTCCAAGACTGTAGACTTTTGTTTAGTCCTCTTTCTCTCTTTAGTTTCTTTCATTCAATGTTAATCTGGTTTTGCTGCTTAGAAAGACTGATGAGTTGGGTTTTGCCTGAAGCAATTTACTAGAAGCCCTTCACACTCCAGCCCTACTCTATAAATTGGATGCTCATCTCTCAAATAATCAGGAAATAGCTATACTTTGAATTTGCCTTCTCCTAGGAGGGCTCTGAAAATCTGATCTATTTATTCCTAAGTTTCTACTGCTATCATCTTTTTTCTCTACTGTTCCATATCTTTGGGCATTTTAGCTGCATTGTAATTACTTCGGCATCCTATTTCCTAGACAGGAAGCAGCTTCCACTCGCATGATTTTCTTTATAATATACTAAAACAGAATATTTGAATGTAGATTTTCATTTTCAAAGCTGTATGCACAAATTTGCTTCATTTTATAAGCTTGCAACATCATTGTGTGATTAAAAAATACCCATACATTTGAATTTATGACTTGTTATATCTCTAAGAAATCTTATGTTCAGAAGACAGAAGAGGTCAACAGAACAAATCACAAAAAGATTTATCTTGTTTTTGTTTAAATATGTCTACATTCCACTTAAAGCTTAAGACTTTTAGTTTCAATGTTCACTCATTTATTTATGTCTCATTCATAAAACAATCATAAAGATCAGCTTTCTATAGTACACTTAATGGTATTTTGAAGTAAAATTAAACTAAGCTACAACACAATGCCCTAAAGTCTGCAAATGTTTTAATTTACTAGAGTTATTGTAAGAGACTCTTCTCGCATATCAAACTGTATCTTAAGGGCAGACAGCTTTGTGTTAAACCCACTTCTATTTGCATTTTAACTCCAAGGTAAGTGAAGAAATTTGATTGCTACTCTTTTTTTTTTTTTTGTCTGCAGTATAAAATCCACGAATATAAACTGCTAAAAACTACTTTTAGAAGTTGCATCTAATTCTTTATATTAACTAATGCTATCCATCAAAATTTTTATTTATATCACAATGGAAAATCCTAAATAACATGATGATTAAGGTGTTACCTGAGGAAACAAAATTTAAAAGTGATTCTATTTTTATCAAAAATATAACCCTGATGTCTTTTTTAAAAAAGCACTGTTCTCAATATATGCACTATTTGGAAATTATTTACCTAAGTACAACCCAACAAATGAAAAGAAACTGAGATCAAATTGAGATGCTTGAGACATATTAGCGCCAGTCAATTGATGTAACTGCCATTTCCTATTAAACACTACTCAGGCCTAGTTAGAAATAAATGAAGCAAAGAAGAGTGTTAAATTTATGATCGAGAACGTCATAAATAGGAGTATAGGCTTAGGTTTTAATTAGAACTTTAGTTGGTCAACAGACAACCTTTAAGTTTTCTATTTTACTTGCTACTTCATATTTCAAATTTGTCATCATTTGATGTGATCGAAATATGGCAGTCTCCTTATTGCATGCACGATGGATTTAGGCAATGTGGATAGAGTGTTAGGAATTTAATTAAAAACAGGAAAACAAAGTCAATGGTAAAATAAAGCTGGTGCTTCAGGAAAAGAAAAAAAAAAAACCTGATAATTCACTAGCAAAACTGACAGAGATGAAAAGTAAAAAGATATGAATTACCAATATCAAGAATGAAACAAATGGTAATCACTACAGAGTCTATAACCCCTGAAGAGACGGTAAGAGCATTCAATAGTACGATGAGGACATTTTATACTTCAGATGGAATGAATCAATCCATCAGAAGCACAAACTATGATCTCCATACCCAATATGATATGGACAATTTAAGCACAATAATTACTAATGAAGATTTAGTTCATGATTTCAAAACTCCAGTGTGATTGGCTTTCGAATTTGAGCCAGCCCTACACACTTGGAGTAAATCCCGCTTTGTCATGGTCTGTAACTTCTTTCATATTTTGCTTCGTTGTATTTGCTAATATTTTACTGAGAAATTGTTTAAGTTAATGAGAGACTGGTCTATCGCTTTACCTATTGGTCTGTCTGTATTTGTTGTCTTCAGTATCAGAGCAACGCTAGCCTCGTAAAAAGAATTCGGACATGTTTCCTCCTCTTCTCTTTTCTGAAACAGAGTGAGCAGAGCTCATGTTAGGACTTTGGATGCTCAGCAGAGTTCCCTAATCAAGTCATCATAGCCTGGAGATATCTTTGACTGCGTATTTGTACTATTTACATTCACTTGTTTTCTGGTAAATAATCCAGTATCTTCTTCCTATCAGTACTGGTGCCAGCGGATTTTCTCATGTTATTATTTTCTGGGTCTCAGCGACTTTCAAATGTCCTGTAAAATGCTCGATTCTGTAAGAGTCTGGGTCCTGCTTAGCCTCCTGTTTGTAGCAGGCAGGCCCCCTGCCGAGGTGCGTGCCAGGGGCAGGTGGGTGTGTCTGCTCAGCTTCTTGCTGCTCCTCATCAACCTCTGCAGCAAAGTGGGGCACTGACTCCCAGCAGCGGGGGAGGTGGAGGTTTAACTCCCGCTCAGCCTGGCTGACACCCTCCCGTGTGCTTAACTGCCTCCAGGTGCACCTGGAAGGGCAGCTTCCCACTAGGCTCGGCTGACATCAGGGCGGGAGAAGGGCCAAGTGGAGCACCACGTGGTCCAGCACCTACCATCTCTCCCTGCCTCACTGGTGCTGGGAAAGGTGGAGTCTTAGCTTCCCCTGGGATCCTCTGCAGGAAGGAGAAAGCAGATTATCAACTACCTCACCCACCTGCCCTCCCTCTTTCTGCCTGACTGCTGCCAAGGCTGGGTGCAGGCTCAGCTCCCCACTGGGGTCTTGCTGACCTGAGGCGGGGGTGAAGGCTAGTGGTCCCGAGTCCAGCCTCGCGCAGCTTCATGAATTCCAGCTGCTAAGGGTGACCGTGGAGGTTCGGTTCACTGCCGTTTGCTTCCCCAGGAAGAGCATCTCCCTGCTTAGTCCAGGAAGGTGATGAGGAATGGTAGGGTAGGGGAACCATTGTTTACTCCGAGGTTGTTTGAGAAGGCCTTGCTGAGGCGGTGATGCATGAGCAGAGGCCTCGTAGAATGGGGACGAAGCCCGACGGGAAGAGAGGCGGTATGCATTCTCGGACGGACACACAGTCTCCCTCAAAGTCCCTCGTCAGGAGGTGCCTAGAGGGCCTGATGTAGAGCATCTATAAGAAACAGTGTCAGAATTGCTGTGGACGGACAGGGCGTGACCCCTGTAGAAAGCTCTAGAAATGCTGACTTCTACCCTAAATGAGGTGGGAAAACTTTGGAGTTTGGAGCAGAGAAGTGATGTAGCCACCATATGTTTTAAGATATTCTGGCATAAACTGGTGGCTTAGTGGTAAAGAATCTGCCTGCCAATGCAGGAGACACAAGCTCGATCCCTGTGCCAGGAAGATCCCCTGGAGGAGGAAAATGGCAACCCACTTTAGTGCCCTTGCCTAGAAAATCCCATAGACAGAGGAGCCTGGCGTGCTGCAGTCCATGGGGTCGCGTGGAGTCTGACACGACGGGTTGACTGAACCGAAGTGAACTGAACTGTGTTACCTAGCGTGGGTCAGGGACCCCAGAGAACTAATGTGGCTTCATAAAGGCGCCACACGCAGAGATGTGGGCTGAGGGCAGGGGAACTATAAGGGTTAGTAGGGCACCTAGGGGCTGGTTACGAGGGGGGTCACAGCGTCAGTCCACAGGCTTCACGGGGGGTCACAGCGTCAGTCCACAGGCTTCACAGGGCACGGAAGGAGGCAGAGAGGGCCATGGGGGGTGCTGATCTGTGACAAAGGGAGCACGTCACCCACAGGAACCCAGAGACCAGAACCTCAGAACGCCTCCGCTTCACTCCTCTCTGTACTGTGGACTGGGCAGGCACTTCTCATCAGCTGCTTCAACTCCGAAGTCAGGAGGCAAGGGAGCCTGTTGACAATTTCCAAACCAAGGAGCCTCTGAGGGATTAAGATTTTTTTTCAAAGGCTAGGGACTTTTTCAGGGGTTAACAATTCCAGCGGTTAAGAATTTGCCTTGTGGTGCAAGGGATGTAGGTTTGATCTCTCATCAGGGAACTAAGACCGCACACGAGGCAGGGACACTCAGCCCCCACGCCACAGCTAGAGAGGCCGGGTGCTGAGACTAAGACCCGACTCAGTGAAACAAACAAATATGTAATTAAAAATAAAGAATAAATTAAAAAAGAAAACTTAAAGGACAGCCACAGGGGCGGGTGGACATGAGGACACACCCTGAAGTCTCTCTGCAAGGCAGCCTGTGACCGCACTGGCCAGCTGGACAAAGCTGCTTTTCCTCCGTTGACCTGGGATTTCAATTTTTAAGCTTAAACCTCTGTTAAGAAGACAATTTCATGTTTTTGTCATATTTACTCAAAAAATAAAATAATAAAATGCACCATATTCTTGAACTTATCTGCAAGACAGCACATGTGCAATACATTTAATCTGCTGAGTGTTATTTTCAGTGAATTGCAACCTCCCCACGTTATTTGTCTGCAGTGAGCCCAGTGAACAGTGAGAAAGGAACCTGGTCTGTCCCTGTTGATAGGGTGAGACAAAGGCGAGGTTGCCAGGCGAGGTTGCCAGGCGAGGTTGCCCAAGGACGGCTGTAGCCTGCACCTGGAGATGGTGACAGATTAATCCCAATCACCCAGGTGAGCTAGAGATGCTCTTTTTTGTTGCTTTTGGATTTCTTCTCCGTTGGAGCCTCGGGCTACTGTGTATTTCAGATGGCACGTTTGTTCAGAGGCTTGCCTGCTCTCCGTCAAAGAGGATGTAGCAAGCTCGCTCTTGGGTTCTTCGGCTCTAATTGGTAACACAGGAGTCATACTGAATTTCAACTTTTCAGTTACATTCTTCAGAGGTGCCTAGGACTCTTGGCAAATGACTGGTCCGAGATGGGTCATCATTAGGCAAAGAGATACTGAATTTCAACTTTTCAGTTACATTCTTCAGAGGTGCCTGGGACTCTTGGCAAATGACTGGTCCGAGATGGGTCATCATTAGGCAAAGAGGGGCTGATCTCATGGTTGGTGTGCTGCTCAAGGTGCTTGGTGAGAAATTTGTGTTTCAGCAGGAACGTGGAAGTTTTAAAAGGGAACAAGAAGAAGATAAATTTGCTTTCTGTTAAAAATGTTCCCTTTACTTTATGAATGAAACAAATTCTCTCCTCTTCACTTTGAAGAGTTCCTTTTCCAAACAAGAAGGAAAGGAATCCATAATTGACATTTTTACCAGATGTTTATTCTGCCTGACAACAAACTAAGAATATCATTTCTTCAACTCACTGATGAATTCTTCAGTCCACAAGTGGTAACCTGCTGAGATTTATCTGTCAAGTCACTAAATATGAGAGTGCGTTTATGCGTGCTAAGTCACTTCTGCCATATCCAACTCTTTGCGACCCTAGGGACTGTAGCCCGCCAGGCTCCTCTGTCCATGGGGATTCTCCAGCGAAGAATACTGGAGTGGGCTGCCATGCCCTCCTCCAGGGGATCTTCCCAGCTCAGGAACTGAACCCACATCTCTTAAGACTCCCACACTGGCAGGGAGTCCTTTACCACGAGCGCCACCTGTGCTGAGCGCCGTGCTTAGTCCCTCGGTCGTGTCTGACTCTGCGACCCCATGGACTGTAGCCCGCCAGGCTCCTCTGTCCATGGGGATTCTCCAGTGAAGAATACTGGAGTGGGTTGCCATTTCCTCCTCCAGGGGATCTTCCCGACCCAGGGATCGAACCCAGAGCTCCAGCATTACAGGCGGATTCTTTACTGTATGAACCACCAGGGAAGCCCCGCGCCAGCTGGGAAGCCCCGAATAGTAGAGACTCAAGGCTACTTCTGCGTCTCCTTCTTGCACTTTGTATACTTTTAGGCCAGTGTCGTCCCCACTCATAGCTTCAATGGCCACCTCTAGCTCAGAGTTTCACTCTAGACTTCCTTTCTACTACCTTTTCGTCCTCTCTTGTTTTATTTTTTCAAAAGTACTTCAGATTAAATAGATTTAGAACCAAACTCATGATCGTCCCAGAAAACTTGGTCTTTATCCCATATTTCTTTCCTTACATTCTTCTTACAATCATATAAGTAAGAAACCAGGAATAAACTTTCGCATTTTTCTGGGTAACTCTTCATCCAATCCATTACCAATTCCTATCAATGTTCTGATGAAACTTCTATTTGGCTTCATCAATAACACTCTAGTAAAGGCACTGTCAGAACTCATCCCAGTCTACCTGCAATAGCTCATAATTTTTGCCTTTATTCTGTCCTCCTTACAATCTACTCTTCATTCTAAAACCAGGGGGCTCCTTGAAAACAAAAACTGATCCTAACAGGCAAACACATGCTCTCATCCATAACACCACTTAAACAACAGATGGCTTTCCAGTGCTTCAGTGGGTTTCCCCTGCTAATTGCATTGGAGGAAACCCTGGTCACACAGGCAGCAGAGTGTGTTCCGGCCGCTGCCTCCCTTTCCAGCTGTGCCTCTCCAGGCCGACCCTGCCTCTCCCACCAGCCGCAGGACAGTGCTCTTCCCAGACACCAGTCGCGGGACAGTGCTCTTCCCAGGCACCAGCCGAGGGACGGTGCTCTTCCAGGCACCAGCCGCGGGACAGTGCTCTTCCAGGCACAGGGATTTTGCACCTGCTGTTCTCCCTGGCCAGGAAATTCTCGTCCTCCTTCTTATGTTCAGGAAATCCTCTTAGACCACCTGACTTAATCTCACCTCTCTATGCTGGGGCTCATACTTTGCAGTCTCACCTCACTGGCTGTGAGGCCAAGACTGTGTCCAATGCATCTTTGGCGATTTTACCTCAGCAGGGACTCCCTGTGGTTCAGCTGCCTCACCTGTAAACGGGAACAGTAAGATGTCCTTCGCAGGGCTTCTTTAACTACTGAATGAGACACACCAGCTTCTTAGGACAATGCCCGGATCACACAGAAACAGTTCTTGAATGATGGCTGCTGTCACTGTGTCTTGTTGGTTCAGTCTCTAGGGCCCTGCAGTTCATAAACAGTGGCTGCTCCACTTAGATTAAGAAGATTGGTGAGAACCTACTGCATGACCCAGGGAAAGAACCAGGAAGGCATGATCTCCTTGTAGGACATATATTAAGTTACCCTTAAACATATGCATTGGGTGCAGACAAATACTGTCTGATTCCACCTAAACCAAGTACCTAGCATAGTCCAATTCACAGCCTCACGAAATACACTGGCAGACGCCAGGGACGAGGGGTTGGGGTAGCAGGGGACTGAGGCTTAGTTTAATGAGGACACAGTTTCCGTTTATGAAGGTGGAAGGTTCCCGGGATGGACGATGATGGGAGCCGCACAGCTGTGTGGATGCAGGGCCCCTGAACTGGACAGTTAAATGTGGCTGAGATACTCTGCCCTGGATTATGTGACTTTGACCACAATAAAAAACAAGAAGATTGGAAGATTGAGTAGCTTTCTATCTTAGATGCCAAGTGAGGCATCCTTAAATTAGCCTTTCACAGCTGAATTGAAAGCGTGTGTCTACACCTCACATCTAATTGCACACCCCTTCCAAGCTCTTGCCATTAGTTTGCTTTCTGAGTGCTATTAAGTACCACGGGCATTTTCCCTAGAGGCTGGCAGGTAGGGATTCACCTGAGGCATGAAACTTTAAATCAACATTTTGTTCCTTAATGGGAAATTCTTCACTGCTGTCTACACGTCCTCCACTGACAAACACAACATGCCATTTCAGGGCATCAGGACCAACCCCGCAGATAGTAAGTCATCAGTGACATTCTCAGCCTCAGTAATTATGCCTTTTGTTTGGAGCTTCTTGACGTGTCAAACTCAAGCTGAGCCGTTTGAAGAGTGGATGAGAGAGGATCAGTTTCAAATCGGTAACTGTTCACTGTGCAGGGAAAACTGACTGTGCGGTGGGCCTCACGGCCCAGAATGGCTGATGGCGGGAAAAATAAAGCCAACAACAAAGGCACGGTGCTGACCTGTGTGGGAGACCCTGCTGACTCCCTGCTGGGACCCCCTTTCCGGAGGGGCTGCCCATCTCCAGGGCGCCAGGGCCGCTGGGTCCTCGCAGCTCCTGGCTGCTCCCTTTGGGAGGACTTCCGGGTCCCGACAGGACCCGCCTCACCCAGAGGTGCCTGATGAAGAGCAGCCCCTGTCCCCCGGAGGACCCACAGCTAACGCCCGGCCGTTCCCATGGTGTAAAAACCCATCCTCTTCTCAAACTGGGACAACTGGTGTTCCTTCGGCCCCAGAACTCCCTGTGGGATGAGGCTGAGTTGAGTCAGCACCTAAGCCGCATCTTCACCCAGCTTTCCCCGGCCCCCATCCTGCTCCCTGTGCGTCCTTACAGGCTTCCATCCCGAGAGCACCCCCGTGGCTAATCAGAATCAGTCTCAGACACGGTCTGAAGAAAAGGCAATGAAAGTTTCACTGTGACCATTCCAGTCCACCACCACAGGCATATCTCAGTGTAGAGGGTCCAAGCTCTGAGGTCGGCATTGGAGAGTTTCGGAAGGAGCCGTGGCAAACGCAAGTGAAAGAGCAGAAGGCAGAATTTTAGTCTGGATGAAGCAACAATCTACCGACATTATGTCAGCGTGATCTGGCCTCTGGTGATATGAACCAGAAAATCTCTTTGAACTCTGAGATCTAAAAATCCATACTGCCTGGCAGAGGACTGCCTGAAGGAAAACCCAGCTAAAGCTATTTTCGGTTGTTCAGACCCTCTGTGCTTAGACTGGGGAAACGGGAAGTTCCCTTGAGGAACAAAATGAGCGAGAAAGACTATAAAGGTGGCCGTCAGGGGCTGTCTCAGCAAAAGGGATTTTCCCAGACTGAATCAGCAGAAAACGATCATTCATAAAATCTGGCAGATATGCAGAGGCCCTTGCTAAAAGAGCACCAATAGCTTTCGGAACATCTAAAATACAGCAGGTGAAAAAATCAATGAAGAGCTATTTTTCAGGTCTTTGTGTTGGTAGATGTTTAAAGATTCTGTCTCCATGATGATGCCTCTGAACAACTTTTAACAAAAACAAACGCCTTTCCCGAGCTGTGTTTTGAAGCACATTTTTCATGGGTTTGAGTATGTTGTGATCCATTTAGCGTAGCTTTAATTTTTTTGAAATGGTGATTGTCAATTGCTGAATGTTTCTCTGCTCTGTTATGCCAGTTATTCTTGGTATCTTGAACCCAGAGAATTTTAAAACTAACACTGCAAAAGGTGGTATTGCTTGCCCAAAGGCAGAAGTAGAAAAAAAGAAAAAAAAAACCTTATCCTCAGAACACTGTCAACAGCTACCCTGAATTAGGAGGGGGAAAAGCTACCAAAAGTCGCTAACCACATGGGAAGCATTTTCTGTCTAAAGGGAACACGGGTAAAGTGGTTTTTTTTTGCTTATGCGTTGTCAGAACCATAGACGTTTAGAAGGAATAGATGAAAATAATATGAACTCAAAGAGGGAGGAAGGCCGCTTATAAAAATTAGCATGGCACTTCAGATTAAACAATGACGTTGAATCCCTATCGAATAATTCAGTCCTCAGTCCTCCAGGCCCAGCACTTTCGGTGGCAGACTCACTTTCGTTACGCAGATTTCTCAGCTTAAAATCTCTCTCTCTCTGGGGCCTCTCCTGAGTCCCACCTACACAGCCATCTACAGAGCCATGCAGTCCTGCTCTGTGACACCACCCTGTTCTATCTCCTGGCACATTTCCACTCCAGAAACCCCCATCTGTTTATCTCCCTAACAATCAGCTTGGTTAATTTCCATCCCTTCCTTATAGTGTGTTCAACTTCCTGTCTAGAACAAGAGTTGGCTTGGTGAACAAGTGCTCACTGGTTGAATATATAAAGAAATAGCCCCACTAGACTCATAGTTCCAGTAAAAGAAAAGACAGTGTCTTCTGCTCAACGCCTTGGTGGTGTTCTTGGTGCCTGGCATGAAGCAGATGCTCGATAAACATTTGCTGAATAAATAAACTATCCTGGATGCGGATGACAGAGCAGAAAGCCAGGAAAGGCCCCTGCCCTCACGGAGGCTGTGAAATCATTAACAATACTTGGAGTGGCTCATTAACTCTTGACTTAATGGGAGAAAAAAAGAAAGCAAAACAATTGTTTACAATGAATGGGCCTCCTCTCTGGAATGAGACTTAAATCTGTTTAGCTGTTACATTTTTTTAAATGGCTTAAAGACTGTGTGTACTTTGTAAATACTATTTAGGGATATTTGATGTCAATTTTTATTCTCTTCTCCTAAGAATCTGGGATAAGGAAATTTTCTCTGTTCTCATATGATCAGATTAAGTCTAGTCTCTTCTGAAAATCTACTTTGCACACGTGCCTGACCCTTCTTCCACATGACCTGCACTGGAGCCGGTAGATTCCATTTTTCAGAAACAGATTAATATCATTACATGCTGCTTTCCACAGACTCTATTACTTCACTTGCTCAAGAGTTCACTTTAGCGTCAGTGCTTATCAATTCATATCCAGAAGTTTTGCTTCTTCCAACACACGTTGTGAAATGCCACCATAATTGCCAACCCAGAGAGGTGACCTTGTTAGGGCCAAACTGGAGCCAGGACAGGCTCTAAGGGGCAGGCGAGGCCTGAGGTTTAGCCTCTAGGAAAGCTGAGGCACTGGGAACTCCCGCAGGCAGTGTAGCTCGACCCATCAGAGAAATCCCGGTAGCCCCCCGCCCGCACCAGACCGAGCCAATCCAGACAGGGATGCGAGGTTTAAAAGTCCTGCGCGCGCACGTGCGTAGGGTTTAACCAATCAGCTATGCTGTTACAGAAACAAAGAACCGTCTGTATGAAAGTAGATGTGATTCAGAGCTCGGGGCTCTTCTTGGATTCCACTGTGCTGGATGAGACCTGGGCCCTAACTCGAGCTAGCAATAAACCCCTTTATGCTTTTGCATTGCTGCGGACGTCTTATTCTCTCAGTTTTGGGGACTCGGACTCTGGGCATAACAACCTTAATCCCTTTGCTTGGCTCTATAGACGCTGCTTTTCCAGAGCAATTAGTTGTCTCCAATGGCTTTTTATTTTTGCTCAGAGAATGGAGAACTCATTTTTACTGGTAAATTCACCTTTCTATTCGTATCGTTGTTGAGAAGAGACTTTCTCAGTATTCAGCTCCATGACACTTCCATAGACCACTGTTAAGCTCCCCTAGACAGGGGAAATCCAACCTGTCTAGTCATCCTATGCCTGATAGCATGCCAGCTGTATAGGGGGCACTTATTTAATCTACTGTATTTATTCACATATATTTTTCAGTAAAAATATTGGGCATCTATATGTCAAGTCACGTACAGAGGAAGGCAGTAGGGTCCGTGTCCTCAGCTACTCAGTGGAGGGCGTGAAGCCAGGCACATAACTGAGAATAAACGAGGACGGTCCACTCTGGCCACCCTGGATAGCGGGAAACTGACAGTTTCGGGACTCTGACGGACCCACAGCACGCAGGCTTCTCAGCTCTGGTAACTGAAGAGAACGCGCCTCTTCTCATGCTGTTTGGCTCTGAATCAGCTCCATTTCTGCAGTGATGCCAGGGAAAGAGAAAGCATTACCATCAGCATTTCATTAAAGGTGCCAACATTGCTGTTTTTCATTACACAAAGCACTTGGGGGTACCTGGAGGGGGAATGCCCACAAAGAGAAGCCAATTCTATTCTCTGTTCTATTGATCCACAAGTGAAATAATTCCAAAGATACACTGGTTGAGGAGAGAAATTGAACTTCCTGGGTTAGCTTTATAATAGTGTTTCTAAACAGAGCCATCTACATAAACACCATTCCCCACGATGGATTGGCTCTCATTTCCATGAGGAAGTGCAGTGTCTCCGAGAGTGAGAATACGGTCTGGAAATCAACTCAAAGAACAGAGCAATGTTTACAGGTGGTGACCTGATTCTCAGACTCTCTGGTCTCCTTGAACAGAATCCACAGCTCATCCAGCACAGACTGCTATCATTAACATTACTCCTATTTCTGCTGAAAGTTCATTTTTGTCACTTGATGTTTTGTATAACTTGGCAAACAATTAGAAAATGTTTCTTTAATTTTCTAAAAATGCATACACCAACAAAGATATTAACAACATTTGAATTCCATGAATGTATATACATATATATCATGGATATAAAATTCAGTGTATTTTTACAGTTTTGAATAAAATTATATTTATAATGAACTAATAGAATATTGTAACCGTTTTGTAAAATGTCATCTGTCAGGTACTATGATGGCTACTAGGAGATTTAGTTATATCTGTCCATAATCCCTGAGGATGCAGCTACGGGAGACTTTTCTTGTTCCTTAAACCCCACCCTCAAGCAGGGAGCTACCTGAGGCAAAACGGGGCGGGGAAAGTGGAGAGACAGACAGCTCCTTGCACTGTTCCCTGCCTCTGCCCCTGGGACCACACACCGGCACGACCGTTCTGGAAAATCTCGCGGTGTTGTTTGATGCAACTGAAGAGGCACACAGCTTACAGTCAGACTTGCAGACTGTAGACTGTAGACCCAAGGCCCGGCCCAAGAGTTGTCACACCATAGAGCTTGTAATAGCAAGTACTGATACAAGCAAGTGGCCTTCGGCTCGAGCCTGGATACTTTCCAAAACAGCAAATCCTCGGGACTTCCAGGGGGCCCAGTGGCTAAGGCTCCACCTCGCAACGGAAGGGCCGGGGGCTCAGCCCCTGGCCGGGAACTAAGATCCCTCTTGCCACAGAGCTGCTGAGTGCTCGCGTGGCGACTCCCGCGCCAGCAGACCACAGCTGCAGAGCCTGCACTGGACACAGGCCTCCACGGCCCCCGGGGCCTGGGCACCACAGCCAAGATCTGACGCGGCCAAATGAACAAATAGCTGACATTTTTCCGTACAATGAAATTAATGACCTGCATCGAACAATTCATGTAAAAGAGATTTACTAAGATCAGTCTGGGAAAAACATCTGCTCCACTGCATGTTGGAAATGTTGCGCTCAGATTTCCAAATGTGGAAAACAAACCACCACTCTGCGCCCACAGCCGCGTGGCTGAGCCACCAACGCGACTGAGCTGCGGAGCGCTCCTGGCCTACTTCTGTGCCTCTTTGCTCCAGTGAGACCTTTGGAACTGCCTAAATACCAAGTCCTGGGAACATTTCTACAGCTGAAGAAACGACAGAAAAAGAGAAGGGTGCCTTCCTCGGCCCCTAGAATGGCTTCTGTGGTGATTTCCATCAGGGCTCGCGGTAACATAAAGAGGCCCTGCGCTTGCACCGGCCCTTCATCTCTGCTCTCTGACCTCTGTTCATAAATAGTGAAGCCAGCAATCAGAAGAGGCTCTGTGGTTTGGGGGAAGGTGGGCAACAGCCTGGGACACTGCGCTTGATCAATGTCACCACCAGTGTCGAGAGACGGTCATTACTGCCCGGCAGATTTATTGCCTGGGTCAAAGCAAATTACTTTCTCTTCCTCTGGCCCTGGCTCCCGAGGTTTTTAATCTTTCTCCCTTGCTTTGTCTGTTTTCGTGCTTGGCTTCAGGCTATGGGAACACCAAGATTTTTTTTTTGGATGGAGGGGGCAATTAGCATGATAATTGACACCTTAGAAACGGTGACTTTTGAGGACTTAATACAACCATCGAATTAAATGATTGTTGTTCAGTTGCTAAGCCCTGTCCAATCCCTTAGAACACTTCCGTGTTCTCCTTTAGCTCCCCCTTCTCCTCCCACCTTCAATCTTTCCCAGCATCCGGGTCTTTTCCAGTGAGTGGGCTCTTCGCATCAGTGGCCAAAGTAGTGGATGCCAGGCTCCTCTCTTCTTCACTATCACCCACAGCTTGCTCATACTCACGTCCATCGAGTTGGTGGTGCCATCCAATCATCTCATCCTCTGTCGTCCCCTTCTCTTCCCACCTTCAGTCTTTCCCAGCATCAGGGTCTTTTCCAGTGAGTCAGCTCCTCACATCAGGTGGCCAAAGTATTGGAGCTTCAGCTTCACCATCAGTCCTTCCAATCAATATTCAGGACTGATTTCCTCTAGGATTGACTGGTTTGATCCCCTACTGTCTGAAGGACTCTCAAGAGTCTTCTCCAACAGCACAATTTGACAATTCATATCACCCAAAACACCCTCATCCATGCAATCGCCTCTGCATAATTTGCAGCAACTTCCTTGCTGGGTGTTTACCGACAATGATCACGTCTGCTTCTGCCGTTCATGCTAATTACACATATTTTTCCATTGTGTTTCTGTTAATTGATTTGTTTTACATTCATCTACTTCAGCTCGATTTGTGCTCGGTAGAAAGCATTCAACATACAGTGATTCTTCCCGGTAATGATTCCCCCTCAGGAGCCTTTCCATAAATGCCTCTTTCACAAGACGGGCTCTAGGATTCTTCTGACTCAACCATAGTTTTCCATAAATGAATGACATTGGTGGGGGGGGGGGGGTGGCTTGAAAGGAGAAGGGTTGGGAGGGGAGGACTCACTTCATCAAGAGGGACTGGCTGCTGGCTCCACTCCAGCTTGGGAGTCAGTCGTGCCACACCGTCCTCTGCAAGAGAAGGCAGAGGTTGTTGTCTTTAAGTGAAACTTCCCAGTTTTAAAAACATCAGGAGGGTTCAACAAAGCATGTATGAGTTAGTAGCTAAAAGCAGCTGTTTTTCAACTTCTGACCTGTTGCTTATGTCTCCACACTTTTCCTGAGCCACGCTGTAGTTCTTAAGCTCATTCTCTGACTCCTTCTACCACTGAGATCCACATCAGGCCCTGCTCAAAGGCGGCCTCCTGTTCTTTCCTCTGCAAAATGCCTGAGGTGCAGCCTGCTCTGCTTCTGGCCTGTGTCCTGTCAACACTTCCTCAACAGTTGTGTGCTTATCCGCCCATGGCCTTCCTCCCCAGACGGCTCAGCCTGGGGTCCGGCGTTATTTGTCTCCTTGGCACCATGAGGCTGGCTCTGCGCCACGCACATCAGAACCCGCTCGGGTCCGCACGGCACTGGGGCCCCCCTGTGAGCTGGTGCTGGTGCCGATGCAGCAGAGAGCAGGGCAAAGTCCGCGAACTCATGAAGCTCCCGTTCAAGCAATGGAGAGAGAAAGGTCAAGAAAGAAGCAAATTAAAAGAGATGGTGAGTCTCTTAACCTCATTTGTACTAACCAGAAATTGTCTTCAAAGTGTTCCTTTTTTTTTTATATACACGTGGGTGATGTTCAGAAAGAGGATGTCTATGATCATATTCTCACAGGGATCTGTGACCTCAGATAAGTAAACACCTCACAGCAATATTGTTCTAAACAAACGGCGAGATGCCTGTTCCGTCTCCACTTCAATCTTCTTTCACATCAAGCAGTCCTTATAACCAGCTACTTCTTAGTAGTGAGAGCTTGAACTTATATAGCTTATTTGCAGTTTTCAAAGCACGTTTCCTTTCATGCCTTACTCTTGCCTCTGTAAAAATGCTATGAAGGGCTTATTTACCATCACAGGGCTTTGCAGACGGGAAATTGAGGTTCAGAGGTGTTCAGTGCCTTAAGCAGTATCACGTGGCTTGTACGGCGCTAAACCAGTCCCTAATTCCTGACCCAGCACCTCACCACACATTGCGTGACTTCAAATTGCCTCTGTGACTAACCCAAATCACTTCCCACCCCCATGGGTCTCTTCGTATGGGAAAAATTGCTGATGAAAAACAGAATCTCTGTACATTTCTCAACTCGCCATGATCCTTACCTCATAACTAACTAGGTGGAGGAGAAAACACCCTTGAACAACTCAGGTTTGCAGTGTGTGGGTCCGCCTATACATGGGTACTTTTCTCAACAGTGAACGCTACAGTACTGCACAATCTGAGGTTGACTGAATCCACGGATGCCGAACCAGGGATACAGAGGAACCAGAGATGAAGAGAGCCAATTAGAAATTACACGTGGATTTCTTGCTGTTCAGAGAGTCACTGCTCCTAACCCCTATGTTGTTCAAGAGTCAAATATATATGTGTGTGCGTGTTCAGTTCAGTTGCTCAGTCGTGTCCAACTCTTTGCAACTACATGGGTTGCAGCAAGCCAGGCTTCCCTGTCCATCACCAACTCCTGGAGCTTGCTCAAACTCATGTCCATCGAGTCGGTGATGCCATCCACCCACCTCATCCTCTGTTGACATCCTCTCCTCCTGCCTTCAGTCTGTGTGTGTGTGTGTGTCTGTGTGTGTGTGTGTTCATATATTTTCCCCCCAGTTCTCTTTTAGCTATGCGTCCTTGAATCTATCTGCTCTATTCCCTCCTAAAGGGGCCTTTCTGAAAAGATGGTCATAATCATATCAAGCACACGTTTATATCTCATTATGCAAGAGCTACAGAGATTTAACTCCCAAATTCCAGTTCCTAACATTCTGGATAAAGACAGATTAGCCTGGCCTGCATTACTTCTCTAAAAATATGAAGTCCTACGGGTGCGTAGACCTAGGCCACTGATCCAGCTCCGTGGGCTTCACCAAGACAGCATGGAGTGAGGAAGGAGTCTGCATGAGGAGAGGATGTGTGCATGCCTGACTCTTCGAGACCCGCCAGGCTCCTCTGCCCGTGGGATTCTCCAGGCAGGAATACTGGGGTGGGTTGCCGTGCCCTCCTTCAGGGGATCTTCCAGCTCAGGGATGGAACCTATGTCTCTTATGTCTCCTGAACTGGCAGGCAGGTTCTTGACCACTGGTGCCACCTGGGAAGCCCGAAGAAAGGAGAGAACTGGCAGAAACGAGAGATGAGGAGAATAAGGTGCTTTTCTACATGACCCGGTTAAGAAAACCTGATTCATGGCTAAGCCTGAGAAAACAGACAGGAACAGGAAGTTAGCGCTCACACGAACTAAGCGGCCCTTATTTCTGCCCCTTTTAAATCCATGGCGCGTGTGTGCGTGGTAGCTCAGCCGTGTCTGACTCTGGCGACCCCGTGGACTGTAGCCCACCAGGCTCCTCTGTCCATGGGGATTCTCCAGCGAAGAATACTGGAGTGGGGTGCCATGCCCTCCTCCAGGGGATCTTCCCACTCCAGGGATTGACCCCAGGTCTCCTCCATTTCAGGCGAATTCTTTTCTATCTGAGTCACCAGGGAAGCCCAAATTTGTGGTGAAAGTGAAGTCGCTCAGTCGTGTCCGACTCTTTGCGACCTCATGGACTGTAGCTACCAGGCTCCTCTGTCCATGGGATTTTCCAGGCAATAGTACTGGAGTGGATTGCCATTTCTTTCTCCAGGGAATCTTCCCAACCGAAGGATTGAACCCAGGTCTCCCGCACTGTAGACGGATGCTTTACCATCTGAGCCACCAGTTGGGATGTATGAACTGAAGACTTATGTATAATAATGACATTGTTTTACAGATGAGCGAGATGCAGCCAACAGCGGGGAAGAGTCGGTGGCGCTGTCTTCAGTGCTCACAGAAAGACACCCAGAGAGAAGGGCAGGCTCGTCCAATGCCCCTTAAGGAGGGAGTTCTCAGGGATTTATGAACGCATTCATTCATTCGTTAGACGCGCAGGACAATGTGTTAACGATGGGTACAGGGCTTAACTCACTACTCTTAGTGCCTGAGTCATTCACACACTTGAGAACTTTAACCAGTACGAACAACATATTTATACTGAGAGTGGCAGGAAACAATCAAGTGAACTTTATAAATCCACGCTTTGGAGAGAGTACAGAGATGCCAAAAGCTGTGGGCGACAGCTTCTGCCATGAAGCATTTTCACGCTATTTCAGGCAGTTATGAACTCTAGTTTGGCCTGCCTTCCACAGCAGCCTCTTACTGACTTATGCCTGGATCAGGGTTCACAGTGTCCCAGTTTGTTTTCTGGTTTTCCATGGGGAAAAAATAAATAAAATTACATTATGGAGTGACCCATTTTTATCTGCCTCTGTTTATCCCCATGTAGAATTATTCCTCCTAGAAAAGGTGTGAGGAAGATGGAATAATTCCCTAAATAATAAAACCCTGCAGTCTTTTTCTCTGACAATACCCCTAGTGAAGGGGCGCAAAGAAGTTACTGCCAGGCGGAGCCAAGAGATAAGGTCAGATGCTGGCATTTATTCTTGAAAATAGTAGCAAGATGGTTTGGATGCATTATTTCTAAGGTCCCTTAGAAATGCATGACATTGCCTTTAACAGGAATTCTGCATAAGAATGTGAGCAGAGCAGGGCACAGGAAACCAGGGCTGCGGTCTCTGGAGGCTCTGGGGGGAGTCTGTAAGGCTCATGGCCTAAGTGCTCATCACCTTCGCACTGTGAGGAGTGCTGTGTCGGCGCTTCAGGAAGCTCAGGGGCAGGAGAGAAGCCTCTCCTGTTCAAAGGACACTCTCACCTCTCCTGCGGTCACAGACTTCTACACAGCATTGGAGAGCAAGGGATAATCCATGGAGCTTTACAATCCAAAGAAAAAGTAGCTTTCCAAATAGAAATATTCTGTGAAAGGCTTGGACACTTAAACATGATTTGTTCTCATAGCATCTCTGACTCAATGGACACAAGTTTGAGCAAACTCCAGGAGACAGTGAAGGACAGGGAAGCCTGGCGTGCTGCAGTCCATGGCTGCAAAGAGTCAGACACTGTTCAGACTTAGTGACTGAACAATAACAACACAAAAGAGTAACTGTCCTACATATTTCGTTTTTTCTGGTATATGCTTGTGTAAAACTTTCTCACTGTTGCAGGGAGGAAGCCAATTCTGACTCCACGTGGCGAACTTTCTTCGGTTTGTTTTTCGTTGACTCAGTGGCTGGGCTGGAGGACCCTGCCCCTCTGCGCGACTGTGAACTAAGTGCCTCTGTTCAGCTCCTGGAGAGACAGCTTGTCCCTGCCGCCTGTGACCAGAGAGGAACATTCCCCTTCCAAGGCGGGCCGCCCCTGGAGATGCTCTGCAAGAGCCCCCTGCCCTCTACCACCCACCACCTCTCCCTCTCCAGCCTGCCTTCTGACTCTAGTTCCTTACTGCTTCTTTCTCTCTAATCTGTGAAAGAACCTGGCATCCAGATACCATTAAGATGGCTATTTTGAGGCGCTAGCCCACCATCTTCTCAGGCAGCTGCTTTCCGAGTAAAGTCCTTGCCTCGACACCTCGTGCCTCGCATTCACTGGCCTGTCCTGCAGCAAGCAGGGTGAGCTGGGACTTGATAACAAGACGGACAGTTTTTAAAACGTGAACTTTGGGAATTTAACCATAACACGGAACCCTGCATGGGTCTTTTAGGCCTTATTCTTATTTGGGGAACGTACTGAGTAATGTATTGTACTGGTCAAAAAATTCGTTTGAGCTTTTCTGTAACATCTTATGGAAAGACCCAAACGAACTTTTTTGGACAACCCAAATAAACCACAGTTCTGAGAAGCTCAGCTCCAAATAGCCCACAAATGTTGAGTCGTAAAAAAAAAAAAAAAAAATCATGAAACCAAGGGAAAAGGAAAAAATAGACTACAGATAACAACCCCTGACTTACAGGTAACTGGAAAGCAATTTTCAAAAACCAGTCCCATTTTCATGAAGGATAACACAGTGCCAAAATAATTTCAAATAAAGTATATTTAGGAATAACAGGAAGCACTGTTATCAGGCTAGGAACTTCAAAAATATCACCTGTCAAAAGTAGGGAATCATCCTGTACTTCCCGACATGATTATGCCATTTACATGCTGGACTTTCAATTCAAAAATGAGAGGGGGAAAAGGTAATTTTATGAACTGATGAATACTAACAGTCAAAAGCTCCCAACAAGGCTCTGCTGGAATCTCAGGCATTTTTAAGAAAAGCAAAACTATGATGAAAATCTAAATGGCACTGGCACTTAGAGATAAGCAATGTAATTGTTAAGTTGCAAAGTGAAGAAATGGTTTTGTTGGTTTCTTAGAAAGGAGACACAAAGGTTGGGAGCAATATTACCCAAGAGTAGGACCTGTTGCAAAACAAAACCCAACAAAGCCCTCTTAATCTTTCTTTTAGTTAGTATACTTGGCTTTCTTTGCCTCTCAGGTATGTAAATTTATAAAGCACCCTCCTTACACACTAGGCATCACCATGGGGATGATGCATGGAGACCGTGTTTATCAGAGTCACCGAGACTTTCTGTCATCAGTTTGGTATTCTGATGCTTGCCGGCAGGCACTCGTATGTGTGTGTGTAAGTCTAGTCTTTTTAGAAAGAGAGTGACATCCTCTGATTGTATTCCTGTTGACACTTCATCTAGGCTCTACACGTCCACATGTAGCCTTCACCAACAGACTTGTTTTACAGAATTAGGGAGCTTGTCAAGGCAGATTAAAATAACAGTGTCTCCACTGGGCATGATCACGAAGATCAACAGAGGGCAAATCCGGGGTCTGCAGAGCTTAGGTAGATGGCACACATTAGCCCTGTGAGTCTGGTGGGGACCATGAAGACAGGCAGCTCTATGCTCTGTGGACAGAAGGCAGGGCCTACTCCATGGAGCAGTCTGTTGCCTTGCTGCGATTTGTTTCCCAGAATCCTGAGAACTGCTACTTTAGGGTAAGTAAAGACAATCAGAATATGTATATATATGGGCTTCCCCAGTAGCTCCTCGGTAAAGAATTCTCCTGCAAGTCAGGAGACATGGGTTCCATCCCTGGGTCAGAAAGATCCCCTGGAGTAGGAAACGACAACCCACTCCAGTGTTCTAGCCTGGAGAATCCCATGGACAGAGGAGCCCGGTGGGCCTCAGTCTTTGGGGTCACAGAGAGTGTGATGTGCCTGAAGTGACTTAGCAAGCACACATACATATATGTTGTTGCTGCTGCTTTTAATCACTAAGAAATGTCTGACTCTTTGTGACCCTGTGGACTGTGGCCCGATAGGCTCCTCTGTCCATGAGATTTCCCCGGCTAGAATGATGGAGTGGGTTGCCGTTTCCTTCTCCAAGGGATCTTCCTAACCCAGGGTTCGAACCCAAGTCTCCTGAAGCTCCTGACTTGCAGGTGGATTCTTTACTGTTGAGCCACCGAGGAAGCCCATTTGTTTATTTGTGAGGGATCGCCTCTCCTGTTTGCAAGTGAACGGAAATGATACGTTATTGCTGTTGACAGGAGATACGGGTTCAATCCCTGGGAAGTGGGAGCTCTGGCCCAGAAGAGAGGTGAGGGGAACATGGCCGCAGGAGTCCTGCTTTGGGGGCGCCCAGGCCCTCGGGCCCAGGCACACTGCCTTCACAGTGCTGGTCGGAGATGATGCTGGCGCCTCCACATTTGTGTAAAATATGTGGAATGCAGCTCGCTGCGTGGGAAGGACACACTGAGGAAACAGACACCAGGCAGTCACCAGGACACTCGCCTTCACTCTCTCTATTTACTCAGAGGTTGCATGTCAACAGAGAGACGACACAGGAGCCCAGATCTATGTGGACACTGTGAGATACCCAGATACTTCAGATCCGGAAGGCACAGGGGAGACGCTGTAGTCTCTCATTTTAGAGACAAGAAGATTAAAGTCCAAAAGACCAAGGGTCACACTGCAAGCCAATACCTGAACTTGCGCTAGAATCCAGATCCTCAAGATCCCCAACTTGTAAAACCCATATCTAATGGGAAGAAAAGGGCTGTAACAATAGAAAGAGTCACCTCATGCTCACGGAGACGTGCCCGCGTGCTCTGCGTGGGCACCGCTCTAAACGCACACCCCGTGTCTCTGCTCGCCTTCACAAGCTGCTGCTACCCCAGTAAGGAAAACTGAGCTTCAGTGGGTTAACTGACCTGCCGGGCCTCCAAACTGTTCCTCAGGACTCCTGAGATGAGCGTCTTCACTAACTAACAGGACGTTTTCTGGCCTGGACCCACTCTTCAGATACAAAGAACGTAAAAGATTGATGGTGCTCAAACACCCTTTTGTTGCTATTGTTTAGCCGCTAAGTCGTGTCTGACTCTTTTGCGACCCCATGGACTGTAGCCCGCTAGGCTACCCTGTCCATGGGATTTTCCAGGCAAGACCACTGGAGTGGGGTGCCAGTTCCTGCTCCAGGGGATCTTCCTGGCCCAGCAATTGAACTCATGTCTCCTGCAATGGCAGGCAAATCCTTTATCACTGAGCCACCAGGGAAACTCTCAAAAACCCTTAAACTTACCCAATTGAAAATGAGTTGATATATTTTTAAAATGCTATTACTTGGAATTTTACAGCAATGGTTGACAAATCTAGTTAAGTACTTATATACTTTAAAAACATTATTCAACTTTTCATTTTTCTTCCTAGATGAAATCAAGTAATTTTTTTTAATTTCCCACCCCTGAAATCAAGTAATTTTAAAGGTCATATTTAAATTTAAAAAGTGAAATTAAAAGCTTTTCTTTTCAATATTGATGCAGTCTAATTTTCAACAAAATGGCATGAACCCTTCTCTTAAGCATATGGGAAGTCACACCATCTCCAACACGTCAATGAGGCGGAGAGCAGATGACATATTACAGAGGGTCCACACTCTCCTGACGCCGCAGGAAATCTTTCGTTTCTCCAATTACCCCCAAAACCGTGTCACTGGGCACTTCTGTTCCTACCAAGGACCTCCTTTTACATCCTCCTCTCCCCCAAGCTTCCAACGTTGCAAATTCCTATCCCCCCATCCACTGAAGAGTCAAACCCCCGTCACGGCAACAAACAGAGCTGTCATCTGCAGGTGGCGAAACACCCACGCCAAATCGATGCAAAATGGAGCAGACGCCCGCGTGAGCAGTCGCTCCAGGACAGAGCGGATCCAGCTGAACGGAGCGCAAGGCTCCGCAGCGGCTGGACAAGACGCCTCTCCCCAGGGCCTGGCTCTGTGCCCCTGTGCTGGGTCCACAGTCAGCCTCCATGCGGTAGGCAGCAGGGTCAGTCCCTGCAGCCTTCAGGTACGGTGGGAAAGAAGGGGTGCCTTTTCTGAAAGACCGGAACGAACCCTGAAGTTCCCGTAACTGCTCTGTGGCCAGCTCAAGCCGCCAGGCCACCCATGCTTCAAGTGGGGGTCAGAGCTCCAGCCCTGCAGAGGCGACAGAAGGAGGGCAGAAACGAACAGTTTAGGGAACCCCAAGTAAGAATCGGGGGTGCTGTCGGAAGAACGAGAGATGGTTCTACGGGAGCAAACAGCAACAAATACCCCATGCTCTTTTGTATAAATTTCCCCCATATTAGAGGAAAAAAGCTCATTTCCTCCCCCAAGAAAGAGGAGTGATCACTATAGTGCGTGGGTTCTTGCTTTACTTTTACCCTAACCTTCAACTCACTCTTCAGCTAGCTCTTAAAAATAATTTCTTTCCTCCTGTTACATTGAGAAACCTTCTAAAGTAATACAGATGGGTTTATTTCTATGATCCTTTAATGTCCGAGTACCTGGACAAACTGAATGAAATCAGGCCAAGTGTTGCCTAATGGAGCATATGTTTTAATGGGTTGGTAAAAATGATTTGCAATTTAAGCACAGCTCCTTTGTGGAGATAGAAGAGGCTGGAATAGGCCACTGCCGTTATTTAGGGGTGCCCATAAATTAATATTCAATCTTGTCTGAGAATTAAGTCCTTGCTTTATGCTATGTTTAAAAATTCTGATATTTATCAGAAAAATGGATGACTGTGTTTATTACAGGTTGAATTTGGAAGGTTTAATAAGCTATAAATAGTGCTTAGGTACTTAGAGCTTGCATATTGACAGGCTTTACTTATATTTTCCTTTATGACTGAGGTAAGAATATTTGGTGTGCAATATATAAGAAATGCATTTAATTAAATGATCAAATGAATATAAAATGAATTGCACAGTTCTTAATTGTTAACAAGCTTTAGACCAAGTCTTGTTACTATTAATAAAACAATGACAGTGATGTTGGTGATGTTGGTAATGATGCTGTAGCTTGGAGACACAAGTCTTATTTAGAATCATTAAAGAATAATGGTATATAATAATAATAACATTAGACCTCAGACAAGAGCCCCAACGGGAGAATGACAAGAGCGTGGCTGCATGACATCTTTGTCTGGCATGTAATTTACAAACATAAGTGTATGAATGTGAGTGTGTACAGACACAACAAAATGTGCACACACACACGCACACACGTGCACACGCACACAGGCATGCACACGCACGCACTTGCGCACACACGCACACACAGGCATGCACACACACGTGCACACACGTGCACACGCACACAGGGATGCACACGCGCACACACGCATGCACACGCATGCACACACACGCACACACGCACACACGTGCACACACGTGCACACACACACCTTCTGTTCAAATCACCACTGTGTGCGTGCTCAGTCGCTAAGTCGTGTCCAGCTCTTTGTGACTCCACGGACTGCGGCCCCCCAGGCTCCTCCGTGCATGGGGTTTCCCAGGCCAGAATACTGGAGCCGGCTGCCATTTCCTCCTCCAGGGGGTCTCCCCGACCCAGGGATCGAACCTGGGTCTCCTGCGCTGGCGGCAGGATCTTTACCTTGGAGTCACCTGAGGCCTAAGCCCAAAACACAAAGTAACGATTTCCAATCCTGTCCTTTCCTGGCAAACCGCAAGACTAAACAGTAACTATGAAACGGTTACGTTTTCACAGCGGTTCTCTTAACAGAATGATAGACCACAGGCGACACAGCTGATGAAAGCGAGAGCCGCATTTCACCAGAACTCTAACCTTTTAGAACACAGGTGTAGGATTAGGTTCCAACAGAGCTCCTTGCCACCAAATAACCCTTTTTTGCTCTATCATTACATATTTCCCCAAGGGTGGCAGAATATTATTGCCAACCTTTATCTCATGATTTCCTATCATATTCCAGCAGATGGAAAGTGCCTCTAACTAACTGCAAAGCACACACAATCAAAAGGATCTTAATACTATTTTTTCAAAGAAGAGCCCTTTTCCCTGCACACCGGTGTCTTACAGGCTGAGGGACACAGTGCTTTGCACCTTCTGGCCTTAGTTTTGCCATCTGTGAAATGGAGCGAGTCTGACTCCTTGCACAGAGTGGTGGTGAGGCATGCGCAGTGCTCCTTGTAGGGGCGGGAGGGACGCGCCCTGACACTGGAATCTGCTCGGGTCTTCCGATCCCCGAGTTTGCCGTTTGTGAATCTACCCTCCTGTTTAAGTCAACCGGCCCTTCCCTTCTCAGTACTCTCAGACTCAAGGGGGTGATTCCTGCCTCCTCGTTCTTCCGGCAGGCTCCTGCTCCGCACTGTGAACGGGGCATCCGGAGGGTTATTTTCCTGCATCACACTCCGTGTGCCGTGAGCATGGGTGTCAGCTGACTCAGCACATCCTCAGCTGGAGCTGTGTCTCTATGAATACAAAGCAGGAACCTGAATCACTAGGGCGATGAATCGTGGGTGCGCACCTCCATCAATCTCCTCTACTAGCGTATGGCACAGGAGGCTTTTTCACTGGTGACTTTCTGCTGGAATTTCATGCGTGCAGTTTCTCTTGGGCAAGAATCGTATTCAGGCAAGGACTGTTTTCCTTCCTTTTCTCTCTGTTTGCCGTTCTTTCTTTGTAAAGCCTGGAACAAAAGCTCCTGTATCTCGACTCCATTTTATTTTGTTGCACAGGGGTCAGAAGTATGATCATTTTTATAGAGATTCTATCCATAGAAGTTACTATTCGTTTTTCAACCCAGGTCAACGGGAAGAAAAAAAGAGAAGGGAGGAAGGGATAAAAGAGGAAAGAAGGGTAGGGAGAAGAGACAGAGAAAGAGCGGATGCCACAGGCGGAACTGAGGCTGTGGGTTTAGACAGAACTTGTTTTAAATTTTGGATCTACAACTTTACTTGTATGCAAATCCAGTGAATAAGTTCTAAAAGCCTCAGCTTCCTCATCTGCACAATGGATATATTATTATTAATCTACTCCAAGATGATGTTCAGGCAGTTCAGTTCAGTCGTTCAGTCGTGTCCGACTCTTTGTGACCCCATGAATTGCAGCACGCCAGGCCTCCCTGTTCATCACCATCTCCCGGCGTTCACTCAGACTCACGCCCATCGAGTCCGTGATGCCATCCAGCCATCTCATCCTCGGTCGTCCCCTTCTCTTCCTGCCCCCAATCCCTCCCAGCATCAGAGTCTTTTCCAATGAGTCAACTCTTCACATCAGGTGGCCAAAGTCCTGGAGTTTCAGCTTCAGCATCATTCCTTCCAAAGAAATCCCAAGGCTGATCTCCTTCAGAATGGACTGGTTGGATCTCCTTGCAGTCCAAGGGACTCTCAAGAGTCTTCCCCAACACCACAGTTCAAAAGCATCAATTCTTCGGCGCTCAGCTTTCTTCACAGTCCAACTCTCACATCCATACATGACCACTGGAAAAACTATAACCTTGACTAGGCGGACCTTTGTTGGCAAAGTAATATCTCCGGTTTTGAATGTGCTATCTAGGTTGGTCATAACTTTTCTTCCAAGGAGTAAGCGTCTTTTAATTTCATGGCTGCAGTCACCATCTGCAGTGATTTTGGAGCCCAAAAAAATAAAGTCTGACACTGTTTCTCCATCTATTTCCCATGAAGTGATGGGACTGGATGCCATGATCTTCATTTTCTGAATGTTGAGCTTTAAGCCAACTTTTTCACTCTCCTCTTTCACTTTTATCAAGAGGCTTTTTAGTTCCTCTTCACTTTCTGCCATAAGGGTGGTGTCATCTGCAGATCTGAGGTTATTGATATTTCTCCTGGCAATCTTGATTCCAGCTTGTGTTTCTTCCAGTCCAGCGTTTCTCATGATGTACACTGCATAGAAGTTAAATAAGCAGGGTGACAATATTAAAGAGATTAAATAATGTAATACATATAGAACACCAAGCTACCTGCTTCAGAGAGTACACAGTCACTCTAATTCAGCTCCTTCTAACAACTGCCATCATATTTATGGAACAGCCACTGGTTGATGGCCTGCTCACGGCTAAGTCAAATAGTATTTGCATCTCTCCCAGACAGCTAAAGCTCAGAACAGAATATTTCATTATATTAAACCATGGATTCTAGAAATGGAGACTTAAAATAGACAGACAATTAAAAGTCTACTTGGAATCTATTTTATGATCAAAGGGATCTTTCTAGACCTTTCCTGCTGCTGTGCTGTGCTAAGTCACTTCAACTGCCCCATGGACTGTTGAAGCCAGGCAGGGATGCGGGAGTGGGCTGCCATGTCCCCTTCCAGGGGATCTTCCCGACCCAGGGATTGAGCTTCTGCCTCTTGCTCTCTGCACTGGCCGCCTGGGCAGCCTTCCTGGGATGTGAAAAACGACAAAAAGAGCTCAGTGCCTTCAGACCAACGCACTGCTCACAGAGAGAGGCGGAGGGATGTGGCTCATTCACTCGCCTCTCAGCACCCTTTCAGACGATGAGTGAGTTCATATGAAAAGGACGGAGGAAGCACAGAGGAGAGAGTGGAATGAGTTTGACTCCATCGTAAAGCTGGCATAACACTGGAAAAAATCAGATGCACACAGGTGGTCTGCAGTAAGCATGAAATCTACATGGACACAAAGAAAGAAGACATTGGTGCCGACTGCTGAGGTAGACGAAAACAAAGATGCACTTATTAGTTACAGTCTTAAACACTTCAGAAAACTAAATTCATGTCCATGGATATTGTCTTATTATGAAATGAGGATGAAATCACTGCAATGAATATATTTCAAGAGAACATTCTGAAATTCCATACTGCCACTGAAATGCTTAAAGATGAAAGTTCTGTGATTAAAGAGACAAGGACTCTATTTGAAATTTAGAAGTGTTATCAACATTTTATATCACAGTATTTTATAGAAATAATAACTTTTTGTGTTATTTCCTGGGCATTATTCCAAAATTATCTTCAATGAATGACATTTGAAGGCAAATATTATCTATTTCATATAAGTTGATAAAATGTTTTTAAAATCATCAAATACATAAAACAATTCCTGTAAAACTTGATATCTGACTTTTGCTAGCATATATGATCACTATTATATTTAATGTCTAAGTCATAATACTTGTGAGGCCTTGGAATTTAATGTATCTTTTTAAGGACTCAGTTTCCTCATCTCTAAAGTAGGGATAACAACAGTGCTTACTTCCTGGGATATTGTGGGGCTTAAATAAAGTATGTAAAACACTAATCCTGACTCATGGCAGCAAGAATTTAACAGATATTTAATACAGGTGATGGCTGATATTGAACTTTCTGATTTGGACCAGGGGTGTACTCACTGATGCTGGCTCTTTAGTGGAATAGCAAAAAAACTGAAACATAATAATCATGATTATTACGTGTATCCCTATGTCGCTAAAGCCACACTCTTCACTGTGGTCTTATTTTGGTTATATTTGCAATGGTATAAAAATTATAAATACAGAAAAGGTTAGTTAGGTCCATGAAATATTAAAAACACAAGTATTATATTCTTAGATTAAAAAATATTTTCCTAGGAATGTAAATTCACTCACCTTTGTTTAAAAAGACTCATGCAAGGATGTATACTGGGCTATGGTTTACAGTCACAAAATCCCAGCAATAATTTAAATATCCTCCAGTAGAAGAATGACAGGTTATGGAACATTTATGAATCCTCTTTAAATACTAAGAAGAATGAGGTAAATAATGAAAGAATATGAAGTGAAATTTACCTTCTGTAGGCAGGAAAGTGTGCTTAGATTATAACCTGGTGGTTTGCACCCGTTTGGGTCAGGAAGAAAGGCACACACAGACGCACCTTCACAGATGCGCTCCAGAGGACGCAGAAAGCGGCCACAATGCTGCTGGCCTCCGAGAGCAGCACTGAGGAACTGAGGAACTGGAGTGAAAAATGTGAGAAAGGAAAAAGAACCCTTTCTATATGCTTTTTGGTGCTATTTAAAATTTTTAATGTTCATTTAATCACCTTACAAAAAAGATGTGATATTAAGCTGTAAAAGGGGCTTCCCAGGTATCACAGTGGTGAAGAATGCGCCTGCCAGTTCAGGAGGTGCAAGAGACAAGGGTTCGATCCCTGGGTCAGGAAGACCCCCTGGAGAAGGAAATGGCAACCCACTCCAGTGATCTTGCCTGGAGAACCCCAAGGACAGAGGAGCCTGCCGGGACACAGACCATGGGGTTGCAAACAGTTGGCTATGGCTAAGCACACACACATTAAACTGTAAAATAAGCAGTTAGGATTGCTTTTCCCAGGGGTCATTTATTTTCTGATTTCCCAGATAGTGCTAGTGATAAAGAGCCCGCCTGCCCATGCAGGAGACTTAAGAGACCTGGGTTCAAATCCCAGGACTGGGAAGATTCCCTGGAGGAGGGTATGGCAACCCAGTCCAGCATCCTTGCCTGGAGAATCCCAGGGACAGAGGGTGGGCTCAGTCCATGGGGTCACAAACAGTTGATCACGACTGAGTGACTTCTACTTTTTAAATTTATTTTCATTTAGATTTTGATTGATTCCAGGACAGTATTGAGATACTCTATCAATGCATGCATAGTACACTATAGAATCAACAGTCATTTGCTCCCCAACACAATAATGTCCGTGCTGTAGACATAATCTTCTAATCATTTTAACCTGGCTGCCCAGACACTACAGGTCACGAGGAAGTACCAAATGATATCTGCCCAACCGTTTTAGTTCCAAAGAGGAACTGAAGCATGAGGTGTTATGTGTGGGGATTCACTAGCTTTATTGACTTTCTGAGACAAATTTTGATGTTGAGTGGTGCGGTTTCTTCTGAAGGGAAAGACTGCAAACCGTTTTCTTTAAATGTAAATAATGATCAATAGCTGGAAAGAACCATAGTGGTTAATAGAACAAAGAGCCCTCAATTACTCTAACACCAAATGAAAATGTAATCTATAAGCCATTCCTTTAAGGTATTTTAGACTCAGTTAGATAAAACAAACAAAATCTCAGAAATTCCTTTGATTCTCGATTAGAATCATGAAACTTTAATACAAGTAATAGTGAGAATTCGACCCCCTTGAAGATATATACAATATAGTTTAATGCCTGATTATATATATATATATATTACCTGGAGTGGGCAACTGGTTATTCTATGTCGCTCTTTATAAAGAAATCTCCTTAACTCATTTCAAAGGGGCATAACCCAGAACTCAATTCCTGGCACCAATAAACTGCAGAGTGCTGAATTTAAAGGATAGTCCACTCCAAGTCTTACTCTCCTTCCTGTCTGCATCGGAAGCTTGTTACCACTGATAGCACCCTGACCCTCCATGAGGTTGGATTGGCTAGTTCACCTGGTACGACAGTCCTCTTTTTCCCAACTGCTCCGTTTAGAGGGACGCCTTCTTTCACGCTCATGTGGATGGCTGTCTCCTGGCCTCGCTCACCGTCGTGCTATTTCAGTCGCTAAGTCATGTCTGACTCTTGCAGCCCGTGGACTCTACCTGCCAGATTCCTCTGTCCGTGGGATTTCCCAGGCAAGAATACTGGAGTGGGTTGCCTTTTCCTCCTCCAGGGGATCTTCCTGACCCAGGGATCGAACCCACACCTCCTGCACTGCAGGCAGACTCTTAACTGCTGAGCCAGCCCGGAGGCCCCTCACTCTCCATGCTTTCCAGGAAGAACCTCAGCTACACTCATGGTTATGACCGTGTGTTACCACCACTGGCTTCCGGAGGCGGTACCGTCTAAGCATACCACTCCCCCGAGCACTGGCATTTCCTGTCTAACTACCTGCAGGCCAGTTTTCTCTCAAAGTCCTACAGACCTCTGAAATCCACTGTACACAAAATTTTCTATTTCATCATTGTATTCATTCCACATGCTTTATACCAGTGACATCCTTTATAATAGCGACTTGGGCTCCCCTGGTAGCTCAGCTGGTAAAGAATCCGCCTGCAGTGCGGGAGACCTGGGTGCGATCGCTGGTTGGGAAGACCCCCTGGAGAAGGGAAAGGCTCCCCACTCCAGTATTCTGGCCTGGAGAATCCCATGGACTGCAGAGTCCAAGGGGTTGCAAAGAGTCGGACACAGGAGTGTCTTTCACTTTCTCAGCTAGCCAGCTGCTCAAGTAAAAAGCCGTGGATCTCATCCTGCACTGCAGCCTTCTCAGGGTCAGCATCTCCTGTGCAGTGTGGTGAGCACAGATTCCCAGGCTCATCCCCTGAAATTCTGATTCAGGAAACCCGGGGTTGGGCTGAGACTCTGAGTTAAATACTCATGTCGGCAATTCTTGCACTGTCCTCTTCTCTCTCCCCAGTAATAAAGTCCTATGTATTCTGACTGGTGAACAGCTCCTGCACCCGTTTGCTCCCCTCCCTGTGGAATGACCTGAGACGAGGCTCCCCCCGCAGTGCCCCGGCGCCTCAGTCACAGCTAACTCATCTCCTGCCGCTGCTCCGCCAGCCACCACCCGCCGCTCCCCTTCCTCACCCGCCACCTCCTCATGTTCTTATCTGACTAACTTCCACTTGCCAGTTAGATATGAGCTCAGATATTAATCCTTCTAAAAAGTCCAGAACGATTTTCCTGTTCTGGAATAAATACATAAGGCAAGAGTTTCCATAGGAAAACTGATGAGATTTATCTTTTGCATTTTGCTGGCGTCTGTCATCGGGCTTCCCTGGTGCCCAGTGGTAAAGAATCCACCTGCCAATGCAGGAGACAGAGGTTCGATCCCTGGGGCAGGAAGATGCCTTGGGGGAGGGCATGGTAACCCACTCCTGTATTCTTGCCTGGAGAATCCCATGGACAGCGGAGGCTGGCGGGCTACAGTCCGTGGGGTCTCAGTGAGTCGGACAGGACTGAGCGACTTGGCCGCACGTACACACGGTGTTCTTCTTCAGACGGGAAAGCCCACGAAGGGGGAGCCGCAGCGCCCATGCCAGCCAGGCCAGAGGGCTGCACACGCGCCAACTGAGCAGACAAGTCCGTGGAGCAGGGTGGTAAGCATGCAAAGCTCTGACGGAAGCAGTCAGCTGGAAGGCGACTACGTCGGAAGGTGACTAATGCCTACAAGCTAGAGCTCAGATTTCAAAGACAAATCAGTAAAAAAAAAATGGAGCAGTTTGGATTGGATATGCAGAAGTGAGAAATTCCCTAGGGCTGGTGTATACGGGCTACTACTTTAAAAAGATAAAACATTAACCTCCAAATGGTATAAAACCAGTTTTAAACCTGTGTGCAAAGATCCTTTGATAACCTCCTGGAAGGACATCTCTCACAGACTCATAAATTTGTTTAAATTATGATAATAGCAATTAAAATTAATCAAACACACCATGGACATTTTCCTTAAACATATTTAGATTCTTAAAACCGCCATTAAACAGATGAAACCGTAATGGAAGTGCATTTCAGCATAACTGCCACTAACTGGCTGACCATCTGTATTCATGTAAACCCTCAGTGTGTAACTATTCACATGCAGCACGGTCATTCCGCCTCAGCCTGGAGAAGCCCTTGGTAAAACAGGATGAAGAAGCAGGTAAACTCAAGAAACGTAAGGGCTTCCCTGGGGGCTCAGTGGTAAAGAATCCACCTGCCAATGCAGGAAACACGCGCTCCATCCCTGATCCAGGAAGATCCCACACCCTGAGGAGACGCTAAGCCCGTGTGTCACAAGCGCTGAGCTTGCGCTCTAGAACCTGGGGGTCGCAACTACTGCGTGCATCTGCGGCAGCTACTGAAGGCCGAGCGCCCTAGAGCCTGTGCTCAGCAACAAGAGGGGCCACCACAGGAGAGGCCACCACAGGAGAGGCCACCACAGGATGGGGCAACACAGGAGAGGGGCCACCACAGGAGAGGCCACCACAGAAGAGGCCACCACAGGAGATGCCACCACAGAAGAGGCTACCACAGGAGATGCCACCACAGAAGAGGCCACCACAGGAGATGCCACCACAGAAGAGGCCACCACAGGAGATGCCACCACAGAAGAGGCCACCACAGGAGATGCCACCACAGAAGAGGCCACCACAGGAGATGCCACCACAGAAGAGGCCACCACAGGAGAGAGGCCACCACAGGAGGGGCCACCACAGGAGAGAGGCCACCACAGAAGAGGCCACCACAGGAGATGCCACCACAGAAGAGGCCACCACAGGAGAGAGGCCACCACAGGACGGGGCAACACAGGAGAGGGGCCACCACAGGAGGGGCCACCACAGGAGAGGGGCACCACAGGAGAGGCCACCACAGGAGAGGCCACCACAGGAGGGGCCACCACAGGAGAGGCCACCACAGGAGAGGCCACCACAGGAGGGGCCACCACAGGAGAGGCCACCACAGGAGAGGCCACCACAGGAGGGGCCACCACAGGAGAGGCCACCACAGGAGAGGCCACCACAGGAGAGGGGCCACCACAGGAGACGCCACCACAGGAGAGGCCACCACAGGAGGGGCCACCACAGGAGAGGCCACCACAGGAGAGGGGCCACCACAGGAGACGCCACCACAGGAGAGGCCACCACAGGAGAGGCCACCACAGGAGACGCCACCACAGGAGAGGCCACCACAGGAGAGGGGCCACCATAGGAGAGGCCACCACAGGAGACGCCACCACAGGAGAGGCCACCACAGGAGAGGCCACCACAGGAGACGCCACCACAGGAGAGGGGCACCACAGGAGGGGCCACCACAGGATGGGGCACCACAGGAGAGGGGCCACCACAGGAGAGGCCAGCATGACAGGGACCACCACAAAGGGGCCACCACACGATGGGGCACCACAGGAGAGGGGCCACCACAGGAGGGGCCACCACAGGAGACGCCACCACAGGACAGGGCACCACAGGACGGGGCACCACAGGAGAGGCCACCACAGGAGGGGCCACCACAGGAGGGAGGCCACCACAACTCAGTCATCACATCTGAAGGGGAGCCCCCATCACCGCTCACCACAACTAAAGAAAAGCCCAAGTAGCAACAAAGACCCAGCATGGGCAAAAATTAATTGATTTTTTAAAGAAAGAAATGTAATGCTATGAATGTGGGGATCAGTTTCCTGGTGGCTCAGACGGTAAAGCGTCTGACTACAATGCAGTGGACCCAGGTTCGATCCCTGGGTCAGGAAGATTCCCTGGAGAAGGAAATGGCAACCCACTCCAGTATTCTTGCCTGGAAAATCCCATGGACAGAGGAGCCTGGTTGGCTACTGTCCATGGGGTCATAAAGAGTCGGACACAACTAAGCGACTTCACTTCACTTCAGTTCAGTCGCTCAGTCGTGTCCTACTCTTTGCGACCCCATGAATGGCAGCACTCCAGGCCTCCCTGTCCATCACCATCTCCCGGAGTTCACTCAGACTCACGTCCATCGAGTCCGTGATGCCATCCAGCCATCTCATCCTCTGTCGTCCCCTTCTCCTCCTGCCCTCAATCCCTCCCAGCATCAGAGTCTTTTCCAATGAGTCAACTCTTCGCATGAGGTGGCCAAAGTCCTGGAGTTTCAGCTTTAGCATCAGTCCTTCCAAAGAACACCCAGGACTGATCTCCTCCAGAATGGACTGGTTGGATCTCCTTGCAGTCCAAGGGACTCTCAAGAGTCTTCTCCAACACCACAGTTCAAAAGCATCAATTCTTTGGTGCTCAGCTGTCTTCACAGTTCAACTCTCACATCCATACATGACTACTGGAAAAACCATGGCCTTGACTAGACGGACATTTGTTGGCAAAGTAATGTCTCTGCTTTTGAATATGCTGTCTAGGTTGGTCATAACTTTTCTTCCAAGGAGTAAGCATGTTTTAATTTCATGGCTGCAGTCACCATCTGCAGTGATTTTGGAGCCCCCCCAAAATAAAGTCTGACACTGTTTCCACTGTTTCCCCATCTATTTCCCATGAAGTGATGGGACCAGATGCCATGATCTTCATTTTCTGAATGTTGAGCTGTAAGCCAACTTTTTCACTCTCCTCTTTCACTTTCATCAAGAGGCTTTTTAGTTCCTCTTCACTTTCTGCCATAAGGGTGGTGTCATCTGCATATCTGAGGTTATTGATATTTCTCCCGGCAATCTTGATTCCAGCTTGTGCTTCTTCCAGCCCAGTATTTCTCATGATGTACTATGCATAGAAGTTAAATAAGCAGGGTGACAATATAGAGCCTTGACGTACTCCTTTTCCTATTAGGAACCAGTCTGTTGTTCCATATCCAGTTCTAACTGTTGCTTCCTGACCTGCATACAGGTTTCTCAAGAGGCAGGTCAGGTGGTCTTGTATTTCCACCTCTTTCAGAATTTTCCACAGTTTATTGTGGAATGTGGGGATAATAACAACTAATTAGAAAAGACTCCTCCAGCTTAAAATGGTAGCTTTGAAGTGCCTGGTGCATCATTTTGTTACTTCCCCAGGTGTCAACCACTTAGTTCAACGTATGAAATGAGGCAACGCTGTAAGAATTACTGATATGCACGTACCCTGGACACTGTCTCTGTTTTGAAAAAGAGGGTGAAAGGGCCTAAACAGAACCATGAAATAAGACACATACTGACCACTTTTTCCATGTTTTCATCTCTGCATCAGTCAGAACCACTTTCACCAGATGCTAGTAGCCACTCTGTTACAGGAAATCTCCAAGAAAAGGCTTAAAAGCAGTTTGATTTCTTCCCTTTTCTCCCCATCCCATCACATAAATACATGCCTGCAGCCCTATGTCTAAATATTTACAGTTATAAATACAGCCAAGGAATGGATGCTTTTGAACTGTGGTGTTGGAGAAGACTCTTGAGAGTCCCTTGGGCAACAAAGAGATCCAGCCAGTCAATCCTAAAGGAAATCAGTACTGAGTGCTCACTAGAATATTTACATACAGACCTCCAATACTTTGGCCACTTGATGTGAGGAGCCGACTCACTGGAAAAGACCCTGATGCTGAGAAAGATTGAAGGGAGGACGAGAAGAGGATGACAGAGGATGAGATGTTTGGATGGCATCACTGATGAAATGGACATGAATTTGAGAAAGCTCTGGGTGATAGTGAATGACAGGAAAGCCTGGCATGCTGTAATCCATGGGATTGCAAAGAGTCAGACATGACTGAGCGACTGAACAACCAAACACTGTATTAAATACTGTATTGAATAGCATATAATCGATCTTCATATTTGGGCAAGTATATTGCCATATTTACAATTTTTTGAATTATATAAGTTTAAAGCACTAATTGACTGAGAATTTTGCCAAAGTGTCAAAATGTCTGTGTGCTCTATTCGGACAGAAACAAAATCTGTAATTCATAAAATGCTTTATACTTATAACATTGAATATATTTTCAGTAAATACATTTCAGTAAAGTCACAAATGAATATGTTATAATCAGTTCAGTTCAGTTCAGTGACTCAGTCATGTCCAAGTCTTTGCAACTCCATGAACCCCAGCACGCCAGGCCTCCTTGTCCATCACCTCCCGGAGTCTACCCAAACCCATGTCCATTGAGTCAATGATGGCATCCAACCATCTCATCCTGTGTCATCCCCTTCTCCTCCTGCCCTCAATCTTTCCCAGCATCAGGGTCTTTTCAAATGAGTCAGCTCTTCGTATCAGGTGGCCAAAGGATTGGAGATTTAGCTTAAACATCAGTCCTTCCAATGACCTCCCAGGACTGATCTCCTTTAGGATGGACTGGTTGGATCTCTTTGCAGTCCAAGGGAATCTCAAGAGTCTTCTCCAACACTGCAGTTATAATCAAGATTTCCACAAAATATGTGTTCTATGGACGTCAATGGACTAAAGGATTTTTAAAAATAAAGTGCAACTATGAAGTAGATTATGTAAATCACACAAATTGTTTTTTTTAAGTTTTCTGTTTTAAATGGTTAAAATGATCTCAAAATTCAAAGATGCAATACAAACTGAAACAAATTAATATCAACATTTTCAGCAAATTGTTTACATCAAAGTGAACAAGTATGATAATTGTGTGCTGCTCCCATTTCTGCTAGCACTGATATTTCCTACATGTGAAAGGAAGCTATTCAGGAAACCAGTGAGCAGAATTCATGAAAAGAGATGCTCATCAGGACAAACTGGGGTGAAATTCCTGAATTTCAAGATTAAAAACCATAAGAACATTGGAACAAATAGCAAATTGTCAAGAGTGCCTACTTTAGGCCATTGGAATGAAAAGTGATAGAATGCTGTTTGCACTTTTCCATCTTTTCCAAATTTTTCACCAAGTGCACACACTGCATTTTAATCAGTTTAGAAAAATACATGCTATTTTTTGTAAACTTACACCAGCTCATAACTATTAGCCACTTGCACCCAAGTTTTCCCTTAACCGTGATGCTATTATATTAGAACTATTTGTTAACAACATTTCACTGTGAAAAGAACACATGAATAGGCATTTAATTGCATAAGGGATTTGTACTGAAACTATTTTAATAAATCAAGCTTGGAACATCTGCAAACATTTGTACCTAAACTACATATTTGAAGGAACAGCAACCTAAAAGCCCAAAAGCTCTGAATCTAAATGAAGATGAAATATTTCAACACAAACCTGCTGCCAAAGTCTTAGCACAAAATCACTATTGTTTTATACACAATTCTGATTTGTTTAATGAAGTTTCAGTTCTCTCGATGCAAAATAGCAAAGCTTTCTAAATAGAAAAACAAAGGAATTAAGTTACGGATACATGAATGAATCCGGCAAACATTATGCAAAGTAGAAGAAACCGAACTCTAAACACAACGTATCGCATGGTTCCATCCACAAGGATTGTCAAGAAAAGGCAGGTTCACAGAGACAGAAACACAGCAGTGGTTTCCAGATCTGACAGGGATAGGAGGGCGGTGGGATAGGAGGGTGAAGGGGATAAGAGGGTGGTGGGGATAGGAGGGTGGTGGGATAGGAGGGTGGGATAGGAGGGTGGGATAGGAGGGTGGTGGGGATAGGAGGGTGGAGGGATAGGAGGGTGGTGGGGATAGGAGGGTGGTGGGATAGGAGGGTGGGATAGGAGGGTGGTGGGGATAGGAGGGTGGGATAGGAGGGTGGTGGGGATAGGAGGGTGGAGGGATAGGAGGGTGGTGGGGATAGGAGGGTGGAGGGGATAAGAGGGTGGTGGGGATAGGAGGGTGGTGGGATAGGAGGGTGGGATAGGAGGGTGGTGGGGATAGGAGGGTGGAGGGATAGGAGGGTGGTGGGGATAGGAGGGTGGAGGGGATAAGAGGGTGGTGGGGATAGGAGGGTGGAGGGGATAAGAGGGTGGTGGGGATAGGAGGGTGGTGGGATAGGAGGGTGGGATAGGAGGGTGGTGGGGATAGGAGGGTGGTGGGATAGGGTGTTACTATGTAAGCATGGAGTTTCTTTGAGGATGATGAAAATATTCTGGAATCAGAAAGTGGTGATAATTGCACAACTTTGTTAATGTGCTAAGGACCACAGAATTGTCCATTTTAAAATAATAAGTTTTATGATATGTGAATTTCATTGCAATTTTTTAAAGAAGGAAAAGAAATGAATGCCTTGTCAGGAAATTCCACATAACATGTTCCATTGGAAACCGCATGCAATATTGCTGCAATATATATTATGTTAAAAATAAAAGATCTCATTGTCAAGAAAGCTTGAGAAATATTAAATTAAGTAGATGTAATTTCCGAAAGCCTTCACAAAAGTCGTTAGTTTACTAACGTGCTTCATGTGTCTTCATGTTTCCTGAATATGTTCTCCGTCTTCCGCTTGTGGAAACTCTCAGAGGCATGTGCTCTGTGAGCATACTTTGAGAACTACAGCCTGGAAGGACAGTCTGGGAATTTCCTGACAAGAACAGCTTAAATTTTCCTCTGATCAAAATGCAACTCGTTATTTATTCAGGCACCATATATTGCTAAGAAAGCTGTTATTCACACATAGCTTCATTACTGTAAATTTTTCCCTTAAACCTAACAGTCACAGTTTTAGAGGCTTCAATACTTCATAGGAAGTATGACAAACTCTAATGGTGTAAAATAACCCAAAAAAGTTAAGAGACTAGAAGTTTAAGCAAGACTACTCATTAGGAAGTGAGTAAGTTGGACCCCACGGAAAGCATCTTGGCAACGTCCAACAAAATCACAAATGCACATACCATTTGATGTAGCAATAACATCTAGGAACATATCCTTATACACGAGCAAAAAAATTACATAATTGGATAGGTTGATACAAAGCAGAAACAGCAATAGAAAGCTATAGGTATAGAAAAAGAGACATGAATATTGTTTCAGCTAGCTTCAGACATGAGTTTTACTTCATGGTATTTATTCCCTTGTGTAGTCTCCTCCCTCCTCCTTGAAGTTGGTACCTGGTAAGGACTCAATGGAGCTTCCCTGGTAAGTCAGCTGGTAAAGAATCCACCTGCAATTCAGGAGACCCAGGTTCAGTTCCTGGGTTGGGAAGATCCCCTAGAGAAGGGATATGCTACCCACTCCAGTATTCTTGGGCTTTCCCTGGTGGCTCAGATGGCAAAGAATTCTCCTGCAATGTGGGAGACCTGGGTTCAATCCCTGGGTTTGAAGATCCCCTGGAGAAGGGAAAGGCTACCCACTCCAGTATTCTTGCCTGGAGAATCCCATGGACAGAGAGCCTGGCAGCTACAGTCTGTGCAGCCGCAGAGCCGGACCCGACCGAGCAGCTAAGCGCAGCGCAGCACAAGCGCTCACTGGGCTTCCCAGGTGGCGCTCGTGGTGGAGGGTCCGCCCGCCAGTGCGGGAACTGGAGGTTCCGTCCCTGGGTTGGAAAGATCCCCAGGAGGAGGACACGGCAACCCACTCCCATACGCTTGCCTAGAGAATCCCATGGACAGGGGAGCCTGGCGGGCTACAGTCCATAGGGGGTCACAAAGAATCAAACAGGACTGAAGTGACTTAGCACACACGTTATCTCCTCCCACGTTGAATGGGGTTAATCAACAATGCACTGTAGGAATGATGAAGTCTGTCTTCTGAGCTCACAGAAGGCACTGTGGGCTTCACTTTACTCTGTCTCTGGGCTCACTCACTTTGCGGAAGCCAGCACCTGTGTCATGAAGACCCCGAAGCAGCCCTAAGCAGAGACCAGTGCAGCCAGGGGCTGAGAGCCCCGCCCGCAACAGTGAGGACTGGCGGTCGCTGGCCCTGCGGGGGGGGGGGGGGGGGTTCTCCAGCCTGGGCGAGCCTTCCGCGGACCCCGGCCCCTGGACAGCGGTCCGGGACTCTCAGCCGGAACCACGCAAACTGATTCATGGAAATTGCTGGCTCCTGGACACTTCTGGTTCATGGAAGCTGTTTTAAGTAGCTAAATTTGGAGACATAGTTACATAGAAGTATACAATTAATATAGGTACCTACTATTTTATTACTGAAGCATTTTTATAGTAAAAGATTTTTAAGATCTAAATGTAAGCAGTGAGCATACAAAACATCGCATTTATGTACACGTTTGTGTGCATGTGTATATTAGATGAAATGACATAACGTTAAGAGATATCACGAGCACTTCCCTGGTGGTCCAGGGGCTTAGTGCCCACCTGCCCACACAGGGGCATGGGTCTCATCCTTGGTCCGGAAGATCCTACGTGCTGCGGGGCAGCCAAGCCCACACACCACAGTGACTGAAGCCTCAAGCGCTGGAAGCTGTGCTCAGCAAGAAGAGAAGCCACTCCAGTGAGAAGCCCTCTCACTGCAACTAGAGAAAGCCCCTGCACAGCCACAGACCCGCCCCAGTCCAAAGCAAAGAATGAGCACCTTTATATACGGATGTAAAACATTCTAATAAGAAAAGAAATATGCAGAGAAACTTGTGAAAAAAAGAGACGGTGAATACACGGCCGCACGTGCAGGCCTGTGTGCGTGTGTCTATCTCTAGAGGGATAAATGCTGATCTGCTGATGTTTACTGGTTCCTTTCCAAGAAGGCCAGGGCAGGCGGCTCGGAAAAGGAGACTTTCCACCGTACTCTACATTTTACTGCATTTCAGCCGTGTGAAGGCATTAACTTCTCATCTTCAAGTATTCTTTTCTGCTACTGGTATGGCTCCATGAGAAGCCCAGGTAATTTTCCTCCACAGAAAATAGGCATGAAACTGCACAAAGCGATTTTAAAACCAGCTGAACGGTGATCAGATACAAGCACCGAATTAGAAGTGTCTACTCAACGGCCAGCCGAATTTCACCAAAAAGGATGGATCTGCTGACTTCTTGCTTGAAGGCGTGTCCACTCCTCCCAGCTTTACTAGCCAGAAATGGTGGGTTTAGCTTGGGGCAGCTAACAGAGCAGTTGGAAATTTAAATGTGAGAGAATGAGGATGGGAAAGCTATGACAAACCAAGACAGCATGTTAAAAAGCAGACATTACTTTGCTACAAAAGTCCGTCTGGTCAAAGCTATGGTTTTTCCAGTGGTCATGTATGGATGGGAGAGCTGGACCAAAAGGAAAGCTGAGCACCAAAGAACGGACACTTTTGAATTGTGGTGCTGGAGAAGACTCTTAAGAGTCCTTTGGACCACAAACAGATCAACCCCGTCAATCCTAAAGGAAATCAAGTCTGAATATTCATTGGAAGGACTGAAGCTGAAGCTCCAATACTTTGGCCACCTGATGCAAAGAGCTGACTCACTGGAAATGACTGTGATGCTGGGGGAAAACGAGGGCAGGAGGAAAAGGGGAGGACAGAGGATGAGATGGTTGGATGGCATCACTGACTTAATGGACATGGGTTTTAGAAAGTTCCAGGAGTTGGTGAAGGACAGGGAGGCCTGGTGAGCTGCAGTCCATGGGGTCACAAAGAGTTGGATTGATGGAGCAACTGAAAAAACAAACCAATAAATGCCCTCTTTTATTGAAATGATTTAATATAGCTTCCTAGCATTGACAACTAAAGTTTTTATTGATACAAAGAGTTATTGGAGCAAGAATCCAGACAGAGAGAGAGAGATGAGCAAAAACTGAATCCGTCGATTAGGTCAAGGAAGCCAGTGGCCAGACGGGGTTTAAGATCGTGGTCATTTTCCAAGGGGTCAATGGCACAAGCACTTGGAACTGTATGACAGGGCAGATGTGGAGCCTGAAAGCCAGATGGAACCAGCGGGGACTCAGCCTTTACTCCTGCGAGCATCCGGTGACAAGGCACTCCACGGTCGTGAGCAGAGCACGCTGATTCCCCTCGCCTTAAGGATAAATCTCGAGGGCAAAGTCTCCCGTGGACACAGTGGAGCGGGGCTGGGGCCACAGCCTTCTCAGCAAGCAAAGCCCCTTTCCTCTAGAGCAACTTCGGAGGAAATCCCACAGATTTAAACAGTATTCTTACAGGAAGGCATTTTCTGCAGAGTCTGAAAGTAGTATGTGTTTATACTAAGAGAAGTTATTTTGTGAACCATCATGATTTCCCTTGATCTGCTCGGTCTACTAGTACCTGGTCAGAATGATTTAAATCTGAAATTACTCTCTGACTGACAATATCTATGCCAGACGCCAGGAAAAAGCAATTTAAGAGAACCAACTGTTCAGTCTCCCTGCATAACAAGAAAAGAATGCCCATTCATAATTGAAATGGCAACTGACCATGTTGGGTATCACTTTTTTTTTCTTTTAAATGCCACAATGAACAACTAATTAGTGTTAGGTCAGTTTTGCTTTTTCTTACTGCCTCCTGTTCATGTCATGTGACAAATTCATACTGGGCTGAAATTCAATTAGTTTCTAAAGCAGGACTCATAAGTTAAATGCTGCCTGTTACTACTCAATTGGAAATATGCTTTACTGTTTGGGGGACTTGGGCTTCTTTTAGCTGAGTCCTTTTATTTAAAAAGCATATTCATGTTACTATGCTTCAAAGAGTAAACTATGGGTTGTTTTTTTTTCCCCAAGAGATTCATATCCTATTCAAGTTCCTATCAAAATAATTTCCATTCACAGTAAACGCAGAGACTTTTCCTATCCCATAAGGGTTTCTCAAGTCTCTGAAACTAATCAAATTATGAAATTAAAAACAATGATTCATTTGCACTTGTTAATTCATTCAACGAATGTTTATTAAACAAGCAACGTGTACCAGGCCCTATGTTACCTGCTGAGAAGAGGAATTAGAAAAAGGAAACAAATACTGCCCCTACTGGGATAACCGGGAAAGGTCCACAGGAATTTCCTCAAGAAGGACCATTGCTACACTCCAGAGAATAACGAAAGTAAACCCGCTTTGTGGAGGAAGAAAGGTCTAATGAAACAGTTGTGCCTTTCATACCAGTAATGAGAGGCATTTTCCCCTTTCAATATCAATTTCACATTATTTTGCATATGCAATAAATACACTACCAAATTCGAAACTTTTGCACGGAGTCTCACGTGCTGACGTTGGAATCTAGTTTGCTGAGTTAGTTCTTCCAATGAACACAGAATCTGCACCTACTGCTTGCTAAGGGAGCCACAAAAGAAGTAGAAAGCACAGAGTCTGTTGCTGTGAACGGACCTTCTCACTTAAAAGACAAAAACCGCTCAGCAAGCATGTTCATTAAATAGAACGGTCTTTCCAAATTATCAGCTAAACATTCGATCACTTTTTTTTCTTGTGGAGGCATTCAAGAGTTCATCCTAAGAACTCATCTGAGAGAACACTAGGTATTCCTGAAAAATCCATATCAATAGGAAGATGACACATCAATAATTTCTGGAAATAACAGAAGGATGCTGAAAGTCAGCATCCTGCCCAGGTCTGCGAGATGAAGAGCACTTCCTGCAAAGGGGGAAGGCCAGTTTCCCGGGACTGTTCTGCAAGACGTTAAGGATATTTACAGGAAATTCGATTGGAAGAATCAGCGGGTTTCCTGCCATATTGCTGCTGACAAATAATATTGTCCCCTTCTGTGCAGCTCCATTTCTGAGACGATACCAAAGCTGCAGCATGAAGGACAAAGGAAGGGGGGATTTCTATAAAATAATCTTTTTCTTATGTCGACCAGAGTGCAGCCTGGCAGCAGACAGGTGCCACAATGCAACACCAGCCAACTCAGCTGAACAATATTACAAAGAGAACAGGAGGCTTCAAAATGCAAGATTCCTTCTTTCACTGTATCCATTCCTGAGTCTGGCAGTGACAGCTGCTGCGTCTCAGTTCTGGAAAGTGAAAATATTGGCGGTGGGTGAGCATGATTTTCTGTTCACCCAGCATTCACCTGTCCCCACTCCCGGCGGCACTAGGAACTTCTTCTCAGAGCCCACACCCGACACTGTTTCCATCTCTGTGATTCACAAGACTAACACTTCCCTCACACAGCTCAGGGCCGAGCAGGCAACCTAGTCTTGAGGGCAGAGAACCCACTTCCCAGGTCCCTGGGGTCCGGGCAGAGCCTAAGCCCGCCCCAGGGAGCTTCCGACGTACAGCTTCACCAGGGGCGTCAGACAGCAGGCTCTGTCCTCACACTAGGGTTCCTGAGAATGTGCGCCTTGGCATTGAGCTGTCATCTCATCCCACATGGGGTGTGTTTGCCTTAGAACAAAGCTAATACAGTGCAGAGCAGAGTTTTAAGGTGGAGAGAGAAGGCATGATATGAAGCCAGATATAATTCACGTCTGAAATTCTCATTTACCTTGTGTGTGTTAATCGCTCAGTCGTGTCCGACTCTTCGTGACCCCGTGGGCTGTAGCCCTCCAGGCTCTTCTGTCCATGGGATTCTCCAGGCAAGAATAGTGGAGTGGGCTGCCACTTCCTTCTCCATTCATTTACCTTAACTAATAATAATGTTAATTAATTTTTATTTATTTATATCTTCAACTAAATTGAAACAGCTTTCTATCTTCTAGCCAAATGCAACTGAGTCCTGAAAAATAGTATCTATCTAGCTATATCCATATCTACATCTAAATATATTTAGAGATATGGAGATACTATAGGCAAGTGGAAGAACCTTGAATATGATTAAAGGTGCACTGTTTATGGAGTCTGGTTACCTAATGCTCAAATTCCAAGGATTTATATACTATAGAACCCTAAGCAATGGATATAATCACTCTGAATTTTCCATCCTTCATATAGAAAGCATAGACCCCCAAATCTTATACCCTGAAAATTCTATGAGTATTTAATTAGGACATAGCGGTTGAGTTGCATACTTTAATCCAGCGGTCCCCAACCTCCATGTCGAATGCCTGATGGTCTGAAGTGGAGCTGACATCCTGACATAACACTAAGAGAAACGAGGTGCGCAGTAAATGTAATGAATCATCCCTAAACCACACCCTCCACCCCGGTTCACGGAAAAGTTGTCTTCCATGAAACCAGTCCCTGGGGCCAAAAAGGCTGGGGACCACTGCCTTAATCCCCGCGCCTGGCTCCCCCTGGAGAGCCCTCTAGAGGACTGCACTCCTACAGAACACGGTGTCAAGAGTGTTGCGGGCTTCCCGGGCGAGTAAAGACTCCGCCTGGCAATGCAAGAGGCACAGAAGACTTGGGTTCCATCCCTGGGTTGGGATGATCCCCTGGAGGAGGAAATGGCAACCTAGTCCAGTATTCTTGACCAGGATATCCCATGGACGACGGAGCCTGGTGGGCTACGGTCCTCCGGGTCACAAAGAGGCAGACAGGACGCAAGCGTTGGCACCGGAAACTGAACGACGGGGCAGCCGGAAACGCGAACAGAAGGTCACCCAGATCACACCAACGTTTTCCTCACGTGACTGCCAGAGCGCCAGACCCGGGAGCAACCCCAAACATCCCTGCATTCAAAGGTTTCACTATAGCAAAGAGGGCACAGGCCAGGAAGGGGAGGAGAAGTTGCAGTCACATGGCCAGTTACCAGCAGAGACAAGCCTGGATTCCAAGTTCCCTGTCTCCTTCTGTCCATCATGTCCCTTTATTTGCCACAACTGGGCAGACAACAGTTCTGTACTTAAAACCAGATCTGAACGGCTCTGTTTAGAATGCTGCCTGCTGGCTTGCTTATTTCTAGCATCAAAAAAAAATGCTGGACTAACCTTTTGCAGGTGAGATTGAGTGGCAGTTGCTATGCAACCCAACAGGGAGGACTTATAGTCTGTAGGAGTTGAGTGGGAAGCGACGGACTCTGCAAGTTGAGGTCTGAGAGAAGAATAGAAGCAGGGTGGAGACTCACCAAGTGCGCCTTGTGTTTGCGTTTGTCACGGAATACGAATGCTGAAGAAATTTAGAGTTTGGAACAGTTTCAGAGTTTGGGTGAAATTTCATTTTATTATAACAATTTCTTGTTTTACCTGTTCAGCTAAAAGACTTAGATACTCTTTTCTTCTTTGAATTGAATATGTTGGCACAGCCCATCACAGATAAAAACTGTACTATCTTTATGAGAACCCCATTTTTTCACTTTGGAGTCAATACAATATTTCGATTGAAAATAGAGTCTACATATTTCCAAAGCAGTGACTTGCATATTCTCTTCTGAAAACAAACAAATCAAAATTACATAGTTAACAAAGAAAATATGAGTCAAAGCCATTTTTGTGATCTGAAGAGACTGAATTTTACAATTTTAAATAATTATCTTTTACACACAGCAAATTTATGCATTATTGGAAAAGAACCCACTTTAAAATGTTTAATCCAGGGCTTCTCTGGCGGGTCAATGGTACAGAATCTGCCAGTGCAGGAGATTCGGGTTTACTCCCTGGTCCAGGACGATCCCACAGGCCGGGGGGCAACAAAGCTCGTGCGTCACGACCGCTGAGCCTGTTAGAGAGGCCTGTGCCCTGGAGTCCAGGAGCCACAGCTACCGAGCCTGCGCCCTGCGGCGGGAGAAGCCACCGCAGAGAGAGGCCGGGCACTGCAGGCAGAGGAGCCCCTTCTTGCCACAGCTGGAGGAACCCCGAGAAGCAGCGAAGACCCAGCACAGCCAGCAGATAAAGAAATAAAACCACAAAATGTTTAATCCAGATATGTGAATAGTCAGCCACCTGTTAAATGAGAAAGATGTAACTGACATCATTTCCCACATCCCTTTTTCATATTTCCCCTAATCTTTCATGATTTCTCTGCCTTAAAAAGTACCATGCATTCTTTACGGTTTTGTTAGCTTTCCAAAGCTCCAGTGTCCTTCCCCTACTGTGTTTCGCATCTCAAGCTGAAGAGTCTCATTAATTGAACTTTGTTTTTCTCCAGCATTACATCAAAACCTCTGTAGAAAGTCTAACTCCCACAAGGATGTGCTCTCATCTTAAGATCCCAGTGAAAAACAAGCAACCAACCAAGAGGCAAAAATCAAGCTCTTGAAAGATGCCAGGTAGTTCTTCTCGGTCTCCTGGTGTTTCATTTGCAGTGTGAGGTCACATCTAAGTACAGTTGACAGTAAATTAGTTTTAAAACTTAAAGTTTGACTTAGATGTGTGGGACTTGACCCCATTTCTAAAAACAGACAAAAAATTATAAAATCTCCATGCTACAAATGTCTGAAGTGCTGAATAAAAGGTGTGTTAGCAAAGCCTTTAAACGCATAGCTGTGGTGTGAACCAGGGCACACACCCAGAGACGGGGGCTCCCTAAGAGTGCCTGCCAGTCTCCTGAGTCACACGAAGCTCTCAGCTGAGAGTCCCTAAGGGAGACGGGAGACTGCTTCATCCCCTGGAAGGCAAGGAGTTGCAGCAGAGATTCCGTGTTATCTAGAATCTCCAGTACCTTCAGTGATTCATTACTTAAAATAAAAATAACCCATCCCATTTCACAAAAGGAGTAGTCAAAGACCCTTGTCTGAATCAATTTTGGCTCTGTGTGACAGTTGAACCATAGAAAAGGCTGAACACCAAGGAATTGATACTTTTGAGCTGTGGTGTTTGAGAAGACTCTTGAGAGTTCCTTGGACTGCAAAGAGATCAAAACAGTCAATCCTAAAGGAAATCAGCCCTGCATACTCATTGGAAGGGCTGGTGCTGAAGCTCCAATACTTTGGCCACTTGATGCAAAGAGCCGACTCATTGGAACAGACCCTGATGCTGGGAGACTGACTGCAAAAGGGGATTGAAGGGGGAGACAGAGGATGGGATGGTTAGATAGCACTGCTGACTCAAGGGACATGAATTTGAGCAAACTTCAGGAGGCAGTGGGAGACAGAGGAGCCTAGTGTGCGGCAGTCTGTGGGGTTACAAAGAGTCAGACAGGGTTTAGTGACTGAACAACTACCCGAAACAGAAGACCTGTTCTTGAAATGAGCAGTGTACAATTGGCCCTTACACGGATTTAGGGTTTGAATTCACTTAGTCTGTGTGATAGAAACATTTCACCCCCAGGAATTTTTTGCGAGCAGTCTTGGTGTAGTAGAACCTCCAGACGCTGCAGTAACAAACGCAAATCCTCACTTGGCAGCATGTTCTCACACCAAGCCTCAGAGACACCTAGAGACAAGGTTTCAGCAAATAAGGGACCGTACTGGACACCACAGACCGAACATCAGAGAATACGGGGAAACCAGGTACAGTGAGAGAGAAGCGCTGAGGTACCAAACAAGAGTGTCAGCTAGACGCTGAAACTATCAAACACAGGATAGAAACTAAATGCACCCATACGCTTGAAGAAGCAGGAGACCAAGGAGAAACGTCAACTAGAAACGAGGAAACTGACTGTACACTAAAAAGGAAGCAAAGGGTACATCTCTAGGAGAAAGTTCATTCCAACTGAGCATTTTAAAATGCACAGGTTATTCATAAGTATGTCAGATGAAGACAGAATTAGGGAACTGAAAGACAAATATGAATGTGCTACTTATGCCCAGAAACTGATAGAAAAATATGGCAAAAAAGTTAAAAGCAAGCAGGATAGATAATTTTACATGGTTAACTGGAATCCCATGAAAGAAAATAGAGAATTAGGGAGGGGATTTATGAAAAGAAAAATTGCTCAGAATTTTCCAGATGTTATGACAGATATAAATCATTAAGCCATCGTAGCAGAAACTGCAAAACACCAAACAGTAGGAGGATAAGAAGAGCCGTAGTGAATAAGAGAAACCCAGACCCAGGCTGACCAGGCTCAGCTGGCTGTCCTATGGCTATAGTGGAAGCCAGATGACACAAAAATAGTGTCTTCAGATGGTGACGAAAAATCACTACCGATTTAGAATTTATACTCAGTGGAATAACAGGAAATTTTCTAGAAAAAACGTGTGCTATTTGATGCATAAGAAGGGGAAGGAAACAAATATATCAACCAAGACAAAAGACACTAAAATCACATATTATTAAACCTACGGAACATACTACACGCCCATCTTCGACGGCTTCCCTGGAGGCTCAGATGGTAAAGAATCTGCCTGCAATGCAGGAGAACCGGGTTCAATCCCTGGGTCAGGAAAATACCCTGGAGAAGGGAATAGCTGCCCACTCCAGAACTCATTTCTAGAGAATTCCATGAACAGAGGAGCTTGGTGGGCTACAGTCCATGTGCTCACAAAGAGTTGGACACAACTGAGTGACTAACACTTTTACTCACACACACAACACTTCACAGCTACGAAATATATACACATACATATATATGCATATATATCATACAAAAGAGTACACATATACAAAAATTATAAAAAATAAAATTAGCACTGATTTGCTCATCAAAATGCTTCTGTTCAGTTCAGTTCAGTTGCTCAGTCGTGTCCGACTCTTTGCGACCCCATGAATAACAGCACGCCAGGCCTCCCTGTCCATCACCAATTCCCAGAGTTCACTCAAACTCATGTCCATCCAGTCGGTGATGCCACCCAGCCATCTCATCCTCTGTCGTCCCCTTCTCCTTCTGCCCCCAATCCCTCCCAGCATCAGGGTCTTTTCCAATGAGTCAACTTTTCAAATGAGGTGGCCAAAGTATTGGAGTTTCAGCTTCAGCATCAGACCTTCCAGTGAACACCCAGGACTAATCTCCTTTAGAATGGACTGGATGGATCTCCTTGTAGTCCAAGGAACTCTCAAGAGTCTTCTCCAACACCACAATTCAAAAGCAACAATTCTTTGGCACTCAGCTTTCTTCACAGTCCAACTCTCACATTCATGCATGACCACTTGAAAAACCATAGCCTTGACTAGACGGACCTTTATTGGCAAAGTAATGTCTCTGCTTTTCAATATGCTATCTAGGTTGGTCATAACTTTCCTTCCAAGGAGTAAGTGTCTTTTAATTTCATGGCTGCAATCACCATCTGCAGTGATTTTGGAGCACTCCCAAAATAAAGTCTGACACTGTTTCCACTGTTTAACCATCTATTTGCCATGAAGTGATGGGACCGGATGCCATGATCTTCGTTTTCTGAATGTTGAGCTGTAAGCCAACTTTTTCACTCTCCTCTTTCACTTTCATCAAGAGGCTTTTTAGTTCCTCTTCATTTTTTGCCATAAGGGTGGTGTCATCTGCATATCTGAGGTTATTGATATTTCTCCCAGAAATCTTGATTCCAGCTTGTGCTTCCTCCAGCCCAGTGTTTCTCATGATGTACTCTGCATAGAAGTTAAATAAGCAGGGTGACAATATACAGCCTTGACGTACTCCTTTTCCTATCAAAATGCTTAAGAAATATAAAAAACGACAGTGTGTTTGAAACCCTCAGTGTGTTCTTTCATAAATGTTACTGCTAGGAGGAAATGCCTGTTTTGATTCTTTTTTTTTAATTTTTATATTTACTTTATTTTACTTTACAATACTGTATTGGTTTTGCCATATATTGACATGAATCCACCACGGGTGTACATGCGTTCCCAAACATGAACCCCCCTCCCACCTCCTTCCCCATAACATCTCTCTGGGTCATCCCCGTGCACCGGCCCCAAGCATGCTGTATCCTTTGATTCTTATATAGCATTTCAATTTAAAATCATTTCTTTTCTTTTAAAAAACAGCTTTAATACATCCACAAATAACTTTACCAATATTGTATATGAATTTGCCATGGGTATCTTCTGTATAAATGGAATTATATTCCAAGATTATTGCGTTCTGTGAATTTCTCCCCTCTCACCAGCCCTTTGGGTGAAAAGGAAGCTTTTGACTCTCATCTCACTTTCATTCTTCTGGCGTCCCATTGTCTAAATGTTGAAAGTGCATCTACTGTGGTCCATTCTCCTGCTGACGGACACTCGGGCTGCTCCCAAATCTTCATCTGTTATAAAAGTGCCACTCTAGGGCTTCCCGGGTGGCTCAGTGGTGAGGACTCTGCCTGCTGGTTCAGGAGACGTGAGTGTGATCCCTGGTTGGGAAAGATTCCAGAAGCTTTGGAGCAACTAGGCCGCCTAGCCACGAGCTTCGAGCCTGTGCTCTGGAGCCTGGGAACTGCGACTAGGGAACTCAGGAGCCACAGCGACTGAGGCTCACGCGCTCGAGAGCCCAGGCTCCACAACCAGAGAGACCACATGAGGCGCCTATGCCCACGGCTACAGAGGGGCCCTGCAGCCACAGCTAGGGAGGGGCCCCTGCACGACCAGAGGAGCCCCTGCAGCAGCCAAGCCCCACCACAGCCGGATAAAAGCGAACAAGAAAATAATCGGGGAAGCTCCACCCCAAGCGCACCTGCATTAGTCTCCGTGTGAATACGCCCCGGAGATTCTCTCAGCTGTAGGGGCTGAGATTCTCACACACACATCCGTAACTTCACTAAGCCACGCCCCTTTGTTGCTCAGAGTAGCAGCAGCATTCTGCTCTCCCAGAGCAAGAAAGCGCCTCAGTTTCCTCTGACTGTTTAATTTTTCCCGTTGTGATACGGGCCACATGCTGTCTCACTGCAGTTTTGACTTCTCTGCACGCTGCCAGTGACTTGGAGAGTACATTCTGGTGTTCACCCACCGTGGCTATTTTCTGTTTTAATGCCTTTAATGGGGTGGGATGCTTTCTTTTTGTTATTGATTTGTAGATGCTGTTTATATTTTGGAATGCTGATTCTTATTGTTCACATATCTTGAAAATATCTTTTCCCATTATATGGCTTGTCTTTTTAGCTTTATAATCTTTTTTTTTTTTTGTGAAACAGTCCTTAGTATAATCCAACATTAAAAGTTTCTTTATGATTTCTCATTTTTATCATATTTATAATTTAAAATTACCTACTTTAACGATTTAAGATATTCTTCTAAGATTTCGTTTAAAAATCAAAGCATTATCTTTCACATTTAAACAATAAATCCATCTGGAGTTGATTTTTGTATCTAGCATGAGGCTGAAATTCAATTTTATATGTTTCTATGCAGAACTGACTCTGCCTGATATACTAAACAGCCCATTATTTCTGCAGGGATCCACAATGGTGGCTATGAGACACACGAAGTTCACAGACGTGTGGTAACGTTTTGTGGCCTTTTTTTCTGTCCAATCAGTTTATTTTACTATGCCAAGTATAGATACACTTACAGGATAAGTTATTTGAGTGAAGGAACAGATAATCCTGATTTTTTTTTCTCCATTATCCCAGAAAAAGAAAAACTATAGGGAGTATCTTCCTTATTTTATATTTCAAAAATCACTACAACTTTGAGAGGAGACTCTGAAAGAAAACCACATGCATACAAAGGCACACACCCCCCGAAGTCGCGCCCGTCTCCTCTCTAACTGTGGAAGAAGCACCTCCAGGCCAAGTCAGCCTCCAGAATCGGCACGGCAGGGTGGGAGGGAAGAGGCAAGAAGAGGCGGGGGTGGGAAGGATGAAGGAAGGAGAAAGAATGACCTGGATAAACCGACCAAGAAAAACGAGGTGAACGGATTTAGAAAACAGATCGTAAAGCATTCTGAAATTTTTATTACATAAATGCCTCGAAGACATGTGCACCGAAACACAAAGAAGAGAACAAGTCTCAGCTCATCCTTTTATACTGTTATGTGTTTTCTACTGAGTCTATAATAAATAGATATCTTCATAATAAAAATATTACTCTAAATTGTAAATCAGAAACAGAGAATAACAAAATGCTCCAAATAGTAAAAATGCCAAGTATGTGATATGACGTTTATATGATAGATGGCATTTTTATGTTTCCTATCTAATAATAAAAGTTTCCAAACCAATTTCAGCCAATGTCAAAGAGAAAAAACGGGGAAAACTTTGATTAATAGCAATCATTAATATTGGTTAATACATTTAAATGCTACATTAGCCTGTTAATCATATTTTTATTTTATTTGCACATTTGTTTAAGCTATATTTAATAAATAAGCACATTTAATAAAATAACATTTTACATGGAGTATATATAACTAAAAATACAGCTGGTTCAGCATAATGTGAAACAATGATCACTTATGTACAAATCATGGGCTATTTGGGAAAAAAGAAGCCTCAAAAATCATGTTTAAGGTAAAACCTCCCTCTGAACTCACACAGGACCATAAGATTACATCCATGGCGCTCCACTAAGATTTTCACAGCATAACTCACTCATGCCTGCTGTTGGCCATTTCAACACTGCTGCTGCTGCTGCTGCTGAGTCGCTTCAGTCGTGCGACTCAGAGTCGTTGACTCTGTGCGACCCCATGGATGGCGGCCCACCAGGCTCCCCCGTCCCTGGGATTCTCCAGGCAAGAACACTGGAGTGGGTTGCCATTTCCTTCTCCAGTGCATGAAAGTGAAAAGTGAAAGTGAAGTTGCTCAGCCATGTCTGACTCTTCGCAACCCCAGGGACTGCAGCCCACCAGGCTCCCTCGTCCCTGGGATTTTCCAGGCAAGAACACTGGAGTGGGTTGCCATTTCCTTCTCCGATTTTCAATACTACTCTTCCTCAAAGAGGAAGAAAAATGTGAAGAAAGCTCTTGAAGGTCAGGTCATATTAAACAAAGCGTCTTTTGCTGCTGATGGATAATCTTTAAAGTTATAACACGGCAATAAAAGAATGGTAACAGTGACAGCAGAAATACAGAGGAGAATTTGACAAGATCCAAAATTACCTGGCTATATTCAGATAGAAACCTGAATATAAATGGTGATATTAAAATTCACAAAAGAACAAATGAATACGGTGACAAAGGGCAGGCAGTTCAGAGTCACAGGCTCGCTGGTAAACGACAGAAGCAGCAAAGTGTAACTTGTCTGTAAATAATCTGCAAAAACATTTGCTCAGGGGCTAGCTTGTAACAGAATGTCTCATCCAGAACGTAACACATTCTCCCCGTAGGTAATGGAGTTTTATGAAGAACAACATTTTCTCAGATTCCCAGAACACATAAAACCACCTATTATTGAAATAATAAATGAGATTCAACTATGCTCATAGAATCCAACACGATAGGAAACAGATATGTTTCCAAGTAATGTAAGTCAGCAGATTAATTTAAATCTAGCAGATCCTCTTCGGTAAAATGCACCATTTCTCGGAAAGTGGCAAAACCACTGTTGAGAGCCACTGAGTTACTGGAAAGTTCTCTTTCTTTTGATCTGGAGGCCACATCCTCAGCAGAGATTGTGAAGCCCCCACCCGTGGTTGGTGCTAATATAAGTGAGTGTGAGTGTGTGCTCAGTCGTGTCTGACTGTGCGAGCCCACGGACTGTAGCCCGCCAGGCTCTTCTTTCCATGGGATTCTCCAGGCAAGAATGTTGGAGTGGGTTGCCATTTCCTCTTCCAGGGGGTCTTCCCTGACCCAGGGATCAAACTCATGTCTCCTGCATTGGCAGACAGATTCTTTCCTGCTGAGCCACCAGGGAAGCCTGGCTAATATAAGACAAAACACAAATTCAAGGGCAGCCATTGTATGGATGCATGCTCTGATCTTTTTGGAAAAGTGAACTAAATCACTCAAGCTAATTCCTTTTTGACCAGGGGTAGTAAGTAGACTTCACCCTCTGAGCTGGCACGTGTAGGATGGGGCTGAGAGGTGTACCTTCTCAGGGCAGTAGCAAAGCGTGTCCAATAGATTAGCAATACCCACCATGGGCACAGAAGTGTGAATGGGGTTTGCTATACTTGCTATCTTTTAATCATTTGGATCATGGATTCCTTGGACCCTGGATTTCCTTTTGAACTTTTATTAATAGAGTTGGCCTTTGAAACATTCAAGGATTAGGGACCCTGACTCCCACACAATCAAAAAACTGCATATAACTTTTATCTCGCCCCAAACTTCACTACGAATGGCCTCCAGCTGGCCGGTAGGCTTAGTGATAACACAGCTGATGCACGTTTTGTATGTCACGTGTATTATATATCAGGCTTCTCCAATGACTCGGTGGTAACAGACTCTGCCTGCAATGCTGGAGATGCAGGAGATACAGGTTCAATCCCTGGGTCAGGAAGATCCCCTGGAGGAGGAAATGACAACCCACTGCAGTGTTCTTGCCTGGGAAAAACCATGGACAGAGGAGCCTGCAGGTTACAGTCTTGGGGTCACAAAGAGTTGGACATGAGTGAGTGTGTGCGTGTGCACGCTGCGTGTGCACACACACACACACACGTGCGTGCAAGCACATGCATGCTATTTACTGAGTTCTGACGATAGCGTAAGCTAGAGAAAAGGAAATATTGTTAAGAAAATCACAAGGAAGAAAAATACAGGTAAAAGTACTGTACTGTGAGTATACGTCATCTGTTTACAAGACGAGTAGTCCGTCAGTACCTACACCAAAATTTATGTATGGTTGGAAACGCTGTAGACGTCACGTGTATTACTAACACTAGACATCAAAAATGAAAAGACAGTGTGAAAAGAAACTCACGTTTGTTTACGGGGATAATGATAACTGATAGGGAAGAAGCCACAGTGTGACTGTTTCATGATCGCCCAGTGCAACTGAGACAGTGGCCTCAGGTAGCCTGGCCTACGGAGGCTTCCTGATGTCTCAAGTGGTAAAGAATCTGCCTGCCAATGCAGGAGACACAGGAGACACGGGTTCAATCCCTAGGTCAGGAAGATTCCCCTGGAGCAGGGCATGGCAACCCACTCCAGTATCCCTGCTTGGGGAATCCACGGACAGAGGAGCCTGGTGGGCTACAGTCCATGGGCGACAGCTTCACAGACAGTCAAACTCTACTGGGTGACGGAGCGTGCACAGACACACAGCCTCACCTAAGCACTAATGAATGACTGTCACAGAATTCTACAGTATTACCGCCAAAATCATAGCAGTGCTGGGAACATTGTTGTGTTAAAAACAATCGGTGACGACAGGTTGTACACAATTTCTCAATTATAAGGGAACCGTAAATGGAAAAATTATAATTTCTGTGGTTCATCTGTGAAGTTTTTCAAATTGTCAAAAATCTCCCCCCACACACACCATTTTCCAGCATATTCTTGAAAAAAATCTGTGTATGAGTGGACTCGCCCAGTTCAAATCCGTATTACTCAGAGGTCAACAGCCCTGGGTTTCTGACTTGCTCTTCAAGCTTTTACCAAAGGGTTAATGACGGAAGCGTCAGTTAGGTCTCTGCTCCAGCATTCTGACTATCTGTGGCTTAGTCACTTTTGTTGTTAAAAAGATGAATGTGTGTGCTCGTGCGCCGTCATGCCCGACTCTTTGCGACCCCATGGACTGCAGCCCACCAGGCTCCTCTGTCCTTGGGATTCTCCAGGCAAGAATACTGGAGTGGGTTGCCATTTCCTACTAAATGGGATCTTCCTGACACAAGGCTTGAACCCACGTCTCCTCCATTGGCAGGCGGATGCTTTACCATTAAGCCACCCTGGGAAAGGCCCAAAAAGATGTATCACTTCTCAAAAGGAAGAAAAGTAGCAAAAGAGGTCTCAAAAATGAATACTAGCTGTCAATCACTGCCAATGTTTTCTGGATAATTCCTGTTACCTTTCATGCCAGCCAGTTTCTGGAATTATGCTGTGCTAAAGTCAGGCATTTTGAACAGCTGCTGGCATTTTCACATCCAGCTGTCCCACACTACTCCCTGAGTCTCTGGGAATTTTTCCTGTATGAATCACTGAGCAGATTTGTGACTTAAATTCTAGATAAATACTCTCAATTTACCAACAACAATTGTGCCAACCCAGGCAAATAATGGCCTCCAAAATCTAAAAGGATAGGATGTCACAACATCTGTTTCCAGTCTCAGTCCCAAAGGTACTTTATCTCAGCAAGCTCGGCATCACTAGAACAATAATTCAAGAAGGAAGCTGCCCAGAATTCCACAGCAGAGTGCTCACATTCAGGCCCATGGCTCTCTCACCAGAACAGACTCGCTTCCTGGGTTAGACAGATGTTGGCATGAACACTGTAAGATTTTACAGTTGCCTTAATAGAGACACTAAGTCACTGGATTTTGAAAATTTTTATCCCAAAATGTTTCCATACTTCCTCTAACAGCTATATATAATGAGTAGTTAAATTACACTATTGTTGCACACTAAAAAGATAATAGTACCAGACTGAGTCTTAAACTGTCTCGTAAATGCTGTAATTATTACACAAGTGACAACATGAATTAGCTTCCTCTGGCATGAAACTGGTCAGGCAAAAGTATGCTCAGGTATCATGCTCAATAGAAACGGTTTAAAATCACATTTCAATACAGTCTTCACGTGTATCTGCAGACTAATCCAGTAATAACTACAAATAAATTGTGGTTGGTGAGAAATCACTTTTGAGTAACACTGAATTTTATTTTATTTTGTTTTGTTTTAGGGGAGATGTAGTTTTCACAAGTTGATCAGATTAAATGGTGACTCCCTAAGTCCCCACTCCTTGATGTATAATCCTTCTAAGTTGCCTGTTTACTGTACTTTGTATTCCTATTTAAAGTGAGTTGGAAGGCTAGGATTTGAGCACTGCTTGTAGCAATGACCAGTGGATAGCGACATCACAGCTTTCAGTGTTCAGTGGCTCAACAATGAGACACGTGTTCTTAGTGATTTTAATTATTCTGTTTATTAGCCCTTCTATAATGTGAGCTGTATATTTACAAAGACTATTCATTATTCCTATTGGTATCTGTTAGACTTTTCACAGCATCTGAGTTCACAATATGGACTCAATAATGTTTCCTGAATAAATTAATAAGAGATGATATTTATGGTGCCTAACTTACAGAATTTACCATAAAAAGAAAAATCAGGGACAAAACTTATCTCACCACTAACCAAGTTATTAATGCTTTGTTATTTGGTAAACATCAGTTAAGGGAAACACCGAGGATCTTTACTCTCTAGTTTAGGACACAGTACTAAGGGATTCCCTCCTCCAGACACCTGTCGTCTTGTGGCGGAGACAGAATATAAAACAGAGGGTTTAAAACTATGTTCCTTTTAGCAGAAGTATTTCAAGGACTGTGCAAAAGTTTTATTTGACTTTCATTAAGATACTATTAAATTATTTTAAAGCTATAATAAATTGTTCTGCCCCATCAAGTATTATATACCAAGCAATAACACACTGCAGCCCCCAAATGTGCTAAGCTCATACTGTCAGATTAATTCACTGTTATGTAGCACTGGGGATAAAGCTCCTTTTGCTTTATCTGTGATTATCATCATGGCTGCATTTTAGGAGAAACTGATATTATGCAATTACATAAAAACTCTGACCTTATGGAAAATTGGAAATAATTCTACTGTCTCTAAAGTATTAAAATATTTCACTCAGAATCACACAAAATCAAAGTTCATCTTGCGGAAATTTTGAGTCAGGCTTAGTTGTCAAGACAAATCACTGGTGTAAAAGGTATTCTCCACATAGTAGGCATGATCGGGACTGTGGCAGAACTATACTCTCCTTCAATTTAATAGCCAAGCTTATGCCAGAGCACATACATGTGTGAGCGAATTCACAGCAGACGAGGCAAAGTAGCAAAAGAAAGCAGACAGAACATGGTGCCATGTTCACTTAGAAAGCTGTTGATTAGAAGTTTGGCGGTGATAGAGTAACACGTGTTAAACCAACTGATCTTCAAAACTAATTCCAAGCTCTGAACGATTTCTTAAAAAATAAACAAGATAGAATGTGTAAGAGGCTACTAATTCTTCCCTTTTGCATCCCTTGCAATGTGATGCTATAATTCTTCCCATCAAGAAACACAGTCTATTTCTCAAGCCCTTGAACCTGGATAGGCCATACGATTTCCTTTGGTCAGTGAAGTATTCACAACATGGCACCGATAGATGCTTAGAAAGCCCTTGTTCTTTGAGGCTTGCCCTTTATTATTTTGAATGCCTGAGCCTATCATAGGAAGAGACCCAGGTTCAGCCTGTAGATGAGATACACTGCATGTCTGTCCCTTCCGTGGGTTTGCCATCAGCCAGATAAGTGAGTGAAGACATCCTAAGCCACTGAGACCTAGTCAGGCCACCAGCTGATCACAGGTGCAGTACAGAGACTAGCAGAAAAAAACCAAGTCAACTCAGATAAAAACTGTCCAATTCATACTCAGAACCGAGCGCCAAATGAACAGTTTGCTAGAAGCCACAAAGTTCTGGGGCTTCGCAAATGGTGCTAGTGGTAAAGAATCTGCCTGCCAGTGTAGGAGAGATAAGAGACGGAGGTTCGATCCCTAGATTGGGAAGATCCCCTGGAGGAGGGCATGGCAACCCACTCCAGTATTCTTGCCTGGAGAATCCCATGGACAAAGGAGCCTGGCGGGCTACAGTCCATGGAGTCACACAGAGTCAGATACGACTGAGCGAGCACACAGGCAGTAAGGCCAGTTTTTATGATGGGAGAATAGGCACATGAATTTATCTTGATGAACAGAGGCAATTCCTCACAAAGAAATTCAGATTTGGTTGTCAAAACATCTTGCAACGTCCTCTACAACCATGTTTCACAACCAGGAGCAATTTTGCCCGCAGGGGCCACTTGGCAATACCTAGAGACGTGTTTATTGTGATCCACAGAGTCAAACGCTTTGGCATAGTCAATAAAGCAGAAATAGACGTTTTTCTGGAACTCTCTTGCTTTTTTGATGATACAGAAGATGTTGCGAATTTGATCTCTGGTTCCTCTGCCTTTTCTAAAACCACTTTGAACATCTGGAAGTTCATGGTTCACGTATTGCTGAAGCCTGGCTTGGAGAATTTTGAGCATTACTTTACTAGCGTGTGAGATGAGTGCAATTGTGCAGTAGTTTGAGCATTCTTTGGCATTGCCTTTCTTTGGGATTGGAATGAAAACGGACCTCTTCCAGTCCTGTGGCCACTGCTGAGTTTTCCAAATCTGCTGGCATATTGAGTGCAGCACTTTCACAGCATCATCTTTCAGGATTTGAAATAGCTCAACTGGAATTCCATCACATCCACTAGCTTTGTTCATAGTGATGCTTCCTAAGGCCCACTTGACTTCACATTCCAGGATGTCTGGCTCTAGGTGAGTGATCACACCATTGTGATTATCTTGGTCTTGAAGATCTTTTTTGTACAATTCTTCTGTGTATTCTTGCCACCTCTTCTTAATATCTTCTGCTTCTGTTAGGTCCAGACCATTTATGTCCTTTATCGAGCCCATCTTTGCATGAAATGTTCCCTTAGTATCTCTAATTTTCTTGAAGAGATCTCGTCTTTACCATTCGGTTCTTTTCCTCTATTTCTTTGCATTGATCACTGAAGAAGGCTTTCTTATCTCTTCTTGCTACTCTTTGGAACTCTGCATTCAGATGCTTCTATCTTTTCTTTTCTCCTTTGCTTTTCACTTCTCTTCTTTTCACAGCTATTTGTAAGGCCTCCCCAGACAGCCATTTTGCCTTTTTTCATTTCTTTTCCATGGAGATGGTCTTGATTCCTGTCTCCTGTACAATGTCACGAACCTCATTCAATAGTTCATCAGGTACTCTATCTATCAGATCTAGACCCTTAAATCTATTTCTCACTTCCACTGTATAATCATAAGGGATTTGATTGAGGTCATACCTGAATGGTCTAGTGGTTTTCCCTACTTTCTTCAATTTAAGTCTGAATTTGGTAATAAGGAGTTCATGATCTGAGCCATAGTCAGCTCCCAGTCTTGTTTTTGCTGAGTGTATAGAGCTTTTCCATCATTGGCTGCAAAGAACATAACCAATCTGATTTCGGTGTTGACCATCTGGTGATGTTCACGTATAGAGTCTTCTCTTGTGTTGTTGGAAGAGGGTGTTTGCTATGACCAGTGCATTCTCTTGGCAAAACTCTATTAGTCGTTGCCCTGCTTCATTCCGTATTCAAAGGCCAAATTTGCCTGTTACTCCAGGTGTTTCTTGACTTCCTACTTTTGCATTCCAGTCCCCTATAATGAAAAGGACATCTCTTTTGGGTGTTAGTTCCAAAAGGCCTTGTAGGTCTTCATAGAACCATTCAACTTCAGCTTCTTTAGCATTACTGGTTGGGGCATAGGCTTGGATTACCGTGATATTGAATGGTTTGCCTTGGAAATGAACAGAGATCATTCTGTCGTTTTTGAGACTGCATCCAAGTACTGCATTTCAGACTCTTTTGTTGACCATGATGGCTACTCCATTTCTTCTGAGGGATTCCTGCCCGCAGTAGTAGATATGATGGTCATCTGAGTTAAATTCACCCGTTCCAGTCCATTTTAGTCCGCTGACTCCTAGAATGTCGACGTTCACCCTTGCCATCTCCTGTTTGACCACTTCCAATTTGCCTTGACTCATGGACCTGACATTCCAGGATCCTATGTAATATTGCTCTTTACAGCATCAGATCTTGCTTCTATCACCAGTCACATCCACAATTGAGTATTGTTTTTGCTTTGGCTCCTTTTCTTCATTCTTTCTGGTTATTTCTCCACTGACCTCCAGTAGCATATTAGGCACCTACTGACCTGGGGAGTTCCTCTTTCAGTACCCTATCAATTTGCCTTTTAACACTGTTCATGGAGTTCTCAAGGCACGAATACTGGAGTGGTTTGCCATTCCCTTCTCCAGTGGGCCACATTCTGTCAGACCTCTCCACCATGCCCACCCATTGTGGGTGGCCGCACAGGGCATGGCTTAGTTTCATTGAGTTAGACATGGCTGTGGTCCTGTGCCAAAGCCTTTGACTGTGTGGATCACAATAAACTGTACAAATTCTGAAAGAAATGGGAATACCAGACCACCTGACCTGCCTCTTGAGAAACCTATTACAGGTCAGGAAGCAACAGTTAGAACTGGACATGGAACAACAGACTGGTTCCAAATAGGAAAAGGAGTACATCAAGGCTGTATAATTTCCACCCTGCTTATTTAACTTATATGCAGAATATATCATGAGAAACACTGGGCTGGAAGAAGCAAAAGCTGGAATCAAGATTGCCAGGAGAAATATCAATAACCTCAGATCTGCAGATGACACCACCCTTATGGCAGAAAGAGAAGAGGAACTAAAAAGCCTCCTGATGAAAGTGAAAGAAGAGAGTGAAAAAGTTGGCTTAAAGCTCAACATTCAGAAAACGAAGATCATGGCATCCGGTCCCATCACTTCATGGGAAATAGATGGGGAAGCAGTGGAAACAGTGTCAGACTTTATTTTTTTGGGCTCCAAAATCACTGCAGATGGTGACTGCAGCCATGAGATTAAAAGACGTTTACTCCTTGGAAGAAAAGTTATGACCAACCTAGATAGTATATTCAAAAGCAGAGACATTACGTTGCCGACTAAGGTCCGTCTAGTCAAGGCTATGGTTTTTCCTGTGGTCATGTATGGATGTGAGAGTTGGACTGTGAAGACAGCTGAGCACCGAAGAATTGATGCTTTTGAACTGTGGTGTTGGAGAAGACTCTTGAGACTCCCTTGGACTGCAAGGAGATCCAACCAGTCCATTCTGAAGGAGATCAGCCCTGGGATTTCTTTGGAAGGAATGATGCTAAAGCTGAAACTCCAGTACTTTGGCCACCTTATGGGAAGAGTTGACTCATTGGAAAAGACTCTGCTGCTGGGAGGGATTGGGGGCAGGAAGAGAAGGGGACGACAGAGGATGAGATGGCTGGATGGCATCACGGACTCAATACGTGAGTCTGAGTGAACTCCGGGAGTTGGTGATGGACAGGGAGGCCTGTTGTGCTGTGATTCATGGGGTCACAGAGAGTCGGACATGACTGAGCGACTGAACTGAACTGAACTGTGAGACGCGTTTCATGATGGGGCTGGGCGCTGTGGGCATCTAGTGGGCAGAGACCAGGGATGCTGCCAGTGACTTTTCAGGGCACAGGTCACACTTCCCCCACTCTGTAGGCCTCAGAATTAACCATCCCCAAACAAAAGTATTGTGAGACTGGAAGACTCTCTGCACAGATGCATACTAGAATACTCATAAAGTACAAACTTCTGTCGATTAGAAGATGTTCAGTGGATTCAGGCAGTACTACTATGGTGAACACAGTCTTTTTCTTGAATACCAGGAAACTCAATACTCCCAACACAGAGAACAGAAGCTGGTCATTTGGCATTTCTCTGCTTTAAATGATTCTTTATTTTTATCTCTGTTTACATTTGCCTTTGGACTCTTCTCCAGTGAGGGAGGACTTATTTTATCAAGTCATGCACAAGCTCATATTTTGAGATGAAGTTTGCTTTAGGATAAGACTTCCAAATCCCATGATATATCTGGCTAGAGCTTTGGTTAACACTATCCATGACAAAGTGTTTGATTGATAAATATTGGAGTAAGGTAATTTTGAATTTCTTGTGATTTCTCCCAGTGCTTTTTCTAGGAGGAGCAAAAAGATGGAAAGAGAAAAGAGATGTCAAAGACTTCTGAATGGCTATTTCTATGTGCAAATAAAAGTCACAATATTCTAATTCTAATCTGGATAATTATATTTTTGCCTAAATTATAGATGTAATTCAGGCAAAGCTGCAGATAGGTTTGGGAAGGCAACTGTCCTATCGCACACTTCTCTCACTTGTGTAGAAACAGCCTTTGTTCTCGATCCGTCTTGAGTATGACATTTTAAAACTGCGTGGTTGGCAGAGAGGTGGAGGGGTGTTCACATTTACCAAAGCTTCGCGTTCTTTGTTCTTTGAGCTCATTTCATGCACAAGTTGGTCTACAGGGTTATTTTTAAAACCCCAACAGTCTATGAAGCCAGTTCTGTGACCCAGGGAACTTTTTGTGCTTCTAATCTGACATGAAGATAAAACAGCCCTCCTACCATAGCTGGCCTCTTCCATGTCACAGGTAAAGCTGGGCTGAACATCTGAGAAAGAAAGGCAGGGAGAGAAAATGACTGTAAGAAATATGCCCAGAACTCAGACACAAGAGAGAGAGTTCATTCCATGTGAACATACATTTATGCATGTAACACGTCATTCACACTGCACACACAATACGTCACGTGTGCGTGACAGGCAGGCCATCTCCACTGCACCCATGTTCACCACCCGCATCCGACCTGGGTCTCAGCTGGTCCACTCCGTTTCTCCTTCAGTCACCAAGTGAGGTTAGACGCTTGAACCAGGCCTTATCCGACACACCTTTAAGACCCATCGGTGATTTCCTGATGTGCTTGATGTGATATGCAAGGTCTTCCCCAGCTGAGGAGGTTGGCGGTTCCTACTTGGCAGAATGCCGTCCACCTCCCCAGCCTCAGCAAACCTCTTTCTCTTTCTCTCCTAACCAACCCTTCCTCCTCCGCCCCCCTCCTCCTTCTCCACCTCTTACTCTTCCCTTTGGGGACACTTTTCCGGACCTCGAATTTGCTGAACTCCTCCTTTGTCTGGCAGGACTCCCTCCTCCACGGACATCCCCTGACCTTCAGCTGGCCAGCTCCTGCTCATCCTTCACGTCTCATCTGCTCCCAGTGTGAAGGTGGAGCGCTCCCACTGTCTGCAGCGTTCTGGCCACCAGAGCTCGCTCAGGTTGCTCAGACATTAAGAGCGGATGATGAGCACATCAACAGGGATAGTAAATAAGAAGTGGAGGATGGAAACCATACCGGCCAAGGGCAGTCAAGCTTCAGCCAGCACAGATCAAGCCATCACTCTGATGGGCGTGTTAGGCAGGGTTGTTCAGAGAAATGGAGCCAGTCTGAGATAGACAGAAAAACAGACAGATAGACGGGCGTGTGCTCAGTCACTCAGTCATGTCCACCTCTTTGAGACCCCATGGACTGGAGCCCGCTAGGCTCCTCTGTCTGTGGAATTTTCCAGGCAGAATCCTGGAGGGGTTGCCACGCCCTCCTCCAGGGGTCCTCCTGACCCAGGCACGGAACTCAGGCCTCAGTCTCTGGCACCGGCAGGGGGGTTCCTGCCCACTAGTGCCGCCTCCGAAGCCTAGACAGACATGAAGATGGACAGATACATATCATGAAGGGCTGGCACGCGTGATAACGGAAGCTGAGAAGCCTCTGCCATTGCCAAGCTGGGGGTCCAGGAAAGCAGGTGCTCTAACTCAAGCCCAAGTCTGAAGGCCTGGGGGCCCAGGGAGCCAGCAGTCTCAGCCTGAAGAGTGTTAATGTCCAAGGGCAAAGCCAGAGGCCCCGCCTCAGGCAGAGAGCAAATTCATCCTTCCTCCACCCGTTCATTCTCTCCAGGACCTCAGGAGATTAGGGTGATGGCCACCTGCCTCGGTGAGACCAGCACCCAGATGCAAACGCTAATCTCCTGCAGAGACACCATCACAGACACGCCGGAGACAGCGCCTTACCCGCTCTCGGGTGTCTTTAGTCCAGCTACACCGCAGCACTGAATCAGCATTCCCAGTGAGAAACGGAGTTCTGAGCCCTTCTAGTTTTCATCTGGGAAGAAGTTATGGGTCATGGTAAAATCTGATCCTAGCTCTCTTAACTCATTGAGGACACTGACAGAACTTTCCCGTGTAATCTTTAATAGCTTAATGTAAAGGAGAGCCTTCACAGCACCCTAGCAAGGAGGGGCAATAGGAGGATTTGTAGAGAGCATTGTCTTTTTTTTTTTTCTTATTTCTGAAACTCTTTTCAGAGAAAGGCCACAAGATCTTTAATAACATATAAAAATCAGGTTGATTTCCCACACACACAAAAAAAATGAAATAAATAAATAAAGAGAGAGAAATAAATGTTTTGGCTCCTTAACAGGGATTTCCCTGAGGTCCCCCTAGAACACTTTCTCAGAGAAGTGACTCTTTATATTCAGAACTCCCACATTAGGGGACCCTCTTCTTAGCTGCATCTTAAAGACGCTCCACCTAAGGAGGCCTTGCGTGCCGGAGACCATGCACTTTGCCACCACGCATCTTAGTGTCTCTGAGCCTCAGGACCCTTGTCTGCACAGACTGTAGCACCTTCAGGGCCCTGCCTGTGAAATATTTGTTTTGTTTTGTGCTTTCTTTTTTCTTTTCAACTCTATAAAAGCAACTTTTTAAAGTTTGGCAAGTTTTGTGAACAGGAAATCAGGAGAAGAAAATTAGAGTTCCTGTCTTGGAACAACAAGACAGATGGGAAGCTTTGCTGTAAATCCTAAAACCTGAAGTGGGTTTTTTAGAGACTAGTATCTGCAGACACTTGCGCCCTTCTCTCCTGTCTGCAACCCAGGGCTTCTATTCTAGAACAGCCTGGAAGTTCTAAGTCAGGAAAGTGCGTAAGAAGGAAGGAAATCCTCCCGCGCTGGCCCTCATCCTGGCCTCTCGGTGGCTGAGCCCGGTGAGTCCCCTGGGAGAGACAGCTCACAGGAGTCTGCTCCCACTCAGGCTCGCAGGCAGCAAGGCTGGAAGGCAGGAGACAGTTCAGCTCCTTTGACCTCTAGGTCACGAAGGGGAGACACTGGAAGTGACTGGTGGTTCCTGGGCACAGGTGCCAGCTGGGCTATTGGCAGAGCTTAATTAACAAAGCTTCAGGGGCTTCTCTAGCGGCCCAGGGATAAAGAGTCACCTGGCAATGCAGGGGACGTGGGCTGATCCCTGGTCAGGGAACTGAGATCCCACACGCTGTGGAGCGACCAAGCCCGTTGCTTCAGAGCCCGTGAGTCACAAGCAGAGAGGCCATACGTGCACTAAGAAGACCCAGCCTGATGCAACGAAGGCCTGCGTGCCACCGCCAAGACCCAGTGGAGCCAGACAGACAACCCTTAGAAATGACCCACGCGAGAAACACACTTTAAAAACGCAGCTCTAACCTTTAACCTGCTCTGTGATCTGCACCTGTCCTCTTGTCTTGGGCCCCGCAGGTGTGAGGGGAGCCCACTCGGCTTTCTGATTCCCTCTCTTCGTATGAAACGGGTGTCTCAGTGGCGATGGGGAAAAGTGGGAACCGTGGCAGACTTCATTTTCTCGGGCTCCAAGATCACTGCTGATAGTGCCTGCAGCCATGAAATTAAGACACTTGTTCCTTGGAAGAAAAGCTATGACAAACCTAGACAGCATATTACAAAGCAGACCTATCACTTTACCGACAATGGTCCATATAGTCAAAACTATGACTATGTCCAGATGTCAGAGTTGGACCATAAGGAATGCTGAGCTCTGAAGAACTGATGCTTTTGATGCTTTTGAACTGTGGTGCTGAAGAAGACTCTTGAGAGTTCTTTGGACAGTAAGCCAATCAAACCAGTCCATCTCAAAGGAGATCAGCCCTGAACATTCATTCAAAGGCCTGATGCTGAAGCTGAAGCACCGCTGCTGAAGGGATGAAGGCAGCGCTGCTGGCACTGTGGGCTCACAGCTTCTCAGGCTGAGTCTCCTGCGGCCGGTGCTGAGGGCATACGCTCAAGGAGCTTATGCACCAACTCTGCACCCACCTGCATGAGCCTAAGCGTGACTACTTTCTTAGGTTCTGTGACCTAAGCACTTTGCTTGTCTCACTCTTGTTCCTAGATGTACATGTTATCAACTGCACACCAAGAAAAGGGAAAAGGGCCTTAACTCCCGTGTAAATCATTCCAAACATGTCTATCCCTAGAAGGGCTTTGGCTGACTTTGCTTGGGTCATGTGCCCACTGCTGGTTCCTTCCCTGACAGTAAGAATGCAGCGCTATTACAGGACTAATCTGTATTACACGTCCACCACCATGGCCTGGAGGGAGAGGAATGCAGGCGAAGCTTCCGGAACAAAGAGCGAGGAGGGTTTACAGCACAAAAGGAAAAAAAAAAAAATCTGCTGAGTGCCATAAGCTTCTGTCTCGGCTCCATGTGTGGGTGTTAGCCACTCAGTCGTGTCCGACTGTTTGCAACCCCATGGACTGTAGCCGCGAGACCCCTCTGTGCATGGGATTCTCCAGGCCAGAATACTGGAGTGGGTTGCCATGCCCTCCGCCAGCGGATGTTTCTGTCCCAGGGACGGAACCCCGGTCTCCCACATTGCAGGCAAGTTCTTTAACATCTGAGCCACCAGGGAAGCCTACCGGGGGTCAGTATATTCCGATATATCATACACTCCCTCTATCATGGACTATTACGTCAGAGATGAGAATGAAAAATACTAAACCGGTTCTAGACATAAAGCATGTTGCATAAGTGCTAATTTTGATTTTGGTACCTAATTTGGGGTGGTCAACAATATGATTTATTATTTCTTTTGCCTCTGGGTTGAACTTGATGGACAAAAAGGAAAAAACAAAACCTACCAGGGCAGGAAGATGCCTCTCATTCCTGATCAAGACTCGGCAGAGCAGCACTGCAGAGCATATTGCCAGCTTACAAGGGCCATAACGAGCTCAGTCTTCTGCTAATAAGTGGGAGGCAGAGATTAGTTACCTGGCTTTGCTTTTGAGCCAAAACGTAACTCCACGGCACATTAATTTGACACAGAGCACAGCTTTTCATTAGAAATCACTGTAAGGTCCACGCAGTGGAACGGCAGCAGTATATTAACCTGGATTGCCATGCCTCTGGTGTGTCATGGGCCACATAACTGAGCACGGCACCAGCATTTCTGATGAAGAGGTGGAATCGACGTGAGGGCCGCTTGCTTGTGAATTAGCTGCGTGTCCAAACCAGCGTGAGTTACAGGCTCCTAAATCTAGAAAGGCACGGCAAGCGCACTGTTGTGTATCGACAACAAAGAACAACACACTTCCTTCCCTATATTCTCCGTGTAAACAGGGTTTCTGTGACTTTAGCAAAGGCCTGCAGGATTCCTCTTCTAAAACCTTGAGGCTTGAGTTTTCAGAACAGGGTGTCTTCCTGGCACACATTCAATAACTTGAAAAAGGCTTATTTTAACAAGCTCCATTTCATTCCACTGGACACAGAGAAGGCCAATTTTCAAAAGCCTTTCCAACTAGATTATGCTCATGCCCTGGACACCCCTACATGTAGAGTTTTTGCCTTCCTTCTTATTTGCCTACCTATGCCCAAATTAGACAGAGTAGGGCTTAACTATTTTGGCAATACCTAGATTTTTAAAGCTGAAAATTCACTTTCGGGCATGTGTGCTAAACTTGCTTATTCTTTCAAACTCCACCTGATGGATATGAGTAAGAAAGAAGAAAGTGCAGAGGACACAGACCAAGATGGAAGGTCAGACGCCCCAGGGACCAGGGGTGAGGTGACGAGTGACCCACACGTGGCCTCCACGTTGAGAGCATATCAGAAAGCTGCGAAGGCTGCAGTGACCGACAGGCCGCCGCTCGCGCTAACGGGGCGGCCTCCAGGATCTGCCCTTACTCTCAGAGAGCACTGTGCCGCCTTTCTGAAGAGAAGTCAGAAACGTGGATTCTCACCGAAAACTACTGAGTCCAGTTTTGGCAATGAAAGATTCCAAGTATGCGGGCTTAAAAAACGCTCTGAGCTCTGAAACTCAAGACGGCAGTAAATTTGAGTGTCTGCATCTAGCACTGGAAGACGCTGGGAGAGCTGGGTGTTGTGATGGGCATAACTGAGGTTCTCCCAAACATCCATTCTCATCCCTGAAACCTAGGAGAACAACGGAAGGGACTCTGCATGCATGACTATGTTAAGGATCTTGAGATGCGAAGATTAACATTTATTATCCAAGTGGGTCCAGTGTAATCACAAGAGTTCTTCTAAGAAGGAGACAAAGTCAGAGAGAGACACGGAGACAGACACGCACAGAGACGAGACAGAAGCGTGAAGCTGCTGCTGTGCTGAGTTTAACCCGGAGGAGAGGCCGCGAGCTGGACAACGGAGGGGCCTCCAGGAGCTGGGGAAGGCCCGGAAACAGACTCGCTCCTGGACTCCTCAAGAAACGCAGCTCCACCAACACCTTGCTTTTAGCCTAGTGAGGTAATAAATTTGTACTGCCTCAAGATACGAGGGCGTCCCTGGTGGCTCAGACGGTAAAGCGTCCGCCTGCAGAGCGGGAGACCCGGCTTCAATTCCTGGGTCGGGAAGGGCCCCTGGAGAGGGAAATGGCACCCCACTCCAGCACTCCAGCCTGGAAAACCCCATGGACGGAGGAGCCTGGTGGGCTACGGTCCACGGGGTCGCAAAGAGTCGGACACGACTGAGCGACTTCACTTTCACTTTCTTTTCAAGGTACTAAGTTTGTAGTGGTTTGTTTCAGCAGCAGTGGGAAACTAATGCAGGTGTGAACTCTGACCAGACACATAACAGCTGCTCCTTAGAGAAACTACGGCTTCAACCTCTTCAGTTGTAATTTCCTGATGAGCTGACTAATAGCTGGTCCATTTAACCCTACCATGAGGATTAGAGGAGGGGGGTTCATGTTTGGGAATGCATGTAAGAATTAAAGATTTTAAAATTTAAAAAATAAAAAACTAAAATAAAAAAATAAAAAATAAAAAAAAAAAAAAAGAAAGGAAACAAGGAAAACACGCTTAGTGGAGAGCTTAGTCCTAGTTACGGCGATCAGTAGGGCAATGGGCTGGTGCCATTTTCTGATACCACTTCCAACACCAAAAGTCCAACACCAATCAATTATCTAACACTAACTGCATGCCAACAATTACAATCAGTTCTGACATGAACCATCCAGACAGAAGCCGCAGATTAAAGAGCTCAGGCTCCTAAGACTGCCTCTACCTCAAACAGCAGCTGCAAATGGGGCACCCAGGGCACCCACCATTCTGCTAGGTCAGCTACAGACTTATAGGTTCTCATGACATAACCCTGCAGGTTCAATAATGACTCACGGAACTCAAGTAAACACTTAGATTTACCTGCTTATTATAAACACGATGTCTCAGGAGCAGACACGGGACAAGGGACACAAGAAGGGGTGAAAGGTTTTCACACCCTGTCTGCATGTCCCCTCACCATCCCAGTGCCTCAGTGTGTTCACCAACCCAGAAACCCTCTGAGCCCACTATTTAGGGGTTTTAATCCGGGGGTTCCATTATGTAGGCATGACTGATGAAGTCGTTGGCCATTGACATTGTACTCCATCTCTAGCTCCTCCCCTCCTTAGAGGCTGGGGTGGGTGGGGCTGAAAGCTACAATTCTCTAATCTTGCCTCAGTCTTGGTCTTTCTGGTGATTAGCCCCCTTCCTGAGCTTTCTAGTTTCCCCTGCCAGGTGCATACGCAAGGTGTTCTTATTATCAAGGGGACTCCAAGAGTTTAAGGAGCTCTGTGCCAGGAACTGGGGGGAAAGATCAAGGGCTCATTCTTTCTGATCACACCACTGTTATCGCCAACTTGCCCCAGACGCTTCTCATGCCCCTGTCTGGCCTGTCTTATCGCTCTGAGGTCATGATTCCACGGGCTGCATCCCCCAGGCTCTCCCGCTGACTGCTTTCCTGTTGGGTTTGCCAAGGAAGGCCCTGGAAGGAGATCAGACAGTGGGAGGGAAAGAGGCCGGGGTGTGTCCTTCCCCGTTTCTCCCTGTTTAGGGTGTCAGTCGCTCAGTCCTGTCTGACTCTTTGTGACTCCATGGACTGTAGCCCACCAGGCCCCCCTGTCCGTGGGACTCTCCAGGCAAGAATACTGGAGTGGCTTGCCGGGCTCTCCTCCAGGGGATCTTCCTGACCCAGGAATCGAGCCCGGGTCTCCCACATCGCAGGCAGATTCTTCACCCTCTGAGCCATCAGGGAGCCCCAGTAGTTTACCTACTAAAGTCTCTTTAACTTTGAGTTTCTAACTGGTAGGATGAGCTCCATGATTTGCAGATCCCTGTACAGAATAAAAATGCAAGGTCTCTGATCCCTGAAGCCAGCAAACACTTGCGGCTAAAGGCACCAAAACAGAAAGGCCTTCACCTTCTTTTATGACCTCTTTCTTGACCTGTCATAGTATTCTTTGCTTGTATTACTACTTAATGTCATTCTAAGTAAAAATAAAGCGATCAAGCAAACTTTAAAATCATTAGCATAGATTCTAGCACTCCTCCTTATATTATACAATGCCGATTTCAGATGCGAATAAAGAAGCATTAGCTCATGTGCGGAAATACCAGAATTACACACTGATGTTTCGTAGCTCATACGTGCGTATGGGTTTTGTTCTTACCAGGACAGTGGAAACGCTGCATGAAACTAAATCTTTTCTCTTCGTTTCACACAGACCCTACTAACACCCTGTATCCTCAGCTCTCTGAAGAGTCAGGAAGTGAGCATGGATCTCGTTTATTCAGTTTACCAAACTACACGCTAATCTCTCCCAGAAACACCCTCACAGATCAAAGACACACTCAGAAATAATGTTTTCCAGCTATGACCTAAGCTCATCCCTTAGGTCAACTGATTTGACACGTAAAATTGACCATCTCATTGCCACAAAGAGCAGATCATCTGGCCTGGACAATATCTGTGGAATGAATGCCTGCGTATTGTCAAGTTGGCACTGCTAATTGCTGGAAGCATTCTCTGCATCACCCTGCTTTGGGAAGACCCAGGACTGATAGTTTTCATTACCTTTAACTTGATTTCTAAAAGAAATTAAAGACTCAGGGCATACAAACCTCAAACTCTAACCTAAAGCAAGTAAAGTAGTCTCTGCTGCGGTTCAGTCCCTCAGTCGTGTCCGTCTCTGTGACCCCACGGGCCGCCGCACACCACGCTCCTCTGTCTTCCACTGTCTCTCAGAGTTTGCTCAACTTCATGTCCATTGAATCAGTGATACCATCCAAAATCTTATCCTCTGCCATTCCCTTCTCCTTTTGTCTTTAGTCTTTCCCAGCTTCAGAGTCTTTTCCAATGAGTCACCTCTTGAGAGATTCAAAGAAAGTTAAAACTGAGGGTGATACTTTGGAAGTGATATGATTCTAGTCAACAGATTTACAAAGATCTTCTTGCCTTTCTGCTATTTGTGAGTGGCCTGAAGAATGACCACTTGTCACCAGAGAGAGAGGATCTAGTCAATTACACTGTTCCCTCTGCTTTTCCAAAGGAAAGAAATGCTCAAGAAAGCCACACACCCACTGGATCTCCTTTTTCAACATAGAAGCTGAAGAGTTAGTATGGCTGTGTTTGCTGGTTGAAAAAAATTCTGAATTATTTACTATAGCACAGGCGTGCTAATGGGAATCAATTGATATGCTAATTAAATATGCAATTGCAAATTGGACGATCGCCAGTAAAAACTCAGGCATCAGCAAGCAGCAGATAATAACAGCTGGTTAAAACCCACAAACATTTTTAACCTTTGGCTTTGATAGATAAAATCACAAATTATTTCCCCTGTCCTGCACACTCCTCTTGCGTCTATAAACAGCTTCAGAGAACAACAGGTGTATTGGTTAAATCATGACCAGTATTTACATCATGTTTTATCATTAACAATCTAAGAAATGAGATAACATCTTTATTTTCAAATTTACTGTTACTTTCTCCTAGTTTTAACAGATTTACTTTTTATTACAATAAGAACATATGCTTGTACAAATACTGGAAAATAGATACCAGCAAAAAGAAAATAAGCATCTACCAATAATAGATAACAATATTAATATTCAAAGATAATTACTTTAGAAATAGTGTGTAATCTTTCAGCCTTCAAGCCGCATGTATTTCAAAAAAGCATCGTATTTCCTAACATGTTGTATAACATGTTTTGCTGAACCAACTAGTATAGTATAAACACATTTCATCATATATTATTTCAATAGGTTTTTTATGGCCACCTAGTATTACATGCCGGAGAAGGCAATGGCACCCCACTCCAGTACGCTTGCCTGGAAAATCCCATGGATGGAGGAGCCTGGTAGGTTGCAGTCCATGGGGTCGCTAAGAGTCGGACACAACTGAGCAAATTCACTTTCACTGTTCACTTTCCTGCACTGGAGAAGGAAATGGCAACCCACTCCAGTGTTCTTGCCTAGAGAATCCCAGGGGCAGGGGAGCCTGGTGGGCTGCCATCTATGGGGTCGCACAGAGTCAGACATGACTGAAGCGACTCAGCAGTATTACATGCAACAGATATGCATTGTTTTTAAGTCAATTTTTATAACTAGATATTTCGCATGTTTTCATAATTTTCTGTTATAAATAATTCTGCAGATAAAATTTAGGAGGAGTACATTTCATAACCTTGATAAGCAAAGATTTTTGAAACCAGGAAAATATCTTGAACAGCCTCCTTTGCCTGCTTTAACCTCTTCTGCGCAATTTCTCTTTGACAGTTCTCTCAATGGAAGCTGGCGCTTCAATATTCAGGTTACTGGGAAGGAAAGCCATGTTGGCGCCTGGGTCAGGGAAGGGTAGGGGTGGGAAGACCAACAAAGAAACGCAGATGATCTCTTTAGAGTGGACGGGGTGCTGACCTCCAAGGACTGCGAAGTAAGAAGGGGTCCTCATTGTCTCAGACTTTTAAGGAGGATGTCAGGACAGAGGCGAAAGATTCAGGAGTGTGAGCCTAACAAAGACTGACAGGCTAGACAGCGCAGGGCAAAGAGCTAACGCGCACTGGGAGAGGCAGCGCGTCTCTCTTCTCTGAGCCTTGCTCTGCACTGCTAACCTCCTGGGGTGACCGCAGTGTTGAAGAAGCTGGGGAAGCTGACCCGCCGTGGGGCAGGCGAGCATCTGGTCCACTGTGCCACCAGCACTGGGCAGAAGCGGAGGAGTGGGCGAGCCAGCCTGTTACGAGGGGCGCGCTCGTCAGCTGGGCCGCCTCCGCAGCCAGAGTTTGCCACTAAGGAAACGGCGGTAGCTTCCCTGGTGGCTCAGCTGGTAGAGTCTGCAGAAGACCCAGGTTCCATCGTGGGTGAGGAAGATCCCCTAGAGAAGGAAACGGCACCCCACTCCAGTGTTCTTGCCTGGAGAATTCCACAGACAGAGGAGCCTGGTGGGCTACAGTCCATGGGGCCACGGAGAGCTGGACACGACTGAGTGGCTAAGAAACAGTAGTAACCCCCCAGAGAAGAGCCGCGTTGATCCCTGTTATCCTGTGCTGCACACACACCTCAGCAAGCTAACCCCCCTCAGTGTTCTATGCGATTTAAAGCGGCCAAACACGCCCCAAGCACATGCTAAACTGTTCTGACTGGCCCGCACGGCTCCTCCTTGAGGATAACGCTGTTTTCTCAATACTCTAGTGTGTTTAATTGTTCCTTTCAGATTCTGAAACTCTTTCTATGGGTTCCTCACTATTCACCTCAAAGTAAAATCTGATGTGCTATGTTCAAGTTTCTTTATTTATTTTTAAGAGCCTTGACTCCATAATTTGAAAGATCAGGTTCTCTGCCAAAAGCTGCTCTGCTTACGAAGCCCAGCCTTTTGGAACACAGAGCAGGCTGCACAGGGGTTTATAGGTACGCGGACCACACACCAGCTCTGGGAAAGAAGGCAGGTATTCTCATTTGTGGGGACTGCAGAGCTATGTGGGTTCCAGCACCAGACTCAAACGTTCCCTAAGGGGCCAGATCTGTGCAGTTTCTGGCTTCCTGCCCACAGGCACTCCTGACCTCATAACCTTCAACAAGGGGAAGGGCACGCAGAGACAAGACAGGATGGAGACAGACAGAGTGGGGAGGAAAACCATTTTGTGCAGCCTAAGAAGTCTACGGGGATGAGAGAGAGGCCATCACAGACAGACTGGAGGCTTACGCAGGCCAGACGCCGTCGACGAGGGGCACATGCGCCCCTCTGCCACCAGGGACGTTTGGCGATGCTTAGGGCACACGCGCCCCTCTGCCACCAGGGACGTTTGGCCATGCTTGGGGCACACGCGCCCCTCTGCCACCAGGGACGTTTGGCCATGCTTAGGGCACACGCTTCCCTCTGCCACCAGGGACTTTGGCCATGCTTGGGGCACACGCGCCCCTCTGCCACCAGGGACGTTTGGCCATGCTTGGGGCACACGCTCCCCTCTGCCACCAGGGACTTTTGGCCATGCTTGGGGCACACGCGCCCCTCTGCCACATGCTTGGGGATATTTTGGTTGTCACTGCTGCACTTGAGGAAGGGCGGCATCTGAGGAGCAGAGGCCAGCGCAGGCGCTCAGTCTTGTCCAACTGTTTTCGACCCCATGGACTGCAGCATGCCAGGCTTCCCTGTCCATCACAACACCTGGAGCCTGCTCAAACTCATCCAGTTGGTGATGCCATCCAGCCATCTCACCCTCTGTTGTCCCCTTCTCCTCCAGCCTTCAATCTTTCCCAGCATCTGGGTCTTTTCCAATGAGTCAGTTCTTTGCATCAGGGGGTGAAAGCACTGGAGTCTCAGCTTCAGCATCAGCCCCTCCAACGAATATTCAGGACTGTGTTTCCTTTAGGATTGACTGGTTGGATCTCCTTGCACTCCAAGGGACTCTCAAGAGTCTTCTTTAAGACCACAGTTCAAAAGCATCAGCTTTTAATTCTTTGGTGCTCAGCTTTCTTTATAGCCCAACTCTCATATCCATACATCGGTTCAGTTCAGTTCAGTCACTCAGTCGTGTCCGACTCTTTGCAACCCCATGAATCGCAGCACACCAGGCCTCCTTGTCCATCACCAACTCCCGGAGTTCACTCAGTCTCACATCCATCGAGTCCGTGATGCCATCCAGCCATCTCATCCTCGGTCATCCCCTTCTCCTCCTGCCCCCAATCCCTCCCAGCAGCAGAGTCTTTTCCAATGAGTCAACTCTTCGCATGAGGTGGCCAAAGTACTGGAGTTTCAGCTTTAGCATCATTCCTTCCAAAGAAATCCCAGGGCTGATCTCTTTCAGAATGGACTGGTTGGATCTCCTTGCAGTCCAAGGGACTCTCAAGAGTCTTCTCCAACACCACAGTTCAAAAGCATCAATTCTTCAGTGCTCAGCCTTCTTCACAGTCCAACTCTCACATCCATACATGACCACAGGAAAAACCATAGCCTTGACTAGACAGACCTTAGTCAGCAAAGTAATGTCTCTGCTTTTCAATATGCTGTCTAGGTTGGTCATAGTTTTTCTTCCAAAGAACAAAAAATTTTATTTCATGGCTGCAGCCACCATCTGCAGTGATTTTGGAGCCCAAGAAAATAAAGTCTGTCACTGTTTCCATCAGACTCTGGGAGGAAACAAACAAAACCCTGTGCACACCGGGACCCACAGGAGAAAGGAGCGGTGACCCCACAAGAGACTGAGCCAGACTTGCTGTGAGAGTCCAGGAGTCCTGGACAGAGGTGTGGGTCACCAGTGTGGATCAGGGGCAGGGAATACCCAGTCCTGGGAGCCACCAGCACGCTGCATGTGTCCTTTTGGATGAGTTTAGTTATCTGAACAAAACTCACCCATCCCAGTCCATTTTAGTTCACTGATTCCTAAAATGTCATTGTTCACTCTTGCCATCTCCTGTTTGACCATGTCCAACTTACCTTGATTCACGGACCTAGCATTCCAGACTCCTATATAATACTGTTTTTCACAGCGCTGGACTTCACTTTCACCGCCAGTCATATCCACAAATGGGCGTTGTTTTCACTTTGGCTTCATTTCTTCACTCTTTCTGAAGCTATTTCTCCACTGATCTCCAGGAGCATATTGGGCGTCTACCGACCTGGGCAGTTCCTCTTTCAGTGTCCTATCATCTTGCCTTTTCATACTGTAGAGGCATGGAACAACGGACTGGTTCCAAATTGGGAAAGAAGTACAATAATGCTGTGTGTCATCACCCTGCTTATTTAACTTATATGCAGAGTCCATCATGGGAAATGCCAGGCTGGATAAAACACAAACTGGAATAAAAATTGCCAGGAAAAATATCAACAACCTCAGATATGCAGATGACACCACCCTGATGGCAGAAAGCCAAGAGGAACTAAAGAGCCTCTTGATGAAAGTGAAAGAGGAGAGTGAAAAAGCTGGCTTAAAGCTCAACATTCAGAAAACTAAGATCATGGCATCTGGTCTCATCATTTCATGGCAAATAGATGGGGAAACAATGGAAACAGTGACAGACTATTTTCTTGGGCTCCAAAATCACTGCAGATGGTGACTGCAGCCAAGAAATTCAAAGACGCTTACTCCTTGGAAGAAAAGCTATGACCAACCTAGGCAGCATATTAAAAAGCAGAGACATTACTTTGCCAACAACGGTCCATCTAGTCAAAGCTATGGTTTTTTCAGTAGTCATGTATGGATGTGAGAGTTGGACCATAAAGAAAGCTGAGCGCTGAAGAATTGATGCTTTTGAACTGTGATTTTGGAGAAAACTCTTGAGAGTCCCTTTGACTGTGAGGAGATCAAACCAGTCACTCCTAAAGGAAATCAGTCCTGAATATTCATTGGAAGGATTGATGCGTGAAGCTGATGCTTCAATACTTGGACCACCTGATGCGAAGAACTGACTCATTGGAAAAGCCTCTAATGCTGGGAAAGATTAAGTGCAGGAGGAGAAGGGGGTGACAGAGGATGAGATGGTTGGATGGCTTCACTGACTTGATGGACATGAGTCTGAGCAAGCTCTGGGAGTTGGTGATGGACAGGGAGGCCTGGCGCGCTGCAGTCCATGGGGTGGCAGAGTCAGACACGACTGAGTGACTGATCTGAACTGAACTATAGAGGCCAGGGACACTGCTAAATACTCCACAGTATGCAGGACGTTACCCTCCCCTCTAAGAGCATCCGACCTAAAATGTCAGTATTACCGAGGTTTATAAACGTTGATACAGAGTAAGCTGGCATCCTGTCTCCCTCAAATCGAAGAAGCGGCAGGAATATTTCCACTCCTATATTGACTGGAACATGTCGTGGAGACAAGAACCAACAGTATCATCATCATCACTGCTGGCGTCCTTATCACTGTAGTCAACAGTTACGAAGAACTTACTGCCTGAGACACATTTTATGTTCGATGGTGTATTACTTGCTCACGCAATAAGCAGTCTATGCTATTTAATATCTTTGAGATGCAGAGAGATAACTGAAAACACTTTTCTTCCAGGTGTCAGACTGCAATATAGTTTAAGCTGGCACTTAATTTCCAGTGACCTCTGGAAAATTGAAGAAGTTGCACAAATATTCCTCAGAGTCAGGAATCCTGCCCCCTCCTCCATAATCCATCTGTTTGTCCAAAGCGAGTGCTTTCCACCATTCTGCTGTGAAAGGAAAGCAGGAGAAGCAGGGAGCACAGATGTACTTTTTAATATACAGACATACGAGTTTGGCAAGGCCGCCGCATGTGCAACCTCAGTAAGAAACCTTATATGCCAGCAACCACCAAAAATAACATTTAAAAACAGCAAACAAAATTATGAGCATCCAAGAAAAATCCTAGTGAGTCTATGATTTTTAGGTAAAATTATAAATTGTTATTGACAAACTTGGTAGAAAGCTTAAACAAATGGAGAGAGAGACCTTCTCCACTGATAGGAAGACTCATTAGCATAAAATGTTACATGTCTCCAAATTATTCAAAGTGTAATGCAGTTTCATGACAAGTTCCAACAGCGTTTTTGTTGCAATTTGGTAAACTATTTACAGGATTTACATACGATAAATTATCAAAGTAGACAAGACAGTGCCGAAGAGCAAGAGAGTGAAGCAAGTTTTTTTCGTGAGCATGTATCCAGCTATGGGGATTGAGAGTGTACAGTACTGGCCCGGGGAGAGGTCAGTGGGGCAGAAAAGGACTGGCCTGGGAGAGGTCAGTGGGGCAGAAAAGGACTGGCCTGGGAGAGACCAGTGGGGCAGAAAAGGACTGGCCTGGGAGAGGTCAGTGGAGCAGGAAAGGAAGCCGGACAACATGTCCCCAGGAGGCACAACGCTAGAGCGCCCACCTGCAAGGCAGGAGACACAGGGGATGGGAGTTCAGTCCCTGGGTCGGGAAGGTCCCCGGGAGAAGGAAAGGGAAAGATCAGGAGAAATGAACATTTTATCCATAGGAGAATAGATAAGTTAGGAGGGGTGATACAATGGAACACTGCAAAGAAGCTAAAAATAAATGTGCCGGAGCTACATGTGTCAACAGGACATCTTTCCTCATGTCAACAGAAAATGAAAACAAGTTGCCAAAAGAATATGTACAAATTATGCCACAGATATATTTTAAAATACGCAGACCTGGGCCTTTCCTGGTGGTCCAGCGAGCTCCCAATGCAGGGTGCCCGGGTTCAATCCCTGGTCAGAGAGCTAGATCCCCTATGCTGCAAATCAGAGCCTGTATGCCACAGCGAAATTCCTGCACGCTGCAACCAAGACCCAACTCAGCCAAATACATGGACAAAATGCTTCTTAAAAAATGCAGACCTACGTTATTTATTACTGAGGAAGCCTACTCATCAGAAGCAGAAGTGAAATAGCAAATAAAAGTCTAAGACAGAGGTTAACTCTTGATGTGGTGGAGAGAGACAAGTGAATAGTAAAGACAGAGGCTTCAAATGATGGGTAATAAGCTACTTTTAAGGCAAGTAGATGTGCAGGGATTCTTATTTACATCTTAGTAAAGCATGTAAAATAGAAACGATCACAACTTTTAAAGTGTAGACAACCACCCCTTCCTCTTGTCCAGTGAGCATGTAGGGTCATTGATGTGGGTTGTGTGGTGATGCTGCAAAGAGACTGCATCCAGAAGAAAATTCCGAATTCACTTCCCTTTGCTTTTAGGAAAACTGACTGCTTCAGGCAGTAGATGTCCCTTGACTTCATAGAACCTTCCGTGGATGAAGCTGGCTTAGCAGGTGGATTCCTTGTGCCCTCTCCCTCCTACCTTGAATCTTGTCCTTAGATCAAACCCTGGGATATGAGATTCAAACACACCAGCTGTCCTGTGCTTCTTATAACATAGCATCTAGTATATTTCCAAGGACCATGTCCTGCCAAAAACTATTGGACCTCTATATATACTAACAAAATATCTCCTCATAATTAAAAATGAATGAAAATAACTAAATAAAGGCTTGAAATTAAAAATCATGATTTCCAGCAAAGCACTGCACTGTCTGATCTGTTTGGGTATCGCTGTCAACAGTGGCAAATATGATGGCCACATGGCCCAGGAATCAGCTGAAGGCTGATGTGAAATAATAACAGGGAAGGACCGCAAAACAATAGCAACTTATCTTTATTCTAAGTTTGTTCATTAGGAATTTTCATTAGTTTTGATATTTAAAAATAATTGCATTGTCTGCTATTTAGGTTGATTACTGAGTATTTCAGTCAGTCAGTTCAGTCACTCAGTCGTGTCCAACTCTTTGCAACACCATGGACTGCAGAACACCAGGCTTCCCTGTCCATCACCAACTCCCGGAGCCTGCTCAAACTCACGTCAATAGGTCAGTGATGCCATCCAACCATCTCATCTCCTGTCGTCCCCTTCTCCTCCTGCACTCAATCTTTCCCAGCATCAGGGTCTTTTCCAATCAGTCAGTTCCAATGAGTCAAGATTCCTGGCACTCTTGATTCCAGCTTGTGCCTCACCCAGCCCAGGATTTTGGATGATGTACTCTGCATATAAGTTAAATACACAGGGTGACTATAGACAGCCTTGACGTACTCCTTTCCCAATTTGGAACCAGTCCGTTGTTCCATGTCCAGTTCTGCTGTTGCTTCCAGATTTCTCAGGAGACAGGTCAGGCGGTCTGGTATTCCCATCTCTTGAAGAATTTTCCACAGTTTTCTGTGACCCACACAGTTAAAGGCTTTAGCATGGTCGATGAAGCAGAAGTAGATGTTTTTCTGGAATTCTCTTGCTTTTTCTGTAATCTAACAGACGTTGGCAATTTGATCTCTGGTTCCTCTGCCTTTTCTAAATCCAGCTTGGATATCTGGAAGTTCTCCATTCATGTACTGCTAAAGCCTGGCTTGTAGAATTTTGAGCATTACTTTACTAGCGTGTGAGATGAGTGCAACTGTGCAGGAGTCTGAGCATTCTTTGGCATTGCCTTTCTTTGGGATTGGAATGTAAAGTGAACTTTTCCAGTCCTGTGGCCACTGCTGAGTTTTCCAAATTTGCTGGCATATTGAGTGCAGCACTTTCACAGCATCATCTTTCAGGATTTGAAATAGTTCAGCTGGAAGTCCATCATCTCCACTAGCTTTGTTCGTAGGGATGCTTCCTAAGGCCCACTTGACTTCACATTCCAGGATGTCTGGCTCTAGGTGACTGATCACACCATTGTGATTATCTGGGTCGTGAAGATCTTTTTTGTATAGTTCTTCTGTGTATTCTTTCCACCTCTTCTTAATATCCTCTGCTTCTGTTAAGTCCATACCATTTCTGTCCTTTATTGTGCCCATCTCTGCATAAAATGTTCTCTTTGTATCTCTAATTTTCTTGAAGAGATCTCTAGTCTTTCCCATTCTGTTCTTTTCCTCTATTTCTTTGCACTGAGCACTGAGGAAGGCTTTCTTATCTCCCCCTGCTATTCTTTGGAACTCTGCATTCAGATGCTTCTATCTTTCCTTTTCTCCTTTGCCTTTTGCTTCTCTTCTTTTCTCAGATAATGTAAGGCCTCCTCAGAGAACCATTTTGCCTTTCTGAATTTCTTTTTCTTGGGGATAGTTTCGATCATAGCCTCCTGTACAATGTTACAAACCTCTGTCCATAGTTCTTGAGACACTCTGTCTATCAGATCTAATCCCTTGAATCTATTTGTCACTTCCACTGTATAATCATAAGCGATTTGATTCAGGTCATACCTCAATGGTATTAGTGGTTTTCCCTACTGTTTTCAATTTGAGTCTGAATTTGTCAATCAGGAGTTCATGATCTGAGCCACAGTCAGCTCCTGGCCTTGTTTTTGCTCACTGTATAGAGCTTCTCCATCTTCAGCTGCAAAGAATATAATCAGTCTGATTTCAGTACTGACCCCCTGGTGATGTCCATGTGTAGAGTCGTCTCTCGTGCTGTTGGAAGAGGGTATTTGCTATGACCAGTGCGTTCTCTTGGCAAAGCTCTGCCAGCCGTTGCCCTGCCTCATTCTGGGCTCCAAGGCCAGGCTTGCCTGCTCCTCCAGGTGTCTCTTGACTTCCTGGCTTTTGTATTCCAGTCCCCTCTGATGAAAATGACATCTCTTTCTGGTTTCAGTTCTAGGTCTTACAGCTCTTCATAGAATCGTTCAACTTCAGCTCCTTCAGCATTAGTGGTTGAGACATATATGTGGATTACTGTGATACTGAATGCTTTGCCTTGGAAGCAAACAGAGATCATTCTGTCACTCTTGAGACTGTACCCAAGTACTGCACTTCAGAGTCTTTTGTTGACCATGAGGGCTACTCCATTTCTTCTAAGGGATTCTTGCGCACAGTAGTAGATATAATGGTCCTCTGAATTAAATACGCCCATTCCTGTCCATTTCTTTCCTTTAGATTAGTATATACATAACTTGTTTTTATCCTTTTGCTTATATCCCATCGGTGTGTTCATATTTAAAATAGATTTCTTGCCAATTTATGTTTGGTTTTCCTCCATTCCATATTTCTGGTCAGAAAATTTCCTTCTGATAGAAAGTCTGGACAATCACAGAGTATACTTCCTTTGTGTACCAATGTCAGGGGAAACGACCTTTGGGAGGTGATATTCAAAACCTGAAGAACAGGTAGGAATTAATCACTGGGATGAGTTCTGGGCAGGAAGCTTCATGAAAACAATCAGTTAATAAATGGCAACACCAAGACGACAGAATGTTAGACTAGTTGAAGCAGGCATCATAAAAATAAAATCAATTAATAAATGCCAATTGCCTGGAGAATCCCATGGACGGGGGAGCCTGGTGGGCTGCCGTCCATGGGGTCGCACAGAGTTGGACACGACTGAAGCGACTCAGCAGCAGCAGCAGCAGCAGCAGACGACAGAGTGTTAGGCTGGCTGAAGCAGGCATCACAGGAGCGCGTCAGGGAGCGGGTACCAGCACTTTGCTGTCGTCCTTGCTCAGTTGCTAAGTAGTGTCCTGCTCTGTGTCCCGTGGACTGCAGCCCGCCAGGCTCCTTTGCCCACGGGGTTTTCCCAGGCAGGAACACTGGAGTGGGGTGCTGTTTCCTCCTCCAGGGGAGCTTCTGGACCCAGGGGTCGAACCCGCATCACCTGAACTGAAGGCGGATTCTTTCCCACTGAGCTGCAGGGAAGCCTACTAACACACTAGAAGCATTTTTTTTTTTAAGCTGGAAGTCTCAGCAAAGAAACAGTTAGTGTAAGCAGAGAAGCAGAACATATAACGAGGGAGAATATTTTTGAACTGAAAAGTTCCATAACCAAAAACTTGAAAAATCCAGTAAATGAACTCATTGTCAGGATAGAGCGGGCCTCAGAAAGAAGCACTGAACTTGAAGGAAGAACAATAGCAATTATCCCCATCGGAGCAAAAGGAAAGAGTGGACAGTGGGAAAGAACCAGGCTCGGGGATCTGCAGACCCAAATAAAATCTGCAACATTTATGCCCTTAGAGTTTCAGAAAGAGAGGGGGAAAGGGTGGAAATCAAGAAATACCTGAAGAAACAATGGGTAAAATGTTTCCAAATTTAGCAAATGACAAAAACGTACAGTTGCAAACAGCTGAGTTAACTCCAACTAGGATAAACCCAAAGGAATCTATACCAGGGCACATCACAGTCAAATTTCTGCAAACTGAAGGCAAAGAAGAACTTCTTACAAGCAGTGAGAGAAATAGCACTAGGTGGAAACAATTCGAAGAACTGCATTTCTCACAAGGAATTATTTTCAAGTATTGAAAGAAAATAACTGACAGTATAGAATCCTTTGTCCAACACAACTGTCTTTGAGCAATGAAGGAGAAACTGACATTCTTAGATGAAGGATAGCCAAGAAAATTTTCCACCAGCAGCACTATCCTGGAAGAATAGCTAAAGGAAGTTATCTGATCAGAAAGGAAATGAATAAGGAAGACTGAAGTATAAGAGAGGAGGGGGAAAAATGCTGTAAAAGCAGGACTCTGGATAAATGAGCAGGACTCTGGGTGAATGGATGCACTCTACCTCTCCTCTGGAGCTTTCTAAATTATGTCGATGGTGGAATCAAAAATCATATCTACATGTCTAATGTGGTTCCAAACATATGTAGATAAAATAGTCAAGAGGATTGCAGTATAAACAAGGGGACTTGATGGGAGATGAAGCTTGTACGCTTCGCTTGGACTGGGAAAATGGCAAGACCAGCATCGCAGGCGGGCTTTCCCTTCCAAGGTATGTGCGCACTCCGTCGCGTCCGGCTCTCTGCGACCCCAGGGACTGTACCCCTCCAGCCTCCTCTGTCCATGGGATTTTCCAGGCAAGAACACTGGATCAGGCTGCCGTTTCCTCCTCCAGGGGATCTTCCTGGCTCAAGTATCGAACCCGCATCTCCTGGGTCTCCTCCTGTGTTGGCAGGCAGATTCTTTTACCACTGAGCCCCCTGAGAAGCCCCCTCAGGTGGAAGTATTCCCTTCTCACCTTCCATTACTTCTGACTGCTGCTACCATAATGTTCACGTCATTGAATAAAGAGCTCTCCCTTCTCCACCTTCTTTATCTCACATAACTAATAAATCATCACTGACTAGAGTAGAATTCTCTCCTCTGGTATGCTGTGTCTTTTCCTATACAAGATCATCGGGTCATCCGCCTCTCCCGTCTCCAGGAAAGAAGCAGCTACCATCTCTGCCATTAACCTCTCAGTATGAATAGAGCTTGGGAGTGTGTACTGTTCTCCTTCGCTAGTAAGACACCTCCTTCCCGGGGAGCCTCAGAGCCCTAATCCTGGGATTTCAGGTCTGATGGCCAAGGGGGTACCTGACTCCTTCCTCCATCTCCCACTGAGAGAACAGTTGGTTCCAAATGGAAATCACTAAAATGTTTTCTCTCTCCTGCATCCCCTCGGTTAACAGAACAGAAACCATCCCTCATGTCAGAATACCAACTGCTCCAAGGAACTCCACTGCTTTAACTGTGAATGTTGTTTTAGGTCAATTACATTAGTAAGGTTAATAAGTTCCAGGCTGGAAGTTCTGCATTGCCAAATCTGTACTCATTGTAATTCATAGAAAGGTCAAAGCTCACACAGGAGGGTACACGCTGCGTGTCAGCTCCTCCGCAGAAGGTTACAACACAGTAATAGTAATGATGGTGACTGATAAGCACAGTAACAATTCCTTATGTTTATATCGCTTGTTCTATTTTCTCAAATGCCTTCACATGCATTATCTCATTTGTGCTTGCACCACCTGTCACCTATAACACTACGCTTCATTTCAGGAGAGACACAGTCAACAAGCTGTAAAAAATTACAGACTTCAAATTCTCCTAATACTTAGTTCCTGAGCCCACTTGAGATAATGAAATTGACTTTAGTCCACAGCAAAGAGATGTCATGTAGGATGAAGCCTTAAAGGACATGTTTGCTGAATACACGGCTCACCAGAATGGGACACTCACTAGACCATATGCTCAAAGTCCTCGGCGCAGCCATGGCTTGCTCAGTGCCAGCCGTCCCTCTTAGTTCTGGACACTGTCACGTTGTTTGCTGCCTGCCTCTCTAGGTGCATCTCCTGTTCTTCCCATCTGTTCATACTTACAGTCAACTCGAGCCAGAGTGCTAGTTTTCTGAGCCGTTTCTCCTTCCTTTTAAGTCAGCTTCCCTGGCCTGGAATGCCAAACTATATCTACACCCATCTGTACCTGTAGATGTTTTCCGTTTGATTCTCGTGGGCCCATGGCTTGTAGCCCACCAGGCTCCTCTGTCCTAGGGATTTTCTAGGCATGCAAGAATACTGGAGTGAGTTGCCATTTCTTTCTCCAGGGGATCTTCCCGACCCAGGGGTCAAACCCAGGTCTCCTGCACTGCAGGCAGATTCTTTACCAACTGAGCTACCAGAGAATTCCCGTGCCTACACACACACACACACACACACACACACACACACACGCACAAATCGCCTTCCAGATATATAGATATATATACATTTGTATCATCTTCTAGTCATCTCAGAATTCTGAATTCTTCCCCTGCAAATCCAAGATACACATGATTGTTGCCTTGCTTAGCCACTCTTTTTTTTTAATTCATTCCCTAAACAGAAAGACTGTGCCCTGTGGGAATGCCACAAGTACACTTGAAGGTCAGCTATTTTGAGAAGATTCAAGAATTACTTCCAGGGCAGTCTCAAATCTTCAATATCATTTTTCTGTAAATGTTAGCAGATGCTGTTGACTTCATAGTCCATGGGCCAAAGGTCATCATAGTTTTCAAATGCAAGCTCATACACACACACACACATACACACGCAGAAATACCCTTAAATCACGTGCCTTTTACATCAAACTTTTCTAACGTTTTGTGTCTGGTCTTCAGGCCTTCAGATGACCTCACTGATCTGTGTATTCTTCCCTTTGACCAAAGTCTCTTTAGGTTTGCCTACAAATCAAAAAGAGGGCAGCAAGAAGCAAATTTGCCACGAGTCAACAGGGAGGAAACAGGCTAGCCTTTGAGGACCACATAGTCTCCATCACAGCTGCTCAGCTCTGCCTCCCAGCACGGCGCGGCCATGGACACCATGAGAGTCAGTGAGTGTGGCGGCATTCCAACACAACTCCACTGATGGCCAACAGAATCTGAATTGCATATAGTTTTCATGTGTAGGAATAACAGTTGTTTTCAACTCTTTATAAATTGCAAAAATCATTCAAACATAGAAAGCAGGACGATTCAGGTCACCAGTCACATTCTGCCCATCCCTGCTAAAACCACGCATCTGGGTCTTTTTACATTGCTGTTTTCAGTCTCAAGGTCATGTCGACTCCTTGTGACCCATAGATTGCAGAACGCCAGGCTCCCCTGTCCTCGTCGGTCTCCTGGAGTCGGTGATGCCATCCAACCATCTCATTGTCTGTCCCCTCCCTCTCCTCCTGCTCTCAATCCTTCCCAGTATCAGGGTCTTTTCCAATGAGTCGGCTCTTCTGGTCAGGTGGCCAAAATGTTGGAGTTTCAGCACCAGTCCTTCCAGTGAATATTCAGAGTTGATCTCCTTTAGGAATGACTGCCTTGGTCTCCTTGACATCCAAGAGACTCAAGAGTCTTTTCCAACACCACAGTTCAAGAGCATCAGTTCTGTAGTGCTTAGCTTTACGGTCCAGCTCTCTCATCCTGACATGACTACTGTACGCAAAAGCACTAATTACTTAGAAAGGTGGAGTGTTTGGGACTGTATCTGCGCCCTCCCGAAATTCATGTGTCAACACTCTTCCCTCCCAATATGATGATACGCACAGTCAGAGCCTTCGGGAGGTGATCGGATCATCAAACTGTGATCATTCTTGTTTTATTTACATGCGCGTGCGCTCAGTCACTTCAGTCGTGTCCAGTTCTTTGCAACCCCATGGACTGTAGCCCGCCAGGCTCCCCCGTCCCTGGGATTCTCCAGGCAAGAGCACTGGAGTGGGGTACCATTTCCTTCTCCAGTGCATGAAAGTGAAGTTGCTCACTCGTATCTGACTCTTAGTGACCCCAGGGACTGCAGCCCGCCAGGCTCCTCTGTCCATGGGATTCTCCAAGCAAGAATACTGGAGTGTGTTGCCATGCTCTCCTCCGGGGGGTCTTCCCGACCCAGGGATTGAGCCCACATTTCTTGTAGCTCCTGCATCCAGGCAGATTCTTTCCTGGTGAACCACTGAGGAAGCCTGTATGATATATACTCCCACTGAATTAACCTCACGACTACCTTATTTTAAAAGCAAATCCCAGACATCATCTAATTTTAGCCATAAATATTTCAGTACATATCTCTTTAGTAAGATAAAGACTCATAAAGATAGCCATGATACCAACACCAATCATACACAAAATCAACAGTAATCCCCTAATACCATAAAATAACCAGTCATTGCTTTTTTCTGATAGTCAAATGCACATATTTAAAATTATATTTTCTAATCAAAATTGAAACAAGGCCCACACGTTACATTTTGATATGTCTTTTAATTCTCTTGAAATCATGTATTTCTCATCCATCTTCCACCTTGAAATTAGTTTCTTGAAAAAACTAGGATGTCTAGACAGCAGCACCCCCACACTCAGGGTTTCACTATTTGCCTCTCCAGCATGTCACTGAATATATGTCTCTGTTTAGAGGCTTCATTTGCTTTGGCAAAAAAAAAAAAAAATCTGTAGGCACTATTGCATACTTCTCCTGGCATGTACTTCATTAATAGCATTATCTCTTTAATCTATCAGTGACTGTGGATGAGGACTGCCTATGTTTGTTTTGTTAAGGACATATAAAATGTTAATTAGCTTCCCCAAGTGGTCTTAGTGTTAAGGAACACACCTGCCAACGCAGGAGACATGAGACTCGGGTTCGATTCCTGCGGCGGGAAGATCCCCTGAAGGAGGGCGTGGCTACCCACTCCAGTACTCTTGCCTGGAAAATGCAATGGACAGAGGAGCTTGGCAGGCTATGATTCATTCATGTCTGACTCTTTGTGACCCCATGACTAAACAGTCCATTAAATTCTCCAAGCCAGAATACTGGAGTGCATAGCAGTTCCCTTCTCCAGGGGATATTTCCCAATCCAGGGATCAAACCAAGGTCTCCCGCATTGTGGGTGGGTGTATTCTTTACCAGCTGAGCCACAAGGAAAGCCCTTGTTAAGGACATATAAATGTTAATTGGAGAAGGCAATGGCACCCCACTCCAGTATTCTTGCCTGGAAAATCCCATGGATGGAGGAGCCTGGTGGGCTGCAGTCCATGGGGGGTCACGAAGAGTCGGACATGACTGAGCGACTTCACTTTCACTTTTCACTTTCCTGCATTGGAAAAGGAAATGGCAACCCACTCCAGTATTCTTGCCTGGAGAATCCAAAGGGACGAGGGAGCCTGGTGGGCTGCTGTCTATGGGGTTGCACAGAGTTGGACACGACTGAAGTGACTTAGCAGCAACAAAATGTAAATTAGGCTTCCCAAGTGGTGCTACTGGGAGAGAACACTCCTGGCAATGCTGGAGACTTACCGACTCGGGTTCAGTCTCCAGGTCAGGAAGAGCCCCTGGAGTAGGGCAATACCCACTCCAGTATTCTTGCCTGGAAAAATCAATGGACTGAGGAGCTTGGCAGGCTATTATTCAAAGGGTTACAAAGTGTTGGAAATGACCGAAGTGATTTAGCACTCAAAATGTTAATATTATAATTCTATAGTTGCTTCTTCCTTCACTAGATGGCTATGCCTACAGAGAGAGGCATTTATCAATGCTTGGGTTAGTCTAAGATGATATTTGAACAGGAAAGATAGGTTAAATGTTTGATTTTTCTCTTTATTTACCTAACTTTAGAATAATAAATTGGCTCCCTAATATCCTCTAAAACAAACAAATGAGTTTTAAAATATCATTATGAATTCATGGGCTTTTAATACATGTACTGTATTGAATTTATTGCATTTATTATTCATTTTGGTACTGAAGCTATTATACCTGTGGCCTCATAAGCTGGTTTGCAAATACTTTCTAAGAATTTTTTTTTTTTTGGTTATTTGATTTAAACAAAGAATTAAAACAACTTTGTTGAGATATAATTCAAATATCATATATTTCACAAAGTGTCCAATTAAATGCATTTTATAGTTACAGACTTGTGCAACCACCATCACTGTCTACTTTGGGAACATTGTTGTTACTCAAAAAAGAAACTCCACACCAATCAGCACTCTCTTCATTCTCCCTTCCCACAGGCTTCAGTTCAGTTCAGTCCCTCCGTCGTGTCCTACTCTTTGTGACCCCATGAATCCCAGCACACCAGGACTCCCTGTCCATCACCAACTACCGGAGTTTACCCAAACTCATGTCCATCCAGTCGGCGATGCCATCCAGCCATCTCATCTTCTGTCATCCCCTTCTCCTCCTGCCTCCAATCCCTCCCAGAATCACGGTCTTTTACAATGAATCAGCTCTTCGCAACAGGTGGCCAAATTATTGGAGTTTCAGCTTCAGCATGAGTCCTTCTAATGAACACCCAGGACTGATCTCTTTAGGAAAGACTGGTTGGATCTCCTTGCAGTCCAAGGGACTCTCAAGCCATCACCACAGTTCCAAAGCATCAATTCTTCGGCACTCAGCTTTCTTTATAGTTCAACTCTCACAGCCGTACATGACCACTGGAAAAACAATAGCCTTGACCAGATGGACCTTTGTGGATAAAGTAATGTCTCTGCTGTTTAATATACTGTCTAGGTTGGTCATAACCTTCCTTCCAAGGAGTAACTGTCTTTTAATTTCATGGCTGCAGTCACCATCTGCAGTGATTCTGGAGCCCCAAAAAATAGAGTTTGACACTGTTTCCACTGTTTCCCCATCTATTTCCCATGAAGTGATGGGACCAGATGCCATGACCTTAGTTTTCTGAATGTTGAGCTTTAAGCCAACTTTTTCACTCTCCTCTTTCACTTTCATCAAGAGGCTTTTTTAGTTCCTCTTCACTTTCTGCCATAAGGGTGGTGTCATCTGCATATCTGAGGTTATTGCTATTTCTCCCAGCAATCTTGATTCCAGCTTGTGCTTCCTCCAGCCCAGTGTTTCTCATGATGTACTCTGCATATAAGCTAAATAAGCAGGGTGACAATATACAGCCTTGATGTACTCCTTTTCCTATTTGCAACCAGTCTGTTGTTCCATGTCCAGTTATAACTGTTGCTTCCTGACCTGCATACAGATTTCTGAAGAAGAGGGTTAGGTGCTCTGGTATTCCCATCTCTTTCAAAATTTTCCACAGTTTAATGTGATCCACACAGTCAAAGGATTTGGCATAGTCAATAAAGCAGAAATTGATGTTTTTTCCTGGAACTCTCTTGCTGTTTTGATGATCCAGCAGATGTTGGCAATTTGATCTCTGGTTCCTCTGCCTTTTCTAAAACCAGCTTGAACATCTGGAAGTTCACGATTCACATATTGCTGAAGCCTGGCTTGGAGAATTTTAAGTCTTACTTTACTAGCGTATGAGATGAGTACAACTGTGCAGTAGTTTGAGCATTCTTTGGCATTGCCTTTCTTTGGGATTGGAATGAAAACGGACCTCTTCCAGTCCTGTGGCCGCTGCTGAGTTTTCCAAATCTGCTGGCATATTGAGTGCAGCACTTTCACAGCATCATCTTTCAAGGTTTGAAATAGCTCAACTGGAATTCCATCACCTCCACTAGCTTTGTTGGTAGGGATGCTTCCTAAGGCCCACTTGACTTCACATTCCAGGATACCTGGCTTTAGGTGAATGATCACACCATCGTGATTATCTGAGTTATGAAAATCTTTTTTGTACAGTTCTTCTGTGTATTCTTGCCACCTCTTCTTAATATCTTCTGCTTCTGTTAGGTCCATACCATTTCTGTCCTTTATCGAGCCCATCTTTGTATGAAATATTCCCTTGGCATCTCTAATTTTCTTGAAGAGATCTCTAGTCTTTCCCATTCTGTTGTTTTCCTCTATTTCTTTGTACTGATCACTGAGGAAGGCTTTCTTATCTCTCCTTGCTATTCTTTGGAACTCTGCATTCAGATGGGTGTATCTTTTCTTTTCTCCTCTGCTTTTCGCTTCTCTTCTTTTCACAGCTATTTGTAAGACCTCCTCAGACAGCCATTTTGCTTTTTTGCATTTCTTTTCCATGGGGATGGTTTTGATCCCTGTCTCCTGTACAATGTCATGAACCTCCGTCCATAGTTCATCAGGCACTCTGTCTATCAGATCTAGTCCCTTAAATCTATTTCTCACTTCCACTGTATAATCATAAAGGATTTGATTTAGGTCATACCTGAATTGTCTAATGGTTTTCCCTACTTTCTTTAATTTAAGTCTGAATTTGGCAATAAGGAGTTCATGATCTGACCACAGTCAGCTCCTAGTCTTGTTTTTGCTGACTGTATAGAGCTTCTCCATCTTTGGCTGCACAGAATGTAATCCATCTTATTTCGGTGTCAACCATTTGGTGATGTCCATGTGTAGAGTCTTCTCTTGTGTTGTTGGAAGAGGGTGTTTGCTGTGACCAGCGCGTTCTCTTGGCAAAACTCTCTTAGCAGTTGCCCTGCTTCATTCTGTACTCCAAGGCCAAATTTGCCTGTTACTCCAGGCTAAATTTGACTTCCTACTTTTGCATTCCAGTCCCCTATAATGAAAAGGACATTTTTTTTGGGTGTTAGTTCTAAAAGGTTTTGTAGGTCTTCATAGAACCGTTCAGTTCCAGCTTATTCAGTGTTACTGGTTGGGGCATAGGCTTGGATAACTATGATATTGAATGGTTTGCCTTGGAAATGAACAGAGATCATTCTGTCATTTTGAGATTGCATCCAAGTACTGTGAAGAAAGCTGAGCACCGAAGAATTGATGCTTTTGAACTCTGGTGTTGGAGAAGACTCTTGAGAGTCCCTTGGACTGCAAGGAGATCCAACCAGTCCATTCTGAAAGAGATCAGCCCTGGGATTTCTTTGGAAGGACTGATGCTGAAGCTGAAACTCCAGTACTTTGGCCACCTCATGCGAAGAGTTGACTCATTGGAAAAGACTTTGATGCTGGGAGGGATTTGGGGCAGGAGGAGAAGGGGACGACAGAGGATGAGATGGCTGGATGGCATCACGGACTCGACAGACGTGAGTCTGAGTGAACTCCGGGAGATGGTGATGGACAGGGAGGCCTGGCGTGCTGCGATTCATGGGGTCGCAAAAGTAGGACATGACTGAGCGACTGAACTGAACTGAGTTGAACTGCATTTTGGACTCTCTTGTTGACCATGTTGGCTACTCCATTTCATAAGGGATTCCTGCCCACAGTAGTAGATATGATGGTCATCTGAGTTAAATTCACCCATTCCAGTCCATTTTAGTTCACTGATTCCTAGAATGTTGATGTTCACCCTTGTCATCTCTTATTTGACCACTTCCAATTTGCCTTGATTCATGGACCTGACATTCCAGGTTGCTATGCAATATTGCCCTTTACAGCATCAGACCTTGCTTCTACCACCAGTCACATCCACAGCTGGGTATTGCTTTTGCTTTGGCTCCATCCCTTCATTCTTTCTGGAGTTATTTCTGCACTGATCTCCAGGAGCATATTGGGCATCTACCCACCTGGGGAGTTCCTCTTTCAGTGTCCCATCATTTTGCCTTTCCATACTGTTTCCCACAGACTCACACATATATTAATCTCCTTTCTAGCTCTAAAAGATTGCATTCTACAAATCACATATACATAAGTCATATAATTTTATATGATTTAATATATAATTATTTGATATATATATATATTCTTTAAAAAGATTGATTATAATCTTTGCAGCTGAAGATGGAGAAGTTCTATACGGTCCACAAAAACCAGACCGGGAGCTGACTGTGGCTCAGATCATGAACTCCTTATGCCGAATTCAGACTGATATTGAAGGAAGTGGAGAAAACCCTTAGACCATTCAGGTATGACCTAAATCAAATCCCTTATGACTACACAGTGGAAGTGAGAAATATATTTAAGGGACTAGATCTGATAGAGTGCGTAATGAACCATGGATGGAGGTTTATGACATGGTACAGGAGACAGGGATGAAGACCATCCCCAAGAAAGAGAAATGCAAAAAAGCAAAAGGGCTGTCTGAAGAGGCCTTACAAATAGCTGTGAAAAGAGGGGAAGCGAAAAGCAAAGGAGAAAAGGAAAGATACACCCATTTGATGTAGAGATCCAAAGAATAGCAAGAAGAGATAAGAAAGCCTTCCTCAGTGATCAATGCAAAGAAATAGAGGAAAACAACAGAATGGGAAAGTCTAGATATCTCTTCAAGAAAATTAGAGACACCAAGGGAATATTTCATACAAAGATGGGCTCGATAAAGGACAGAAATGGTATGGACCTAACAGAAGCAGAAGATGTTAAGAAGAGGTGGCAAGAATACACGGAAGAACTGTACAAAAAGGATCTTCATGACCCAGATAATCATGATGGTGTGATCACTCACCTAGAGCCAGACATCCTGGAATGTGAAGTCAAGTGGGCCTTAGGAAGCATCACTATGAACAAAGCTAGTGGATGTGATGGAATTCCAGTTGAGCTATTTCAAATCCTGAAAGATGATGCTGTGAAAGTGCTGCACTCAATATGCCAGCATATTTGGAAAACTCAGCAGTGGCCACAGGACTGGAAAAGGTCCGTTTTCATTCCAATCCCAAAGAAAGGCAATGCCAAAGAATGCTTAAACTACTGCACAATTGTACTCATCTCATACGCTAGTAAAGTAATGCTTAAAATTCTCCAAGCCAGGCTTCAGCAATACGTGAATCGTGAACTTCCAGATGTTCAAGCTGGTTTTAGAAAAGGCAGAGGAACCAGAGATCAAATTGCCAACATCTGCTGGATCATAGAAAAAGCAAGAGAGTTCCAGAAAAACATCTATTTCTGCTTTATTGACTATGCCAAAGCCTTTGACTCTGTGGATCACAATAAACTGTGGAAAATTCTGAGAGAGATGGGAATACCAGACCACCTGACCTGCCTCTTGAGAAATCTGTATGCAGGCCAGGAAGCAACAGTTAGAACTGGACATGGAACAACAGACTGGTTGCAAATAGGAAAAGGAGTATGTCAAGGCTGTATATTGTCACCCTGCTTATTTAACTTCTATGCAGAGTACATCATGAGAAACGCTGGACTGGAAGAAGCCCAAGCTGGAATCAAGATTGCTGGGAGAAATATCAATAACCTCAGATCTGCAGATGACACCACCCTTATTGCAGAAAGTGAAGAACTAAAGAGCTTCTTGATGAAAGCGAAAGAGGAGAGTGAAAAAGGTGGCTTAAAGCTCAACATTCAGAAAACCAAGATCATGGCATCTGGTCCCAACACGTCATGGGAAATAGATGGGGAGACAGTGGAAACAGTGTCAGAATGTATGTTTCTGGGCTCCAAAATCACTGTAGATAGTGATGACAGCCATGAAATTCAAAAGACGCTTACTCCTTGGAAGAAAAGTTATGATCAACCTAGAGAGCATATTCAAAAGCAGAGACATCACTTTGCCAACAAAGGTCCATCTGGTCAAGGCTGTGGTTTTTCCAGTGGTCATGTATGGATGTGAGAGTTGGACTGTGAAGAAAGCTGAGCACTGAGGAACTGATGCTTTTGAACTGTGGTGTTGGAGAAGAATCTTCAGAGTCCCTTGGACTGCAAGGAGATCCAGCCAGTCCATCCTAAAGGAGATCAGTCCTGAATATTCATTGGAAGGACTGATGCTGAAGCTACAATACTTTGGCCCCCTATGCGATGAGCTGATTCATTTGAAAACACCCTGATGCTGGGAAAGATTGAGGGCAGGAGGAGAAGGGGACGACAGACGATGAGATGGCTGGATGGCATCACTGTCGATGGACACGGGTTTGGGTGGAATCCGAGAGTTGGTGATGGACAGGGAGGCCTGGCATGCTGCGAGTTCACGGGATCCCAAAGTGTCGGACACGACTGAGCGACTGAACTGAACTGAACTGTACCAACTACAGATGAGGCTTCCAGTTTCTCAACATCCTCACCAATACTTACGATTATCTCCCTTTTCAATTATAACCTTCCTACAGAGCATGAAGTGGTACTTGTGATTTGCTGGTTTTAAGGAGCTTATTTCTTTGTTTATATATTTCAGTTAACAAATATTTACTGGTTAAATTTCAGTTATCAAAGTGTTGCCAGAGGTTACACTTTCTTTGCAAGCTAGAAATATGAGACCCTTCCATTATTCCTGCTGCATAGTCAAAGCTCTTGGTATTTTGAGGTTTTAATAAAAGAGAAATAGAATCATCTTTGTTTTAATCCATATTTTGATTACTTTGCAATCTTGGAAATTTTTTATACTTCAATATATACGTAGCTATTTAACAAGGCATTAACTTTAGCAATTCTTATAATTTAAAAGACACTTATATCAGGTAGTAAAGATACAATATTAAAAAGTTCAATTAGGTCTGAGTTTTTATAGACCATGAATTAATGGCCTCAGGGGCTCCACAAAGCTAATTAATTTGCTTAAGGTAGTTAAACAAGAATATGGTCAAGTCAGAACTACCTTTAAAATGATTAAAGATGCCAGCGTGACAGGTGACTATGATTACACAACCAACATGCCCAGAATGCAATGTTAGGGTGTGGTCTTGGTTTTGCCTTGCATCCACAGCTGTGGGAACAGGAAGTAGGCAATTAAACAAGAGTATCCAGTTGAAGGTCAACACTAGAGACACAACCAGCATTTCCACTCGTGAATCTTTATGTAAAAGGCAGAGTGTTCCGGTTAGCTTCTGCACCAATCACTGTGAGTCAGACCTTGAGCTGTGCCGTTTGCACACAGCGCTTCATGTGATTGTCACCGCAGCCGCACCATGGAGGTGTACTGCCGTCTCACAGATTTAAAGACTGTTGAGTCCTAAAGGAGTCATGTGACCTTCCAAAGGTCACCCAACTAAAAAGTGGAAGAGCTGGAGTTAAAGTCTAGACCTCGCTTTCCTTGGGGGCCTCCCTGCTGGCAGAGTGGTGAAGGGTACGCCTGCCAACCAGGAGATGCAGGCTCGACCCCTGGGTCGTGAAGATCCTCTAGAGGAGGAGACGGCAACGCACACCAGTGTTCAGCCCGAGAAATCCATGGACAGGGGAGCCTTTGTGGGCTGCATTCAGTCCCTGGGGTCACAAGGAGTCAGACACAGCTGAGCCCGAGCACCAGCCTCCCTCAAGCCTGATCCTCTCTCTGTGTGACCACGCACTGAACCCAGATGGAGTCCAGGGACCCTCTCTCCCAGGGCATGTGACATAGGCCTTGCTCATTCCTAAACTATCTCACTTATATGAGAAAGAGCAGAGGCTTGAGAGCATGGAGTATGAAAAAGAAAGCCTGCTTGTTGTCCGGAACTGGTCTTCCATCGTGTTTTCCACTGTGAATTAGCACCACGTCAAAAACTCTACACAAGAGAGTTTCAGTAAATCTTTGCCGTTAGAGGCATGCTACAGTACGTCCATTTCAGAGACGAGTAAACGGAAGCTCAAGGGAAAGTGAAACCCACAGCTCCTGCAGCTACTACCTTAAGCAGCATCACCATTACTTGGAGGATATCTAGTCTCGTCTGACTCTACAGACATGAATTCAATCCTCACCAAAAATGGGAATGTAAACAAGTGTGATGACACATAGTTTTTGTGGGTTTGGAGGGTTAAGGAGAGTTAATAACTCCCTAGCTGTCAGAATCTTAGAAAGCTTAAATGATATAGTGTGAGCAATTAACATTATCAGCCAAGCAGGTTCCCTGATCCTTCAATAAATGTTCTCCATGAGTACATATCATTGCAATTATTTATTTATACATCAACAGATATTCATTGAATACCTAGAGTTAAGCAAACCACATTTCATAGCATTGGAGAATTAAACTCTGTGTGGATAAGCTGATAAACTGATATTCTGATTCCCTTCTCCCTACCTGGGCAGAGAAGGTTGGACTAAAAAGCATTCTTAGATTTATCAATAAAAGAATGAACGATGCCCCAAAAGCAACAGCTTTGGTAGAAACACAGTATAATGAATGCTGACAAGGAACCAGCAGAATCTGGGAAAACTATTCATTTTTCTGCCTCAAATTCCTCAACTCTAAAATGGAAATTAAAAAATGATTGTGTTGTTAGTGCGGATTATCTGAATTAACACATCCAAGGTATTGTTCTGAGGAACAGTGAGTGGCACAAAAGTGACCTACTCTATCACGACCTAGTATAGCCATGCCTGGGCTCTGGATCTGAATCTGCCGTTTGTATAATATGTGATCTTAAGTAAAACATTTCTTTTTTGGAGCTGCAGTATTTCAAGCTGAAAAAATTTTGATTAAATGAATGCCTGCATGCTAAGTCGCTTCAGTTGTGTCTGACTATATGCAACCCCATGGACTGTAGCCCACCAGGCTCCTCTGTCCACGGGATTCTCCAGACAAGAATACTGGAGTGGGCTGCCATGCCCTCCTCCACGGGATCCTCCTGATCCAGGGATCAACCTGCATCTCCATGTCTCCTGCATTTGCAGGCGGGTTTTTTACTATTAGTACCACCTGAAAGTAAAACTGAAAGTCACTCAGCCATGTCCAACTCTGCGACCCCTTGGGACTGTATGTAGCCTGCCAGGCTCCTCTGTCCATGGAATTCGCCAGGCAAGAATACTGGAGTGGACAGCTGTTCCCTCCTCCAGGGGACCTTCCCAGCCCAGGGAATGAACCCAGCTCTCCCTCATTGCAGGCAAATCTTTACCATCTGAGCCATCATGGTTGGGAAGTCCTAAACTGAAATAGTACTAAGCAATTATTCTTTGCCAGAGAGCCTTCTAAGCTCTGGAAATAAAGATGTGAATAAGATATTTAAGATCCCGGCCCTCACAAGCTTGTACTTTAAAGAGGAAAACATAAAAAGCAATAAGCACATAAACAACAAAATGCTTTCTTAATATGAAATGTGTACAAACCCAGAATGACGCAACAGAGAGCAGTTGGTGGGGGCAGAGTAGGCGGCTTCAGCTTTCTACAGGAAAGATCGCTCTTCAAGGCCAAGGAATTTGTATTAAGCAAATGACGCGCTGATGCCAGTCATGCAAAATCTGGGCCACGACCTTTCCATCCAAAGAGATCAGGAGATGCAAAGCACAACCCAGCAGGTATTTGGGAAGGAGAGCCAACTTCTCAAGCAGGTTTAAGTTTTCCTCATTTTTCTTCCACTTTTTATTTTTAACATGTGGACAGTTGTAACCTCCTTGCAGTATTTTTAAAGACAGAATGAGAAAACATAAGGAAAAAAACCCAGTGTGATGTTCTGGATATAGTAAACACTCAATGTATCTTTGTTCCCTTCCCTTAAGTTGAGCCAACGTTAAGGACTCATCATTCAGCTCTGAAACAGCATCTAACACCCATACATCTTGCAGAGAACAGGCGGTGATGTGCTTTTGATTTTGTGAGCACCACTTATTAACATGCTAGGAGGGACGCTAAATGACTGAAATCTCTTAGCGATTTGTCTTTCCAACCCCATTCTGATTTAAAGGTTTAATTCCCAACCCTGTCATCATCCAGATTTTAAAGCTTCATGCTTAAACTGGCAGAAAGTCAAGACATGCTTCTAAAAAATGAATCGGTACCAGAGATAATAAAATTAGATGTCAGTGCCTTAAACCTTTTTCTCCCCATGGCTGGCCATCACAAAATATCATAAAATCTGTCATAATAAAGGGCAATACCCTTTAAATAGGGTGATGGGGCATAGGAGGATGTGGATGATTTACATTCTATCAGCCAAGGAGAAGGTAAGTTGCTCTTTCGAGGACACCCAACTTTTAATGTTTATAAACAGGTGACAGGGATACAGATGGGTCTACCTGGCCTGGGGGGTAAAGGAGTTAATTAACTGCTGAAAAGAACTGAATAATTAAATGGTTATCCCAAACTGTTCTATGATCTAGGGAGAACAAATGCTTCATCTGCAGAGTTCAAAAAATTCATCCTCTATTATTTCCATTAATCTCCATACATTTCAACACCTCTTAAAAAGTTGCACTGAGTATTCCAAATTACAGCACCAGTTTTGAAGTGCCCCCAATAGGTGATACAGTTCTGTTAGTGCTCTGATTATGATTAGGCCGATAACAGTAGCAGCGGCTATTTACTGAGTGGTAACCATGTATCAGGAATCTCGTGAAAGACCTCACGTCTGCGGCACAGGAAGTAGTGCCCACCCAGTATCTCACTTGCTCTGCATTTTCCAGCTTCCTTATAAGCGATCAGAGTCGCGTCTCCACTGTGTTTAGTGGCGGCGGCTGGGGCGTGGATCCCACTCACTCAGGCAGCGAGCATCCGCAGCTCTACAGCTGTGCTCTCCTCCATGTTCTTGCCAGAGCGTAACTTCAAGCCAGTTACTCAACTTTTCTGTCTCACATTTTTCCAGCTAGAAAATAAAGGCAATATTAGAATATGTCTAACCAGTTTTGTTGGGAGGATTAAAAGAAGTGATGTGTGTTATTAAACTAACGCTTAGAATTGTGTCTAGCATATAAGGTATATTTATCAATATTACTGCTAACCCTATCAAAAAACTAAAAAACATTCAATTTACAAAGGAGAACATTCTTGTATACTGGGAGCCCCAACTTCCTCCAGTTTACAAATCAGAAAACTGAGGCCCAGGAACTGTGACCCTTGTCCAAGGTCACAAAACAGAAAGAAATCTAGACCTTTCTGCACAGTCCAGGGGGTTTTCACCCACTTTGCTGACTCCAGTTCTGAAGAGGTCAACACAGGGGAAGAGCACAGAGAGGAAAACCCTTTGTCACTTTCAATCCCATCAGCATGTTCCTGGTTTCCTCCTCCTCCAAAACTGCTGATGCAAGCCTTGCTCACCAGCTGAGTAATGCTGTTCTTATGAGAGACAGCAGGAGGGTGGAAATCTACACTGAGTCTAATACAGGGATTGTGAGTAATTGCTGCTGATCTGATGGCAACACTCCCCCTCTGTCTTCAGTGTGGTTTTTCTGACATCTGGCGACTTTGTCGGGTGTGCTGACATGGTGGTAGTGAGGAAGAGGCAGTGGTAACTGAACATCCTAAACAGACAATTCCGTCATCCTAATGAGAAGAGAAAGGAAGAGAAGAGAAGGCAAGGGACAGGAAGAGAGGAAGGAGGAAGGAAGGAGGGGAAACAGGAAGAGAGAGAAATCAAGGGAGGAAGGGCGGGAAGAGAGAGAGGAGAAAGGTCTCTGCTGCCCTCCTAGTCTGATGCTGGAGACACATCTCTAACTGCAGCTGCTGAATTGATGCTGTGGGCATTTGAACACTTAAAAAAATACCTTAAACCTTTGCTACACCTGTAGTTATAGAAGAAACATAAATTAGACACAAACTTCAGTTGAAAATACTGTGATGCTTGGAAATTGCCTGCTTTTATTTTTTTTCCTTTTCTGGGATTAGCTACTCAACAGATTGCAGAGGATTTACTTAGTAAAGTGATGTTTTACCTTCTTTTTTTTTTTTCAAAATTAGTCTAACACCTGTTTTCTCACTTTGATATTCTGTTTCCCCATGTCTGAGAGTCTTCCCTAAAACTTTCATTTTGCTGTTTAGATTCCTGTAAATGAAGAGACAGCTATTTGACATCTGGAATGTTGGAGACTTTGAGCTTTGTTTCACTCCAGCTGTTCTCCCAAATGCCATACATCACTAGTGAAGTTGACATTTGGGAGGAAAATAAACTTGATTCCAAAATTATGATAACTGAGAAGTCTGGTGTATACTAGGATCTATTCTGGGAAGATATTTGAAAAATGATGAAAAATGTTCAAAACAAATTCACATAAGACTTGAGCCTTATAAAATAGAAAGAATTGGCAGCTAATCTGCAGTTTAACTTAGTCTTTAACTTTCTCCCAAGTGCCCTGCTCTGGGACAAATACAAAAAGTTCCTTTATCCAAATTTGATGATTGATACATTCAGCAAGTATTCATGGACCCTCTACTATTTAGGCACTCAAACAGTTTTGGCGGAGATGAAAGAAAGACAGAGCCGATCTGATGAAGCGGAGATTTCATCCTAGAGGAGGAAAGAGACAAAACAGAAAGGAATCATCAAGGTGAAGAAGGTGAACATGATGTGGGGAGCCCGCGAGAATGACAGGGGTTGTTGGGGAGGAAGGAAAACTCCGCGTGAGGAGCATTTACATGGAAACAGTGAAAAAGGACAAACCCAGTGAAGGGTTCAGAAGTAAGCATTTTAGTCTCAAGGAACAGTCTAGGCTAAGACCCCTGAAGAGGGAGACGGGGTGGAATGAGCAGGAATCAGTGATGCGGCCGGTCACCATACTTATTATCCTATACGTATTCTACCACTAAACTGTTATATTTATTATGTTGTACTATTATACTTACTATACTACTCTATTTAGTATATCTATTATACTGTTTATTATACTATATTTATAATACTTTTATTATCCTTAGTATATTCCACTTATTATCGTATACTCTGCAGAGAGCTCCCCATCTCTATTCATTTATCAGGGAGTTGCACATGACTCAATTCAAGTCAGAATTCAGTTCCTGGTTCTTTACAGAATTGAGGTTTATTTTCTAGAGATTATAGGTCAATAATGTGTTTATTCCTTGAGCAAATATCTCTGAGTTTGTGCTCTGCACCAGATCCTGGAGCAGTTTTTCTCATAGTTGTGTGCATAGATATTTATGGGATGTCTTAAAATAAGAGTTGACGAATGACTCCTATGCTTAAGCCATGTGCTAATCACTTTGTACGCATGATTTCAATTAATCCTGTGAGGTAGATATCATAATTATCCTCCTATAACCTGGCGCAGGAATTGGCAACCCTCTCCAGTATTCTTCCCTGGAGAAGTCCATGGACGGAGGGGCCTAGCGAGCTACATGCAGTCCAGGGGATCACAGAGAGCTGGACACGACTCAGCACACACTCAACCCGTGTGCAAATGTAGAGTGAGACTAAATAATGTGGATAACATCTCACATCTACACTAAAACACCACGGTTAAACACGGGACACATTTTGCCCTCTTAACCCGGATTTAGCTTGAAGTTGTGCCTCTTTTCATAGAACTTTCATTTCCTCTCTTATCGTTGATCCCTTGCCAATATCCTTTGGTAATGATAGCATTCTGCCTAATTTCTTAATTAAAAATACAAAATAAAAAATGCTACAAGGTCATTTGAGTTATCGCACACAATGCTCGGAGACCATTCTATCCAGTAATATAGAAAACACATCCCTAGAAATGTGTAACGGGGGAAATGATGCCTGGTTTCTCAGAAACCACCTCCACTGTGTCGGGTGACCACGATGCCGAGGATGCCGTGAGCAGGCGCAAGGACACGGCATCCTTCTTCCCTGGACTCCACAGGACGCAGCGTCTCCCTGCGAAGGAGAACGCCAACTGCTCACTTTGTGGTAACTGCTGCAAAGGAGGCTTCACAACGGTAACCACGGCTACCTTCAAATATAGAGCATTTTCCTATGGGGGAAAAAAAAGCTATATAGAGAGAACAGCAGCTGGACGAGTGACGGACGGGATGAAAGGCACGTGTGCAGGGAGCAAAGCCCGCGTGCTGCAGACCCACTGCGCCCTCAACGACGGCCCTGAGTAAGGACCACGCAGGGAGACAAGACCGCACCCAGGGCGGCTGGCGGGCCACCTGCCAGGCCCGCTGGCGTCCCCCCACCCGCCAACTGCAGCTGACTCAGCTGCCAAAGGCGTGGAGGAGGAGGTGGTGCACAGCAGATGTCACGCTCTTTTTGATAATACTGTTATTATTAATAAATTTTTTAACACCTTACGATGTGTCAGGGACTTCACACACATACATTTATTTATTTAATGCTTAAAACTGTACCATGAGTTAGGGTTGACTATCTTTTATCATCCCATGAGTTAGTAATTAAAACTGAAACTACCTAATTTCAGCCTAAAAAGACACTTGTGAAAATACTACATATTAACTCACAGAACTGAAGGTAAAGCTGGGTGACCAGGTCTTTGGGAGGTTAGTTCATCAGTCAAGAATTCATCAACAGTCTCTTCTGCATCTTTCTTGCCACTGAAATGACTCAGTTTAACCCACTTTTCTGTTTCTGTGCTCAATTCTCAGATTCCCAGAGTAGGGGTCTTAGTGGCTTAGCCGGCATTCCCTGCCCTCCTTGGCGCAGGTAGGCTTGTTAACAGCCTCCCCGAGACCTACTGGCATACTAAGGAGTGAAAGTCGCTCAGTTGTGTCTGACTCGTTGCGACCCCATGGACTATACAGTTCTAGGAATTCTCCAGGCAAGAACACTGGAGGGGGTAGCCTTTCCCTTCTCCAGGGGATCTTCCCAACCCAGGGATTGAACCCAGGGCTCCCATACTGCAGGCAGATTCTTTACCAGCTGAGCCACAAGGGAGGCCCATAGTAAGGAGTAGTTACCCTAATGCAAAGACACAATCACCCAAACAATAGAGAGGAGACAAAGGGACGGAAATACAAGAAGACATGCTAACTAAAAAGAAGACCTGTTTGAATGAAAGAAGCTGGAACATCGTTTCATCTTGTTACCATCCCACAGGCGGTAGGCAGCTGGCACGGGAATTAAACTCACCTCTATCTGATTTTTAAAATAACTCTGCTTAACCTGTGAATACACAGGATTGCCTATATCCGCTGCACCCACGTGATCATTTTACGGCAGCCTGGATTTTCTATGGGCGGCTCTGCGCTCTGCAGATACGTGCGCGTGCATGTGCGTGTGTGCGCGCTCCATTCCGCACGTTCTTCCTAGAGCGCGGCGAACTCTCTTCCAAGCGAGAGTCAGAGGATGCGTTCCTTTCCCCCGAATTTCTCAGGGGCTGTTCCTGCTCTGACCAACAGACTATGACAGAAGCGATGCTCTGGCGCCTGTGGACACAGCCTCTTTGCGACCCTCTCTGTTTCTCCGTCTCTGTCTTTCCTCTTCCTCTCTCCTTCCACCTCCCCCTCTCCTTCCCTCGCCTCTCTCTGCCTGTTTCTGGCGTTCCCTCCCTTTGTCTCTTTGTCTCCTTTCTTTTTCTCTCACCTTCTCCCTCCTTCCCTCTTCTTGGAGTGCCTGCCCTCACAAACCTGTTGTCATGACCGTGAGGAATTCGGGACACATGGGGAGTCACCTGTGCGCTTTCAGCTGAGTTTATCAAGTGCCACTGAACATGCGAGCGAGTGAGCCCTCTGCTGACACGTAGTGCAGCGGGGACAAGCCATGCCCACTGAGCCTGGCCCAAAGCGAGGATCCTCCAGCGAAGCGAACGCTGGCGTTATTTGAAGCCTAGGAGTTTTGAGGTCGTATGATTCAGCAGCAGGAACTGGAACACACGTGGCAGGCAGGAGTGGGGCGCTGCTGCAACAAATGAGCGCCTGCGGAAACGGCCTCGAGACAGGGCAGTGAGGGCAGCCTGGGGTGTCATGAAGAGGCTGTCAGCAGACACCGGCCATGTCTCAGTGGGCTGTCCGTGAGAGCTAGGAACGAGACATGCAAATAAGAAGCAAATAACACTGGAAGAAAGAGAAAAGGGGGTCCTCGCTAGTCACAGAGAAAATAATTGCCTTGCCTGTGTTAATGCAGAAAATGGAAAACGCACATAATAAGCTGGACAGCCCAGCTAAAGGGCCCGCCCAGCAGATGACTGCAGGTGCTCGCTGCTTCTACCCACGGCCGACGCAGAACGCGAAAGGGCAGAGATAAGCTCCAGAGAAGGATGCTATAAAGAAACCAGAAATGTTTGAGTTCAAAAACAGCAAATTATTTCTCAGTTCCAGTGTGCTTAGATGGAAAACAATGCTAAAACTGAAAGAAAAAAAAAAAGAGAAATGACTGACTTCTGGGGAAAGGTAAATCCAAGACACTGGCAAAAACAGGTCTAAAGATGAAGCCAAGAATGCAATTATCAAACCCTTTATTAAGACCTCTGAAGGATTTAAGAAGGCACTTAAAATAAACAGAGACCTTGAAAGCATGCCTTTCAGATTCTCTCCATTAAACAAAGGGCTTTTAACAATCAGAGTGGTGTGTTCCCACAGCAGTCTCACAGGAAGCCCAGGTTACAATAGGACAGGGCTTATCTCGATGAGATTTGTAAGGGTGGCTTTTTTACTAATGGAGTGTACCTAACAGGATTCACAGGACGTTCAGAGACTTGTGATGAAAATGGCGTGTCCAAGACCACTGCTGGGTACTACTAAACATGACAGAGACAGGACAAGACAAAATGATGATTAGGAGCAACCAAACTCCTCACTGAAGAAGGCAATGGCGCCCACTCCAGTCCTCTCGCCTGGAAAATCCCAGGGACGGAGGAGCCTGGTGGGCCGCAGTCCATGGGGTCGCTAAGAGTCGGGCATGACTGAGCGACTTCACTTTCACTTTCATGCATTGGAGAAGGAAATGGCAACCCACTCCAGCACTCTTGCCTGGGAAATCCCATGGACGGAGGAGCCTGCTGGGCCGCAGTCCATGGGGTCGCTAAGAGTCGGGCATGACTGAGCGACTTCACTTTCACTTTTCACTTTCATGCATTGGAGAAGGAAATGGCAACCCACTCCAGTGTTCTTGCCTGGAGAATCCCAGGGACGGGGGAGCCTGGTGGGCTGCTGTCTATGGGGTTGCACAGAGTTGGACACGACTGAAGCGACTTAGCAGCAGCAGCACACTCCTAATTATCCTTTTCTATAAGCGCAAAGCAGTCAAAGTAAACTATTAATTCACAGTTCAGTTCAGTTCAGTCGCTCAGTTGTGTCTGACTCAGTCGTGTCCCACTCTGTGCGACCCCGTGAACCACAGCACGCCAGGCCTCCCTGTCCATCACCAACTCCCGGAGTTCACCCAAACCCATGACCATTGAGTTGGTGATGCCATCCAACCCTCTCATTCTCTGTCGTCCCCTTCTCCTCCTGCCCTCAATCTTTCCCAGCATCAGGGTCTTTTCCAATGAGTCAGCTCTTCGCATCGGGTGTCCAAAGTATTGGAGTTTGAGCTTCATCATTCCTTCCAATGAACACCCAGGACTGATCTCCTTTAGGATGGACTGGTTGGATCTCCTTGCAGTCCAAGGGACTCTCAAGAGTCTTCTCCAACACCACAGTTCAAAAGCATCAATTCTTCAACACTCCACTTTCTTCACAGTCCAACTCTCACATCCATACATGACCACTGGAAAAACCATAGCCTTGACTAGACAAGTGCTACATATTTCTTATGTAAAGAAAGGGACACTCATCCTGAGAAATCAAGTGTCTTCAAGGACAATCCAAGAGCCATGTCAAGTTGTTTCCAGGCAGTGGATTATATGTCCCTCACAGACCACCAATACATCCTACCTAGATTTCAAACTCACTATGGACACTTCCTGTCTTCCTTTGCTCTGAGGACCTGCAGCTGCTCTTCTTTGCGGATCACAACAGTTTACACTTGGCTTATGGGGGCAGATGCTGAGTTCTCTCTGTAGTGAACCCAGTGATTTTTAGGGAATGACCGGTGTACTCAGTACTTTTTCCTATTATATCGAGCTTGTGTGCTTAGTCGCTCAGTCATGTCTGACTCTTTGCAACCCTTTAGACTGTAGCCCACCAGACTCCTCTGCCCACGGGATTCTCCAGGCAAGAGCACTGGAGTGGGCGCTGTTTCCTCCTCAGGGGGTCTTCCCGATCCAGGCATCCAACACACGTCGCCTGTGTCTCCTGGGATGGCAGGCAGATTCTTTACCATGGAGCCATCAGGGAAGTTCCTGATCTCTATCCAAAATGTGCCAAAGCTTCGGCTACTCAGACAGAAGACTGGAAGAGAAATTAACATGCAGAAGTGTTACTTGGAGCTCTCAGAGGATCCAAACGTGTAGGAGGGAAGGAAGAACGCAGGACGGGTGGAGGAAGAAGAGCAGCTGCAGGGCGGTGTCAACAGAAGCCACAAAGCTCCAAGGAGCTCAAAAACTAGACGAGCCTACAGAATCACTCCATGTCGCCCAAAACGACTGAGCTCTGTGTCAGCGGTCACTGGGCGAGCGCATCTCAGAAAGCAGACATGACTTGAAGCAGAGGCAGCTCCTGGTCGGGACGGCTGCAGAAATCTGCACTTCTCCTCCCATCCTGAAGGGGGAGCTAAGCAGAGCTCATAACATCCACCACTCCTGAAGCATGAGGCTGGAGTTGCAGCGGCCATCTTGACAGGATGAACAAAGGAAAGAGGATGAAAACTGTGTGTGTGTGTGTGTGTGTGTGTGTGTGTGTGTGTGTGTGTGTGTGTGTGTGTGTGTGTGTGTGTGTGTGTGTGTGTGCGCGCGCACGTGCATGCTCAGTTATGTCTGACTCTTTGGGACCCCATGGACTGTAGCCCACCAGGCTCCTCCATCCATGGACTTTTCCAGGCAAAGAGACTGGAGTAGGTTGCCATTTCCTTCATGAAAACCACATGTGAAGCAGAAAGACAGAAGGCTCTTAGGACACTGATGATGCTGTGGGGTTAATTCAGCGATCCAGGGTGGACCTTCTCTAGACTTATTATTATGTCCTAAAAACAACTTCCTGTTTGCTTAACCCACTATACACATAACCTTGATATATTGTTATCATTCGTCAAAAATACAGGTATAATTCTCTGAATAAAAACTGTGAATGTATTTTCCATTATTCTAACTTATTTTCTAAGACCCACCCTATATGTTTCCCCTTGTAGGCAACAGTTGTTTATATTATTATCCCTTTAAGAAGTCTCAAAGTCCTCAGAGATTGAGTCCTCAGAGATTTCTCACTGTGACTGCCGGGCAGCACTCATGATATGCTTCGTTCATTTAAAAGAAAAATAGCTTTAGTCTCTTTTTGTATTCTTCTCTGCGCTCAGGTCTGGGTTGTGTGATCATTTCATGTCTGTCACCAGGCCTTCCCCCAGCCCTCCATGATAAACCATTTAAGAATGAGTTTTACATCAGACGACATCTGTATCCTCCTCAGTTTGAATGCATGGAAATATAGGCCAGATAAAAGTGACTGATCAATACTTGCTGACGTGAATGAGAGCTCTAACAACAGAATTTTAAATATATGTTAGATCTCCATCAATATGATAAACTAATAAGGCACTCTCTCTCTCTTAGGAGAAGCAGAATAAAAGTGCTAAAAATTAAGATTGCTTAACACCCTAGCAATTCATTTCATGGCAAGCCTGCTGTATTTGAACACACCACGCTCCTCTCCCAAAGCATTAACATTCAACTTGAATATTGAGCTTTGTTTTAAATGCCCTTTGGAGCATAAGGGAATCAAAAGCAATGACCTGATATGCTCTGTAAAGGAAAAGTGCACAGTTCTCATCAATAGTAAATAATGCACGGACAGCAAGGAGTGGGGGGGCTCACACACCTCCTACATATTTATTAAGAGCGGCCACTCTGAGAGGGTCCAAAGACCTTGAGAAAGTGTCCTGAGGGTGCTTTTTCTCATCTGCTCCTTTTCAACAACTCACCACATTACATTGAGCACCAGAGTCTTAAGTGAGAAGGAATAAGAAGGTGAAGAGAAGGGCACATATGTCAATTCAGGGGCAGTCTGATGCCAAATAGCATATAACTGTTGATTATATCCTTATCAGCTGCAGCAAAACAATATTCCTCAAAAACTCACTTTCCAATTTTATTAGCCCAGTTCTATAGAAAAATAGGCTGAATCAACACTTCCGGGCTAAAGGATCTATTGGGAGGTATGATCTCAGAGGAACAAGGGAGGTTGGAAGGAAGAAACGCAGGGAGGAAGAGAAAGCAAATACAAATTAGCAAGTGGGTTTTCCAGAGCAAAACCGATCAGATGTAGAAATTAAGCAAAATGGATCAGATGAGGAAATGAAGGAGTACTGTAGCTTCCCAGAATGTCTAGTCATGATTTAAAAAATTTAAGTCCGCCGCTCTTATAGAGGTATAAATAGAATATTTAGAAATTAGTGCCTAGTTTAAGCTTATGGAAGGCTTTCTCGAGAAATCTGAGTTATGCCATAGGGCTTCTGTCATAGCCCAGCTGGTAAAGAATCCGCCTGCAATGCAGGAGACCCCGGTTCAATTCCTGGGTCGGGAAGATCCGCTGGAGAAGGGAAAGGCTACCCACTCCAGTATCCTTGGGCTTCCCTGGTGGCTCAGCTGGTAAAGAATCCGCCTGCAATGCAGGAGACCCTGGTTCGATTCCTGGGTTGGGAAGATCCGCTGGAGAAGGGAATGGCTGCCCACTCCAGTATTCACGGGCTTCCCTGGGGGCTCCTCTAGTAAAGAACCACCCACAATGTGGGAGACCTGGGTGCGATCCCTGGGTTGGGAAGATCTCCCGGAGAAGGGGAAGGCTACCCACTCCAGTATTTTGGCCTGGAGAATCACAAAGAGTCGGACACGACTGAGTGACTTTCAAATTCACTTTCACTTCACTTTCAACAGGAGAAGAAAGTAGTGATAAATTCAGGAGGGGAGCAATAAACCAGGAAGAATGTCATTTTTCTCTGAATCCTGGTACTTAATATGAAAACCCTGAACTCCTACTGAAAGATAACAATTAGGTATATATGATATATAGACAGAGAAATCACTATTTAATTCAGATGACCATTACATCTACTACTGTGGGCAATAATCCCTTAGAAGAAGTGGAGTAGCCTTCATGGTCAGCAAAAGAGTCTGATGTGCAGTGCTTGGGTGCAGTTTGAAGAATGACGGAATGGCCTCTGTCCGTCTCCACGGCAACCCATTCAATATGACATCATCCAAGTCTATGCCCCAACCAGTAACGCTGAAGAAGCTGAAGTTGAATGGTTCTCTGAAGGCCTACAAGACCTTCTAGAACTAACACCAAAAAAGATGTCTTTTTTATCCTAGGGAACTGGAGCGCAAAAGTAGGAAGTCAAGAAACACCTGGAGTAACAGTCAAATTTGGCCTTGGAGTACAGAATGAAGCAGGGCAATGGTTAAGACGGTTTTGCCAAGAGAACACATAGGTCATAGCAAACACCCTCTTTCAACTACCCAAGAGAAGACTCTACGCATGGATATCACCAGATAGTCCAAACCAAGATCAGATTGACTATATTCTTTGCAGCCAAAGATGGAGACACTCTATAAAGTCAGCAAAAACAAGACTGGGAGCTGACTGTGGCTCAGATCATGAACTCCTTATTGAAAACTGAGACTCATATTGAAGAAAGTAGGGAAAACCACTAGACCATTCAGGTATTACACAAATAAAATCCCTTAAGATTATACTGTGGAAGTGACAAGTAGATTCAAGGGACTAGATCTGATAGAGTGTCTGAAGAAATATGGACATATATTCATAACATTGTACAGGAGGTGATCAAAACCATCCCCAAGAAAAAGAAATGCAAAAAGGAAAAATAGTTCTCTGAGGAGGCCTTACAAATAGCTGGGAAAAGAAGAGAGGCGAAAAGCAAAGGAGAAAAGGAAAGATATAAGCATCTGAATGCAGAGTTCCAAAGAATAGCAAGGAGAGATGAGAGCCTTCCTCAGTGATCAATGCAAAGAAATAGAAAGAAACAACAGAATGGGAAAGACTAGAGATCTCTTCAAGAAAATTAGAGACACAAAGGAAACATTTCATGCAAAGATGGGCTCGATAAAGGACAGAAATGATATGGACCTAACAGAAGCAGAAGATATTAAGAAGAGATGGGAAGAATACACAGAAGAACTGTACAAAAATGATCTTCACGACCCAGATAATCACGATGGTGTGATCACTCACCTAGAGCCAGACATCCTGAAATGCGAAGTCAAGTGGGCCTGAGAAAGCATCACTAGGAACAAAGCTAATGGAGGTGATGGAACTCCAGCTGAGCTCTTTCAAATCCTAAAAGATGATGCCGTTTAAGTGCTGCACTCAATATGCCAGCAAATTTGGAAAACTCAGCAGTGGCCACAGGACTGGAAAAGGTCCGTTTTCATTCCAATCCCAAAGAAAGGCAATGCCAGAGAATGCTCAAACTACCACACAATTGTACTCATCTCACACACTAGCAAAGTAATGCTCAAAATTCTCCAGGCTAGGCTTCAACAGTATGTGAATCAAGAACTTCCTGATGTTCAAGCTTGAGTAAGAAAAGCAGAGAAACCAGCGATCAAATTGCCAACATCCACTGGATCATAGAAAAAGCAAGAGAGTTTCAGAAAAATATCTACTTTTCCTCTACTGACTACACCAAAGTCTTTGACTGTGTGGATCACAACAAACTGTAGAAAATTCCTTAAGAGATTGGAATACGAGACCACCTGACCTGCCTCCTGAGAAATCTGTCTGCAGGTCAAGAAGCAACAGTTAGAACCAGACATGGAACAACGGACTGGCTCCAAACTGGGCAAGGAATACGTCAAGGCTATATATTGTCACCATGTTTATTTAATTTACATGCAGAGTACCTCATGAGAAATGCTGGGCTGGACGAAGCACAAGCTGGAATCAATATTTCCAGGAGAAATATCAATAACTTCTGATATGGAGATGACACCACCCTTATGACAGAAAGCAAAGAGGAACTAAAGGGCCTCTTGATGAAAGTAAAAGAGGAGACTGAAAAAGCTGGCTTAAAACTCAACATTCAGAAATAAAGATCATGGCATCCAGTCCCATCACTTCATGCAAACAGATGGGGAAGCAATGGAAGCAATGAGAGACTATTTTTTTGGGCTCCAAAATCACTGCAGATGGTGACTGCAGCCATGAAATTAAAAGATGATTGCTCCTTTGATGAAAAGCTATGAACCTAGATAGTATATTAAAAAGCAGAGACATTACTTTGCTGACAAAGGTCCATCTAAGTCAAAGCCATAATTTTTCCAGTAATCATGTATGGATATGAGAGTTGGACACTAAACAAAGCTGAGTGCTGAAGGATTGATGAATTTGAACTGTGGTGTTGGAGAAGACTCTTGAAAGTCCCTTGGACTGTGAGGAGATCCAACCAGTCCACCCTAAAGGAAATCAGGCCTGAATACTCATTGGAAAGACTGATGTTGAAGCTGAAGCTCCAATACTTTGGCCACCTGATGTGAAGAACTGACTCATTAGAAAGACCTTGATGCTGGGAAAGATTGAAGGCAGGAGGAGAAGGGGATGACAGAGGATGAGACGGTTGGATGGCATCACCAACTCAATGGACATGAGTTTGAACAACTCTGGGAGCTGGTGATGGACAGGGAAGCCTGGCGTGCTGCAGTCCATGGGGTCACAAAGAGTCAGACATGACTGAGCAACTGAACTGAACTGCAGCAAACCAGTATCATATATGATGAAGATATTGGTTTCCTGCAGTTAAAAAGTATAATTTAAAGCTTTACACTATTTGGCACAATATCTTTAAAGATACGGTACTGAAGATAATAACTATCAACCTAGATATTCCACAAGCAAGACACTCCTTAAAGAGACAGAGGCAAGTCTTGCTTCTGTAAGGCCGGACCCGGGGCCATGATGGGCCGTCCCTCCTCTCCCTCCCGCCGGCGGGGGACGTCCCTAAGGGAAGGAGCCTCCCAGATCCCAGATCCACCTCGCCAGCTAAAGCCGCCCCACCCCAGCCACGCAGAAGGACCTATCAGCCCGCGACGCCTCAGCCTGGAGACCCATCCGAACCCCCTTCCATTAACCTGACCATCCCTCGCAAGGAGCACATATAAGCCACCTCCAACACGGGCCAGGCTCGGACCTCCTCGACCTGCCTCGTTCGGGTCTGGAACCCCCGCCCCGAGCGGTTCCTCATTAAAGCCTGTTAGACACTCTCTTGGGTGTCCCGGTCGTCTTTTACCTAACAGCTTCCATCAGTTGTATATTCACTAATTCAAACCAGCTTTCCTTCTTGAGATGATAAGACATACAACAAGGGACTTGTATTCAGAACACAAACTCGACAATATTATAAAGTAATCAGTATTTAAAATTTAGCCATTAAAATAAATAAGTTAATTTCTTAAGAATTAAATGAACCTAAAAATGTAAATATTAAAAAAAAATAAGAGTAGTACAACAATCTGTGGGGGGAACAAAAAGTAAAGGCGCCAACAATCCAGTTAGAAAACGGGCACAAGACTGGATCAGACGCTTCATCATGGAGAATGCGTGGGTGGCAGATAGGCACAGGGAAGCTTCTTCTCAACATCACTGGCCATTAGGGAGCCATAAATTAAAGCCGCACTAAGATATCTCCATACACCTATAAGAACAGCTAAAATACAAATAAAAATTTACAGCAAGGTTAAGTCCTATTGAGTATGTGGCAAATTTTGACTATTTTCAAATCCATATTTATGGAGCGATATTTCAAGCTCAATATTTCATTCCCTTTTCTTTTCCACCCTACTGTTAAGCCAATCCAATTAATTTTTCACATCAGATACTGTATTTTTCAGTTTAAGAATTTCCACATGGTTGTTTTTATAGCATTGTTTTCTGCTAATATTCCCTATTTTTTCATTTGTCACAAATATATTTCACTTTCTTCTGTTAAACATAGCTATATAGCTTTAATTTCCCTTTCCAAAAAGCCCTTCTGGGTCAGTTTAAGGTTGATCCCAGTAGAATACTTTTTATCTCCCCGTTCCTCTGCATGTCAAGCAGCTCTGAGCTGCATGAAGCACACTGTCAGGTTCTGGACTTTGCTATTTTGCTGGATGATGATTTTGTCTTAACAGATAATTAAACTAGTAGAAGTCAAATTGCAAATTCTGTCTCCTGAGGAAGCAGCTCAGGTTTCACTTTAATTCACTTACCTTCATGCATTCTTCTTGTTGCATGTATGTTTCAAGGGTTAGCCAGGGATTCAGGGAAAATTTATACAGAGTTTGAGGTCTGTTCTCTCCTCTGGATTTTTTTTTTCTGAGATTTCCTTCTCATCTTCCAGTGGCCCTAGACTGCTCCTTCTTCAGCTAACTGTAAAACTGAGCAAGTTGTCTACATATCCATAATAGGATATACCCTATAGAAAGTCTATTACTAAAAAAATCATACCTTAAAATTCCTTTTAGCAGTTTTATAGTGAAGAAAATAATAATATTTTTCCCATTCAATGACATGGATACAGTTATAAGAGTGTGTGTCTTTCAGCAATTCACTGAGCTGCATCTTATTATTCTCTCGTATACCATGTGCTTATGTGATAGCGTTCACAATAAAAAAATTTTGATGATCAAGTTTGAGCAAGTTATACCCACTTTTTTCTTTTTATTTTAGGCTGAAAGGACTAGTGCCATTATTTCAGTAGAAATAAGCTTTGGCATACAGTGCATTCCAAATGGAAACTGTGTCTGACTTTATTTTTCTGGGCTCCAAAACCGCTGCAGATGGTGATTGCAGCCATGGATTTAAAGACACTTGCTCCTTGGAAAGAAAGTTATGACCAACCTAGACAGCATATTAAAAGGCAGAGACATTTCTTTGCCAACAAAGGTCTGTCTAGTCAAAGCTTTGGTTTTTCCAGTAGTCATGTATGGTTGTGAGAGTTGGACTATAAAGAAAGCTGAGTGCCAAAGAATTGATGCTTTTGAACTGCGGTGCTGGAGAAGACTCTTGAGAGTCCCTTGGACTGAAAGGAGATCCAACCAGTCCATTCTAAAGGAAATCAATCCTGAATATTCATTGGAAGGACTGATGTTGACGCTGAAACTCCAATATTTTGGCCACCTGATGCGAAGAACTCACTCACTTGAAAAGACCCTGATGCTGGGAAAGATTGAGGGAGGAGAAGGGGACGACAGAGGATGAGATGGTTGGATGGTGTCACCAACTCAACGGACATGAGTTTGAGTAAGCTCCAGGAGGGAGGCCTGGCGTGCTGCAGTCCATGCAGAGTTGGACACAACTAAGCGACTGAACTGAATTGAAGTTTGTGATAACAAAGATTATATGGATTTAAAATTACGTAATTTAATATCTGAAAATATACTCTAGTTATATAGCTGACTATAATTATTTGCTTTTATGTTTTATTATATTTTGCATTCTGGTGAAGGAAAATAATTAGATGTCTCTCCTTCACCATCTGTTAACCTACTTGTTTGTTACTTGGTCAATATTCAGATACTTACTGAGCTAGTGCCTTTCTTGGCACTGGAGATACAAGGTAAATAATGCCAAGAGGGGTCATGATTTCAGAAAGCTTACGTGGATGTGGAACAACAGAATTTTTTTTTTTAAGCCAACATTTTGTATGTTGATAATGTCGAAAAAAGAAGGTATTTTCAACAGAGAGGACACAGAGTGAAGGAAAGAAAATCTGAATTTAACAGCAGGGTCGCCATCCATATATAAGACACCGCGTGGCATTTTCCCTGTTCTTTTGGAGCTGTGGCCAAAATCGAGGATATTTGGAGCAACGTCCCCCTGAATCTAAGTTCAAGAAGCTTTCAGAGGCCGGTGTTAGGCACCTCACAGTCGGCTCTGTGACTCATGCAGAAAACCTGGCCCTGCCACTAACCTCAGCCCTCCAGTCCCAAGTCAGCACGAGAAGGCTGAGGGATGCTAGGGGTTTATACCTCTTTGAGGATACAGTCCTTTTAAGTACAGGGTTTCTGAGGAAGACTCTTCCAATGACTCTTCCAATGACTCTTCCAATGAAGAGGCAGTTCAAAATTATCACTTTCAGAGATTAAGAATGTTGCAAGAATGAAGTATTGAAATTTATCTCCTGCTTGCAAATATGTTCACCAGTAGAATGATCTGCATCCTCAGCGTCTTACATGTAGAAATCTCCCAAGGGACGAGTAAACCCTGACCGAGGGAAAGCATACTGACTTCAGCCTCCTCTTTGGTGCCCTACCAAAGCACCCAGACAAGAGATCCCTGGCATAGACGCTGTCCTGTGAGGGAAGCAAGAAATGATGGAAGAAGTCAAACTCAGGCCCAGAAAGCTCATGTCACAGAACAAAGGATGAAACACTTTGCAGGGCTTTCCGAAGACCTAACCTTCCAGAGGGGGTCCCCACATGGTGCAGTGGTACAAAATCCACCTGGCCGTGCAGGAGACGCAGGTTGAACCCCAGGGTCAGGAAGACGCCCTGGAGGAGGAAATGGCAATGCACTCCAGTATTCTGGCCTTGGAAATCCCATGGGCAGAGGCTCTGGGTGGATTCGAGCCCACGGGCCGCAAAGAGGCCGACGCGGCTGAGCGTACACACACTAGCACACCAGCACCCTGTGAGAGAGCCCGCGCTTGGAGAAGGTGCGTTAGTCTCCAGCGGTTGCCACGTGAAGTGCGTGGCTTAAACAACAGAAACTTACTGTCTCACGGGTCTGGTGGCCGGAAGCCCAGTATCAAGGCGTCCACAGGGCCAGTACCTTCCGCAGGCTGTGAGAAAGAATCTGTTTCATTGCCCTCTTCTAAACTCTGGGACGTTTTTTCATCCCTTAGCTTGCAGAGGCGTCTCTGTATGTCTGCCTTCCGGTGCATAGATCCTCCCTGCGTCTTCACATCTTTCCCCCTCTGTGCTTGTCTCTGTGCTCAAGTTTGTTTGAGGTCACCTATCATTCTGGGTTAGGGACTACCGTAATGATTTTATTTTGACTTGATACCTCTCTAAAGACCCTATGCCTAATTTCCAGCATCAGCCACTGAGGTGATGTCTTGTATTTCTTACCATCTTGTGCCAAGAGACACAGAACGCCGTGATGTCAAGAAGCGCCTCGAACGGCACTTTTCATGACAAGGCCCAATTCCCTTTTGGTAATTAGTAAGCAATTTGTGGTGTAATCATTTGAGATCATGTAAACGTTCTGTGTCTCAATCTGCACCTCTGTGACTTTTCACTAATGAAAAAGTAAAGTAAAAACCCTGTTTCTAAGTACATCCACATTCTGAGTTAATAACATTGAGGGCTTCAGTATACGTGACAATTCACCCTATGACGGATTAAGCAGAAAGAACTGCTTTCTGTGTGGACCACACAGTAGACCGCAAGGGCAAGAAGCTGCAAGAATCCACCCAGCAAAGAGATGGAGGAAGCTTCCGTCGTCTCTTCCTTCCTTCCTCCTTATTGCAACACAGCACAACAGCAGCTAAAAGCAGGGCTTCCCAGGTGGCCCTCGTGGTAAAGAGCCCATCCGCCGATGCAGGAGACTCAAGAGACACAGGCTCGATCCCTGGGTCGGGAAGATCCCCTGGAGGAGGAAGTGGCAACCCACTCCATATTCCTGCCTAGAGAATCCTGTGGGCACAGAAGCCGGCAGGCCACAGTGCATAGGGTCGCAAGGAGCCGGAGACTCTCTGAAGTGACTGAGCATCCCAGGGACGGGGGAGCCTGGTGGGCTGCCGTCTACAGGGTCACACAGAGTTGGACACGACTGAAGTGACTTAGCAGCAGCAGCAGCAGAGAACATGAGAAAAGAGGATTACGCTCTCATCCCCTCTTCAGGATGAGTCAGGCCCGTTCTTGAAGGAGGAGAAGGAAAGTATCGAAAAACACTGAAGTTCTCTATCTTCAGGATGGTTCCCCTAAAGTGACATTTGTATTTTCAGAGTGGAACAGTATAGATTTTAGATTTGGTGTCTGCTTTGAAAACAAAGAATTCAGTTTCTTGATGCAATAATTTATTTTAACACTAATTTGAAATTTTGATTTTTAACTTTACCTATAATTAGCCTAAAATAGTTACCAAACAAGTATTTATTCAGGCCAATATGGCGGAGATTTTTATTCAAATGCAGAATCGAATCATTAACTTCCCAAGTCAATTCCCCCTTTGTTTTTAGCCTGACTACACAGAGACAAAAGGAAATGTAATTCTTTGCTCCTTGAAACAAATGTACTTTGCATGGGTCCTGACAAAGCCTTCATTAAGAGCTGCAGTTCCAAAGACGCTGCGAGTCTCTCAAGTGTTAGCTGAATTTACAGAACCTATCCATTTATACTAAAATTTAAGGTGCATTTTAGAGGAAATGCTGAGCTACTCGGATACAATTGGTAGTAATTTCCTTGAGAGTCATCTGTAATTAAAGTTCTCGTAGGTAATTCTCAGTGCTGCTGCACTGAGATGTCCAAGACACAAAGACGATACCATGAAAGGCCTGGTCCACGGAAGTCCTTTTCGGCATTGTAAACCCCAGGGTCAGAGATTCAGCTATCCACAGTCAGTCACGTGTGTTCTCAGTCATGTCCAGCTCTTTGAGACTCGCCCCGTATCCCTCCCCCATCAATGAACTGTGGCCCACAAGGCTCTTCTGTCCCTGGGATTTCGCAGGCAAGAACACTGGAGAGGGCTGCCATTCCCTTCTCCGGGGGATCTCCCCACCCAGGGATCGAACCCGGGTCTCTTGCACTAGCAGGCAAGTTCTCTGCCACTGCGCCATTACTCAACATGGCCTCACAAGAAAGAAGCTTGAGAGAGATTCAGAAACTGCCAGGCAGCGTCCTTAAACAGTGATGTTCTGCGTTTCACTGATTCCATGAAATTTTGATCCGATTTTTTAAATAATGCATAAGTTCAACAATACGAGTATAAATATATTCCCTTTTGGACACTGTCTGCACAAAAACATAAATGAAGTCAAAAGTATTTAACTAGAAATATATTTTAAATAACAATGTATCCTAATGAGACATTTTCTTTGTGATGCATTCAAGGGTAGCTGTTTTCATTCAATGAACTGACAGAGGCTTCTATTGTTTGGGTGCTGCCCATAATCAACACTATAGTCAGAAACTTCTTCAAACTGTTCCAACTGCAATATTCTGAAGACAATTTAGGCCTCTCACTCATCATTCATGTAAATGGAAAAATAAATGGATTCTCATGTATATCACATACTTAAATCAATAATCTTTTGGAGAATGTATTTGGACTTTATGCAAAATAGCAAGAAAATACAACAATTTCCTAGGAATAACTACTACAATTTCATACCATATTGCTTTGAAGAAATCATAAAACTTTACTGAAGGTCATAAAAGAAAATTTGAATAAATGGAAAAACTATATCATCGTCCTGAATATAAAGATTAAATGTTGTAAAAAATGAAGACTCTTTTGAAAGCAATGTGTGGGTTTAATGTGATTCAATTAAAAATGAGTGGAATATTCTTATAAAAAATAAGTGGAATATTCTTTTAACTTGTTGAGGAAACTCACAAGATTGTTAGAGCAATATTCGAGGAAGTTGTGAAAAAGAATGATATTACAGTCAGGCAAACTTTCCTGTTACCAACGTGTGTCACAAAGTATAGTAACGAACAGTGTGTCTGTAAAGGAGATGTGAACAGTTCATCCATGCTTAAGCTCAGAAACAGACACAAGAATTTGAGGAACAATAAATCAGTCTCACAGATTAGTTGGAAGTAAATGCTTATTTCATACATTGCAGAGATGTTAAATAAATTTTGGAGAAAAGACTCAGAGTTTAATGTCAGTTCTTAACCAAATAAACCCAAAAACAGACATTTGAAACATATATAAATATTAAAATAAGGGTAATCTTGACACTTTAGAAACTCCAAGACAATATTAGTCTGATCTTCATTAAAAACAATATAATCACAAAGGAAAAATCAGGATAATTCATTGCACCAAAAATGAAATCTCTAATAAAAAAAAAAATCATGTACCATTTGAAAGGCAAGGAGTAGCATTGTGACTTCTGCCTTGGCAAGCTGCCTATCACTCAGATTTTCTCAATTTCCTCTTACAAAAACATTTGCAACCATAGAAAATGATGATACCAAAAATTGTGACTGACAGTCAACCTATCACCAGAATTCTGGAGAGATTTTTACCAGTTTATTTAACTGATGGAGCTGAGAGACAAAACAAGTCTCAGCTGACCCTGAAACACCCTTGCTCTCTGAAAAAGGAGACTGGCCAGCCCGGACGATGCGCCTCCCTGTGCCTCCTGCCCACCCAGAAACCAGAGCAACAGCAGGGAGGATGCTGGGTGGGCCGTCCACCCCCGGCCCCTGTGCCCCACCCACCCCACTCTGACGACAGGGCTTCCAGAGAACCGCCTGCGATCAGAGAGGCAGCCATCTGCAGCCTCGGCACTCTGGGAGATGCTGAGGAGCACCCCTGGGGGCATGGTACCTTTCTGTGTGAGGAGGTTGCATCAGGGAAAAGTCCCACTTAAAGTAAGTGAATGAACAGTTGGGACACAGTGTTTATAGTGTACAATACAAGAAGAGTTTGGTGGGGAGCTTATTTTGTGAACTATGATCAACAATTATCAAGATACAGCACCGTGTTGATGTTGTTCAGTCACTAAATTGTGCCCGACTCTTTGTGATGCCAAGAACTGCAGCCCAGGCTTCCCTGTCCTTCACTGACCCCCAGAGTTTGCTCAAACTCATGTCCGTGGAGTGGGTGATGTCATTCCAACCATCTCATACACAATTATTATGAGATATAGCATACATAGTAACTATAATGGGCTTGCTGGGTGGCACAGTGTTAAAGAAGCTGCCTGCCGATGCAGGCATGCAAGAGATGCAGGTTTGATCCCTGAACTGGGAAGACTGCCTGGAGAAGGAAATGACAACCCACTCCAGCATCCTTGTCTGGAAAATTCCATGGACAGAGAAGCCCGACAGGCTACAGTCCAGTGGGTCACACAGAGCCAGACATGACTGAGCAACTGTATACAGAATTATTACAGTAGAAAAAAATAGAATGTTCTGGTTCATAGTTTATTTTCAGAAAAAAATTATATGATAATTACAACCTAAAGTTTATATTTGACATTCACAGTAATGCCGTATGGTAGTCAAACAGTTAAAAAATGTCTAAAGGCTTATTCTCAACTTCTAGCCTTTTCTCATCTTAAGCTGGTGAGAACATTCACAGACTAGTGTGGGCTTCTGTGAATCTCTGAGAAGCACTGTACTACTCTCCAAGTATTAAGCAACAGTTTGAGGGCTCTTAATTTTCCTCTGCGTCATCTATGGTGTCTGGAATCTTGAATTCTTGTATTGGAGGCAGCCATTTGAACCCCTTCAAAATCTTAAAGAGTTGATGGGATTTGGTGAAAACACTCTAGCACAACAGGTCTAGGCGTGCCTCCGGCAGATGTGGACAACTATTCCCAAAGGGGACACAGCAGCATGACTGCAGAGATAAAGAGACTCCACACTACTTTCTGAACACTGTTTCTCCGAGAGCCGACTATTTGGAACTTCTGTTAAGGAGGGAGGGTGCGGATCTGAAGCAGGAGCACGGTAACTCACTCTAGATGCTTCTCCGCCCATTTGTTGCTCAACTACTGTAGCAGAAACTGTAATACCCACAAGTCTTTGAAATGTTTTACAATTTTACGAGGCAGACAGTGAACTGAGTCAAGGGTAATCCAATCACTTTGTTTACAAGTCTGGACAAAAGTCTTTATTGCCAATAGGTGAGTAAAGAAAGGGAAAATGTAAAATCTGATAAATAAATAATGTCCTGATCACTCTGCAAAGAAAATTCTTAATATCAGTATTATAAAGAAAACAAATAATATCCAAGAAATTTATAAATATTTAGGAATAAGTTCTCCACTGATGAAAGAAGTTTAGGCCATGGTTAGACCAATGTCAACAAAAAACAACAATAAAACGTTTCTTAAAGTTGAAAACAAGCCAAATTTTCTATCTTTCAATTTATTATTGAATTAAATGCAGTGCTTGCAATAATACATGCAAGTGTTTTAATTGTTGATGTTGAACATTGAAAAAAATCCCAAATAGTGGGAATTTATCCAACATATACTGAGTGTTATTCATGATTGTACCTTTGGACAATGATACATAATGTTGAACTCTGTCCTAAGACAATAATCAAAGATAGATACAATGATTCACATTATAATATTGTCCATATTTAACTTATCTATAATATCAATAAGTTGGAAACACTATAAATTTTCAAAACATTAAAAAAATTAGTATAAAATTTGCATCCTCATGTGATGAAATATTCAATTCAGTTCAGTCACTCAGTCATGTCTGACCCTTTGTGACCCCATGAATCACAGCATGCCAGGCCTCCCTGTCCATTACCAACTCCCAGAGTTTACTTAAACTCATGTCCATCAAGTTGGCAATGCCATCAGCCATCTCATCCTCTGTTGTCCCCTTCTCCTCCTGCCCCCAATCCCTCCCAGCATCAGGGTCTTTTCCAATGAGTCAACTCTTACCGTGAGGTGGCCAAAGTATTGGAGTTTCAGCTTCAACATCAGTCCTTCCAACGAACACCCAGGATTGATCTCCTTTAGGATGGACTGGTTGGATCTCCTTGCAGTCCAAGGGACTCTCAAGAGTCTTCTCCAACACCACAGTTCAAAAGCATCAATTCTTCGGCACTCAGCTTTCTTCACAGTCCAACTCTCACATCCATACATGACCACTAGAAAAACCATAGCCTTGACTAGATGGACCTTTGTTGGCAAAGTGATGTCTCTGCTTTTGAATATGTTATCTAGGTTGGTCATAACTTTCCTTCCAAGGAGTAAGCGTCTTTTAATTTCATGGCTGCACTCAACATCTGCATGATTCTGGAGCCCCCCAAAATAAAGTCTGACACTGTTTCCACTGTTTCTCCATCTATTTCCCATGAAGTGATGGGACCGGATGCCATGATCTTCGTTTTCTGAATGTTGAGCTTTAAGCCAACTTTTTCGCTCTCTTCTTTCACTTTCATCAAGAGGCTTTTTAGTTCCTCTTCACTTTCTGACATAAGGGTGGTGTCATCTGCAGATCTGAGGTTATTGATATTTCTCCCAGCAATCTTGATTCCAGCTTGTGCTTCCTCCAGCCCAGTGTTTCTCATGATGTACTCTGCATATAAGCTAAATAAGCAGGGTGACAATATACAGCCTTGATGTACTCCTTTTCCTGTTTGGAACCAGTCTGTTGTTCCATGTCCAGTTCTAACTGTTGGTTCCTGACGTGCATACAGGTTTCTCAAGAGGCAGGTCAGGTGGTCTGGTATTCCCATCTCTTTCAGAATTTGCCACAGTTTATTGTGATCCATACAGTCAAAGGATTTGGCATAGTCAATAAAGCAGAAATAGATGTTTTTTTTTTCTGGAACTCTCTTGCTTTTTTGATGATCCAGCAGATGTTGGCAATTTGATCTCTGGTTCCTGTGCCTTTTTGAAAACCAGCTTGAACATCTGGAAGTTCATGGTTTAGGTATTGCTGAAGCCTGGCTTGGAGAATTTTAAGCATCACCTTACTAGCATGTGAGATGACTGCAATTGTGCAGTAGTTTGAGCATTCTTTGGCATTGCCTTTCTTTGGGATTGGAACGAAAACTGACCTTTTCCAGTCCTTGTTGCCACTGCTGAGTTTTCCAAATTTGCTGGCATATTGAGTGCAGCACTTTCACAGCATCATCTCTCAGGATTTGAAATATCTCAACTGGAATTCCATCACCCCCACTAACTTTGTTTGTAGTGATGGTTTCTAAGGTCCACTTGACTTCACATTCCAGGATGTCTGGCTCTAGGTGAGTGACCACACCATTGTAATTATCTGGGTCATGAAGATCTTTTCTGTACAGTTCTTCTGTGCATTCTTGCCACCTCTTCTTTATATCTTCTGCTTCTGTTAGGTCCATACCATTTCTGTCCCTTATTGAGCCCATCCTTGCATGAAATGTTCCGTTGGTATCTCTAATTTTCTTGAAGAGATCTCTGGTCTTTCCCATTCTATTGTTTTCCTCTATTTCTTTGCATTGATCGCTGAAGAAGGCTTTCTTATCTCTTCTTGCTACTCTTTGGAACTCTGCATTCAGATGCTTATATCTTTCCTTTTCTCCTTTGCTTTTCGCTTCTCTTCTTTTCACAACTATTTGTAAGGCCTCCCCAGACAGCCATTTTGCTTTTTTGCATTTCTTTTCCATGGGGATGGTCTTGATCCCTGTCTCCTGTACAATGTCACAAACCTCATTCCATAGTTCATCGGGCACTCTATCAGATCTAGGCCCTTAAATCTATTTCTCACTTCCACTGTATAATCATAAGGGATTTGACTGAGGTCATACCTGAATGGTCTAGTGGTTTTCCCTACTTTCTTCAATTTAAGTCTGAATTTGGTAATAAGGAGTTCATGATCTGAGCCACAGTCAGCTCCTGGTCTTGTTTTTGCTGACTGTGTAGAGCTTCTCCATCTTTGGCTGCAAAGAATATAATCAATCTGATTTCAGTGCTGACCATCTGGTGATGTCCATGTGTAGAGTCTTCTCTTGTGTTGTTGGAAGAGGGTGTTTGCTATGACCAGTGCATTCTCTTGGCAAAACTCTATTAGTCTTTGCTCTGCTTCATTCCACATTCCAAGGCCAAATTTGCCTGTTACTCCAGGTGTTTCTTGACTTCCTACTTTTGCATTTCAGTCCCCTATAATGAAAAGGACATCTTCTTTGGGTGTTAGTTCTAAAAAGTCTTGTAGGTCTTCATAGAACCATTCAACTTCAGCTTCAGCGTTACTGGTTGGGGCATAGGCTTGGATTACCGTGATGCTGAATGGTTTACCTTGGAGACGAACAGAGATCATTCTGTCGTTTTTGAGACTGCATCCAAGTACTGCATTTCGGACTCTTTTGTTGACCATAATGGCTACTCCATTTCTTCTGAGGGATTCCTGCCTGCAGTAGTGGATATAATGGCCATCCGAGTTAAATTCACCCTTTCCAGTCCATTTTAGTTCACTGATTCCTAGAATGTCGACGTTCACCCTTGCCATCTCCTGTTTGACCACTTCCAACTTGCCTTGATTCATGAACCTAACATTCCAGGTTCCTATGCAATACTGCTCTTTACAGCATCGGACCTTGCTTCTGTCACCAGTCACATCCACACCTGGGTATAGTTTTTGCTTTGGCTCCATCCCTTCATTCTTTCTGGAGTTATTTCTCCACTGATCTCCAATAGCATATTGGGCACTTACCAACCTAGGGAGTTCCTCTTTCAGTATCCTATCATTTTCCCTTTCATACTGTTCATGGGGTTCTCAAGGCAAGAATACTGAAGTGGCTTGCCATTCCCTTCTCCAGTGGACCACATTCTGTCAGACCTCTGCACCATGACCTGTCCACCTTGGGTGGCACCTCACGGCATGGTTTAGTTTAGAGTTAGACAAGGCTGTGGTCCATGTAATCAGATTGGCTAGTTTTCTGTGATTATGATTTCAGTGTATCTGCCCTCTGATGTCCTCTCACAATACCTACCATCTTACTTGGGTTTCTCTTACCTTGGACATGGGGTATATCTTCACAGCTGCTCCAGCAAAGCACAGCTGCTGCTCCTTCCCTTGGACAAGTCTCCCCTCCTTGTCATGGATTAGCTCCTCTCGGCCCTCCTGTGCCTGTGAAGCCACCCCTCCTTGGATGTGGGGTAGCTCCTCTCGCCCGCCACCCCTGACCTGAGACATGGGATAGCTCCTCTCGGCCATGCTTCCTGCGCAGTCCACATGAAGTATTATGCAGTCATTAATTGTTAAATTGTTTTATGAATTGTTATAATGCATGTAATATAATGAATTCATGTAAAAATCAGGATAATAAAATGTAGTTTGACCTCATTTTCAAAATAAATTTGTCTGTAAAGAAAATGTTTGTATAATTGTAATTGCTGATTGCAATGATAAAAAGTGAAAAAAGAAACCTGCTAAATTTCCAATGAAAGCATTGTAATGTAACAGGCTCATAGTACCTAACATTAAGTATAAATTTAAAATTATGTTAAAAGAAAATTTACTGAGTGAACAAATTATTCATAATATACTATGTGAAAAAGGAAGGATAATAAATTGCATGTAGAGAATATTTCATATGATACAAAATAAATATACAAATACATGTATACATTTTATACAGAAATAGTTGCACAGAATAAATACTAAGGAAATATAACATGGCCAACTATGGTTTTGCTCAGTAGTTAGATTACTATCATGTTCCATTTGCTATTTTGCATTATATTCTTTTGTGGCTTTAAATTTTTGACAATGAGCATGTATTAGTATAATGATCAAGAGAATAGATTGCTTATAAGTATATCCTTATAGGACGTGTGTGCTCTCCAGAAGACTTGTCGGTATGTACAGACATATATTTTATTTATATTCATCCATCCTTTCTTCCCTCGTTCCTTTTGTTTTTTTCCATCAGTTCAGAAAATGCAGACACACACACACACACAACGGTCGCTGTCCTAGCATATCCACGTGACTTTCCTTCTTGGTCACAACACGGGAACGTGTTTCTTCTATCACTGTCTCTACGTAAAGTCTCTTCAGTTTTTAGGTTTTGTTCTTTTTTCATGTTCTTTGAATAGAAACTGATTTGTATTCCAAGAATTCTTTTAAAAAATTCAATTAGTTCTAAAACAGAGACAGTTGTGGCAATACTGGTGGGTGATTAATAACCACATGAACATAGGCAAGCACTGAGCTCTAATTTATTCCATAAGGCAACTTGAACTCGGTAGCTGATTTTAAGTACATTAGATGCACTTTGAGTCAAAATTTCTTTCTGTATTTGCAATTTTAACCAGAAACTTTGTTAGGAGGCATTGCTTTTTCACTAATTCAAAACTTTCCCTTTGCCTCCTATAAAAAAGTTAATAAACAGAAACCTCAATTAAACAGAACTGGAGACCAGAAGGCCATGGCCAGTGACGACAGCGGAGCCCAGTGGGAAGATAAAGGCTCCTCTGCTTCCCTCCTGGCACAGACGCAGCCAGTGCGAAGCTTGGACTCTGCTCCCTGCACCTCCCAGCTTCCCATGCTCTCTATAAAGGCCTTCTCCTCCCCTCGCCTAGAGGGACCTTGCACGTGCCTCTTCATGGCCGCAGACCCTAAAATCACATTCTCTGCTGGTTCCAAATAAATGCATGTTTGCTGAAGATATAATAGCTATTTATTTCAAGTCAGCAAGTACTTGACAGCTGACACGAGTCACTAAAACCACTAGAACAATTGGCAAGGAGTATCTACTAAAATCCCGGAGGGCTGCAGTCCACAGCGTCGCAAAGCGCGGGACAAAACTTAGTGACTGACCAGCAACACTCTATTAAGTGAGTGCAAATGAGTGGACATCAGCCAAACTACAGAGACTCTCTAGGACTGCACAGCAATACAACAGATTTAATACAAGGTCTATGTGTAGGACACGTTTCTTTTCATGAGTCACTGCTTAGAGTTCAATTCTGTATCAGGCTGTAGAAAATGAATATAGGCAGCATTACTTGCAAAATCTGTTAAAATAAGGCATAATGGTTGTGTTCGACAAATACTGACATCCTTAGTTCTAACACAGCAGGTGATGTGGTTAAAAAAAGATTTCTGCAAATCCTGTCACTGTCTTTATGCTTCTGAGCTGTGTGCGGTGCTTAGTCACTTCATCATGTCTGATGCCTTGGGACCCCATGGACTGCAGCCCACAAGGCGCCTCTGGCCATGGGATTCTACTGGAGTGGGGTGCCATCCCTCCTCCAGGGATCTTCCTAACCCAGGGACTGAACGCAGGTCTCCCACATTGTAGGCTCTTTACCATCTGAGCCACCAGGCAAGCCCTCTTTATGCTTCAAGTTACTTTAAATGACATGAAGACATTTATGATGCTGAATATTCCAAAATTCCTAAATTATATAATTACTCTGAGGTTTATTTTTTTCCTTAAAATGAAAAGTTTAGGAACAAAAAGAATGAGACAAATGACAAATGACATCCTTGGATTCTGTGGATTAAAGTTACATTTCACATTTTTCCTGTGGCATATACGACATTAGATTCATTACTGAAGTAAAGGAAAAATTCATTCATTCCTCATTCATTCCGCATTCATTCAGTTAGCCCCAGGTTTCTCAGCCTCCACACCATCAATATTTTGTTTTGGTGACTTTTCCCGCACATTATAGCAACATCACTGGCCTCTCTCTACCTACTTGATGCCAATTCTGACAACCAAAAGGCCTTCAGATGTTGCCAAATGTCCCGTGAGAGGTAAAAATCTCTACCAGTTGAGAGCCCATGAATTAATACATCAGTCTTTCCCTAAACATTCTGAGATCTCACTTTGTGTCCAGCACTGTGCTGAGAGGGGAAGACAGAGCTAAACGCAGTGCCGGCGTGGCCTCGAGGAGCTCGAGCCACAGACATGAGCAGACGGCCGAAGAAGCGGTGGCCCGCTGGCACACACTGGGCTCCTGTCCCCTGAAGAGTCAGGGATGGTTCCCGGGGAGGAAGGGAAGTGCCTGATTCTGAAGGGTGACCGGTATTTACCCAGGTTGGAAAACTGCAAACAGTCATTTTAGGAGTGACTGCGTGGGAATAGAAACCAAGGGAAACACCCAGCAGAGCTAAACACCGACGTAGCCATTCACCACGGCTGCTGTGTGGTCACTAAGCTGTGCTCAACTCTTCTGTGACCCCGTGGACTGCAGCCCACAAGGCACCAGATTTCCCAGGCAAGAATACCGGACTGGGCTGCCATTTCCTCCTCCAGGGGCTCCTCCAGACCCAGGGATGGAGCCCACATCTCCTCCATCGGCAGGTGGATCCTTCACCACTGAGCCACCAGGAAAACCCAGCCATTAAGCATGGTCCAGGGCGTTTAGCTCCTTCTTCAGAGCTATGGAGCTTCTTGAGACCTTTGAGAGCCAGCAAATTTGGAAAACTCAGCACTGACCACATGACTGGAAAAGGTCAGTTTTCATTCCTATCCCAAAGAAGGGCAAGGCCAAGAATGTTCAAACTACCACCCAACTGCACTCATCTCACACTAACAAAGTCATGCTCAAAATTCTCCAAGCCAGGCTTCAACAGTACGTGAACCATGACCTTCCTGGATTTAGAAAAGGCAAAGGAACCACAGATCAAATTGCCAACATCCGTAGGATCATAGAAAAAGCAAGAGAATTCCAGAAAAACATCTACTTCTCCTTTATTGACTACACCAAAGCCTTTGACAGTGTGGATCACAACAAGCACAATTCTATAAGAGACGGGTATACGAGACCACCTGACCTGCCTCCTCAGAAACCTATATGCAGGTCAGGAAGCAATAGTTAGAACCAAACATGGAACAACAGATTGGTTCCAAATTGGGGAAGGAGTATATCAAGGCTGTATATTGTCACCCGGCTTATTTAACTTATATGCAGATTATATAATGTGAAATGCCAGGCTGGATGAAGTGCAAGCTGGAATCAAGATTGTTGGGAGAAATATTAATAATCTCAGGCAGATGACACCACCCTTAAGGCAGAAAGTGAAGAGGAACTAAAGAGCCCCTTGATGAAAGTGAAAGAGAGAAGTGAAAAAGCTGGCTTAAAACTCAACATTCAGAAAACTAAGATCATGGCATCTGGTCGCATCAGTTCAGTTCAGTTCAGTTTAGTCGCTCAGTCGTGTCTGACTCTTTGTGGCCCCATGAATCGCAGCACGCCAGGCCTCCCTGTTCATCACTATCTCCCAGAGTTCACTCAGACTCACGTCCATCGAGTCCGTGATGCCATCCAGCCATCTCATCCTCGGTCGTCCCCTTCTCCTCCTGCCCCCAATTCCTCCCAGCATCAGAGTCTTTTTCCAATGAGTCAACTCTTCTCATGAGGTGTCCAAAGTACTGGAGCTTCAGCTTTAGCATCAGTCCCTCCAAAGAAATCCCAGGGCTGATCTCCTTCAGAATGGACTGGTTGGATCTCCTTGCAGTCCAAGGGACTCTCAAGAGTCTTCTCCAACACCACAGTTCAAAAGCCTCAATTCTTCAGCGCTCAGCTTTCTTCACAGTCCAACTCTCACATCCATACATGACCACAGGAAAAACCATAGCCTTGAGTAGATGGACCTTAGTCGGCAAAGTAATGTCTCTGCTTTTGAATATGCTATCTAGGTTGGTCATAACTTTTCTTCCAAGGAGTAAGCGTCTTTTAATTTCATGGCTGCAGTCACCATCTGCAGTGATTTTGGAGCCCAAAAAAATAAAGTCTGACACTGTTTCCACTGTTTCCCCATCTATTGCCCATGAAGTGATGGGACTGGATGCCATGATCTTCGTTTTCTGAATGTTGAGCTTTAAGCCAACTTTTTCACTCTCCTCTTTCACTTTCATCAAGAGGCTTTTTAGCTCCTCTTCACTTTCTGCCATAAGGGTGGTGTCATCTGCAGATCTGAGGTTACTGATATTTCTCCCGGCAATCTTGATTCCAGCTTGTGTTTCTTCCAGTCCAGCGTTTCTCATGATGTACTCTGCATAGGAGTTAAATAAGCAGGATGACAATATACAGCCTTGACGGACTCCTTTTCCTATTTGGAACCAGTCTATTGTTCCATGTCGAGTTCTAACTGTTGCTTCCTGGCCTCCATACAGATTTCTCAAGAGGCGGTCAGGCGGTCTGGTATTCCCTTCTCTTTCAGAATTCTCCACAGTTTACTGTAATCCACACAGTCAAAGGCCTTGGCATAGTCAATAAAGCAGAAATAGATGTTTTTCTGGAACTCTCTTGCTTTTTCCATGATCCAGCAGATGTTGGCAATTTGATCTCTGGTTCCTCTGCCTTTTCTAAAACCAGCTTGAACGTCAGGGAGTTCATGGTTCACGTATTGCTGAAGCCTGGCTTGGAGAATTTTGAGCATTACTTTACTAACATGTGAGATGAGTGCAATTGTGCGGTAGTTTGAGCATTCTTTGGCATTGCCTTTCTTTGGAATTGGAATGAAAACTGACCTTTTCCAGTCTTGTGGCCACTGCTGAGTTTTCCAAATCTGTTGGCATATTGAGTGCAGCACTTTCACAGCATCATCTTTCACTTGATGGCAAATAGATGGGGAAACAGTGGAAACCGTGTCAGACTTTATTTTTCTGGGCTCCAAAATCACTGCAGATGGTGACTACCGCCATGAAATTAAAAGACGCTTGCTCCTTGGAAGAAAAGTTATGACCAACCTAGATAGCATATTCAAAAGCAGAGACATTACTTTGCCGACAAAGGTTTGTCTAGTCAGAGCTATGGTTTTTCCAGTAGTCATGTATGGATGTGAGAGTTGGACCATAAAGAAAGCTAAGCTCCAAAGAATTGATGCTTTTAAACAAAACAATACCTGAGTGTTTGTATTTTTCAAAATATTTCAAGATAATTGTGATATACATCTGGATTTTTAAAAGTGATTACAGGTTTTACTATTAGATCCTGTTTTGGTGATATTCTATTATTTTCTGTTGACCAATCATAATACAATGGTATTAAGTGAGTAATAGTTATATAATCACAATAGTAAAAGATGTTTAGCATTTTTCACAATCAATAGCCAGACAAAAGATAAAAGACAATTATAATTACAAGCCATAAAGGGAACATGATTAACTTAACAGTGTAAAATAATGACATAATTTGAGGAGGGGGTCGAGCAGAATGATGTGGTAAGTGGAATCAATGCTTCTGAACTGTGGTTTTGGAGAAGACTCTTGAGAGTCCCTTGGACTACAAGGAGATCAAACCACTCAATCCTAAAGGAAATCAATCCTGAATATTCATTGGAAAGACTGATGCTGAAGCTAAAGTTCCAATACTTTGGCCACCTGATGGGAAGAACTGACTCATTAGAAAAGATCCTGATGCTGGGAAAGAATGAAGGCAGGAGGAGAAGGGGATGACAGAGGATGAGATGGTTGGATGGCATCACCGACTCAATGGACATGAGTTTGAGTAAGGTCTGGGAGGTCATGATGGACAGGGAGGCCTGGTGTGCTGCAGTCCACGGGGTTTCAAAAAGTCAGACACAACTGAGCGACTAAACTGAACTGAACTGAAAGCTACAGATAATATTCGGAGCCATATCCTGTCGGCTATCATATTGATACCAAAACCCCCACCAGATGGAAGACAGTAATTTACGTGATGATCAGACTGTAGTCATGATATAAGCTGCCACAATTCTAAGAACTGGCCCCAAAGAAATTGGAATAATCTGATACTGGAACTAAAGACTAACTGTACTTAAAATAATCACGATGATGCTGGTCAGACTACCGATAACCCATTTCAAGATGACTGTCAGAGCTGACTGTTCTGTTTCTGAATGCAGTCCCCTCCCCCAGCCTATAGAAGCTCCCGCCCACGGGTTGTCAGTGTGGGGAGTCAGCCTGTGGATGGGCATCCACCCACCCTGCACCAGCTGCCAGCATCCAAAACAAAGCAAACTTTCGTTCCCACCAACCTGGCCTCTTTATTGGCTTTTTGAGAGCTGAGCAGTAAGATCTCACTTTCAGTTACACATGAATATGCAAACAGTCTACCAGAATGTAAGCAACAGTCTTAAATAGGAAGTTCACAAAAGAGGAAAAAGATAAATGGACAACACATAAAGAGGTGTTAAACTTTATAACACATCAGGGAAATGCAAATTAAAATAATAATAAGAATCGACTATATTTGTCAACATAGCTATATTCTCCAAAAGATTTTAAAAAGTCAAGTAACAGCAACAGTGTGAGTCAATTGAAACTCTTCCATATTGCCGATGAGAAATGTAAATGAGCATGAAGTTTAACGAAACTGACGGGCAGCGTCTGCTCAGGGGAGCGTGCACGAACCTGCGGTTGCGTTCAGCGACCTTCACACCCTCACCTTCATGCCCTTGTGTAACTGCGAAACAATGCCTTCGCTGTGAGCTGTTTAACTGTGACTTTCTTCTGAGTAGCAGAACAGAATGAGGCGACAGAATGCCACTTCCAGTATTAGGCTGCAGAACGAGTCTGGAATTGCTATTTCCAAAATGTCCAGAATGATGTGTAGACGTATCTTTCCCTGGAAACTCAAGATGCTATTTATAAAACAAACAGAAGGAGATTCTGAAAGGTGCAGAAAAGACAGCAGAGCAGCTGAGAACAGTGGGACCCAAGGAACAACATGGCCGTGAGTTCTCTGGGTTTCCTTTCTCCCTCTTATTTCCCAGACGTGGAGCTGAAGAGCCAGCAACATAGAGATCCCACAGGCACAGAAGCCAGATCTGTCCATCCAAAGTCTAGAATCAGGGCAGCCTAGAGAGATGGGATCATGCACTGGGGAAGGAAGTGGCAGCCCACCCCAGTGTTCCTGCCTGGAGTCCCAGGGACGGGGAGCCTGGTGGGCTGCAGTCCATGGGGTCGCAAAGAGTCGGACACGACTGAAGCGACTCAGCAGCAGCAGCAGCAGCAGCAGCAGCAGCAGCAGCAGCAGCAGCAGCAGCAGCAGCAGAGAGACAGGACACTTTCAGCTGCAGAAGCGCTTCTGTATCCAAACCGCACAGGAGAGAGAAGGGCCTCGTCGCTACTGAGCAGCAAATGCTGCCTCTGGAGCGGCTCTCCTACCTTTGGCATGCTGGGATAAGTCGCCCTGACCTCCCCACTGGGATGGGGTCAAAGAAGGCAAGACTTTCATTCCCACCAGGTGGCAAGGTCCCAGCCCTCAGTGTCAGTGGAGACCAGGTGGAGAGTGTGGACTTCCAACTCCACTGGGAACAGCCTGGGATTTCTACCCCATATGGCAGTAAGGTCACCACTCCCTTCCCTTGGGAGAACAGGGTTAGGAGTTCCAGATAAAACAGACAGTTTACGATTCAGAGTCTTAAAAACTTTCCATTAAAAATCCCTCATCATACCATCATAACAGAGCCAGGAAGAGCCCAAGTTGAATGAAAAATAGAAGGTAATCAATAGATGCCAATACCAAAATGACAGTGACGTTTTAATCATATTTTCTGAAAAAAAAATTTTAAAGTAGCCTTCATAAAAATGCTTCAAAGGCAATTACAAACATGAGCGAAATAAATAAAACATAGAAAGTTCCAGGAAAGAAATAGAAAATATAAAGAAAACCCAATGGAAAAATACAATAACCACTTTAAAAAACTCAATAGACAGAACAATAGAAACGACCCAGCCGAACAAAGGAGAGAGCATATACTGAAAAAAAAAAAAAAAAATAGAGCGCCAGGGACTGCTCTACACACCAGGGACTGCTGAGTCCATACAGAAGACATTAAATTTGTGTGATAGGAGAGAAGAGAAAAAGGGTAGGGCTGAAAAAGGACTCAAAGAAATAAGCATCTTTTGCCCAAGATTGGCAAAAGACATTAACCTAGAGATTCAAGAAACTGAACAAAACCCAGACAGGAAAAATGAAAAGAACTTCATTTGAAAACACATCATAGCTAAACTTTGAAAAACTTCAAAGGGAAAAAAAATCTTGAAAGCAATAAAAGAGAAAAAAATATATTTCCCTATAGGGGGGAAACAATCACAGTGGATATATAAAAAGAGTTTGCAAAACAAAATAGTAAAAAAAAGAAAAAGAAAGAAACCACTCAAAGGTCCAGAAAGAATTTAAGGAAAAGATACCAAAAAAGAAGCTCACTGTGGATGCTATACAGACAACAAACACTTGAAAAGACGTTCAATACATTGCCTGTCAGAGAGACGCAGAATGAAACCATGATGAGGTGCCACGACATCTCTATAAGCATGACTGAAACAAAGATACACATGAGCTGCTCAGTGTGTCCAATTCTTTCCAACCTCACGGACTGTGCCCACCAGGGTCCCTTGTCCCTGGGATTCTCCAGGCAAGAACACTGGAGTGGGTTGCCACTTCCTTCTCCAGGGGATCTTCCCAACCCACAGATCAAACCCGGGCCTCCTGCATTACTGGCAGGTTCTTTACTCTCTCAGCCACCTGGGAAGCTCAACAAAAATAGTAACCAAGAAATAATGAAAAAGACTGGCTCACTCATCTACTGTTGGTGGACAGAAAATGGCACAGCCGCTCTGGAAAGCGGCATTGTGGCTGCTTAAGACACCGAACACACAGCTGCCACATGGACGAGCAAGGGCGCCTCTGGCACTCACCCCAGAAGAGTAAAAACCATGTTCACACAGAGCCCGACTATGAACGTCTACAGCAGCTTCACTCACAACAGCCAGAAACCGGACACAAACTGTGCCTGTGGGCCAAGGCGCTTCAGTCGCGTCCGACTCTGCGACCCCGTGGACCGTAGTCTGTCAGGCTCCTCTGTCCATGGAGTTCTCCAGGCAAGAATCCTGGACTGCGTTGCCATGCCCTCCTCCAGGGATCTTCCTGACCCAGGATTGAACCCACGTTTCTTATGGCTCCCACCTTGGCACCTATTAGGACTTGATATAATTTACATAAATTTAACCCACCCTGGGTTCCAGTGCCCGATGCTGCTTGGATTGTGGCCATGTAACTCCCATCTCTCCTTCCATCATCACATCTCCTCCCTCTCTCTCTGCCTTTTTTTCTTAATTTGAACGTTCCTGCTTCTCTGTTACAAAGCTCCTGGGGTTCCATTTGTCTTACATGCAAAATCCAGGATAATCTCATCTCAGGATTCTTCATCTCTGTGAAGTCCTTTTGCCAAGGAACGTAAAATTCAGCAGTAGTTTAGAACAGATGCCACTGAGGGGTCACTATCCAGTCTACCCAAAGCGCGTCTGCAACTCCTCATGACGAGTTTATCTGAGCAACAGCAGTGTCTTCCTCCATCACTGGAGCTTGCTCACAACCACCCTGGCCCAACCTGGTTGGGGGAAGCTTCACTTAGGTATTAATTCCTTTCCATCCATGAGGTCTTTAGGACCCTTATACCACAGTTACAATGGCAAAGATAATTTTTAATAGACTCAGAGCCTTATAAACATGTTCCTTAGGCAAAAAGTTTATGTACTGTGTACATGCGTGCGAAGTTGCTTCAGCTGTATCCAACTCTTTGACCCCATGAATTACAACCCTGCAGGCTCCTCTGTCCATGGGAATCTCCAGGCAAGAATACAGGGGCGGGTGGCCATGCCCTCCTTAGGCGGATCTTTCTGACCCAGGGATTGACCCTCCCTCTCCGAAATCTCCCACATTGGCAGGCACATTCTTCCGACTCGTGCCACGTGGGAAGCCCTTACACATGTGTGGTATGAATAGTTAATAGAGACTGCATGGGATCTGTCTCCCCAAGGCAACCACTCACGCATGACTCCATAGAAAGGAGTTGGCATGTCTTCTCACCAAAGGCGAGGAGAGTAGATAGGCTGATACGCAGGCAGACAGAAGGCAACAATGTCTAAAAGGCCATTACATCGTCAGCCAGTGGTAACCAAATGGAAACATAGGGTAGCCATTCTGACTGCGACTGTATCTGTAATGGAAGAATTAACAATGCTTCAGTTCAGTGCAGGCGCTCAGTCGTGTCCGACTCTCTGCGACCCATGAATCGCAGCACACCAGGCCTCCCTGTCCATCATCAACTCCCGGAGTTCACTCAGACTCACGTCCATCGAGTCTGTGATGCCATCCAGCCATCTCATCCTCGATCATCCCCTTCTCTTCCTGCCCCCAATCCCTCCCAGCATCAGAGTCTTTTCCAATGAGTCAACTCTTCGCATGAGGTGGCCAAAGTACTGGAGCTTCAGCTTTAGCATTAGTCCTTTCAAAGAAATCCCAGGGCTGATCTCCTGAATGGACTGGTTGGATCTCCTTGCAGTCCAAGGGACTCTCAGTTCTTCTCCAACACCACAGTTCAAAAGCATCAATTCTTCAGCACTCAGCTTTCTTCACAGTCCAACTCTCCAATCCATACATGACCACAGGAAAAACCATAGCCTTGACTAGACGGACCTTAGTTGGCAAAGTAATGTCTCTGCTTTTTAATATGCTATCTGGGTTGTTTATAGCTTTTCTTCCAAGGAGTAAACATCTTTTAATTTCATGGTTGCAGTCAACATCTGCAGTGATTTTGGAGCCCCAAAAATAAAGTCGGACACTGTTTCCACTGTTTCTCCATCTATTTCCCATGGAGTGATGGAACTGGATGCCATGATCTTCGTTTTCTGAATTTTGAGCTTTAAGCCAATTTTTTCACTCTCCTCTTTCACTTTCATCTAGAGGCTTTTTAGTTCACTTTCTGCCATAAGGGTAGTGTCATCTGCAGATCTGAGGTTATTGATATTTCTCCTGGCAATCTTGATTCCAGCTTGTGTTTCTTCCAGTCCAGTGTTTCTCATGATGTACTCTGCATAGAAGTTAAATAAGCAGGATGACAATATACAGCCTTGACATACTCCTTTTCCTATTTGGAACCAGTCGGTTGTTCCATGTCCAGTTCTAACTGTTGCTTCCTTGCCTGCATACAGATTTCTCAAGAGGCAGGTCAGGTGGTCTGGTGTTCCCTTCTCTTTCAGAATTCTCCACAGTTTATTGTGATCCACACAGTCAAAGGCTTTGACATAGTCAATAAAGCAGAAAGAGGTGTTTTTCTGGAACTCTCTTGCTTTTTCCATGATCCAGTGGATGTTGGCAATTTGATCTCTGGTTCCTCTGCCTTTTTGAAAACCAGCTTGAACATCAGGGAGTTCATGGTTCATGTATTGCTGAAGCCTGGCTTGGAGAATTTTGAGCATTACTTTACTAGCGTGTGAGATGAGTGCAATTGTGTGGTAGTTTGAGCATTCTTTAGCATTGCCTTTCTTTGGGGTTGGAATGAAAACTGACCTTTTCCAGTCTTGTGGCCACTGCTGAGTTTTCCAAATCTGCTGGCATATTGAGTGCAGCACTTTCACAGCATCATCTTTCAGGATTTGAAATAGCTCAACTGGAATTCCATCACATCCACTAGCTTTGTTTGTAGTGATGCTTTCTAAGGTCCACTTGACTTCACATTAAAAGATGTCTGGCTCTAGATGAGTGATCACACCATCGTGATTATCCAGGTTGCGAAGATCCTTTTTGTATAGTTCTTCTGTGTATTCTTGCCACCTCTTCTGAATATCTTCTGCTTCTGTTAGGTCCATACCATTTCTGTCCTTTACCAAGCCCATCTCTGCATGAAATGTTCCCTTACTATCTCTAATTTTCTTAAAGAGATCTCTTGTCTTTCCTATTCTATTGTTTCCCTCTATTTCCTTTGCATTGATCGCTGAAGAAGGCTTTCTTATCTCTTCTTGCTATTCTTTGGAACTCTGCATTCAGATGCTTATATCTTTCCTTTTCTCCTTTGCTTTTCGCTTCTCTTCTTTTCACAACTATTTGTAAGGCTTCCCCAGACAGCCAGTTTGCTTTTTTGCATTTCTTTGCCATGGGGATGGTCTTGATCCCTGTCTCCTGTACAATGTCACAAACCTCATTCCATAGTTCATCAGGCACTCTATCTATCAGATCTAGGCCCTTACATCTATTTCTCACTTCCACTGTATAATCATAAGGGATTTGATTTAGGTCATACCTGAATGGTCTAGCAGTTTTCCCTGCTTTCTTCAATTTAAGTCTGAATTTGGTAATAAGGAGTTCATGATCTGAGCCACAGTCAGCTCCCGGTCTTGTTTTAGCTGACTGTATAGAGCTGCTCCATCTTTGGCTGCAAAGAACATAACCAATCTGATTTCGGTGTTGACCATCTGGTGATGTCCATGTGTAGAGTCTTCTCTTGTGTTGTTGGAAGAGGGTGTTTGCTACGACCAGTGCATTCTCTTGGCAAAACTCTATTAGTCTTTGCCCTGCTTCATTCCACATTCCAAGGCCAAATTTGCCTGTTACTCCAGGTGTTTCTTGACTTCCTACTTTTGCATTTCAGTCCCCTATAATGAAAAGGACATCTTTTTTTGGTGTTAGTTCTAAAAGGTCTTGTAGGTCTTCATAGAAACCATTCAACTTCAGCTTCTTCAGCATTACTGGTTGGGGCATAGACTTGGATAACTGTGATACTGAATGGTTTGCCTTGGAAAAGAACAGAGATCATTCTGTCCTTTTTGAGATTGCATTCAAGTACTGCATTTCAGACTCTTCTGTTGACCATGATGGCTACTCTGTTTCTTCTGAGGGATTCCTGCCTGCAATAGTAGATGTAATGGTCATCTGAGTTAAATTCACCCATTCCAGTCCATCTTAGTTCGCTGATTCCTAGAATGTCGACGTTCACTCTTGCCATCTCTTGTTTGATCACTTCCAATTTGCCTTGATTCATGGACCTGACATTCCAGGTTCCTATGCAATATTGCTCTTTACAGCATCGGACCTTGCTTCTATCACCAGTCACATCCACAACTGGGCATTGTTTTTGCTTTGGGTCCATCCCTTCATTCTTTCTGGAGTTATTTCTCCACTGACTTCCAGTAGCATGTTGGGCACCTACTGACCTGGGGAGTTCCTCTTTCAGTATCCTATCATTTTGCCTTTTCATACTGTGCATGGGGTTCTCAAGGCAAAAATACTGAATAATGCTTAGTTTCATAAATTCAATATATTAATGAGAGCATTAAAAAACTTCTCCTTTTATAATTGTAACTAGGTCCTGGCAAAGGAAACATCCCTAATTTTTATTTTTGAAGTATATGTATTACTTGGTATACTCTCTCTTTACACACACACAGAGACACACACACACACACACACACATATATACACATACATACATATATATGGGCTTCCCTAGTGGCTCAGATGATAAAGAATCTGCCTACAAAGCAGGAGACCTGGGTTCGATCCCTGCATCAGGAAGATCCCCTGGAGAAGGGAATGGCTGTCCACTCTAGTATTCTTGCCTGGAAAATCATGACAGAGAAGCTTGGTGGGCTACAGTCTATGAACTGCAGAGTTGGACATGACTCAGTGACTAACACACACATAGACACACACATACACAAACACATGTGCACCATATACGTGCTCCCCAGGTGGTGCTAGTGGTAAAGAACCCAGCTGCCAATCCAGGAGACAACGATGTGGGTTTGACCCCTGGGTTGGGAAGGTCTTCTAGAGGAGGGCATGGTAGCCCACTCCAGTGCTCTTGCCTTGGAAATCCCATGGACAGAGGGGCTTGGCGGGCTACAGTCCACGGGGTCAAAAAGACTCAGACAAGAGTTAGAAATTAAACCACACCACCACCACCACCACGAGTGAAGTTACACTGAATGCTCTTAAACTTAGGAAGAGATGGCCATGTGAGATAAATTTCACAAAGACACCTAGAGATGATCATGATCCCCAGAACTGGCCAGACTTTTCACGCACAAGAGTCAGCAGGCTGCAGTGGATTGGAGACTTATGCAGACAGTGAACTCGGGTGGTATAGCTGCTCTTTGGGCAACTTGTTTAACTTCATGAAGCCTCAGTTTCCCCACTGGAAACATGCAGCTCAAAACAGGATCTGGCACAGAAGGCGACTGTGAGAAATAGTGAGAGGCCGTCTGTGGAAATACATCAGCACGATGCCTGGCATACAGAAATCATTCAGCATCAGCTGCCTACTAATTATTTTATATTCTCATCGCTACTGCTCTTATTTTGCAGGCATATCAATCTAGGGATCTGATTCCAACAGCACACATGAGGCTTCTTTTCTTCAATTTCATTGAATTGTTAAATGCATATTTTTTGAACAGCTTCTTATTCCTGAGCCCAGGCGTGGCTCTAAAGGCACAGTGGTGAACGAGACTGGTGAAGTCTCTGCCCTTTCAGAGCTGTGTGTCATCTTTGGTCTGTTTGCCATGGGACACCAGGCCTCCCTGGTGGCTCAGTGGTGAAGAATCTGCCTGCAGCGCAGATGTGGGTTTGATCTCTGGTTCTGGGAGGGTTCCCTGGAGAAGGAAACGGCAGCCCACCCCAGTATTCTTTCCTGGGGATCTCCATGGACAGGGGAGCCTGGCGGGCTGAAGTCCGTCGGGTCGCAAAGAGTTGAACATGACAGCGACTGCAAAGCAACCATGCCACGTGCTCGGACGCTGGGGTTCGTCTCCCTTCCCCGAAGAGGCGAAACGAGCACTGAGAACGAGCTGGAAAGAGGGGGCGCGTTTCGTCTCACGCGCCGACTGCGCTCAGTGCCTTCCTCGTGGAGCCCCGTGTGGAGAAGGGCGGAACGTGCAGGGCAGACCCGCCCAGAGAGGATGGCGCGCGAGACGCCCGCCTCCGCCACGAGGGGAGAGCGTCTGTGCCTCCGAGGCGGATTTGCCATGTACGCAGTGACTGAACACAGGACTTCAAAGACCAGTGAGAGAACTGGTGATTGTCTAATTCCAGATCAGCTTTTAGTGGGATTTGTCATTCCACAAAGTTTACTTTTAAGAAAACAAAATTAGTAGCAAGAACCCCAGCTGTTGACATTTTCCCTGTTTCTTGGCACTCCTCTCAGCTGGTCTAGGCACAGCTCAGCAATGAGCATGGTTCTGCAGGGGGCTCCTGGGCCACTTACGCCAACATTCTGAAATATTCTGGGGAAGATGCCGCAGGTGCAGCGGGCTGGCAGACACCCAACAGCAAGTCTGCCTGGGCCCAGAGTTTTAAGAAGTTCCGTGCACTGCCCCTTATGTTATTAAGCTGTCTCAATTAGAGGCGAAAGTCCGATCTTCTTTGGCAGGCACGGGGTTTCACCTATAAAGCACCATCACTCTTGCAGTGAGAAAGAGACCATCACATTCTAGGATTCTGTTGTGGATGTAACAATGGCCGTCCCAAGTGCAGGGAGCCCAGCAATTCTGAGTGTGACAGGCACGCCGACAGGATGGAGGACCCGTCTGCCACCCAGACGGCCCACGCAGACTTCCCGTTTCTGAGTGCGTCAAGTGCTTCCAGACTCTGCCGTGCCGCTGAACATGTGACTCGCTCTGCTCACGTGTTCCGTCAGGAGCTTTCATGCCACCTGATTCTCCTCTCTAGGTTTAGATCATCTCAGACTCACATGGGTGTTAGGCCAGATGATTGGTGAAGACAAAATAAAAATCATGTATGATCAAAATCACTTTAAGACCCTCTCAATATTAGATGATATTAAGGGTTTATTTTAAATGTTAGATGTGATGGGGGAATCAAAGCTGAACAGGGAAGACAAAGTCCCCTTTTCTGTTAGAGATGCATCCTGGAGGGCTCCTGCACAAAACGACGTGTTGCCTGGGATTTGATTTAAAGCAATAGAGCAGAAATTTAAAGTGCAGTGGGTATAAAATACATTGAAAAATACTGATAATGATCAAAGCTGGGGTAATGTATATGAGAAGATTTATTATGCTATTCTATCATTGTATATGCATTTTATAAATTTCATAGATTTAGAATGTTAATATTCTAAGTGGTACATTAAGGACTCTATATAACATGTTACACATATGCACATTATAGCATGTATACACACACATGTAATTCTATCCAGTATTTTCATGCTCACTAACATTTTATGAGGATACACAGACACTGGCGTGTGCTCAGTCGTGTCCCATCCTTCCGACCCCGTGGACTGTAGCCCACCAGGCTCCTCTGTCCATGGAATTTTCCAGGCAAGAATACTGGAGTGGGTTGCCAATTCTTACTGTAGGGGATCTTCCTGACTCTGGGGTCGAACCCGTGTTCCCTGTGTCTCCTGCATTGGTGAGCAGACTCTTTACCACTGAGCCACCTGGAGCAAGCAACACTGAAGCATTATACCCATGTCTCGATGTTCAAACCATTCAGACTTTAGAAACTCAGGCCACAGGACTGAATCAAGTAGAGTGAATGATTCTAAACAGTTCCTGTCTGCCATGACATTTGACTTCAGATATGACTAACCTGGAGAAGGCAATGGCACCCCACTCCAGTACTCTTGCCTGGAAAACCCCATGGACAGAGGAGCCTGGAAGGCTGCAGTCCATGTGGTTGCTGAGGGTTGGACACGACTGAGTGACTTCACTTTCACTTTTCATTTTCATGCATTGGAGAAGGAAATGGCAATCCACTCCAGTGTTCTTGCCTGGAGAATCCCAGGGATGGGAGAGCCTGGTAGGCTGACTTCTATAGGGTCAAACAGAGTCGGACACGACTGAAGTGACTTAGCAGCAGCAGCAGCATGACTAACCTAGACAGCATATTGAAAAGCAGAGTACTTTGCCAACAAAGGTTCCTCTAGTCAAGGCTGTGGTTTTCCCAGTGGTCATGTATGGATTGGAGAGTTGGACTGTGAAGAAAGCTGAGTGCCAAAGAATTGATGCTTTTGCACTGTGGTATTGGAGAAGACTCTTGAGAGTCCCTTGGACGGCAAGGAGATCCAACCAGTCCATTCTGAAGGAGACCAGTCCTGGGTGTTCTTTGGAAGGACTGATGCTAAAGCTGAAACTCCAGTACTTTGGCCACTTGATGCAGAGTTGACTCATTGGAAAAGACCCTGATGCTGGGAGGGATTTGGAGCAGGAGGAGAAGGGGACGACAGAGGATGAGATGGCTGGATGGCATCACCAACTCGAGGGACATGAGTTTGAGTGAACGGAGTTGGTGATGGACAGGGAGGCGTGGCGTGCTGGGATTCATGGGGTTGCAAAGAGTGGGACACGACTGAGTGACTGAACTGAACTGAACTTAATGATTAATTTTAAGGTGTAAACTTGACAGAGTTACGGGGTACCCAGATGTCTGGTCAAACATTATTCTGGATGTGCCTATGAGGCAATTTCTGGATAAGAGGAATATCCGTGAATCAGTAGACCAAGTGAAGTTTATTACCCCATCAACCAACATCTGACTGCAACCACAGGAGGGTTTCCAAACCTACATGAACTCGGTCAACTTCCAGATTTGTGAGCAAAATAAATGACTATTATTGTTTTAAAACCCACTGTTTGGTGGTGGTTTGCCTGTAGAAACAGACATCCAGAACATAAGAGAAGACAAAGAACATGTTCAAGGTCACATCTACAGCTCAGAGGCCAAGCTGAAGGGAAGACACAGTTTCACAATATACACAACTGATATTTTTGGTTTGGGATTAAAATTAAGCATAATGTGGCTGCTCTTTGGTTTTCCCTATTGTTTCTAAGTCTTTTAAAAATATCTTTGCTTCAGTTCAGTTCAGTCGCTCAGTTGTGGCCGACTCTTTGTGCCATGAAGTGATGGGACCCAATGCCATGATCTTCGTTTTCTGAATGTTGAGCTTTAAGCCAACTTTTTCATTCTCCACTTTCACTTTCATCAAGAGGCTTTTTAGTTCCTCTTCACTTTCTGCCATAAGGGTGGTGTCATCTGCATATCTGAGGTTATTGATATTTCTCCCAGTAATCTTGATTTCAGCTTGTGCTTCTTCCAGCCCAGCGTTTCTCATGATGTACTCTGCATAGAAGTTAAATAAGCAGGATGACAATATACAGCCTTGACGTACTCCTTTTCCTATTCGGAACCAGTCTGTTGTTCCACGTCCAGTTCTAACTGTTGTTTCCTGACCTGCATACTGGTTTCTCAAGAGGCAGGTCTGGTGGTCTGGTATTCCCTTCTCTTTCAGAATTTTCCACAGTTTATTGTGACCCACACAGTCAAAGGCTTTGGCATAGTCAATAAAGCAGAAATAAAAATGTTTCTCTGGAAGTCCTTTGCTTTTCCGATGATCCAGCAGATATTGGCAATTTGATCTCTGGTTTCTGCCTTTTCTAAAACCAGCTTGAACATCTGGAAGTTCACAGTTCATGTATTGCTGAAGCCTGGCTTGGAGAATTTTGAACATTACTTTACCAGCATGTGAGATGAGTGCAACTGTGTGGTAGTTTGAGCATTCTTTGGCATTGCCTTTCTTTGGGATTGGAATGAAAACTGACCTTTTCCAGTCCTGTGGCCACTGCTGAGTTTTCCACATTTGCTGGCATATTCAGTGCAGCCCTTTCATAGCATCTTCTTCCAGGATTTGAAACAGCTCCACTGGAATTCCATCACCTCCACTAACTTTGTTCGTAGTGATGCTTTCTAAGGCCCACTTGACTTCACATTCCAGGATGTCTGGCTCTAGGCAAGTGATCACACCATCGTGGTTATCTTGGTCGTGAAGATCTTTTTTGTACTGTTCTTCTGTGTGTATCTTTGCTTAAGAGTCTGTAAATTGAGTTTCTTAGTCATAATTAAAATAGTTAAACTCATTAAAGACCTTTGGTGTTTCTCAATGTTTTGTCTTTCCTTTTATTGTTCATGAGAGAGAGAGAGACCCCTGCTCGACGATCAGACATCCTTTATCTAGGTAGCTCTAATGCATTCAGGAAATTTTTTTAACTTAGAAATGAAGAAATCTAATTCAAAATGGAAAGAGTACTGTGTCAAAGCCACTGAACATACGAAGAGGTCCATGATCCAGGGCCTCAATAACATCATCAGAAAGAAGTCTTGGGGACTTCCTTGGTGGTACACTGGTTAAGAATCCACCTGCCAATGCAGGGGATGTGGGTTTGATCCCTGGTCTGGGAACAAAGGGATGGACAGGGAAGCCTGGTGTGCTGCAGTCCATGGGATCACAAAGAGTCGGACATGACCGAGCGACTGAACTGACTTGAACTGTCTGGGAACAAAGATCCCACATGCCTTGGGGCAACTTTGCCTGTGTGCCATACTACCAAGCCTGTCTCTACAGCCTGCATGCCACAGATACTGAAGCCTGTGGGCTCTAGAGCCCACGCTCTGCAGCAAGAGCAGCCCCGCGGGGAGAGGCCCGCGCACCGCAAGTGGAGAGCAGCCCACTCGCTGCAGCCAGCAGTCCCTGCACTGGGACGAGCCCGGCGCAGCTGAAGGTTTATAAAGAAATGAGTTTCCACATTTTCCTCTCCGCTGACTGCCCTGTGAGCTTCACTACTGAGTTATTCTGTTTTGTCAGCAAATAGTCCTGGCAGTTCCAGGACTGTACCCTACCGTCTCAGCCACCCCACCCGATGGGAAAGAACTTAGATTTTCTAATATCTAAGTCAGTTCCAGAAACTGCTGGGTCAATGCACACAGCCAATCCAATCACTAATGGCCAGACCTGGGTTCTGTGCCAATTGCTGGACCTTCGGAATTTGTTGGCAGGGCCAAGAATGTTCCAGTAAGCCTTACCTGAAACATATGTGCTGAGAATTGGAAAGAATATTTCCTAAGAGGGAAACTAAGGTGCTATTATCACATTGGAATGGAGATAGGAACAGTATTTGTCAACAGGCCTCTGTCTTTGCAAATCCTCCCTAATTTTCCTGGGCTCATTTTTCTTCATCAGTAAAATGAAGGACAGGCTGCTTGATTGCCAAGCCCCATCCACCTCGAACACTTAGCGATGCGCAGTGAGGCGGGCGGCACATCACTCTGATTGCAGAAGGGAAACCACTTCTGATACAATCGTCATGATGAGCTCTGCTACGAGAGGCTGTCAAATCAGGGGCAGGGATGGTCAGGTCCATAGAAGGAAAATCTGAAGCTCTTTTCCTCCCCTCTCCCTTTTTCCCTCACTCCTCCAACAGGTATACAAAATGAACCATTTGCCAGAACTCATTCATACAAAGTGTTCAAGGACCTGTGGGATTCTAGTCATTGACCAATTTTGATAGTCAAGACCAGAAGGATTCTCCTGTTTTCCTTATTATTTAACCTTCCATTTACTAATGAGTTTTTTAAAATTAGAATATAATACAACAATGTTGTGTTAGTTTCTATGTACAATGAAGTAAATCAGCTATATGTATACATATACTGGGCTTCCCTGGTGGCTCAGACAGCAAAGAATCTGCCTGCAATGCAGGAGATCCAGGCTCAGTCTCTGAGTCAGGAAGATCCCCTGGAGAAGAGAACGGCAACCCACTCCAGTATTCTTGCCTGCAGAATCCCACGGACAGAGGAGCCTGGTGAACCAAGGTCTGTGGGCTCTCGAAGAGTCGGACACAACTGAGCCACTAACACACACATGTACATAAATCTCTCCCTCTTAGACCTCCCTCCAACCCACCACACTCACCTCTCCTGTCTAGGTCGTCACAGAGCCCTGGACTGGCTGCCTATATAGACATTCTTTAAAACTATACACAGGGCTTCCCTGGCGGCTCACTGGTAAAGAGCCAGCCTGCAGGGGACACAGGTTTGACCCCTGGCCAGGGAAGATCCCACATGCTGTGGAGTAACTAAGCCCGAGCACCACACTACTGGAGCCCAGGTGCCCGAGAGCCTGCACTGGACATCAAGAGGACTCACCGCCCAGACAGAGCCTGCACTGGATGTCAAGAGGACTCGCCACACAGACACAGCCTGCGCTGGACATCAAGAGGACTCACTTCACTGCACAGACAGAGCCCACACGGGACATCAAGAGGACTCGCCGCACAGCAAAGCTGCATGCCGCAGCTAGAGAGCAGCCCCCACTCTCTGCAACTAGAGAAAAGCCCATGAAGTAAGGAAGACCCAGCATGGACCAAAGTAAATACATAAAATTGTATTTAAACAATCAGAGCTGTGTCATGATGAAAGATAATAATAAGCATAATAATGAAGTCTGTTTGGATGGACAGCCCCAAGCGTATCAGAGGCTGGGTAAATCTCTCATGATTCAAAGCCCAAATCCTGCATGGCTGAATGAAGTAGGCGCTGTCTGGGAAAGACGGTCAGGCTGACACAGGTGCCCCCGACGCTGGGTCACTGAGTGCCCCTGCCACCGCAGCCGGGGTGCTCAGGAAGCATCAGGACGCTGTCCATGTGGACAAGTGCGGCCAGGTGATGAGAAGACAGCGCCTCTAGGAAGGCAATTATCCTCCCGGGGCTCCCGCCACCACCGCTCCTGTCTCATTCACACCTCCGCTCACCCGAGGCGCCGGCACCGAGCTGCAGAACAAGGTCACACCCCGCGCATTCCAGGTGCTGAGCAAACCATTTGCACTTGTCACCGGCGCTTTTACCTGTGACTCGCCGAATCACGGAATCAGACATTAGCGCTCACATTTCCCAGAGGCACGCACACAGCTTCTTTCCGTGGCCCTGACGTTGGTGTCTCCTTGGCCTTTCCATCCTGCCCCAGCACTGCAGCTCTCCACCAGGAAGTGTGTGACTGGCCAAGCTCTGGCAGAATGCTCGGGCTTCCCAGGTGGCGCAGCAGGCGAAAAATCTCCCTAACAGTGCGGGAGACGCAAGAGACTCGGATTTGACCCCTGGGTCAGGAAGATCCCCTGGAGAAGGAGATGGCACCCCACTCCAATATTCTTGCCTGGAGAATCCAATGGAGTCTGGCGGGCTACAGTCCAGGGGATCGCAAAGAGTCAGAAGTGACTTACTGGCTGAACAACAACAAATAGGAACGCTTGTGTTCCTTTTTATTTTTCTCTTGCCTCAGATTAGCTCCTTGTGGTAGCAATGAAAACAACCACAACAATAGTGAAATAATGAATTCCGGGCACTCAATATCTGCTAGGCACTGCTCTGGGGGCTTTCCATGCCTGGTCTAATTTAACTCTCACATCTATTTTCCCCATTTTACCGATAACGAAAGTAAAAATTAGATGCTTAGGAAACGAGTCCAGGATCGCACCAAGGACTCCACCGTAAGTCTCTCTGATGCCAGAATGGAGATTTTTCTCAGCATGCTGGATCTGCTCACGTGGCGTTGGTAGAGCGCAGAGGAGGAAGATATTCTGGCTGGTCGGGACGAACTGAAGTCAGTAGACTCAGCATCGGTAGCTCTAAGTTCAGCAACCATACGGCCAGTGAGGCTCCTGCATCCTTGGGAAGCTGGGCTGGACAATTCTGACGCTGTGAGCCCAGAGAGACAGCTGCCACGGAGATCCGGAGGGGTTGTGTTCATCTCCTGCCATGAATGGAGCTCATTATCACTGGAGCAGTCCTTGAGCTTGCCAGGGTTTCCGCTGCTGCTCCCTCTGGGAGCCTCAGGAACCAGAAGGGAGAGGAAGAGTCAGAGGTCATGGCCCAGAGTGCAGTCAGTTCCAGGAGGCAGGAAGTGGTACCCCAGGGATGCTCTCAGAATCTCTGGGGTGCTAATTAGTCCCCAGGGTTTTCCCAGGGCCTAGCTTCTTACTCAAGCTTCACCCTACTACTCTCAGGCCATTTCAGGAGTTTCAAGAAACAATCCAATCCTGGTGAATACGAGGACCGACTTGGAGCTTCTCCTAAAAGTTATTGTGCCTTTAACTTAAGGAGAAACTTATTTGGTGTGCATTTTATTATTTATAGGCAACATACAAAACAGTTTCCCCCTCTCTTCTCTGCCTTTAAAAAGGCTGGTGACGGTGGTCTGGTCTCCAAGTCGAGTCTGGCTCTTTGTGATCCCATGGACGGCTGCCCACCCATCTGCTCTGGCCGCGGGATTTCCCAGGAGAGAACGGTGGGGCGGGCTGGCATTTTTCCTCCACGTGGTCTTCCTGACCCAGGGATGGAACCCGCATCTCCTGCATTGCAGGCGGTTTCTTTACCATTGAGCCACCAGGGAAGCGCAAACTCTGCCCCTCTCTAAATCATGGCTCCAAATCAAGGGCTGCTACGAAATCCTCCCTGTTACTCCGGGATATAGGTCCACCTCAGTTCTCAAATGTCTCCAGCCCGTACTGGCTGCACCACCGTCGAGCACTGCTGACTCCCGCCCTGATCTGAATCCTCTGGCTACATCCCCCCTGAGTCATCACCTCCTAATTGCATTTGTGAGGCTCGGCAGCATCACGCAGCCTTTCTCCCGAGAGCTCAAGGTGGGAAGAGCGCAGGCTCTGAGCTGGGGAAGCAGGGGCACATGCGGTGCCCACCTGAGGCTGACTGAGTGCTCTTCAGCACGAAAACACATCACCAGGGCAGCTACTTCTTTAATCCCCCCCCCCCAACCAAACCCATCAGCTCAGAGTGCTTGTGCACGCTATGGATGCTCTCAATTCAAGACGATGTCTCCCGATTTACACGAAAAACGAGCTGGTGAAGGCCAATAAAGCATCCACAACAGCTCTGACTAAGGGCTTCTGTTTTGTCTAGAAGGCCAGATTATAAAATATAAGCTTTAAAGTTCATCAGTCAATTGGCAAATATTTACTGAGCACTTTGAATGTTCTAGGAACGGTACTCCTTGCCTTAGCCACCCGGGCAAAATATTCAACATTTTTTCGGCTAGAATTTTCTCGTCTAGAAAGTAGAGATATTCATATAAACAAAGTCACGGAGTAAAAGTGAAGATTAAGCAAGGAAGATGCATATGGGTCTGGGTACCATAGACGGCATATGGGAAAAGCTAAGCAAGTGGCCACAGAAAGACAAATGCAGGCATATTTGTCGTTATTGCTGTGGCCACAGTAGAAATAAAGATGGTTAGTCTCCACTGAATACTCACTAATCCTTACAATAACTCTGAGGAAGGCGATGTGGGTAACTGAGGTGGCAACAAGGGAGGCACGGACAGAGAAGCCGTGTCTCTGGAGGCGGTGACAGCAGCGGTGAGAGGAGCCGGCCGGGACCTATTTGGTGACATTAGGGATCATATTAGCAGTTGGAAGTGCAGATGGCTCATTTCTTGCATTTTTCCTGCCTCTCTCTCACCACTGCGAGGAGACCATATGGTACTTCTGGGCACGCAGCATGTGAACACATACCTGCTCGATCGGTGGTTCGCCGCTAGAAGCCCATCGGCGCCTAGCTCTCTTCTTTGCTGTTTGTTCACGTCCGGGAAGGATGTACGGTGTGTGGCCCCCTTTCTGTGTGCTCTGAGCCGCCATCCAGCTACACCTTGAGCTCCTCCCCCGGAAGCGGTGCTCTCGGCCCGCAAGAGCAGAGAGGTGCGGTCCCTCTTCACTTTACAGCAGGGGATGCTGTCTTGTTGGGAAAATAAGACCGCCAAGAGCCGAGCTGTTTTCTTTGGAAAAAATGCTGAGCAGAGCAAACTCTGTCTTCTGATGCCAGCAGCTGTCAGAGCGAGGCACCAGTGAAATCCTTCACGGGTTCTGTCCACGCAGCAAGGTGGTTCGCTTGGCGGTCTCATCCCAGCTACGAGATCCCTCATTCCCACCCTGCTGGGGGCACCGCCAGATGGCGGGGGCAGTGCGCCACCCCTGTGACCTCACTGCCCAGAAAGTCACCAGCCATGTCCTACCCTTCTTGATGCCTCATGGAGGGGCTATTGAGCTTGTCTTGATGGTCACAGGATTTGAGGCAAATCAATTTTTTTTCTGGCCTTGCCACACAGCACATGGAATCTTAGTTGGGACTGGGCCCAGGCCACCCCCCTGCAACGGAAGCACAGAGTCTTAACCACGAGACTGCCAGGGAAGTCCCAAGCCAAGCTTCTTCAAGCACAGGTATCCTTGGGGAGTCACCTCTTAGGTAAGAGCTGAATGGATGCACCACCCTACTGGAAGCAGAAACCACGTGAAGAGCAGACCTCCAAACACTTCCCAACCCTGGAGAAGAATGGGTCACGTTTCAGTTTCCGAAGACGTTGGTGTCATCGGCAAATTCAACTTGACGAGTTACCCGTGGAGGCCACTCTTGGTAAGGAAACGGCTGAAGAGACGTCTTGGAAAACCCGATTGGGAATGTCAACAATTTCCTCTCGTTCGGACCTTGCTCCATTTCTCCTCCAACTGAATGGTTTCTAAACCAAAATACACAGTTTGTCCTTTCACAACTGTCTTCATTCTTTAATCATAACTCTTTTATACCCCCGACTGCCAAACAAGTATTCTGAGAACCATCATCATCCTTCAGTTCACGCTCCACATCCAGTCAATCAAGGAGTCTGCTGAATCCACTGAGCATGATGACTTACAAAAAAACGAATCCTGTAAAGCAGACACACCCTCGCTTCCGTTATAGCACACGCAACACACACTCACATATGCACATGCCGGCGCTTACTTGATCACCATACCAACTCTCCCAAGTAGAGGCTGCTATAGTCCCCACAGACGAAGAAGATGAAAACTCGGAGGCACTGAGAACTTTTAAGCGATTTTCCCAATGACGTAAGGTTTAGATTAAATTTTAGAGCTGGAATTTGAAACAAGAGTTACACAAAAATTTCTGAAATCTGCCTTTCTCACCTTACATGATTTAAACCTGGATCTTTCCAAATACAAATTTGCAGATCTATTTCATTAAAAGAACTGCCTGCCAATCATGCTTATACTCTTGCTATTCAGAAAAACAATCCGTTTCCTCCATCTCTCTTGCCATGACTTGTTTGGAAAAGGAACACCATCATTCCAGCAAGTGGCTGACAAACTTCTACCCAGTCTCAGCACACCATAGAACTATGGTATGGGTTCTAAAGAAAGGCATCTTTGTACCATATCCCATCACCCCACTCATATCTGTCAATTAAAAGCTTCCTGTGAAACTGCAACGTGAGACACTAACAAGCCAGCCTGCAGTTAAGGTCAAAGCCAAACAGGGAGGAAAAAAAAAGGAAACCCTCCCTGTGTTATCTGGCGGATCCACTAATGGCTTATACTATTAACAGTCTTTCTAGATAATTCCCAGTGAACAAAATCACCTGGTATAATGACCCAATAAGCTCTCAGAACTTTGAAAAGGTGCAGAAAAGTCATTAAGAGACCACTATCAACCTTGAAACAAGGTCATTTATGGTCAAACTTCCACAAACAATCTGGAGGAACACTGCTTGCCTGGATAGCCAGTATCAACAACGAATTGCTTAAATGCTTACAATATTTGCAGAAGTAAAGGGAGCTTCCTTTGGGTGCTAATATTACCAATATCTGAGCATTTTTCATTGAAACTTTTTTATTTTCCTTTCAAGGCACAACTGAGTTTTTTTTTTAATTGAAATTCTGCTTTTTTCTTTTTCAGAGAGCCATATTTGATTGATGTATTAATGTGATTTTCAGCTTGTAAGTTACTGAATATTTTTAATCCACTATTTGGAAAAAATAGAAACCTGTATCTATGTGACTTTTCTCACACTTAAACACTGTAGTGCAAGAACTCTCATACATGATACATGACCCATAGTTAGGTCAGATAGTTTGCGAACACGTCAAAATCCCAGCAGGAAATGAGAGCAATGGTGAGTGCCTGACGTGATTCATCCCCCTGCTTCTCCAGAGTCATGACCCACTGAATGAATCTTGGTCATTCAGTCAATCGTCAGACACTTTATTCACTTAACAGATTGGATCAGATCCCTGTTTTCTACTAAGCCCTGTTTTGGTTGATTGGGGATAAGGTGATAAAAAGACGAATCTTCGCCTTCATGGAGCTTACTGACTTTGTACTAAGAGAAGCGGAAACAAACAACAACACAAAAGGAAAAGTCGACCGATATACAGACGGGGATACAGCAAGCTGTCCCACAGGGGAGAGAGTAAGTGTTGAAGCGAGAGTGATAAAGGAGGGCTGGGGGGCAGAGGCGGGCCAGGGAAGGGCTTCAGGCGAGGCAGCACTGGGACAGAAGCCTGAACAACGCAGAGGGGTGTCCGTCGGCTGCCCCGGGGGCTCAGCGGTAAAGAATCTGCCTGCAACACAGGAGACCTTGGTTCACTCCCTGGGTGGGGAAGACCCCCTAGAGAAGGAAATGGCAGCCCACTCCAGTGTTCTTACTGGGAAATCCTGTGGACAGAGGAGCCTGGGGGCAACAGTCCATGCGTCGCAAGTGGGACAGCTGAGCAATTAAAATCACCACTAAACACGCAGAGTGATGTTGACATGTGATAAGTAACATGAAAAGCGAGGTGACTTGAGGAAAGAGATGCGATGGGAAGGGATGTGAGGAAGCAGCCAGAATCCCTGCTTTCGATCCTGCCTTCCTCAGTGTGGACAGTAAAATCATTCAGCCGCTAGTATCCTAATTTTGCTATCTGTCGCCCAGCACATTAGTTTAAATTTACTGAGCAACTATCATGTACCAGATATCTTCATATGCTCCCCTGTCGCCAAGCTGTTCTTATCCACGTTTTATAGATGAAAAATCTTAGGCTCAAAGAGTTTAGGCGACTTGACCGAGATTATACACCTGGTAATTGGTCAGACCAGGACTCAAATTCATGACTCATTGATATCAAAGTCAGTGGCACACGTGTAGAGAGAAAGTGTATAGTAATGGATTATGGAACAGGAACAAAATCTACAAGTCCAGCCTTCAGTTCTTTGCTGCTGCTGCTGCTGCTGCTGCTGCTGCTAAGTCGCTTCAGTCGTGTCCGACTCTGTGTGACCCCATAGACAGCAGCCCACCAGGCTCCCCCATCCCTGGGGTTCTCCAGGCAAGAGTACTGGAGTGGGTTGCCATGTCCTTCTCCAATGCATGAAAGTGAAAAGTGAAACTGAAGTCGCTCAGTCGTATCCGACTCTTAGCGACCCCATGGACTGCAGCCCACCAGGCTCCTCCATCCCTGGGATTTTCCAGATGAGAGCACTGGAGTGGGTGCCATTGCCTTCTCCACCAGTTCTCTACTAAGCCTTCATAACTCGGTTCAGTTTCAGTTCAGTCACTCAGTCGTGTCCGACTCTTTGCGACCCCATGAATCACAGCACGCCAGGCCTCCCTCTCCATCACCATCTCCCGGAGTTCACCCAAACCCATGTCCATCGAGTCAGTGATGCCATCCAGCCATCTCATTCGCTGTCGTCCCCTTCTCCTCCTGCCCCCAATCCCTCCCAGCATCAGAGTCTTTTCCAATGAGTTCACTCTTCGCACGAGGTGGCAAAGTACTGGAGCTTCAGCTTTAGCATCATTCCCTCCAAAGAAATCCCAGGACTGTTCTCCTTCAGGATGGACTGGTTGGATCTCTTTGCAGTCCAAGGGACTCTCAAGAGTCTTCTCCAACACCACAGTTCAAAAGCATCAATTCTTTGGCGCTCAACCTTCTTCACAGTCCAACTCTCACATCCATACATGACCACAGGAAAAACCATAGCCTTGACTAGACGGACCTTAGTCGGCAAAGTAATGTCTCTGCTTTTGAATATGCTATCTAGGTTGGTCATAACTTTTTTTCCAAGGAGTAAGCGTCTTTTATAACTCTAGTTCAAGAGAAAAGAGATGGTGGTCTTGCCCTGTAAGTTTAACCTAACCTGGTTTCTTTAAACAGACCCTAATGGATCTGGTTAGACATGGGAGTACTAAGCAAAATGACTTACTGAAAAAAAAAAATCCTATAAAATGGACACTCCCTATTTTCCATTATATATATATACACACATATATAACCATTTTATATCCATGTTTATATATCTATATATATTACTGAATATTATATCATATATTAATAATATATTATGAACAGTAGTATATATAAGTTATATAGTAATTTATAAAGATATTTATACAATGGATATACAAATTTATGTATCACTGACTCAGTGGACAGGAATCTGAGCAAACTTAGAGAGACAGTGAAGGATAAGGAAGCTTCAGTTCAGTTCAGTCGCTCAGTCGTGTCTGACTCTTTGCGACCCCATGGATTGTAGCACACCAGGCCTTCCTGTCCATCACCAACTCCTGGAGTTCACTCAAACTCATGTCCATTGAGTCAGTGATGTTATCCGACCATTTCATCCTCTGTCATACCCTTGCCCTCCCATCTTCAATTTTTCCCAGCATCAGGGTATTTTCAAATGAATCAGTTCTTGGCATCAGGTGGCCAAAGTACTGGAGTTTCAGCTACAGCATCAGTCCTTCCAATGAATATTCAGGACTGATTTCCTTTAGGATGTGCTGGTTGAATCTCCTTGAAGTTCAAGGGACACTCAAGAGTCTTCTCCAATACCACAGCTCAAAAGCATCAGTTCTTCGGCGCTCAGCTTTCTTTACAGTCCAACTCTCACATCTATAAATGACTACTGGAAAAACAATAGCTTTGACTAGATGGACCTTTGTTGGCAAAGTAATGTCTCTGCTTTTTAATATTATGTCTACATTGGTCATAACTTTACTTCCAAGGAGCAATCGTCTTTTAATTTCATGGCTGTAGTCACCATCTGCAATGATTTTGGAGCCCCCAAAATAAAGTCTGTTTATTTTTTTTCACTTGCTAAACACTGTTTCCATTGTTTTCCCAACTATTTGCCATAAAGTGATGGGACCGGATGCCATGATCTTTGTTTTCTGAATGTTGAGCTTTAAGCCAACCTTTTCACTGTCTTCTTTCACTTTCATCAAGAGGCTTTTTAGCTCCTCTTCACTTTCTGCCATAAGGGTGGTGTCATCTGCATATCTGAGTTTATTGATCTTTCTCCCAGCAATCTTGATTCCAGCTTGTGCTTCTTCCAGCCCAGCATTTCTCATGATGTACTCTGCATAGAAGTTAAATAAGCAGGGTGACAATATACAGCCTTGACACACTCCTTTTCCTCTTTGGAACCAGTCTGTTGTTCCATGTCCAGTTCTAAGTGTTGCTTCCTGGCCTGCATACAGATTTCTCAAGAGGCAGGTCAGGTGGTCTGGTATTCCTATCTCTTTCAGAATTTTCCATAATTCACTGTGATCCACACAGTCAAAGGCTTTGGTGTAGTCGATAAAGCAGAAATAGATGTTTTTCTGGAACTCTCTTGCTTTTTTGATGTTCCAACAGATATTGGCAATCTGATCTCTGGTTCCTCAACAGAGAGTACAGCAAAATGCCACCAGGACTGCAGCAGAACACTGCTTCTCATGGTGAAACTTCAGGCACCAACAGAGGAGGAGAGCTGAATTAACATCTAGCCTTTCCTAAAATGGAGAAGGCAATGGCACCCCACTCCAGTACTCCTGCCTGGAAAATCCAATGGATGGAGGAGCCTGGTGGGCTGCAGTCCATGGGGTCACTAAGAGTCGGACACGACTGAGCGACTTTCCTTTCACTTTTCACTTTCATGCACTGGAGAAGGAAATGGCAACCCACTCCAGTATTCTTGCCTGGAGAATCCCGGGGACGGGGGAGCCTGGTGGGCTTCCGTCTATGGGGTCGCACAGAGTTGGACACGACTGAAGCGACTTAGCAGCAGCAGCAGCAGCGTTCCTAAAAATCTCATATTAATACCAACGTGCCTGTTGTGATGACCATCAAGGCTTTGCCCCAAGGGCCCTTTAAGAAAGTGAGGGATAAACAATATAGTGTCATCAGAAGAGGAGCCAGATTTGGACAGTCCAGAAAGATTCCTCTGTCCACAGGGCCTTGCATCTCAAACTCAAGTCACACTGAGACAGTAACCAGAGGTGAGCCAGGAGACTTTCAAAGCTATAAGAGCAACATGACATTTTTTGCTGGAGCTTTCATTTTACTTAAATTTGCATAACGATTTAGAAGAGAAAACATCTCTTTTTTATTATAAAAGGAATTCTAGACATCTTTTTATATTAAAGTAAGCAAAGATGCAAAACAATTCCTCCGTGGATTTTTAAACAAATCACATGCATCTACATACATTTAGAGCTATGCCCTACCATCTCCGAGTTAATTTCTATAATTTAACAACTAACATTTGCTAAATATACGCCAGGCCTAATGTTATGTTAGGTATGACAATGACGATCAGTCTCAGACACTCCCTGGGGGACTGGTTAAGATCCAGATTTCTGGGCCCACCCCCTAGAGTTTCTGATGTATGAAATCTGTACTGGGACTTGGGAACTCGCTTCTCACAAGTTCCCAGGTAATGCTGCTGCCAGTGGTTCAGGGGCCACACTTTGAGAACCATTACCAGGAGGAAAATTTTAAGAAGCACTGGATTCCTAGGTAATTAACACATTTGTGTCACTTTATAGATACAAAAACTAAATCACAGGACTTCCCTCCTGGTGCAGTGGTTAAGAACGCGTCTGCTAACGCAGGGGACACAGGTTCGCCCCCTGGTCCAGGACACATCCACATGCCGGTGCGGTATAACCGCTGAGCCTGCGCTCTGCAACAAGGGGAGCCACCACAGCCAGAAGCCTGCACAACTGCAGCGAAGAGGAGCTGCCAGCTCGCCGCAACCAGAGATCGCCTGAGCAATGCAGCAAAGCCTGCATGCACTGCAACGGAGAGGAGCCGCCAGCTCGCCGCAACCAGAGATCGCCTGAGCAACGCAGCAAAGATCCAGTGCAGTCTAAAAATAAGCAATTAGATAAATAAAATCAACAAAACCAAATCGCAGAGAGGAAAAATAATTTACCTACAATGCACAGCTCGTTAATGATCAAGAGTTATTATTTTGCTCCTATGCATCTTGCTTTGCTTTAAGATTCTCAGAACACCAGACAGATGAGATTATCTAAAGTAATGGAAATTACAGACCACAAATGTTCTTCTCTCCTTGTGGTAGCACTCTAGCTGCTGAACTTTTATTCTTATATAAAACTTTTTAAAGCAGCCTTAAGTTCAATAAAACCAAAGCTGTGTTACACTGAAGGACAAGCATTTCTTGACCCTTTATTCAGGCACCTCTCTGTAATAACTGTCAAGACTAGAAGCAGAACCCAAAGACACACTTGTCAGAAACAAGCAACTTATGCCTCAAATGAGCAATGAAACAGCAACTACTGAAGACAAATGCAAACCCTAAAGTTTCTGTGCTGAACGAGCAGAATGTGAGACTGAATTTCAGAAGACGTGGAAATTTTACAAACAAGCTTCACGTCTCTGTCAGTTCTTATCACCCAAAATTGTTTGAGTGACATTTAAAAGTGGCCCTCCATCTGCAAATCATTAACACTATTATTAAAGAAAAACAGTTTCAAAAAGTGGACGGCTGATAGAAAGTTAAACTAGGCAGTTACACCTAATCATCAGTGGAAAGGAGAACTCACTTATTCAAACATTCTTTAAAAAACTAAATATCAATTCCACTAAAAGAAGAATAAAAAGGACTGAAATATAGTGAAAAATTTTACGTAGGGAAAATGATGACAAAGGCATATTTGACTTAGTTTTCTGTTGCGTAAAAAAAAAATCACCACACATTTTGTGGCTTGAAACAATATCCAGTTATTATCTCATATCGCTACAGGTCAGAAGTCCCGGTGGCCTTGATGGGTCTCACAGGCCAAAATCAAGGTACTGGCAAAATTGTGCTCTTTTCTGCAGACTGCAGGGAAGACTCCGCCTCCAAGACCATCCAGGCTGTTGGCCATTCAGCTCTTTCTGTTTACAGGACTGGGAGCCCTGTTTTCTGCTGTTTATTGGTAGGGACCATTCTCAGAGCTCAGAGGCCACTCTCCAGCCCTGATTCCCTGGCCTCCTCCATCTCCATAGAGAATAACCATGTTGAATCCTCTCATATCCTGAATCTTTCTCTTCTGCTACCAGTTGGAGAAAATACTCCACATTTACAAGGTTCATGTGATATAACTGAGCATTGATAATCTTCCTATCTCAAATTAAACTGATTAACTGCATTCACAAAATCCCTTTCCTCTATAAGATAATCATGAGAATAACATCAGAGAGCAAGGGCATTGGCCCACCTCCAGGATTATGCCGACCACAGGTCCCAGTACCTACAAGCCGAAGTGTGAGCACACGTATACTTGTAGCCACATACATTGGTGTGTTTAGATTTCCATTATAAAGAACAAAAACTATAAAACCGGGGAAAAACGTATATTCTCAGTGTGAACCATGGGGAGATCAGTTAAATAAGTGAAAAAATTTGAAGACTTACAGCCATGCCTGGATTGAAAAAAAAACCAACATGACTTTGAAAAGCAAGTCATGAGAATGAAGAGGCTTGTAATGTCCCCTCACTCACGGGGTCAACAGGGGTCACGGGTGGTGGTACAATCACATCGTCATGACCACTATCACAGTCGTCTCCAGATCCCTGGAGCTGTTGGCTAAAGCAGGTGTATCAGCTCAGCTGAGGAGGAGGCGTGTGACAGTGCTGACTCTCAGAGTGCACTGATGGGGAATCCAGTGAGACACAGGCGAGGGAGCTCAGCTATAACTGTGTCCCTCTGAGGTCTAACCCCAAGCAAACAGCTGTTCCATCAGCAAATATTTACACAGTTCCAGGCACTGAGAATGCAATCAAGAATGAGACATATGAGGCCCCTCATTTCATGGAGATTCCATTTCATGGCGGGCACAAGCACGGCCGAGGGGGGCATTCGTGTTGAGAAGTGAACACTAGAAGGGGGAGGGCAGAAAATCTGGGACAGAGAGAGGGCGTTTTGAGAGAGGGCATTTCTGGAGTACGGAGGTGAGAACAAGCCTGGCAAGAGGGCTGCTCTGTCCCAAGTTAAGGAAGCAGAAGACATCAATAGGTGACACGACGTCCAAGGTCATTTAGGGCCACACAGCAGAGAGCCTCACGAGCAACAAGGAGTTTGGATTTTATGCCAGATATACTGGGAAGCCAACAGGCGATTTAAGCTGGTGAGTAAAATAATCTCATTTATGTTGAGAGATCTCTTTACCTACTATGTGAATAGGGGCAGGGGGGCAAGAAGGAGTCTACTGCAAAGGTCTGATGAGAACTGTACTAGTCTATAGAGTTAGTACAAATTATTGAATGATATATTTAAAAGTCATAAGCAAATGAAAAGTTACTAGTAATTCAAAAGAAAGTTCAAAGCAAAGTTGCTTGACTAAAAGGCACTTTGTAGACGGGGGCTTCTCCGGTGGCTCAGCAGGTAGAGAGCCCACCGCAGCGCAGGAGGCGTGGGCTTGGCCCCTGGGTCGGGAAGACCCCCCGGAGGAGGAAAGCGCAGCCCACACAGCTCTTCTTACCGGGAAAACTCCTGTGGGCAGGGGAGCCTGGCAGGCCACGGCCCAAAGCACTGAGAAGTGTCAGACATGACCGAGAGACTGAGCATGGACTCTCAGAGAAACTTTACACGGTGAGGAACTCACGTTTGAAACCCGTTTCAGGAGCCCACTGTCCTGATGTAACTGAAGACGACCTGTCGTTTTGTTCTTTAGCCACCCAGTCGTGTCTGACTCTTTGTGACCCCAGACTGTAGCCCGCCAGGCTCCTCTGTCCAGGGATTTCCCAGGCAAGAATCCTGGAGTGGGCTGCCATTTCCTTTTCCAAAGGACAACTTACACAATGGAAACAGGAGTCAGAAAACATTCCATCAAAAAGATGAAATTAATGGCAAAAGTCCTTCTCTAGGTGAACAGATAAACACACTGGGATATATCCACATAGTACACTCCTATTCAGTAATAAGACTCTTTGCGACCCTGTGGAAGTAGCCCACCAGGCTTCTCCATCCATGGGAATTCTCCACACAAGACCAGAAACAAGAGATTAAATGCTTAAAATAACTCAATTCTGTAACAGTAGAAGTTAGCTCAAAGAGATATCCTAAAATATATAGAAAAGAAAAGATTCTGAAATTAGGATAAAGATGACAGCAAAGGTTTTGAAGAAAGACTTTCAAAAAACATAATATGAATCAAGATGGAAAAAAATGGAGCACACAAGTAGAAAAGCAGTAGTTAACAAAGTTTTAGAAGAAAATTATATAAACTGTAATAGAGGTCACAGATATGGGTTTTGGGAGCTGCACTTACTTTAGAGGTATAGAAATTTTACACAATACATCTTTTCAATTTTCTTCAAAATCCTGAAGATTTGGAAAACCTGAGTAGATTTGTAATTTCTAGTATGTGCTTATAATATAGAAGCTAGAGGAGAGGGGAGAAGCAAGGGACAAGAAGGGCTAAGAGCAAAAGGAACCAAAGATAAGGAAGCTGTCAGGAGCACTGCCCTCATTTAGGGGAAACAAATGACTTAGAGTGTTTAACATTCAGTCTTATTGTGATAATTGCAGCAAAATCTCTTATTTCCCTGAGAATCTCGGGATTCCCTGTGCATCTGTGTGTGTGTGTGCATCTGTGTGTGTGTGCGCATCTGTGTGTGTGCATCTGTGTGTGCATCTGTGTGTCTGTGCATCTGTGTGTGTGCATCTGTGTGTGCATCTGTGTGTGTGTGCATCTGTGTGTGCATCTGTGTGTGTGCATCTGTGTGTGTGCGTCTGTGTGTGTGCATCTCTGTGTGTGCATCTGTGTGTGTGTGTGCATCTGTGTGTGTGCATCTGTGTGTGTGCATCTGTGTGTGTGCATCTGTGTGTCTGTGCATCTGTGTGTGTGCATCTGTGTGTGCATCTGTGTGCATCTGTGTGTGCATCTGTGTGTGTGTGCATCTGTGTGTGCATCTGTGTGTGTGTGCATCTGTGTGTGTGCATCTGTGTGTGTGCATCTGTGTGTCTGTGCATCTGTGTGTGTGCATCTGTGTGTGTGTGCATCTGTGTGTCTGTGTGTGCATCTCTGTGTGTGCATCTGTGTGTGTGTGTGCATCTGTGTGTGTGCATCTGTGTGTGTGCATCTGTGTGTCTGTGCATCTGTGTGTGTGCATCTGTGTGTGCATCTGTGTGCATCTGTGTGTGCATCTGTGTGTGTGCATCTGTGTGTGCATCTGTGTGTGCATCTGTGTGTGTGCATCTGTGTGTGTGCATCTGTGTGTGTGTCTGTGTGTGTGCATCTCTGTGTGTGCATGTGTGTGTGCAGATGTGTGTGTGCATCTCTCTGTGTGTGCATCTGTGTGTGCATCTGTGTGTGTGTGTGCGCATCTGTGTAATTTGGTGGCAGACGCAATGGATAATGTTAAACTTAGTTTAAAGATAAGCACTAGATGGTTCCTATGTTTAGATTACATACAAAACTGAGTAAAGCACTTTTTAAAGTAGTTAAGTCACAAGTCTGATATAATAATAATAATAATAATAATAATAATAAAGAGGCAATGTAGTTGTCTAGTTGCTAAGTCCCATCTGAGTCTTTGGCAACCCCATGGACTCTAGCCCACCAGGTTCCTCTGTCCAGGGATTTCCCAGGCGAGAATACTGGAGTGGGTTGTCACTTCCTGCTCCAGGGGCCCTTCCCAACCCAGGGATCAAACCTGCACTGGCCGGCAGGTTCCTTCCCGCTGAGCTGCAGGGAAGCCCTTAGATAGAAGGATATACCTTCCATAGTTGGCTATTTATCAGAGGCAGGAATACAGAGGATGTTTGTTTTCTGTTTTAAATTCGATTCAGGACACAGTTAATCATTTATAGTTAGAAATGCCGATAGAAGCAGCTGACCTCAGAACGTTTCCTCCACGCCAGGACTATCAGAGAATTCCATCGAATTACTTCAAGCAGCAGAGTCTCTAGAAAGGAAACCAGCCTCCAGCAAGGCCGGTGAGAGCCACGCTGCCAGCCCCCATGTTTAGAGCAGCAGACGCCGCCTTCAGTCTGGTGCCGTGATCTGCGTGGTGATCGCTCAGTTACTAAGCTGTGTCCAGTCTGCGGTCCCAGGGCGTACAGCCTGCCAGGCTCTTCCACCCATGGGATTTCCCAGGCAGGAACACTGGATCGCCATTTCCTTCCCAGGGAATTTTCCTGACCCAGGAATTGAACCTGAGTCTCCTGCACTGCAGGCAGATTATTTCCTCATGGAAAATTAGGGTCTGCTAAACCATTCCTCCACGGGGAGCCACATGCTACGGGAACCCGCTTCCCGTGATTCTGAATGAATGCTCTGCATTAACGGATGTGAAGGAATTCCATGCCCTCTGCCTGTGCCTCTTGGCCTTCCTTTGTGACTGCCAAACACTTCCACCACAGTATCTTCTACCATTTTAGAGGATCTGGAGTCTCTCCCACCACCCTCTCCATCACTCTCCGAGGTCCTGGCACACGTGGCTGTCTCTCTGCTCTTTCTTCTTCAAACAGAGGTTCTTTGAGCCCTTCAAACACTGGTTCTTTCCTTCCTCAAAAAGGATTTCCTCCACTTGAATCGCTCTTAGCTTTGCTGACTTCCTTTCTTCTCTCAGCTCTCAGCTCAGATGTCACTTTCTGAAACATCCTTTCTTCAGGTGCCCAGAAATGTACACCTCACCCAGACATTCTTTATCTTCCACCCATTTTCTTTTTACTCCATCAAAAATGAGGGCAAAAGCCACAAGTCTCTAGTTCTATATTCTTGATACAAGCCTTGTAAAGTGTCAGGCACTTACTAGGACTCCAAAAAAAAAAAGAGAGAGAGAGAGAAAGAGCACTGCTTTCACATGTGGACTAAAACAAACAGGGCCACAGAGACAGCCTGTGCCTCACTTAGAGTGGGCTTTCAGCAAGTCGAGCTTCAAAATTACACCTGAGGAAGGCTGGGCTTGTCAAGCATCTGATAAAAAAGATGTCCTGTAAACTTCTGCCAACAAAGGACAGGAACTGTTAACATTAATACATTTCCGTCTGGCATCTAGGCAAGATGTTTGTGTGGCATTATCTTTCGCTCTGTCTATCTACCTACCGGTCCACGCCCTATCCAGCTACCTGTGTTCACTAGGCAGAGCACACACACGCGCATGTGAATATCTGTATTAGCGGTAGCCTGCTTTTCATACCATTTTACAGACTTGTTAAGCCTGAGAATGTGCCTTTTTTAGTGAAGACGTGTCGTGTGTTGTTCCAGATTCTGAAAAGTAACAGACAGGACAGCTTCCCAGCCTCAGAGTGATTACATTCTGATAAGGAAAGAAAGGTTATAAAGCACAAAGAAGATGCAGTGAAACAGGAAAATGGGACAGAGGGTGACTGGGGCAGAGTTTCTGGCTTAGGGGATAAGGGACGGTATTTCAGAAGAGGTCACATTTGAATTGAAAGTTGAATAATAATAAGGAGCCAGTCATTGAAAGAATGGAGGGAAAATAATGCCAGCTAGCAAGGGTGCAGGATGGTATCAGCCTTTCAACAACATGTCAATCAATATTCATCTATAAACAATCTATCAGTTCAGTTCAGTTCAGTCGCTCAGTCGTCTCCGACTCTCTGCAACCCCATGAACCACAGCACACCAGGCCTCCCTGTCCACCACTGACTCCCGGAGTCCACCCAAACCCATGTCCATCGAGTAGATGATTCCATCCAACCATCTCATCCTCTGTCATCCCCTTCTCCTCCTGCCCTCAATCTTTCCCAGCATCAGGGTCTTTTCAAATGAGTCAGCTCTTCGCATGAGGTGGCCAAAGTACTGGAGTTTCAGCTTCAGCATCAGTCCTTCCAAAGAAATCCCAGGACTGATCTCCTTTAGAATGGACTGGTTGGATCTCCTTGCAGTCCAAGGGACTCTCAAGAGTCTTCTCTAACACCACAGTTCAAAAGCATCAATTCTTCAGCGCTCAGCCTTCTTCACAGTCCAGCTCTCACATCCATACATGATCACAGGAAAAACCATAGCCTTGACTAGACGGACATTTGTTGGCAAAGTAATGTCTCTATATTTAGGTTGCTCTAATTTTTTATAATTACTGATGTAAAAGGTGTTCACGCTTTATGTGCTAAAGAACATTTAAATCCTTATTCAAGCATTAAAATGACATAAAAGCTTTATTGATACAGAAAAATGCTTGTAATGGAATGTTAAATGAAAAAAATTACCAAGTAGCATGTAAATCTGACTGCATATTTGTGGAAAGATATATATAAAAACACTCATTTATAATAAAAAGATAACTTATGTATGGGATAAACAACAAAATAATAAACACTTCAGTACTGCTTACCTGTGGCCAGTGGCAATGCAATGCAGTTTATCTTCTTTTATATTCTGAATTTTCTAGAATGAAAATGTATGACTTGTAACAGCATATGACTGTTTTTAAGATAAAAAGCAGATTATAAACACTACCTGAGTTGTTGCTCTATTTTCAAAGACAGTATGTGTACTTGTTTATTCCTTTCTAGGCACTAATGTGCATTTGTGCACAGATTGAAATTGTTGTCTCTAAAATGTGAAACTGTAAATAATTTCCTTTTTCTTATTTTATAATACCATTTGTATTTTTCACATTGAATGATGTATAATATTATGATAGAAAACATTTGTCTAATTATTTTCTCGGTAGAAAAAGAAAATATCATATTTGCAGAACTGTTTTAAAATTTAGAATCTATAAGGATTCTATTAAAATTGTCTCTGTCTCTAATAATGATCAAAGCTAATATTAAAATATGGTAGCTCAGAAGGTAAGAAATCTGCCTGCAATGGAGGAGATGCCGGTTCGGTATATGGGGTTGTGAAGATACTCAGGAGAAAGGAATGGCTACCCACTCCACTATTCTTGTCTGGAAAATTCCATGGACAGAGGAGCCTGGTAGGGTTCGGCTACAGTCAATGAGTTTGCCAAGAGTCAGACACCACTGAGCCACTAACACTTTGTTTTCTTTCTTATTCTAATAGTGATTAAAAACTAATATTCAGTTCAGTCGCTCGGCCGTGTCCAACCCTTTGCAACCCCTTGGACTCCTGGCAGCACACCGGGCTTCCCTGTCCATCACCAACTGCCAGAGCTTACTCAAACTCATGTCCATTGAGTCGGTGACACCATCCAACCATCTCATCCTCTGTCATCCCCTTCTCCTCGCACCTTCAATCTTTCCCAGCATCAGGATCTGTTTAAATGAGTCAGTTCTTCGCATTAGGTGGCCAAAGTATTGGAGTTTCAGCTTAAGCATCAGTCCTTTCAATGAATATTCAGGACTGATTTCCTTTAGGATGGACTGGGTGGATCTCCTTGCTGTCCAAGGGACTCTCAAGAGTCTTCTCCAACACCACAGTTCAAAAGCAGCAATTCTTTGGCACTCAGCTTTCTTCACAGTCCAACTCTCACGTCTATACATGACCACTGGAAAAACCATAGCCTTGACTAGACGGACCTTTATTGGCAAAGTAATGTCTCTGGTTTTGAATATACTATCTAGGTTGGTCATAACTTTTCTTCCAAGGAGTAAGCGTCTTTTAATTTCATGGCTGCAGTCACCATCTGCAGTGATTTTGGAGCCCCCCAAAATAAAGTCTGATACTGTTTCCATTGGTTTTCCATCTATTTACCATGAAGGGATGGAACCAGATGCCATGATCTTAGTTTTCTGAATGTTGAGTTTTAAGCCAACTTTTTCACTCTCCTCTTTCACTTCATTAATAGGCTCTTTAGTTCTTCTTCAATTTCTGCCATAAGGGTGGTGTTATCTGCATATCTGAGGTTATTGATATTTTTCCCAGAAATCTTGATTCCAGTTTGTGTTTCATCCAGTCCAACATTTCTCATGATGTACACCATGAACAGTATGAAAAGGCAAAATGATAGGATACTGAAAGAAGAACTCTCCAGGTCAGTAGGTGCCCAATATGCTACTGGAGATCAGTGGAGAAATAACTCCAGAAAGAATGAAGGGATGGAGCCAAAGCAAACACAAGACTCTGATGCTGGGAGGGATTGGGGGCAGGAGGAAGAGGGGACGACCGAGGATGAGATGGCTGGATGGCATCACTGCCTTGATGGATGTGAGTCTGAGTGAACTCCGGGAGATGGTGATGGACAGGGAGGCCTGGCGTGCTGCGATTCATGGGGTCGCAAAGAGTCAGACACGACTGAGCGACTGAACTGAACTGAACACCACATATACATTAAATAAGCTGGGCAACAATATATAGCCTTGACGTACTCCTTTCCCAATTTGGAACCAGTCTGTTGCTCCAGGTCCAGTTCTAGCTATTGCTTCTTGACCTGCATACAGATTTCTTAGGAGTCAGAAAAGGTGGTCTTGTATTCCTGTTTCTTGAAGAATTTTCAACAGTTTGTTTTGATAACACAATCAAAGTCTTTGGTGTAGTCAATAAACAGAAGTAGATGTTTTTCTGGAACTCTCTTGCATTTCCAATGATCCAATGGATGTTGGCAATTTGATCTCTGCTTCCTCTGCCTTTTCTAAATTCAGCTTCAATATCTGGAAGTTCACAGTTCATGTCCTGTTGAAGCCTGGCTTGGAGAATTTTGAGCATCATTTTACTAGAGTGTGAGATGAGTGCAATTGTGCGGTAGTCTGAGCATTCTTTGGCATTGTCTTTCTTTGGGATTGGAATGAACACTGACCTTTTCCAGTCCTGTGGCCACTGCTGAGTTTTCCTAATTTGCTGGCATACTCAGTGCAGCACTTTCACAGCATCATCTTTTAGGATTTGAAACAGCTCCACTGGAATTCCATCACCTCCACTAGCTTTGTTCGTAGTGATGCTGCCTAAGGCCCACTTGACTTTGCATTCCAGGATGTCTGGTTCTAGGTGAGTTATCACACCATTGTGATTATCTGAGTCATGAAGATATTTTTTGTACAGTTCTTCTGTGTATTCTTGCCACCTCTTCTTAATATCATCTGCTTCTGTTAGGTCCATACCATTTCTATCCTTTACTGTGCCCATCTTTGCATGAAACGTTCCCTTGGTATCTCTAATTTTCTTGAAGAGATCTCTGGTCTTTCCCATTCTATTTCTTTCCTCTATTTCTTTGCATTGAGCACTGAGGAGGGCTTTCTTATCTCTCCTTGCTATTCTTTGGAACTCTGCATTCAATAATTTTCCTTTTCTCCTTTGCCTTTCACATCTCTTCTTTTTACAGCTATTTGTAAGGCCTCTTCAGACAACCATTTTGCCTTTTTGTGTTTCTTTTTCTTGGGGATGGTCTTGATCACTGCCTCCTGTACAATGTCAGAAACCTCCACCCATAGTTCTTCAGGCACTCTGTCTATCAGATCTAATCCCTTGAATCTATTGACCATTTCAACTATATAATCATAAGGGATTTCATTTAGGTCATACCTGAATGGTCTAGTTGTGTTCCCTACTTTCTTCAATTTAAGTCTGAATTTGGCAATAGGGAGTTCATGACCTGAGCCACAGACAACTCCCAGTCTTGTTTTTGCTGACTGTATAGAGCTTCTCCATCTTTTACTGCAAAGAATGTAACTAATCTGATTTCTACACTGACCATCTTGTAATGTCCATGTGTAGAGTCTTCTCCTGTGTTGTTGGAAGAGGGTGTTTGCTATGACCAGAGCCTTCTCCTTGTGCACACCAGGACCCAGAGACCCCACAGCGACTGAGACAGAGCTGTGAGCGTCTCCTGTGGAGGAGCAGGTCAGCAGTGGTCTGCGGCACGGTCAGGGGCTCTGGGCACAGCAGACCTGGGTGTGGCATAGCCCTCTTGGAGGAGGTCGCCATTAACCCCACCACAGAGCCACCAGAACTTACACAGGACAGGGAGACAGACTCTTGGATGGCACAAACGAAACCCTGTGTGCACCAGGACCCAGGAGAAAGGAGCAGTGATCCCACAGGAGACTGACCCAGACTTGCCTGTGAGTGTGCAGGAGTCTGTGGCGGAGGCGTGGGTGGGAGGTGGCCTGCTGCAGAGTTGGGGGCACTGAGTGTAGCCGTGCATGCATGGGACCTTTTGAAGGGAGTCACCCTTATCTTCACTGTCTCCACCATAGTTTGACCTCAGGTCAAATAACAGGGAGGGAACACAGTCACATCAACAGAAAATTGGATTAAAGATTTACTGAGCATGGCCCCACCCATCAGAACAAGACCCATTTCCCCCTCAGTGAGTCTCTCCCATCAGGAAGCTTCCATAAGCCTATTATCCTTCTCCATCAGAAGGCAGACAGACTGAAAACCAATCACAGAAAACTAAGCAATCTGATCACATGGACCACAGCCTTGTCTAACTCAGTGAAACTGAGCCATGCTATGTAGGGCCACTCAAGAAGGATGGGTCAGGGTGGAGAGTTCTGACAAAACATGGTCCACTGGAGAAAGGAATGGCAAACCACTTCAATATTCTTGCCTGGAGAACCCCATGAACAGTATGAAAAGGCAAAAAGATAGGACACTGAAAAATGAACTCCCCAGGTCGGTAGGTGCCCAATATGCTACTGGAGATCAGTGGAGAAATAACTCCAGAAAAAATGAAGAGACAGAGCCAAAGCAAAAAAAAACAAACAAACAAATTAAAAAAAGACACCCAGTTGTGGATGGGACTGGTGATGGAAGTAAAGCCTGATGCTATAAAGAGCAATATTGCATAGGAACCTGGAATGTCAGGTCCATGAATCAAGGCAAATTGGAAGTGGTCAAACAAGAGATGGCAAGAGTGAACATTGGCATTTTAGGAATCAGTGAACTAAAATGGACTGGAACGGGTGAATTTAACTCAGATGACCATTATATCTAGTTCTGTGGGCAGGAGTCCCTTAGAAGAAATGGAGTAGCCATCATGGTCAACAAAAGAGTCCAAAATGCAGTACTTGGATGCAATCTCAAAAACGACAGAATGACCTCTGTTCATTTCCAAGGCAAACCATTCAATATCATGGTAATCCAAGTCTATGCCCCGACCAGTAACACTGAAGAAGCTGAACGGTTCTATGAAGACCTACAAGATCTTCTAGAACTAACATCCAAAAAAGATGTCCTTTTCATTACAGGGGACTGGAATGCAAAAGTAGGAAGTCAAGAAATACCTGGAGTAACAGGCAAATTTGACCGTAACCAATATTAAAATATACATAAACATGCACAGCTATTTACACATGAAATTTCAACTAGTTTCAAAAATATTTACATTGTGTTATACAAAGATGCTTAGATGATGGAAACAACACAAATATCAAATTTGTAAATATACCAGGAGTATATTTTCTGTTAAGGGTCAGATGGTGAACAGTTTACGATTGTGGATGATATGGTATCTCTTTCAATTGCTCAGCTCTGTTATAACACAAAAGTACCCAAAGACTCTTACGCTATGGTGTGTCTTTAGTTATGGACACTGAAATTTAAATATAATATAATTTTACATCATTAATATTATTTTTAATTCAATCTTTGTAAGTGAAAAAAAAACCACAAAACTAGTCTTAGCTTATGAACTGTACAGAACCAGACAGTAAGCTGGATTTGGGCCCCAGGTCGTAGAGTAGGAGTTCATCTACTTGCTTTTTCCAACTTCTTTTAAGCATACCGTGACTCATACATAAAGATTCAGACCTTCAGCTTCAGGTGGTGACACCATGTTACTTTTCTGATCTGAAAACAGACCGCAGATTCTGTTAGAAACTTCCCCACTTAAATTTTCCACAGGCATTGAACTGAAATGTCCTTTTTACTATCAAACCAGGTTTCGATTTCGCCCTAAAGAAATATTGCTCTGGCGGAGAACAGACTCCCTAAATTTTCCAAGAAGTACCTAAGGGGCAGTTTTTAAACTACCATTAATGTCAATGAGAACTGCCTAGCACAGTCTGTGTTCTCAGGTGAAAAACCGTTGGCAGCAGGTTGACCGAAACAACTCAAGGCATTAAAAGAGACAAACTGCATGGAAGACATCCACCAGATCGGAAGATCGGCGTGAAAAAAGCCGCTAATGTCTCAAACTTTCCTCTTCGGAAACTACTTTTGATGAGATAATTCAAATGAATGGTATGTGAGGATAACGTAGCAATGCACAAAAAGTTCATCTGACATTTTAGACTGCTTTTAAGTGTTCAGTTTCTTATAGATCTTAGACTTAATATAGTGCCAGCAATGACCAATAATTGAAGCTCAGCAGCTGCCATATAAATAGTCATGACCCCGATTTACAAAAATGCACATTCAAATTTACAAGGTAAAATACGGCAGAGAGATAGCCACAGATCTCAGGGAAAATACTTTTACAGCCAGTGAACAGTTATAATTCAGGACATTTAATTAAGTTCCAAGACTCTAACAGATAGTTATTCATTGCAATGAAAATGCTTTATACACCATGAACATTTGAATAGTCAGTACTAATTCTTTTCCAAGGAAGTTTTGTCCAAAAGAAATTAGTAATTGATGAGATTACAGTAGGTTGCCCCTTCCCATTTAAAAAAGGCATGGGCCTCTCTTCTGAAATAAAAAATTTCAATATACATTCCCATTCTTGTTTTCAGAATTTTTTCTGAAGTTATTTGGTAGGTGAAATACTGAGTTCTACAGTGATTTAAAAATTGAATTATTTTTCTAAATCTATTCAGTAAGCATTCGGCAGCAGAGAATAGTGTTTTCTGTTTCAGTCATCCACAACTGATCTGAATGAGAATGCCCCAGAACCATGGACGTTTTGCCAAGATACAAAGTTGTGTGTGCTGAGGATGCGCCTGGCGGGAAGGGCCATCCACTTTGTCTCCCAGGGTCAGTTCTGAGTCAGTGTCACATGTGAGTCTTTCTTTTTTTTCTTTCTGCATTATACGCGTATCAACTTTTAAAGCAGTCATTATATTAATCTTAAATTTTCTTTGATCATTTGAAAAAGGATCTTTGAGTGAGATACACAATCATAATTTTAAAAAATTTAAATGATTACCTTTAGATAGCCAACAAAATAATTTTTTTTAAATTTTGCCTGTTTTATGTGTGGATGAAACTAAGGATTTTAGCAAACTAGTCACAACTTTTTTTAAACAATGATTGCCTGTATAATGATGACATATTATGAAAAAACATGATGGTTGATGAACAGAAAACTTCAGAGCAAAGGCAAGAAACTCGACGATCGCTTCAGTATTGCAGACCTGAAGTGTGAGAGAGGACTATGGAGGGTATTGCTGGTGAATGTGAGTGATCTGAAGCTTAACAAATTAGAATGTGACGACGGGGGGATGTTTGGATTCAGTCTCATATATAGCACAGCTTAATGATGACGGTGATGATGATAATAGTAATAATGATGATGCTGATTCTGTGAACACATCAAAAATGCCGCACACTGTCAGGGTAGTCAGAGCTACACTGACCAGAACATAGTCCTTTTAGAGGGGAGGGCAGGGAAGCAAGGCTTTAAAGCTATCCATCCCCAACTCCAAAGTCATAGTTATTTGGGGTCAATAAAAGTCAGATGTCCATACATTACATTTTAAGGTTATACACACACACACACGTATATACAGGAAGAGCCTGGTGGGCTACAGTCCACAGGGTCACAGAGAGTTGGACATGACTTAGTGACTAAACAATACATATATATATCGGCATATATAAAACATACACCAAACTATGACAACAGTTTGAAGATGCAAGTCGTTTAATATTAAAAAATTAATCAATGTAATTTCATGGTTAATATATGCAACAACCTTGATGAATCTTGAGGGAATGATGCTGAATATTTTTTGAAAGTCTTAAAATGTTACCTACCACACAGTTTTATTTCTGTAACATTTTTGAAATAACCCAACTGCAGAAATGGAGAGCACTAGCTGCTGGCTGCCAGAGGCTATGGATGAGGGTGTGAAACGGGTCTATGAGGCGTCAGAGCAGCACGCCGCGGTAGTGAGAGAGACATTGTGATTTTCGATTGTATTTGTAATGCCAACGTCCTGATCATGCTGCTGTTTTACAGGTTCTTGCAAGATCTTACTTTCGAGGGGAAACTGAGTAGAAAGCACATGGTATCTCAATATCACTTCTTACAACTGCCTGGTAATATCTGCTTATCTTAAAAATCAAAGTTTAACTGATAATAGATGAATAAGCGAGAGTCTACCGCTTAACGGCTCACAGAGCATTTTCACATCTATTATTTTCTAGATTCTTTCCCTGGTCTGCAAGTTAGTTTCACAATAATCATCTCATTTAGTAAGTTGAGAAACAGAGACTCACAGACCTCTTGGGTCTGCTGGGGGGAAGGGCAGAGGGTTGGGCTGGGAGTGTGGGGCTGGCAGATGCAAACTCTCAGATACAGAATGGATAAACAGCAAGGTCCTACTGTGTAGCACACGGAACTATCTTCAGTCTCCTTTGATAAACCATAATGGAAAAGCGCATGAAAAATAACACATATTATGAATATTATAACATGTTATAAGAGTATGAATACATAAAATACATTAAATGTATAAAGTAACATGCATGTGCACGGAACATCATATATAACATGCATGTGCACGGAACATCATATATAATACGCAATAGATTTGTATAACTGAATCACTTCTCTGTATCCCAGAAACCAACACAGCATTGTAAGTCAACTCTGCTGCTGCTGCTAAGTCACTTCAGTCGTGTCCAACTCTGTGCAACCCCATAGACGGCAGCCCACCAGGCTTCCCTGTCCCTGGGATTCTCCAGGCAAGATCACTGGAGTGGGTTGCCATTTCCTCCTCCAATGCATGAAAGTGAAAAGTGAAAGTGAAGCCGCTCAGTCATGTCTGACTCTTAGTGACCCCATGGGCTGCAGACCACCAGGCTCCTCTGTCGCAGCAAACACTCTCCATTCCGCTTCCCCAGTGCTGCCGACAGGGTGCAGCTTGCACACACGAAACAAAGCTCACAAACCCCCAGAGCACGCCAGCCGGCGCATCCCAGTCACATCATGACGGGTTCTCACGTGGGCAAGAGAAAGAGGAATGCTCAAACAAAATCTGATCAAATGAACTGGATACACATTGAGGAATTAACAAAACTGAGAGAAATAAATGTAACTTTGTTTCTAATTTACTGAAGTTTTGCTTTTTTCTCACTTATATTAATAAATAGCTCAAGTCAACTATGTATTTTCATTAGAAATAGTTTTTTAAATTTACATTGGGGATGACCCAGAGGGATGGTATGGGGAGGGTGGTGGGAGGGGGGGTTCAGGATGGGGAACACATGTACACCCGTGGTGGATTCATGTTGATATATGGCAAAACCAATACAATATTGTAAAGTAATTAACCTCTAATTAAAATAAATTTATATTAAAAAAACAAAAAAATTAATAAATTTTTCTTTAATGGTTTAAGGAGTAAGGTTATTGGTTTACTTAAGATAATACAAATTGGGTTCAAGAAGAAGGGCACATATGTAAACTTATGCTAATTCATGTTGACGTATGACAGAAATCAATCCAGCATTGTGAAGCCATCATCAATCAGTTAAAAATAAATATAATTTTTAAAAGACAATATAATTGAAAAAATACTATCATTACATTTGTTGGAATGTTTTCCTAATAGCAAAACACTGAAAATGATTAACAATTCTAACAAATAAACATTGACTCAGCTGTCAGCCCAATACTACAAAACCATTATTGACAAGGGGAATGTATAAACCGCTCACAGAAAATGTGATTTCTGATACAGTTTATAAACGAGTATGCACAGCATAATCAGTGGTATGCAAATTTGAGGAAATAATTATATACATTTGCATAAATACACAAAGAGAAAAATGCTAGGCAGATCCACGTTAAACATCGCCGCAGCTGACTGAAGAGCACGTGGCTGGGCCGTGCGATTGCTTCCGTCGCGTCCGACTCTCTGCCACTCCGCGGGCTGCAGGCCACTAGGTCCCCCGTCCGCGGGATCCTCCAGGAAGGAACACTGGAGTGTGTTGCCGTGCCCTCCTCCAGGGGAGCTCCCGACCCAGGAGCAACGAGCCTCCTGCACTGACAGGCGGGTTCTTACCCCTAGTGCCACCTGGGAAGCCCAGAGAAGATATCATGCGTTGCTTTGTACTTCTCTAATTTTCCATTTTATTTTCCAAATCAACAAACATAGACTACTATCATACAGCAGGGAAAAGTTACTTTAAAATATTAATAAGGCACGGAACACACGAAAACCAGCGCAACCAAAAACAATGTGAGCTCTGTTTCCTGTTAATCAAGTACACACTGATATTTCATGATGAATTATAATCATATCTTTTAGGTGTGAGGGAAAACAGAAATAAATTCCTCTTGAACTTGACACAACCTGGTTGAACAGATGAAACGGAAAGGGCTTAAGATGACAGCCAGTGAGAGTGGGGCACACCACCAGGGTTCCACCACATTGCTCTGCTGAAGCTTTCTCGTCAAAGGAGTGGGCCTCCCTGGTTCAGAGGAAGATATCCGTTTTTGGCAGGCAAGTCCATTTCAACAGTATCATTAGCACAACAATGCTTCTGATGAGTTTTCAGCTGATGAATGTTCTAAGTTTTTACATCCGTACTGCTTTCATTTTCTCCCCAAACGGCTAACCAGGAAAGTGGTAAGTGCACCAATGAACCCTACTACAGATAAGCAGGATATATTTTGACACGACTGAAGGATCTTGGAATTGTAGACCAGCAATTTGTTTCCTGTGGAAGTCTCCAAAATGAACTGTCTGTGCCCCTTATTGTACTAAACCCACTTTCTCTTTTGACTGTAGGGCATCAGAGTTTCTTCTGATCCTTTCAGTTCACCCTCCCCTGTTCCATTAGCAAATATGAGTATAGTTCTCTCCCAAACTCAACATTTCAGAAAAAATGATGTACTCAATTGATGTCTCCAAAGCGATACTACCATGGTAGGAAAAATGCCACCACAGGACTGGGGTATAAGTCAAAGGCTGCTTCATAACTGCAGAAACAGAGAGAGAGTTTGCTCCGCACTTCACTTCAGGGGACGCCCAAGGAAGAGACGGGCGCAGGACCCCGGGCCGCCCCGCCTGCCGTGCTGAGAGTGGGCGCGTCTTCCCAGGGCTGGGTTGTCGCTGCCCTCGCTGCTAGCATCTTACCCACTGGGACATGATTCTCCATCCTTGCTGCCCAACCCACAGAGACAGCGGAGTCGGAAGCCAAGTGGGAGGAGCCGGCACCAGGCAGACATATGGGGAAGCACCTGCGGCCAGAGGCGATGCCTGCTGCTGACACCAGGCCACACTGATGAGACAGCTTTCAGCTTGACCTGCCACTTGACTGTCGATGGCAGCTTTTTCAAAAGAAAGAAAAGAACTTCTTTAAAATCGTCATCTTAAACAAACACCTAGAAGCTTCCTGACAGAAGTCGATTCCACACTGATATCATGCCCTTCCAGGTTTCAAGCTTCCTGCTGGTCCTCCAAGGTCAACTCCTGTCTCCCTCAATCTCCATTCCCTGGATGAAGGGAATTCTGTCTTCTACATGTGTTTTAAATAAAGTTTTATTATAATGCAAGCCATGCCCATTTGTTTACACACTGCCCCTAGTCACTTTCCAGCCACAATAGCATAGCTGAGTAGCAGAGACCATCTGGCCTACAACGCCAGGGATGTTTACAAAGTTGGCCAATTTCTTCCCTAAGCACTAACCAAATTTTTGTTTCTTGAAACTCTAGGTTCAGTCCTTCTGAGAATCTTTTCCCCTGAAATACTCTCCCTCCTGGCTTTTGGGCTAGTTTCTTTTCATGTTTCAGGCTAAGCTTTCATATCTATATTTTTCCTTATACTAGATTTTACCTGTTATTTGCCCAAAAAAAAGCACTCATCATAACTAATTATTTTATTAACTGTCCTTCTTCCCCTCTAGAATATGCTATCTGTAATTTTATTTCCACTGCTTGGTACTGTAATTGGAATATAAACTGTTTATCAAATACATGTTGAATCAAGGCTAAGCACAGAACAAATTCTCAATAAAGAGCTGGAAGAAGATAGCTTGGATTATAGTATTAATAGTTTCCAATGAATATGTATTGAAGGAAATGAGAACAGAAAGACAGAGAGGGGGAAAAGATGCACTCCAAAGTAAGACATAACAGCTATGACTCTATCTGCAAATGTAGTCATTATCTCCAGATAATATGCTAAAAATATGAAGTCCTGGGTTTCTTTCTTGGCCCCATAATTCACTGTGAAATTCTGAATAAGCCTCTGAAGTCCTGTTTTAGAATTCATATCTCTGAAAAGGCAAACTTGATATAGAAAATCAAAGTCCCTATGATTCTTACTATTTGATGGCAATAAAAACAGGATGATTTTTGCAAGCTAATTTTTAAGCACAGTGCTATAGCGTTCTTGTTTTGGGCTTCCCTGTTTGTGTTGAAATTGAACTTCGATTTTTCCTGTGAGGTACTATGCTATTCCTACAGGCGAACATTACCCCCTAGCTCTGGTTGTGGATACATGAAGCACATCTGGTTATTCAGACAGCTCTATCTCACACACGTTAGCTGGGTCTTTCATGGGTCTAATACCCGAGACAAGCTAACAAAACTTCATTCTAAGACTTCAGAAAAAACAGCCAGAAAGAAAAACCCCCTTTCACTAGGACTGTGAGCTACTAGGGAATTCATGTCTATAGTTGCTAGGGAGCCCTAAGTAGAGTGAGAGAGATGGCTTACAGAGGGGCCAACAGATAAAGAGGTAAACCCAAGAGACAGGAAGGAAGATATACTCTCGAAATCCTTCGATCCCTTAGAATCAGCCAGGCCTAAAGCTTGGGCAACATTAGATGTTCAGGTCATGTGAATTCGTACTGATAAATTCTTTCTTTGCTCAAGTCATTACGAATTCAATTTCTTTGACTTTCAACCAAAAGTCTCAGACAATACAAAAATATTATCTCTGCTTTTCTGTACAAATTTCTTTTGTAAAGGATTTTTTTTCTGCTTGATCTTTAAGTCTCAATTCCCTGTGAGTCTATTTCTCTTCTCACTTTTCCTCGACATTTCTCAGTCTCTGATAGCTAATCATTGCCAAAAGCTTCAATCAATACCAAACATAAAACTAGACTTGGAAATGAATATTTCCTTGCTCTCAGGATCTGGACATCTGTCAACAGTAATTACCTTGTGTAAATCATTAAAAATAATTGAGTTGCTAGGAAAAAAACTTATTATCACTGTGCCACCAATCTCATACAAAAAAAAAAATAAGCTGGCACTGGACTCATTAGGTTTAAACTGAGAAAAAAGGTAACCCAGAATGCTTGCCTTTCAAACTTTAAAGAGGCCCAGGAGGAAGAAATCAAGTCATACAGTGACTATCGAACATTTTAGACTGCAAACCATGGGCTTGCTGGGCTCTGAATGTTTTGAATTGGAGACTTATCAGCATTTAACTAGCAGTAGTAGAGACTCACATCTAATTAAGGCTAGATGGCTTGGTCATGATATAGAAAAGCAGAAATACCATGAGATCTGTTCTGTGTGTGGTTTAAATTTTTACACTTTTTTTTTCATATTTCCACTCCAATTCTCTGGGTTAAAGAACAATAATCCCATCATAAATATATGGAAACTGAAACACGTAAAATTCAACAGCTTCTGAAAGATCCCACTGTCACTTATGAGCAGAGACTGCAGCATGGTCCTTGATCTGTCTTGTTTGCCTGGCATCAGGAAAATCACTTCAAGCTCACAAGTCAGAGAAGGACTACCGAAAAAGTGATAAATCTATGGGTCTCCTTCCCAGACAACACAAGCACCGCACGCCCACCTAGAACCTGAAGAGAATCAGATGAAATGGACCCTAGAGCTGACTTGTCAACCTCCTCTGAGATCCTGGATGGAGACTCAGAACAACGGACCACAAAGAGACCGGAGCTACTGGCTCCTCTTCCGCCGTATCTTCACCATATACAGCGATGGCCACTGCTGATTAGCCTGGACACATTTTCTCACTGAAGCAAAAAGCTACACATTAATGTCAGCCAAACGCAAAGTGTGTCATCATCTGCAAAAGATACAGCTCATATTTTATTATTGCTCTTTTAAAATGAAAATCGCTATAGCTCAGGGAGCTCAGCTCGGTGCTCCCTGAAGACTTAGAGGGACGGGACGGTACGGGTGGGAGGGAGACTCGAGGGGGAGGGGATCTGTGTTACACATACAGCTGATTCATGTTCTACAGGAAGAACAAACACTGTTGAGCAATTATATTCCAAAAATAGTTACAAAAAACTTTGGACAATCCTTCTTCACTTAAAAAATAAAATGCAAACTGCAACTGTTCATTAGCCCAGTGATTAGTCATGAGTTTTCTTTGTGCCTCTCAAACGTTTTAACTTTTCAATACCTAGATGTTTAAGAAAGGAAGAAAGTGAGGAAAGAAGAGATGAGAGAGGTAGCGAGAGAAAGGAGGGAGGGAGGGACGGAGGGAGGAGGGAGGGAGGGAGGGAGGAGGGAGGGAGGGAGGGAGGGAGGGAGGAGGGAGGGAGGGAGGGAGGAACTCTTTAGTTCCTACCAATCGCATTACTGCTATCTACCTTCCTTATAACATCAACTTTTTATTTTCACTTCTCATATATTTTCATAAAATAATCCCTGGGATTCCACTGAGGCTATCTCACACACTTAAAGAAATGTCCCATGAGCCAGGATCGTGCACCTTCCCTCTAATCACTCTTGCATCCCCCTTCCTCTGCTCTCAGAGCCCGCAGATGGGCCACAGGCCCCCTAAACCACTGCCCACAGACACTGCCGCCTTCGCTCAATGGCGTCACCATGCAGAGACTCGAGTCCTGCACAGGTGTCCCCCGCTGGCCTCAGCATCGGCGCCTCCTGATGCCCCATCTGCTGACACGGGCTTATTTGTTCTGCCCCTTTCTGTTAGGCTTTCTCGCACAGGCGTAAAATATCCCTCACTCCTTCTTGCTGTTCAATCGCCAAGTCATGTCCAACTCTTAGTGACCCCATGGGCTGTAACCCGCCAGGCTCCCCTGTCCATGGGATTCTCCAGGCTAGAATACTAGAGTGGGTAGCCATTCCTTTCTCCGGGGGATCTTCTCAACCCAGGGATGGAATCCTGGTCTCCTACATTGCAGGCAGATTCTTTAAAATCTCAGCTACCAAGAGAGTCCCAGGGATGGAATCCTGGTCTCCTACACTGCAGGCAGATTCTTTAAAATCTCAGCTACCAAGAGAGTCCCAGGGATGGAATCCTGGTCTCCTACACTGCAGGCAGATTCTTTAAAATCTCAGCTACCAACAGAGTCCCAGGGATGGAATCCTGGTCTCCTACACTGCAGGCAGACTCTTTAAAATCTCAGCTACCAAGAGAGCCCAGTATAGCCTTCTGGAAATACGAGGACACGTGGAACAAAGAGCGGATCTGCTGAAGATGCTACTCGGTGCTCTAGTCGGTGGGAGACCCCCATCAACCCGCAGCTGAGCTGAGAAAACAGAGTGGAGGCACGGTAGACGGCACTGCGCCACTAAACCAGGAAATGAGGGCTGAAGCCTCGTGGGTTCCGGTCACGGAGCTGGGGACGCTTTGTGACTCGGGAACAACTGAACTGATGTATCTTTCTTGAAGGGCTCCCCAGGTGGCGCTAGTGGTAAAGAACCCGCCTCCCATTCAAGAGACACACTTGGATCGCTGGGTCAGGAAGCTCCCCTTTGTTGTTGTTTAGTTGCCCAGTCGTGTCCGACTGTTTGCGACCCCACGGACTGCAGCACGCCAGGCTTCCCTGTCATTCACCATCTCCCGGAGTTTGCTCAAACTCACGCCCACTGAGTCACTGATGCCATCCAACCATCTCATCCTCTGTCATTCCCTTCTCATCCTGCCTTCTTCCGTCTATCCCAGCATCAGGCTCTTCACACCAGCTGGCCAAACTATTGGAGCTTCAGCATCAGTCCTTCCAATGAACATTCAGGGTTGATTTCCTTCAGTATTGACTGGTTTGATCTCCTTGATGTTCAAGGGATTCTCAGTCCTCTCCAGCATCACAGTTTGAAGGCATCAATTCTTTGGCACTCAACCTTTTTTTATTGTCTAGCTCACATAAGTACATGACTACTGGAGAAACCATAGCTTTGAGTAAACAGATCTTTGTCGGCAAAGCAATGTCTCTGCTTTTTAATACACTGTCTAGAATTGTCATTGCTTTTCTTCCAAGGACCAAGTGTCTTTTAATTTCATGGCTGCAGTCACCATCTGCAGTGATTTTGGAGCAAAAAAAAAAAAAAAAGTCTCTCAATGTTTCCAGTTTCAACATCTATTTGGCATGAAGTGATGGGACCAGATGCCTTGATGTTAGTTTTCTGCATGTTGAGCTTTAAGCCATCTTTTTCACTCTCCTCTTTCACCTTCAAGAAGCTCTTTAATTCCTCTTCACTTTCCGCCATAAGCGTGGTGTCGTCTGCATATCTGAGGTTATTGATATTTCTTCCTGCAATCTTGACTCCATCTTGTGCTTCATCCCGACTGGCGTTTCACATGCTGCGCTCCGCATGTGAATTAAATCAGCGAGGTGGCAACATCCCGCCTTGGCGACTCCACTCCCAGTTCTGAGCCAGAGTTCCAGGTCCAGTGTCAACTGTCGCTTCACCTGCACACAGATTTCTCCAGAGGCAGGGCAGGTGGTCTGGTATTCCCATCTCTTGAAGAATTTTCCACAGTTTGTTGTGATCTACACAGTCAAAGGCTTTAGTGTAGTCAATGAAGCAGAAACAGACTTCTGGAACTCTCTTGCTTTTTCAATGATCCAGCAGATGTTGGCAATTTGATCTCTGGTTTCTCTGTCTTTGCTAAATACAGCCTGTATATCTGGAAGTTCTCGGTTCACATACTGCTGAAGCCTAGCTTGAAGGATTTTGAGTATTATTTCTAGCATGTGAAATGAGTGCAACTGTGTGGTAGTTGGAACATTCTTTGGAATTGTCCTTCTTTAGGAGTGGAATGAAAACTGACCTTTCCAGTCCTGTGGCCACTGCTGAGTGTTCCAGATTAGCTGGCATATTGACTGCAGCACTTAAACAGCATCATCTTTTAGGATTTTAAATAGCTCAGCTGGAATTCCATCACCTACACTAGCTCTGTTCGTAGTGATGCTTCCTAAGACCCACTTGACTTCTCACTACGGGGTCTCTAGCTCTAGGTGAGTGATCACACCATCGTGATTATCTGGGTCGTGAAGATCCTTTTTGTATTCTTACCACCTCTTCTTAATATCTTCTGCTTCTGTTAGGTCCATACCATTTCTGTCCTTTATTGAGCCCATCTTTGCATGAAATGTTCCCTTGGCATCTCTAATTTCCTTGAAGAGATCTCTAGTCTTTCCCATTCTATCGTTTTCCTCTATTTATTTGCACTGTTCACTTCAAAAGCTTTCTTATCTCTCCGTGCCTATCTTTGGAACTCGGCATTCAGACGGGTATATCTTTCCTTTTCTCCTTTGCCTTTGCCAGCTACTTTTCTCAGCTACTTGTAAAGCCTCCTCAGAGAACCATTTTGCCCTTTTGCATTTCTTTTCCTTGTAGATGGTTTTGATCACTGCTTCCTATATAATGTTACAAACCTCTGTCCATAGTTCTTTAGGCATTGTGTCTATCAGATCTAATTTCTTGAATCTATTTGTCTCTTCCACTATATAATCGTAAGGAATTTGATTTATGGCATACTTGAATGGCCTAGTGGTTTTCCCTAAGTTCTTCAATTTAAGTCTGAATTTGGCAATAAGAAGTTCATGATGTGAGCCACAGTCAGCTCCCATTCTGGTTTTCGCTGACTGTGTAGAGTTTCTCCATCCTTGGATACAGAGAATACAATCAGTCTGATTTTGGCATTGACCCTCTGGTGAAGTCTATGTGTAGAGTCTTCTCTTGTGTGGTTGGAAGAGGGTGTTTGCTATGACCAGTGTGTTCTCTTGGCGAAACTCCGTCACCCTCTGCCCGGCTTCCTTCTGCACTCTAAGGCCAAATTTGCCTGTTACTCCAGGTATCTCCTGACTTCCTGCTTTTGCATTCCAGTCCCCTATGATGAAAAGGACATCTTTTTTGATGTTAGTTCTAGAAGGTCTTATAGGTCTTCGTAGAACCTTTCAACTTTGCTTCTTTCCCATTCGTGGTTGGGCCACAGAAATGGCAACCCACTGTCCTGAAAATTCCACAGACAGAGGAGCTTGGCGGGTTACAGTCCTTGGGGCCACAAAGAGTCAGACACACTGAGCATGTATCTTTCTTTATTCAAATTATTTCTTCTTAAGAGGTTTAGATTGCTGAATCAAATGCTATTGAGAGATCCTAATCCATTAATTTGGCAAGCAAGCCGAGAATTCTCTGAATGTCAATGAGTTGGTTCACATTGTGACAATCTCGTTACACTTGAATTCTAAATTGATGCTTTTTTCCTTTAACTGGGGAATATCCAAGTTTCTAGTAACTGACTTACCCAAATAATGCTTTATACTTATTTGTAAAATAGTATATGCTGAATGATTTTGCTAATTATTCACATTTATCTTTTTCCACAGTTTTTTTAGATTATCACATAGATGATTCTTTTCCTTACTTAAAAATATTTTCTTTTATATTGTGTAAGCCCCAACCATCTGTCTAAGGTTGTTACATCAATTAGTTTATTTTTCAAGTATTACTATTCTTAAAAGAATAAAACACCTGTGATACCTTTGGCAGAAATTGATTCAATAAAGAAAGAATTAACAAATGTAACCATCTTTGTCTTTCCAAGTGTTGGTACTTAACAGCTAACATTTACTAATCTCTTCCCATGCAGCAGACATTATGCTATGAATTTTAGGTGCTGGGTATTCTCATTTAATCTTCATGGCAACTGAATGAAGCAGGTATTAATATTCCCCACATGGGAGGGTTTAACAAACAAGGACAGGATTACAAAGTAAATGGCATATTTTGATTCAAGTTAATATCTAACAAAAGAGTTACAGGAGACGTCTCTCTGATATGTGCCTTCCAACGCTGACCTCTCCAGAATCAGACTGGACTTTTTAGCCACCAGTTGACATGAGTCATCCCTGGGGACGATTTTTGTTTATGGCAAGACCTCTGGACACCTTTCAGAAATGAATAGGGTAACAGGGTTTGTTGCCTGCAAAACACGTGGCTTTTTAGACCATGGAGATTATTAGTAGGAGTGGAAGTATAAATTTGTTCTTTCTATAATACTGTTATTCTGCAAACAACCTCAAAAGCTCAGTGGTTTACAAAAGCAAGTGTATCTTCTCACTTACAGATCTGCAGGCCAGCAGGGGCCCTCTTATTTGCCTGGTCTGAGCTGGGCTCCAGGCTGTGGGTTGGGTTCAGGAATTCTCTGTGACTTCTCAAGGTCCAGCATGGACTCAGGGCATGGTTTTACTCTTATTTCTGTTTTTTAATTTTTTTAATTAATTTATTTTTTATTGAAGAATAAATGCTTTACAGAATTTTGCTGTTTTCCGTCAAACCTCAACATGAATCACACACATTCCCTCCCTCCTGAAACTCCCCACCATCTCCCTCCATTTTTAAAGCTTAATTTATTTAAAAATGTTTATTTTATTTTCAAATTTTATTTTATTTTTATGTTGCTGCATTTCAGTCGCTAAGTCATGTCTGACTCTTTGCGGCCCCATGGACTACAGCACACCAGCCTCCTCTGTCCTCCGCTATCTCCCAGCATTTGCTCAGTTTCATCTCTATTGAGTCAGTGATGCTATCTAACCATCTCCTCCTCTGGCACCCTCTTTTCCTTTTGCCTTCCATCTCTCCCAACATCAGGGTTTCTTCCAATGAGTCCACTCTTCACATCAGGTGGCCAAAGTATTGGAGCTTCAGCAATAGTCCTTCCAATGAATATTCAGGGTTGATTTCCTTTAGGATTGACTGGTTTGACCAGTTAGTTCACAGCAAGATAGAAAGGAAGGTAAGGCACAGAGATTCCACATCTACCCCCTTCCCCCTCCCACATGCATATATCCCCTCATCTACCCCCTTCCCCACATGCATATACCCCCTCATCACCCACCTTCCCCACATGCATATACCCCCTCATCTACTCCCTTCCCCCACATGCATATATCCCCTCATCTACCCCCTTCCCCCCACACGCATATACCCCCTCATCTACCCCCTTCCCCCCACATGCATATACCCCCTCATCTACCCCCTTCCCCCCACATGCATATACCCCCTCATCTACCCCCTTCCCCCCACATGCATATACCCCCTCATCTACCCCCTTCCCCCCACATGCATATATCCCCTCATCACCCACCTTCCCCACCAGATGGTACATTTGTTACAACGTCCCTACACTGACACATCAGCTTGTATTTAGCCCAGTGAGGTCTATGTTGGTCTTCAGACCTACAGACTGTGAGATAATAATGGATGTTGTTTCAAGCCACTAAATCTGTGCTAATTATTTTGTGGCAGCAACAGACAACAGATACACCACCTCATAGTGCTGCGGTGAGGATTGCATGATGTAGAGCTCTAATCTTCAACCCCTGTTAGCTGTATTGTTTGTGTGCATAACTTCTGGCAATTCCTACTGTTTTAAAACATCCAAACTGAAGTGCAATTTCTCAAACTCTCCTGGCATAAAAATATCATCAGTGCAAGTTTTTTGGGTTCTAGCTAATTAGATATGGTCCCTAACAAGCAGCGGACTCTCTGTGTTTGTGTATACAAAGCCTTCTGCTGTCTGGCTGCCACAGAAAACATGTTGTTGCGAGTCCAACCACTCTAACTTCTCATTAAGTTTCCCTGGTTACTGGACATCAGTAAAAGCCTTTGTCTACCTTGAAATGCAAATGTTCCATTTCTCACCAACCAACCATGCAAGATGAAAAGATCATAAAACATGGTTACAGAATTTAGGAGAAAAGAGACTACTTTCAACACAGGCCTTCTGCCCTCAAAGCTCTCTTCCTCTTCCCATATGATTCCTCTCTTTCTTTGCTTTCTTCTCCAAGAACAGCTTTCCTACTAGAAGCTGATTCGAAGAATGACATGTGAGAGGTGAAAAGAAGGATTTGAAAAGACTACAGTCAGAGCAATATGATTATGAAAAAGAAAAACCCATTATATTGAGTCAGGAAAGGCAAATTTAAGAGCCAAGGATACCTGCAAACTAGGTTATTCTTGCCTTTCTACAAACAGGTGCCTTTCTTCTAAATGTCACAGGGAGCATCGCCTCCCTCTCAAACAGATGGGTGATTACATGGGAGAAAGGGTGCGGACAGCCACACAGAGGGAAGAAAACTGCTGGTGTGTTGCTTCTTCCCATCCAGCATTTTGCAACCTTGATCAAAAAAAAAAAAAAGAAATCCCACTGCTTTGCACTTTTACTGACAGAAGATGGCCTGCTCTTCCGGGTAGCGGGTGTCGGAACAGTTGTGCCAGGCATGGCACTTCACCCTGCAGTGTCTGATGTGTTTCCCAAACGCCGAGGAGGCCAGACATCCCCGGGTGCTCTGTGAGGGCCGCAGACCACCCCCTCTCAGCAGATTGTGCTGGGGCTCCCACAGGGCGAGGGAGGTGCTGTCTCACTGCTCCAGCTGCAGCAGCGGCGACAAAACCAAAGTGGGGGAGGTCTGCAACGGCTTTTATTTTCAATCACTCTTGCCTGAGTTACCACAGGTTTAGTTCTGGACAAACAATTGCCATGGCAACCATTATCTCCAGTAATTTGCATTCTTTGCTCATTTTTTGTTCCACTTTTGCAAAGCATCAGTCTTCGTGTTCAATTTACTTTTACCAGTCAGTTCTACGTGCGCGGGCATCCATGCTTAGCGTCCCCTATTGCACTGAGACTACACTTTTTAATGGGCTGGCGTTTGACCATCCGCAGTGAAGATGGTTTCTTTTGTTAACTGTGAATTAAAATGCACCCACTCACAGATCTGCTTTCATCAGTGAAGTATCCTTCAAAATGATTGAAAAAGATGGGCTGTCTTGAGGCACCATCTCCCAACTCTTTGTAGTTGGGGACTGGTGAACGGAGCTGGCCTGATCTGTACGACTTTTAAGGATAAAATTGAAAGTGGAAAGGATGGGTGCCTACCTGGACTCCAGCAGCCCTTCCTCTAATCAAAGCGCCAGCCTCATGGATTCTCGCCTCTTCCAGCTCTATACCTGTCTCTCCATCACTTGCACACATAAAAGCACAACGTGCTGAGATTTATCCTTTCAAGGTCTTTAATATCAGCTTTCTTGTACTTTTATGAGAAATTATTACGCTCTCTTCTAATCCTTCACCTTACCAAAAGCCACTTTGGTCTCTCTCTGGTGCTATGATCAGAGCACACAAGAGCAAACGTGCGGTTCTTCTCCCGCTAGAGAAAGTACGCTCCCGCTCCATGCATTTCTTTCCCTGACAGCACAATGGGTTCAGCTCTGTGTCACCAAAGGCCGTGGCAGAGATGCATGCTTTGGCGAGAGGAGGGGGTGTTGTTTACACTTTCCCCCAAACAAGCACCATTAGGTGCGAGCGGCAATGCTATGCACTTTATCTAATTTAACCCTTGCAATCTTCATCTTAAATAGGAGGGAAAAAATGTTGGAAAGATTAAATAGGCACTAGTCCAGTTGTTTTCAAACTGTAGCCTCTTCCAGACTCACCTGGATGGCTTGTTAACACTCAGACTCAATTGGTCTCAGTGCGACCTGAGAATACGTATTTCTATGAGTTCCCAGGAGACAGTGAGGCAGCTGGTCAAGGTGCCACATATTTAGCAACCCTATGCCACAGCATGCTGGATGAAAGTATTTGATTTCATTCAAGTGTAATAAGGGTTATAGATTCTATGATTCAAGTATGTTTGGAATTAGGGAGCCTACACTCTGGTATTCTTGGGCTTCCCTTATGTCTCAGCTGGTAAAGAATCTGCCTGCAATGTGGGAGACCTGGATTCAGTCACTGGGTTGGGAAGATCCCCTGGAGGAGGGAAAGGCTACCCACTCCACTGTTCTGGTCTGGAGAATTCCATGGACTGTGCAGTCCACGAGGTCACAAAGAGTTGGACAAGACTGAACAATTCATTTCATTTCACTTCAGAGCCTGCAGACTCTCCCAGGAGAAACCCATCCAGTAGAAATAAAAGGCATGATCAATGACCAGGCTTCAGAATGAACAGTCTCCAAAAGAATAACCTCGAGAAGGGAGTGATGACAGCTCTCAGGTTTGTCTTCCGGTCCAGCCCCCAGTGGACCGAGAGCTGTATCCTACAGAAAGTAGGGAGCACCAAGGGAAATCTGCAAGACAGTTCATTGGCCCCCAAGAATCCCTTTTTTGGAGTCCTTCTAAACTAGAGTTGAGGAAAAAGGAAGAAAGGTTATTTGCTGTTTACTCAAAGCCTGATACCAGTCTGCTGGACTTCCCTCTATCTCGTGATGACACCTTAGGAGCATACCTCTTCCAGGGTCACTGAGAAGTTACCGGAGAGCCTGCAGGGATGTGTTTTTAAGAGTCGGGCCTGGCAGTGGCTTTGCTAATTTCTCCCCCGTTAGCTAGAACCCAATTACAAGATCCTAGGCTGGCTGCAAGGGAGCCTGAGAAAATCCAAACTAAATGAGGGCCAACAGTCTCAGAGAGCCTGTGCTGGCCAGCCCTCCTCGACAGGCCACCGTGGGTTCAAACCCACAGAAAGTGAGCACCACTCAGCCGAGCTGGATTCCTTATGTCCCCATAGACAGTAAGCAGCCTGCCAGGCCCCTCTGTCCATGGAATTCTCCAGGCAAGAATACTGGAGTGGGTTGTCCTTCCCACCTCCAGGGAATCTTCCTAATTGAGGGAACTCAGGTCTCCTGCATTGCAGGTAGACTCTCTACCGTTTCAGCCAGCCGGGATGCCTACATATCTCACTGCCAAACGGGCACCACTTTCTCGGAAACCAGCCCTTCTCTCTACATTCCGTTTCTGAGTTAGGTTACCACCTGCTCTCCACTTGGAGCCTTTGACTCCCCCTTCCTCCTCCCCAAGCTCATCTACTCTTAAAATCTGAGTCGGCCTCCTCCTTCCCATCTTCGTCCCTGTGCCGCTGGGACACCACCACACTCATCTTTGAACTTGGCTCAGTGTTATGTGGCAGCCTGGATGGGATGAGCGTTTGCAGGAGAATGGATACATGTGTATGTCTGAGTCCCTTCAGAGTTCACACAAAACTGTCATAACATTGTTAACTTGCTATACTACAATACAAAATAAAAAGTTTAGAATAAGAAAAAGAGAGACCAAGGTGCTAACTTTGAGGATGTGATTCGATCTGCTGCTTGCCAGTTTGTTCACTAAGTGTTTTCTCCCCTAAACCCGAGCACTTCAAACCACCTGTGTGCCAAGTGGCTTCAGTCGTGTCCAGCTCTTTGTGACCCCACGGACTGTAGCCTGCCAGGCTCCTCTGTCCATGGGATTCTCTAGGCAAGAACACTGGGCTGGGCTGCCATGTCCTTCTCCAATCACCTGGGAAACTGAAACACTGAATTCCTGCTACCCTTCTCTGCAACACACACACGCTGACTAATAGAGTAAGACTCCCCAGGGTTAGGTTGGGGACTTTGTTCAGAACATCTTAAAATTCAGAATATCTGAGATTCTGGTGTGTCCAATTCACAGACTGAAATTTGAGGAAGTACTATCTAAACCACCAGCACCCCTGGACCAGTTCCTGCCGTGAGACACACTCTCTCTGGCACTGCTTGTGCTGAAAAACAGGAGCCATCCAGAAGAAAGAAAGGGAACAGGGGTGCCATTAACTCACTGTTCATTCTGGCATCCAAGATGGTTCCATTTCACTAAAAAGGTAAAAACATCAAAACCCTTGTAAACAATTAAAGGTATTTATCAAGAATCTCTTTTCTTTATTTTGTTCTCACCAGAGTAGCAATTACTAGGCTAAATGGGAAGTGACAGACAGCTGGATAATCCCAAAGGTTTGCTCTTTTTAGAACAAAATCGATCATTATGTAAATTAGCTAGAACTTTCTATTGTAGCTGTTTGTATATTCATCTTATCTCTTTCAATGAACTGCAAGCTTCTAGAATCCTAGGGCCATATATTTTTTCAGCAAAATCCCACTACTTCACTGCAAAATCTTGCTTATAATAGATTAAATAAATGGATAATGAAGAAAACACTCTAATCACTGCCGCTTTCATATTGAATTCGATGCAAATTGTATCACAAATAGCAACAGAACCCCACAGCGGCCTGCCTGTCTTTCAGGCCTCTCTTCTTCCCTCCATCTCTCCTTAGTCAGTGCGATGAGCTGATTGACTTTACTGTGCTTAGTCATCCCGAATTCCTCCCCCAGCTCTTTGCGTGACTGGAGTCTTCACATAATCAAGGCTCAGCTCAGCTGGTACCTGCTCAGAGAGTTATACACAAACCATGGTATCGAAAGCAAACCATGCGTACGATTGCTTCTTATTCCATCGCAATGTCAGGTTTTCTTCCTGTCACTATATGAAGTGACCGTCTTCACTCACACGTGCATTTCCTCCTCTTTCCGCTAGAATTTCCTTCTCTTTCCCTGCTAGTCTATGGCAGCAAGAACCTCACCTGCCATGAGGCATGGACACAGGCACGCAGGGCCGGCGTGTCTCACAGCTTCACAGTCTACGACCGCACGAGCCCACATACCAGCAGGAAGCACAGGCTCTCTCTGGAGAGTTTAACCAACGATTTCTTTACTAAGTTGTGGGCAGTGAATGGGCTTTCCCAGGTGGTGCGAGAGGTAAAGAATCCACCTGCCCATGCAGGTTAGACATAAGAGACTTGGGTTCGATCCATGGGTCTAGAAGGTCCCCTGGAGATGTGCACAGCAACCCTCTCCAGTATTCTTGCCTAGAGTCCATAGGGTCACACAGAGTTGTACACAACTGAAGCAACTTAGCACACAATCATGGGCAGTGGGTAAGAAAACCACACTCACTATTACAGGGCAAGTTAAAACGGGTGTTATCCAAGGTCAGAACAAATGGATGGAGGGAGGAAATGGGTACAAAACCCAGACAATCATGGAATGAAGACTCCCTGGATAGGAACACAAGACAACAGGGCCACGCAGAGAACTGAGGAAAAGCAGTGCCTGGGCCTCCCACTTCTCCTTCCCTGGTAACATCTTCTCAGCTTCCCCATTAGCTGAACTAAAAAGAAGGGGTGTGCGCGTGTGTGTGCGTGTGCGTGTGCATGTGTGCACGTGTGCATATGCGCGTGTGTGCGTGTCTGCATGCATGTGTGTGTGCCTGCATGTGTGTGTGCCTGCATGTGTGCGTGTGTGCATGTGTGCATGTACATGTGCGCGTGTCTGCGTGCATGTCTGTGTGTGCATGTGTGTGCATGCATGTGTGTGCGTGTGTGCATGCATGTGCATGTACATGTGTGCGTGTGTGCGCGTGTCTGCATGCATGTCTCTGTGTGTGCATGTGTGTGTGCGCACGCACAGGCTCAGTCACGTCCAGCTCTTTGTGGCTTCATGGATTGTAGCCTGCCAGGCTCCTCTGTCACGGAATTTTCCAGGCAAGAATGCTGGAACGGGTTGCCATTTCCTGCTCCAGGAGATCTCCCTGACCCAGGGACTGACCCCGAGTCTCCTGGGCCTGCCGCATGGGCAGGCAGACTCTTCACCCCTGAGCCAGTAAAGACTGGTACTCCTTTCGGGAAGCCCCAAAAGAAGGCACAGGACAAGAAGTGTGTATTTTACAGCTTCTCACTCTGAGACCATCCTAGATCCACACACAGTTGAGAAAATGTGATACAAAGACGCCATGTGCACTTGACCCAGTTTTCCCAATGGCAAAATTTTGCAAAACTCTAGTATTGATACAACATCAAAAACAGTGTATCATATTGATATAGTCAAGATCCAGAACACTTTCACCACTACAAAGATGCTAATGTTGCTTTCTTATATTCACGTCTTTTCCCTCCCACTCAAGCCATTCACCCTTGCATGCATGCTGTCACTCAGTCGTGTCCAGCTCTGTGTGACCCCATAGACTGCAGCCTGTCAGACTCCTCTGCCCACAGGGTTCTCCAGGCAAGAATACTGGAGTGGGCTGCCGTTTCTTTCTCCAGGGGATCTCCTGGACCCAGGGGATCTCCTGGACCCAGGGACTGAACCGTGTCTCCTGCATTGGCAGGGATCCTTCACTGCTGAGCCACCTGGGAAGCCCGCGTTAAGCCCTGGAAACTAGTCATTTGTTCTCTATTTATGTATGGCTGCTATTTCAAGAATGATATAGAGATAGAATCTCATTATACTGATACCTAACCATGTGGGATTGGCTTTTTCACTCAGCATAATTCTCTGGAGATTCATCCCGGCTACTGTGTGTGACTACAGTCAACTTCTTTTTATCACTGCATATCCCATGCTATGGGAGTTTCCAGTCTGTCTAACCATTCATCCATTGAAGGAGTTTCCAGTCTGTCTAACCGTTCATCCATTGAAGGAGTTTCCAGTCTGTCTAACCGTTCACCCATTGAAGGAGTTTCCAGTCTGTCTAACCGTTCATCCATTGAAGGAGCTTCCAGTCTGTCTAACTGTTCATCCATTGAAGGACATCTGTGCTGCTTCTGGTTTTAGGCTACTATGAATACAACTGGTACGAACATTTGTCTATAAATTTTTGTGTGAACATACGTGATCATTTTTCTGGGATGAATACAGAGTGCAGTTGTTGGGCTATATGACAGTTTGTACTTCGTATTTTTTAAGCAAATGCTGGCCTTTGTTCTTGTTATGTCCATACCAAGTACGGCCATTCATTTCACCAGCAATGAGTGAATAACATAGTATCTCCACATCCTCACCAGCATTTACTTAGAGCTTTGTTTTATTCTGCTGCTGCTAAGTCATTTCAGTCGTGTCCAACTCTGTGCGACCCCACAGACGGCAGCCCACCAGGCTCCCCCGTCCCTGGGATCCTCTAGGCAAGAACACTGGAGTGGGTTGCCATTTCCTTCTCCAATGCATGAAAGTGAAAAGTGAAAGGGAAGTCGCTCAGTCGTGTCCAACTCTTTGCGACTCTGTGGACTGCAGCCCACCAAGCTCCTCCATCCATGGGATTTTCCAGGCAAGAGTACTGGAGTGGGGTGCCATCGCCTTCTCCGAGCTTTATTCTGATATATATATATATATATATATATATATATATAGAGAGAGAGAGAGAGAGAGAGAGAGAGGGAGATTTCACTAGGATAATAGTCTGTATTACCCTAATGGCTAGTAAAGTTGAACATGCTTTCATGTGTTTATCTGTCTATTCTCTTCAGAGAAAAGTCTCCATGTCTCCTGTCCACTTTCTCATTGGTTTATTTTTTAATGCTGAAGTTTTAAGCATTCTTTATGTATTTCAGATACTAGTGTTTTGTCAGTATGTAATTTATCAGAGTCAGTAAACACTTTCTTATACATTGCTTTTTATCCTTTTAACAGGAGACTTCACAAGATTTTTATTTACAAAGTTCAATTTATCATTTTTTTTTCCTTTTAGGAAGTGTACTTTTGGTGTCTACTAAAAAAAAAAATTGCCTAGTCTTATTCACAAAGATTTTCTATTTTTTTCCTAAAATACGTTCATTGTAAGTCTGGTCTATGAAGCAAAAGGAAACCCATGGAACTTACTATCCTGTTGCTTTTCCTAGCTAATTTCATTAGTCAATGTGTTTTTTAATCCACTTTTCAGATTCTTCTCTCATTTCTTTTACATAAAATGTTCAGAGTTTTCAGAGTGGTTAGCCTGAGAAATAAGAAAAAGTATGTCTATTCCATCTCCTTAGGAACAGAAATCCAAGGAAGACTTATGTAGCCAAATGTCATTTCTTTAAGGACAGAGCACAGTAGAGAATTAATACGGAAAGAAAATAAAGGCTTAAAACTAAGACAGAACATGTATCCATTTAGGCTCCTTGAAGTTTCACTTACTCGTTTTTCTAGAAAAACAAACACACATACATTAAATACAGTTTTCTAATTAAAAACATTTTAGTCATAGTCACACAAACTATAAGCATACAAGCTTTGTGCTCTGTTTCCTACTTTATGGTGCTCTTTGTTTAAAAAAATGTTTTTGTGGTTTCTCCATCATTCGGAGATGCTTAAACAGTTTTTCAAAGAAAAGAAACAACTAATAATGGCTAAAAAATCTCAAATCCTATGAAAAACTGTCAGAAAAGAACCAATATCCTTGTATTAAGAAAACTTCTCTATTTTTCTTGTCCTTATATGCTTGTATATGGTAGAATATCTAACTTAATTGCTTGCAGACATTTTGGACCCAAGACAGATAGAGACATGATTATTTGAAGCAGATGAAGTGCTGGATTCTATCCAAAAATCTATTTCCCATTGATTTTTTTCCCTGAAAGCTTTACTTCTTATTACAATGTCTATTTTAACTTTGTCCCATAAATATATGTTGTGCACAAGTAATAATATCCAAAGTCACAGATGAGGGGAAATTGGAAGTCAGGTCCTGCCACACAAACTGGAAAGCACCCTGCAATATCCTTCCCAAAGGAGAGAAGAGACAGAGGTGCCCTTTGGATGATTTTTTTGACTATACTCTTGACCATGTAACAATAGAGGGATACTTCACAACCTGTAACTGATTCACTGCATTCCATTCACACACTGTGTGTGTATATACATATACATATATATAGTGTGTGTGCATATATGTAGATCTTTACAGAAAGTATGCATTTTCTATCATCAATAGATGTGAGAAAACATCAATTTTTTAATGATGTGAGAAAACATCTCTTTTTTTAAACAATGGTTTGTATTCTTGATGACAATTCAAACCCAATGACATTTTCTACTCATAAATTTCACTGGGCTAACAAAGAAGTAGTGGAAAAAGTCAGTGGTAATAAGTTCTTATTATCCTACCTAGTCCTTCTCAGAGATTGCACTGATCTGGGCTAGAAAAAATTGAATAATGAGGTAACATGTAAGCTTCTAACTCCCTCTAATCATTATAAAATGACCTTTTAAAGAAAACTGGATATTTTGTATTAGCTAAAGTTTATTTCCAACCATTATTACTGACTTAATTCTATTCATAAAACAATGAGATAATTCATTTAAAAGTCATCTTTAAGCTGAAAAATTCCAGGGAAGCTAGTGATTCTTTTTTTCTAATATAAAACATGATTAAGTTGAACTGCATCAATTACTTATTTTCCCTTTTTAAACACACTGAGGTGTAACCGACAGACAGTAAGACACACTTGTGTGATTTGGCTGGTTCTGACGCGTGTGCACAACTATGAGAGCAGACGAGCGTCTCGTCACGTCTGAGAGCCGTGCCTCTTGGTAACCCTGCTCTCTACGCCCCTAACCGCTCTACCTACCACTAATCCACCTCTGTCACTGCAGATTAGTCCATCTTTTGTAATATTTGCTATACATAGAATCACTCTATATGTATCTTTTGTCTGACTTATTTAGCTTGGAATTATTTGAGATGCATCCCTGCTGTAGCAATGCCAGTAGCCCATTCCTTTTTACTGCTGAGTAATATTCCATTTTGCAGACATACCACAGCTTGTTTAGCTGTTTGCCTGTTGGTGGACATTTGGTTTGTCTCCAGTTTTTCACAATTAAATATAAAGCTGCTACAAGCGTTTATGTACAAGCATTTGCACCTTCACATGATTTAATTCCTCTTGGTTCAAATGTGGGAGCAGAGAGACGTTTTTCAAAGCTGGTGCACTGTTTTACATGCTTGTGAACAGCGTATGAGAGTTCCATTTCCTTGTGATGTTAGCTGATTTATTTATTCAGCATCTATTTAATGAATACCTGCCCTATCCCTGAAATTACAGCAGTTTGGAGACAGCAGTTTAAAAAGTTCTAGATAAAATGTCAGTAATTAAATAATATATGAAAAGCATATGACAAGGCTGTTTATTGTCAGTCTGATTATTTAACTTACATGCAGAGCACATCACCAGAAATGCTGGACTGGATGAGTTACAAGCTAGAATCAAGACTGCCAGGAGAAATATCAACAGCCTCACGTATGTGAATGATACCACTGTAATGGCAGAAAGCAAAGAGGAAGTCAAGAGCTTCTTGATGATGGTGAAGGAGAAGAGTGAAAAACCCAGCTTAATACTAAATATCGAAAAATACTGAGACCATGGAAACTGGCCCCAGCACTTCACGGCAGAGAGAAGGGTTACGGTGGAAGCAGTGGCGGCTGTCCTCTTCTGGGGCCTAAAATCACCGGGAATGGGGACTGCAGCCATGAAGCTGGAAGACAAGCGCGTCTCGGCAGGAAAGCTCTGACAGACCCAGACAGCGTGTAAACCAGCAGAGCCGCCCCTTGCCAGCACAGGTCCACACAGTCAAGGCTACAGGCTTTCCCGCAGTCCTGCATGGATCTGAGAGCTGAGCAATAAAGAAGGCAGAGCGCCAAAGAAGTGATGCTTTCAAACTGCGGTTCTGGAGAAGACTCTTGAGAGTCCCTTGGACTGCAAGGGGATTAAACCAGTCAATCTTAGAGAAAATCGACCCTGACTACTCACTGGAAGGACTGGTGCTGAAGCTCCAATACTTCGACACCTGATGTGAAGAGCCAACTCACTGGAAAAGATTCTGATGCTGGGAAAGGTTGAGGCAGAAGGAGAAGAGGTGATGGAGGATGAGACAGTGGACAGCGTCACCAACGCAACGGACGTGAACTGGGGCCAACTCTGGGAGACGCCGAGGGACAGGAGGCCTGGTGTGCTACAGCCCACGGTGTTGTGAAGAGTCAGACGTGGCCTGGTAACTGAACAACAGCAACAGGTCAAGTCCAACAAGACAGAAAAGCATGATCCATCCTGTCCAAACTGAGTTCACCCCAGAAATGCAAGTTTGGTTTAGCAATGGAAATCCATCAACATAATTCACCTAGCTAACTTATTTATTCAGCAACTATTTAATGAACACCTGCCCTTATCCCTGAAATTACAGTAGATTTTGGAGACAGCAGTTTAAAACATCATTCAAAAACGCAGGCTTTGCAGAGGTCAAAACACAGCATAGTCGAGCACACACTGCCGAGAGAAGCAGAGCGCACGCCAGGTGAGAGTCCCTGTGGACCCGAGCGTGACGAGGCTGGGACGGAGGGCGTGGCCACGCGCCTAGACGGGGTGGTCACTGCTACGCAGCGGCTGGGCCGCTCCCATCAGCGGCTTCAGTCTGGATGAATTCCGGTTGGCGGTGCTAGGACCCGCCTCGTTCTGAAGGGTTTAGCCCACTTTCTAAAATCCTTAAACACTATCCCCTGCCTCCTACCAATCAGTTAACTAAGTAAAAGTCCTTAAACAAAATGGAAAAGTGCAGAGAATACTGGCTCTGTGGTCAGACACAATTGTTCATCAGTCACTTACTGAGTGACTAGAAGGGGTAAGTCATTTAATCAACCCAGGCATTAATTTCCATATCCATAAAATGAAGCTAAGTTCTTCATGGTTACTATAAAGCCTAAGTACAAAATAGTGAAGAAAGGATTACAAGATTAACTGATAGTAACTGACTAGCAAAATTGTGGTTTAATTGACTGCCTTTTCCTTTTAGAATTAAACACACTGGATTTTTTTTTTTTGAAGATTCACAACTTTTACTAGATAGAAATGTAGCTGATTGTTTCAAGATATTGACTTTTTTTCATAGTATCCATTAAATTCTGAAGAAAAAATAATTTATTCTGAGCAAAGCTAAAAATCATTAGAAACTTGGGAAAGATATTATTTGCATATAAAACCAAGAACCATCCCATCAGCAGGATTCACTTCATACTTAGTTCACGACAACATCAACGGGTTTAACAGATGAACTTCAAGGGCAGAAACACACGTAAAATATCCTCAAACAAGCTTTGATCCAAAAGGAAAAAAAAAAGTGTCCTGAAATGTTTTTTGGATAATTGATACAAATTAAACTAAGCTTTCAGTCAATATTGTAATTACCAGGATAATGAACAGTGAAAAAAAGAATATCACTTGGTGCATATAAATTCAAGTTAAGCTTCATAGTGAGGCTCAGAACTACATCTATTCACCACCTGTCCGAGAAAATGTAGATAGAACATCTTACCTAATCAGTCCTTTATATCTTAATTTCTATGATCCGAAGTCCCAATTCTACTTTATGTAATTTCTATCATTCTTCCACTTTCAGTGGAAAGGACTCAGTTAACTGTTAAAAATGTACTCTTGTGTTATATGTTAATAGTTTTGAAATTTAAAAAATTGCACATGGTCTGTATTATTCTTTATAATAATGGTCAATTTAACTTTTAAAAATATACTGTAAATTGTTTTTGTTTTTATGATTTTTCCCTGTGATTTGTGAATCTTTAAAATTTCCTTTATTAATTATCATGCCTATGGTGTCATTGCCATCTTCAGTTTTCCTTTAAAATGTTTAGATTTTTTCTGGTCAATATTTAATAGTATACATATATATGTGTGTGTGTATACATATATAAAGGGTTATATATGTGTGTGTGTATATATATAAAGGGTTATATATGTGTGTGTATATATATAAAGGATGAAATAGTATATATACAAACACACACACACATATATATGCAAGAACACTGGTGTGGGTTGGCATTCCCTCCTCCAGGGGATCTTCCCGACCCAGGGATCAAATCCAGGTCTCCTACACTGCAGGTATACTCCCCACCATCTGAGCCCCCAGGGCAGCCCAATATAATACAAATACCCACCACGGCCTTGTGTCTCTCTCACAAATCCATGAGAAGGAAAACTACTTGAGCGAACCATTTTTTATTCACTTAATCTATGTTATTTCTAGCACACAGAAAAATTCTTAGCTAGTAACTGTTTTCTAAGATGTAAAGATCCTTTTAAGGGAGGGACACGGCACACTAACACTGGATGGAGGAAATCAGGACTCGGCTACCTTCAGCTAAAGCAGATAAGCCTTCCAGCTGGGAGCTGGAGAGCTGGAGCTGCAGCGGACGGCCTCCTTCAAACAAGCAGGGTGAGGCCAGCCAGGCTCTGTGACTGCCCTGTGGACTGGCTTCTCTGGATGATTTTTAAGGCTCTGAGGCAGAGGGCCTGTCCCCAGTTGTTCAGCTGGGGAGATTAGGACTGGGGCATAGTACCTGGGGAGGGCGGGAGCTCAATAAGACAAGAGGGTGTTATGTCTCCTTAATCAGCTGCTCAAGGAAGAGAACTGAACAGCGTTTAGACACAGCCTCTGGATCAAAACTGGATCAAAATTTAATTTTTTTAACATAATTTTAATTATATTACAGTAGTAAACGTTCAATATATATTTGCTGAATGAGTTGCTCAAAGTTGAAGATTATGGTGCACTTCTGAAATCGAAACGTTTGCCATGTTTTACATGTTTTAGGACATAAACAAAGCCTTGTGCATATGATTAAAAGGAACATCAGCTCAACTTCATGCAATATAATTATACATTCTTGCTTTTCACATATAAATATTCTCCTATGTCCACTGTCTCAGATGGAGTTTAGAAAAATTTCCTTGAGTGTCAAATGTCCCTTTGAAAAGTTGTTTTGAACTGAAATTGATTTGTTAATTGATTAAAGAGACTTATTAGTCATGATACTGAGACTTCTCAACTTCTAAAACGGTATGTGTATCAGTAGCTACAGCTTAGTGACTTTAAACAAAAATAGTGCATTACTTCCCATAACTATGTTTCGGATGAGCACAGCTGGGTGATTATTCTATTCCATGCAGCATCTTCTGGGGCTTCTCACAGCCTGCATTCAGCAGGAAGCTTCACATCACTGCTCTGTCTGACACTTAATGATGGCTCTCAGCTAGAAACTCAGGTCATTCTCCAGAAGGTTCTTCAGTCCCCAGCACCTCTTCTCCACATGTCCTCACCAAAATATAGCACAGACTTTGTTAGACAACAGCTGGCTTGCAAGAGGACCAGCCCTAATGCATAAAATATCACATCAGTGCCAAACGTCCTGCTAGCTCACTGGCCAGATCATGTCACATGACCAAACTCCAAGTCAAGGTGATGGGCAGAAAGATGCCTCGAGAAGGAAAAGCAGTAAGGTCACGTTGCATCTGAGCATAGAGATTCAGGAGGGACTTATGGGCATTAGACAGTCTGACATGGTGGTTCCTGTGACTAAAAATTACTCACATACCTTCCAAAACCAAACTATACCAATAACCCAGAACTTTCAACACTCTCACCTCTGTTACGGAATCAGTCCCAGGCTCAATCTTGAAGTCCAGGTTGTCATCTAAATTAAGTACAGGCAGAAATGAATTTCCAGAGGTGCAGATTCTCTTGATCCAGAGATCTGTTAACTAAAAAAAGACTGTGTGTCTCACACACTTAAAATACAATGATGCAACAAGACAACAGTATATATTTTCACTGAAAATGGGGCAAAATGGTGAACGAACAGTAGTTACTAATCCATAACAATTCTGAAATCCACTAGTCACATGCCACTGATTTCCCATACTCCAGGATCAGCTTTCACTCAGATTTCCTGTTTTGATTGGGAATACATTTCTTAAAGGGAAACAACAAGCACCAACCATCAAGGGAAAATTAAGAATGTACATTCATGAAAAGGCACATCATTTAAAAATCAGTCTATAGAGAGGGCAGCGTTATTGGCGATTTATAGAACTGGAAAAGGGTTCATATCCAGGTTACATGAAAAATACCTCCTACAAACCGATAAGAAGATAACCCAGTAGACACTTGGAAGAGAGAAACAGTTCAAAAACAGAGGAACTCCAAATAGCCAAAAAAAGAAAAGAAAGAAAAGTAACATACAGACATACAGTTAATAATCAACAAGTGAGCTTTTAAAATTAATTTAGTTGGAGCATGAGTTCTTTACGATATCGTGGTGGTCTGGCCGTACACTGACGTGAACGACCCACAGGTGCAGAGACACGGCGAACTACCACCATGCGATCCCCGCAAAGGCCGTGCAGAGCACACTGACAGGGCAGCCTGCTCCGGCCAGGCCAGGGGAGAGTCTTGCACACCACAGCGCCCTCGGTTAGTAACACTGCATCGTGTTCTTCCAAATTCTATCAGAGTGTTGATCTCACCTGAGTATTCTTATCACAAAAGAGTGACTAAAGAAACAGGGAGGAAGGAAACTCTGACAGGAAAGGAGGCGGGCATGTCATCGACAGCTGGCTTCATGGCTGTGCGTGTGAAAGTCGCCCGACTCTCACACATGCGCCGTGTCCGGCTTTGTGACCCCCTGGTCTGTACAGCCCGTGCAATTCCCCAGGCCAGAGTCCTGAGTGGGGAGCCTTTCCCTTCTCCAGGGGGTCTCCCCAGCCCAGGGGTCGGGCCCAGGTCTCCCACACTGCAGACGGAGTCTTTACCAGCTGAGCCTCCGGGAAGCCCCCGTGGATGCACACTTCCCTCCAAATGCGTCACGGTGTAGACCTTAAATGTGTGGATATGCAGACTGCCTCTGCATCGTCCACTGAAACGGAAACTACCCGTACTCCCGCTGTTGCCGTTACTCCCGCTGTTGCCGTTACTCCCGCTGTTGCCGTTACTCCCGCTGTTGCCGTTACTCCCGCTGTTGCCGTTACTCCCGCTGTTGCCGTTACTCCCGCTGTTGCCGTTACTCCCGCTGTTGCCGTTACTCCCGCTGTTGCCGTTACTCCCGCTGTTGCCGTTACTCCCGCTGTTGCTGTTTAGTTGCCAAGTCTTGTGTGACTCTTTTGAGACCCCATGGACTGTAGCTTGCTGGTTTCCTCTGTCCACAGGACTCTCCAGGCAGGAATCCTGGAGTGGGTTGCCATTCCCTTCTCCAGGGGATCTTCTCAACTCAGGGATCAAAACTGGGTCTCCTGCGACTCCCGCACTGCAGGCGGATTCTTTACCCTTGAGCCGCAGGGCTTTGGGGTTGGGTAAAATCTCAATCCAGACCCTGCATCCTCATCCTACTAGCTTTCATGGTCCTTCAGGCAAATACGACAAGCCCTCCTCCTCACCCACTGCCAGGCGGCTGCGGCACAGGTACCTTCAAACAGCAGCTCTACCTCTCTCTCCTCGTCTCTGAAGAGCCCACGTCCAGGCGTCCACTCGCTACTTTAACTTCATGCTTATTTACTGAAGAAACTGAAAGTGGGAAAAAAAAAACAGACTGTCTCCTTACACAATTAAAAGAATATAGAATAAGTAACCATTGGGATATTTTGCCATCAAGCTGGCAAAAAAAAAAAAAAAAAAAGATAAATGCTCAGCGTTAGCAAAGCGTGTAACTGGCTATTCCAATACAAAAGAGCCGCTGCAAACAGTAAAGGCATTTTGGAAGGCAATGTGAAGTAGGTAACAGGCTTCCCAGAAGGCCTAGTGGTGAAGAAGCCACCTGTCGATGCAGGAGACATAGGAGGCTTGGGGTCGATCCCTGTGTCAGGAAGATCTGCTGGGGGAGGGCACAGCACCCCACTCCAGTGTTCTTGTCTGGGAAATCCCATGGACAGAGGAGCCTGGTGGGCTACAGGCCATGGGGTCACAACGAGTTGCACACAACTTAGCAACTCAGCAACACACACAGAGTAACTGACAAAATCTGTATGCAAACTCTTTCCACAATAAAACTATTTCTGAAAATCACTTCTAAGGCACACAGTACAGGTGTGCAAAGAGGGATCACCACCATCAGCTTCATGGGAATAAAAACATTTCTGAGCACGCACTGCAGATGGTATTATGAGTGAGGCGGGCGCTGCCCCACCCGCATGGCACAGGGGAGGAACGTGGGCACAGAGGTACGGAGTGGCTTGTCTTAGGGTTCACAGGTACTATCGCAGCACCACTCCAAACACTGAAGCAGTGCCCTCCTGGTGGCACAGTGGGTAAGAGTCTGTCTACCAAGGCGGGGGACACGAGTTTGATTCCTGGTCCAGGAAGACTCCACGTGCCGCAGAGAAGCTAGGTCCGTGTGCCACAACTACTGAGCCCAAGTACCCTAGGGCCCACGTGTTGCAACTACTGACACCTGTGGGTCGAGAGCCCACGCTCTGCAACAAGCGGAACAAGGGGAGAAAGGAGATTCAAAGATGAAATAAAATGCTGAAATGCTGCAAAGAAGCTAATGGTCCATTCACAGAGATGTGGTTAAACAGTATCTCCTCCAGAACACCACAAAGCTTTTACAGCTGGTGAGCCTGACCTAGAGGAACTAACTGGAACAGATTTTCGACACAAGATAGGCCACAGAGACTTCTTTATAATATCGTCTCATGTCTGACCTGTGTGTATGTGGTATCTCCGTCTCCTCCCTCAGCGTGCACACACAAGAGGTGTGGCAGGCACTTCAGAGACACTAACAGTGGTTATTTGGGGTGGAGGGGAGAGTTCGGAAGAATGACCTTTGGATGGGAGATCACCTGTTTGACTATGTCCATATACAGCAATGCTGCAATATTAATTGCATTCATCTACAGCTTTCACATTGAGGGAGAATGAAGCAGAACAAATCTAAGTTGGATTGTGGGATCTCTTTCATGGGATCACCCTCTAAGCCTAACCCATTGTTTGCAGAGGCTCTGAACAGACCGTGAAGCTGCAACCTGCTCTTCCGCACGTCAATCTGGAATCCCCCGCGTTTGAGTCCTGTCTTTGAAGTAAACTCTGACATCCTGGGCAACCAAGGGATGGATAAACAAGACAGAACACAGACCCTCTTTTCCCCTCTTTCCTTCCATGTGTGAATCAGGAAAAGGGCAGGGGGCACCTCAGCTTGGGGATCACGTGACCCAGATACCCCAGCAGCAGAGCTCCTCTCTGCCTCTGGACCATCTGTCAGTCTGCTCCTACAACAGCTGCTGGGGCACAAGTCTCGTTTACTCTCAGAAATAATCATTCCTGTTTACAAATGACATATTTTACCACTCACCTGTGGAACCCTGATTATGCACTGATCCAACTCACAAACTATGAATCTGAAAGGGAACTTTCCATAAATGTAAAATAGTTACCCTTCCCCTAGTTCCCTCTCTGTGGTGAAGAGTATTTCTACCTTGTATTTAACAACAAACATGGCAAGTCAAAGCAGCAGGTTATCATGGAAATAGTCTTGAGAATTTTCTAAGACTGGTTCCCCAGAGCAGGACATTTTGAACAAAGTGAAACAAAAAACTTTAGAACAGAGGTTAAACAGGTTTCACCACCATGGTAGTCATACAGCTGTGGAGTGAGTAGGAAAAAGCTGAGACTGTGTGGAGAAGTGAGGAAATAAACATAAAGAGTTCCCAGATCCTTCTTCATGCTGCGTCTACCCTCAGTCAAGGAAAGGAGAGGGACCTGGAGCTAAAAGGCAGGCACTGTATTTTAAGGAATATTATTTTACATGTTTATAAGCTCGTAAATGCCACATTAACCGACATAAGCAGGCATGCTTTGTGGGCCCTTATTTGAGCAGAGCTTCTTTTCTTTCATGAAGATACCCTAGAACTCCTAATGGATAGAGAGGGAGAGCTAGAGAAGAGCATGCTCCTAAAATAAACACCAAGGGAGAAGAGACACAAAGTCCACTGAGGACTTCTCAGAAGTAACCATGAAATTAAAAGATGCTCACTCCTTGGAAGAAAAGCTATCACAAACCAGACAGCATATTAAAAAGTAGAGACATCATTTTGCGGACAAAGGTCTGTATAGTTAAAACCATGGGTTTTCCAGTAGTCAAATACACATGTGAGAACTGGACCATGCAGAAGGTCCTTGGACTTCAAGAAGATCAAACCAGTCCATCCTAAGGAATCAACCATGGATATTCACTGAGAGGGCTGATGCTGAGGTTGAAGCTCCTAAACTTTGACTATCAGATGCAAAGAGCCAGCTCATTGGAGAAGACCCTGATGCAGGGAAAGAGAAGGCGGGAGGAGAAGGATGCGATGGGTGGATGACATCATCGACTCCATGGAAATGAGTTTGAGCAAACTCTGGGAGATGGTGAAGGACAGGGAGGCCTGGCGTGCTGCAGTCCACGGGTTGTTCCAAAAGAGCTGAATAGGACTCGGTAGCTGAACGGCAACAGCAGCCCTTCATTTCACCGGAACTGGATCTGAAATTCTAAGATACAGCTCAAAGCTCTGGATGTCTGTATGGACCAGAGGAAACAAACTACACTTGCAAATGATGATTCAGGAGAAAATTCAGACCGTCCTGCCTTACTTACCCTTCCATCTATGTAAATGGGCATCACACACATGCGCACACACACATACATGGATGTGTGTTATATGTCTGCTGTGTGGCTAGATAGGCAGAGAGATAGATAGGATCTGAAACAGGGAAAAAGAAAAACAGAAAAATATATACAAAATTATGAAGCAAAGAAAGGACATACTTTAATTCTTTTAAAAATATACACCTTCAGACTCCCCTGGTGGTGACAACACAGCAGACACAGGTTTGACCCCTGGTCTGGGAGGGTGCCACATGCCGCCGGGCAACTAAGCCTGGGAACCCCAGCTGCTGAGCCCACATCTGCTCGAGCCTGAATTCAACAGGAGAGGCAAGTGTGGTAAGCAGTCGTCACACGAGAGCTAGAGCACAGCGGCCACCTGACGCAGCTAGAGGAAAGCCCAACGGCAGCAAAGGCCCAGCGCAGGCAGAATGGAGAATCCTGTATAAAGAGCAGGCTTCCCTGGTGGCTCAGAGGGTAAGTTTCTCAGTTCTCATACGCTGAAGCCTGGCTGGGAGAATTTGGAGCACTACTGTGCAAGGTGTGAGCTGCGTGCAGCTGTGCAGCGGTTTCAGAAGGAGATGGCGGCCCACTCCAGTGCCCTTTCCTGGAAAATTCCACAGATGGAGAAGCCTGGTAGGCAATTTTCCACAGTTTATTGTGATCCACACAGTCAAAGGCTTTGGCATAGTCAATAAAGCAGAAATAGATGTTTTTCTGGAACTCTCTTGCTTTTTCCATGATCTAGCGGATGTTGGCAATTTGATCTCTGGTTCCTCTGCCTTTTTGAAAACCAGCTTGAACAGGGAGTTCACGGTTCACGTATTGCTGAAGCCTGGCTTGGAGAATTTTGAGCATTACTTTACTAGCGTGTGAGATGAGTGCAACTGTGCAGTAGTTTGAGCATTCTTTGGCACTGCCTTTCTTTGGGATTGGAATGAAAACTGACCTTTTCCAGTTCCCTTGCTATCTCTAATTTTCTTGAAGAGATCTCTTCTCTTTCCCATTCTATTGTTTTCCTTTATTTCTTTGCACTGATCACAGAGGAAGGCTTTCTTATCTCTCCTTGCTATTCTTTGGAACTCTGCATTCAGATTGGTATGTCTTTCCTTTTCTCCTTTGCCTTTCACTTCTCTTCTTTTCTCAGCTATTTGTAAGGCCTCCTCAGACAGCCATTTTGCCTTTTTTATTTCTTTTTCTTGTGCCTGGGGATGGTTTTGATCACCGCCTCCTGTACAATGTTATGAACCTCTGTCCATAGTTCTTCAGGCACTGTCTATCAGATCTAATGCCTTAAATCTATTGGTTTCTTCCACTGTATGATTGTAAGGGATTTGATTTAGGTCATACCTGAATGGTCTTGTGGTGTTCCCTACTTCCTTCATTTAAGTCTGAATTAGGAAATAGGAGTCCATGATCTGAGCCCAGTCAGTTCCTGGTCTTGTTTTTGATGACTCTATAGAGTTTCTCCATCTTCGGTTGCAAAGAATATAATCAATCTGCTTTCGGTATTGACCATCTGGTGATGCCCACGTGTAGAGTTGTCTCTTGTGTTGTTGGAAGAGGGTGCTTGCTATGACCAGTGCATTCTCTTGGGAAAAATCTGTTAGCCTTTTCCCTGCTTCATTTTGTACTCCAAGACCAAACTTGGTTGTTACTCCAGGTATCTCTTGACTGCCTACTTTTGCATTTCTGTCCCCTATGATGAAAAGGACATCTTTTTTTGGTGTCAGTTCTAGACGGTCTTGTAGGTCTTCATAGAACTGTTCAGCTTCAGTTTCTTCAGCATTAGTGGTTAAAGCATAGACTTGGATCACCATGATATTGAATGGTTTGCTATGGAAACAAACAGAGATCATTCTGGCATTTTTGAGACTGAATCGAAGTACTGCATTTCAGACTCTTTTGTTGACCATGAGGGCTACTCCATTTCTTCTGAGGGATTCTTGGCCACAGCAGTAGATATGATGGTCATCTCCATTATAATGGTCTCCAAGCTAGGCTTCAATTGTACATGAACCGAAAACTTCCAGATGTTTAAGCTGGATTTAGAAAAGGCAGAGGAACCAGAGATCAAGCTGATTGAGCTGCCAACATCTGCTGGATCATAGGAAAAGCAAGAGAGTTTCAGAAAAACATCTACTTCTGCTTCATCAACTATACGATAGTGTTTGACTGTGTGGCTCACAAGAAACTGGAAAATTCTTTAAAAGATGGGAAATCCAGACCACCTGACTTGCCTCCTGAGAAAACTATATGCAGGTCAAGAAGCAATAGTTAGAACCAGACGTGGAGCAGAGACTGGTTCCAGATGGGGAAAGGAGCACATCAAGGCCGTGTATCATCACCCTGCTTATTTAACTAATACGCAGAGTACATCATGAGAAATGCTGGGCTGTAAGAAGCACAAGCTGGAATCAAGATTCCCAGGAGAAATATCAATAACCTCAGATATGCAAATGACAACACCCTCATGGCAGAAAGCAAAGAGGAACTAAAGCGCCTCTTGGTGAAAGTCAAAGAGGAAAGTGAAAAAGCTGGCTTAAAATTCAAACATTCAAAAAACTAAGATCATGGCATATGGTCCCATCACTTCATGGGAAATAGATGTGAGAGACTTTATTTTCTTGGGTTCCAAAATCACTGCAGATGGTGATTGCAGCCATAAAATTAAAAGATACTTGCTCCTTGGAAGAAAAGCTATGACCAACCTAGTTAGCATATTAAAAAGCAGAGACGTTACTTTGCCAACAAAGGTCTATACACCCAAAGCTATGGTTTTTCCAATAGTCATGTATGGATTTGAGAGTTGGACTATAAAGAAAACTGAGTGCTGAAGAACTGATGCTTTTGAACTGTGGTGTTGGAGAAGACTCTTGAGAGTCCCTTGGACTGCAAGGAGATCCAACCAGTCCATTCTGAAGGAGATCAGTCCTTGGAAGGACTGATGCTGAAGCTGAAGCTCCAATACTTAAGCCACCTGATGTGAAGAGCTGACTCACTGGAAAAACCCTGATGCTGGAAAAGATTGGAAGGAGAAGTGGGGGGAGGAGGAGGGGGTGACAGAGGATGAGATGGTCAGGTGGCATCACTGACTCGATGGATATGAGTTTGAGTAAGCCCCGGGAGATGGTGACAGACAGGGAAGCCTGGCGTGCAGGGCTGCAAAGAGTCGGACACATCTGAGCAACTGCATGATGACAACAGCAACAGATGGTAAAGAATCTGCCTGCAATGCAGGAGACCCAGGTTTGATCCCTGGGTTGGGAAGATCCCCTGGAGAAGTGAGTGGCTACCCAGTCCAGTATTCTTGCCTGGAGAATTCCATGGACAGAGGAGCCTGGCAGGGTACAGTCCAGGGGGTTGCAAAGAGTCAGACATGACTGAGAGACTAACACTTTCACCTTAATATAAAAAGTATATGGTAAACAATATATACCCTCTCAAAAGACAGAATTATGAATGTTTCTCAGTTTTGCTGTGCTTTTTAAAATATTTTCTATATTTAATAATGTCCTAGAGTGATATCCATTATCAGAAATAATGCTTTAAATACTTTTAAAAATGATCTTTTCTTCAATTAGCTATTTTTCTAGCTGAAAGTCTAATTATACTTGTATTTATGCTTAACCTCATAAAAATCCTGCTGCTGCTGCTAAGTCACTTCAGTCATGTCCGACTCTGTGCGACCCCACAGACAGAAGCCCACTGGGCTTCCCTGTCTCTGGGATTCTCCAGGCAAGAACACTGGAGTGGGTTGCTGCCAGGGTCCAGCCCCAGTGGATCCAGGGAATTTGAAGCGGGGACAGAGTCAGCGTCTGGGAAAGGACTATTTAATTAGAAATATAAAGAGATTAGGAAAGAATAGTGTAGTAGGAAAATTGGTGGAGAAAAGAAGCTGAATAACCTGGTTTACGCGGAAAGCTAATAAAACCTCGAGACAAGAGGTTTGCACCATCTACGTAGGCCACGTGCGCCTGCTTGAATAGTGGAGGGTGCCCCACCTTGGGCTCCCTCTTGCATGGTTCTAGAAGCCAGGGCAAGTAAGTAGACTCGGTGAGCCTCCGCGCTCCAAGGGATCAGCCTGAAAAGGAGAGGGAGGGAGAGGGAGAAAGTGAGAGAGAGAGAGAGAGAGTCGACACAGGAGGAGCCAGATTTTCAGGAAACCAGTTCGAGAAGCTGGTCTGAGAAACTGGCCCATCCTTTATTGTCCAGAAAAGCTTCTTATACTTTTGGTTGTACATAGAGATCAATGGATAACACAAAATTATGCAGTGTCAGTAGCCCTGACTCTTACTGAGACCAGGCTTTCTCTGCATACCTAGCTGTATACACAAGTCTTAGGTGATTTACATCATCTTCTAGCCAGAAGGTCAATTAACATTTTACAGCCCTTTTCTGATAAGGGTAATAGTGTTGTTCTTCCCAAAGTCTGGTGCCACTCTCAGAAAGCACTAAATAAAGTTACATTCTTACATAGCAAGGACACAACAATTTATAACAAAGAAAGAGGAGTACAGTGATTTATAACAAAGAGAAAGTTCACTAACTCAAAAGTCTAGTGTTGCTAACATCAAAACTACTATATTCCTTTTTCTATATCCCAATTACATTGATTAATATCCTCCAGGTACCTAAAAGATGAAGAATATGGAGGTCTGGCAACAGTCATTGATTCAACAGTGAAACCCATCACCAATATAATTCTTAGCTCTTTAAAAAAGGGACTCTATATCTTTAAGATGCTTTAAGCTTCCTGCCGTTGGGGGGCTGTAAACAATCACAAGTGTAGTTAAACCTGTCAGGCAAGTTAGAGAGCCATCAGAGGGGTTTGAGCTGAAACATTCTTTTCATATGCAGGAGACTGTTAGCTGGAGCTCTAAGTTAATTCTTTTTCCAGAGAAAGGTGGTCGGGGATAGCCCCCCTGTAATGTCAGAAGAGTGGAAAGCACAGTACAATAAGGCAGGCAGACTCTGGTTTTGGGGGTAGACATTCAAGAAAATTCAGCGAGGCTCCCTTAAGGCCCGACTCACCTTTGCGGGTCAGACCCCTTAACCTCATGACCTTTGCCATGGGCGGGACTCCTCGTGCTGGCTCCCGGCAGGTTGCCATCTCCTTCTCCAGCGCATGAAAGTGAAAAGTGAAAGGGAAGTCGCTCAGTCACGTCTGACCCTCAGCGACCCCAAGGCCTGCAGCCTTCCAGGCTCCTCCATCCCTGGAATTCTCCAGGCAAGAGTACTGGAGTAGGGTGCCATTGCCTTCTCCCATAAGAATCCTATAATCCTGAAAAACTAAAAATATGAATTTCTGAATTTTTTTTTCTTTCAAGTACTCAAAAGTGACTTTTGAAACTGTTGTGAATATCCTTCTAAAAGTTTTCAATACCAGTTTGAACATTGTATTTTCTGAATGAATCCCAAGAAATTATTAACAGTGGTTTTCTTTATGGAGAAGAATGGCAAGGAGAAAAATTAGAAAGAAAAATTTAAGTATATGTTTTCTTTTAATTTGCCTTTCATGTTTCACTCATGTCTTTTTTTGTATGAGCCTTTTATTCAATATCTAACAATTATAAATATTTAAGCATTTAAAAGTAAAGGTGGGTAAAGCTGACATAGCATATGCAGCAGCTTCCATGAATCTATACAAACATATGTTCACTTATCTACATAAATATATGAATAATGCATATGTGTGGCTATATGTATATATATAACATACAGGAAATTTCATATGTATAAGGGAATGTTCACATGCATATATATGAAATACAGAGTTGATAGCTATCTCACCGAATTAATTATTTTACCAGCCCATATGTAATTTTTAAAATTTTCCTATTAATAACTTGTTTTCATGTGATTCCCTTTCAAGAAAAAATGGAGTCTAGGTCCACTCCAGGTGAATGTATTTGGATGAATGTATTTGGATGAAGGTTAAAATAAAACAAAAGTAATTATTATTTCTCCTACATTTTATTAACCTGGACATTTTTCTCACTTGAGAACACACAGTGTGCTGAATTTATGGCACACAATCCTATTTCAGAGAAATAAAGCATCTTATATTGTTTTTAATTCATTGAAGTATAATGGGTAATAAATTATTTAGTTTAATTAAAACCTCTTTATCAGATGGGCATTTATCCATGACATTGTTATGCACAACTGGTGTTCTGCAGAAGGCATCATTTTCCATTCCCTTCTCATTTCATTCACGGGTTCTTTTAATTGCATTTCAAATTACATCTATTTCCACAAAGTCACACTATAGACTCATATTTGTGCCTACTCCTTCACCTTAGGCACTAAAAACCTCTCTTCTGTTTGCTTTTAAATTTATCCTTTTTGCTTTATGTTTGAAGGGAGAAACCAAGGAACTCTAAAATATGGTATTTAAAAGGTTGGAAATGACTAGCCTGGCTTGAATCCCAGCTCTGCATTTGCGAAAATTACTTATTTTCTCTAAGACCCAGTTTCTTTTCTCATCTACAGTATGAGGGTAACAATGGTTTTTAAATACAGTGCAGAAACACATGCAAGAAATAATGTCTGAAAATGTCTTGAAATACATTTTTGTTTGGGGCTCGGGAGGACAGAGGAGTGAGAGGAGGTGGACGCGGCCTTTTAACACTGAAATGTTAGGCTGCGAGTCTGGAGGTTCTGCTAGAGCATCATCCATGTTCCAGCGGCAGAGTCTCCTTTCCTCTGAGCGTGAGGATCCCCTGATTCTATAGGCTCCACCTCCCCTTCCGTGCCCTCCCCTTTAAAGCTCATTATCTACTTTCCTCTGAGCGTGAGGATCCCCTGATTCTATAGGCTCCACCTCCCCCTTCCGTGCCCTCCCCTTGAAAGCTCATTAAAGCCACATTCTTAATATTATTTTAAATTGCCTTAATTTTAAAACTTTGCCAGATTCTTATATTCTTCATTGAAATATAATAGTAGGGACTGGGAAGTTAAAGGGATCAAGGTGTATGAGAACCTATAAGGTGCCAGAAAGGAGTGTTTTAATAAAATTCTATGAGGAGGCAGGGAAAAGAATTACAATTCATACAACAAGGCAAAAATATATTATTGAATTCCTCATAGAAATGTGTCTTTTTCCCCAAAGATTTTCTCCTCTTTAGCTGCCTCAACTCTCTCGTCTCCCTTCCTGGCCTGACCTGGGGAAAAATATCTCTCTCTTAATCTTAGCTCTTTGGCTCCCTATTCAGTGAAACACAATCTGATAATTGGCTAAAAGCATGGCATCCGCCTTTCCTCAAGCATAACGGCTTGGTGCTTCGACCACAGTGAGAGTATCTGGGCCTGCTGTCCTTCTCACTGTTCCAGGTGCAGAACTGACATGTCTTTATTCTTTGCTCTCAGGGAAAATCCATCCCAGGTGTCTTTTCCTTTGTTCACAAAAGTTTGAATACTTACCAAAAAAAAAAAAAAGATTCTCACTCACAAACACTATCATAATCAAATACCTGACTATTTATATAGAAAGGGAAAACAGCTATTATTAATAACGATAGAAAATATGGTATTAGCAACAATGGTGAAGACGGTGGTGATGCTGGTGATAAATAAAGAAGAAAGACAGGAATACCACTGCTTGACATAGGAACCATCTTTCTTTAACTTCACAAGCATGTGAGTAGGTACCATTGCCATAACTCCTGAGGGAGAAACAAAGGCTTACAGAGATGAAATCACTTGTACTAACTCACACAGCAATGTTTTATCTAAGATGTATCCCCGTCCAAAGCCCAGGCAGGCAATCAACAAAACTGCATGTTAAACTGACTCCTTAAAAAGCAAAAACCATTTAAAAATAAAATAGAAGATGTTCACTGTAAACACTTTCCACTGGCTTCACTTCTAACTCTACTCACTGAATAAAGTCCGTGTGCCTAAAAGATGCCAGATACTAAGCTAGGTGTTGGGAACTGGAAAAGAAAAAGCAAAAATCTGGATCTTGTTTATACATTGCCTTCTCTCCAGCTTTCCTGTCTTGCTTAAGTAACATATTATTCCATCTTGTTTCCTATGTGGAATTAATTCTTTTATTTTGTTGTTCTGGCTCCTGGTTTGCAGAAGGAAAGGAGATGGGAATCAGATATCGAGAATCGTTTCTTCATCTTAGATTATCTGAACTTTGTCGGAGGTAAAGAATCCACCTGTAATGAAGGAGGTGCGGGTTAGACCCCTGAGTCGGGAAGTCCTCTGGAGGAGGAAACGGCACCCGCTCCAGTGTTCTTGTTTGGGAAATCCCATGGACAGAGGAACCTCATGGGAAACAGTCCACAAGTTGCTCTCAAAGAGTTGGACGTGGCTGGAGAGACTGAACATGACAGACACTGCTCTCTTTATTCAAGTTTAATGTTCAAGTGGATCAGAGGGTTCTGATCAGGAGACAAGATTGTTGAATCACCCTGACTGTTACAATGAAAGCATGAGATATTCTCGCCAGGGTTCGCCACAGATGGCGGAGGGGCCTAAACCCAAATATGCAGGAATGCTAAGTCGCTTTAGTTGTGTCCGACTCTTTGCGACCCCATGGACTGCAGCCCACAAGGCTCCTCTGTCCAAGGGATTCGCCAAGCAGGAATACTGGAGTGGGCCGCCATGCCCTCCTCCAAGGGACCTTCCTGACCAGGGGTTAAAACTGCACCTCCTGCGGCTGCCTTCATTGCAGGCAGATTCTCCACAGCTGGGCCACCAGGGAAGCTCCAGAGGCAAACACTTGCATGAAAATCCTCATGCACGTGAACAGCTCAGGACAAAATAAAGGGATGTCACAGACCTTTGCTTGCTACCACAGTATACCACATTATTTGTTTATTTCTATTTCTTGCAACAGCCTTGTAAAATAGATATGTTTATCTTCATTGTTTACATATGGAAAGAGAATGAGAGGTTAAGAAAGACTAAAGATCTCAGCACTAGGAAGTGGTAGGTGAGGGCACGGTGTTCTAATCCCATGCCGCTACTTATGGTCTCTCTTCAAAATAATGTTACAGGACCTTGTCTCTGTTCCATAACTTTCTGCACTAATGGTGGAGATTACTACTTATAGGCATAGTAAGGATTCTTGACAAAAGGAAGTTGCAAATTAGAGCTTCCCGTTTCCTGAAGGAGCACTCTCGGCACTCAGGGCTGCGGCTCATCTTTCTGCACACAGGCCACACCTGTTTCCTTTGCCACTGCGTGCCCTGAGCCCAGACCACTGCTTCCCACCAAGGAGAGACTCAGCCAGTATTTATAAGAGCCCTGATGTACGAATGACGGTTGGCTAGCAAATGTTTGAATTACTAACCATATTCACTTTCATATAAATGAATTTCAATTTTTTCCTTGACTCTTATTCCATTTTCAGGTATTGATATCAAAAGCAGAGAGAGAAAAGTCAAACAAAACGAGGTGCTAGAGTCGTGACTGGAAAGATCACAGAGGTTCCTGGATTTTTCTTAAGAAAAAATGTAAATCCTCTATGGAAAAATATATCCTCGCTTTAAGTCCGAAGTTTCCCAAAGTTTAAGATCAAATATGCGTGAGTTCACAATCAAAGACAACAAACATGAAAAGAAACCTCAAGAACGTCGTTAGAAGCAACAGACAGCAGATTCAGGCTCCAGTAATTTCACATAATGGAATTATGAAACGTACCATATCAATAGTTTTATAAAAAGCAAAAAATTAAAGTTATAGAATAACAGAAAGACAAGGGGCATTTAGTAAGAGAATCAAACATAGCTAAGTAGATACTGAAAAGAAAGGAAGAAAATCATGTTTTTAAAAATTGGAAGAAAAAAAGATTAAAATTGTAAATAAAGGGACTCATTGGAAAAGACTCTGATGCTGGGAGGGATTGGGGGCAGGAGGAGAAGGGGACGACCCAGGATGAGATGGCTGGGTGGCATCACAGTCTGAGTGAACTCCGGGAGATGGTGATGGACAGGGAGGCCTGGTGTGCTGCGATTCATGGGGTCGCAAAGAGTTGGACATGACTGAGCGACTGAACTGAACTGAACACAGCAAATTAGGCATATGAGAAAAAGGGATTATTGAACAGGAATATCTGAAATAATTACTCAAAATGCAGGCCACAGGTGAACATTATGAAATAGAGGTTAAGAGATGTGGACAGGAGAATGAGAATCTAACGTAAATTTAATTAGAGTTCCACACATGTATACCTGTGGCCAATTCACATCAATGTACAGCAAGAAACATTACAATATTGTAAAGTAATTATCCTCCAACAAAAATAAACTAATTAAAAAAAATTAGAGTCCCAGAAAGACAGAAGAATGTTATGTAAAAATATTTTGAAAAAGTGTAGACTATATTCCAGAACCAATGAAAGATATGAGAGGAAAATAAATGGAAAGAAATCTCACACAGACACAGTGTAGTGAAGCCAAGAAAGCGAAATAGACGGAAAGTCTTCGCAGCAGTCAGAGGAGGTGGCGGCGCCCAGACCAAGGAGAGGGCCGCCCTGACAGCTCCTCTGCAGCGGCAGGGGCCTCAGGGGGACAGAGAAACCGCTCTCCACTGGACAGCTCATAGCACTGACATTGCATTTCAAGATCAGAAGTTGAAATAGAACCATCTTTATGTGAACAAAAACAAGGGACTTCTACCATAAACAGGCTTCTAACGGAAATGTTCAAGAGCATACTTTAAAATACCAAACATGTTCTAAACTATCTCCCAGAAGGAAGACCTGAGGTGCATGAAGAATTAATGGAACCACTAACAAAGATAGATACAGCTAAACAGAGTGTGCTCTCAGCAACGGGACACAGAAGGCCTTGCAAGGATAAACGGGCGGCAGACGCTCTGTGACTGCAAGGAAGAGAGAGAAGCAGAGCACCAATGGACCTGACTGAGTCCTCACTGCGTACTGAGCTTCCTGTGTGGCTCAGCTGGTCAATACGAAGCAACAGTAATGTCTAATCTATTAGATTAAATGATGAAAATAACATAGTGAACAAAGGCCATGTATTTGTGAAGCTGTAATCACAGTTTAAATATTATAAATTCCTATAGTTATTTGCAAACAGCTGTACTATTAAATTTAGCACAGGAACAGAATCTATAACTTCCAGTAGGGAAGAAACAAAAAGCACTGGAATGATAAAGGGATAATGAAACGTTTTGGCAAAGGTAGAAGGGAAAAGTAGAAGTTTATGAAACTTGGGAGCAGAGTGAGGCACAAACAGCATTATGACAGAAACAAGTCCAAATGTACTAGTATCAGGATGTTCAGGGAACAGATGTAAGTGCCAAAAATCCTTGACAATTATTAAAACTCAATTCTGCCAAAGGCTCATGGTATCTAAGGAGAAATTCTTAAGAAGTGCTTATTGACGGCACAAAATGAAAACTGTGGTTCAAGTTCCATACAACAGACAGTAACATCGACTGGACCGTCATATGGAATAATGAAGAACTATGGAATCCCATGAAGAGCATCATTTTCTCTGCTTGACTGAAACGTGAATCTCACAGCTCTGGGGCTAGCGTGCACACATCACAGATAAGACCACAACGGGGAAACGTACCCCGGCTCACGCCTGGGGGCTGGGGAGCCCGCTCTAAACCCACAGTCTGGCTCCCGAGGCTGTGCGCAGACCGCCTCTGCTCTCCTGCCTCCACTTTTATTTTCTGCCGTTGCTGAGCGTTCAAAGCCAGCTGCCCCACACAGGGATCGGTGAGTGGGATGGAATCAGTAATTGCCTTTCTTGATTCAGTTCAGAAGCTCCACATCCACAGAGAGACTCAAAGAAACAAGTTACTTAGGCACAGCAATAAACTGCAAGCCTGCCTGCACCCACCACAGTGCCCAGAGTTGTGTGATGAACAAGAAACGTGCAAGTCGCTTACAGACTCTCTTAAGAGTCTCTACACTAACCCACATTTTTCTGCATTTAAGGTGATTCCCTAGTGTGGTTGACAGAAATCCACTTTGTCTCTCTCTTTCCTCCTGAGCTCCATTTTCAATAGCTCAGCCCCTGCTGGGTATAAGGGGACAGTAAATCTGGGTAATCAAAAGGTGACCCCATCCTGATCGCCAAGCCTGAGTGAAGACAGACGAGGCTAGGAATCACCATCCTTAAAATTCCGGACCACACGCTGGCTTCTCGGCGATCATTACAGGAGGTGGGTGGAACCAGGGCAGCTGAGCTGAGTCCATTCTCCGAGCAGCCCCAGGTCTCATCCTGGTCTTGGGCAAGCCTGACAGGGCACCACAAGCAACAAGACTGTTTTCAGTGAAGCCTGCGCGCTTATCAGTGTGTTTTCTAAGACAGCCATGTTTTGTAGGTAGCTTTAGGTGGAATGGGGCACAAGGTTGAGAGACAAGAAAGCGAAGAGGAAAACACTAAAACAAGAAACATAATTTACGATTCTTTCCCAAATCACTATTTCACACTCTTTGTCTCAGAGAATAGGGATGGAACACTGTTCCCATGACAGAGACGGGGTTTGGTTTTTTCATCCTACATAGACATAAAATTCAAAATAAATTACAGATTACCAAGAAGAGTGGATAGCTTTTCATTACACGCTCTCTCTCTGGCCAGCCTACAAGGATCTATAGGGGTGTGTGATCTGAGCTGCCCACGTTATTTCTTAAACAATACTTTCCATCCACATTATTTTAAAAACTATTTTTAAAAATAGTTTTGATTTCATAATAATTTTGATGTAAATATGAGTTGCCACATGTTGATTAATTATATCTGCCAGGTATATGCTAAACCCTTTACACATTTTGTTTTATCTAATCCTTACTTTTTCCATGTAATAATTGAGAAAACAGCATCTTAAAGACATCAATTTGCCCTTGTTTGAACAGCAGGGAGGTAGGAAAACCTGGATTCAAACTTGGACAGGATCACTGAAGCATCTGTGGTCTCAGCAATGGGACACAGAAGGCCTTGCAAGGCTAAAAGGGTGTCAGACACTCTGTGACTGTAAGGAAGAGAGAGTATGCTCTCAGCGACAGGACACAGAAGGCCTTGCAAGGCTAAACGGGCGGCAGACGCTCTGTGACTGCAAGGAAGAGAGAGAAGCAGAGCACCAATGGACCTGACTGAGTCCTCACTGCGTACTGAGCTTCCTGTGTGGCTCAGCTGGTAAAGAATCTGCCTGCAATGTAGGAGACCTAGGTTTGATCCCTGGTTTGGGAAGGTCCCCTGGAGAAGGGAGCGGCTACGCACTCATGCATTGGAGAAGGCAATGGCAACCCACTCCAGTGTTCTTGCCTGGAGAATCCCAGGGACAGGGGAGCCTGGTGGGCTGCTGTCTATGGGGTCGCAGAGAGTCGGACACGACTGAAGCGACTTAGCAGCAGCAGCATGCACTCCAGGATTCTGGCCTGGAGAATTCTGTGGACTGTACAGTCCGTGGGGCTGCAAAGAGTCGGGCACGACTGAGCGACTTTCACTTTCACTACTAAGTACCAGGCACTGTGCAAGGGGCGTCTGATGTGCTGTTGCTAATATTACTGCACAAAACTGCCATTACAAGATTAGGAGGGAGAATTTCTGTCTCCATGTTTAATACATGAAGAAACTAGGGCTGAGAAATCCTCGATCGAATCACATAGCTAATCGGCACAAGAGCAGAACTAAACCCTGGTCTGTCTGATTTCAGGGCTCATCTCTCACTAGTTTGTGAGGTTGTGTGTGTGTGTTAATCACTCAGTCGTGGCTGACTCTTTGCAACCCCATGGACTACAGCCCACCAGGCCTCTCTGTCCATGAGGTGTTCCAGACAAGGAGACTGGAGTAGGTTGCCATTTCCTTCTCCAGGGGATCTTTCCAACCGGGGGACTGACCCCGGGTCTCCTGGGTCTGTGAGCCTGGCGGCCTCTGAAACGGCACCCAGGGTTCTCCCACCTCCTGCTCTGCACACCCGTGGGGATGCTCTTATCTCCGATGTGGACTGGACCTGCTGATTCACTTCTAACACGCAGCATGGAAAAAGCTGGGGGACGCCACTGCCCAAACCAGCTTCTTCCTGAAAGATGGCAATATTCATCTCTCTCTCTCAGCCCTCACTCTGGCAAAGCCAAGTTCCCATGTTGTGAGTAGGCCTACAAAGAGGCCAACATGGCTGGAATGAATGGCTCCACCTAACAGACAAGAGAGAACGTGGGACAGGCCGAGAGCCCCAGGAGTCAGCTCGGTGATGAATTTTCTAAGACCTGCCAAGGACTTCCCTGGTGGAGCAGCGGATGATAATCTGCCTGCAATGCACGGGACACAGGTTCAGTCTGCGGTCCAGGAAGATCCCACACGCCACGGATCAACTAAGCCGGCACCACAGCTCCCGGTCCTGCGCTCTAGAGCCCTCAAGCCGTAAGTACTGAGCCTGCGCTCCACAGCCAGAGAAAGCCCGCACAGAGCCACCAGGTCCCAGCGCAGACTTAAATACGTAACAGACGCCCTCCTAGTCTCGCCGTGTGAAATCTGCAGCCCCCACCCATGTCTCGATTCCTGTCCTATGAGATCCTGAGGGACAGACCAGCAGCAAGGCTGTGCCTAGATTCCTGACCCAGAGAAACTGTATAATAACACACGGTTGTTGTTACGTTGCTATATTTCAACATGCAGTGATAGATAGCTTATGCAAGGGGTTGGCGGTGGATGGATGAAGGATAGAGTTGGGAGAGTAATGTGTTCTAGACGGTGCTCATCGTTTCTATTGGAATCACTGTCTTCAATCCCTTCTGGAGCAAGACCAGCTTTAAATGACTAAAACACTCAATAGTCAAATAAATAATACTGTATATTCATTTGGGTTCACTAGTTTTCTATTAGGATTCTTACTCCCTTGGAGGAGTTAAGGTTTCCAGTCAATCACTTTAATCAGTTCTATATGTTTAGCTGAACTTAGCCTCAGAGAACAGAGGTTCTGAATTTTGGAAAGATGTCAAAAACTGGAAAATTTGAAGTTAATAAATTAATATGAAGTACTACAGGACAGATTCTATGATGTGCAACTAACACTTATTATTTATTGAGCAAGTTTACCATAAATAATTCACAACCCATTCGATGCCAACCTAGAAGTAAACTATTCAAAAATTAAAATTATATTTGATTCAGAGCCCACTTATTTATTTTATTTTTTAATTTATGATCCTAGTCCTGTCCTGCTTTGCAGTTGTAGTGTCTCTATAAGCTGGATCGCAAACTAGTCAGACTTTTCACATAATCAAGACAAATTCGTTGTGAACTTCAGAGAGAAAGTAACAAATAATAAGCCAGCTAACCAAGAAGTTCTTTCAGGTGATGTCAAGGGGATAATTGGATCATTTTTTTAAAAAACAAGAAATTAATATGCTATTTGAAGTGCTATCTTAATAACAAGGAAGCAAACCTTGGAGCCAGTATAAAAATACTAACGCCATGAACCCTGCGGCCCAGTTACTTTCAGGACTCCTATCTGAAGCATATAGTCATGTGGAGTTCTAGGTAACCACATGTGAGAGTGTTTTATGTATTTTTGTAGAAATATAAAGGATCCCCAGACAGTAAGATCGGCTGCCTTGACCTCTGTGCGATTAAATTGGGGACGGGGCAGAGGGGGCGCTTCTTTGACACACCCATCATTCAGAGGAGACGTAAAAGGCCTTCTAGAGAAACCACGAGGAGCGGTGAACACGCCAGATTAAACCCGGCGAAGGCCTGCCGCAGAAGAACACGGTGAACACGGATTAAAAACCCGGCGAAGGCCTGCCACAGAAGAACACGGACGTTCTAAGACACGGACTATTTGCAGCCCCAAACTGTCAGTACCACTTTCATTTACCTTTCCGGCCAACCTCCATTTTTCCTTTCAAATCAAAAGCTAAAGTAAGACACACATTTAGGAGAAAGTTGTCAAAATTCATTTTATGGAAATGTGCTACTCACGGGTATCCTTTGATCAGCGGCAGCATCTTTTGAAATTGAAATTGAATAGATTATACGGCGATCGGCCTCTTCTCGCCTTCAGAGTTCGGCTAGAAATAAATTGGAAACGCATGTGAAAATAACAACCTCCTTTTTGGTTTGAGCTTCCATAATATTGGTTTCACCTCACCTTTGAACAAGAACTGTCATAAAGCTCTTGGCAAACGTGGCTCCTAGGTTCTTCTTTAGAAAGTATGGACAAGCTTCGCTCTAGCAAGCTATATTCATTCATTAACTGATCTTACAGAGTTTGTAATTAAACTAAAATTTAGGTCTCAGGGACTTATGAACTGTAGGGAGAACTTATGCCACATTTCTAAAGAATTACATAGCTATCTTTGGGTTTAGCAAGTCCAAATCTACCAGTTTGCAATCTGGGGGGTTCAAATGACAGGAATATAAATCAAAGTAGATTAAGCAAAAAATAAAATGAAATAATTGAACAAGTATAGGAAGGTGGGCCTCACATTCAGTGGGGTTCGATAATTCAAACACTCTGATCAGAAGTTTCTCTCAGGTGATTTCCTCGGGGGTCCGGTGGCTAAGACCACACACTCCTGGGGCAGGGAGCCTGGGTCAGCCCCCCGCCAGGGAACCAGATCCCACATGCTGCAGCTAAGGGTCCTTCGGGCCACGGCGGAGACCCATCAGAGCCAAAGGGCAAATACATATTTTAAAACAAAGAGGAGAAATTGCCACACTGTTTTCCAAAGTGGTTGTGCCACTAAAAAAGGAAAACAAAAGCTGTGTGTCTCAGATTTCCTCACTTTGGCCTCTCTCCGTCTTTCACTTCTCCTTTGTATTCTGCTGTATTTCTTTCAAGCCAGGGCCTCTGTCCTGTGGCCACTGATGCTCCAGACTCATCCCTTCACAGCTGTGAGTCTGATAAAATGAGCATGCCTTTCTCTTAGCAGCTTCTGCAAGCACTGTGAAATTTAGACTCACTGGACCAGACTGAGCTACTTGTCCATCCCTGAATCAAAGGGTGTAGGTCTGGGTTAGAACATGCTGACCCGCCAGCCTGGGTCATGGGCCCGCCCCTTGAGATTGAGGACTGAGCACATAGGGTGGGACTGGGAACTGGTGGGCCTGCAAGAAGAAATGGAAGGAACGCTCTAGAATAGGAAATGAATATGAGCAGGGAAAGCAACAGACGCCCATGACGCTACCCACCGACCAGAACTGCCAGTAAGCAGGTCCATGTCTGACAAAGTATTCCAAACTCCCCATTAGGCTTGAAAATTTTGTGATGCCTTTCCATTTATTAAAAATGAAGACAAACTCCAAATTAAGGAAAATAATTGGTGGCCATGGGTCGCAGATGGCAGTTTCTGTTCTAAGCGTAGCCTGGCGTGATTCTTATTTCCAACACACAAGATGCCAAAAACTGGACAAACTGCTTAATCCGATTCCCATCACCCGTCTGCCTGGCAGTGAAAAACAATCTGACCAAAACCTGCAGTGTGCTGGAGGAGCCGTTCTGCGCAAAAGAGAGTCAAACGAATTTCCTGAAACTGCAGGTTTGCAGGCAGAACACAGCCGTGGTGTATCCAGTGGACACATGATTTCTCTTCCAGAAATCTCTTTTATAATCTCCTGCACTTGGTTTCAAGATACCTGCACCTGATCACACAGGGACTTTCAGGTTTCCTCAGAACTCAAAGATAATTCACGTTCTGAAACAAAACCTCCTCCCTGGCATAACAAAACTGCTTTCAAACAGCCACCGTAGACAATTAATTTGATTTATGTGGAGGCTTCTAAGCTGAATCACTGGTCCGGCCTCTAAAAGGCAGGCTACAAAGGCCACTGGCAAAGGGTGGTAGCAGGTTCTGCCATGTTTCCTTGGTCATGTCTGTAATTTAACACCCATCTGGGACACACTTCCAACTGCAAATTAGCAGATGGCCCTGTCCACGCACAGAGAAATGAGGGATTCATACCAAAAAACAACGAATGGCCTTCTGAAATAATTGAGTGCAAAAACATTAACTTCATAAAAGTTAATATGCATCATCTTCTCAAATTTTAAATTCATCCTGCCACGTATCATTATGTATTGAGTATGATGCACTGAAATCCTACCAATTAATAAGACAAACACGTGGAATTAATCAATGACCAAACAATAGCTTCAGACAGCGATAAGTGTTTTGAAGAAAAATGCACAGATTAGTGTGAAAGAGAGGTAGTGGTTGTGGCTGTGGGTACTGGCATCAGGGAGAAATCACCTAACGCAAGGCCAGTGGGAGGGACAGCTTTCCAAAGGGATGGGAAGGATAAGAAGAAGCAACCCAGGAAAAAATTCCGAACGTCATTTTAAGGAGAGGAAAGACCAAATACCAAGGCCTGGGGGCGTGTTCAGGAGAAAAATGCATTTTATTTCCTTTTGTTGTTTAGACGCTAAGTCATGTCCAACTCTCGGCGACCCCATGTGCTGTCACCCTCCAGGCCCCTCTGTCCGTGGGATTCTCCAGTCAAGAACACTGCAGTGGGCTGTCACGCCCTCCTCCAGGGGATTTCCCTGATCCAGGGGTCGAATCTGCGTCTCTTATGTCTCATGCTTTGGCAGGCGGGTTCTTTACTAGTGCCACCAGGGAAGCTATTTATATCTTTAATTGCCTATATTTTGAAATGAGAAGAAGCATTTTTTAATAGATATATATTTTTTTTTCACCTAGAGCTTTAAAATGAGTTTTGTCTGTTTTTTCACACATTTGCCCATCACACTGGTGAGTCTGTAAAAGTGGCTCCATTCCTGCATCAGAATGTAAATCCCTGGAGCTCAGGGATTCTCCTGTCTTGCTCATTAACTACTGATTGATCCCATCTTCCTAGACCTCAGAAGTGCTCCACACCCAGCAGGCATTCATGCGTCTATTAGATTTTGCTATCAAATATTGCAAAATGATTAAAAAACCAAAACCTTGTTTTTTGATGCACATTTGAGACTATAAAAGACTTTGATGCTGGGAGGGATTGGGGGCAGGAGAAGAAGGGGACGACAGAGAATGAGATGGCTGAATGGCATCACTGACTCAATGGATGCGAGTCTGAGTGAACTCCGGGAGTTGGTGATGGACAGGGAGGCCTGGCGTGCTGCGATTCATGGGGCTGCAAAGAGTCGGACACGACTGAGCAACTGAACTGAACTGAACTGAATAAAGGGGCAGGAGGAGAAGGGGACGACAGAGTATGAGATGGTTGGATGGCATCACTGATGCAATGGACATGAGTTTGAGCAAGCTCCAAGAGAGAGTAAAGGACAGGGAAGCCTGGCATGCTGCAGTCCGCGGGGTCACAAAGAGTCGGACACGACTGGGCAACTGAACAACCACAAAGGGGGAAAAGAGAGAACGAAGCCGCTACGGTAACATTTGTATAATCACACACCGCAGGGCTTTAGGTCCCGTTTCCGACGCCTGCCGTGCCACTGGAGCAGACTGGAGATGAGAGAGGAGGGCTGTACCTGGACTTGGGGCAGCCTCCGTGGGATGCCTCGCCAACCCTCAGCACTCCCCATTAAAAAAAAAAAAAAAGGCTTCTGTTTGTAAGCACTTTTCATTATTAGATATCTCACAATGTATTCATTCAACAGATATTTTAGTGCCTTCTATGTGCTAAAGCAGAGTGACATAGTTCAGTTCAGTAGCTCAGGCGTGTCCAACTCTTTGCGACCCCATGGACTGCAGCACGCCAGGCTTCCCTGTCCATCACCAACTCCCGGAGCTCACCCAAACTCACGTCCATCGAAGCGGTGATGCTATCCAGATCGACATAAGAATTAGCTATAAGGACTTATCCTCAGACAACGCGGGTTTGGACCTTGTTGGCCACTCACCAGCTGTGAGATCCTGGGTCACTTCTTCAGGCCTCGTTTTCCCTAAATAAGGGGAGAACTGGAGAGACTGCCTAGTAGGGTTGTTAGAAAAACACGGAAGATAAGACTTAACAGCTCGACACCTGGATCATGATAAATATTCCAAACACACTTGCTGTCATCAGCATTACTCGTATTAATATTGTCATTTGCCAGGTAAACTATAGTTACCTTCACACAAGTAGAATGTATTAAGATTTATCTCTGGAAGTTGATGAAACGGGGATTCTGAGTCTTTTAATGGTGATCACTAAGCCACACATCTTAGAAAATGTTTTGTACCCTTTCCTACAGTCAACATGGTTTATTAAAAAAAAAAAGAAAGAAAAATTTTGCAGCAGGTCAATTCCTAAGTAGCTATTTTTGACAATTCCTTTCAATGATCTGGGCTTATCTTGTTAGGCTGTGTGCCCCAAAGGTTTACAATTTTAGAAAGCAAGACCTCTAAACTCTTCACATGGAAAGAAACCAGAAGTGCAATTATCTGCCCTGGGTCAAGTCAGGTGGAGACAGTCATTGACAAGAGGCACACCATCTAATATCCAACTCAGAATGAGGTTCACTCCTTCCCAGACGACAGTTCTGAATCCTCAAGGAATTGAAAATGGGGATAAACTGAGCATGCCACATTTGGTGAAACTGGAAGGATTCTTGGGTCTAGCCCAGATGTCAGATCTGGTAATGAAGAGGAAAAGCTCATTTTTAGTTCTTCCTACCGGAGGCAGCAGAGAAGCAGGAACTGGGTCTTGAGTGGCATCAGCTTACATTATGCTCTAGTCCCTGTGGGTTTCTCTATTAATGGGTTTGCTATTACCCAGGCTTTGATCTATGCTGGGCTTCCCACTGTTTTTCAGAATAAGAAGGCTCCTTGGCTTTATTACAGTCCAGCCTATCCATAATGCATTTAATATTATTTCACCATCCACATCTCTACCCGTATTATAGTTTCATATAGAAGTGATTTTCCTTCTCTAAAAATAAGGTGCTACATTTGGAATTACACTTATAAGATGACAGTAATCCAGTAATCACTTCTTGGAACAGAGATTTGCAGGACAACATAATATAATAATCATTACACACTTAGATATGGGGATGATGAGAGGAAATACAAATTTCATTATTCCTGATAGCTCACTTCCAATGAAAGTTAACATAAATTAAAAGTGAGTCTGAAAGGAAAGCAATTTGGGTCTTTTATCCCAGATCAAGTTTTTTCTCTAGGAGGAAAGAAAAAATCACCCAGAAGTTTCAAAACTTGAGAATCTTATTTAATATATATCACATCAAAGTTCCTTTTCCCTCCCCATTTCACTTAAAAATAAAAAGTAACCTAGATGAATCATTTTCCTATATTAAGAAAAGATAAATGACTTCAAAGGAGGCAACTATGTTCCCTTCCCCCCTTCTACCTCTGTTTCATTATGTAAGCTAGTGTCCATCCTAATATGCTGTTTTAGAAAAATCTCTTTGAGGAAGGAAAAAATGATGGTCTTTTCTTTATTATTGTACTTGTTCCTACTACGCTTCCCTCTTCTTCATAACACACGGCCGCTTTCTTTGCCTGGAGGAGGTGGGGCTGCTAAGTGCCATCAGCATCCTGTGTCTGCTGAGATGCACGTGTTTATCAGTTAGAGGAAGCACTGACTCACCTACCGAGATTAAGTTTCACTCCAAGAGATTATTTTCACTGCAATTGCTGAGAGAGACTGAGACACACACATAGGGCAGGGGGGAGAGAGAGAGAGAGAGAGAGAGAGAGGTGTCAGAGCGTAAAATGTATTGGAGGGAGACACAATGCAATGTTTTATGTGACAGGAAAATTATATCCTGGGCTGCTGCCCTGAGGACGGTTCACTTAGAAATAGTGTTTCAAAGTCAGTCTGTAGGAAAAATATTTCCATCTTCATTTGAAAGATTAGCACCTTGTTCCTTTTCGTTATCAAACTGAAAATGAAGCCAGGCTCTGTGCTTTGCATGAGGCCTGGAGGAGCAGAAACGTGATTTTACGCGCCGCATTCTGCTGGCACTGGCTGTGTCTCCAGTGTCGAACCAGCTCCCTCCACTGGGCTAAAAACGGCCAAAACTGTTTGCACGGCAGTTTTTCTATTTGTGATGTCCCCAACATGCTTTGACCTGATTAGACTCTGGCTTATGACACCTCAAGGCAAACTGTGTTGCCAGGGTCTGGTGCGTGCGTGCGTGTGTGTGTGTGCGTGTGTGTGTGTATACAGCAAAATGCGCACACCAGTACAAGAGCAAGAACTTCTCCACGAAGGGAGCTGTGCATTACACACTTCTTATCCTTCCCACGTCTGTGTCTTTTTGTGCTACTGATAAATATGAAGGTTAAACAAAATTTTGGAAAATAGATTTTAAAATGAAGATAGAAGGATCTATCAACGAAAAGACTAGAAAAACTAGGCACAGGGGAAAAAATGGTAGAGAAACACTTGGAAGCATTCAGTCTCAGCTGCAGGTGATCGTGCCTGCTGCGTGAGGTTGTTGTCGAGTCTGAAAGTGCAGCACTTGGGTGCGTTGCTGATAGAAAATAGCTAGCAGAGAGCCTGTCACAAAGCAGGCTCCTTGGATTGACTTGTACCCCTCACCTGCAAATGGCAGAAACCTAACTGAATAGGATTCAGATTACGGAAAAGTAAATGGGGTGCTTTGGGGCACAGTTTGTATTTGGATACAAGATTCCAAATACTTCTCCATCTCTTGACTCTGCTTTTCCCTGTGAGGGTTTTATTTAGTGAAAGTGAAAGCTGCTCAGTTGTGTCTGACTCTTCGCGACCCACGGACTATCCAGTCCCTGGAATCCTGCTGACCAGAATACTGGAGTGGGGAGCTGTTCCCTTCTTAAGGGGATCTTCCAAACCCAGGTCTCCCACATTGCAGGTGAATTCTTTACCAGCTGAGCCCCCAGAGAAGCCCATGAATACTGGAGTGGGCAGCCGGTCCCTTCTCCAGGGGATCTTCCTGGCCCAGGAATCAAACCAGGATCTCCTGCACTGCAGGCGGATTCTTTACCAGCTGAGCCACCAGGGACAGATGTCTTAACTCAGTGCTAAGTCACCCACCAGCAGCTATAGCCTTACACTCTGTGAGCGTATGTGAGTGCTCAGTTGCTCAGCCGTGTCTGACTCTTTGCTACCCCATGGACAGTAACCCAGCAGGCTCCTCTGTCCCTGGGATTCTCCAGGCAAGAATCCTGGAGTGTGTGATCCTTCAGGGGATCATCTCAGCACAGAAATCAAATCCGAGTCTCCTGTGTCCCCTGCCCTGGCAGGGGAGTTCTTTGCCACTGCACTGCTTCGGAAGCCCATTGTCTTCTGCAGGTTGTTGAGCAAAGCCTTTTTGGGGAGTGAAGACACGTGAGACAGCACCTCTCCCTATAATTCCATAAAAAGTCTGGAGACTGTTTCTCTTTTGATCAGAAGCATCACGTGTTAAATCAAGCCAATCATGGTAGCTCTAGTCAAGTATCATCCCATGACCACTTCTTGAACTGAGACTGATTGCTCTCCCAAAACACAATGAGAAAAGGATTTAAGAAAAAAAGAGAGAGAAGTTGCCTCAAAAGAAAACTGGAAAAGCCACAGTCATCAAGACAGTATGGTACTGGCATAAAGACAGACATATAGATCAATGGAACAAAATAGAAAACCCAGAGATAAATCCGCACACATATGGACACCTTATCTTTGACAAAGGAGGCAAGAATATACAATGGAGTAAAGACAATCTCTTTAACAAGTGGTGCTGGGAAAACTGGTCAACCACTTGTAAAAGAATGAAACTAGATCACTTTCTAACACCGCACACAAAAATAAACTCAAAATGGATTAAAGATCTAAATGTAAGATCAGAAACTATAAAACTCCTAGAGGAGAACATAGGCAAAACACTCTCAGACATAAATCACAGCAGGATCCTCTATGATCCACCTCCCAGAATGCTGGAAATAAAAGCAAAAATAAACAAATGGGATCTAATTAAAATTAAAAGCTTCTGCACAACAAAGGAAAATATAAGCAAGGTGAAAAGACAGCCATCTGAATGGGAGAAAATAATAGCAAATGAAGCAACTGACAAACAACTAATCTCAAAAATATACAAGCAACTTATGCAGCTCAACTCCAGAAAAATAAACGACCCAATCAAAAAATGGGCCAAAGAACTAAATAGACATTTCTCCAAAGAAGACATACGGATGGCTAACAAACACATGAAAAGATGCTCAACATCACTCATTATTAGAGAAATGCAAATCAAAACCACAATGAGGTACCACTTCACTCCAGTCAGAATGGCTGCGATCCAAAAATCTGCAAGCAATAAATGCTGGAGAGGGTGTGGAGAAAAGGGAACCCTCCTACACTGTTGGTGGGAATGCAAACTAGTACAGCCACTATGGAGAACAGTGTGGAGATTCCTTAAAAAATTGCAAATAGAACTCCCTTATGACCCAGCAATCCCACTTCTGGGCATACACACCGAGGAAACCAGAATTGAAAGAGACACATGTACCCCAATGTTCATCGCAGCACTGTTTATAATAGCCAGGACATGGAAACAACCTAGATGTCCATCAGCAGATGAATGGATAAGAAAGCTGTGGTACATATACACAATGGAGTATTACTCAGCCGTTAAAAAGAATTCATTTGAATCAGTTCTGATGAGATGGATGAAACTGGAGCCGATTATACAGAGTGAAGTAAGCCAGAAAGAAAAACACCAATACAGTATACTAACACATATATATGGAATTTAGGAAGATGGCAATGACGACCCTGTATGCAAGACAGGGAAAGAGACACAGATGTGTATAACGGACTTTTGGACTCAGAGGGAGAGGGAGAGGGTGGGATGATTTGGGAGAATGACATTCTAACATGTATACTATCATGTGAATTGAATCGCCAGTCTATGTCTGACGCAGGATGCAGCATGCTTGGGGCTGGTGCATGGGGATGACCCAGAAAGATGTTATGGGGAGGGAGGTGGGAGGTGTGTTCATTTTTGGGAATGCATGTAATAATTAAAGATTTTAAAATTTAAAAAATAAAAAACTAAAAATTAAAAAAATAAATAAATAAATAAATAAATTAAAAAAAAAAAGAAAACTGGACCACTTTGATCAAAAGAAAGGGGATGGACACCGCATAGGGCTCCACTGCACAGCAGCTGCTGAAGTGGGCCAAGCGGGATGACAATGGCAAGCAGAGTCTGACAGAGAAAGAGCAGCGACTGCAAACGCTGGGGGGCTGGTCAAGAAACGGCAGTACACATGCAAGAGGCGAAGAGAGCAGATTGAGGCGGTCTGTGTGGGGAAACAGTGAGAAATTAGGTTGATTCATTGCAGGGCGAGACAGAGAGCTAATTAGTGTTGCAACATAAAAATGAAGTTGTGGAGTCTGGAACTGGCACAATTAGCTCTACGGAGCATCTGTGTATTTCAGCCATGGCTTCAGGTAAAAGGGAGAAGCAGGATTGAAAATGGAGGTGGCGTTTGAGAAGAGTCCCCAGCAGTGAACAAGCTATCTTTGTGCGGGCAGATGATGGAGAAAGAAGTTTTAAAGGAATCGTAGGAGGGGCCATGACAAAGAATCAGGAGGGTGTGGTAACTGGCCTGAGAGAGACTTGGCCAGACTTAGTGCTGAGATATATTTAATGTAGGATCTGGCACCCCAAGCCTCCCCAGATGTCCATCACTCTACAACAGTCTCAAAATCTGGATAGTTTCCTTGAGACCTTTGTGTGTCACTGGTCCAAAAACACACAAAGCAGAAGCTTCCCTCTAGCCTAGGCTGAGAAGAACATTTGCATTCCTCTTTATCAACCTCCATTCTCTCAATACGTGGGTCTTTCTGGGTATTTAAGGATTTGTTTGGAGACGGCAATGGCACCCCACTCCAACACTCTTGCCTGGAAAATCCCATGGACAGAGGAGCCTGGTGGACTGCAGTCCATGGGGTCGCTAAGGGTCGGACACGACTGAATGACTTCACTTTCATTTTTTATTTTCACACATTGGAGAAGGAAATGGCAACCCACTCCAGAGTTCTTGCCTGGAGAATCCCAGGGACAAGGGAGCCTGGTGGGCTGCCATCTATGGGGTCACATAGCGTCGGACACGACTAAAGTGACTTAGCAGTAGCAGCAGCAGCAAGGATTTGTTGTCATCATTTGAAAAGGCAGGATTGGATATGGAACATTTATTTCCAACACTTAGGGCACTCTTAGAAATTATGATGAAAATAATTCTACTGAAGCTTTTCAATGGCTCAAATTTTAATGTAATGGCTCACATTTTTAAAATGTCTAAATGTTTTAGACAGCTAAGTAGCTATAGCAATGTACCCTCTCTCTCTTTGAGCCAAGGTAGGAAAGACAAGCCTTAAAAGCATTATAATGGGATTAATTTCAGTGCTTCATCTAAACCCTCAACACAGGTTTCACAACTGCTGTTGTGCAAAACACTGCCTCTACAGGATGTCGGCACTCTGAGGCCCGTGAGCTCTAGGGCCAAGAGCACGTGAGTTCAAACATGAGGCGTCCTCTAGAACTCTGCAAGTAAGAACATCCATTTGAGGAACATGGTCTGCAGTATTCCCCAAATTTATTTGCCTCCAGAGCCCTTCAGTTCTGTGGAGCACCCGGGGGTAGCGTTCCATGGCACACACTTTGGGAAACACTCTTCTAGAGCATATTGGCACACTCATGTGTGGCAAAGAACATGAAAATCACCCAGATTTCAAGCATTTAGAAACACCATGCTTTACTTTTCTTATTGTCTCTGGCTGTGCTGGGTCTCTGCTGTTGCGTGGGCTCTTCTCTGGCTGTGGGGAGTGCGGGCAGCTCTCTCGTTGGTGGGCCCGGGCTGCTCACTCTGCTGGGCCCCCTGCTGAGGTGCCTGGGCTCGGCAGCTGCGGCACGTGGGAGCCTCCTGGGTCAGGGACTGAACCTGGGTCTCCTGCACTGGCAGGCAGACACTTAACCACTGAGCCACCAGGAAAGCCTAGGAAATATTATTTTATGATGAGTTTTTGGGCAAGAATATCTGATGATTAGTCTAAGGTAACTTATGTTTTAAGGTGTAGTGGATCTGAATTTTCTGTCTTTAATGAAGCCACCTCTAAGCTAGTTAAATATATCACAGTTCTGACAGAGATGGCCATACCAGACCACATGACCTGCCTCCTGAGAAACCTGTATGCAGGTCAGGAAGCAACAGTTAGAACTGGACATGGAACAACAGACTGGTTCCAAATAGGAAAAGGAGTATGTCAAGCCTGTATATAGTCACCCTGCTTATTTAACTTATATGCAGAGTACATCATGAGAAACACTGGGCTGGAAGAAGCACAAGCTGGAATCAAGATTGCTGGGAGAAATATCAATAACCTCAGATATGCAGATGACACCACCCTTATGGCATAAAGTGAAGAAGAACTAAAGAGCCTCTTGATGAAAGTGAAAGAAGACAGTGAAAAAGTTGGCTTAAAACTCAACATTCAGAAAACGAAGATCATGGCATCCGGTCCCATCACTTCATGGCAAATAGATGGGGAAACAGTGGAAACAGCAGCTGACTTTATTTTGGGGGGCTCCAAAATCACTGCAGGTGGTGATGGCTGCAATGAAATTAAAAGAGGCTTCAAGACCATCCCCATGGAAAAGAAATGCAAAAAAGCAAAATGGCTATCTGAGGAGGCCTTACAAATAGCTGTGAAAAGAAGAGAAGCAAAAAGCCAAGGAGAAAAGGAAAGATATAAGCATCTGAATGCAGAGTTCCAAAGAATAACAAGGAGAGATAAGAAAGCCTTCCTCAGCAATCAATGCAAAGAAATAGAGGAAAACAACAGAATGGGAAAGACTAGAAATCTCTTCAAGAAAATTAGAGATACCAAGGGAACATTTCATGCAAAGATGGGCTCGATAAGGGACAGAAATGGTCTGGACCTAACAGAAGCAGAAGATATTAAGAAAAGGTGGCAAGAATACACAGAAGAACTGTACAAAAAAGAGCTTCATGACCCAGATAATCACAATGGTGTGATCATTCACCTAGAGCCAGACATCCCAGAATGTGAAATCAAGTGGGTCTTAGAAAGCATCACTACGAACAAAGCTAGTGGAGGTGATGGAATTCCAATTGAGCTATTTCAAATCCTGAACGATGATGCTTTGAAAGTGCTGCATTCAAAATGCCAGCACATTTGGAAAACTCAGCAGTGGCCACAGGACTGGAAAAGGTCCATTTTCATTCCAATCCCAAAGAAAGACAATGCCAAAGAATGCTCAATCCACCACATAATTGGATACATCTCACATGCTAGTAAAGTAATGCTCAAAATTCTCCAAGCCAGGCTTCAGTAGTACATGAACTATGAACTTCCAGATATTCAAGCTGTTTTAGAAAAGGCAGAGGAACAAGAGATCAAATTGCCAATATCCGCTGGATCACGGAAAAAGCAAGAGAGTTCCAGAAAAACATCTATTTCTGCTTGATTGACTATGCCAAAGCCTTTGACTGTGTGGATCACAATAAACTGTGGCAAATTCTTCAAGAGATGGGAATACCAGACCACCTGCCCTGCCTCTTGAGAAATCTATATGCAGATCAGGAAGCAACACTTAGAACTGGACATGGAACAACAGACTGGTTCCAAATAGGAAAAGGACTATATCAAGGCTGTATATTGTCACCCTGCTTATTTAACTTATATGCAGAGTACATCATGAGAAACGCTGGACTGGAAGAAACACAAGCTGGAATCAAGAGTGCCAGGAGAAATATCAATAACCTCAGATATGCAGATGACACCACCCTTATGGCAGAAAGTGAAGAGGAGCTAAAAAGCCTCTTGTTGAAAGTGAAAGAGGAGAGCGAAAAAGTTGGCTTAAAGCTCAACATTCAGAAAACAAAGATCATGGCATCTGGTCCCATCACTTCATGGCAAATAGATGGGGAAACAGTGGAAACAGTGTCAGACTTTATTTTGGGGGGGGCTCCAAAATCACTGCAGATGGTGAGTGCAGCCATGAAATTAAAAGACGCTTGCTCCTTGGAAGGAAAGTTATGACCAACCCACACAGCATATTAAAAAGCAGAGACATTAGTTTGCCAACAAAGGTCCATCTAGTCAAGGTTATGATTTTTCTAGTGGTTATGTATGGATGTGAGAGTTGGACTATAAAGAAAGCTGCATGCTGAAGAATTGATGCTTTTGAACTGTGGTGTTGGAAAAAACTCTTGAGAGTCCCTTGGACTGCAAAGAGATCCAACCAGTCCAATCTAAAGGAGATCAGTCCTGGGTGGTCATTGGAAGGACTGATGCTGAAGTTGAAACTCCAATACTTTGGCCACCTGATTCGAACAGTTGACTCATTGGAAAAGACCCTGATGCTGGGAGGGACTGGGGGCAGGAGGAGAAGGGGACAACACAGGATGAGATGACTGGATGGCATCATTGACTCGATGGACATGGGTTTGGGTGGACTCTGGGAGGTGGTGATGGACAAGGAAGCCTGGCACGCTGCAGTTCATGGGGTCTCAGGGAATCGGACACAACTGAGCAACTGAACTGAACTGAATTGTCTAGGCAAACTAGAGTTTCAGTGTTTGACTCTGGGTATTCATTTTTACATGACCATGACGAAAAGGTAGTCAAATGAGGGCTGAGTCCGAAATATCAAAGATAGCTACTAGTGTGGGATAGCATCCGAGGCTCCAAAGTGCTAAATATTCAGTAATTGTGGCTGAACATCAGAGAAGAGACATATGACTTCAAATTTTTCTTAAAACAAAAATAATCTCAACAGGGAATTATGTTTATGTTGAAAAGAAAGCAGCGTGATGCTTTCCATCCACTTCACTTCACATCATCCCCTTCCTTACTATACACATGCATTTAGGGAGGGAACTGGACAAATGGTGACGTGAGACCGAATGTAATGGACGGGTCACTTCAGATAATACAGCAGGTTCCTCCTGGCTCCTTCTCTCCCCAGACTCAGAAAACTTTTTGTGACTTTTCTCTAATTGATCAATGGAGTTCCACCGAGGATCAGTTTGTAAGTCAACACACACGGATTGAAATGTGGCTCTCTGGTATGTAACCTCATTATCCCATTGGTTTTTAAATCTTATTCTCCAACTTATAAGTCAAAGACTTGGTGGACACCCTCAGAAGCCATACTGTAAGAGATTTCATGCTGGAATGCGTAAAACACTTCCCTCTGTTTATAGGAATATCATGATCTAGTTTACCTGCAGTTCTATATGGGTCAGCTTGAGAGCATCCGTATAGCCTTTTGGGAATTAAGCCATTCTTGCAAAACACAGGTGTCTTAAATGCTTTTTTGCTTCAGAGGCTGATGAACTAAGGCTTGGAAAAGCTGGGGAAAGATGGAACACAGCCAGTAGACAGAATCAGATGCAAAAGGAGAACTGGATATGAGTGAGAAGAGCCCTTTAGACTGCACAAAGATCAAACCAGTCAATCCTAAAGGAAATCAACATTAAATATTAATTGGAAAGACTGAAGCTGAAGCTTCAATACTTTGACCACCTGATGCGAAGATCTAACTCATTGGAAAAGACCCTGATGATGGGAAAGATTGAAGGCAAAAAGAGAAGGGTGTGGTAGAGGATGAGATGGTTACATAGAATCATTGACTCAGTGGACACAAATCTAGTAAATCTGGGGTGCTAGTGAAGGACAGGGGAGCCTGGTGTGCTGACGCCCCTGGGGTCACACAGAATTGTACACAAATTAGCAACTGAACAGCAAAAACAAAAGAGCCAGGACGACCTAGGAGTCAGAGGTCACACCAACACAATCAAAGCACCTCTCTGGACTTGCTATGTGCTTTAGGTTTGGAACTCGACGTTTGTACAGGCAAAGAAAGTGAAGTCACCCAGTCGTGTCCGACTCTGTGACCCCATGGACTGTAGCCCACCAGGCTCCTCGGTCCATGGGATTTTCCAGGCATGAATACTGGAGTGGGTTGCCATTTCCATCTCCAGGGGATCTTCCTGACCCAAGGATCGAACCCAGGTCTCCCACATTGTAGGCAGATGCTTTACCATCTGAGCCACCAGGGAAGCCCTTAGCATGCTATAATAAATGTCTTTTTAGCTACTTAAACACTATAATATTCAGTGAGAGTCTCTAAAATTTTTACTGTGTATTTATTTACATTTTAAAAAATGAGTGTTAAGAGTACTATCAATTGGAAATAAAAAAGGATCATGTTCTCCTCAAGCATGGAGAGTCAAGCACCACAGTCACTCCAGAATAAGTGCGACAACCTGCTGGTGCTCCTCCTGGTCGATACGCCACATTGGGGCAACCACTGCCAGCTGTCAGCCTGATGTCATTTGTGTTCTTTCTTAAATTTACCTAAAGGAAAAAAGAAGACATATATATATATATGACATACATATATATATGACTCTAAAACACGGATGAAAGATATCAAAGAGAACACAAATAAATGGAGAAATATGCCACGTTCATGGATTGGAAGAACCCAATGTAGTGAAAATGAGTATATTACCCAAAGCAATCTACAAATTCAACACAATCCCTATCAAGCTACCAATAGCATTTTTCACAGAACTAGAGTAAATAATTTCAGTTTGTATAGAAACACAAGAAACCTTGACTATGAAAGCAATCTTAAAGAAGAAGAACAGAACTGGGGAATCAGCCTTCCTGAATTCAGACTATACCACAAAGCCACAGTCGTCAAGACAGCACGGCGCTGGCACAAAGACAGAGATATAGATCAATGGAAAAAAATAGAAAGCCCAGAGATTAATCCATGCGTCTATGGACACCTTATCTTTGACAAAGGAGGCAAAAATTTACAATGGAGAAAAAAACAATCTATTCAACAAGTGGTGCTGGGAAAACTGGTCAATCACGTGTAAAAAAAATGAAATTAGAACACTAGTTCTAACATCATACACGAAAATAAATCCAAAATGGATTAAAGATCTAGATGTAAGACCCAAAACTACAAAACTCTTAGAGGAAAACATAGGCAGAACACTCTCTGACATAAATCACAGCAAGATCTTCTATGACCCACCTCCCAGAGTAATGGAAATAAAAACAAACAAGTGGGATCTAATTAAACATAAAAGCTTTTGCACAACAAAGCAAACTATAAGCAAGGTGAAAAGACAGCCTTCAGAATGGGAGAAAATAATAGCAAACAAAACAACTGACAAAGAATTAATCTTCAAAATATACAAGCAGCTCATGCAGCTCAATACCAGAAAAATGAACAACCCAATCAGAAACTGGGCCAAAGAACTAAACAGACATTTCTCCAAAAAAGACATACAGATGGCTATGAAACACATGAAAAGATGCTCAACATCACTCGTTATTAGGGAGCTGCAAATCAAAACCGCAGTGAGGTATCTCACGCCGGTTAGAATAGCTGCTGTCAAAACGTCTATAAGCAACAGGGAACCCTCTTACACTGTTGGTGGGAATGCAAACTGGTACAGCCAATAGGAAGAACAGTATGCAGATTCCTTAAGGAACTGGAAATAGAATGGCCATATGACCCAGCAATCCCACTGGTGGGCATACACACCAAGGAAACGAGAACTGAAAGAGACACGTGTTCCCCAATGTTCACTGTGGCACTGTTTATAATAGCCAGGACATGGAAGCAACCTCGATGTCCATCAGCAGACAGATGGACAAGAAAGCTGTGGTACATACACACAACGGAATATTACTCGGCCATTAAAAGGAATCCATTTGAGTCAGTTCTAATGAAGTGGATGAAACTGGAGCCTATTCTACAGATGAAGTAAGTGAAAAAGAAAAACACAGTATATTAATATAGTATACTAACACATGTATACGGAATTTAGAAGGACGGTAACAATGACCCAATATGCAAGGCAGCAACAGAGAGAAGGCACGGGTGGGACGGTACGAGATGCAGCACTGAAGCATGTCTGCAGCCACATGTAAAACAGACGGCCAGTGCCAGTCGGGCGCGTGAAGCACGGCACTCAAAGCCGGCGCCCTGGGGCAACCCAGAGGGACGGGGTGGGGAGGGCAGTGAGGGGTTCAGGACAGGGGACACATGTGTACCTGTGGCCGATTCATGTCGACGTATGGCAGGGCCTCCATGGTGTTCTGAAATGATTGTCCTCCAAATAAAATGAATAAATAAATTTTCTTTAAAAAGCATTTCAATTTGAAATTAAAAAAAAATTAACAGAACTCCAGTTTTGTTTAAGTGGACATTGCTTTCATTCTACAAAAAAAAACAAGATATCTTAAGCTTTTTTTGAGGTATCCACATACAACAATTCTGCCCCTGAAATGTAGACATAAGCTCCTATAAATGATACATATCTCCCCCAAAAAAGGCAGATTTCATTTTGTTTTGTCCTCTTCTCACTTCCTGATTCATGGAAGTCTCTTGAGGCCCTGAATTGAAGTTAGAAGTGTTAGCATGAACTGAGGGCTTCGCACACACATAGATGATAACGATGTGTGCCCATATCGTGCTCAGTGTCTGTAAGCACACGCCGCAGTGGGCGGCTCCACGGCTAGGACAGACAGAACACAAGGATACACGCTGACTTTGTTAAACAAATTTCTGTGCCAAGATGTAAAAACCTGCTTAAAAAAACAAATGAGCTAGAGAATAAGAACCTGCTGCACAGCACAGGGAAATGTGTCTGGTATTTTATAATATTCTGTAATGGAAAATAATTTGAAAACAATATGTATAACTGAATCACTTTCTGTGCACCTGAAACCAACACATTATAAATCAACTATTCAGCCAAAAAAATTAATGAAAACATGCGAAAAGGACATAAGAAACAGCTTGATGATAATTCTGAAAATTTTTGAGCATTGCAAGAAATAAAGACAGCAGTTGATCTTACCATACTGAATAAAAGTGAATCCACACATCTATGCAACACAAATAGACATACATGTGCATATATACGCATCTATGTATTTATATACACACACTATATGGGCATATATGCGCATCTATGTATTTATACACACACACTCATGGAGGAAGAAGGAAGAGTTTTCAATTGTCTTCTCTTTTTCAGTAAAACACTCATCCTACTAATAAATGTTGAATTAATGAAAGAGTTATTTATTCACTATTTTACAAGGACTTTAAGAGCAACTGATTTAGAGGAAAAATCAGCAAAGGGAGTTAAATTCTTGCTGTGGACAACTACAAGCATCTTCCTCTCGATCACTTAGTAATTATGAACGAATGAAGGGGGAGGTAATTTCATAGCACATAAATCTGTAAGACACTCTCTCTAACTGAGCAAATGTAATCTAATCAAAGAGGCTAACTTTATGTACCTTCTGTTGAACACTCTTGAGAGTCCCTTGGACCACAAGATTAAACCAGTCAATCCTAAAGTAAATCAACCCAGAATATTCATTGGAAGGACTGTTGCTGAAGCTGAAATTTCAGTGCTCTGGCCAGCTGATGCAGAGCCGACTCATTGGAAAAGACCCTGATGCCAGGAAACTTGAGGGCAGGAGGAGAAGGAGGTGACAGAAGATGAAATGGTTGGATGGCATCACCGACTTAATGGACATGAATTCGAGCAAACTCTGGGAGACAGTGGAAGAAAGAGGAGCCTGGCATGCTGTAATCCATGGGGTTGCAAAGAGTCAGACACAACTTGGCAACTGAGCAACAGCAACACCTCCTATAGTAACACCTATTGTAACACCTATTGTAACACACCTATTGTAACACCTCCTAACACATCGAGAAGAACACACTACATGCACTGTCTCTGTTAAAAATGCACCGTCTGAATCCCATCATAAGAATCAGAAAAAGAGAGGAATTCTACAAAACAACTGATCTATGTTCCCTAACATGACCAATTTCAAGAGAAACAAAGAAAGGCTGAGAAGTTTTTATCAGTTAAAGGAAACTGCAAAATACTGCATTTAGAAAATTATAGAAAAATGCAGTACCCAGCATTGTGCTTTGGGACATTATCATAAATGCTTGAATATGGAGTGCGTGTTAGATACTGGAGTGCAAACAATGGTGCAAATCCTCTGAATTTCTTAAAGGTCATTAGATTTCTGTAGGAAATGTCCTTTCGCTTAGTAAATACAAACTGATGATATATGATCCTTGTAGACATATGTGTGTCTGAAAGACAAATCCTTGTGTCTGAAAATTCCTCACAAATGGTTCAAAAAACAAAAATGATATTGAGGGCTAACCACTGGTGAATATAGATGAAAGGCATACAATACTTGTTGGACTGATCTTTAAAGCTGACAGAACGCATTTTGCAAACTCGATGACCAGGTTATTCAGAAGCACATCGTGTGCAAGACAGCAAAACAGACACACACGGAGGCAAAGACCAGCCTTTTGGACTCTGTGGGAGCAGGCAAGGGTGGGATGACTTGAGAGAAAGCACTGAAACACGGATACTGCCATGTGTGAGACAGATGACCAGTCCAAGTTCGACGCATGAACTAGGGCCCCTAAAGCCCCTGCCCTGGGGCAGTCCAGAGGGACGGAGAGGGCTCAGGGGGGACCTGTGGCTGACTCGTGCCGAGGCCTGGCAAGAGCCACCACAACACTGTGAAATGATTAGCCTCCAATTAAAATAAATTAATTAATTACAAAAAAGAATTTTAAAAGAATGATCTATCCAAAGAAAACAAGAAAAAGGAATTGAAATAATGACCAATTAGTGCATTAGGTGAAAAATCGCTGTTGTTTTAATTGCTGCATATCCAAGCCTGCAACCCCATGGACTGTAGCCCACTAGGCTCCTCTGTCCATGGGATTGTCCAGGCAAGAATACTGGAGTGGGTTGCCATTTCTTTCTCCAGGGGATCTTCCTGATCCAGGAACTGAACCCGCATCTCCTGTATTTCAGGCGGATTCTTTACTGCTGAGCCACAGGGAAGCCCAGATAAATACATGACATATCAATTCAAGAAATGATTGCAAAGCAAACATTAAAGAATTTCTCTTTCTGATCAAAAAAGAGGGATGGAGAAATCAAAGGAACTTAAATTAGAAGTAAAACTGAACACGTGAGGGCTTATATATGTTATTATATAAAATGGCTTATATATGTTATATATAAAATACACAGTTCTGTGCTATTAACAAACTTGAACATATTGGTTTTAATCACTAATAAGATAATACAAACTACCAAAATTCACACAGCTTTATTAAAACTCAATTTTGTAAATTTAAAAAAGAATGTTTTCTTTCAAGTGCTACTCATTGAGTTTTTACACACACATATGATTTGTACGTACATACACACACAATAATTCTGGATCTTCATGAGTTTTGTTTATCATTCCTTGAAATATTGATCCCCATCATACATGTTAATCCAGAATTTTTAAAATAGATTCTCTAATCATACTTAAATATAATATTTAGATAAAACCCAACAAAGATAAAAGAAGTACAGATCCAACTCACTCAAATACAGATGGCAGATTATATTTAGTAGCATATTAGAATAATAAACCATTATCAAAAGGACTACTTCAAAGGAATAGTGATTAGCATTAAAAATGTTTTATGCCATAAATTATATCTCAATAAAACTGATTATTTTTAAAGTATGACACAATCTAACATTTACGGATGTTGTTGTTTAGTTCCTAAGTTGGGTCTGACTCTTTTGCAACCCCATGGACTGTAGCCCCCCAGCCTCCCCTGTCCATGGGATTTTCCAGGCAAGAATACTGGAATGGGTTGCCATCTCCTTCTCCAAGGGATCTTCCAGACTCAGGAACTGAACCCTTGTCTTCTGAATTGACAGGTGAATTCTTTACCACTGAGCCACCAGGAATGGCCACAAGGTATATAATCATATCAAATATATATATATGTATAATAAAGTTATATACACTGATTGGCATGGACATAGACTATATGAAATATAATATTTGGTGATAGATTTACGGTTGCCGTTTTTTTCTATGTGCCTTTTCTTTCTTTGTATTATTATAAACTGCCTGCCAATAACATAAGACAACATCAGAATACCAGGACGAAAAATGTATGTAGTACTGCTCAGATCCTCAATAAGAATTAAATGATCAAACAAGTATTTTACAAGAGAAAAGGGCCAACAATTTTTAGTAATTTTGTATCTGAAGCACATCAGTATATATAAGCTTCGTTAGCAATGCTCACTAAGCCCTGGAAGTGTTACCTGATCATCATCAGTTGCAAAGCCACAAAATGAAGTAGCAATCTCAAAGCTATCTCCAAATCTTGATATTCATATTGCTTTTGATTTAGTCATTTTTAATCCTCCACACTCTCTTAATGATAGTTCATTTATTGCAAGCTGATTTAAATAAAAAGATATCATATCAGTGATGTTTTTCTCTCCTAAGTTCCCCAGTTATTTTTAGGATGGGTAAATAAAATGTTGAATTTTCAAATAAAATTTTCTATCTTTGGCCAAAAAAAAAGGCATTTTTCTTAATACATTTTGGATTACATTATTCATCTTGAAACAAGTCCTATAAAATTTGATGGCTGGATTTCATAATCTTATTTTGTAACAAAACAAACATCTTATCCATTTAAATTTATAGACATTTTATACAAGATATCAATTCTGACAACATTCCCTGGTGACTCAGCGGCAAAGAATCTGCCTGCAATTCAAGAGCCTCGGGATCTCTGTCTTGGGAAGATCCCCTGGATGAAGAAACAGCAATCCACTCCAGTATCCTTGCTGGAAAATCCCGAGGACAGGGAAGCCCGGAGGGCTACAGTCCGTGGGGTCACAGAGTCAGACAGGACTGAGAGACTAACGAATTGACGTGAGGACACGGTTCTGTTCTCTTTGAGAACTATACTTTATTTACTCAGTGTTATTAACACACTATCGAAATCTCTAGAGTCTATGTAAAAATAGCATAACGTGTTTTTCCCTTCATTATGGTTAATAGAAAAAGAGGTAAATTTCATTATTATGCAACTACATTTTAAATTATTTCCAGAATATGAATATGAAAAACTTACCTGGAAATTTACTGAACTGGAATAATTAGTATTCTGATATCATTCCTAATGTGCTGCTGCTCAATTGTTTGAAAATAAATGAAGAGAAGAGAAACTGAGCTTTGAAGACTGAATGGTCTATCGACTGGCTAATTAACGTGCCGGGCCACTCCATTAGCATCAGATGCTTTAAACAGACTGACACAGCCCCTTCCACTTCACAGCCTGCTGAAAGGGGGACTAGATGGCCAGCCTGGCAGAGCGGCGGGGCAGGGTCTGAAGGTGAGGACTCTGGGGCCCTGTGGCTCTCGGCCACTGACCGGCTCACACAGGTGTCAGTCACCTGCAGACAGTCACAGGACAGGCGGCGGCCGTTTCTTAAGGCAAATAACCACTGTCAGTGCTTCGTAGTGAAAAGGTAGAGTTCTGTTTGGCGCCTTCTTAAACGGATAGCCTGGAAAGAAATGACTGGACCCATCCTACATGCAATCAGACGTTACCCACAAGAGACACACACACGGAGTCCACTGGCAGCCGAGACACGGTCTTTCTGTCGCCCGCTGTTTGACGCTGGCTGAGCGCCCTTCAGCCCTTACCTTCACCCCGCACATGCTGGCAGGTGCGTAGGATGGGATTCCAGTTCATCTCCTATTCCTGTTTCTCTTCTCTGCTCCTCCCCCTCCTCCTCGTCTCCCAGCAAACCTCCCGCCGCAAAGAAACGGTCTCCTCACCCTTCCTTGTCTCCTTCCCGACTCTGTGGTCACCGATGCATTTTCTAGCTCTCACTAGCTTTCTCTAGGTCTCTCGTTCAAAACAGGACTTAACAGGGGCTTCCCTGGTGGTCCACGGGTTTAGTCTCTGCACTCTTGCTATGGGGGCCCAGGTTTGATCTGTGGTCAGGGAGCTGAAGCCACATGCTGCAATTAAAATCCTGTGCAGCCAAACTCTTAAAAAAGTTTTAAAAATAGAAATTTAAAAGGACTTTATAATCATTGAAGCATTATCTATTCTGTATAATCATTTTGGGAGATAGCACTTTTGTTCTTAAAATGGGGTCAATTTTCAATGTGGTATTTTGTGTTTGTGTGAAAAGAGGATATGGAAAAAATTTAATTACTCAGAATCATTCATGAACCAAAGAAGAAAATGTCTAATTATGCAATCACTAATATTCCTCAAATAGATCATCAAACAGGATCTCTTCCTAAAATCCAACCTATGATTTCCTACCTGCAGTGATACTTAGCCAAGTACGCTGTGTGACAAGCCCTAGGGTCACAAGGATAAAAACAAATAAGCAAAAGATCTCTGCCTTCCAAGAACCTCCAATACAGTTGGGAATGTAGTCAGCAAATCAGTAAGTAGCACCAGAAGAATCACAAATTGTGCTAGGCACAAAGGAGAAAACAGACAGGGCCGTATGCTGGAGGATAAAAGGTAGACTCTTTATAACGGAACTCTTCTCTGAAGAGACGACATTTTAGCCTGAGACTTAGGGTCAGATGAAGCTCATCAAACAAAAGTCGGAGGATAGGTTTTTTTTTTTTTTTTTTTTTTTTAAGCGGGAACAGTGGGTAAAGAGTGCCTGATATGTCCAAGGCACTGGCAGAAAGCAGGTGAGATTCGGAGGGGTTAACAAGCAGCAAAGGACTTCAAGATGAGTTTGCAAAGGAGCCCAGCCAGTTTCTGCAGGGTCTTGTCAGACACAAGGAGGTGTTTGGATTTCATTCTACACACACTGGTTTCATTCAGGCAAGTTATTCGTATATTTCATATCTGCATTTTTTCCTAATATGTAACACAGATGCTGAAGGTACACAGAGCGGCAATGCAGATGTGGTATGCCACTGCAAAAACAGGCACAGGCGACGAACAACACCTTGCCAGCATCCCAGAACACCCCCGCCCGCCCCTGTCACTCAAAGCCACCTTCCCTTCCCTTCCCTTCCCTTCATAGGTAACTGCTATCTTGACTTTCATAGTAGTCATTTCTTTTCTCTACACTTGTCCCACCCGAGTATGAACTGATAAACACAATAGCTCAGGTTTCCAGATTTGTGAACTTTACACATGTGAAACTGCCTTTGCATCAGTGTCTGGCTTCTTTTGATGAGTAATGTTGATACAAGTTCAAGAACATGGATGAACTCCCATCCATGCTGTTGCATGAAGCTGTAATTTATTCATTTTCTATGGTTCTGTAGTGCTCCATTGCATGTCTATCCTCCATTTAATGTTTGAATCCATTCCACTGTGGATGTACCTTGGGTTTATCTTTTTTTTGGGGGGGGGGTTATTGTGAACATTGCTGATATGAATACCATCATCCTTGTCTCTGCTGCATCCATACACACTCATTCTTAATGCTTTTAGGAAGAGAACTAGGGCATATCTTCAACATTCTTTTTTTTTAAGTCATTTTACCGATTAAAGCTTGTACCAAGTGTGCAATCTCAATGCTCCACAGCCTTGCCACCAACTGGTATAGCTATCCTTTTCAATTTTAGCCTTTACAGTAAATGCTTTCACTTTTCAAAAGATTATTATAGATGTTGCATAACAGAAAAAAGTAAAGCAGGTACACAAGACAGGTTCTGAAACTGGAACAAACAGGATTTGCTGATAGACTGAATGCAGAGAATTAAGAAAAGGGAAATGTCAAGTACGAATCTCATGTTTCTGGCTTTAAGATCTGGCTGATGATGTGTGAGCTTCTGAGAGAGAAAAGTGGAAAACTGGGGACCAAACAGAGATGGAGGAGGAAAGTATCGCTTATGTGGACGTGCCATATGTGAGACGTTCATTAGATTTCTACTTGACGTCAAGTGGGTATTTCAGTGTATGGGTCTGGAGCTCAGAGCAGAGGTCATTAGGAATTAATGTAAAATTTTATACAATTTTTTGCTATTTAGGGGATAATATTATTTACAGAGAAAATATAGATAAGCAAAAACGACAGTGTAAAATTTAGCCTTAAGAGTTCCATCACTTTAGAGACGACAGAGAGCAGCAGCTAGGGAGGAAGGAAGCAAACCAAGATGTAGCACTTTAAAAGAAGAATTTCAGAGAAAGCTTAATCAGCTGCACCAAATGCTGTCAGTGTGTTAGAAACACACAGTCCTGTGGGTTTGTCGACACAGAGGCTGCTGATTGGGAGACGGGTTTAGTGTCCTGGTAGGAAGATAAGCAGGATTATAATCCTGCTTGAAGAAAACTTCAAAAAGCGGCACACTCTAAAAATTGTTTTCCAGTTGTCTGAATAGAAAGGGGAGTAGGAAAATGGGTCAGAGGCTAAAGGAAGAAGAAGCGTGAAGGCAAGTTTTTACAAAGATGAAAAGTACTGGAATTTTTATATTCTTGTAACGGTCTACTGTGTGTTACTCTGTCGTGCCCAACTCTTTGTGACCCCAGTGGACTGCAGCCCACCAGGCTCCTCTGTCCATGGGATTTTCCAGGCAAGGATGCTGCAGTGGGTTACCATTTCCTTCTCCAGTAATGGTCTAGCAGTGACAGACAAATTGAAGAAAAAGGAGGGAGAAAAAAGGAGCAGCGTCCTAGTGAAGGGCAGAGGTGATACAGGTCCAGAGCAAAAATGGAAGGACTGCCTTTGAGAAAAGCAGGAGTGTATTCTCCTGGGGCTAATTAAACATGATGAGAACTGATGCGCAATGCAGGGAGGCGCGGGAGAGGACTGGCGAGGACGTTCCTGGAGGCTTCCATTCTCTGAAGAAAGTGTGAGTGTTTCAGGTGATAGAGAGGAGATGGTGATTATAAGGTCCATGAAAGAAGAAAGGAAAGAACTTACTCTTGCCAGGAAAATATAATAGGACTGGAAGCTGTAATCCTATGTATTCTATAAGCATGATTTAAAATAAAGACCAGTCATAAAGGTTGATTTCTCCAGCAATGTCCAGGGATTGATGTGCTTGTAGGAACATGGGTAAGTTAGCTGCAAGTTGCAGAAAAACTGATGCACGGTGGGGTCAGCAAACAGGGGCTTCTTTTTTTCTCTTACATAATAAAAAGTCTGGAGGTAACACAGTTGTTGCTGTTGCCTCAGCAGCTGCTTAAACAATGGCATCATGGATGCAGGCTGTTTCTTCCTTCACTTCTGTGCTTAGCACGTGGGCTTCCATCTTTAATGGATCAGCAATCGCAGCAATGAAAAGAAGAAAGGGCCTTCACCAGTCTCAGTAGTTTTATTTCAGGAAAAAAAGGACTTCCGAGAAACGCCCACTAGACTTCGACTCACATTATCAGTGGCTACACCTGTGCCACGTGGTCGAGGGAGCCTGGCTGCAAGGGAACCAGGAAGACAGAGTATGTAGTCATACACTATTGCCCTGGATGAAACCATGGCTTTGTTAGGAAGAATGCGAGAACATATAAATGTTCCATGAATACTCATGCTAGCCACACAAGAAGACAGAAGACGTTTGAGTTCAGCCACATTGGAGAATACTAGGCTAATTTAACAGAGGAGGAAAAAGAAGAGAGATCAGTGATGTCTGCAAGAGAGAGCTTATCTTTAGTGCTAAAAGAATAGAACTGGCCACCACAAAGGGAAAACAAAAATAAAACTTTGTGTTGAGAGTAATCTGCAAAGAAAAACTTAAAGACAATTTTTACCTAATGCCTCTACTTTTGACAAAAATATACTGACTTGCACATACATTTTAATTGTTATTTCTATTATCTACTTTTTTTAAAAACAGTAAAGCTCCTAGAACATATCTTTATCTAAATAAACAATATAACAATCAAAATAACAATCAATTCAGCCAATTTCTGAGGAAGGCCAATTTTTAAATGCACTCATTCTGAAATGTTAAGATATTTGTTACCATCCTGTGATTTGTTTTAATTAGTCAGAATGAAACATGGTATGTATCTGTTTTCAAATTACCACTTTCCTTTTGGTGATTTGGACTGTTTTTATGATGAAGGTAGCAGTTTTGTGTATCAGTAACCTTGTGTAACAGTAAAGTTGTTCAACAGTAAAGTTCTTTACAAGCTGAGACACCAGGAATTAAAAGATAATTTAAGAACAGAGAGTGACACTTGGCTGTGCTGCTCTGGACTGGCTCAACCAATCAGTCAGGTGTCTGCTGCTGCTGCTGAGTCGCATCAGTCGTGTCCGACTCTGTGCGACCCCACAGACGGCAGCCCACCAGTCTCCCCCGTCCCTGGGATTCTGCAGGCAAGAACACTGGCGTGGGTTGCCATTTCCTTCTCCAATGCATGAAAGTGAAAAGCGAAAGTGAAGCCGCTCAGTCGTGTCCGACTCTTCGTGACCCCATGGACTACAGCCCACCAGGTTCCTCCACCCATGGGATTTTCCAGGCGAGAGGACTGGAGTGGGTGCCATCGCCTTCTCCGGTCAGTTGTTAAGAACCATCCAAATGACATATCTTCTTACCTGTGTCACTCCCAACAATGGCATCACCTAAGCAAACTCCGAGATGCTCTTGAATATCCTGTGACTCAACTGCTGGTCCACCTATTGTGATGATGACTATTTTCATGTACAATTTGATAAAATGGTCTTCAGCAACAGAAACACACATGCAAATTGTTACCCATCAGAGTTTGATTGTAGGGTAATGCAAACCCAGTCAGGCACACCCTAAAACAAGTGGTGTAGCAATTCTAAGTTTTAGATAAATGACGGTAGCTTGTTATCTTTAGTGCTCACATTCCAAAGGGTAGCTATGACTGTCCTGGAAGAATAAACCCATCTTGCCACAGCCTGGACCTACAGCTGGGGCAATAATAATAGTGATAAAGATGAACACTAACATGCATCCAGAGTTCGCTCTGTGCCAAGGACTTTATTAGGGACACTGTGTGCCTTGTCTCATCCAATCCTCACTACAGTTGTTTAAGGTTCATATGAGAATCCTCCCTAGTCTACAGAGGGAACCGCAGCTGGCATAGATTTAGCAACCTTCCGAAAACGACAAACCTACAATGAGATGAAGTTAAGACTGGAAGTCAGGCAGTCAGATTTTAGAATCAAGGATTTTGATAATTTTGTCACTACTCCTCAATGTACAGGAGAAAGTCATACCTCAGAATCAGTTTCCTAAATGACATGTGTCAAAAATATACTGAGTGAGGCGCACCCAATTTGAAACCCCAATTCCCAAACTCCCAATTGTCCAGGCAGAAGAGCGTTAAAACCTTCCTGACTCATCTCTCTAGACTGATACAGTCAGCCGTGCGTGCACGCAGGCCTATGTGCTCAGTCATGTCTGACTCTTTGCCACCTCTTAGACTGGAGCCCACCAAGCTCCTCTGTCCATGGGACTCCCCAGGCAAGAATACTGCAGTGGGTCGCCCTTTCCTCCTGCAGAGGATCTCCCGACCCCAGGGATGGACCCCTGTCTCCTATGTCTCCTGCACTGGCAGGCAGATTCTTTACCACTGAGCCACCTGGCAAGACTTAAAGTCAGCCTGTAACCATCAGATCCCTATTTCTCTGCAACCTGGGGGATACAGTCTCAAGGGAAATTTGTTGGAGGGATAGAGAAAACAGTGATGGTGAGAAAAATATTCCTGATTCTGAAACTTACATAGATTTATAAATTTAACATATGCAGCACCTCGTCTCAGAACTTAATTCCAAGAGGAAAATCCTAGAATTTCAAATTATTTGCAACTTCTTGATAATGATAATCTCCTCTTAATTTCTCCAGCTCCTCTGTACTGTATTTCTGTGGGTGCTGTGCATTTTCTCCCTCCAAGAGGAAAGGACACAAACATAATATCAGAGCTCCCACAGAGTCATAAAGTGATAAGCGCTGCCACTAAATCTCAGCACTTACCTCATAAGATTGGACTGAATGGCCAACTCGAGGCAGGCATATATTTCAACCGTTCTTCAACCCTGTGGTCATTTATTTCCACATTGGATATGCCATTTACATTTAGACTAGGCGCCCATTTTCATTTTCCTCAAGTGCTGTTAACACAACAGCCCATATAATATAGTAACTTTGGTTTTTCCTGAAGATCCATCTTTACTTGTTAGGGAGAAACTTGCCAAAACCTACTGCATTCTAAAGTATTACTGAAGACCTCACAGTAAACCCCACAAGTTGAAACTGTTTTATTTCCTCTTATTTATCTTAATGTTGTGATACAAATATGACAGCGTGGAATACACGGAAGCACTGTGAATAGTGCCATTTTTTAGAAAAATAGTGTCCACTCCCGACCTGGTTCACCAGTTCATATTCAGTGTAAAATAGCTGACTGTAAAAACAGTGTTAAAAATCATATCAATGATTAAAAAAAAAAAACCACTTTCCATTATGAAAAATACCCTCACTTAGCTAACTGCCAAACTTCAGTGAACTTGTCATTTAGTAGAATATCTATTCTGCAGATTTGTAAATGGTAAACTGAATACCACACAACACACAAAAAAGGTAATTTAAATTACAAGTTATGTGCATATAAACACAAACCTTTATTAAAGTTTCTTAAACGTTTTGGGAAGGTGGTGAACGTGGTGTCCCAAAACGCCCGTACACACGCCACACAAAGAGGGCGGTCCGCTGTTCCATGACACCTGCTTCTGCAGCATAAAGTGACTCGTACGCAAACAGGGAACGCAGGATGAGGTCAGCACCGAGCCCGAGCAGAGCCGCAAGCCGCCCTGCCACGGCTGCGCAGGGCGAGCCGCAGAGGGGCTCAGGCGATGCCCACTCACTGCTCTTCTCTGAGCGTGCCTGCCTTTGGGGTCTGTCTTGGAAATGATTTTTGCACCAGTCTCTCCACTCTTCATGCATTTATCTATGAATTTGATTTTGCAGCTTCAGTCCACCTTACATTCTTTTCTAATGAGATTTCTTCACTTCTTTTCAAAGACACAAAATTCTATACTTCCTGTAATAGTTCTTTATTAAGATGTAACATCTTTGTGCTTGTATTTGGTTTTTCTAGAATTAGTATTGTTTCTACTGTTGTTCTGATTACATATCCACATGGCTTGAAGGCTTTGCCTAACCTTATTTTCACCGTAAGTTCCATTATATTTACTAAGTAGTTCTTTCAAGTTTTTTGGGCGAAATAGCATCTCTGAACAATATGAATTGCATATAGCTCATATAAAGACTCTCTCGAGATATCTGTCTTCCCTTTAATTCAAGAATGTGAGCACCTTTCACAGTAACTGGCTTGTCTCATCCTAGCACGGTACACTAGGTGATTCCCTTTTTACCCTGAATGCCTATGAAGAATCAGGGCCTTGTGTGCACTCAGTCACTACGTCGTGTCCAGCTCTTTGCAGCCCCACAGACTTAGCCTGCCAGGCTCCTCTGTCTGTAGAATTTCCCAAGTAAGAATATTGGAATGGGTTGCCATTTCCTCCTCCACGGAATCTTCCTGGAGGATCTAAACTGTGTCTGAACTGTGTCTCTGTGTCTCCTGTATTCACAGGTGGATTCTTTAGCACTGTACCACCTGAGAAGGCCGACTGGGGCCATATCTTCCTAGAAAATCCATGGGATTTGATAACATACATTTTTGTATTAAACTCCTTACTGGCTCCCTTTCTTTTGTATTGATGATGGTGGATGTCGCTTTTTAATCTTCTTCTTACATTTGTTTTATGACCCTGTTACTTAATATAGATATATCTTTCTAAACTGGCATTAATATTTTCTAAAGACAGGAGAGAGGTTTTATGCACATATACACACATATTTATACACATACTCACATATACACATACACCCATACAGACAGATTTACTCTATATTTAAAATTACTTAGTTATTTAAACAGATTTTGAATGGAAGTAGTTACAGAAGTCATCTGGAATTAAACAGAAAAGACCAATTGATTAGCTGTCTCTTTACAGCTCTTCCACTGTTGTCTTGGAATTGTGGAGAGAACGCCTCTGTCACCCTGCCAGAATGCCATTTGTCACACTGGAAGAGACCCAACAATCCCAACAAGGCATCTGGATTCATTAAGAAGTTAGTGCATTATTTCAAATACACACTTACCCCCAGTGTGTATTAACAGACTGAGGGAATCTGAGTCAGCAGGTCATAAACTTCGTGTATGTATACAAACAAGAGTAAAGAATTGGAAGCACAGAGTGTTCTGGTTGTAAACAGAAAGGCATTACCAAGATGTGCGATACAAAGAGCTTAAGGAACTTCCAGTGTTCCAGTCACACAAAAGCCCAACAAAAGCCCAAATGCACACCAGACAAAGGTTGGGTCACTTTGACTAACAAGGGATGACATTGTCGTTTTCACATATTTCAACCCATTGGTTGGGCAAATATTTAGTGCACGCTATAATAACTATGCATCACTCAGAGTGCCTCCCCTGAACTCCCTTTTCCAGGAGGTGTATCAGCCCCCCACTGCTGCGAGTTTTGGCTCAGTTTCCTCCCTTCAGAGGCAGTTCAAGCAGTGTCATTTCTGGTATCTCTCCATCCTCAAATCTTTTTGCCCCAGAGTAGGTACAGGGACATCTGAGTGGTGAATTCAGGCAGAATGCTTTTTACTTTTTTTATGTTCAACTTATTTGTAAAGCTTTATTCTTAGAAAATCCTTACTCACATTAACCTAAGTTTGAATTTGTTTATAATGTTTCTAGGGATGTTAGTCTTTAGCTCCATTATTTGAATTTTGTGCCCACTAGTTAAAAATTAGGCATAAGCAATTTATATATTACAAAGCTACAGTAATTAAAACAGTACAGTATTGGTGTAAAAACAAGCACTCAGATCAACGGATCAGAATAGAAAAAGACAAATACCCTATGACCTCTCTTATTTGCAGAATCTAAAAGATATATTAATAAGCTCCTAGATACAGAGAACAGATTGGTGACGGCCAGAGACAGGGTATGAGAGGTGGGAGAAATGGGTGAAGGGAACAGAAAGTAAGAAACAAATATATTAATTAATTGGTGCTTTCCATCAATTGATAAATGCAGAAAGAATGATGGAATCAGCCAATCACCATTTGGCAACCATCACCAAACTGAGCCAAGGGAAATCAACAGATATAGAACTACTCATCAAATTTTGATGAGGAATTTTGTATTTATATAATCTTAATGTACCTCCCCACAAAATACACATTAATTGCAAACAGAAAAGAGCATCTTTTGGTTGGAAAAATCGGGAAGTGATCAAAGTGAACACGAGGAGGACTGGGTGGGGCAAGCTGGAATCATGGACTACTTGACAGGGTTAGTGAGAAGGACACAGTCACAACGCCCATGTCACCTTATGGTGACATTCTTGCCAATTATGCGTCAGTTGCTCAGGCGTGTCCAATTCTTTGAGACCCCATGGACTGTAGCCCGCAAGGTTCCTATGTCCATGAAATTCTCCAGGCAAGAATACTTGAGTGGGTTGCCATGCCCTCCCCAGGGGATCTTCCTGACCCAAGGATCTAACTCACATCTTCTGCATTGCAGGCAGATTCTTTACCACCTGAACCACCAAACCAAGGAAGCCCAACTGTGCAGCAGCAAATTATAAGGAAATATCCGACAAACCAAACTTGAAAGACATTTAAAAAAATGACTCATTTGTAAGTTTCCAAACTGTCAAATCAATGTCACAAAAGTCAAGGAGAGACTTGGGAAATATTCCAGATTGAAGGAGACATAAAAATTCAATACAATACATGATTCTTGGACTGAATCCTTTTGCTATAAATGACATTATTGAAACAACTGAAGAAATCTGAAAAGGGTGCATAAATTAGATGATAGCAATACGTCAGCGTTAATGACTTGAATTTGATGGCTGTATTGCAATTATGTAGAATAGCGCAGGATACACACTACAGTGTTCGGTGGTGATGGGGCAACTTGCTCTCACTCGATACACAGGAAAAACGTTCTTTGCACTAGGCTTTCTGTGAGTGAGAACGGATTTCTAGATAGAAAAGAAAGTCTATTGATACTGCCCTACACTCTGTGAACAATGCAGCCAGTATATTAGCTAATAAAATCAAGACAAAACAATGTAGGATTATTCTGACATCGGTCACAAGTACTTTCCTAATTGACCAGTATTTTCTACTTCTGCCTCAAAAATCAACCTGTCACTCAGCAAATATTTATGGACCATGCCCTATGCACCGCTCACTATTCCAAAGATGAACCAGATGGGCCTGGTTCCTGCTTGCACAGAGCCTGCCTTTTGGAGAGAGAGAGACTGATTGATTGATTTCCCAGTATTAGAGTCTACTGAGGTCATGCATAATCTTAAGTGAAAAATTAATGAAAAAAGGAGTTCTGCTTTCCCTTTCTCTCTACCCACTTCTATTATTGTGTTGCCTACCTTCATATCCTGGTAATAATAAATACAAAAGCTAAAAATAAATGTTCCAACACATTCTTGATCTTTTTAAATGTGGATAAACTTTTGATCATTTTAGGTGGTTTGGAGGAAGTCCATTCTATACAGAAATTGCTATCCCAGAAAACTGACTCTGTGACCGCTTTCCAGGATGCCTAGGGGGGGAAAAAATCAGATAAAGGAAAACATATTTAATTACTTTTTCTTCCAGGCAAGGAGAGAATACAAAGCAAAGGAGATAGACTTTATGTCCTCTTATTACTTCGGTGGAAATAAGGCATAATGGGAAATGCAACGTTACAGAAGTGGAGATTCCTTTGAGAAAACTGATGACAGATTCATAAGAATGATGAGTTACAGACGATGCCCAGGAATGTCAGGGTACATTCTGAGCTCTATGCACAGAATAACAGGCTTTAAGAACTGACTACACATCGTGATATACGTGTGCCCAGCCTGTTCCAGTGGTTCATTTTGCTTTGTTTTTAAAGAATAAAATGACACACAAGTCTTTTCTTTGCATTGTTAGAAGGAAATTTCAAGACCACCATATCAAAAAAGGACGCTAGGCTTCTTTTTTGTTAGGTTTTAACTAATATTACTTTCAGATCACAGAAATGATATAAACGCTCATGGTAGAAAATTTGGAAAATGCAGAAAATCATTATGGAGAAAGGAAACACTGATCCCTACTTTCGCTCAGTCACTGACCATCCATACATGGTGCGCTGGCATGCGTCACACATATGCCATGTATGTGTGTGTCTGACACAGGATTCAATTCCTACAGTAAACACACTCTTACAAGCACTGACGGCAATTTTTTTTAAAATAAATTCATTGAATACCATAATGATTCCAACTAAGCCTTTATATATGGGACATTAAAATTGCTTCAGTTTCTTATTGTAAATAGTGTAATAATACATTGATATATAATAATTGAGAATTTGTTTACTATGTTATCACCAATTCACAGAAATGGAATTGCTGAGTCATAGGTTAGGTTTCTTTTTATATATACTGTATGTCTCTCCACTTTTATTTCCCATTTTTTAAGAAAGGAGTAAGTAGAATGCTAAAGCATTTTGGAATTGAGAGTAACAGTAAACTGTCTACTCATTATCTCTTGCTCTCAAAATGACATAAAGCCATGGGAGAGCCTAAGTCCCAGAAGTAATAAGAAATCCTAAAGAAATGTGCAATGTGTACTTGGAAAAATAAAGAAAGAAAAATGAGAGATGAATTCTAACTTCTCTATGGTGATCTCTATATAGGGAAGGCATTTACAGGAGTTTTAGGAATGGGATGAGAAAAGATGGAAAGCACCAGCTAAGTGCTCCAATATTTTAAAAACTAAAGATGAAAGGGAATGTTAAGACTTCCTAGGCATGAATTAATATATTTAGGTGGAAAAATTAATATTTTTGACAAGATCCATTTTCAAAATGAAAACAGCAAATATATTTAAGTTTTTAAGAAGTCCCTTTCTAGTTTTTTTTTTTTTTAAGGTTCAGGTTTAACTTCTCAAATTTTTGTAAAGACATTTTTTTCAGAGTAATTTTAAGTTTACGACAACGAGGGGGAGGTGCAGAAATTTTGCATATACAGCCTGACTTCACACAAGTAACGCTAGCCACTTTTTCTATTACCATCCCTCACCAGAATGGTACATTTCTTACCAAGGGTGAGCCCACACAGACACTGCGTAACCATCCAAAGTCCACAGTCCCGTTTCACTCTTGGTGTTGCACGCTCTACAGAAATGGGTAGAAGGCACAACAACAATGCCCACCATTATCACATCATACGGGGACTTCCCTGGTAGCTCGACGGGTAAGGTTCCATGCCCTGAATGCCGGGGGCCTGCGTTCAATCCCTGGCCAGGGAAATAGGTCCTGCATGCCCCAACAAAGATCCCACCTGCTGGAACTAAGATCCAGCACAGCCAAACAAACAAGCAAACATTTTAGGGAACGAGCACCCATGGAGAGCATTTCACGGCCCTGATAGTCCCGCCTGCGCTCCTGCCCCTCTGGCCCCCACCCCAGCCCAGCACACCCGTCACGCCCTTCCCCGCCAACCCACGGCTTCATCGGACAGGCCTGCAGCCGCCACCTTTGCTACCGAGAGCTCTGCCTGGCCACAGCTCGGGACACCTCCGCGGGACACCTGAGCCAAGCCAGATGGATCAGAGCCGTTTCTCTGAGAATCCGGCCTGGGGGTCAAGGTTCCACGCTGGGCGAGAGCATGGTCTCCTGATTGGAAGAGACGCAGTGGCAGGAGACGGGAGGCTGCTGTGGCCCCTCTTCGCTCCGCACCGTGGACCGGCAGCAGCTGGAGTGCAAAGCCCCGTCCCGGAGGCGGGGACGCGGGAGAGAAGGGGCAGAGCCTGAGTCCCTGACCCAGATCTGGCGCCAGCTTTGTTACTCCACACTGGGCCGCCACCCCGAAGCTCGGAGCCCTGCCAAGGACTTCTCGCTTTCCTTTACATTGTTTCAAAGTTCTTATCTGCTACAAACCTAATAAAAAGAAATAGTATCTCCATTCCACAGCTGAGAAAGTCCTTGGTTCTCCACTCACTGGAAGACAGAAGGGTGCTGACTTCAGTGGTTGTTCAACGTTTGTCCTTGAGGTCCACCTTCTCTAAATGTTTGCACAATCGTGGCCCAAAAGCCAGATCAATTCTCATGTCTTTTATTTTGACCACACTGTTTTGTACATGGCAGTTTATTTGGAGAAATTCCAGTTATAAGCTGGCCCTGGACTCAGACAGACTCAGTCACATGCATCTCTTCCAAGAATAAACTCTTCAAGATTTGGAACCCTTCAAGCTCGCCTCAGGCATAGCTTGTGTCCTCAAACCCGTGGAACTATCTAATCTTGCATTTAAACAGTAGCTGTGAAATAAACACACATCACCCAGAGACTATAATAAAGGCAAGAATTAAAGAAAAACACGCCATACTTCAACTCTGTCCTTTTAATGTGACCACTTGGAGTTTTGGTGCTTAAATTTTTAAAAAGTTGCTTAATAGGGAGAAGTCATCACGGTATTATTTGTCACAACAAAAGACAGGCAGGCACAGAGCTTTTTTAAATGCACTGATGTATTAAAACTTGTATGGATGCAATTAACAACCATCACGATGCTACTGTCTTATTTTCCAAGCTGTTTCACTTGTTATTACACATATACTTATTTACTTATCTGTTCCTCTGGCATGTTTATATACAGAAAACATAATAAAAGAAAACTTCTCCCATCTGTAGTTCTTTTCTGCCATTTTTTTACTTGTTTCTTTTCACAACAGCTACTGAAAATGTTTTTGTCATATAGAGCAGGGAGTGATAAAACATAATCCACCTCAAGTATCAAATTTGGTAGTAATGCCACCAGCTCCGGGGGGCGAGAGGCGGGCAGCGAGAGGGAGGGAGGAACACTACAGGATTTTATAGGGTAAAAAAACGCCATGCCAGTAGGAAACATGTTCCTTCATCATTTGATGAATAATTTAAAGGCTTCGTATGAGGCTGTCTTCCAGGTACCTACTGCTACACAACAATGTGTTTTTGTTTTATTAGACAGCAGACACTCTGGCATGTGTGCACGCTGAGAACTGTCCAGAGAAGGCAGGAGGGCGCGAATGCAGGAGACAGGGGGAACCCCTCCTGGACAGAGGTCGCTGAATCAGGAACAGGGCAGCACCTACTGTACCAGCGGTGAGCTGTGTTCCTGGACCAACAATCAGGTAGGCACGCTGCTTTTTAAAATTTATTTTTAAATTTTTTAATTTAAATTTATTTATTTTAATTGGAGGCTAACCACTTTACAATATTGTATTGGTTTTGCCATACATCAACATGAATCCGCCACGGGTATACACATGTTCTCAATCCTGAAACCCCCTCCCATCTCCCTCTCCATACTATCCTTCTGGGTCATCCCAGTGCACCCGTCCCAAGCATCCTGTATCCTGCATTGAACCTAGACTGGCGATTCGTTTCTTATATGATATTATACATGTTTCAATGCCATTCTCCCAAATCATCCCACCCTCTCCCTCTCCTAAAGTAAAGACTGTTCTATACATCCGTGTCTCTTTTGCTGTCTCACATACAGGGTTATCGTTACCATCTTTCTAAATTCCATATATATGTGTTAGTATACTGTATTGGTGTTTTTCTTTCTGACTTACTTCACTCTGTATAATTGGCTCCAGTTTCATCCACCTCAGTAGAACTGATTCAAATGTATTCTTTTTAATGGCTGAATAATACTCCATTGTGTATATGTACCACAGCTTTCTTATCCATTCATCTGCTGATGGGCATCTAGGTTGCTTTCATGTCCTGGCTATTATAAACAGTGCTGCAATGAAATTTGGGGTACATGCCTCTCTTTCAATTCTGGTTTCCTCGGTGTGTATGCCCAGCAGTGGGATTGCTGCGTGGGTCATAAGGCAGTTCTATTTCCAGTTTTTTAAGGAATCTCCACCGTGTTCTCCATAGTGGCTATACTAGTTTGCATTCCCACCAACAATGTAAGAGGTTTCCCTTTTCTCCACACCCTCTCCAGCATTTATTGCTTGTAGACTTTTGGATCGCAGCCATTATGACTGGTGTGAAATGGTACCTCATTGTGGTTTTGATTTGTATTTTTCTGATAATGAGTGACGTTGAGCATCTTTTCATGTGTTTGTTAGCCATCTGTATGTCTTCTTTGGAGAAATATATATTTAGTTCTTTGGCCCATTTTTTGATTTGGGTCCTTTATTTTTCTGGAATTGAGCTTCAGGAGTTGCCTGTACATTTTTGAGATTAGTTGTTTGTCAGTTGCTTCATTTGTTATTATTTTCTTCCATTCCGAAGGCTGTCTTTTCACCTTGCTTATAGTTTCCTTTGTTGTGCAGAAGCTTTTAATTTTAATTAGGTCCCATTTGTTTATTTTTGTTTTGATTTATAATATTCTGGGAGGTGGGTCATAGAGGATCCTGCTGTGATTTATGTCGGGGAGTGTTTTACCTATGTTCTCCTCTAGGAGTTTTATAGTTTCTGGTCTTACATTTAGATCTTTAATCCATTTTGAGTTTATTTTTGTGTATGGTGTTAGAAAGTGTTCTAGTTTCATTCTTTTACAAGAGGTTGACCAGTTTTCCCAGCACCACTTGTTAAAGAGATTGTCTTTTCTCCATTGTATATTCTTGCCTCCTTTGTCAAAGGTGTCCATAGGTGTGTGGATTTATCTCTGGGCTTTCTATTTTGTTCCATTGATCTATATTTCTGTCTTTGTGCCAGCACCATACTGTCTTGATGACTGTGGCTTTGTAGTAGAGCCTAAAGTCAGACAGGTTAATTCCTCCAGTTCCATTCTTCTTTTTCAAGATTGCTTTGGCTATTTGAGGTTTTTTGTATTTCCATACAAATTGTGAAATTATCTGCTCTAACTCTGCGAAAAATATTGCTGGTAGCTTGATAGGGATTGAATTGAATCTGTAGATTGCTTTGGGTAGTATACTCATTTTCACTGTATTGATTCATCTGATCCATGAACATGGTATATTTCTCCATCTATTAGTGTCCTCTTTGATTTCTTCCACCAGTGTTTTATAGTTTTCTATATATAGGTCTTTAGTTTCTTTAGGTAGACACATTCCTAAGTATTCTATTTTTTTCGTTGCAATGGTGAATGAAATTGTTTCCTTAATTTCTTTTTCTATTTTCTCATTATTAATGTATAGGAATGCAAGGGATTTCTGTGTGTTGATTTTGTATCCTGCAACTTTACTATATTCATTGATTAGCTCTAGTAATTTTCTGATGGAGTCTTTAGGGTTTTCTATGTAGAGGACCATGTCATCTGCAAACAGTGAGAGTTTTACTTCTTTTCCAATTTGGATTCCTTTTATTTCTTTTTCTGCTCTGATTGCTGTGGCCAAAACTTCTGGAACTATGTTGAATAGTAGTGGTGAAAGTGGGCACCCTTGTCTTGTTCCTGACTTTAGGGGAAATGCTTTCAATTTTTCACCATTGAGGATAATGTTTGCTGTGGGTTTGTCATATATAGCTTTTATTATGTTGAGGTATGTTCCTTCTATTCCTGCTTTCGGGAGAGTTTTTATCATAAATGGATGTTGAAGTCTGTCAAAGGCTTTCTCTGCATCTATTGAGATAATCATATGAATTTCACCTTTTTCTCAAGCGCACACAGAACCTCCTCCAGGATAGATCACATCCTGGGCCATAAATCTAGCCTTGGTAAATTCGAAAAAATTGAAATCATTCCAAGCATCTTTTCTGACCATAATGCAGTAAGATTAGATCTCAATTTCAGGAGAAAAACTATTAAAAATTCCAACATATGGAGGCTGAACAATATGCTGCTGAATACATAAAACAAAGCCAAAAGCTGGTTCTTTGAAAGGATAAATAAAATTGACAAGCCATTAGCCAGACTAATCAAGAAACAAAGGGAGAAAAATCAAATCAATAAAATTAGAAATGAAAATGGAGCAATCACAACAGACAACACAGAAATACAAAGGATCATAAGAGACTGTTATCAGCAACTATACGCCAATAAAATGGACAACGTGGAAGAAATGGACAATTCTTAGAAAAGTACAACTTTCCAAAACTGAACCAGGAAGAAATAGAAAGTTTTAACAGACCCATCACAAGCATGGAAATTGAAACTGTAATCAGAAATCTTCCAGCAAACAAAAGCCCAGGTCCAGACAGCTTCACAGCTGAATTCTACCAAAATTTAGAGAAGAGCTAACACCTATCCTACTCAAACTCTTCCAGAAAATTGCAGAGGAAGATAAACTTCCAAACTCATTCTGTGAGGTCACCATCACCCTAACACCAAAACCTGACAAAGATGCCACAAAAAAAGAAAACTACAGGCCAATATCACTGATGAACATAGATGCAAAAATCCTTAACAAAATTCTAGCAATCAGAATCCAACAACACATTAAAAAGATCATACACCATGACCAAGTGGGCTTTATCTCAGGGATGCAAGGATTCTTCAATATCCGCAAATCAATCAGTGTAAGGCACGCTGCTTTTATCCATGCACTGGAGACCCTGGCTAGCATTCCGTGGTTTGAGACAGGGTCCCTCTGGTCCTTCTCAGGCTCTGCCCCTCAACAGATGCTTCTCCCAGGAACCTGCACCCCACTTCCATAGTGCATTAAATGTAACTTAAGATCTTTGATTTCTCTATTCAAAGGGGTTGCATCTCCTTCAGGGACTGTAAAGATCCTCTTCCCAAGTCAGATTTCCTAAGGATGGATTACACCTCTGGGGATGCTCTGTGGTACGGAGAGAAGAAAGAACCTTAAAGAAGGTGGCTCTGGACCTGCACTCAGACCCTCCGAGTATACTTGTTCCCCAGGCCTTGTCAATGTCAGCAGCAGGATTGTCAGACAGATGGTATGCAGCACCCGGACGGAAAGCAGAGTGTAAGACTGTGGAGACTCTCACTTAGTAGATGACTGGTATTGACGTGTTAAAGCTCTGAGTGTTGGACTATTTTATCGATAAAATGAATAGCAAAATCATCAGCCAAGTTTGGTATGGAGGGTATTGAGGTTTGAGAAGAAAGAAGGTCCTCAGAGAATGTGGAGTAAATGAGTCTGGAACAGAGGGCCTGCTTGAATTAATAAGCATGTATTTTAGGTCAGATCCGTTAGTGGACTGCATTTGGGCATCAAACGGGCAAAATTTGAACTTAACACCTCATTAGGTTTTCTCTGATAAGTACAGTTGAAAGGTTGTTGTTGAATTACAACGCCGGGATTCCTGGCCCCTGGAGAAGAATTCAATCCGGGGCCAGAGACGAGGCTTGATCGCTCAGAGCTTTTGTGTAACAAAGTTTTATTAAAGTATAAAGGAGATAGAGAAAGCTTCTGACATAGGCATCAGAAGGGGCAGAAAGAGTACCCCCTGCTAGTCTTTAGCTGGATGTTATACAGTCACCAGCAGCCTGTTAATGAAAGAAAGGAATGTCTCAAAACTTAGAATGGCACCAGGCCCCTCACCCATAAGATGTATTTTGGGATAATCTTGGCTCCAAATGGTTCATCTTGGGCCATAAAAGGATTAACTTGAATCTTGAAGAAGGGCAGAGCACCATACAAATAGTGTCGTTTACACAGATTAGAGGAACGATATCGGAGTATAACATACTGGTTTATCAAGAAGGTTCTGAGCCCAAAAGGCAGAACCGACTTGAAGACAGAGTTTGGGGTAAATGCGTAGTACGTTAGCATAGCCTAAGATAAGCATTTCCATAAGAAAAAGGCAATGGTTAACTGCAAGTGAAACCAGGCGTCATTATGGCAACACAGAATTTTAAGAGAAACCTCCTTTTAAATTTGTATAGAGAAGGAAAAAATATCGCTAGTTTGTTTCTTCCTGCCGCTTAAGGGAGATAAAAATGTCTGACACTTGCAGGCTGTTTCCTCCATTTGGAGACCGCTGGCCTTCCTGCCTGTTACCCTCTCACAGTGAAGGCTGAGAAAGTTGAGGACATACTTGAAGGAAAATTTTAATGATTTCAACCAACATTTTTAAATTCCAGATAGAAAAGGAAGTAAAATTCAAGGGGTTAAAGGACGAGTTACAGTGGTGGGTCCAGCAGTCAGTAGGTCCTGGTGGGGCTGAAGAATCGCCAGAAGCAGAGAAGAAAGGGGGAGCATTGTAGGAATACCAAGATGGAGAGTAGAGAGTGGGGTTCCTGGAACCCAAAATAAAGTGGAGCTCTGATTACTGGCAATGACGCTGTCTGCTTCCTCAATATGACCAGGAAGGATGGTTCATTTACACAAATATTGAAATTATCAAAAATCATGAAACAATGGCTAAGCTAATTGAGTGGAAAAGGCAACATGCATAAGAGGAGTATAGGAAACCCTTATATGAGTGAAAAAAAAGAAAAAAAGGCCAGATGTGCTTTCCATCCGTCTAAACACAGTCTGCATACATCTGAATACACAGTCTATATACAAGCTGCCATGTACATGTACAGACTAACCGTGAAATGAGACATAAGAAGTCATAATGAAGTCTAGGGAATCAAATGTCAAGGACAGGAGTCTTACTCTTTAGAATATAACCTTTCGTGTAGTCGGAATATTATACAACATATAGACATTATTTCCTAGTTCAAAAATGAAAGAAAATAGCTAGTTAATAAAAAAAGATAAAAACAACATGGCTCTTAGCTAGCTTTGTTCAGTTGGGCTGGCTTTTGTTACCACTCTCAAGAAGTGCTCAGGTCTTTACATGGAACCAATTTATGAGAAAAAACCTCTCGGAGTAATCATGACAATTAAGATGTATTTAAACATCTCAGGGTCGGGGGTGGGGGGGGATGGATTTTTATTGCTGCTGGCAATGTGAACAACAAAAGCCCGATTCTCTAACCAACTTACTTGAGAAAGCCTGTGTCTTGATCAAAGACCAAATGGTGGCAGTACTGGGAGGTGGCAGCCTCCCAGTACCTTCTTGCTGATTTAATTATAATTAGCACAATGCTCCCCTGACAGAATGAAACAAGGTTATTAAGCTGCGTTGACGAAATGCAGGCCAAACACTCACCGAAAGGCTGCCAAAGGACTTGGACTTGGACTTTGTGCTGTTTCTTACACTAGAGATGCTCATATGGGCGTTCTAGAATGTTCACCATCTTACTAACTGGGGAGCCTCCTGCAGAAAGGGGAGATGGTGCAGCCAGCCTGTTGCGGCAGAGTCATGCTGAAGAGACAGTGGAAATCACACCATGACCCCCTTGCAAACCTTCCCTCGTCTCTGGAGACTGTCCACTGGGTAAGCTGAACTTTTTTTTAATTGAAGTATAATTGATTTACATCATCATATTCATTTCAGGTGTACAACATAGAGACTCAACACTTTTATAGACTGGAATCCATTAAAAGTCACCCTGATGTAATGGCTGTATTTTGGTGTGCTGTATGACACACCCCTGTAGCCTATCTATTTTACGCACAGTTTGCACCTCTCAATCTCCAACCCCATTCCGCTCCCTCCTCCACACCCTCTTTCCTCTGGTAACCAACAGCCTGTTCTCTAAACCTGTGAATGCGTGTCTAGTGTGCCATGTTCATATGCTTCATTTTTTAGATTCCACATGTAAGTGATGACGTACAGTATCAGTCTTTTTCTACTTCACTGAGCATGATACCCTCCAGGTCATTCAGAGTATTCCAAATGGCAGAACACTGTGGCTAGGAGAAAAGACTTGCAAATGATTTGACTAATAAGGGGTTAATATCCAAAACATATAAAGAGCTTATATAACTCAAGATAAAAAACAAACTACTTAATTGAAAAATGGGCAGAAGACCTGAATAGATATTTTTCCAAAGAAGATATACAGATGACCAAGAGCACATGAAAAGATGTTCAATATCGCTAATCATCAGAGAAAGGCAAATTAAAACCACACTGGCGATATCTCACCTCACAACTGCCAGGATAGCTATCATGAGGAAGCCTACAAATAACAAATATTGTGAGGATGTGACGAAAAGGGAACCCTTTACACTGTTGGCATGAATGTGAACTGGTGCAGCCACTAGGGAAAATAGTACTGTGGACCACTTTTAGAATTTACAGGGCAATTTTCGCCCCTCGGTGGTAGATCAAATCTACAAGTGAAAATGATAATGGCAATATTCCCCACCTCATCTCCAGCATGTCTCTGTCTTTGAATGGTAGAGAACGATACTCTCTATAGTTCGGAAAAGGGAATTTAGAGAAAGTGTGAGCAGAAGTTATTCAAATGGAGATGGTGCCCCAGTGATGCCGGGAACTTCTGTAAGTGAATTGGGCAAGTGTACAAGAGCTCATCTACTTCTGTCTGCTCCCTCTGCACCGTCCTAATCCAAGGAGTTAGGGGTGACTCTTGCAAGCTGGCAAGCCCAGCCTCGTCTCAAGGGGCAGCCCCTAAGGGTCTCTGCCACGCACTGCAGAGCAGCCACGCACACAGCTCCTGCTGCCAGACGGCCCGCCGCACTCCGCCTCTCGCGTCCTGGGCAAGCTTCCCGGCACAAGATAAGCCATCCTCCAACCCGTTCTTCATCCAGCAGCTATGTGACTTTTGAAAATATCAGTCAAATAAAGCCTCCACCACTCGGCCCACTTCCAGATCTCACTGGCTTCCCGCTGCTCCTGAAGTCAGTTTCAGACTCTTTCGTACGACCTTCAAGTTCAGCAGAGCCTGGTCCTGTCTATCTCTTCAGCTTCATCCTCAGGCACACTCTCGCTGACTGGACTTCAGCCAAGCCAGTCATTCGGCCTGTGTCAAACTTTTTTCCACCTCCATATTTTTTACATGCTGTCATGTTAGCTCGGAATGCTCTTCCAAACAAAATCACTCATTCCTCAATTTCAACTTAAATTTCTTCCTCAAAGGGCTTTTCCCAAATCCTTATCCTGACACAGGTCCCACCATTATTCTCTCTCTCTCAAAGCACAATGTCTTGACTTAGCACTCACCAAAATTTGGGTTCTAATTTATTTCACACCCAGCCCTTTCACAAAAGCACAAGCTCCATTAAGGTACATAATATTTCTGCTTCATTCACTTCCCAGTCCAAAAATAGCATCTTTTTTGACACATGGAAGAAACAGTTGATGAATATGTGATTCACCAGAAATTACGGGCACTTACTATGTGCCAGGTACTGTGCTGGCAAAGAAACAAAACTGAATCAGATACATGCTGTGCCTATTCACCTATAAACAGCTAGGAAGTAAGGATCATATTGTGTGTTTGTTTTAGGCTATCTAGTTTTAAAAACTACTGAGAAATCTGGTATTTCAATTATATGAACCAATACACAAAGCAGAGAAAATTTATCCAGGCCCACGGGCATGATTTATTTCAGAGCTGAACAAAGGATCATTATTTTTCTTCCTACATGCCTCCAGCCTGCGACAGCCACGCTTACATGAGTGAGCTGATTCTCCTTTTCTCTCTCCCTATTCACAAAGCCAGAATTAATTAATTGACTGCAGCACTCTGTCCTGAGAATTAATTTCTGATTCCTTTTCAACACCATCCAGGCAGGCACCACCAACGGATCATAGCTGGCATGAAAGATGGACTATTCTTCCAACCTCCCTTTCTAGCCCTTGAAACCCGTGGAAAATAGCTATGGTGAGAAATGACAGTTGCTTCAAGTGAAGCGTCTTCCTCTTGTCTTTGAGATCCAGATGGCACACAGCCTTAGAATGGACTGTTTATGGTAGCTCACTGCAGTCAAGTCACTCTAATCCCATCTCTGCCCCATTCTTACACATGCTCAAATAACTCTCTTTAAATGGATTATTTCTCCAACTATTTGTTGACTTTCTTGAGAATTTTTGACACCTAGAGAATTTTTAGAAAAATGGACAAAATTTTTCCCAAAAAATTATTTTAAAAGTCACTGTTACTGCTGAGGTGCTAAGTCGTGTCTGACTCTTTGAGACCCCATGGACTGCAGCACTCCAGGCTTCCCTGTCCTTCACTATCATTCAGAGCTTGTTCAAACTCACATCCATTGAGTCATTGATGCCATCCAACCATCTCATCTTCTGTTATCTCCTTCTTCTCCTACCTTCAATCTTTCCCAGCATCAGGGTCTTTTCTAATGAGTTGCCTTCTTGCATCAGGTAGCTAAAGTATTAGAGCTTCAGCTTCAGTCCTTCCAATGAATATTCAGGATTGATTTCCCTTAGGATTGACTGGTTTGATCTTATGGTCCAAGGGACTCTCAAGAGTCTTCTCTAGAGCCTCAGTTCAAAAGCATCAATTCTTTGGCACTCAGCTTTCTTTATGTTCAAACTCTCACATCTGTACATGACGACACGAAAAACCATAGCTTTGACTATACAGACCTTTGTCGGCAAAGTGATGTCTCTGCATTTTAATACATTGTCTAGCTTTGTCATAGCTTTTCTTCCAAGTAACAAGCATTTTAATTTCATATTTTTATTGGACACAAGAAGGTCAGGTCTTAGAGCAAGAGCCCCTTAATTTTCAATTCTAGGAAAGTGAAAGTGAAAGTGAAGTCACTCAGTCATGTCTGACTCTTGGTGACCCCATGGACTGTAGCCTACCAGGTTCCACCATCCATGGGATTTTCCAGGCATGAATACCAGAGTGGGTCACCATTTCCTTCTCCAGGAGATCTTCCTGACCCAGGGATTGAACCCAGGTCTCCCACATTATAGGCAGATGCTTTACCATCTGAGCCACCAGGGAAGTCAATTCTAGGAGAGTAACAACAATTTCAGCTTATTTACAATGCACATCAATTCATAAGTCATTATTTTGAATTATTTATTCATGAATCTAATTATTCCCTAACATAAATGTGTATGACTTGGCTTGATACACATCCTTCATTAAAGGATTTTAAGGTCACTATCTGAAAATCCATTAAAAAATTAAGTCTGGATGCTGACCTCACATGTTTCTTTGTGTTAGTGCTTACACTGTGAACCAAGTACACCGAATCACAATGCAGTTGTACACATTTGAGAGAGAGAGAGAGAGAGTGTGTGTGTGTGTGTGTGTGTGTGTGTGTGTGTGTGCTCTTTGTAAGGTCTAAGCTGTAACTTCTGGAGAATTGCAGTTCTTCATAATATATTCAAATAAATAAAAATCTAAGTTAATATTTAATGGATTATTTAAAAACATTTTTCTCAGAGAAATCAACATCTTTTCTCATCAAGTAAGATATATAATATTAAAGTGTTGGCTATAAATAAGGATTTTTCAAAGACTAGGTCATGGCTTCTGAACTACAAGGAGATATTTATAATGTATCTACAGAGATGTAAATTATCTAATTATAACAATAATAGCATATTTATTATGCATAGTATAAGAATCTCACGTTCATTAAGTCATTTTACGATTAAAACAATTACGCTATTATCTCAGTTTCACTCAAGAATAAACTGAGACGTTAAGCGATTTGCCCAAAGCCAGCCACCCACCTGGCAGGATTCACGGCTAGCTGCTCCTGTCCAAGATGACACAGTCAGGAGATTCCGCCTCCAGAGTTCATGCTTTTAATCCGTATACTGTACTGCTCTAGCATTTAGCAAAACTCATTTTAAGTAGAACTCCTAAGTATTATTACCAAATTTAGTCATTTTTTATCCCTTATATCAAAAATACCAATAGAGTTCTTGCACACAAAATTTGTTTGAGCAGTTCCTTAATTCATGTTTCCCATTGGAATCTTAAATTCTAGGACTTGTGCTATCACAGATTCTGAAAATGTACTGTCTGCTGGACCCTCTAGGCATCTTTTTACCCACAGGGGAAGTCTCTCTGATGTCACAAGGCATTTGACACATAACCTGAGTGAAATTCCTGGGACCAAAGCCCCCCTTACTCTGCCTGTTGTGGGTGGTAGGCATTGTATCATTTTTTCTGGACCAAGTCATGTGAGCTGAACAGAGAATTTCACGTGAAGGGAATGAATGTGAGTTAATTAGTTAACAATCAATATTGTTCTAGAAAAATCAATGTTGCCAACTAGGCAGTAAGCCATGTGGTTCAAAGGAGAGAAATTCTCATACTGCAACAGCTCTTAACCCATGATTTTTTAAAGCATTTCCTTCAGTGGGATAGGAATTCATTTGGGAGAGGTAAGAAGAGGGAAGGAGCAGAGACATTACTTTGCCGACTAAGGTCCGTCTAGTCAAGGCTATGGTTTTTCCGTATGTTTTCCACATGTTTCCACATGGTTTCTGTGGTCATGTATGGATGTGAGAGTTGGACTGTGAAGAAGGCTGAGCGCCGAAGAATTAATGCTTTTGAACTGTGATGTTGGAGAAGACTCTGGAGAGTCCCTTGGACTGCAAGGAGATCCAACCAGTCCGTTCTGAAGGAGATCAGCCCTGGGATTTCTTTGGAAGGAATGATCCTAAAGCTGAGGCTCCAGTGCTTTGGCCACCTCATGCGAAGAGTTGACTCATTGGAAAAGACTTTGATGCTGGGAGGGATTGGGGGCAGGAGGAGAAGGGGACGACAGAGGATGAGATGGCTGGATGGCATCACGGACTCGATGGACGTGAGTCTGAGTGAACTCCGGGAGATGGTGATGGACAGGGAGGCCTGGCGTGCTGCGATCATGGGGTCGCAAAGAGTTGGACACAACTGAGCGACTGAACTGAACCGAATTGAAAGCAACTCAGGATAAAAATCTCAAGACCACTTTGCCATTATACAGGCAGCTCCTCAGTTCACAAATTTTAGACTCATTTCTTGCCAAGAGTGAAAATGAAAAATCCATTGAAAAAGAATATGGGGAAAATGTATGATAAGATAAAAAACACAGAAATAATAGATGCTCAAGAAGATTAGAGCAGAATGAAAATTGGAAATTAAAATAAATATGAGCTAAAACCTGAAATATTTAAACCAACAGATGTAAAGGGTAAAAGAAACAGAAGAACATCAATTAATTCTAGAGATAGAAGCCCTGGAATCTGCGATTAGGATTTAGAGATTAAGATGGAAGAAATTAATTATTTAAGAACTATTTCAAGAGGCTCTGAGCCAAGGAAATATAAAATGAAAGCATGGAATTGAAGAGGAGTAAAACTGAGATATTCAGAGAAAAAATATTTAACAAGTAAAGTAAACTGAGCCATGAATGAACAGGCCAACTCCTAGTGTAAACCCAGGACCACGGCGCATACACGCGGACACCCAGGACCACGGCGCGTACACGCGGACACCCAGGACCACAGCGCGTACACGCGGACACCCAGGACCACAGCGCGTACACGCGGCAGAGCTCCAGAACCAACTCCTCGTGTAAGCCCAGGAGCACGGCACGTACACGTGACAGAACTTCAGAATCGTCTAAAAACCCAGATTGCTGAGACCTACCACCAGAGAGTGAACAAGGAGAGTTCACAGCTGAACATTCCGAAAACGAAGATCATGGCATCTGGTCCCATCACTTCATGTGAGCGAACAGTGGAAACAGTGTCAGACATTATTTTGGGGGGCTCCAAAATCACTGCAGATGGTGACTGCAGCCATGAAATTAAAAGACGCTTACTCCTTGGAAGGAAACTTATGACCAACCTAGATAGTATATTCAAAAGCAGAGATATTACTTTGCCGACTAAGGTCCGTCTAGTCAAGGCTATGGTTTTCCCAGTAGTCATTTATGGATGTAAGAGTTGGACTGTGAAGAAGGCTGAGCACTGAAGAATTGATGCTTTTGAACTGTGGTGTTGGAGAAGACTCTTGAGAGTCCCTTGGACTGCAAGGAGATTCAATTAGTCCTTTCTGAAGGAGATCATTCCTGGGATTTCTTTGGAAGGAATGATGCTAAAGCTGAAACTCCAGTACTTTGGCCACCTCATGCGAAGAGTTTATTCATTGGAGAAGACTCTGATGCTGGGAGGGATTGGGGGCAGGAGGAGAAGGGGACGACAGAGGATGAGATGGCTGGATGACATCATTGACTCGATGGACACAAGTCTGAGTGAACTCCGGGAGTTGGTGATGGACAGGGAGGCCTGGCGTGCTGCGATTCATGGGGTCGCAAAGAGTCAGACACGACTGAGCAACTGAACTGAACTGAACTGAACCACCAGAAATTCTAAGTCAGATTCACATGTGATGCTAAGCCAATGTTTCTGGTCCAGGGATTTGATACCTCCTCTCCCAGAGAATCTCTGAAGTTTACCTGCATAAGCACATTTTCAACAGCATTTCCCATAAAGCAAAAAGGCATAAACTCCGTTGTCCATTGAAATTTTACTGGCAGGAACAGTATTATGTTCTATTAACCCAGTAAAACTTCATACACAATGAAAATGGATGAACTGCGGCCACACAGGACGATGGAGATGAAGCTGAGAGACAGTGTGAAGAGGAGGAAAGCACGTCACAGGTGACTGCACACCAAACACAACTCTTGAAAGCTCAGAAACAAACCAGGGTCATCTCGATGCATGCATATGCGGTAGGTCCATGAAATAGCAGAAACATTTTTTAAATATAAGAGTGCGGTAAATTCAAAACCCGGAGTGAGGCAAGAGAAGAGAAGTGGGGAAGAACACAGGTGGGCTGACCAGTGCCCACCCTGTTACAGTGCTTAGTTTGAGGAGTGAATTCACAGGTATTATTTCATTATTATTCATTTCAATCGATGTTATATATGCATTAGTTTATATAAAAATGCACATGGCATGGCTTAGCTGTCAGTTTAAAAGGTTTAATAGATATTTATGACAAATAGAGCCATCTGTGTTCCTATTGGTGGATTTAGGACACTGGGGTGAGTCACTGTCTGAAGCTAACTCAGTCCAAAGCAGGAAACTCCTGAGAATAGTTCCTCAGATCTCAGTGGTGCTTTATTGCGACTGTGCTGCTAAGTACAGTTATCATCTTGATTTTACATACTTTCATCAGCCTTTTTAGAGAAGGAAATGGCAACCCACTCCAGTAGTCTTGCCTGGAGAATCCCATGGACAAAGGAGCCTGGCAGGCTACAGTCCATGGGGTCACAAAGAGTCAGACACGACTGAGCAACTAACACACACATCCTGAAAGCTCAGTTGGTAAAGAATCCACCTGCAATGCACAAGACCCTGGTTTGATTCCTGGGTCAGAAAGATCCACTGGAGAAGGGATATATACAGATATATGCATATGTGTACATATGCATATTTATGCATATATATACATGGGCTTCCACATACATGTGATATATATATACGGGCTTCCCTGGTGACTCAGTGGTAAAGAACCTGCCTGCTAATGCAGGAAATGTGGGTTCAGTCCCTGGGTTGGGAAGATCCCCTGGAGGAGGAAATGGTGACCTACTCCAGTATCCTTGCCTGGGAAATCCCATGGACAAAGGAGCCTGGTGGGCTACAGTCCATGGGGTCATGAAGAGTTGGACACGACTGAGTGACTGAACAACACAACATATATATACAGTATTTATATTTACACACATATTTATATATATATTCTCTTCCCTGTATCAAAAAGCAAATTTTAGAATTGATCTACTGTGATGATTAATTTTATGTGTCAACTTAACTAGGTCACAGTGTCCAGATATTCAGTCAAACACTACCCTAAACATTTCTGTGAAGGTATTTTTAGATAAGATTACCATTTTAATCAGTAGACTTTGATTTCTATTTTATTTTATTTTTTTTTGTTTGGGAACGCATGTAAGAATTAAAGATTTTAAAATTTAAAAAATAAAAAAATAATAAAAAATAATAAAAAATAAAATAAATATTAATAAAAAAAATAATCAGTAGACTTTGAGTAAAGGCACTCACTCTCCACAATGTGAGTGGGTCTCATCCAATCAGTTGAAGGTCTTAAGAAAAATACTGACTCGCAAGGAAGAGGAAATTCTGCTAGCAGGCTGTCCTTTGACTCTATGCGCATCGACCCTTCCCCAGGCCTCCAGCCTACCAGCCAGCCCTGTCGACTTCGGACTTGGGCAGCCTTCACAGTCGTGCACATGGTGGATGCTGTTGTCGTTCAGCTGTTAGGTCACATCCAACACTTCTGCAACCCCATGGACTGTAGTCTGCCAGACTCCTCTGTCTATGGGATTTCCCAGCCAAGAACACTGGAGTGGGTTGCCACTTCCTTCTCCGGGGGGCCTTCTTCCCCCAGGGATCGAATCTGCCTCTCCTGCACTGGCAGGTGGATTCTTTACCACTAAGCCACCAGGGAAGCCCCCCTGTTTTCTTGTTTTCTGGAGAATTCCAACTAATACATTCACATTTCCCCCCAAATATTTGACTTTTAAGTCTGAAATTAGAAAAGGATGAAAGCCTGGTTGAAGAAGAGTCAGTAGGGAGAATTCCCAGTCTCCCTGCAGAAGGAGACTTGCGCTGAGCAACTGGAGGTCTGAGAAGCGGTCACATGCAGCCCTCACACAGCCCCTATGTCTGCACCAATCAGCTGTACACAGGGAATGTGTCTGAGCTCACAGTTCTGAGTCACAGAAACAGCTCAAAGCAGCTTGAACAAAAGTGAACGCTTTGATTCTCATAAGTGAAGCTTGCAAGAAAATATCTGACACCAGCAACAGCTCTCAACTCTGCTTTCCTAACAACCCAAGCATATACAACCCCTAAATGCCATTAGTGGAACACGTGTTTACCCTTGCTGACAGCTGCAACAAACATTCTCAAAACAGGTTTCACTGACCGAATGCAGGAGGCTCATGGCTGGCAAATGGAATACTGTGAAAAAATAAATTTCTGTTCTAAAGCTAATTCCTATACTCAGCTCTACCTATCAAATCACACAGATCAAAGATGAGAGAGAATTCTTCCTCAGTGGAAAATCAATTGGGATCTTGTTATTAGTTGGGGGTGGGGGGGGTGGATGCTGAACAGGTAAAATAAAAGTTAATCATAACACAATAGATATTCACTCCATACGGAGAATGGTTTCTCCTTAAAGACAGAAGTGGCTTTGGCTAATTTTGTGGTAACTACAACATAGCAGTGTATTAAAAAGCAAAGACATCACTTTGCTGAAAAAGGTCTATATCAGTTCAGTTCAGTCGCTCAGTCATGTCCAACTCTTTGCGACCCCATGAATCACAGCACGCCAGGCCTCCCTGTCCATCACCATCTCCCGGAGTTCACTCAGACTCACGTCCATCGAGTCTGTGATGCCATCCAGCCATCTCATCCTCTGTCGTCCCCTTCTCCTCCTGCCCCCAATCCCTCCCAGCATCAAAGTCTTTTCCAATGAGTCAACTCTTCGCATGAGGTGGCCAAAGTACTGGAGCTTCAGCTTTAGCATCATTCCTTCGAAAGAAATCCCAGGGTTGATTTTCAGAATGGACTGGTTGGATCTCCTTGCTGTCCAAGGGACTCTCAAGAGTCTTCTCCAACACCACAGTTCAAAAGCATCAATTCTTCGGTGCTCAGCCTTCTTCACAGTCCAACTCTCACATCCATACATGACCACACGAAAAACCATAGCCTTGACTACACGGACCTTAGTCGGCAAAGTAGTATCTCTGCTTTTAAATATACTATCTAGGTTGGTCATAACTTTCCTTCCAAGGAGTAAGCGTCTTTTAATTTCATGGCTGCAGTCACCATCTGCAGTGATTTTGGAGCCCAAAAAATAAAGTCTGACACTGTTTCCACTGTTTCCCCATCTATTTCCCATGAAGTGATGGGACCAGATGCCATGATCTTCGTTTCCTGAATGTTGAGCTTTAAGCCAACTTTTTCACTCCCCTCAAGAGGCTTTTTAGCTCCTCTTCACTTTCTGCCATAAGGGTGGTGTCATCTGCATATCTGAGGTTACTGATATTTCTCCCGGCAACCTTGATTCCAGCTTGTGTTTCTTCCAGTCCAGCGTACAGTCAGGGCTATATAGGCATGTACAGTAGGCATGTACAGATGAGAGAGTTGGGCCATAAAGAAGGCAGAACACTGAAGAATTGATGCTTTCACACTGTGGTGCTGGATAAGACTCTTGAGAGTAACTTGGACTGCAAGGAGATCAAACCAGTCCATTCTAAAGGAAATCAGTCCTGAATACTCATTGGAAGGACTGATGCTGAAGCTTCACTACTTTGACCACCTGATGTGAAGAACCAACTCAATGGAAAAGACCCAGATGCTGGGAAAGACTGAATACAGAAGGCAAAGAGGGCAACAGAGGATGAGATGGTTGGATGGCATCACTGATTCAACAGACATGAACTCGGGCAAACTTTGGGAGATGGTGAGGGAGAAGGAAGCCTGGCGTGCTACAGCCCACGGGGTCGCAAAGAGTCAGATATGACCTGGCGACTGAACAACCACGCAGCATGACTAGCTGGAGAGAAGTTTCTTTCATTGTCCAAAACCATCCAGAATCATAGAAGCTTACATTAAACCTGCCTTTGGATTTTACAGCACAACACCATCATCTAAGATGTTAAGAAAAGAGTAAAAGATACAGCAACTGGTCAAAGTCAGTCCAGTAAGAAAGTGGTAAGACTTGGGCATTAGGGGAAAGTCTAACGTTTTCTTAGTTTGTAGAGAGCAGGAGTAAAAGTAAATACCGATTAAAGAGAGATGTTATAAAGATGGTGCGATTCTGAAGTATTTGTTGAACACATTTGAAATGACTGCTGCTGTTTTAAAACTGTGGGTATTAAGTACTCTTCAGAAGCTTGAACTTGTAATTCTTAAAAAACTTATTCACTTAATGCATTTTCAGTTTCCATCTTGTTAAGCCTTATTCACAACAGAATTGTTTATTTTGTTAGCTAAGGTCATAATAAATCCAGCTTAATTGGACATACAACAAAATCTCAGTAGCAGATAACTCACGTTCATACAGTATAATCTTACATTAAAAAGGAAAAAAGCTACCAGGATCAACTGTCTCTTTCATGCCAAAAGACACTTTCATGTTTTCATATTACTGTCAACTTCACTTATTTTTCAAAACTACGTTTATTTCAGCTACTCAAGGGGGAGGAAACAGCATCGAAAGAACTTTTGTCATGTCCTCCCAGAAAATCTCCTGGGTTTTATTTGCCTCTTCCTAGGACATTAACATGAGAAGTATTACTTCTCTGTTCCGAGATGTGGAGTATGGACCCGGCGTGAAGCAGCAGATTTACCAATGGTGCCTTCTCATCAGCAATCAGAGTGGGGCTTTCAGAAATGGAAACTCAGGGCTCACCTAGTGGCTCAGTGGTAAATGATTCGCGTGCAACGCGGGAGACACAGGTTTGATCCCTGGTCCGGAAGATCCCCCAAAGAAGGGAAAGGCTACCCACTCCAGTATCCTTGCCTGGAGAATCCTCCCCTGTGCATGCAGTCACAAAGAGCCGGCTATGGCTGAGTGACTTTCATTCCACTTTCACCCCAGACGGGACCCCTGCCAGCTGGGGCGCCCTTCGGGGTCTTCACACTTTCCGAAAACCGCCTCACAAGCCGCCCCTCTGCTTCTCAGGAAGAACCTGCCAACCCCCAGGTGCCGGGCCGGCCCCATGTCCTTGCAAAAGCGGTCTCCCCTTGCTCTTGCCGAAACTGCTACCCCAGGCGACCCAGTCGGCCAGAGGGTAGGTCGGTTCACCATGGACTCGCCGCACCGGGCGCCGAGGTGGCCCCTCGCTCCGTGCTGTAAGCGGCCTCTGCCGAGCCAGACCACCGGCCCCACGCACACGTCCACGGCAACGCGGCTCCGCAGCCGGGCTCTCCTTCGCGTGTCCGCACCCGCAGGGCACCGCCAAGGCTGCTCGGGGGCCACCGCTTCCTCCCTCCAGGGGCGGCGGCATCCCGTCCCGCTGGCTCCCGCCTCCCCGTCTGTGCGGCCTCGGGGGCCCCGTCCCGCCGACTGCGCCACTCGCACCGCGTTCTCCCTGCTGGCGCGTCTGCTGTCCACGCTGACCGCGCTGTCCCTGAACCCGGGGCGGGCACGGTGCTCGGGGCTGCAGGAGCCGCCGGAGCCGCGTGCTCGTCTCAGCTCCCGGCCGGGGCGGCAGCAGCCGCGCGGTGTCCTCTCCTCCCGGACTGACCCCAGGACCCCGCCAGGGCGCAGCGGGGAAGCCGCCGCCTTTCAGGTGGAGCTCGCGGACGGCTACCGCACAAAGTAGCCGCTGGCCAGGCAGGGACCTCGTGCGCACATGCCCAGCGCCATGTGATCGTAGCAGCTACGTTACTATTGACAAAACACGGCCGAGAGGGCCTGAACGCGCCACCTTACCTAAACTGCTCTCTCCCCACACTGACTGTGCTCAAGCCCTACCTAATCATAGACGACTCCCCATCCGTATGGAAGTTAGCTTGTCAACATCTTCATGATGAAACATTTCAAACAGTCGATTTTAACAAAAAATAACGTATCAAGCACCCATTTATCCTCTGCCAGATTCCCATCTTAACAGTTTACAATATTTCCCTCCGTTTATTTAATTTTTTACCAGTACACCACACATTGCAACAGGAGAGCGGCCCCAACTCCGCAGCTACAGAAGAGCTCTTCCAGCAACAAAGACCCGGAACAGCCATAAATTTAAAAATAAAATTAAAAATAATAAAAATAATACGCTTCAGCTACAACTCAAGTCCTTCGTGCTATCTAACGTGGAAATGTGAGTTAAGGGTGAACACAGCTTAGGAGTAAAATGTCCTATTCTGGCGCCAAAGTTTTGGATTTGAATTCTAACTCTGAAACCCTCTGGGTGTGTAACCTTGGGCAAGTTACTTAGCTCGAGTATCAGTTTGCTCATCTATTATTAAAAGGGGAATGATAATAATTGCTTATTACCTAGGATTGTTGTTAAGGGTGAAACAAATCCATTGACGTACAACACCTTACCTATGTCTGGCACTCACTGAGCATGCTTGTTGGTCTTCCCCTGGAACTCACGTTACTTGCATTTTCCACTAGTGTTAAGGCAAAAATAGAAGTGTTTGCAAATAGGCACCTTATTTCAAAAATCAGACCTTCAAGTGTCTTAACTCCAAAAGTGAATTAAACTTGCAACTCACACAAAACATATCATGTAACAAGATATAGTACATCAAGTAGAAATATATCGAAACACAAATGGCAGGAGAGTTCGAATGCATCCACAGCGAAACATCACATGTAAGCAGAAATGGCTATGACGCTCTCTTACTCCATAAACCTGAGACTGAGGAAAAGATTCAAAAGTATGCTTGATTTTATATAAAGTTTTAAATTTGACACTTGGTAACAGAAGAATAAAAGTTTTTTTAAGTGTTTTAATAACTTTTCTGATAAATTAGAAAAATATGCTTGAGATTATCATCCATTCCACCAGCATGGTTTATTACATTCAGAGAGACAAATTCATTTAACATGCTGACAAATTCAATTTCCCTACAGCTTTATTACCCAAATTACTTATAACCTGGGAAAATGTCAAGTGTCAACTCTTTTAAAGGGTAGGCATAGCTCTGAAGCAAATCTGCGCAGTCTTAAGAGGAAGGGCCAGTGGCTTTTTCTGGTGCTCTCTGATTGGTTCTCTAGAGAAACAGGGTTTTTTTTTTTTAGGGTTGTCATTTTCATGAAGTTCATACTTTTGTTCATTTTCTATCATTTTGATTATTAATTTGCTTAAGTGATCAGGTTGTTGAAGCTGAAATTCACTGATAATTACTCATTTAAACATGTAAGTAGAGAAAAAAATCACGCAATTTAATTGTAGTTTTGTATACAGTTTGGTATTATCCAGTTCTTATTTTAAAAAAATAGACTGGAATACATGTTAGAAAATGCATACACACTATAAAATATTGAGACAAAACTTGAAACTTAGCATTTGTTCAATAAATGATTCTTCAATACATAGTCATCATATGCTTATACTAAGCTATATCTTACATTCATAGTTTCCTTAAGAAGAAGGAGTAATTATTCTGAGGTTAATGGCTGGCATACTAAAGCACAGGCGAATAAACTCCCTGACATTATAGACTCAGGTGCTCAGTGAACACACACTTCGAACCCTGAGTGTCTAAAGCCAATGTCTGTTTCCTTACTTTATCTGAGATACATTTGTATCAAGAAAGAACACTTTTGCAAATCATGTACACTGACACAGATGACATGTGATTATATCAATAACATCACTAGGCTTACCAATAACAGGAGTCGCTCAAGTCGTGTCCAACTCTGCGACCCCATGATCGCAGCACACCAGGCCTCCCTGTCCATCACCAACTCCCGGAGTTCACTCAGACTCACGTCCATCGAGTCCGTGATGCCATCCAGCCATCTCATCCTCGGTCGTCCCCTTTTCCTTCTGCCCCAAATCCCTCCCAGTATCAGAGTCTTTTCCAATGAGTCAACTCTTCACATGAGGTGGCCAAAGTACTGGAGTTTCAGCTTTAGCATCATTCCTTCCAAAGAACACCCAGGGCTGATCTTCTTCAGAATGGACTGGTTGGATCTCCTTGCAGTCCAAGGGACTCTCAAGAGTCTTCTCCAACACCACAGTTCAAAAGCATCAGTTCTTCGGTGCTCAGCTTTCTTCACAGTCCAACTCTCACATCCATACATGACCACACGAAAAACCATAGCCTTGACTACACGGACCTTTATTGGCAAAGTAATGTCTCTGGTTTTGAATATACTATCTAGGTCGGTCATAAGTTTTCTTCCAAGGAGTAAGCATCTTTTAATTTCATGGCTGCAGTCACCATCTGCAGTGATTTTGGAGCCCCAAAAAATAAAGTCTGACACTGTTTCCACTGTTTCCCCATCTATTTCCCATGAAGTGATGGGACCAGATGCCATGATCTTCGTTTTCTGAATCTTGAGCTTTAAGCCAACTTCTTTACTCTCCTCTTTCACTTTCAACAAGAGGCTATTTAGCTCCTCTTCACTTTCTGCCGTAAGGGTGGTGTCATCTGCATATCTGAGGTTATTGATACTTCCCCCGGCAATGTTGATTCCAGCTTGTGTTTCTTCCAGCCCAGCGTTTCTCGTGATGTACTCTGCATATAAGTTAAATAAGCAGGGGGACAGTACACAGCCTTGACGCACTCCTTTTCCTTTAGAAACCACTTAATATAGGGCTTCCCTGGTGGCTCACACGGTAAAGAACCCACCTGCAATGCGGGAGAGCTGGGGTGATCCCTGTGTTGGGAAGATCCCCTGGAGGAGGGAATGACAACCCATTCCAGTATTCTTGTCTGGAGAATTCTATGGACAGAGGAGCCTGGCAGGCCAAAGTCCATGAGGTCGCAAAGAGTCAGACATGACTGAGTGGCTTCCACACTTCACATAAGAGGGAAGGTGGTGAGGACTGCGACTTAGCGCTTACAGTGCGCTGGGCTATCTGTGCAGCTCCCGCCCCGCTACGAGCCACGCAGGTATCTCTCTGGTGAATGCAAAGAGGCCTGCACACTGCTACGCATAATCCATCGGTTTCCTCAGTTCTGTTCAAACAACAGAAATCACTAAGAGTAGCAACTCCTTTTCCTCAGCAATCTAAACTTGTGATTACATTTTATAGTTTCCAAAACAAAAACAACAAAGAAAAATAAGTGCCCAGAAAAGAGATGGAAATATAATAAGTCTAACACTGATGAGAGAGAGAATGAAATTAAGAAGAAAAGGACTTGTAAATGATTAATCTTTAGGCACATCAAATGTAGAAAGATTAAAAAATCCATTAAAATGCGTTTCTATCATTGTAATGTATGTCACTACAGAAAAAAATTTAAGAGAGAAAGTGACAGGATGTCAGCAATCGATCTTGTTTTTCTGTAACTCTCTGTGCACACCTGCTGAATTTTTACTCAGTGGTCATCTGAAAAGCCAAGGTGACGCTGCACTGTATTCCAAGTCAGCACTCATTTCTTTATTCTCTATGAATTTATACGTAGGGGCTTCCCTTGAGGTCCAGTGACCAAGCCTCTGGGCTCCCAGTGCAGGGGGCCTGGGTTTGAGCCCTGGTCAGGGAACTAGATCACACACACTGCAACCAAGACCTGGCCCAACCAAAGCAACTTCTATATGGTTACATGCAGAGTTTTACAACATGCTTATACCATATCTGGTGCCTCTTGGTAAGGTATGGATATATATGCATGTGGGAGGAAGTAGGCTCCGCACTGTTCAAAATATTTATGAAGCTCCAATTTCCCAGAAAAGTACAGGTGTGCATCACTTTATGTTATGCATAAATGTGCAAATATCAATCATATAACATTTTCCCCAAAATAAATGACCAGAGATTCTCAAAATATCAAAATCCCAGGTTATTTATAGGTTCTTTTTCTAGAAGAAAAGATACTACAAGGGCTCCTGAATGGAACAGGTTAAAACCAGCAAGCAAAATGCCAATCAGCTGTTGGCACCGCACTCATTACATTAACCAAAATACAGATGTCTACTCCCTACACTGGAAAAAACAAGTAAATGGAACCTTTTACTTTAAAAGTGCTCCTCGAAGTCTGGCCTTTAGTAATCCTTTCAGTATGGGAATCCCCTAAAAATATATTCAAATTACTCACATATGCATTTAAATAATGAGGGCAAAATATCCATCAATATCACCACCCACAAAAACATGTGGGTGAGAAATTAAGAAAATAAACTAAATGCCGGTCCTTCTCTTTAATACAATCTATTTGCAAATATAGTAATTTATGCGTTTTACTTTAAAAACCCACACATAAGTCATGCCTAACTTACTTGGCAGCACTAATTTACGGGCAGCAGTGTGAGCTGTGCACCTCAAAACTCCTCTGACTCAGACCTTGTTCTTCCCCCTGAAATCACTGTGTGAATGTGGGAATGTACTTATCTCCACAATGCCCAACTCTGTAATATGAGACAACATCTTTACATTTATTAACTTGAGTTTATTCACATAAATAGTTTAGAAAAGTACCTGCCACATAGTAGACGCAATAATTGTTGTCATTTTCTCCTGACAGAAACATTGAGTTATTGGTGATACAAAAAACATTTACTAAAATGGCAACCCACTCTAGTATTCTCACCTGGAAAATCCCATGGAAGGTACGTTATAGTCCATGGGGTCGCAGAGAGTCGGACACGACTGAGCAACTTCACTTTCAAACACTATTTCCAAGACCTTTAGATTTGTACTGAATTATGTTATTGGCGCTCCTATTTCTCCAACTTGCAAACAGCAGATCGTGGACCTCTCAACCCCCACAACCACTTGAGCTAACTGTATTTCCCATCGGTTCTGTTTCTCGGGAGAATCCTGACCAGTACAGTGGTAGAACACCATGCCAGCCTGTCTTACCGTCTTTAAATGTCTTTTAGAGGAAAAAATAAGTATCTATGCGTTTAGCCCACTATGGTTTTATTTTCACTTTTGGCAGAGCAGGGAGGAGAATCGTCTGCTGTGAGCATGTAAACGAACTCCCCAGTATGCAGAACTGAACGTGTTGCTTAATCACTAAGTTGTGTTCAACTCTTTTGCGACCCATGGATTGTAGCAAGTTCCTGGTCCATGGGGATTCTCCAGGCAAGAATCCTGGAGTGCGTTGCCATGCCTTCTTCCAGGGGATCTTTTCAACCCAGGGATGGAACCCAGGTCTCCCGCATTGCGTGCAGATTCTTTACCATCTGAGCTACCAGGGAAGCCCTCACCTACAATGTGAGAGTTATGAATCAAAGTGTAGGAATTCATCAAGGATGTCATCCATCTCTGTGAGAAGTAGGGGTACTTTCTCTCTTTAACCAGAGAAGCAAAATGTGAGTATTAATATTTGCTTTGTTGCTTGTGGGGCTTCCCTGGAGGCTCAGACAGTAGAGAATCTGCCTGCAATGCAGCAGACCCGGGTTGCGTTGTTGCTATTAGCACTAAGTCTCTGCTTCTCTTCTGGAGCGATTTCCTTCAGAAGAGAACCCCATGAGCAATGTGAAAGTTGGATATATATGTGATGAGCGCTAATGTGTATATAACTTCTTGTTAGTTCTTCCCTGAGAATAAACCACCTATCTGCACATATGCATCAATGCATTGCAAATGAGCATGTATTTCTGTTCTCCATAGAAGTTTCTGTTTAAAGAGATTCAAAGCAAATCAAGATTTGACCTTGGCACTGGCTTTGCAGACAGCAAACAGTAGCCAAGAGCCAAGGAATACAGACAGCCTCTTGAAGCTGAGAATAAGCCCTGGCTGACAACAGCGAGAAAACGGAAATCTCAGCTCCATAACTATGGGTAACTGAAGTCTGCCAGCACATCGAACAATATGGGAAGTAGATTCATCCCAGAGCTTCAGACAAGATAACACAGCTGTCTACACCTTGGCTTTGACCTTGTGAGACTCTCAGAGCACCAGCCGAGCTGTGCTGGCCAAGACATCCAACTTGCAGGCTTGTGAGAGTATTAATGTTATTTATTTATTATATGTGTTATTTTAAGGTGCCGATCTTGTGGTTAATTGTTATGGCAGGAATGGGAAACTAAGCCAATGCCTCCCATGAAGGAGCCACGTGCTTTGGAGGCAGCCCTTTGAACACTCTGCAGATTGGTTTGATTGCTAAGTCTGCTGAGTTGCTTCAGTCGTGTCCAACTCTGTGCGACCCCACAGACGGCAGTCCACCAGGCTCCCCCGTCCCTAGGATTCTCCAGGCAAGAACACTGGAGTGGGTTGCCATTTCCTTCTCCAATGCAGGAAAGTGAAAAGTGAAAGTGAAGTCACTCAGTCATGTCCGACTCTTCGCAACCCCATGGACTGCAGCCCACCAGGCTCCTCCATCCATGGGATTGTCCAGGCAAGAGCACTGGAGTGGCTGCCATTGCCGTCTCCGCTGGTTTGATCAGAACAGAAGGAATTCCGATTCGCCCTTCCCTATCCCGACAGTTCTAGGATCCAGGCATAAGCAAACTGTTACATGACCTTCCCAAAACCACAAGAAAGCTCAGGAAGGGGCATTCGCCCTAATATGGGCCACTGACACATTAAAAGAGCTTTACTGAATGGATTCTAAAAACAGAGTGAGACCACTTTGCAAAGCTATGAGAGAAGTCATTTTCTCTTCTGGTGATGATGAAGGCATGTGGTTATGAGTTGCAGTAATGTTCCAGCCATTTTGCTCCCCTTGGATAATCCAGGCGGAGGAAGAAGAACACTAGAGACAAGAGTGCAGCTGAGTAAACACCAGGAAAGCAGACCAGAGCATGGGGATAACTCAAGTCTGAAGGCTGTTCTATACCTGCTAAAGGCACAATGTTTTAGAAATAAATTTTTTTTAAACTGTTGTTTACTTTATGACTATAACCCAGGTTCCAATGCTCTGCAAGAGCTCTTTTTTTGCTTTTGTTTTAGCCATGTCCAACTCTTTGCAACCCCATGGACTGTAGCCTGCCAGGCTCCTCTGTCCATGAGATTCTCTAGGCAAGAATATTGGGGCAGGTTGCCATTTCCTTCTCAGGAAGACCCAGGGATCAAATCGGAGTCTCTTGCATCTCCTGCCCTGGCAGGTGGGTTCTTTCACCACCGAGCAAGGTCTTGTAGGGCGGTAATTATGAGGCAACACTACAGTAGCCCGCTGGCCACCACTGCCATGCCCTGTCCCTACACTCTTGGGGGACACTGATTTTAAAGGGCAAATTGGCACATTTTCATGTAAATTTCAGAGTGACACTGGCAAAAAAAAACTATTGATGTTAAGTGTCCGAATACTAGAGAGTATCTACTTTTTCCTGAGTTGAGCCAATGCTTTAAGAAGTAAAAATAATGATCCAGTTTAAGAACGTGGCTTTGGATCAAGCGTGAACCTGGCAGAGCTGCTACGGGGGAGCTGCCTCCTGTATGGCCGGGGGCGTGTCTGCAGCCTGTGGAGGCGCCTGGAGGAGCCCCTGAAGCTCGCCTGGTCCCACCATCAGGTGTCCACGTGGTCCGCCTGCCCCTCGTTTCATGGGTCTCTGCATCTTCACGCCCTTTACCCTCTTTACCTCCTTAACCAGTCCAGTGAGTGCCTGCATTTGAAACACCGATCTGAGGAGGCAATTTCTTCCAGCTGTCATGTACCAAAGACAGCTTGGAAGTTGCTTTTGAATCAACAGATGAATTCTCCCCAAAGCTGATATGAATTTCCTGTTTCGTGGCTGATTGGGAACCCAGCGAAACTGCCACCGCTCAGACTGGCCTCTCTTCTGTGAAGCCTCCTCTAATGTGCTTTGATTTAATGCCAACCTGGATACGGATATTGCATCCCAAGTGTGTTCTCCTTAGCTTTACAACTTTCTACACTGAGTTGCAGATGACATTTCCTTTGACACAGTCTGACAGACCCTCATTGCTACACACATCTATGCATCACTTGTGGGAGCCCTGGGAAACGGGGGAGCTGGTGTCAATCACAGGCCTCCTCTTGTGTCTCAATTTCCTTTGTCTCTTTATTACCACTAACACAGCTTTCAAGGAGCCAGACCTCCCCCAGGCCCAGGCTCTCTGTCTCTGCATTCATACAGAAATGGTTTCCCTGCCTTGTGGGACTGCCTGTGCTCTCAAGCCAAGAAAGCGCTAGCTAGGTAGAGTCCATCTGCTACTAGCGAGCATCTACAGGGAGGGTGCAGATGCATCCATGCTGCAGGTCAGCTGGTGATGACTTCTTGGCCTCTTCTAATCCCAGCCACCTCTCTCTGCAGCTCCTTTCTAAGAGGGCATCACAGATGATCCTGCACGAGACATCTTACCTGAGGTCAGGAAGCCAGTTTCAGGCTTAAATCATCCCAGTGTGGAAACTGCGGTTGAAAGAGAACACCTCATTCTCAGAACCTCCCAGGAAGGCGCGGGACGGCTGCTGTGGGCCTCTGACTGACCCGTGTTGAGTTATACACTGCCCTGAGCCAGTGAGTAAGCAAGTCAGCCAGGCATGGGTGTCACGAAAGCTACTCAGCACCAGCACATACGCTGACTGACTGAGCAAAAAAGCACAGAATGAATTTATGGTTGCCAAGGGGAAGGATGGGGGGAAGGCGAGCTGGTAAGTGTGCGATCCGCACACACAGACGCCTGTATTTAACCTGGATAGCCAACAAGCACCTGCTCTGCTCAGTGCTGTGTGGCAGCCTGGCTGGGAGGGGTTTGGAAATAGATACATGTATGTGTATGACTGGGGTCCCTTCGCTGTTCACCTGAAACTACCGCAGCATTGTTAGCTGGCCATACCCCAACACAAAATAAAAAGTCTGAAAAAAAAAGGGGGGGGAACAAAATAAATAAATGATTGGCCAGTGAAGAACTAGCCAAAACTCATAGTAACGGTTTGGGAAAAGGTAAAACAATGACCTTTGAATTGACTGCCGGGAGAAGGTCTGTTCCACACAAGAAGTGGTCCTTTACCCGGTAGGAGAGGAAGAGCGCATGAACTGACTCAGGCTCCAGAAGCGCCGCAGCGCAGGCGTCAGGCCACCCGGCTTTGACTTTAGCTCCAGTTTGCTCGGGCGATGACAGCCATTCTGGGACTCAGTTTCCCCATGTAGGATGCACACCATCAGTGGGTGTCTGGGGGACCAGATGAGCTAATCCAACTAAAAGACTGCTAAACAAGTCCCTGGCAAACTGTAACCTCTCAGTAAGCAGTGCGAGCAATTACCGTTATTTATGAGAAGTAAGAAAATGGATGGCAATCCAGGGTAAAGGACTGGAATCACCCTACAGTGGAAAATCAGAGTGTGTACAGCTATACGGATTATGTATTGATTTAAGACTGTCCCCCTAAATAAAACTATTAGCCCCATTGGGTGGTTGGGGGGGTGGGGGTGGGGAACGAGATCACTCTAGCTACCTGCTTCTGTCCAGCCTGTCCAGTGCGTTTGACTCTTTGTGACCTCATGAACTGTAGCCCACCAGGCTCCTCTGTTCATGGAATTTTCCAGGCAAGAATTCTGGAGAGGGGAGCAATTCCATTCTCCAGGGGAATCTTCCTGACCCAGGGACTGAACCCAGGTCTCCTGCATTGCAGACAGCTTCTTTACCATCTGAGTCACCAGGAGAGATAGTCCAGTGCCTTGCATATAATGGGTATTCAATACTTACTTCATGAATGAATGAATATCTGTGTATAAGAGTGAGGGAGCCAGGCAGAACAGTTGTGCTCACTAGTCATCACACACATCAGAGCAAAATTGGAAATAAAGCTGTAATCTCCCAGGAAGCCTCCAAAAATAGGCTCACTGTTTACTCAGCCATTACAAGCTGATTGGTCATATAAGTTTAAACAATTATACAGGAAAGGGGATATTTTCAATTTTTTAACAAAAGCCATTTATGTTCGTTAAACATGTAGTTTATATGTATTTTGGCAATATAAATTAAAGAGTGCTAGGAGGAAATAAAAATGGGCCAACTCTGTAACGGTCTACAGAAGTCATTACTTGCAGAAAGTCCTGAAAGAAGATATTGATGAGAATATTACAATTGTAACTTTAAGTCCTAATGTTGCCTCATGAATTTATCAGGGAAATGAAAAAAATCATTTTTTAAAAGTCATCAATTTGACTCTTAGGGGAAGTATAGTAAAAGAAAGATTACCTGAGTAAAAAAACCAGAAGAGAAAAATTAAATTTCAAGAAGGAGTAAAAGAAACTCACTACAAGTAGAACATGCAAGAATTCACTTCCTTAGGGACTTAAGAGGAGAATTATTCATTTTGAGGACAAATGATAAGAAAACTTAACTTTAGGATAACAATAAAAGAGCAAAAATATTCACTGTTGTGGAAGATGAAAGAAACGCCCTCTACACATGGAGAGAAAAGGAAAGCAGTATGAAGGGAACTAGTATTTCATTCCAGAGAAGAACACAGAAAGGGGATTTTCAAAAGAACCTTTGATTTTTGAAAATTTCCTCTATGATTATGCCTTGTTATATAACGTATATTGAGCAGAATGCCAAAAACTAGCATTTCTTAGAAAATCCCTGATATGATGAATAAGGAATATTTTCACTTCTTTCAGATTGATCAAAATGAGAAAGAAAAATGCATAATGGTTACCTCACCGCTGTAAAAGTGCATTTTGATGCGTTGGTAGTTTAGAATCTGCGGGTCAACTGAGAACCCAGCCTGCTGTTTGCAATGTGCTGCATTAGTTATTAACAACCCAACCATCGAAAACCTTATTTCAACACAAATTAGATACTAACCTTAAACTATGGAAACACTGGGTTAAAATTTAGAAGCCGGAGAAGAAAGGTGATAAGACTATAATCACATTCAAACCTCAAAGAAATTTAGCATCTTCAGACTCTTAGGCCCTCCCTGGCGGTCCAGTGGTAAAGAATCTGCCTGCTAATGCAAGAGACGCAGGAGACTCAGGTTTGATCCCTGGGTTGGAAAGATCCCCTCGAGTTAGAAGCGACAACCCACTCCAGTATTCTTGCCTGGGAAATCCCATGGACAGAGGGGCCTGGCAGGGTACAATGCATGGGGTTGGTAACGTCAGATGTGACTGAGTACACACACAGTTTGAGGGCACAAAACCCAATTTGGCCAATAATCATCCACCCCAAGTCATGGTATCTGCCATGTTGTAATAGGCTACCATCAAATAGGTTGCTATTCAATTGCCACATTCTGCATCCCCAGCCCTCCCATCCTCTCCAAATCTGCCTGTAATGCATCAACTTTTTGATTATATTGAAAATTCTTTGAGGACCACAAGTGAGCACAATTGAACACACAGAGTACTCAGTATAGAATCTTGAAAGCATAACATAAAAAATTGATGTGATTTTTTTTTATCCTTAAAGCAAAATCTCCAAATAAATGTACAGAGAATTTAAAATATCTCATGTGGAAAATATATCACGTTATTGATGAGAGTAAATGGGAAAAAAAATAAAACTATGTAAAGCAAGAAAAATAAGTTGTCCCCTCAAACTTCCCAGAAAACATCATTTGAAGTTGCCTGCTAAAGGATGTTATCGTAAGTTATTTAAAGAAGTGACTTTTTCTTAAGTAATCAGAAACTAGTCATAAAATCACAATTTCCTGCAGGAAAATGGACCCAGAGAACATTTTCAAATAACAATCTTTTCTGTTCTTACAGTGGTTGCCTTTTTCCCCTAAATAGGTAGGTGGGGAAAATACATAAATGTGTTTTTGAAAACTGATTTCCCAAAGGAATGGTGACTACTTTGGAGAAAATGTTTTAGTTACCATTACCCAATTCTTTAAAAAAAGAAAAAACAAAAAGAATTTAAGCTTAAAAATTCAGTATTTTAAACTGATATATATTCACATAAAATTACATTTAAACTAGAACAGTGTTCTTGCCTGGAGAATCCCACGAATAGAGCGGCCTGGCAGGCTACAGTTCACGAGGTCGCAGAGAGCTGGACACAACTGAGCACATGATTAGATATTATTCCCCCAAATACATTTCAGTTCAGTTCAGTCACTCAGTCATGTCCAACTCTTTGCGACCCCATGAATCGCAGCATGCCAGGCCTCCCTGTCCATCACCAAGTCCCAGAGTTCACTCAGACTCACATCCATCAAGTCCGTGATGCCATCCAGCCATCTCATCCTCTGTCGTCCTCTTCTCCTCCTGCCCCCAATCCCTCCCAGCATCAGAGTCTTTACAAAGTCTATTTTAGTTATTTTCTGTACTATACCACTGGCTCTGTATCACCACGCTGGAAGGACATAATGCTAAAATATCTCCTGGGGCCAGTCATTCACGGCCCAGCAACACTGGGTCCTGAGACGATGCGTGCTGATCATTTCCACTGATTTTTTTTTTTTTCCCTACTCTAGTGTCTCAAGAACTGGAGAACATACTGTTGCATTTGAACAACTGACAAGTCAAGACCAGGTTTCTTAAGCTTTCAGTGCCCACACTTTCATTAGATGTTTAAAATCTTAACTGTTAAGTTAGAGAGTCGTTTTCCAAGAAGGAGGCAAGAAACAGTACCATCTGGTTTCAATGCTGACTGAAGGAATCACAGACTTGGTTTCCATACTTCTCCCTGATGACTCCACTTTCTAGCTCGTGCCTAGAAAAGACGGCCAGCCTTTGGAGCTACTGTACGAAACATGTTTGCTAAACAAATGCCCAGGAAGTAACCCAGGACTCCTTTGCTATTACTTTACATGTGGACGTGTGTATCACTCAGTCATGTCTAACTCTTTGGGAGCCCATGGGCTGGAGCCTGCCAGGCTCCTCTGCCCATGGGATTTTCTGGCAAGGATACCAGAATGAGTTGCCAATTCCTTCTCCAGCCAATCTCCCCTACCTAGGGATCAAACTCACATTTCCTGGGTTGGCAGGTGGATTCTTTACCACTGTGCCACCTGGGAAGTCCCTTACAATTTATCAAGGCTGTTACAATTTAAACTCTTTTCAGATTCTCTAATAATGCATCCCAAGCTTCCAATAAGTGATGGCAGTTCTGTGCTAATGCTGGAAAATCAATACTCGGTATGATAGAAACACCACAAGGAAGTTTAAGTAACCACAGTGATGTGCTATGTTGCTGCTATATCATTGCATGAAACATTAGTGCTTATATTGTGAAAATTTAAAGAAACATGTTTATAAAGAATGCTAAAATAGCTACAGATTTACCAGATTTGAGAATATACTCCTGTGCATTTCACTTTTACTCCTACTGGAAATACAAACTTAAACTGTGTGAGCTGGAATCATGCTCACTCTTTAGGAAAAGATCTTTTGCAAAAGTTGTCACTGTACCACATAAGCTCAGAAAATGTGATTTTTTTAGAAAAATACTACAAATCCTATGAGTATCAGTTATAAGTTTGGTCTTCATTATTTCCTTTTTTATCCAAATCTCAACTTTTTATGGAAAAGATTCCCACTCTAACATTACTTATTCATGAAAAATTCAGTCAGTCAGTTCATATGCTCAGTCATGTCCAACTCTTTGTGTCCCCATGAACCCATCACGCCAGGCCTCCCTGTCCATCACCAACTCCCAGAGTTCACTCAAACTCATGCCCACCAAGTCAGTGATGCCATCCAGCCATCTCATCCTCTGTCATCCCCTTCTCCTCCTGCCCCCAATCCCTCCCAGCATCAGAGTCTTTTCCAATGAGTCAACTCTTGGCATGAAGTGGCCAAAGTATCGGAGTTTCAGCTTCAGCATCAGTCCTTCCAAGGAACACCCAGGACCGATCTCCTTTAGGATGGACTGGCTGGATCTCCTTGCAGTCCAAGGGACTCTCAAGAGTCTTCTCTAACACCACACTTCAAAAGCATCAATTCTTCAGCACTCAGCTTTCTTCACAGTACAACTCTCACATCCATACATGACCACTGGAAAAACTATAGCCTTCACTAGATGGACCTTTGTCAGCAAAGTAATGTCTCTGCTTTTCAATATGCTGTCTAGGTTGGTCATAACTTTCCTTCCAAGGAGTTCAGTTCAGTTCAGTCGCTCAGTCATGTCCGAATTTTTGTGACTCTATGAATCGTAGCACGCCAGGCCTCCCCGTCCATCACCAACTCACGGAGTTCACACAGACTCAACTCCATTGAGTCGGTGATGCCATCCTACCATCTCATCCTCTGTCATCCCCTTCTCCTCTTGCACCCAATCCCTCCGAGCATCAGAGTCTTTTCCAATGAGTCAACTCTTCGCATGAGGTGGCAAGAGTACTGGAGCTTTAGCATCATTCCTAAAGTAATGGAGCTTTAGCATCATTCCTTCCAAAGAAATCCCAAGGATAAGTGTCTTTTAATTTCATGGCTGCAATCACCATCTGCACTGATGTGGCAGCTCAGAAAAATAAAGTCTGACACTGTTTCCACTGTTTCCCCATCTATTTCCCATGAAGTGATGCGACCAGATGCCATGATCCTTCATTTTCTGACTGTGGAGCTTTAAGCCAACTTTTTCACTCTCCTCTTTCACTTTCATCAAGAGGCTTTTTAGTTCCTCTTCACTTTCTGCCATAAGGGTGGTGTCATCTGCACATATGAAGTTATTGACAGTTCTCCCGGCAATCTTGATTCCAGTTTGTGCTTCTTCCAGTCCAGCATTTCTCATGATGTACTCTGCATAGAAGTTAAATAAGCAGGCTGACAATATACAGCCTTGACGTACTCCTTTTCCTATTGGGAACCAGTCTGTTGTTCCATGTCCAGTTCTAACTGTTGCTTCCTGACCTGCATATAGGTTTCTCAAGAGGCAGGTCAGGTGGTCTAGTATTCCTATTCTTTCAGAATTTTCCACAGTTTATTGTGATCCAAGCAGTCAAAGGCTTTGGCATAGTCAATAAAAGAGAAATAGACGTTTTTCTGGAACTCTCTTGCTTTTTCCATGATCCAGCGGATGGTGGCAATTTGATCTCTGGTTCCTCTGCCTTTTCTAAAACCAGCTTGAACATCTGGAAGTTTGTGGTTCACATATTGCTGAAGCCTGGCTTGGAGAATTTTGAGCATTACTTTACTAGCGTGTGAGACGAGTGCAATTGTGCAGTAGTTTGAGCATTCTTTGGCATTGCCTTTCTTTGGGGTTGGAATGAAAACTGACCATTTCCAATCCTGTGGCCACTGCTGAGTTTTCCACATTTGCTGGCATATTGAGTGTAGCACTTTCACAGCATCATCTTTCAGGATTTGAAATAGCTCAACTGGAATTCCATCACCTCCACTAGCTTTGTTCACAGTGATGCTTTCTAAGGCCCACTTGACTTCACATTCCAGGATGTCTGGCTCTAAGTGAGTGATCACACCATCATGATTATCTGGGTCATGAAGATCTTTTTTATACTGTTCTTCTGTGTATTCTTGCCACCTTTTCTTAATATCTTCTGCTTCTGTTAGGTCCAGACCATTTCTATCCTTTATCAAGCCCATCTTTGCATGAAATGTTCCCTTGGTATCTCTAATTTTCTTGAAGAGACCTTCAGTCTTTCCCATTCTGTTCTTTTCCTCTATTATCTTAGCACTGATTGCTGAGGAAGCTTTCTTATCTCTCCTTGCTATTCCTTGGAACTCTGCATTCAGATGCTTATATCTTTCCTTTTCTCCTTTGCTTTTCGCTTCTCTTCTTTTCACAGCTATTTGTAAGGCCTCGTCAGACAGCCATTTTGCTTTTTTGCATTTCTTTTCCATGGGGATGGTCTTGATCCCTGTCTTCCGTACAATGTCATGAACCTCCGTCCATAGTTCATCAGGCACTCTGTGTATCAGAGCTAGTCCCTTAAATCTATTTCTCATTTCCACTTTATAGTCATAAGGGATTTGATTTAGGTCATGTCTGAATGGTCTAGTGGTTTTCTCCGTTTCTTCAATTTCAGTCTGAATTTGGCAATAAGGAGTTCATGATCTGAGCCACAGTCAGCTCTTGGTGTTGTTTTTGCTGACTGTATAGAGCTTCTCCATCTTTGGCTGCAAAGAACATAATCAATCTGATTTCGGTATTGACCATCTGGTGATGTCCATGTGTAGAGTCTTCTCTTGTGTTGTTGGAAGAGGGTGTTTGCTATGACCAGTGTGTTCTCTTGGCAGAACTCTATTAGCCTTTGCCCTGCTTCATTCTGTACTCCAAAGGCCAAATTTGCCTGTTACTCCAGGTGTTTCTTGACTTCCTACTTTTGCATTCCAGTCCCCTATAATGAAAAGGACATCTTTTTTGGGTGTTAGCTCTAGAAGATCTTGTAGGTCTTAGAACTGTTCAACTTCAGCTTCTTCAGCATTATTATTCGGGGCATAGATTTCGATTACCATGATATTGAATGGTTTGCCTTAGAAACGAACAGAGGTCATTCTGTTGTCTTTGAGATTGCATCCAAGTACTGCATTTCAGACTCTTTTGTTGACCATGATGTCTACTCCATTTCTTCTGAGGGATTCCTGCCCACAGTAGTAGATATAATGGTCATCTGAGTTAAATTCACCCTTTCCAGTCCATTTTAGTTCGCTGATTCCTAGAATGTTGATGTTCACTCTTGCCATCTCCTGTTTAATCACTTCCAGTTTGCCTTGATTCATGGACCTGACATTCCAGGTTCCTATGCAATATTGCTATTTACAGCATCGGATCTCGCTTCTGTCACCAGTCACATCCACAGCTGGGTGTTGTTTTCGCTTTGGCTCATCCCTTCATTCTTTCCTGAGTTACATCTCCACTGACCTCCTCTGGCATCCTGGGCACCTACCGGCCTGGGGAGTTCATCCTTCAGTGCCTGTCCACACTGTTCACAGGGTTCTCAGGGCAAGAATCCTGGAGTGGTTTGCCTTCCCTTCTCCAGTGGACCACGTGCTGTCAGACCTCTCCACCATGACCCGCGCGTCTTGGGTGGCCCCGCGGGCATGGCTTGGTCTCACTGAGTTAGACAAGGTGTGGTCTGTGCGGTCAGTTTGGCCTGTTGTCTGTGATTATGGCTTCAGTCTGTCTGCCCTCTGACGTCTTCTCTCAGCGCCTACTGTCTTACTTGGTTTTCTCTTACCTTGGATGTGGGGTATCTCTTCACAGCTGCTCCAGCAAAGCGCTGCTGCTGCTCCTTACCTCCGACATGGGGTAGCTCCTCTCAGCCGGCTGACAACCATCTAAAAGCCAGTCGGTGGTTTCTGACTCTTTGTGACCCCATGGACATTAACCTGCCAGGCTCCTCTATCCATGGAATTCTCCAGGCAAAATTACTGGAGTGGATCCCCTTCTCTGGGGGATCTTCACAACCCAGGGATCGAACCTGGGTCTACTGTATTGCAGGCAGATTCTCCATCTGAGTCACCAGGGAAGCCCTTTTAATAGGTTAGGGGAAATCAAACCACAGAATAATATGCAGCAATTTAACAAGATGAAATAGGTTTCTATGTATCATCAAAAAATGTGAATAAAAACATTGTAACAATGGAAAGAATCAATTCAGAAAAAGAGCAGTCTAAACCATGGAATTTGGTTGGGGAGGAGGTGGAAGATCATACAACAGAGAAACTTGCAATTTTCTTTTTCAAGATTTTAATTACTTAATTTAAAATGTACTTCTTTTATAATCAGCAAAATAATCTCATTCTACAAAATCTCATACTGTGCTCAGATGGAAATGTATACGTTGACCTCTGACTTCCAAATAAACGTATGTGAATAAAATGAAGGCATTTAACTCTGCTCTCTTCAACAAACCCACTAAATTTGCAGTGACATTAATTTAAAAGGCCCAGACTTTCGACAACAAGGAGGAAGGGAAGAAGATAGGAACAGAGAAGTATATTAATCAAACTGAAATGTGGGAAGCCAGTGAGCAAGTGGCAGTAACATATCAAATCTAAGTTAAGAGGCTGTGATGAAAGGGTACGTAGTGTTTTTGAAAGCAAGGGGTATAGATAGGGCTAATCACAAAAAGACTGATCGTGAATCCATTTAAGAGGCAATTAGCTATCTTAGTATTACTTATCTCAGCAGAAAAAGAGTGCTTACTGGATATAAATTTCCACGTTTAAGTTTATATCAAGAAAAAGCAGTATAAGCATACGATTTAGAGGTATTGAGGTAAACACACACACACACACATATACACACGAAACCCTTAAAAAGTTGAACACAGCTTTCCTCTGGAGAGCAGGCGGCAGGATGGGGCAGAGTGAGGCAGGGACTCTGCATATTGTTCCCGCCAACAATAACCTTAGCTTATGCTACTTTTAAGCTCTTTGCATATGTTACTAGTTTTTAAAACTATATACACTAATTACATTCATTAACGTAATTATTAAAACAAAAATACTTGCTTCTTACTGACTTACTGCAAATATATTATGCTCATTGGCTTACAGATTAACCACAGGACAAAAATCACTCTTCATAATGACATTTACGTGCAAGTTGAAATAAATAGATACATATGAAAAGAGTTTCAATATTAGACATTCTGAAACCACTGTATATATGAACTAAAATTTGTTGTTGTTCAGTCGCTAAGTCGTGTCCAACCCTCTGCAACCCCGTGAACTATAGCACACCAGGCTACTCTGTCCCCCGCTGTCTCCCGGGGTTTGCTCAGGTTCACGTCCACTGGCTGCTGATGCTCTGCAACCATCTCGCCGTCGCCACTCCCTTCTCCTTCTGCCTTCGCTCTTCCTCAGCATCAGCGTCTGCTGGGCAATTATATAAATGAATGATGGATGATGGGAGTCACGTTTCTCATTTTTGGAGTAGAATATACAGATAAGCAATGGGAAGAGGCTAGAATGAACAATTTAGAAATAAGTTATCGTTGAGACAACAGTAGGGGCGCATGCTTATCCTAATCTATATACAGAAAGTATATATAGAAATACGTGTGTATCTATATATATATGTGTGTGAATAAATATTTATAGATATGTGCATTAACCCAGATCTCTTTTCTATCTTCTGAGATCGCCTAGAAGAAATGACATCTCAGTAGCAAAGAACACTTCTAGCAACTAGATCTTGGTTTCCAATACTATGTTTTTTTAAAAAAAGAAATCAGGCATCTCTGGATTAGTTACCAGCTCCAGGAGATGGTCAGTGAAGACACAACAGGAACCTGAGATCAGGGAAGCGCCAGACAGGAACAAAGTGGTCAGCACACACACGGACGGAAGTCGGCAAAGGGACAAAGGCACCGACTGTACGAGCTGCTAAGAGCAAACAGGGGACTGTCTCAGCACTAAAATACAGCAGTAAGGTTCAGAACCCAGAGTACAAAACATGCATCGTGAGCCTGTCCTGTTATAAATTGCTGACTGAGGGAATGAATGAACAAAAAAATGAATAGCCAAGAGAGAAGAGATAAATGTGCTGTGCAGAAAAATTCCAAATAATTCATGGAGAGGTTGTCCTCAGTGGGATAGAGTGTAATGGCCAACTGAACAAGTATGGGCTGAGAATACTGACTTCCTTACAAAAAGTACAGCAAGGAAAGGGGAAAGAGTAAATGATACAGCAGAAAACCAGCCAACGCTGCCTTAACCAGGTGATCAAGTTTAACAGCAACGGCTGTAAGTCATTTAACGGTATACACCATTCAAATAGCATATACTGTCAAATGACTTAGCAGAGAGCACCAGATACCCTGGCTCAGACAGGAAAGAATCAGCCTGCAATGTGGGAGGCCTAGGTTTGATCCCTAGGTCAGGAACATCTCCTGGAGAAGGGAATGGCTACCCACTCCATTCTTGCCTGGGAAACCCCATGGACAGAGGAGCCTGGCAGGCTACAGTCCATGGGGTCTCAAAGAATCAGACATGGCTGAGCATGTATGCATGCATGCTACCAATTAGCAGAACAGTATACCTTAAAAATGTCAACATGACCAAAAACACGGACAATCTGAAAAACTATCATAGTCAAGAGGAGCCTAAAGAGACATGGCAACTAAATGTATGCTGAACAGGATATTCGGGAACTGGAAAAGGACATTAGGTTAACACACACACAACAAAGGAATGGACTCTGTCCTCTAATAATAATGCAGCAATAATATTGGTGCGTTGACTATGATAACTATCGCCTGCTAACGTAAGATGCCAGAGACGGGGAAGTGAGAGCACGGAAAACGCTGTCCTACCTCCAAAATCTTCTGCAAATCTGCGACTGCCCTAAAACAAAGAGCACGCCAAAAAAATAAACCAAAGAGCTTTCATCAGCTCAGAACAGTAGGCTTTTCTTTCTCCAAATACTGCCTCCCCCAAGATAAGGTAGATGGTCTATGGAAGTAAACACCATGTCTAAAACAATTACTTTCCTATAACATAGCCTGGATTTTAAAAAGTGAAGTGAAAGTGTTAGTTGCTCAGTCATGTCCAACTCTTTGCAACCCCATGGACTATAGCCCATAAGGCTCCTCTGTCCAGCAAATTATCTATGCAAGAATACTGGAGTGGGTTGCCATTTCCTTCTCCAGGGGATCTTCCTGATCCAGGGATCAAACCCATGTCTCCTTCTTTGGCAGGCAGATTCTTTACCGTCTGAGACATCAGGGAAGCCCAATATAACTTAGATAAAGCCCTCATTTCCTGATGACAATATCTGCATTTGAATTTATGAAAAGGAATATCTCACAGTTAGACAAATAAAAACCCTTAGAGAATAATCAATCAAAAATGTATCACAATTAGACAAACTTAAAACACTCAGAATGTGGTTAAATTTTTAAAGGGAAATCATTCTTCTAGACATTTGAAGACTCCAGCAAACCTATGCAGGACAAAAAAGAAAGATATTGACTATATAAAATAACTTTTACGTAATGTAAGTCTGAGTTTTAATACTGTGATTTTGTCATTTTGATCATATAATTCCAGAACTCATCAATTTTAAACACCCCACTGACAGCATTTATTAAATGAAGCTGCAAATATTCTAGAGAGAAGCTAGATAAAAGAAAGCATGTCAAAGTTAATAGTTAACGTTACTAATTATGCAAAGATGATACATTCCCACCCAAGGTGTAACTCAACATTGTTGTTTTGTCTAGTCACTAAGTCATGTCCGACTGTTCGCAATCCCACAGACTGTAGCCTGCCAGCTTCCTCTGTCCATGGGATTTCCCAAACAAGTATACTAGATTAGGTCGCCATTTCCTTCTCCAGGGGATCTTCCTGACCCAGGGACTGAAGCCTCGTGTCCTGCTTTGCCAGGTGGGTTCTTTACCACTGAAGCACCAGGAAAGCCCATTCATGAATCAGCACTAACACCCAGAAAAGTCTAGAATGCCATAGTCGGCCTCCATCCTGCAACATCCAGAGTCACTCTTCTTCTCTAGACTTCCCCGGTGGCTCAGACAGGGCAGCGTCTGGTCTCGGTGCCTCTGCCTGGTCAGCCACGCCCTTGCTCGCCACACCCTCGGCTTTGTGACACCTCTCGGGCCGCTTCCACTCATCACGCAAGCTCCCCTTTGGAGACTCCCGAGCTGGCTCCTCCTCCTTGGCCGAGGCGTATTTCTGGTGCTCTGCACAGTTTTCTCTTTATCTGCACGCTCATCCACCCCCGTGACTTTACCACACGCGGATGACTCCCAAATCGGTATGGTAGATTTTCACCCCATCTCTACTGAACCCAGATTTCTTTATTCAATCATTGCTTAATAAGGTCACTTGGAAGTCTATTAGGCACGTGGCCAGAAATGAAATTATGATCGTGACATTTCAAAATAACTCTCTCCATCTCAGTAAAGGCACCACCGCCCATCCTGCTCAGACCATACGTCTGGAAGTCGCTCTCTCGCCTTCACTCCTTATCACAACTCTCAGTACCCTCTTCCCATTCAGTCTCCAGCTACACTCAAAATCTGGTCGGTTACCCCCATCTCAAGGACACCGGCCTACTCCACTGACATAGCCCACCTACCTGGCAGTGATCAACGCCAGTCTGCCTCCCTGCGGGCACTACTTCCAGCTAGCGCTCTATGTGCTATATTCTAAGATGTCTATGGTTTTCATATCTTAACACATCTGAAATTGGAATACATCTTACAATCAGTTGATGGCATTTTAAAATTGCACTGGTTCTGTTTTTCTTTTTTTTTTTTTTAAGCCTTTCCAATTTTAACATCTCAAAATCACAATAAACACTGTCTTAACTTTGATGGGTACGTGACATATATTCTCCATGCAACTATAAGAATAAAAAATTTTAAATTCAGGTAACATTACTCCCCTGCCAAAACTGATCCAATGACTTCTACTATTTTGAGAAAAACAAATAAAATATAACCTCCTTAGCATGCCATATGAGGCCCTTTATTATCTGACCTTTTCCTAAACTTCTGACTTTATACTTTGCCATATAACACCTGATTTTCCTCAGTTCATTCACAATGGTCTTCATTCAATTCCACAGAACACACCAAGCCCATTCTGACCTTGAAGACTGCCCTCTTTATGCAGTTATTCCATTTATACCAGACTTCTCCATATGCCACCTCCTAATGCATACACAGCCTCTTTCTCATCATTCACCCTCCAGCACATTTTATTTTCTGTGCAGCAGTTCAACTCTCTGAAGTTATTTATTTATTTGCTTACTTTCTCACTTATTTATTGACTTTCATCTCCACCATGCTGTAAACTGAATGGTTGCCAAGAACTTTTCTGCCCTGTCACCTGGTCCCCAGAGTTAAGAGCCGCACACAGCCAGCGTGCATGGGTGCTGTGCTAAGTTGCACCAGTCGCGTCCAGCTTTTTGTGGCACTATGGACTGTGGCCTGCCAGGCCCTCTGTCCATGGGATTCTCCAGGCAAGAGTACTGGTGAAAACAAATAGTTTTTGTTGACTTATTAAGTGAACAACAAAAAAAATAATGATAATGTTTGGAATCAAGTCGTTTAGAAATGTCCCTCAGGAAGGCAAAATGTTGTGATGAAAGAAGGGAGTGAGCTAGGAAATATCATTTCCAGTTTTGCCTCTGCCACTCACAAGTTACATGATGTATGCAAAGCCCTTGGCCATCAGAGTCTTCACATTCTTCTGCATAAGCTGGGGAGCTGTCGGAGAATAAAACAAGGTGATCTACAGGCAAACGACGCCACCCACAAAGCACGCTTCTTGCTGTTACACTGTAACTCTCCACTGATAATCAATTTCGTAGTTTTATAGAAATCTGTCAGTACTTAGTATTTAGCTGACAGTTATAAAATGTAATGTGCACCCGGGGGGTTAATACTGTTCTCCAGTAAAAGGAATCAGGGATTCATGAGGAAATGACAGATTCTAGGATTGGGCCAGGGACAACACAAGATGAAAGAGCAGTATTCGGAGTGACAGAGATTCAGTGAGTGCCTAAAAAATGAAGAGTATGGGAACATGTTGCAAAGTCATAGGAACCAGCTGAAAGGGTTCCCAATGGCCAAACCTGGAATCACTGGAACAACAAAGCAGATACAGTGTTGATTACAACCCAGTATAAACTAGGAATGCACAAGTCTATACTCAGATAAATGGCTGAACCCAAAGCGAGGAAGGAGAGATAAACCTTTCTGTACCGAAGAATCGCAAACAGTCTATGTGAACGAGAATGGAGCTTAGCTCCCTCCCGTCTCAGGCATGCGCACGCCTGTGCACACACATGCACTTGGATGTGGCCTGGATCCAGTGACCCACTTCCAAATAACTGTGTATGGACAGAGGAAAACAAAGTGACGTCAGAACCCTGGAAATACCCCTTTGCCAAGTCAGTGACGGAGATGACCATCACAGCTTCATCAGATGGACTTCTGTGCCCTCAAAGGAAGTGACAAGCAAAGCATTTTGTTTCTGTGGCACCCGCCCCCCAAACTCTAATCATGGGAAAACATCAGAAAAATCTACATTGAGAGAGAGTCTATGAAATAACTGACTAGAACTGCTTGAAACTGTCACAAACCAGAGAAGACAACAGATGTCCGATGAACGACCACAGTGAGGGGCCCTGCATGGGGTCCTGGGAGAGGAGAGAGGAAAAGCTGCAGAGCCGCCAGTGCAGCCTGGAGTCCGAGGCCGTCATGCACCCCAGCAGCTTCGTCAGTTTCGGCAAAGGTCCTCCAGCCCCTGTGATATGATGGGAGGAGGTGGGGGGGGGCGGTGCGGGCAGGGAATGGGTGATGAGTACAGAAAAGCTCTCTCTACCGTCTCTAACATTTGTCTAAATCTAAAACTGTTCAGAAGTTAAAACTGTACTTGGAAAATAAAAAACCTCAAGTGAGTGTTTTTAATAAATACATGATATCTCTAGAAAAAAAGCCAGACACTGGGCTAGGTAACTGAATAAGAGATTTCCTCTCCTCATCAAACCCTGTATTGTTAGGGTTGGCCCTGGGACTAGCTGAGAGACTGCATTCCCATTATCTCTGTGGCTTCTAACCCTTACTAAAAATTCATGGCCTTATGATCATGAAGACAGAATCAAGGGTTATTTGGAAGAATTTCCAGAACATTTTTAAAATGAGGGGCAAACAGCTGGGGAAAGCCAGCTTTTATGGTTTTACTCATTTCCCTTTCCAGCTGCCTGTGATGTGGATAAAAAGCTAAAGATCCAGGAGCCATCATGATTCAAATGGTGATCCTGATCCTGAAGAAGGAAGGGTGATAACAAGGCTGGAACAGCAAAAAGACAGAGGAGAGCTACGTCACATCTCACTGTGTGGACCTGCCACACTGGGCCTCAGCCAGCCACCTCAAGGCTGCTTTTATGCCTTATCACAGTGAGTCCCACTCCCTGTTTCCACACTTGACAGCTTGAGCCTCTAAGCCTTATCCCTCCACTTCCTCTTGCACCTACATAGAGCGGATAAGAGAACCTGAGTGCTCTCAACCTTGGATGTTGGCTAGAGATTCAGACCATGCCGGCCGTGTCAGCGTGAGAGTCATCCTTCTGGCCCTACCCTCTAACCATCAGAAGAACCGAGGCCAGCGCGTGTGTGTGTGTGTGTGCATGCGTGTGCGTGCGCGTGCGTGTGCGTTCGGGTGTATGTGCGTGTGTGTTCGGGTGTATGTGTGTGTGCGTGTGTGTGTGTGCATGCGTGTGCGTGCACGTGCATGTGCGTTCGGGTGTATGTGTGTGTGCGTTCGGGTGTATGTGCGTGTGCGTGTGCGTGTGTGTGTGCATGCGTGTGCGTGTGTGTGCGTGTGCATTCGGGTGTGTGTGTGCGTGTGTGTGCGCACGTGTGTGTGCGTTCGGGTGTGTGTGCGTGTGTGCGTGTGTGTGCACGTGTGTGCACATGTGTGTGTGCGCGTGTGTGTGTACGCAAGCACGCACGCTCTCTCAGGCCATCTCAGACCGCCTTCTCCTCCAGGGCCTCAATCACACACACAATAAAGCTTCCCGTGCCCTCGCGGTGTGTGTGCGTGGCACCAACAGCCTTGAAATCTGAACCAACTTGGAGAGGGTTCTTCTGCATGTGTAGGTGATCACATGATGCATTTTAAAGTTGCTGACATTTTAGGGACAGCCTGCTTGTCCAGATCCTAACTGATATCCTGGTTGTCTCATTGCATTCTAAAGAGAATAACAGTAAGGACCTGTGGGAGGCAGAATTCTAAGAGGCACTCTGTGATTCCTGGCTGCATGAGAAACCCCTTTCCCTAAATGTGGGAGACTGCTTCTAGCCAAAGGTGAAGGGATTTTGCAGACATCATCAAAATTTCTGATCTAGTTAACTTTAATCCAAAAGGAGATTATCAGATGATTCCCTTAAAAAAAGAGTCTAGAGGTCAGAGAGCTTCTCCTGCTGGCTCTGAAAGTATTTGGTTGGCCAAAAAATTCCTTTGAGTTTTCATACCATCTTTATAAAACACCGAAACCAACTTTCTGATCGGCCCGATATACGCTGCCATGTTGAGACAGGCTAAGGTCAGGCACCGTGGGGCTTCCGGGAGTCAAGCAGAGGCCTCAGCGGACAGCTGTGCCTAAAGCCAGACCTCAGTCTTACAACCACAGGAACTAATTCTGCCAATCACTCTGTCTCCGTGGAAGAGGACTCTGAGCTCAAGAAGGCAGCACAGCCCAGCTGGCACCTGGATTTCAGTCTCTTGGGAGCCTAAGCAGACGACCCAGGTAAGCTATATCCAGAGTCCCGATCCACTGATATTATGAGTCACAAATCTGTGTCATTTTAAGCCACATTTGTGGTTATTTGTTAATCAGTACGGAAACCAATATTAATATTAGTCTCATTCTCATTAAGGAGATGGCCACACTGAGAATCACTGGCAACGCCTATAATGCTCTCACGGACGCTGATGTCAAGCGAGAGGCTGGGGCTTGAACCCAGCGGTTTCTTACTTCAAAGCCACAGCTTTTACCACTACGCCACTTGGTCTTGACGTGCGGCACCACAGTCGATTCTGAGAACCGCAGGAACATAAACCGAGTCTCATTCAGCTTTGAGTTACCCGTGACCCCAACAGCACGCTAGATCCTCAGCAGATGTTTGCTAAATTCAACGCACAGTTTTGAAATAGTGAGCATCACAGACAAGCAGGCTAATTTCCAAGAACCCAACAGCCGAGTCTCATTCACCTTATCAGAAGCTCACAGCAAAGTTTAAGATGCAGATTTGCCCAGGTTAAGCACTTTTTATCTGTTCTTAGAGTGGGCGGATGTTTTAAATGCAAAATTAGTCTATGACGTGAGGTTCTCAAAAACCGTTCATTTCTGCTCAGCTCTGTTGCCCGACTGCGCAATCTGAAATTAGAATTTGTCCCTTTGTGTGCGTCCCAGGCTGTCATCTTCATGACAATTATTCACTGTTTCATTTTTCAAGATTCATCTGCTCTGTATTACTGGGAGTTGGTTCTATTTCCATTTCTATCCTCCGAGAAACACCACTTGGAAATAACCACAAATTTGAATCCTCTAGTAGACAAGAAAATGCTCTGCTATATTTCACCTCTCCTCCTTCAATAAATACCATATGGCCATGGGTAACATATACACTAACAGGAAAATATGAAGCCATAATCAGATGCACTTTGTGGATAATTCAGACCAATATATCTCCATCCCTTATTTCAATTCCTCACGAAGTAGCACTCAAATTATTACAATCCTCTCCTTCCTCTCGGCATTCCACTGTTGCTCAACTTCACTATGCTGTTCACACTGTCACCAGAAATGCCACATAAAATGCAGATCTGATGCGCCTCCCAAATCAACCAGGGTGCCACGAGATCAGGGATCATCTCTGGGTTTGCTCACCGTTTACAACCCAAGCACCTAGCACCAGCGCTGATGCAAAGCAGGCAGCTAACTAACATACACGAAGTAACTGAGCATACAAAGAACATTGCCCCTTCGCCCAAAGCCCCTCAGGCATCTGTAGGAGTGTACTATTCAGATACCATCCTCATTTCGGAGTCTTCCTCGATGATAAATGTGTTCACTGCTCTGTGTATGTCATTTCCTTATTATGTATGAGTTCATCGGTGACATATGGTTGGATCTATAGAGAGAAGGCTGGATCTATAGAGAGAAGGCTAGATCTACAGAGAGAAGGCTGGGTCTACAGAGAGAAGGCTGGATCGATAGAGAGGAAGGCTGGGTCTACAGACAGAAGGCTGGATCTATAGAGAGGAAGGCTGGGTCTACAGAGGAAGGCTGGATCTACAGAGAGAAGCCTGGGTCTACAGAGAGAAGGCTGGATCTATAGGGAGGAAGGCTGGGTCTACAGAGGAAGGCTGGATCTATAGGGAGGAAGGCTGGGTCTACAGAGAGAAGGCTGGGTCTACAGAGGAAGACTGGATCTATAGAGAGAAGGCTAGATCTATAGAGAGAAGGCTAGCTCTATAGAGAGGAAGGCTGGGTCTACAGAGAGAAGGCTGGATCTATAGAGAGGAAGGCTGGGTCTACAGAGAGAAGGCTGGATCTATAGAGAGGAAGGCTGGGTCTACAGAGAGAAGGCTGGATCTATAGAGAGGAAGGCTGGGTCTACAGAGAGAAGGCTGGGTCTACAGAGGAAGACTGGATCTATAGAGAGAAGGCTGGGTCTACAGAGAGAAGGCTAGACCTATAGAGAGAAGGCTGGATCTATAGAGAGAAGGCTGGGTCTACAGAGAGAAGGCTGGATCTAAAGAGAGGAAGGCTGGGTCTACAGAGGAAGGCTGGGTCTACAGAGAGAAGGCTGGATCTACAGAGGAAGACTGATCTACAGAGAGAAGGCTGGGTCTACAGAGAGAAGGTTGGACTGGTGTGGCTATTTTCTTTTCCTCAGCTATAAACTCATTGAGAGTAAATACTGTCTTTGCCCCACACACAGTTGGCACAGGTACTCAATAAAAATGTATCAAACGAAACAAAACTGTTTTTACTTCAAAGGATAAATTTTGAAAATACTGACTCAAATTATTTAGGGGCTAAATTATAGTTAAGATGATTCCACTCTCTACTTCAATCTGCACTGAATGTGTGTAGCTTAGTAATCACAGTTATCCCCACTTTTCAGATGCAAACCACTAACATGGTGAAAGAGTTGTATCTATGCCACAAACACGTAGCATCCATGCATGGCCATAAACTAACAGGTGATAACAGTTCAGTTCAGTTCAGTCGCTCAGTCGTGTCTGACTCTGTGACCCCATGAATCGCAGCACGCCAGGCCTCCCTGTCCATCATCAACTCCCGGAGTTCACTCAGACTCATGTCCATCGAGTCTGAGATGCCATCCAGCCATCTCATCCTCGGTCGTCCCCTTCTCCTCCTGCCCCCAATCCCTCCCAGCATCAGGGTCTTTTCCAATGAGTCAACTCTTCACATGAGGTGGCCAAAGTACTGGAGTTTCAGCTTTAGCATCATTCCTTCCAAAGAAATCCCAGGGCTGATCTCCTTCAGAATGGACTGGCTGGGTCTCCTTGCAGTCCACGGGACTCTCAGGAGTCTTCTCCAACGGATGACTCTAATGATGATGATTACACAACATTCATCAGAGCCAGAGAGGCCTTTGCAAATTTCTTTGCAAATATTATCTCATTTTAATCCTTACAACGACTCTATAAAGTAGTGGTAATTATGCCCAAATTGGAGATGTAGAAACCAAGGCCAAGAGAGGTTTCATGGTTTACGTAGTGAACTATTTAGATGACACAGTACAGGCAAGATTTTCACCCTGCTCAGCGTGCCACAGCTCCCGGTCTTCACCATCTTTCTGACCCCGATAGATGAGGTGATACATGGAAAAATGGTGATCTTTGACATAAAACGCGGAGGCCACTGAAACAGGCACTGACACTCTCCTCACGCTAACCGATGGATTTCCACAGCTCCGTGGCATGCTACCTGCCAGATCCCCTACCCCGTGGCCTATCTGCCTCCTGCCTGGACGCACACTGGAGGCCTACCACACCAGAAACCGGCCTCTGGGCTGCCCCGTCACTTCCGCATACCAGAAGGGAAAGGTCAAATCCTCACACGTGCTGAGATCAAAAAGGAACACAGGCCTTCCCTGGTGACCCACCGGTAAGGAATTCGCCTGTCAATGCAGGAAACACAGGTTCAGTCCCTGATCTGGGAAGATCTCACGTGCCTTGGAGCAACTAAGCCCGTGAGCCGCAACTACTCAACCTGCTTGCGAGCCTGGAACCATGACCACTGAGCTCACGTGCCACCACCACCGAAGTCTGTGCACCTGGAGCCCGTGCTGCACGGGAGAAGCCGCCACAGCGAGAAGGCTCTGCAACCAGAGAAAGAGGCCAACGTAAGTGAATAGCTTTTTAAAAGCAACATAACATGTTGGTAGAGAGCTGGAGTCAAATTCCTGGGAAAAAAGCCCATCTCCTCTACCTTGGTCAAGCCAGCTGACCTCTCTGGACTTACTGTTTCCTTTTATGTCAAATAGAATAGCAATAATATCTAAATCAAAAGGTCCTTTTGAAGAATATGTGTATTTATGCCTATGGCATGCTCTGTAGGGTGCCTGCTATGTAGAAGGACCCAATCCAGGTGAACGTTTTTTCTTAGACAGATGACCTCATTGATGGTATCTGTTTATGTGGGGCTCATTTTTCTTTGAAGCCATTTGCATAAAGTGATACATTTCTCAACAATATCCATCTGAAATCTTCTTGGCTACAGATGAAAGAAGATGGAGTCAGACAATTACCTGTGAGAGCAAGTGCCTCTGTTGACAGATCCTCAGATTTATCACTTATCGCAGGCCATGTGTGCCCTGGCAACTGTCTCCCTCCTCAATGCCACGCACCCAGAATTAAAGCAATGAACATGATAAACGGAAGCTCAGTTTGTTTATGTAATGACAAAAAGTTCCAAATGAGCCTTTGTCTCTTATTAAAGCAGCAGATTTTGCCCAAGAGTATTGAAAGTTTTAATTCAACATTCTGTTTGCCTGCAGGCAAGGCATTTTGATAGGTAAAATAAAAACCCAACATTTCAAGTTCGGCTCAGAATGTGATAAATCAAGATTTTCAACAAAAATGACAAATGCTGTTCTTTTTTAGAAAAGTGATTTTGAAGCCCAGCTCTGTAACTACCTCTAGATATCTTATTTCTTCACATACACTTCCTAAGAAACATCAGAATATTTATTTCATTACTAATAAACTCTAAATGCAACCTCAGGTTTCCTTTAATAAAATATAGACTCGTCTGTGTTGGGTGACGTGGATTGTATTGTACTTTAGCAAGTAAACCCACAGTGGAGAAAATTCAACTTGCTTACTCTTAATTAAAATAGAATGTGTCTTCAGATCTCTTTCTTAAAATTCTTCCTTGAAAATTTAAAATCTCTCAAATAGGCGGTCAACTGAGGAAGCTGAGATATATCTACAGCATGGAAATAGGACCACTGGCGCCTGACAGCCAGCTGCAGAGCTCAGAACACCCCATTTCCCTGTGAAATACGCTATATATTTACCTTTTAAGATACATATTCCTGAACACTTGGGAACTGATCAAAGCACAATCAAGGAGCCCGCCTGGTGATTATCTGCTGGAAGCAACTGGGAAAATAACCAGCCTCCTCATTTTTAACTTACTAAAAATATACATCTTCGTGTTTGACTCAAGAACCACTGAAATAACATGTACTGGGTGAATCCAGGATATGGTGCGTGTGCCTGTCAGTGTGAACGCACACGGGGCAACAGCTTTTGCTCCTCACCCCAAGCACCGTTCCATTGGTTCAAGCATGGTCAGTGGAATGTCAGCATTCTTAGCTTGGGAGCCACAGTTCAGACTTTCCCTCCATTTCTCTCCGCATGCTCTCCTTGTACTGGGAAACAATCAGTGTGAGGAGGAATCAAAACTTTGCATTCCTGGGCTGGAGTAAGACTTTGGCTGAAAACCAGACCAGCCAAACTTATTCATGACTCTTTGCTCATCTGAAAAATGGGAACAATGTTGCAAGAGAGAGAAATAAGCTCACAGAGCACTCAGCACAGAGCACTCCTGGAAGCCCACCATCATTACTGTATCTTTACACATTCCATCCACACATACTTCAGCATTTTTATTCAGATGACTCAAGAGGGGAACAGGATGTCAGTAGGTTTCAGACAGGACTTTTCACACCAAGTGTATTATGCTACCTGTCTTGTCATTTTCTGCATATAGTCTTCAAATTTCCATTTCATTTTGCCTCTATCACCCTTGTAATGGAAAATGATTTCTAAAAGAAAGCTTCATAATAGATTGAGCAATATTCCTCATGAGCGTTGAGCCCAGGACTTTGAACCCCATGCAGGCGCAGCCTAACACACAGAAATGGCTCAGTGAAGATCCAGTGAATGCACTGATAAACAAATCATCCTTCAGGGCGTCACAAGTATCTTCAGTGAACAGGACATGTGAGCCACTTTATTTTCCCTTATAATTCTAATAAAAACAGCAAGTTTTCCCAAGACAGTAAGGATGGCCAGACTGTTAGTAAGAAAGGTTAGAAGGGGGACCTAGTAGAGGGCGTCTCAGGTCACATCTAATCACCCAGCTGAGTTCATGAACACTCCACCACATTTGCGCTTCCTCTCACAGAAGGCTGACATCAAGTACAGCCAGTGTGAAGTGCTCTGTCATAAGATTTATCAGTTGCAAAACTGAAGATAAAAAACCTTCAGGAAAAGCATCTAATAAATATTCTATAAACAGAACTCAAATTGCTGAATTAAATATTTAATAATAATAATATCTATTGTCTGGAAAAAAACACCTTAGGAAGCAATAATATTAAGCAAATGGATACAATTTCAGGTCAGTTAATCAGCAAGATGCGCTGAGTAGCACAAGGTCGGGCTCTCCAAACCCATTACTGTGGGACGACGGGACAAAGCCGGCAGTCAGCTTATGCCACAAACTCCGACTCCCTCACGGACACACCTCAGCAAAGGTGTCTGAGAAACCCCTGAGATAAGGTAACTCCCGAAGTGACAGAGGAAAGTGCTCATGTCCATGATGGGATGCTCCATAAACCTCTTGTTATCCAGAAAGCTTCGCAGCGGACATCTAAGGAAGGTGAGTGAGCAACTCACTTCCTAGGAAGCAGTTCAGTCTAGCACCATCCCACCAGCGTGCACGCACGCACACGCACACACACACGCACACACCTGGTCACTGCCCTGGGGAGCACATCCAAGATGGGAGCCACAGTGACTGAGCCCCGGTCCGGCTCTTTTGGTCTCTACCCGACGAGGAGCTGAATGGTGCTCTCAGAATTCAGTGGAGGGAGAGAGAGAGACAGACAAGACCGCTTCTCCTGTAGAAACTATTCCAGTGAGGGGAAAGGAAACCAACAAGCAGTGTGATCTCAGGCAGGAAAAGGGCCTGAGTAAACGCAGCAGGAAACACGGAAGGAGGCGCGGTGGCCAGCGGCAGCGGGTCCAGAGGCTGAGCTTACGCCTCCCGGACAAGCCGGCTCCCGCGGGGCCCCGGGAGGCGGCGTTTCAGCCGGAACCGGAACGCCGGGAAGAGCCGGGACGCTGAGTGAAGGGCCTCCCTTGCGTCTCGCTGGTGAAGGATCCACCTGCAGACGCAGGAGACTCGCGTTTGACCCCTGGGTCGGGAAGATCCCTGGAGGGAATGGCACCCACTCCGCTGTTCTTGCCTGGGAATCCCACGGACAGAGGAGCCTGGTGGGCCACTGGGGTCACAGAAGAGCCGGGCACGACTTCGCGACTGAACAACAGCAACAAACTGGGTGAAGATGTAGAAGGGTATTACAGACGCAAAGTAGAAAAGGAATTAAGGTCCTTGGGTTGGATAAAACTTGTGAGACAATTACAAAGATCAGCAAGGTCTCTCTATAAACGGTTTGCTGCTAAGTCACTTCAGTCGTGTCCAACTCTGTGCGACCCCATAGATGGCAGCCCACCAGGCTCCTCTGTCCCTGGGATTCTCCAGGCAAGAACACTGGAGTGGATTGCCATTTCCTTCTCCAGTGTAGGAAAGTGAAAAGTGAAAGTGAAGTCGCTCAGTCGTGTCCAACCCTTAGCGACCCCATGGACTGCAGCCCACCAGGCTCCTCCGTCCATGAGATTTTCCAGGCAAGAGTACTGGAGTAGGGTGCCATTGCCTTCTCCGCTATAAACGGTCGGAGGAGAATAAATATTTTTTACTTTCCATGCAATATAATCTTAGTTGCAACAACTAAACTCTACCACTGTAGTTCAAAAGCAGCAATAAGTAATCTGTGAATGACAGTTCTGAGCTGTTGCAATAAACCTTTATTTACAAAACCAAGCAGCAGGCACTATTTTGCCCTCAGCCCACAATCTGCAACCTCTGCATTATTCCCAATGATAACATGCTATTGATACTTCTCTCTCTTTCAAGTTCCAATTGTAAGTGTCCACTTGCGTGACGACTTAGTAAGCTCCAAATCCCCATATTTTCCAAACTCCTTGAATATATTAATTTTAGCTCAGTTTTATTTTAGTGTTTCCTTTTTGCACTGACTCCAGAAACTAAGATTTTATGTCATGCATTAATAGTAAAAACCATTTTTATTTACATGCAAAATATCACCATCCATAGATAATTAATATAGCAATAATTTAAAGCCATGATACTGCATCATGCATTATAAAACAGAAATAAAATAATCCATAGTGATGTTACAACTCAGAAAAAACTACATGGCTAGAGTTTTCTAAATGATAGTTTTGCCTTTCACAGGCAATTCACTGATTCACATTTTAATTGTTCTATAAATCAGTCTATTCCCCCTCTTAGCTCCTCTTCACATATTTTTCCTTTAGGAGATAGGAGTCGGCAGAGAAAAACAGAAATGCTTGGAGATCAGCAAAAGCACACACACAGACACACAAACTAGCTATAAAAATTACTATTCAATGGATGGGCAGTTTGTCTGAAAGATAAAGTTTTTATTCACGGAAACTGAAGTGGATTTTAGAAACTGTATCTCATCGCTGCCGCCGTCTTCCTGACTAGGACTGTCACGCTGAGCACCATAATGATTATCATATACTTGCGTTTCCATCCTAGACTGTTAAACCCCTTGAGCGCAGAGGGTTTCGTCTCCCTCATTTACCGACAGCAGAGCACAGGGGAGTCTCTTACGCAGCTCAGGAAACCTTTGTTCATTTGTTCAAACTATGATAATTGTTCGAAAGTCACTGTCTGCAGTGAGGGAAACAGAGGGGAATGCGCGGCAGAAAATGACCGAGAAGGAGCAGCGGGAGAGACACCGCTGGCAGGGCTGCGTGCGCACCGCCTGAGACGTGCGGCGCCGTCCATGGACGGTGCGACTTCATGGAAGGTCTTTGTGGGTGAAAGATTTATGAGGTTGATGCTTATGGGATTTATGGAACAGTCATCCATGTTCTAATATTTGAATTCAAATACAAAATCAATGCTCTGACATACATAAATTTATTTTTCAAAATAACCCATGAGGTAAATATTTTTATTGAACATGAATACTATTAGTTTGTTGTTCAATCGCTAAGTTGTGTCCAATTCTTTGCAACCCCATGAACTGCAGCACTCGAGACTTCCCTGTCCTTCACTATCTCTCAGAGTTAGTTCAAATTCATACCCATTGAGTCAGTGATGTTATTCAACCATTTCATATTATTAGTACAACTAGTCATCATTTTATTGTTGCTACAACTGCTATCCCTACTAATCCCAATTTTAGCCATTTGTGGGAGATCACAGATATTGAGTAGAGACAACAGGACTTCAAATCGAATAGAGCAGAAAATTTACTGAATATCAAATAGAGCAAAATAAAGTTAGTGCCATCCTGGAAAATGACACAATTTTTTATTTCAAAAACTCTTTCCACTTCTTCTCATTAATTATTTTAGTCTGACTCTTTCTCTCCTTATTTTATTCTTCAGGGAAAAAAGTCTAGAGTTTTCCACTAAATGTTCTTTACTACGTACTGAAAAATAACACGTAGCTATTTAAGAGATAAAAAGATAATTAATACTTACAGCTTTACTCAGAGAGTTTTTAAATTATGCATTGAACTGGTTTATTTCCAAGGGAATCAGACAAATTTAATGCTTTAAAGGTTCGTTTTGGAGTGCTAGCTGTTCCCTCACCAACATCCATTCCTCTCCTTGCATATTAGAGGGGCTTCCCTGGTGGCTCAGATGGAAAAGAATCCACCTGCAGTGCAGGAAGCCTGGGCTCGGTCCCTGGGTCAGAGGATCCCCTGGAGAAGGGAATGGCTACCCACTCCAGTATTGTTGCTAGAGAATTCCAAAGACAGAAGAATCTGGCAAGCTACAGTCCACGGGATCACAAACAGTCGGACAGGACAGAGCGACTAACAGTTTCACTTTCACTGTCTTTCCATATTAGTTCAGTTCAGTTCAGTCTCTCAGTCATGTCCAGCTCTTTGCGACCCCATGAACTGCAGCACGCCAGGCCTCCCTGTCCATCAGCAATTCCCAGAGTATAGCCAAACCCATGTTCATTGAGTCAGTGATGCCATCCAACCATCTCATCCTCTGTTGTCCCCTTCTCCTCCTGCCCTCAGTCTTTCCCAGCATCAGGTTATTTTCCAATGAGTCAGCTCTTCGCATCAGGTGGCCAAAGTATTAGAGTTTCAGCTTCAAAATCAGTCCTACCAATGAATACCCAGGATTGATCTCCTTTAAGATGGACCGGTTGGATCTCCTTGCAGTCCAAGGGACTCTCACCACAGTTCAAAAGCATCAATTCTTATTAGAGGAACCCCTAAACTTTTTAGCTGGACATATAATGAAGTGACAGTGAAGTCGCTCAGTCGTGTCCGACTCTTTGGGACCCCATGGACGCCAACCAGGCTCCTCCATCCATGGGATTTTCCAGGCAAGAATACTGGAGTGGGTTGCCATTTCCTTCTCCAGGGGATCTTCCCAACCCAGGGATGGAACCCAGGTCTCCCACATTGAAGGCAGACGCTTTTACCATCTGAGCCACCTTTAAAAATCCATTTTTCATGCTTCCCTTGTCACCAGTTTTTAACCTCGTGAGCACATTATGAATAAATTGGAAATCGTGACAAGCATCATACAGAATATCTGGGGAATTTCCGAAATGATAGCTGATATCCATCATTTGTTCCTGTTTTTTCTGTTCTTTCCTTTCTCTGCTGTGTGGAATACAGATGCAACGGTGGGAGCTCCAGCCACAGTTTTGTGCCCTGAAGACCAGGGCATCCTGAAAAACGATGACGGCCTAGATCTGAGTCCCTAAGAATTCAAGAATCAGGAATATGCCACCAGCCTTCAATTGATTACCTCTTAATTTTCACGAGAGAGAAGGAAACTTTTATTTTGATTAATCCACTGTTATTTTGTATCTCTGTTACTCATGGCCATAGCTCATCCTGAGTGATAGAAATATGCAAAAGATATTAACTTAATGCCATTCTAACTGCAGATTTTTGTGTATCAGATGATGTTTAGAAAGAATAAAGAAAATCTGTCATAACCACTGGCCGCATCAAATATGTTAAATAGATGTACAGGCAATGCTACAAGATGCAAAATTTAGAGCAGCAGCTGCAGCCTCACGGTAAATTTAAAAGGTGCACGGATTTAATCAAACTTTGAAAAATTGTCTCCTAAATTAATCTTCCACTGACACCAGTTACAATTTATAATTATACTCACAGAAATTCAAGGATATTGAGAAAAAACAAATCTATAGAAAAAATGATAGGTGGGAGACAGGCGGGAGGGGGGTTCAGGATTGGGAACTCATGTACACCCATGGCGGATTCATGTCAATGTATGGCAAAACCAATACAGTATAGTAAAGTAAAATAAAAAAGAAAGAAAGAAATGACACATTCAAGGTAATACTACCTTGACAAATAAGACTACATGAAATAATCACCAGACTTCAACGTAAAGCTCTCATGGTTCTGAATTTAATAATAACAATTAAAACCAAAAACACAGGGACATCTCTGGTGGTCTAGCGGTTAAGACCTTGTATTTCCAGTACTTGCAAAGAGGCATGGCTTCAGTCCCCAGTTGGTGAGTTAAGATCCCATAGGCCACGTGGTGCGGCCTGAGATAAAGAAGCTAAGAGTACCATCATGCGTGTGTGTGCGCTCAGTCATGTCCAACTCTTTTACAACCCCATGACCCTAGCCCACCAGGCCCCTCTGTCCATGGGTTTCCCAGGCAAGAATACTGGAGTGGGTTGCCATTTCCTTCTCCAGAGGGTCTTCCTGACCCAGGAATTGAACCAGCGTCTCTTGTGTCTCCTGCATTGACAGGCAGATTCTTTACCACTGTGCCACCTGGGAAGACTAATAGCACCATTAAAAATATTACTAGATGGCCAAATGTTCATTAAAAAGGAAAAATGATTACAAAAAGAAAGGAGAAAAAAATAAGAGTTGTTTGTGAGTTGAAAGCTGGACATATCCTTGGAAGGATTCCCTAAATTACCCTCTGTTCCTTTGTGAATCACTAGTCCATCTTCATTCCGGAAGGCATGAGAATTATCAGGAGGCCAGAGGACCTGGTGAGCGCGCGCGAGATTCCAAGGAGGCTGGAGGCCCCTGGCCTCCTCTGGGCACCTTGCACACGACCGCCAGCTCCTTCCCAGTCCTCGTCTCCCGTCACCGTCTCCCCTCCCCACTGTGCTCCAGCCTTCGTGAGCTCTCCACTCAACCCCTCGAGGCGCATTCATGCCTCACAGCCCTTCTACTGGTGGTTCTCTTTGCCTGGGAAGTTCTTTCCTCACACCCTTACGTGACTAGTTCCTTCTAACCATTCTGGACTCAACTCCGACAGCAGCCCCTCAAAGCACCGCTGCGGACCTTCCTAGTTTGCCACCTCTCTGCCACCACCACGGCCTAAGGCGTCACCCCCATCTTATCTTGTTTTCAGTGCACATAACCTTCTGAATATATCTTTTTCTCAAAACTTGTTTATTGTTTCTCATCTGCTCTCTCCCCTTTGTCCACTTCCGCCTAATCTATGTGATATTCTCAGGCAGAGTACTTGGCATACAGTTCAGTTCAGTTGCTCAGTTGTGTCTGACTCTTTTCGATCCCATGGACTGCAGCACGCCAGGTCTCCCTATCCATCACCAACTCCCAGAGTCTACTCAAACTCATGTCCATTGAGTCGGTGATGGCATCCAGCCATCTCATCCTCTGTCGTCCCCTTCTCCTCCTGCCCTCAATCTTTCCCAGCATCAGAGTCTTTTCCAGTGAGTTAGTTCTTCACATCAGGTGGCCAAAGTTTTGGAGTTTCAGCTTCAACATCAGTCTGTCCAATGAACACCCAGGACTGATCTCCTTTAGGATGGACTGGTTGGATCTCCTTGCTGTCCAAGGGATGCTCAAGAGTCTTCTCCAACACCACAGTTCAAAAGCATCAATATTCGGCACTCAACTTTCTTTATAATTCAACTCTCACATCCATACATGACCACTGGAAAAACCATAGCCTTGACTAGACGGACCTTTGTTGGTAAAGTAATGTCTCTGCTTTTGAATATGCTGTCTAGGTTAGTCATAACTTTCCTTCCAAGGAGTAAGCGTCTTAATTGCATGGCTGCAGTCACCATCTGCAGTGATTTTGGAGCCCCCCAATATAAAGTCAGCCACTGTTTCCACTGTTTCCCCATCTATTTCCCACGAAGTGATGGGACCAGATGCCATGATCTTTGTTTTCTGAATGTTGAGCTTTAAGCCAACTTTTTCACTCTCCTCTTTCACTTTCATCAAGAGATTCTTTAGTTCTTCTTCCCATCAATTTATTATTCATCGAGAAAATTAAAAAATCAGTAAATAACCCAATCATTTCAAAAACTCCTTCAGTATTTTGAACACAATATGCCTATTTTCATACTCTAAAAACATCTAGTAATATGAAAACCAGTAGAGAAACTATTAGGAATTCATTAAATCTTCGAGTAGCAATCTCGCTGTGACTTCATCAACAGATGCCGTGGAGTAATCCGTAAATAACTGGCGAGTAAAGGCAGACCCAGCATGTCTCATCTTTTGCCTCAAGGCTCGCACAGAGGCTGTCTTCAGGCATCACTGCGGTCACATGACTGGCCGGCTCCCTCTAAACAAGGCCGCTACTTTTCTCTTTTCTTTGGATCCCAGGGGCATATCCATATTCTTGCATAACAGTTCCATTGCTTGCAACCAGAGAACCTTAAGTGATGTATCACCAAGAACAAGCTGGAGAGGTGGCAAGCAAGTAACAGAATCATCTCCTGAGTCAGGTCTCCAAAACTTAGACCACTCTTCATTTTGAAAGGCCACAGCTAAAATTTGGACAACTACAAATTGACGCATTTGCAAAGTAAATAGCAATATAATTCTACAGCAACTTTTAAGAAGATCTTTGAGTCTAATACTGAAACTGCGAACAAAACGATATGAAAGGTGGAGCCTAACTCATTAATATTGAGATGGAGATTCATCTTGCGTGCTTGTCTAATTTATTTGGTCTGAAAGCTTTTAACTTTTAAACTGAATCCGAGTGTGAACACTTGCAATTTAGTGCCTCTTTTAAAACTTATCTGTTCAGAATGCATGAATATTCCTCCAGTGAAGGGATAATAGGAAAGTAAATTAATTATATTTTAACTTTCCAATCTCATTTTCACTTTGCAAGAACTGTGCAGGATAACTATTAACCTTTCATTTTAAATGAAAAATTTAAAGAATTACCATGAAGCAATTTCAAACTACAACAAAGAAAGACCACATATCATAGGTCCTTTCTTGCCAAAAATATCATCTTCTAAAATGCAGAGCGACTTAGCGTCATCCAGAAATACTTTTAATAGCCTTGTTTCAATTTTATTCACGAGTATTCAAGCAAGAATGCTCATAAAATTGGCAGTTATCAAAGTAGAGGAGTGTCAAAAAAAAAAAAGCTTGTTTGAATCAACTTTTATTTCTTTTTCGGTGAATGTTGAACAGAATTACATTTATATATGTTTGATCTCAAAATCAGTTCATTAGACAATATAGATTTACTTCTTTTATTTAAAAACAGCTTACTATTTTTGGATTTCAAAGAAATATATACCCCCTTTTTTTTTTAACCCAGTATGGTTTAGGGTTTTACAGATTCGAATCCTAATTTATACCCCACGAGAATTAGCTCATGACATTTTCCAGCTTAAAACCCTTCAAGGATTCCTTTTGTTTGGGACATAAAGCTTATAATCTTCAACAAGCCTGATAGAACAGGTGTTCTCTTCTTGGCTTCGTCTCTCTCTGTTCACCACTTTGCAACCTTCATTCCAGGCAGAGTCAAATTACGGATATTCAATGTTTTTTACTCTGGACACTTAGGCTGGTTTTCTTCCTTTTATGCTACATTAGTGGGGAGGCAGGACATCCCTGCCACTCACATAGTAACCTTCCTTTGCCTTAGGCTCCAAGATGGCTTGACATAGCACTTCTTGATTTAAAATTTGGAAATTTTCGTTCATCACAGAATTTTTAAATTCATTTTTATTGTTTAAAATATTGCATCCAGATGTTATTTACCTTGATTCCTGGAGTCTGTGGTGAGCCCATGGGTGGTCCCAGGGAGACTGAGGCCCCCCAGCCCCTGCCCCGTGCACTCCTTCCCTGTCTCCCTGCCCAGCCCCAGCAGAACTCCACCCATCGTCCTCAGTCTCCAGGAGCATCTGAAGCCACTGACCTCTGGGAAAAGGGACCTGAGTGTTGAGTCAATGATAGACAAACATAACTCACATACATACAGCATTTGCCATGAGTCGGTTTCTAAGTATGTTGACAGTTTTGCCTCTAAACAACTCATCAGGGTAGATCCTCCGTGAATGGTTAAACCTTGAGAAGCACAGAGGTTACGTGACTTGCTTAACCACACAGCTTTAGACTTGAACTTCAGAATTCGTACTTGTAATCACTATACTATATTATCTTTCAATAATTCCACTTCCAGCTTCAATGGACAATTGGAGTCTCTTAGGAAAGGAAAAGGACTAGGTTTTGGGAGTGCGGCAACAAAAATTTGAGATTTTTGAGATCTTTTGAGATCAAAGGATTTGGGTGGATGACACCCAAGTGAAAGGACTGGGACTGGACCCCAGGATGTTTTCAGGGTGGGGTGAGGTGGGCAGAGGCAGCACACACAAGCCAAGGTGGGGCTAAAGACCGTGCTGAAAAGCCCAATCAGTAAAGAACTGACTGACTTTGGAGCCAGAACCCCCTTCATCTGCACTCAGATTTAGCCCAGTCCATGCTGCTGTTGGCTTAGGATGGAGACACCTGGGCAACACCAGACTCCCTCAGCCTTCAATTCCCCGTCTTCAATCTGACCACCTTCTGAGTACTTTCCTGACAATCCCCAGAATTCCTAAAATTCCAAAATGAGGCTTGCCCAGGACATCGATGGGTTAGTGGTGATAGGGAATCCCACCACTATGCTTAGGTGACAAAACTCACACAATCCTGTGCTGACACTAACCCTTGTTCACACTGAATATTTCAAGTCCTCAGAGGAAACAGCCTCTTTCACCCAAGGACTTGTTGAAGGGATTTCCAAAGCCTGGTAGTGGTTTAGTTGCTAAATTGTGCCCAACTCTTGTGACCCCATGGACTATAGCCCTCCAGGCTCCTCTGTCCATGGGATTTCTCAGCCAAGAACACTGGAGTGGGTTGCATTTCCTCCTCCAGGGGATCTTCCTAACCGAGGGATCGAACCTGGGACTCCTGCACTGGCAGGCGGGTTCTTTACTGAATGAGCCCCCTAGAAGAGCCTTATCCCTCTGTTACCTGCTCCATCGCACCGTGCTGGCCCTGGAGAATCCCTATCAATATGACAGCTCAGACAACAGCTCCTCCAGAACGCGCCATCTGTCTGTAAATGTCTGGCTGCTGGTCCAGGGAGAGGTCAGCAGATGTGTCTGGCTTTGCTGGCCATATAGTCGCTGCTCCAACTACTGAATCTTACCACTGTTGTACAGCAGCTGCCAGGTGAAGAAGCAAGGGGTTCTAGTTGCTTAGTTATATCTGACTCCTTGCAACCCAACGGACTGCAGCTTGCCAGGCTTCTCTGGTCCATGGGATTCTCCAGACAAGAACACTGGAGTGGGTAGCCATTCCTCTCTCCAGGGGATCTTCTTGACCTAGGGACTGAACCCAGGTCTCCTGCATTGCAGGCGGATTCTTTACTGTCTGAGCCCGCAGGGAAGCCCAGCAGCAGCTACTGACAATGTGTAAACAAATGGGCATGGCTGTGCTCAACAAAACTTTATTTACAAAAACAGGTTGTGGGCCCAGGTTTGGCCTACGGATCACAGTTAGCCAACTTGTGGTCTAGACTATGCAACACTTGTGACTGCTGAAACAGTATCTTTCTTTTTTTAGCATTGCATCCCAGAACCTAACATCATATTGAGTAACAGAAATTCAATGGTACTTATTGTGTATAAGTTGAACTAATCATATAATACTAAAGATAAATTATTGGATTTTCCCTGTAGTTAGTATGACTAATGAATTGCAGTCTCTGTTTTAAATTCTATTTAAATGTTTTGAAACAAGATGGCATTTGATTTTTTTTTTAATCTGTCATAGTAGCTGGGTATAAACCCTAAAAACAGATCTGTGCTCATACCACGTATCCTTAGAAAAATAGCTTCTCTGAGTCTTAGCTTGCTCCTTTACAAAATGGAAATAATATTATTCCCTTTTTAAAAGGGCTGTTGTGAGGATTAAGAGGCATAACATATGAATTATTATACATGAGCAATCCAACATTTCATATTCTCACCAACAACAGTTAACAGCACTAAGTAAAGAAAAAGGTAAAACACAGGAAAAAAAAAGGAAAGAAATGCCCCCACCTCATTAGCATGACTGAATCCACCTGAGTTTCCAGGCTGAGTTGTATCAATGCTGACAGATCCGCTCTCAGTATCTAAGTGACTACTTACAGGACTTTGCAACTCCAAGTCACCAGGGCAAACTCCTCGCCACTGCTGAGGAAAATCAGCCCTCACTTTGTGTATAAGCATAAATAAAGGACGCTCCTTCCAGGTGGCTTAAAGGACATTTTTTTCATCACAAACACGTTTTTCATCTTTAATACCTGAGACAATCATTATTAACACCAATATGAAGACCCACTTAAGAGTGAGAAAAGCCACCATCACTGGGAAAGTAGAAGCAACATGAAACTCAACTTTTCCCATTCAAAATTGCTAGGGATGGCTTTCATGGAATTGAAACATGGCGTAAAAGGTAAAATGAAGGTTTTTAATTTAATGTTTTCATGCAAAATAATTCTTTGGACCTTAATTACGTTGTGAGTTAACACTGATCTTTGTAGCAGTGGCCTGAAAACACACACTTTGCTTTTAAATTGCAAAACTGAATAGGCAAAATGTAGATTTTCTAATATAATTTTTCCTTTTATTGTTTTTATTTTATGCATTTATCTAACAAGTATTCAATACTGCCTGTAGTCCTATGCATTTTAGGAGCTGTTTGAAAAAGAAAAATCGGATGGTACATTCATCCTCTGAGCTTCCCTGTAGCTCAGCTGGTAAAGAATCTGCCTGCAATGCAGGAGACCCCGGCTCGACTCCTGGGTCTGGAAGATCTGCTGGAGAAGCAGTAGGCTACCACTCCAGCATTCATGGGCGTCCCTGGGGGCTCAGCTGGTAAAGAATCTGCCTACAGTGCGGGAGACCTGGGTTTCAGCTGGTAAAGAATCTGCCTACAGTGCGGGAGACCTGGGTTTCAGCTGGTAAAGAATCTGCCTACAGTGCGGGAGACCTGGGTTTCAGCTGGTAAAGAATCTGCCTACAATGTGGGAGACCTGGGTTTCAGCTGGTAAAGAATCTGCCTACAGTGCGGGAGACCTGGGTTTCAGCTGGTAAAGAATCTGCCTACAATGTGGGAGACCTGGGTTTCAGCTGGTAAAGAATCTGCCTACAATGTGGGAGACCTGGGTTTGATCCCTGGGTTGGGAAGATCCCCTGGAGAAGGGAAAGGCTACCCACTCCAGTATTCTGGCCTGGACTGTACTGTCCATGGGGTCACAAAGAGCAGACACGACTGAGAGACTCTCACTCTCACTTTTTACCCTCTAGGTGCTTATAATCTAAACAGGAAGACAGTGAAAACTCACATGGAAAAGTCAGGCTTCATCTGTTGTCGCCACACAAATATAATCAAACTGTCTAGGAATGGTAAGCAATATGCTATGTATAACAGAGGTGGATTTTAGTATTTCAGCTTCTTGCATTTTTGGCTTTATTCTAGTCTGTCCACAGCAGCTTATTCATCTGCTCCCGCACCTCTCTATTCATACATCCACCCATCCTATCACTTCTACAGGAATGCACTCTGTACTTTTTATAATTGTGACCACTGAGTCCTGGAACCACTTACAGGGAGATAAAGATTAGCAGGTGATTTGAGATGTTATTCCTCCTCATTAAAAAAAAAGCTACGTGAAGAAAGCAATACAGTGACTTGGCCTGATCTTCAACTTGCCAGCACTTTCACGGTTCTCAACAAAATTGTTTCCCCCCAAAAGAATTAAGCAGGAATCTCCCAGCCCCAGCTTCCTTCAAACACCATCACAGAAAACTAAAATCTTTGGGAGGGCGATAAACCTTAGGGGCCTGTTGAACTTAGAGGTTCAATGCCTAAAGTAAAAACGAGCATTTTAGAAACTAATGGTTTAGTGTAACTCTGACACATCACTCACCCCCAAGGCTCCACGGAAGAAGTCACATAAACCCAGAAGTTAAAGTAGAGACAGGAAAACAAAACCTCAGCTTCCATTTCCTGAGTTCAAATAGACACATGAACCCAAAAGGAAAATGGAAAGTCATTCTTATCAAGGAAAACCGTTCATAAACCTTTGTTGTCTTCTCTCAGGTGGATTTGAGACAAGATCCTAACTGAAACACACTTGAAATTAACTTGCCGTCTTTTGAGAGCAGCTTGATCATCAGAGTCACTGTTTTCTTTGTTAGCTGTGGTGAGATGCTTTTGGCTTCCTTTTATTGAGCTCAGATTCCTCAGTGTCAGGCACGGAGCACCTCACATTTTCTACCTTGTTCACACCCCAAGCTATTCTTCATCGCTGCTTTGATTTTACAGAAGCAGAATCTGAGGTCCAGAGAAGGAGAGCCATCTACCTACGAACACACAGCTAACTAAAAGATGGCAATCAAGAAATCTAAGCTCGTTTCTGTCTTTAAAACCAGGAGTTTGAACCTTCAGAAATGCCTCGGTGACTTGCCGGCAGGGAGCGTGTGGGGCTGTCACAGCCCAGGCCCCTTGCGGCTGCTCCAACCAGAGCAGCCTGGGTGCCGTCTGCTCTATTGCTGTGTGTTGGATGAACGCACAAGAGCCATTCAGGAAAAGTGTCCATGCTTAGAAATAAGTTTGGAAGCCAAGGATTCACCCCACCCTCCTCACTTTTTAGACGGGAAAGCTGAGAGCCAGAAAAATAAAAATCTAGAGTCATGAAAACTGACCTTTTCCAGTCCTGTGGCCACTGCTGAGTTTTCCAAATTTGCTGGCATATTGAGTGCAGCACCTTCACAGCATCATCTTTTATGATTTGAAATAGCTCAACTGGAGTTCCATCACCTCCACTAGCTTTGTTCATAGTGATGCACCCTAAGGCCCACTTGACTTCGAATGTCTGGCTCTAGGTGAGTGATCACACCATCATGGTTATCTAGGTCATGAAGATCTTTTTTGTACAGTTCTTCTGTGTATTCTTGGCACCTCTTAATATCGTCTGCTTTTGCTAGGTCTGTACCATTTCTGTCCTTTATTGTGCCCATCTTTGAGAGTCCCTTGGACTGCAAGGAGGTCAACCAGTCCATCCTAAAGGAAATCAACCCTGAATATTCATTGGAAGGACTGATGCTAAAGCTGAAACTCCAGTACTTTGGCCACCTCATGCGCAGAACTGACTCATTGGAAAAGACCCTGATGCTGGGAAAGACTGAAGGCAGGAGAAGGGGATGACATAGGATGAGATGATTGGATGGCATCACCAACTCAATGGACATGAATTTGAGTAAACTCCAGGAGTTGGTGATGGACAGGAAGGCCTGGCGTGCTGCAGTCCATGGGGTCGCAGAGTTGGACACGACTGAGCGACTGAACTGAACTGATAGTGTCATGAGTGACTTACACATGAGGGTAATGTTAATAATACCTAACACTTAATGAGTACTAACTCTATAAAAGCATTATACTAAGGGATTTCACTGGGCTTCCCAGGTGGCACTACTGGTAAAGAAAAACCTGGACTTATGTTTCAACAGTAGTGTTCTTACTTCTTTTGTGTTTAATCATGCCACTCCTGCTTGTCACTTTAACTGGGACTGATCGATGCAAGACGCCCACAGAAGCTGTCTGACCAAGCCGACATCCTTTCCCACAGAGAGAGCTCTTCCCTTCCCTCGGGCCACACATGTAGCCTTCTGGATCTCAGGAACACTAACCATTCTGTTATTTTAAGTTTGCTGTTAATTTTGTTGTTTAGTCGCTAAGTCGTTTCCAACTCTTTGCAGCCCTGTGGACTGTGGCTGGAAAGGCTCCTCTGTCCATGACATTTCCCAGGCGGAAATACTGGGGCAGGTTCCAGTTCCTTCTCAGGAGGATCTTCCCAACCCAGGGATCGAACCTACATTTCCTGCTTGGCAGACAGATTCTTTACCACTGAGCCACCAGAAAAGTTACACAGTGAGTAATTCCACGGAAGAATCAGTCACTCATGAGTTCAACTTGCGGCTCCTGGATGCCACACTTGAAATGGTACCTTCTTGTCCATAATTTTTTCTAAGCTCGATTTTTCAAAACCGTAGCTAGCATTTTATCAGTTGAAGTGTTTGAGCCATGATTCCCTATGAGGCCTGTTATTCAAAGATTATTTGTATCTAGCAATGCATGTTTAATAGTCAGTAGTTTGAAAAGCAACTGTTGTACATGCAAAGACTGGATCAAATGAATGCCAGTAAACTCCCCAATCACATAATTTATGTACAATATTTAGAAGTGAAAAGTTTCAGATCAACAGACATGTTCCACCTGACAAGAACCCAGAAAGGGTTTTACTTTAGCAAAAAAAAAAAAAAAAAAACTGTATCTGATAGAAAAGTATATACTTTGCATTTTGTCTTTCCTTATTCTAGCCTATTGGCTAAGAGGAAAAGGTTTCTATGTCTCTTACCTTGTGCCCTCCTTGAATCTAGTGGTTTAAGGGACCCAAATCAAGTCAGTGTTAACCCCCACAGTGAAAGGACCCTAAAGACTCATGTAGAAGGCTGATGGATCATGAATCAGTATGAGATGCCTAACTTTTAATCAGACATGGAACTGATGCTACCGTAATATTTTTTGCCATCACTCAAAGTCTCGAATAAAGTGATGAATTTAACTTGGATATTGGTTGTCTGCGCAATTCCCAAGAAACAAGCCAAGCAAGTCGACTCAAGGAGATGAGTAAAAGTTTGACTCTTCCCGCCACAGCCTGAATTGGCAACATGTTGCGCTGAGTGTGAGTCTTTTCTGGTAAGATATTCGCCCCATTCGGTTTACAGGATGCTTTCCATCCCTTTATATCATTTCCAGGAAAAATTTCCAATGAATAAAGTGTAAATTTGACTAAATCTGTTCCCAATAAAACGTCTTACTTTACATATTTCCAAAGAAAATGAGACTGTGTTTCCTCTTTTAATTTTTCCAGTCATGACCACACACTTTCCCAGAGTGACTGTCTTTCCCTCTCTAGCAAGCGTCCTCATATTACAGAGACAGTTTCATGGATGTTGCCTTTTGTTCATTACTGGCAGGGTATCTCCCTGTCACCTTACTAGACCTGAGCTTCAGAACCCTATTAATGTAATATTTCTGATTTCTGACTCTACAGACACAGGAAAATGTGATTAATCCGGAAACGTACAGCATGTCAGCTTCATCATGTTCTGAGTTAAGCTCATTCCATACTAATTAAGGACAAACCCCTACTCCGACCCACACTAGTCCATTCCAGTGCGCAGTGCGCAGCGCTCCTGCACGTGGAGACCAGCAGGGCAGTCGGGCATCGCCGCATCGTCGGGCTCAGCTGCGTCTGACTCTTGCGACCCCCATGGTCTGTAGCCCACCAGGCTCCTCTGCCCATGGGATTCTCCAGGCAAGAACTGGAGCGGGTTGCCGTTTCCTCCCCCAGGGGATCTTTCTGACCCAGAGATCAAACAGGAGTCTCTTGTGTCTCCTGCACTGGAAGGTGGGTTATTTACCACTGGTCCACCAGAGAAGCTCCAAGAGAGCCCAGCGCGGCACCTGATGAAGACGAGAAAGGCCGGTGACCCTAGTGACGAGGAGAGAGGCCGGTGACCTCAGCTATAAAGATCAAATGCGGTGCCTAATGAAGATGAGAAATGTCAATAACCTCAGCTATAAAGATCAAATGCAGCACCTAATGAAGATGAGAAAGGCCAGTGACCCTAGTGAAGAGGAGAGAGGCCAGTAACCTCAGCTATAAAGATGACACCTCCTTAATGGCAGAAAGTGAGGAGAAATTAAAGAGCCTCTGGGGGAAGGTGAAAGAGGAGAGTGAAAAAGCTGGCTTAACACTCAACATTCAAAAAAATCAAATCACGCCATCTGGTCTCATCACTTCATGGCAAATAAATGGGGGGAAATGGAAACAGTGATAGACTTTTACTTTCTTGGGCTCCAAAAACCACTGTGGATGGTGACTGCAGCCATGAAATTAAAAGATACCTGCTCCTTGGAAGAAAAGCTATGATGGCAACTAGACAGTATATTAAAAAGTAGAGACTTCACTTTGGTTACAAAGGTCCATCCAGTCAAAGCTATGGTTCTTCCAGTAGTTATGAATGGATGTGAGAGGTGATCTATAAAGAAGGCTCAGAGCTGGAGAATTGATATTTCAAACTGCGGTGCTGGAGAAGACTCTTGAGAGTCCCTTGGACTGCAAGATCAAATCAGTAAACCCTTAAGGAAATTAACCCTAAGTATGCAGTGAAAGTACTGACGCTGAAACTCTAACACTCTGGACACTTGATCCTTTGGACTCATTGGAAATGCCTCTGATGCTGGGAAAGATTGAAGGCAGAAGGCCCAGAGGGAAACAGAGGATGACGTGGTTGGGTGGCATTAGCAACTCAATGAACCTGAGTCTGAGCACACTCTGGGAGGTAGTGAGGGACAGGGAAGCCCCGGCGTGCTGCAGTCCATGGGGTCCCAGAGTCAGAACCGACTGGGAGCCCGAACAGCAGTGAAGGTAACTCCGTGCTGAGCTCTTACACGTGAGGCTCTGTGAATCCCTCGGACGTTTTGAGGCCAGGATAATCCCTTCCCAGTTCAGAGCTGCCCACTACCCCTCCCACCACTGCCTATCACTTACTTTTAAATATGGCAAAGGACTCTCTGCAGATACAAGGAACAGTGAGGACCTCAAATGTAATGTATAAAAACTGGCATATTCTCAGTTTCCTGAGAGTGGATTAATTTACACAGACTTTATAATAACAGATCATTCAACGTCAGAGATAAAAAAATCAAACATCCATATGATACTTGGAACTCTGTGTCTTGAAAGTTTCTTTGTTTTTATTGTAGTAAAATATGCATAATGTAGATTCTGCCATTCTAACCATTTGTAGGACGATAAATCCAGTGGCGTTCAGGACGTTCACAATGTTGTGCAGCCACCACTGCTACCCAGCTCATCCAGGACGTCTTCATCCAAAACAAGAATTCCGTACCCGCTCCACAGCGACTTCCTCCACTCCTCTCCTCAGCCAGGGACAACCATTAAACTTGCAGTTTTGACTAGTTTGCCCATTCCAGGTAACTCACATAAGCAGAAGGGCCTCCCTGACAGCTCAGCTGGTAAAGACTCCACCTGCAGTGCAGGAGACCTGGGTTTGATCCCTGGGTGGAAGATCCCCTGGAGAAGGGAAAGGCTACCCACTCCAGGATTCTGGCCTGGAGAATTCCATGGACTGTGTAGTCCATGGGGTTGCAAAGAGTCGGACGCGACCGAGCGACTTTCACTCTCATATAAGCAGAATCATACAGTATTTGTCCTCTCCTGTCTGGCTGACTTCACTGAGCACAGTGTTTCCAAGGAGCATGTATCAGAACTGGGTTCCTTGACAAGACTGAATAACACCTCACTTGTGTACACACTACATTTTCTCTTTATCCATTCATGTCTGATGGACATTTGAGTTTTGGCTATTGTGAATAGTGCTGGCATGGACATTGGCGTAAAAGTACTAGACCAGTCTGTTTTTAATTTGCAGGAATATTTAGCATTTGATCTTATCAGAAGGATTTAACTGGTTATTTGGGAAGTATTAGGCTTTATGATTCTCTTCACTTTCCAACTACTACTGAAAATGAAGTCACTCAGCCGTGTCCGACTCTTTGCAACCCCATGGACTGTGGCCCACCAGGCTCCTCCATCCATGGGATTTTCCAGGCAAGAGCACTGGGGTGGATCACCATTTCCTTAACAAACCAATAACTACTGAACAATAACGTAGGACCAAAATGTATATTTAGGACTGAATACTTATCAGGCACATCTTTGGGACTTTGTATGCAGTTTCTCATTTAAAGCTCCTCAAACCTTATCAGGAGGTACCATTTTTGTACACATTTCACAAATGGCAAAACAAGCAGCAGAAGTTGGGTGTTTTCGCTCAGGATAAAATAAGTAGTGGCGGAGCCAGGATTAGAACGCAGTTTTCTGATCCCGAAGGCTGCACCCTTCAGCTTTACGTTCTACTGCCAGATCAACGCTAAAATATAAATTGCTTCAGATGCTGAATTCCTGTCTCCTGGAGAGTAGATGAGAGAGGACTGAAAATCCTGTGGGTGAGGTGAGCTCGTGAGATCTCTGCAGAGCTTAAGGGAAATTTAAAATGGAATAAAATTTAAAGAGAAGGATCCAAAAGCTTGGGGCAGATCCCACAAATTCTACCCCCGCCCCTGGCTTCTCTCTACTTCTCTGCTCCCTCCTCTCCCAGTTCAGTTCAGTTCAGCCACTCAGTCGTGTCCGACTCTTTGCGACCCCATGAATCGCAGCACGCCAGGCCTCCCTGTCCATCACCAACACCCGGAGTTCACTCAGACTCACGTCCATCGAGTCCGTGATGCCATCCAGCCATTCCATCCTGGGTCGTCCCCTTCCCCTCCTGCCCCCAATCCCTCCCAGCATCAGAGTCTTTTCCAATGAATCAACTCTTCCCATGAGGTGGCCAAAGTACTGGAGCTTCAGCTTTAGCATCATTCCTTCCAAAGAAATCCCAGGGCTGATCTCCTTCAGAATGGATTGGTTGGATCTCCTTGCAGTCCAAGGGACTCTCAAGAGTCTTCTCCAACACCACAGTTCAAAAGCATCAATTCTTCAGTGCTCAGCCGTCTTCACAGTCCAACTCTCACATCCATACATGACCACACGAAAAACCATAGCCTTGACTAGAAGGACCTTAGTCGGCAAAGTAATGTCTCTGCTTTTGAATATACTATCTATGTTGGTCATAACTTTCCTTCCAAGGAGTAAGCGTCTTTTAATTTCATGGCTGCAGTCACCATCTGCAGTGATTTTGGAGCCCAAAAAATAAAGTCTGACACTGTTCCTACTGTTTCCCCATCTATTTCCCATGAAGTGATGCGACCAGATGCCATGATCTTCGTTTCCTGAATGTCGAGCTTTAAGCCAACTTTTTCACTCTCCTCTTTCACTTTCGTCAAGAGGCTTTTTAGCTTCTCTTCACTTTCTGCCATAGGGGTGGTGTCATCTGCATATCTAAGGTTATTAATATTTCCCCCGGAAATCTTGATTCCAGCTTGTGTTTCTTCCAGTCCAGCGTTTCTCATGATGTACTCTGCATAGACGTTAAATAAGCAGGGTGACTATACAGCCTTGATGTACTCCTTTTCCTATTTGCAACCAGTCTGTTGTTCCATGTCCAGTTCTAACTGTTGCTTCCTGACCTGCATACAGATTTCTCAAGAGGCAGGTTAGGTGGTCTGGTATTCCCATCTCTTTCAGAATTTTCCACAGTTTATTGTGATCCAAGCAGTCAAAGGCTTTGGCATAGTCAATAAAGGAGAAATAGATGTTTTTCTGGAACTCTCTTGCTTTTTCCATGATCCAGCAGATGGTGGCAATTTGATCTCTGGTTCCTCTGCCTTTTCTAAAACCAGCTTGAACATCTGGAAGTTCACAGTTCATGTATTGCTGAAGCCTGGCTTGGAGAATTTTGAGCATTACTTTACTAGTGTGTGAGATGAGTGCAATTGTGTGATAGTTTGAGCATTCTTTGGCATTGCCTTTCTTTGGAATTGGAATGAAAATGGACCTTTTCCAGTCCTGTGGCCACTGCTGAGTTTTCCAAACTTGCTGGCATATTGAGTGCAGCACTTTCACAGCATCATCTTTTAGGATTTGAAATAGCTCAACTGGACTTCCATCACCTCCACTAGCTTTGTTCGTAGTGATGCTTTCTAAGGCCCACTTGACTTCACATTCCAGGATGTCTGGCTCTAGATTAGTGATCACATCATCATGATTATCTGGGTCGTGAAGATCTTTTTTATGCAGTTCTTCCTTGTATTCTTGCCACCTCTTCTTAATATCTTCTGCTTCTGTTAGGTCCAGACCATTTCTGTCCTTTATCGAGCCCATCTTTGCATAAAATGTTCCCTTGGTATCTCTAATTTTCTTAAAGAGATCTCTAGTCTTTCCCATTCTGTTGTTTTCCTCTATTTCTTTGCATTGATCGCTGTAGAAGGCTTTCTTATCTCTTCTTGCTATTCTTTGGAACTCTCCTCTTTTCTCTGTCTCTACACACACACACACACACACACACACACACACAATAGCAGGCGGCCATAAGAAAGAATATGAACAAGATGAAGTTTTAAAATAGAAAAAACCAGAAGACAACTTTGTAGAAATGAAAGAGATTTGTGTTTAGAATGGATAGCTGCACCATCTCCTGCTTCCTGTGTGCATTTCAGAAAAACTGAAGAAAGAAGCGGCAGGGACCAAGAGACTGCACGTGTACTGGAAGCAGCGTTCTCTAAAATTCCCGGGTGACATCAGGCATGTTTTTCTGGCCTGATACTTATCACAAAGCCATCCCAAAGTTCCAGGGATTCTGGGAAATACACTGTTGTTTTTAAACTGCCGTTCTTTTAGGAAAAGAGACGGCAGATATCATGTAAACAGCCAACGATGATGAGCACGGGGGGGAACAATAACAAAGTACATTCATGAGATTTTGACATGATTCATAAAACATCAAAATAGATAAAGAAGAATTTTAGAAAACAGGAGAAATGGTCTGAAATAATTTAATAGCCAGAAGCTGTGAGTTTTGACAAATATGAAGGCATGTAAAACATTAACAAGAACTTGATGATTTAAATAATATAATTAATAATGTTGTTTCAAGAGCTGCAATTGCAGCTTACAAAGAATACAATTGAGACTGTTCATATATATATATATATATATATATATGGCCACAAAGAAAATCTCAAAATATTAAAAAATGAAAAAGAATACCAATGGTAATTGACATCTGACTAAAATACAATAAAAGCATACTTTTTAAAAGAAGATGCAACTGAAATTCATGGAGATAGGGTCATCTTTCAATCAAGGGTATTGTGTCTATACACAAAAAAACTCAAGACACGGACCTTATACCTGAAGAAAAAATTAACTCAAAATGGATAATAGTCTAACATGTAAAATGTAAGACTATATAACAGCTAGAAGAAAACAGGAGAAAATATGTAACATTGGATCTGATGATGTTTCCAGATACAACACCAAAAATATTATCCATGAAAAAAACACAATAAATTGGACTTTATTAAAATTAAAAATATTTTGTGTTATGAAAGATACTATTAAGAGAATGAACAGACAAGCCTTAGGCTAGGAGAAAGTTTTTGCAAACTAGATATCTAATAAAAGACAAGGTATCAAATATACAAAAACATAAAACTCAATTATTTAAAAAAATCGAATTAATAAATGTGCAAAAGACCTGATCAGACACCTCAAAAAAGATGATAAATATATAGACGATAGCTGGATAGATGGTGAGACAGTTAAATGGACAGACTGATGATACATGGAAAATGAGAAATGAAAAGATGTCACTAGGAAAATGAAAATTCAAACAAGATACCCCACACAGCTATTAAAATGGCAAGAACTGCAAGAAGCCCTGAAAATCTCCCAATAATTCATCAACTCAGCCTAACCCCATACCCCTGGGTCAGGAAGATCCCCTAGAGAAGGGAAAGGCTACCCACTCCAGTATTCTTGGGGCTTCCCTGGCAGTTCAGACTGTAAAGAATCTGCCTGCAATGTGGAAGACGTTGAGTCAATTCCTGGGTTGGGAAGAAGGAAATGGCTACCCACTCCAGTATTCTCCCAGGAAATCACATGGACAGAGAAGCCTGGCAGGCTACAGTCCACTGGGTCTCAAAGAGTCGCACATGACTGAGCAACACTTTCACTTTTCACTACTTTCGTGTTAAGCTAATAGAAGCCTACGGAAGCATCACTTAATCTAATATGAGATCCTAGGCAGGATCCTGAACAGAAAAAGGACACTAAGTAAAAACTAAGGATCTCTGAATAAAGATTTTAATAACACTCTATTGGCTCATTAATTCTGACAAACATACTATACTAATTTAAGACATTAACAATAGAGAAACGTGGTATAGGGTGTGTAGGAACTCTGAAAAATCTTCACAACTTTTCTGTAAATCTAAAAATATGCTAAAATGTAAAGATTTTCAGTTTAAAAGTTTACATCTACAAAACCAGCAATCTTTTGTATTAAAGAGGAAACCGAAACTGTAATTATGGGCCATTTAATATAATCACATTCAAGACAGAGCACATGAAATTTTATAGCATTTGACCAAAAATGAACTCAGATAAAAAGCCATGGCTCTAAATGTTATGATTAATAACCATAATAAATAGATATTGATCTGACAGCCTAACTCGAGAAATTAGAAAGATGATAATTAAACAAACCAAGAAAAGTAGGAGAAATACATAAACACACTGTCAACTGATTCCTAGGATGTCGACGTTCACTCTCGCCATCTCCTCCTTGACCACTTCCAACTTGCCTCGATTCACGGACCTAACATTCCAGGTTCCTATGCAATATCGCTCTTAACAGCATGGAACACTGCTTCCATCATCAGTCCCACTCACAACTGGGTGTTGTTTCTGCTTTGGCTCCATCCCTTCATTCTTTCTGGTTATTTCTCCACTGACCTCCAGTAGCATATTGGGCGCCTACTGACCTGGGGAGTTCCTCTTTCAGTGTCCTATCTTTTTGCCTTTTCATACTGTTCATGGGGTTCTCAAGGCAAGAATACTGAACTGGTTTGCCATTCCCTTTTCCAGTGGACCACATTCTGTCAGCAAATTTGGAAAACTCAGCAGTGGCCACAGGACTGGAAAAGGTCCATTTTCATTCCAATCCCAAAGAAAGGCAATGCCAAAGAATGCTCAAACTACCGCACAGTTGCACTCATCTCACACGCTAGTAAAGTAATGTTCAAAATTCTCCAAGCCAGGCTTCAGCAATACGTGAACCGTGAACTTCCAGATGTTCAAGCTGGTTTTAGAAAAGGCAGAGGAACCAGAGATCAAATTGCCAGTATCCACTGGATCATCAAAAAAGTGAGAGTTCCAGAAAAACATCTATTTCTCCTTTATTGACTATGCCAAAGCCTTTGACTGCTTGGATCACAATAAACTGTGGAAAATTATGAAAGAGATGGGAATACCAGACCACCTGACCTGACTTTTGAGAAACCTATATGCAGGTCAGGAAGCAACAGCTAGAACTGGACATGGAACAACAGACTGGTTGCAAATAGGAAAAGGAGTACATCAAGGCTGTATATTGTCACCCTGCTTATTTAACTTCTATGCAGAGTACATCATGAGAAATGCTGGGCTGGAAGAAGAACAAGCTGGAATCAAGATTGCCAGGAGAAATATCAATAACCTCAGATATGCAGATGACACCAACTTCATGGCAGAAAGTGAAGAACTGAAGAGCCTCTTGATGAAAGTGAAAGAGGAGAGTGAAAAAGTTGGCTTAAAGCTCAACAGTCAGAAAACTAAGATTATGGCATCTGGTCCCATCAGTTCATGGGAAATAGATGGGGAAACAGTGGAAACAGTGGCTGACTTTATTTTTTGGGCTCCAAAATCACTGCAGATGGTGAGTGCAGCCATGAAATTAAAAGGCGCTTACTCCTTGGAAGGAAAGTTATGACCAACCTACACAGCATATTAAAAAGCAGAGATATTACTTTGCCAACAAAGGTCCATCTAGTCAAGGCTATGGTTTTTCCTGTGGTCATGTATGGATGTGAGAGTTGGACTACAAAGAAAGCTACGCGCTGAAGAATTTATGGTTTTGAACTGTGGTGTTGGAGAAGACTCTTGAGAGTCCCTTGGACTGCAAGGAGATCCAACCAGTCCATCCTGAAGGAGATCAGTCCTGGATGTTCATTGGAAGGCTGATGCTGAAGCTGAAACTCCAGTACTTTGGCCACCTCATGCAAAGAGTTAACTCATTGGAAAAGACTCTGATGCTGGGAAAGATTGGGGGCAGGAGGAGAAGGGGGCGACAGAGAATGAGACGGTTGGATGGCATCACCGACTCGATGGACGTGAGTCTGAGTGAACTCTGGGAGCTGGTGATGGACAGGGAGGCCTGGCGAGCTGCGGTTCATGGGGTCGCAAAGAGCTGGACTGAGCGACTGAACTGAACTGAATGTCAATTGAAAACTAAAAACAACCAGTGGATTTAGTAAACCAATTCAAAAGCAGATTTAAGTTTACTAACACACAAATGTTCTGACAAATCATTTTTAAAAGAAAATACAATCTATTAATGCAAATTTAAACACATATAAACACATACATATATGTGCATACATATGTATATATAAGTATTTTCCTCATACAGAAATCAGAATGAAAGGAAATGAATTCAATTGTTAATAAGAATTATCTCCAGCTGAAGGGAGTTAATGTGCCTTTTAAATCTGTTTATATTTTCTGTATGTTCCAAATGGTGTCCTACAGCTACGTTTGTCTTTTACAGGCAAAAACCGCATGCCTTTTTTAAAGTAGAAAAAAAATGACATGAGTCTATGCAACACACAGAATATTGTCCATGAGGTGATTCAATAATAATAATCCAAGTAACTGTTGCCTGGGAGATAGATACTTAAAGGCAAGATATAGAAAGAAGTTCCCCAGTGCTGAGCTGCAATGAAATCATTCTCATGCTGACGGCAGTAGATTTTTCCCACCACAGTGTGAAGCCTTTCTTGCCCTCTTCCCAGCTCACACTGTAAAATTAGCTGGTGGTCACGGTCACACAGAGGCACCAATGAAGCGGGTTCACAGCAGAGAGATGGCAGCAGCAAGAGAAAGCTGTTCCCGAAGCTAAGAAAGAGAAGCAAGGTCTTCGGCGCCGGGGTCCCCACCAAGGGCACAGCAGAGAGGCGTGGTGGGGCCGGGCGAGCCCGCACGGGCACATCCAGGACAGCCCAGCACCGGGCGCGAGGCAGCAGTCAGCGCCAGCCCTGAGCGGTTCCCCGTCTCAGCAGTGGGCTGGACGCAACCCCAGCTGGAACTGCACACGCATCAGAGCGGGGTGGGAGGAGAGGCGGAGGCGCTCCGCACAGACCCCCGGGGAGGACCCGCCTCGAGCGCCTGTTGACGCTGGGGCTTCCGGCCAAGCACTTGGTGCTTCCTGCCTCAAGATGTTCCCCATCTGTGAAACGTGAAGAGTCAGAGCTCTGATTCCATAGGTTTTTTTGTTAGGATCAAATTTATTAAAATCGGAAAGAGTGTTTAGGACGATGCTTGGAACACACTACGTATTTAAATATTAGAAACTGCTGTTCTGTTTAGATTTTGACTTTGAGCACATCCTTCACCTTCACTTTTATGCATATTTTCCAAAGTACACAGCACATTAGTTCAGTAGTGCATTCACAGGGGATAGAAGTGAATGAACACTTAACTGAAGCACATCCTTATTGTACATGGAATGTGTAATCAAAACAGGAGAATAAGATTTCAGAGGCCACTCACATGGAGAGTTTTCTCCATGTGAATTGTTTCTTATAGTGTCTGTTCCTTCTAAAATGGATGGGCATGTTTAAATTGTGAAAGTTTCATTGCTAAGTGTGAGTTTAATCACTTTTAATCATTTCACAAGTGACAAACTCCTTTCAAGGAAAAACAAGCACATCTTCCTTAGAGTACTCCTAACTTCACCCCCTATAGCAAGGAGATCAAACCGGTCCATCCTAAAGGAAATCAACCCTGAGTATTCATTGGCAGGACTGATGCTGAAGCTCAAGCTCCAGTACTTTGGCCACCTGACGGGAAGAACTGACTCACAGGAAAAGGCCCTGATGCTGGGCAAGAGAAGAGGGCCACAGAGGATGAGATGGTTGCATGAGCTCACTGACTTAGTGGACATGAGTTTCAGCAAACTCCGAGAGATAGTGAAGGACTGGGAAGCCTGGTATGCTGCAGTCCATTGGGTCTCAAAGAGCTGGACATGGCTTAGCAAATGAACAACAAAAACAACCCTCTACTGAGCTTCCCAGGTGATTCAGTGATTAAATAAAAAATTTGCTTGCCAATGCAAGAGATGTGGGTTCTGTCCCTAGGTCAGGATAATCCTCTGGAGAAACAAATGGCAACTCACTCCACTCTTCTTCCTGAAAATTCCCATGGACAGAGGAGCCTAGTGGGTTACAGAATGGGGTTGTAAAAGAGTTGGACACAACTTAGTGACTAAACAACAACCCTCCCATTACTACCACCATCACTAGGGTAGGCTGGACTTAGTAACTCACGTCCTAAATCAGAATATGGAAAGGGCAATACAAACTTTACACCTGAGAAAGCCAGCAGGTTCCATCCCATCCAAGTGGTCAAAGTCAATATGACCACTGAGAAGTCATGTTCATATCCTGTACCCTGATAGGATGTCAAGAGGACACATGGCCTCTACGGAATGCATCCAGAAACATCATAACCCCAGTTTAACATACAAGAAATACCAGTAATCCAAACTGAGAGACAGTCTTACAATGCCTACCCAACACTGCTCAAAACTAGCAAGGTCATGGAAAGCAGGAGAAACGAAAGCCTGCACAGACCAGAAAAGACGGAAGGAAGACGATGGCTAAGTGCAGTGTGCGACCCGGGGTGAATTCTTCAACAGACCGAGAACATGAATGAACAAGTCGGTGAAACCAGCATACAGTCTGCAAGTTAGCTGATAGCAATGGTCCAAAATTCATCTCTCAGTTTTGACAATGCTAAGCTAAGCTAAGTCACTTCAGTCGTGTCCGACTCTGTGTGACCCCATAGACAGCAGCCCACCAGGCTCCCCCGTCCCTGGGATTCTCCAGGCAACAACACTGGAGCGGGTTGCCATGTCCTTAATAGCTATGTGAGATATTAACATCCGGAGAAGCTGGCAAAGGGTTAAGCAGGAACTCTCTGCTCTCACTCTGCAGTTTTTGTGCAAACGGAGAATTAGTCCCAAAGAAAAAAAGTGTTTTACAAATATTAACATCTTATATATGTTAATTTATATTAACTTGTGGACACAGTGGGAAGGAGAGGGTGGGACCCATTGAAAGAGCAGCATGGAGACGCATGCGCGAACAGGTGTAAACTGACAGGCGGTGTGGACTCACCGTGTGACGCAAGCGGCTCAGTCTAGCGCTCTGTGACAGCCAGAGGTGCCGGACAGGACGGGAGACGGGAGGCAGGTTTGAGAGGCAGGGGACATATGTGTACCTGAGGTCAATTCATGCTGATGTACGCCAGAAACCATATTTACACAATATTGTAAAGCAATTATCTTCCAACTAAATAAATACATTGTCAAAAAATCTGAGTAAATTAAAAAACAATAAATATATTTAAATATGGTACAAAGCCTTCTAGGTCTGGATGGTATTACAATGTCTAGATCAGATTTTGAGTGCATGTCAACAGCAGGATAAACTATTAAATATCCTACATCTAAATTGGACAAACTAGATAATTACATTAAGGGGGCTTATTTATGCCTGAATTCACTTGTAAACAAGCACAATCTGGCTTGAATAAAGGATTTTTAAAAAGAATCCTTAGTGTTAAATCCAATTAGCCGATTGTGATAATATAAAATAATCTGGGACTTTGGGCAATCAATAACCATTTCAATTGAACTTTCAATGTGTTTTAGCATTGCATCAAGATTTTCCCTAGTTTTTATGCTCCTCTGATTTTACTGTAAAGTTGCTTCTGAATGTTAAACTGTGTGTTAATAGCATGGTGAGACATTTCGGAGTAAGTGAAAAAGTGCTCTGTGTCCAGCAGTGTGAGCTTTAAGCAGAAACAGTGGAGTTCTAGGACTCACGGGAACTTTATGACACTGGAAGTGCTATTTGAATATTGTCTATAAATAGATGTAAAGGGCTGATACAGCGTGACATTTGAGACTCTTAAAATTGTGGCATTTCTAACTAGAAAATTTTAAATGTTTGAGAAGAAATAAATACTTCAGTGTGATTCAATCTTTCCACCTTGATTTAAGAGAGCTACATTCTATTAAAAGTAATAACAGCCATTTTCCCTCCATTCCATTTCTCCCTTCCCTTTTCCAGGACTCCCCCAATCAACTGTATTTCAATGTAGCTTCCAGGTTTTGTTCTTTATCTGCTGGCAGGTATACACAGGGCATAAAAACAATATTACAACTCCAATGAAATCTTTTTTATAGTCAACTTAGCTGAAATTGTTCCGAATTGGTGGTAGGGCCTGGAATCTCAGTTGATTTATTTTAAGGCTTACAGCGCTTCACTCTCCTTTTCAGGGCAGGGTTCTGCATTCAGCAGCCTAAAATACTGCAATGCGTTTAGTGGGTATGAATTCTACTCTGCCACATTTGGTATAAGAAAAATCATGCTATCTTTATTTTTCTAGATGGAATTCAAACCGACTCCAAGCATTCCCCAATTGAACAGGCACATATTCCAACGCTGAAGTTGCTGGAACCTTTCCTTCTCAGAAGTCACTGGGGCTCAGTCACCAAAAAAGAAGCCGTGACAGGTTACGCACAGGCCAGACTCAAACTCAGGAGAGATCTTTGGTTTTCCCTGACCCCAGTTACTGCTGTCAGGAAGGAAGACAATGTTCCTCTACCCTTCTAGCTGGCCAAAGAAGCAAGCCGACGTGAGATAAATTAACAGGAGAATACTCAATTTAATTCTGTATGTACGGGAACACCACACATGAGAGATTCAGAGACACAAAGTTAAAATGAGGACTATGTGCCATTCTGAGCACAGGAACAGGGTGGGGCCGGGGACTTCCAAGGAGAGGAAGGTCACGTACAGGGTGACAAGCAGAGCTGATGTCTAGTAATTCGATGTTTAACCTGCCATATAGATGAGGCCACTTAGATAAAATTTATCTCTGGTCATTACTCTTTCTCTAGGAAAAGTTCCCAATTTAAATTATTCTAGGTATTTAAAGGAGAGACAGAAAGTAGTTTCTCCTGAACCTATAGAGTCTAAACTGCCTTAAACTCAAAATACTGAAGTGAAAGTCTCAGTTGTGTCTGACTCTTTGCAACCCCAGGCTGCACTATAGCCCACCAGGCTCCTCTGTCCATGGGATTCTCCAGGCAAGAACACTGGAGTGGGCAGCCATTCCCTTCCCCAGGGGATCTTCCCAACCCAGGGATCAAACCCAGGTCTCCCCCATTGCAGGCAGACTCTTTACTGTCTGAGCCACCAGGAAAGCCCAAACTCAAAATAACCCTCGTACAAAAATGGCACATTTGGGGGAGGCTAGTGCTGAACCTCAACGCTGCTTTCTAATGCTCACCTGTCCAAGCCACTGTGGTCTGTTGTAGCAGGCAGCTGTGCTACGTTAGAACTAAGCACCAGCGTAGAAGCCTTCACCTCAGGTACACAGTGCCATCCTGCCACCCCCACAGAGGTTCCTGTGCGGGTCTGGGACCCTGCTGGACAGGATCCGGGCAGCAGTGTGCCGGAGCTGGCCTGAACAAGCTTACGAGAACTAACAACTAGTTTTTCGGGAAGTTTGCAAGCAGGCTGCTAAACAGGAATGTTGCTGTTTTGTCGCTAAGTCATATCCAGCTCTTTTGCGACCCCCTGGGCTGTAGCCCGCCAGGCTCCTGTCCGTGAGACTTCCCAGGGAAGCATGCTGGAGTGGGTGGCCATTTCCTTCTCCAGAGGGTCTTCAGGACCCCAGGGATCAAACCCATGTTTCTCCTGCATCGGCAGGTGGGTTCTTTACCACTGAGCTACCAGGGAACCCCAACATGCATGTCACTGAAAATTAAATAATACAGACTTTACGTTAAAAACAAAGGTAGTAAATATACAAAGATCATCATTACCTGATATTTTATTATATTTCACTTTTATTTAAGCAAAGTTTACTTATGTCTATCTTATCTGTACAATGCAAATACTACATGAGAGCAAGCTACTTCACTTCTCTTCCCAACTCCTCATTCGGTGTCCTCACGTCAGAGGTTTGAAGCTAAAGACGGCAGGCGGCTTTACGAATGGTACAAATGAGAACTCCCTAAACCTTGTGGATCTCCAGACTTAAGAAAGTGAGAGAAGGAAACCACACTGACAACGCAGATTACACGCGGGCGTGCCGTGCCTGCAGCCTTCACGTTGTGAACACACACACACACCCTGCACAGAAAAGAGAGGCAGCAACAGTCAAGGGGTTTCCTTCCAGTTTCCAAACTACCATCCAGTTCAGCAAAGGAGTTTCTCATGTCCTTGATAAACTAGTGAAGTACATCACGCCTTCAACTTTGCACTTCCGTATTTTGAAAAACATCACTCAACATTCATATCGGAACTAAACTTCTTGGTCATTTACAATCATAATTTGTCTACAGATACAAGAGTTCACCAAAAACTAATGAAAATGTTCTGTGCGATTCCACTGGTCATATGGAATTTACAACAAAGTGCATTGTACGTTTTCTTATCATTGATACATTGGGCGCTACATACAGTTCATGCTAGTGAAATCCATAACGAGCCCATTCAGTCCTATTCTGCCCATGCGGTTCTACAAGGAGCCAGTGGTTAAATTCTCACCAGTGCACCACTGGGTGCAGGACCTCTCAACACAGAACAGCCAGCTCCCTCCTACCCGTCTCTGACCCAAGTCACATGGAATTTTTCTGAAACACTCTGATTCCAGCATTTTTCTACCCACTCCCCAGAAACATTTCTCTCCCCTAAATCTCCCTTCAGAACCATCCTGCATAATTTCCCGTCTGTGGAAATGTAGACACAAGACTGTGGTCTTTCTTCCTAGAGGTAAAGATGGGAAAGTGGATGTTCAAACTTGTCAGGTTGCCTTGATTTCAAGTTTTTTGGGTTTGGTTTTGATTTACTCATCCTAACTAACCCTGTTTATATAAGATATTAAAGAGTTATCCAAAAAGTCTAACCGTCTTGATCGCTCAGCTTGTGTAAGAGCCTTTAGAAGGCGTGGTTATTTTCTCTGTCCCACCCTCTCCATTCTCCCCTTCTCTCTGTTGCTCCATAGGCTTATTGGCACCCTAATTAAACTGCTGAAACTGGAATATATATACCCTGGGTACCTACACAGAAAAGGTTAGATTCTCTGCCATAATGACTTGAGAACACTGAGGCCTGGTCACCGGAACACCACATCAGCACAGTGCGGGAGCTGAGACAGCAGCTATTAAGAATTACAGACCGGTGTTTTTGAAAAATGTTACTGGGCACCCTATTCTTAAAAGGCAGATTAAACCATCAATAAAGTTGACATTGAAGTCATTCCCTTTATAGGCATATTTTAAATGTAATCAAAGCAACCAGTCCTTTACAGACTCTGGTAAAACACCTGAGCAATTCTAATGTATTAAGTGGGGTAGCCCTCCAGGGCTGAAATAACAACCCCAGTTTGTGTATAAGAGAGCAGAACCCGAAGAAATTCCAGAATAGGATTCAGTTAGCACATACCAGTATGAAATGATGCCATGATGTCAGCAAGTCAATTTACTGAAATTTTAAATTAAATCAGTATCTTGGTAGTCCTACAAGCAAAATCAACCAATTTTTTTTTTCATTTTTTCAACCAGCCACTATATCCTGGAACTCCAGTTTGTATAGCAAGGGGATATTTACATGGCCATTCCCAAAGGGGCCATTTCTGAAAGTGAACATTTCAAGATGATACCAAGATAATATATTTATTCTCTTCATTAAAAGACCATATTCAATAAATTGTATAGATAATGCTTAAAAAAATCTAGCTGACTGTGTTACCAAAGAATTGTAACATTAGCTCTCTATTTCTTAGAAGCAAATTTAAAAAAAAGGGGGGAGGGAAATATAATTGCTTTAGGCTTCCCAGATGGCACTTGGGGTAAAGAATCTTCCTGTCAATACAGGAGACTCAAGAGACATGGGTTCGATCCCTGGGTTGGGAAGATCCCCTGAAGTAGGAAATGGCAACCCACTCCAGTACTCTTGCCTGGAAAATTCCATGGACAGAGGAGCCTGGAGGGCTACAGTCCACAGAGCTGCAAAGAGTCAGACATGACTGAGCACACGTGACTGCTTTATAACATGTATAACTTTCTGCTGTAAAACATGGACCAGCCATATGGATACATGCATCCCCTTCCTCTTGAGTCGCCCTCCTAACCCCCAAACCCACCCTGCTAGACCATCACAACATCCCTTGTGAACCAAAGGCAGCTGGGTAGACACCTTTCCCTCCTCTCTGGGTGGTGAGTCAAGAAAGCCGAGGAAGGCGGGGTCACGAGAGTTTACGTCTATGTGCGCATTTGTGTCTTTCCTGCCGCACCAGCAACTGCATCTCCCCACCTGATTCCAAGCCTCATCGACTCTGATTTTCTCATTCATCTCAAATCGCTGTATTTATTATAATAGCTTAACCCAGCTGAGGTATTCTCCTTATGGAGAAGAAAGGCCCTGATCTTTGTCACGCCATGTGCAAAGTGTAAGATGCAGGCTGTAAGATGCAATTTCTGAGTCAGCGCCTGCCGTAAGACGGCTCAGCCACGTAAACAGAGTTGACTAGGACAACACCAGCCACGCACCCAAATTATTTATTTAGACAGGATCGGAGCAGACACACGGCGTGCGGTTACAGAAGAGCTGCTTCTCAAAAGGCTCTATTTAGCAATCAAAGACTCACCCAGCTAGGCCACAGAATGTTTCTCATCGCCAGATCTTACCACTATACATGAGCTGTACAGCACAGCTGAGGAGTGAGTTCCGCTTTCTGTCAAGCCTGAATTAATGCTTTTAATATTCAAATTTGATTTTTCATTACACAGAGGCAGGCTTCACAACAGTGACCTTGACCTCTCTAACACACGCATATCAATTCTTCTCAGAGCTTAACTTAGCTTAACTTCGGAGAGACTGCTTCAAGTTTAATATCCTTGGAAAATTACCAGAATGAACAAGACCAGACATTAATTCCTCCCTAAAAGTGTTGGATTGTGGAACCTGCCTGTAGTCCGTAGATATTCACACCCTTGGTTCATCAAACGGATTATAAACACAAGGTTGAAACAAAAGTCCAACTCCTGAGCTCCACTCTGTTGCTATATGTCCTGAACACAGGTGCCTGCTCGGACAACGGGTCTACCATGAAGTTCTGTGAACGGCAAGGTGAACGTGGCACCATTTTAAAATACCTTCAATCATAAGAGACTTGAACACTATGCATGATTTTTAGGGGAGCTGCAGAGAGCGCATCAAAACTCATTTGCATGCATAGCTTCCAGACCTCAAAGCAGGGATGTTATCAGCTGTCAATCAACAGGTATTTATTGAATCCCTGATAGTCTCTTAGAAAGCTGCTAGGTTCTGTGGAGAATCCAGAAGCAATAAAAACAAATAACATTTACTCACAAAGAGTTGATATTTGGGTACAAGAGATAAGCTACATAAAATCATCAATAAATCAAAATGCTTATCATCAGGTTATCAGCAACAGAGTTCATCACCCTGGCCGCATAGCTCACACGACCCTGAAATTACAGGCTATCGCAGGCAGCCAGAACCCTGGGAGAATATATCAACAACTTGGCATCAACCAAACCAGAAGAGTTTACAGTGAGTGGTGCCTGTTCCAAACCTGGGTAGACAGAGCAATTCCCAAGAACTGCCTAAGCCCCAATACTTCAACAGCTTCTCCGCTTTCACCAAAGTCCAGCTTCTTTCTGTGATAATAAAGGCCACAGTTTTCTTTAGGGAACCTTCTTCCGTCCTCATTTTGTGAGTAAGTTCAGAATGCACCTTGAGAGTCCAAGCTTTCCAAACTTTATACAGTAGTAGGACTGAGCTCCTGTAAGAGGAATTCGAGGACCTGGGGGAGATATTCAAAATCAATTTCCGGAGTCTAGAGAAATAACAAAAGATGAGACGGGGAAGTCATTGCTAGACGCTCCATCGTCAGAAGCTACAGAGGAGAGGTGGCGAGGTAAGAGGGGGAGGAGCAGACTCGAAAGCTGTCCGCCCTTCGCCCCAAATCTCTGAGTATAACACACGTCTAAGGTTAAGCTTTTGTAACATTAGCCCCCTGCAGCTTTAAATCATTGAAACTCCACAGCTGTGCTAAATATTACACGAGACGCGAGAACAAGTACCACATGCAATAGGGGGAGACGCAGGCGACGCGGAGAAAGACACCAACGCCGAGTCACCGCTCCTCGAGGGATAAACCCGTGAGCCAGGCGCACTCGGGATCTCACTCGCTGCCCCCGGGACGCGACGGCCCGCACCAACCCGTCGGCAGACGACAGGAGGGACTCGCAGAGAAGAGCAGCCATGGGCCGCAGCGCAGCCAGCGAGGTCTCCAACTGGGGAGCCGGAGGAGAGACGCGAGTGAGGGCAGATCAGCCTCCACAGCAGACACGGAGACGAGGCGGGCAGCCGGCCGCTGAGCCGCCGGGCGGCTCTGCCCTGACTTCTGACTCTGGCCCCGGAAGAGAAGCCCATGCCCGTCGTGTGAGTCACGGTTTACCAAGCTCACAGGCAGGTCAGAGAAGAAAGGCTTTGTCTCGTTTGTGTTGTTTTTTAAGGTACAGCCAGGGTTATTTCCTCCTGAAGGGGTATTGTTCACACTTTACTAAGAGATGGGCATACCAGACCACCTGACCTGCCTCTTGAGAAACCTGTATGCAGGTCAGGAAGCAACAGTTAGAACTGGACATGGAACAAGAGACTGGTTCCAAATAGGAAAAGAAGTACGAGAAGGCTGTATATTGTCACCCTGCTTGTTTAACTTCTATGCAGAGTACATCATGAGAAACACTGGGCTGGAAGAAACACAAGCTGGAATCAAGATTGCCAGGAGAAATATCAACAACCTCAGATATGCAGATGACACCACCCTTATGGCAGAAAGTGAAGAGGAGCTAAAAAGCCTCTTGATGAAAGTGAAAGAGGAGAGTGAAAAAGTTGGCTTAAAGCTCAGCATTCAGAAAACAAAGATCATGGCATCTGGTCCCATCACTTCATAGGAAATAGATGGGGAAACAGTGGAAACAGTGTCAGACTTTATCTTTTGGGGAGCTCCAAAATCACTGCAGATGGTGACTGCAGCCATGAAATTAAAAGACGCTTACTCCTTGGAAGGAAAGTTATGACCAACCTAGACAGCATATTCAAAAGCAGAGACATTACTTTGCCGACTAAGGTCCGTCTAGTCAAGGCTATGGTTATTCTTGTGGTCATGTACGGATGTGAGAGTTGGACTGTGAAGAAGGCTGAGCACCGAAGAATTGATGCTTTTCAACTGTGGTGTTGGAGAAGACTCTGAGAGTCCCTTGGACTGCAAGGAGATCCAACCAGTCCATTCTGAAGACTATCAGCCCTGGGTGTTCTTTGGAAGGACTGATGCTGAAGCTGAAGCTCCAGTACTTTGGCCACCTCATGCGAAGAGTTGACTCATTGGAAAAGACTCTGATGCTGGGAGGGATTGGGGGCAGGAGGAAAAGGGGACGACCGAGGATGAGATGGCTGGATGGCATCACGGACTCGATGGACGTGAGTCTGAGTGAACTCCGGGAGATGGTGGTGAACAGGGAGGCCTGGCGTGCTGCAGTTCATGGGGTCGCAAAGAGTCGGACATGACTGAGCTACTGAACTGATGTCTGTTAGTCTCTCTCTCTTGTTAAAAAACAAAATTCACTGAGTAAATCTGAAGATCAAATTGGCTCTACTCAACAGTTCGTGATTTGGCCAACTTCCTATCAAGCAAGGAGAAGGGTGTTCTGCCGGGGGCCAGCGTGAGGAACTCCACCCATGGCAAAGGTCATGAGGAAGGAGGCTTGGCATACGCAAAGACGTGATCAAGCCTCAGGAAACCCCCTGTTCCTGAGCATCTAACCCCCAAACCAGAGTCTGTTTTATGCTCTCACCTACACCTCTGACTTTACGGGGGGCTCTCCCCCATAACCGTTTCTCTTGAAGGGGTAAACGTGCAGCTTCAAGGCAATAAAAATTCCTGGGCGTGACAAGAGTGTTTCAGCTTACGGACTCCTCTGAAGGTTATCTAGTCCGCCTGTATAGGTTTGTCCGGCCACAAGTGATTGTTTACAGCCTCCCAACCTGAGAGGCACGAGATGTTTTAGACTTACTAAAGGCAAATTCTTTTGGGGAGTTGGAAATTATTAGTATAGTGGATTGGTTAGGAATTATATTGGTGAAGGGTTTTTCATTTGTTGTGCCAATAATTGCTGCTAATTCCCTGCCCTGGGTGTGACAAGAGTGTCTTAGGTCAAACCTCTCTCCTGACAGACTAGCTTGTGTGACAGGATTATCCATACTCCTGCCACTAGGCACATGATTGTTCATTACCTCTCAACCATAAACAGCACAGAGAGTTTTGGAGTATTTTGAGAGTCTTAATTAGCATAGGGTTTTTTCTTCTTGTTGAGTCAATGATTGCCACCAGGCCTCCATATCCTTAGGCAGCTGGGAATATATTAATCAATGTATTTGGAATATAGAAAAGGAAATACAGTAGTTTTTGATGTTAGCAATACTAGACTTTTTGAGTTAATGGATTTTCTCTTTTGTAATAGATCACTGTACTTTGTTATAAATCACTGTGTCCTTGCTATGTAAAAATGTAACTTTATCACTATCTTAAGACTAAATAGATCTTAAGGGGAGCATTGGTGAAAGGATTTTCATTTGTTGGGCTGATGTTTGCTGCTAAATCTCCATGTTCCCTGCCCTTATAATGAATATAACTAGCATTTAGGAGAAATAAGTACTAACCTTTAAGCATATAGGAGAAATAAGTATTAACCTTTAAGATTAATCATGTTAACCTTGGGTTAAATAAATTCCTTTCTTGATTGTAACTCACTACACCCTCACCCTATAGGAATGTAACTTTATTTGGAGGGTGGTGCCTGGTTTAAGAAAAAACACCCTTGGAAAAATAAGTTTTTGGTTATCAGAAAGGATCATAAAATGTCAGCAGGTCTCATGACCAGATGATGTAAAATCCCTAACCATTTTATGTGAAGCACCTGATTTTGATAAAGGTAAGGACTGCTGACCCCCACGTGACTCTGTATTCATCCCTATATGTAACAAAAGGTATATAAGCAAACCCAAAAATAAAGAAATCGGATCAGTTTCCTTCCGGAAAGACTGATTCCCCCATGTCGTTTCTTTCGTGCTCCCCGTTTTTCTGGCTGAATTCTCATCTGGATCATGGATGCTATTCCACGTAAACCAAGTGATTCAGCCTCTTTTTCTCCACTAATTTTCCTACTACACTATCCATTTCTAATCTCTCTATATCTCTGTAATTAAATATGTATTTTTCCAAGGAGGCCGATGCCGTCCCCACCTTCGAATTCCCTGGATCCACCGGGGCTGGACCCCGGCAGTGTTCCAAGGAGCCACGCAAAGTGAAAGGTTTATTTTCGGTCTGGTCATCTTAGGTTTCCTTTGTTTACCGTAAAGCTACTTAGTAAGTGGCATGGCCACCCCTGTTGCCAATGCCTTGGAAGAACAATAATTTTATTACGACTCTAGGACCTGAAGAGGTTTGCTACTTGAAGCCAGGTACCAGCTGAAGTTAAGGTCCAGCCTGCCCAGGGAGCTAGGGGGTAAGGGCCCTCTCTTCCCTAAATGATTACATTTCAAACAGATGGTTCCCAAGTCCTTAAGGAAATATTCCTGAGTTATAAAACTGGCAGGAGGCTTATTTAGCTTTAAAAAGATTTTCATACCAATAAAACGGGTTTTAAAGGCAGAAAATGGGTGGAACAAGGAAGTCACAAACAAAAGAAAGGATTATTTCAGACAAGGTCAGCTACTACTGAAGGAAGTTCCTGGGGTCTATCAGGCAGATGACCTCACTAGTGTTGATCAGGAAATTTCCGACCCACTGGTTTAAAATTCTGCTTGTGGGAAAAGCTGAAATTGCAATTAGCTTAAATATTAAGTTTTGGTTTGCTAAAGTGGGGTCTAGCACAAGTGACTCCATTCTGAGCCTGTCTCTGTTGACCTAATACAAATAGACGGCCAGATATTAATACCTCCTTTAGCAAAGATGGGTTTATCCTCGATCAGCCAAGAATTGCAATTTGGGGCTGGCAGCCATAGCGAGCCAAGAGCAAGCCCCCCACAGCAAGGAAAGAAGAAAGCTTTTATAAGGAAATAAAAGGAAGTCAGGAGGGTATTGTAAACAGAGTCCATAGTTTTTATTGGCTCACCAGGAAAAGAGCCTTTCTTCCTCCTGTGAGCTCCTGCTATGTTCGTGGGGAGTGAGAGCCCCCTTTCAGGTCTCCTGGCTCTATTTAACTGGGGTTTCTGTTTATTAATTGTTTACATTTTTTAACACTGCATCCTCCCCCGGTATATGCTCCCATCTTCTCTCCTTGGCTGAGTCATCCCATCTCTCCTCAGTCAGTCCTAACCTCTGTCTCTCTATATATATACACATACTTCTTCCCTTTCCCTGTGTCTTCTCGCTCCTTGCTCCTTCTCTCCTCTTGGTCCCTCTGTTTTCCTCATTTTGCCTTGCTCTACCTAACTCTGTGTGTGCCTCTGTGTCTGTCTACCGGCTTCCTCCTCTTCTCTCCTTAAGTAAGCCAGAACCAGCTCCTTCCTGACGTTATTAAACATGGGAGCAAACAACAGGAGGGGAGGCCAGGGTATCCAAAGTGAGTCTGTGCAGGCATGTTCGGTCACTCAGTCATGTCTGACCCTTTGCGACCCCATGGACTGTAGCCGGCCAGGCTCCTCTGTCCACAGGATTTCCCGGGGCAAGAATACTAGAGTGGGTTGCCCAGCCCTCCTCCTGGCGATTTTCCTGCCCCAAGGACTGAGCCCTCCCCTCCCACGTCCCCCGCCCTGGCAGACGGGTCCTTGACCACTCATACCACCTCTCCATCTGCCCATCATCCAGGACGTGTCCCTCGAAGGGGAGCAGACTGTTAACCCTACAGTATGCCTATCTGGCATACGCATCATCTAAGGCTGATTATTTTTAAGAAACAGCAGACACAGAAGAATCTTTGAAAACCAAGTGGAAATTACTCTTTTGTAAGAGACATCTTGTAAGGGGAAGACTGAAGACAAAAGGAGACAGGGATGGCAGAGGATGAGATGGTTAGACAGCATCACCTCTCAACAGACAGGAATTCGAGCAAACTTGGGAGGGAATGTAGAGGACAGAGGAGGAGCTTCACGCTGCAGCTCATGGAGTTGCAAAGAGCTGGACAGGATTTAGTTACTAGATAACAACAAAGAGACATTGACATATATGAGAATCCTCCATTTGAAAGGATCTCCACTAGAAAGAGGAAGATGCTCTAAATCTCTAGCAACTCATCAATGGAGACGGCAAGGACTTAAATCTGCATAACAACCTTGCCCTTGTTTACTGGGCTTTTCCTGGTCACCCCCATAACTGTCCCACCCCCAGCTCGAGCACCTTCCTTTGACTTTAGCTGGAGACAGCATCTAAGGTGGCTGCTTGGGCCAGCAGTCTTCCCGGGCGTCTCCCGTATCTCCCTCATATTTCCTGGGCATACAGCAGGTGTGCGCAATGCTGAACTCCTGTTTGTTCTTTCTTCCTGTTAATCTGTCTTTTATTACAGGGAGGTCTCAGTGAGGAACCAAGAAGGGTACGGGGAAAACGATTTTTCTTCCCATTCATCCTATTGAGACAACTGCCTCGAGCCACCCTGAACTCCATCTTCTCATTTCCAATATCACAGAGAGGAAAAAAGAAAACATTTGAAAACAACAACAACATTGGCATGGAGATAATTTTTAAAATAAATGAAGGTTTAAATGTCCACCTGAGGTGATGCTAGTGGTAAAGAACCTGCCGGCCCAATGCAGGAGCTGCAGGAGACATGGGTTCGATCCCTGGATGGCGAAGATCCCCTAGAGGCGGGCATAGCAACCCATTCCAGTATTCTTGCTTGGAGAACCCTATGGACAGAGGAGCCAGGTGGGCTGCAGTCCATGGGGTCGCAAAGAGCCGGACATGACTGAAGAGACTTAGCGTGCACACATGTTCTAGATAAAAGGAATAATTAACAAGACAAAGTGCAAATTTCAACCAAGCTTCTACATCTTCTTTCCTGTGTGTGCAGCAAGAATCTTCACTTGAACTTTAAAGAACCAAGGGAGAAAAACTGTGCAATTCTTACTTTAAACTTTTCAGGCTAAATACACTCATTTGCAATTCATTAAGAGGAAACAATTTGGAAAGACAGGCTAGTTTTACATAATGTGCTTAATTACATATTCAAGTTTTTATTTGTTTGCACCATGATAAAAATCTTTCTTTCAAAGAAACAAATTAAAAAGGAACCATCATTTGCATATCTAATTTCTGATTTTTAATCTGTTATCAAAGAGCTAATATTTCCATTTCTCATATTTAATTCTAACAGATAGCAGCATCCTTGCTATAAAGCATCCTCAAAGATTAGGAAAAGTCCTTGCAAATATCAGATCAATTACAAGAATACTCTGATTAGATGTCACTTGAATCGTATTACCATTCACCAAAGGGTATTCTGGGCAAGCACTTGCAGTGGGGCAGAAAATGAACCGGAACTGCTGAAGACTGACACCACTGGAAAACAGCCAACATGGTCTTTGAAGCCCATGGTGAGGATTTTCTCTTCCCTGGAAGGGGACATGCTCCCAGGCAACACCTCATTTGCGCTGGTCCCATCCAGGCTGAGATATGAGGACATCAGACTAGAGCCAACAGAGACTCAGGCCTAACCCACAATCTCATCATGGCAACTAATCTTTCAATAAAGTCAACATTTTGGGGTCATAGCTGTAACATTTTTCTAGCCAGAGTAGCAACGAATGTCCTTGAGAAAAAGGCCTACCTGTAGCCCAAGACTTTTGCAATTTTTTTTGTGACTTTTGCAATTTTAAAAGGCATTTTTGCAGTCATCTGCGGTTCATAACCTGCATTTTGGAGCGGTTTTACAAGAAAGTACACATCCCATGTGTTCTGCATCTATTAGAAAGTTTAACAAGCCTGACTCACCCTCCTTCCCTTCCCACCTCCTTCTGTTGCAGGAAGGGGGACCCCTTAGGGTCCGAAACTGGACTCCTCTCTAACACTCGGAAATGAATTGTCCAAGGAGACACATGTGCTGAGAAAGCAAGAGATTTCATTGGGAAGGGCGCCCGGGTAGAGAGCAGGAGGGTGAGGGAGCTCAGGAGGACCCCTCTGCCACGTGGCTCGAAGTCTCAGGGTTTATGGTGATGGGATTAGTTTCCAAGTTGTCTTTAGCCAGTGACAGAGCCCTTCCTGGTGGTGGACGCATCACTCAGCCAAGATGGATGCCAGAGAGAAGGGTTCTGGGAGGTGGTTGGACATGCGGTGTCTCTTTTTTGACCTTTCCCGAACTCTTCCAGCTGGTGGAGGCTTATTAGTTCCGTGATCCTCACCAGGACCTCCTGCCGTGAAACAGCTCATGAGAATGGTCACTGTGGTGCCCGGCCAGGGCGGGCGGTGCCAGCCACTGCACTTCCCCTAACACTTCCCTTGTTACTCTGGCCTCCTTTCTTCCACAAAAATATGTCGAGATCTGAACAGGAAAATAATATAGAGCAGTCTATTGTGTAGATACTTTTAAATTTTTCTACATATTTTGACTTTTCCCCCCGTTTTCAACACCTGACAAACCCTTTCTGCCGGGGGGACAGGCCCCTCCCTGGGCTAGCTGACCCTTAGAGCAAAGGGCCAGGCTAGAGCACTCCTTTGTCCAATAAACCAGACCAGAGCCACACACCCCAAGAAGGAATAACCGGCCTCTGCCTAATTCACCCTGGGGCCAAGTGCCAAGGAACCAGGACCACCTCCTCAGCTCAGAGCCCACTGAGCTGATCTGCACCCGCCAGTGCGCACTGTTTAATTTGCCCAGCTCTGTCTTTCCTGCAGAAATCCCGTTAACGGCCCTACCCTGACTTCCTACTCCTGTGGTGTGTGCGTGTGTGTGCGTGTGTGCATGTGTGCGCATGTGCGTGTGTGTGCGTGTACACATGTGTTCGTTTGTTCGTTCAGTCACTCAGTCATGACTCTTTACACTCTGCAACGCTATGGACTGTAGCCTGCCAGGCTCCTCTGTCCGTGGAATTCTCCAGGCAAGAATACTGGAATGGGTTGCCATTTCCTCCTCCAGGGATCTTCCTGATCAAACCTGCGTCTCTTGCATCTCCTGCATTGACAAGCAGATTCTTTACCACTGAGCCACCTGGGAAGCCCGTTCTGAAACCTGACAAGATTGTGGCATTTCCTCTGTGAGCCTGGGTGGTGACATCTCCCCTGGAAACTAGGAGTATCACATACTTTTTTGTTTTGACCCTCTCCTAAGTCAGAAAACTAAGATCATGGCATCTGGTCCCATCACTTCATGGGAAATAGATGGGGAAACCATGGCTGACTTTATTTTGAGGGGCTCTAAAATCACTGAAGATGGTGACTGCAGCCATGAAATTAAAAGACGCTTACTCCTTGGAAGAAAAGTTATGACCAACCTAGATAGCATGTTAAAAAGTAGAGACATTACTTTGCCAACAAAGCTCCGTCTAGTCAAGGCTATGGTTTTTCCAGTGGTCATGTATGGATGTGAGAGTTGGACTATAAAGAAAGCTGAGCACCGAAGAATTGATGCTTTTGAACTGTGGTGTTGGAGAAGACTCTTGAGAGTCCCTTGGACTGCAAGGAGATCCAACCAATCCATTCTGAAGGAGATCAGCCCTGGGTATTCATTGGAAGGACTGATGCTGAAGCTGAAGCTCCAGTACTCTGGCCACCTCATGCGAAGAGCTGACTCATTTGAAAAGACTCTGATGCTGGGGAGGGATTGGGGGCAGGAGGAGAAGGGGACGACAGAGGATGAGATGGCTGAATGGCATCACGGACTCGATGGACACAAGTCTGAGCGAGCTCCAGGAGTTGGTGATGGACAGGGAGGCCTGGCGTGCTGCAGTCCGTGGGGTCACAGAGAGCGGGATGTGCCTGAGCTGAGCTGAGCCTCCTCTGTGGGCACGCCTGAGGGGGCACCACGTAAAGGGGCGCGCAGCGGGGAGCTGGCAAAGCACGAGCTCCGGGGACAGAGCAAAACCTGCTGCCACCAGAGCATAACTCCTTGAAAACGGCACTGCCCAAGGGCAAAGAGCAACAGAGTGCAGAGGAAATTACACAGAGGGTGAGGAAGCCTAGCCAAGGTGAGGTTATGTGAGCCCTGGAACAGAGCTGAGCCCGCGCTTTTAAAGTTGTGTTGACAGATTCTCTCTAAGGCCAGACTTTCATCAGCCTCTCCTGAGCTTCTTTAAATTAGGCCTGGCTTTTGGGTTTTCATGTTCCTCTCTGCATTTTCTGATCTTAGTAAAAATCCTGCTAAGTCAGTTCAGCCAGAATTCCCCATCCACCCAATCTAACCACGCTGTCTCACCTCCGTCTCTCACCAGTCCTTCATCCTCCACCTTCCCCCGGGCGAGGTCTGATCACCCGGGCCTGCCACAGAGATCCCTCCCTTACCCCTTAGTCAAAGCTATGGCTTTGCCAGTAGTCATGTACAGATGTGAGAGTTGAACTATCAAGAAGGGAGTGTTGAAGAATTGATGCTTTCAAATTGTCGTGTTGGAGAAAACTCTTCAGAGTCTCTTGGACTACAAGGAGATCAAACCAGTCCATCCTAAAGGAGATCAACCCTGAATATTCACTGGAAGGACTGATGCTAAAGCTGAAGCTCCAGTACTTTGGTCACCTGATGGGAAGAGCTGACTCACTGGAAAAGACCCTCATGCTGGGAAAGACTGAAGGTGGGAGGAGAAGGGGACGACGGAGGGTGAGATGGTTGGATGGCATCACCGACTCGATGGACATGAGTCAGAACAAACTCCAGGAGACAGCAGAGACAGAGGAGCCTGGCGTGCTGCAGTCCATGGAGCTGCAGAGTCAGGTACGACTCAGAGGCTGAACCACAGCGAACAGCTCCCTCCCCCTCGCGCCTCCTCGCGGTGACTCCCCACCCACTGTCCCCACCCGCTCCTGCGCTGTAAGCTCCCACTTTCCCACAGTGTATCTGGAGTTGAGTCCATCTTCCCTCCAAGACCCCTTTGCTGCCATCCCCAGCCCATCCCAGTCAGACCCCTTCAAAAATGTCTTCCTGATCATCACTAACAAGTGTCATGAATATTATTTTTTCTTTGACAGTGTACTCATAAATTACCTTAACTCATGAAACATATTTTAAGTTGTGTTCATATTATTGGCAACTGAATTCTAATTAGTAAAGCAGTTTGCTTTTACCTGATAAATTAATTTATTTCTGCATTTATTCAGTAAATAGATACCTCACCCCTAATATACTTTAGGCCCTATGTGGCAAAGAATGACAAAATTAATAACATATGATCCTTGATGAGAGGAACACAGACAGACAAATACTTGCTTCTGCAGTGTAAAGTGCTGCTCACATTATAGATTTATGTCAAGAAGGATTTTACTGGGAATATTGAATTTTTTTCTGCTATTCAGTGGCTTAGTACTCTGAAGTAAGTAAAGAGGGAGGAAAGAAATTCCAATAAGTCTGATCTATTGAATGGCCTCCTCAGTGGAATATACTCATCAACACCAGGGTAGAGCGGTTCCTTAAACTCGCATCTTATCTCCTTCATGGGGACTTAATCCTTCCACGTCTGCGGAGTCTGCTTTCTGTGCCCAGCAAGGCTACATCTCAGTCAGATCTCCCAGGTCTCAAGGATTCCTTTTCTCTCTCACAATCCTTTGAATAGTTTTTTTATAACATTAAAGGAAAATTTTATAGAACTGGTAAAATCATGAATCTCATACAGATATAAAATCAGCCTGCATTACAGATTTTATTTAATATTCATTGGTTAAATGAGCAAACCAGGCAGATAAACCAGTTCAATGGAGAAGTCAAAGAAGCACAATATATAAGAAGTAAAATGAATTAAAAATGGGCACCAAAGCTAGCTTTCCCTGGGAATGGAGCAAAATTCATTTACACATCAATGGGCAGGAATTATTTTGTATCGCTTAGGTTATTCACACCTTACAGAGTTGTAGACTAAATCCCATAAAATCAGAATCAGATAACACAAAAGGTTTGCTCCAGATAACGTCCAATGTTCAGTAAAGAACAAATCTTTCCTATGGTGTGTCGTAAATGATGAACACCAATTTTAATGAAAGTCACGAAATTCATCCTTTGTTAAGTGCTTATTTTGGTCAGGGGTCTTCCCAGGTGGCACCAGCGGTAAGGAACCCATCTGCCGATGCAGGAGATGTGAGTTCCAGCCCTGAGTCGGGAAGGTCTCCTGGAGGAGGGCATGGCAACCCACACCAGTCTTCTTGCCTGGAGAGTCCATGACAGAGGAGCCTGGTGGGCTACAGTCCCTAGGGTCACACAGTTGGACGTGACTGAAGCGACTTCGCGCGCGTTCACTGGTCTGTGCTGAACATCTGACCAGGCATCACCTCACTGGATTTACGCAACTAAACCGTGGAAGAAATTACACCCACTTCACAGATGGAGAAACTCAGGCTTAAGAAATCTCAAAGTCACATGGTTAATGAGGGTAGGCTTTAGGAACTGAAGACAGACGCCCACTCTCCTCACCTGACCTTGGCCCGCAGCTGCAAAGGCAGAGGGCAGTGTGTTAAACTCTCCCCTGTGTTTAAAGGATGATGCCAGTCTGCAATTTTGTTGCAGAGAAGAAGCCAATTCTGACTCTGTATTGAAAACTGTTTCTTTGGCTTGCCTTTTTGTTGTTGCTTTTGTTACCATAATCATGCATAAAGCCTGCCTCAGAGGACCCTGCTCCTCTGCCTGACTGTAAATCGCCTTTGTTCAAGTCAGAGGAGAAGCTGAGCCTGCGCACCTGGGTATGTGTTCAGTTGCCAGGTCGTGTCTGACTCTTTTGTGACCCACCAGGCTCCTCTGTCCACGGGGTTCTCCAGGCAAGAATACTGGAGGGTTGCCATTTCCTCCTCCAGGGGACCTTCCCCACCCAGGGCTGAACCTGCACCTCCTGCACTGGCCAGCAGATTCTTTACCACTGAGCCACTGAGCCCACGTGTGAACAGCTGCGACAAGAGGAGACTGACACAGGCCTTCCAGTGGCTGGCCGCTCCCAGAAGCGTCTTGGAAGACGAAGGCCCTTCCTCACTTCCCCATCCCTCCGCCTCCCTCTCACTCTACACACACCGCTCCGCACTGCTTCTCTGACTGTGAAAGAACCTGGCTCACAGACCCGGGCACGACGGCCACCCTCAGACGCTGGTCTGCCACCTTCTCGGTCAGTCGGCTTTCCGAATAGCGTCGTGCTCTTGCCTCCACACCTGCTCTCTTGGTGCGCTGGCCTGCCACAGTGCAGGGAGCAGTGAGCTCAGACTTGGTAACACTTTAGCGTCCGTCTCCTTCTGTCCGACTGCTTCACTGAGTTACGTTAACTGCAGGCTCCCCTGAAAGCCTCTGTGATCCCTCCTATACTATAATTCACACACACATGTATCATGTATTACCCAAACAAGACGGCTGAGGGGTCCCCGGTGGCTCAGTGGATAGGAATTCACCCAGTGCAGCCAACGCAGGAGGCATGAGTTCAGTGCCTGTCCAGGAAGATCCCACGTGGCATGCCACAGCTAAGCCTGTGCACCACCTCTCTGGCCAGCACTCCAGAGCCCGGGAGAAACCCCCGGGCCCCAGAGCCTGCGCTCTGCACAGAGAGACGCCACCACAGGAGAAGCACCACAACGCAAGGGGCTCCCGCTCACCTCACTAGAGGAGAGCCCACCCAGCAACCAGACCCACCTCAGCATCAATAACTAAATACAAAAAAAGAGAAAACAGAAAACTGAGGGTCTTGAGGCAGCAGGGTGCACGTTAGACGAACGCCGATTTCCACAGAGCAAAATCTGTAAGTACACTGATTCTTCCTTCTCGCTCTACTCCAGAGCCAATGAATATTAAAGATCCACATGACAGTATGAAAACGACAATATGAACCAAATCAGATTCCAGGCAACTCTGCTTCTGCCATGCCTTCTGTCACAATCATACTCCAGCAGAACCAAGGAGCTCATGTTCTTATTCACAGCAGGTTGCAGGGGCATGACTTCCACTTGGCTCTGACTTAAAGAAAACCTTTGGGAGCCAACATACATCATTTCCCTAAGCAGGCACAGAAAGGTAGCTTAGCGAACTAAAGACTGGATTCACTGGATTAAGCACCTGGCTTAAGAAGATTTAAATCCAACTTAACGATATTGCCAGTCCCTGGAGCCACTGGTTCAAATCCTAACTAAAGCTTTTGCTCTTCATCAGAAAATGTCAGCAAATTTGCATTATTCTGTAGATCACGGGAAAACCTCAGAAACATTTTCATGTCTCCTCGTCACAGGGTAAATATGGATTTTCTAACGACAAGCCACTTCTGTATAGAGGATGGTGTTAATGCCAGCAGGCCTTATTTTGGCTCAGAACTCATTCTGCTCCCAAGAGAGAATTTCTACAGCACTGGACAAGGCGTTTCGTCTTCCCCATGCCTCTCACTCAGCCCTTCTGGGCCTTTGTTCAAATGTCATCTTCACAGTGAAGCAATTACTTTAAATCTTCTTAAAGTAAACTTGCCGTCGCCTCCACTCCACCCATCTTCTCCCTGCCTCGCCTTCCCTGCTTTTACACCGTCTACGCCTCCGCATGGCTCAGCGGGTAGACAATCTGCCTGCGGTGCAGGAGACTCAGGTTCAATCCCTGGTCGGGAAGATCCCCTGGAGAAGGAAATGGCAGCCCACTCCAGTATCCTTGCTGGGAAATCCCACGGACAGGGGAGCCTGGCGGGCTACAGTCCAGAGAGTCATGCATGGCTGAGAAATGAAGCACACACATGCCCATCTAGAATTAAAGCTCAGTGCGTATCAAGACTACACGTGTTTAGCAGTACAACCAGAGCCTAAAACAAGGGTTAAATACAGAGAGGGTCACAGTGTTCCTGCTGAACGATCACGTGAATCTCAGGAAATGGCTTCAGCCTTCTAAGGCCCACAGGTACCTCTCACCTCTGCTCCTTTCTGTCTGTCCCATCCCAGTCTCCGCATCGTGTCGTGGTCCGGCAGCCCCGCCACTTCTGCTCCGGTGTCTGTCTGTCCGTCCCACCCCGTCTCACTTCCTTGATTACTGATTTCATGTCTCTCTTCACATTCTCGAACATGGGAATCTTACTGGTCATTGATTATTCGATGGACTGGCATCTTCTCCCAGCCACAGAGGTCTTCCACCAATGGCCTGCTATCAACAAGACCTGCTGATTTCAGACAGAGACCTCAGCCAAAGAAAATGAAACTTCACTGGGGCCTGAGTGAAAATAAATAAATAATAATAATAAAATGTCCAGCTAGGCAAATAATAGCAGCAATGGGGAAAAGATTTGAGACAATAAAAAGAGCATCGCCAAGTCCAGGGGGGAAATGTGCTTTGTGCTTTGGGGGAACTAAAGGAAATTCACTGTGGCTGCCACGAAGACAGGACAGCAGCCCCCCCAGTTCCTGGGGGAATGTTTCCGAGACCCCCCTAGTGGGTGTCTGGAGCCGGGAGAGTGCCAAGCCCCACACTCGCGCACTCTGTGTTTCCTCCGACAGTAATCGGTGGGTAGCACACACAGCCTGGACACGCCCAACAAAGCGGTGACTCCAGCCACCACCTAGATGACCCAACCCATCCTCGGCTGGCTAGAACAGCACAGTGTGAGAGGTCAACACACTACTCAGGATGGCATGCAGCTCTCAAGGCATAAACGGTTAACTTCGGGAATTCTCCATTTAATATTTTCTGGCCACGCCTAGTCTCAGGTAACTGAGGCCACAGAACGTGAAACTGTTGCCGAGCCCAAGCTCGCTCTGCTGGTCGCACAACAGGCCAATAAATCGGAGAGACAAGGTGCTGATGCAAGAAACACGACTTTATTTGGAGAGCCAGCTGACCGGGAAGGTGGCAGACCAAAGCCTCCAACTAGCCCCCTCATTGGGGCCCAGATGCCAACTGTTCCATGGATCAGAGATGGGGGGGGGGCGGGGAGAAAAAGTAAAACCATGTGACTTTTCTAAGCAAGTATCAGGCAGGGGGACGGGTTAGCTTCTTCCTCTTACAGTCACTTCACAGGTGGCGTGAGATGAGTGTCTCCTGCCGTATCGATGAACAAGGCTGTGGCAGCAGCTGTGATCCCAGCCCTCCAAATGCAAGTCTCTGAGCCGTGCTACAGGCAGCGCCGCTCCCTGCACAAGGAACTGAAGGGTGCCCCGGTCATTGGTGGGGTGCCCTGTGAGCTAACAAAGGGCTTCAGCCTCAGGGTCAGGCCGAGCGGGCGGTGGTCTCTGGGCTTCCCAGGTGGTGATAGTGGTAGAGAACACGCCTGCTGATGCTGGAGACGTGAGAGGTGTGGGCTCCATGCCTGGGTGGGGAAGATCCCCTGGAGGAGGGCCTGGCAACCCACTCCAGGGCTCTTGCCTAGAGAATTCCAAGGACAGAGGAGCCTGGCGGGCTAGAGTCCATGATGTTCCAGAGAGTCAGACATGACTGAAGTGATTTAGCACGTATAATAACAAAAATGGCAAAAACAAGGGTTAAAGTCTTTAGCATGGAGTCAAAATTAACCCTTCCTGGTTATAAAACCGTGGATAAAGAGGGATGACTGTGTGGGATAAAGTGCTGAAAAAGTAAACAGATGTCAGATGTCAGCAGAACTTATGAACTAACTTAAGAAACCTGGGTTTCATTGTGAAAAAAACAATATTAGTTTTTTTTTTTTTTAAAGTAACACCACCATCTTACTGCTTGCTTCTGGATTCAAAACTATACATCAGCTTCACGTCCAGTCTCTGAATTCTTATCTGTTCTTAGTAGCTCTGAAAGACAGGGAAGCACGGGCTGCGTGGGCAATCCACAGGCAATTCATGGAGTCTCAGAGTCAGGCTGAACAGCAACAGTGCAAGTAAATGCTTGGTGAAATCTGACACTTCTGAGATCTTCCTTCCCACAATATTTGAAGCCTCAACGCTTAGCTGAAGGAGCACAGCCTAGGCATTTTTGAAGATGTTATCCTACTTTTTTCTGAGCTTCAAATCCCTCACTGGTAAAATAATAAAATTGGTAAATGGTAAAATGACAGAAAGTGAAGAACTAAAGAGCCTCTTGATGAAAGTGAAAGAGAGTGAAAAAGTTGGCTTAATCCTCAACATTCAGAAAACTAAGATCATGACATCCGGTCCCATCACTTCATGGCAAACAGTAGAAATAGTGAGAGACTTTATCTTCTTGGGCTCCAAAATCACTGCAGATGGTGACTGTAGCCATGAAATTAAAAGACGCTTACTCCTTGGAAGAAAAGTTATGACCAACCTAGACAGCTACACAATGGAGTATTACTCAGCCGTTAAAAAGAATTCATTTGAATCAGTTCTGATGAGATGGATGAAACTGGAGCCGATTATACAGAGTGAAGTAAGCCAGAAAAAAAAACACCAATACAGTATACTAACACATATATATGGAATTTAGGAAGATGGCAATGACGACCCTGTATGCAAGACAGGGAAAGAGACACAGATGTGTATAACGGACTTTTGGACTCAGAGGGAGAGGGAGAGGGTGGGATGATTTGGGAGAATGACATTCTAACATGTATACTACCATGTGAATTGAATCGCCAGTCTGTGTCTGACTCGGGATGCATCATGCTTGGGGCTGGTGCATGGGGATGACCCAGAAAGATGTTATGGGGAGGGAGGTGGGAGGGGGGTTCATGTTTGGGAATGCATGTAAGAATTAAAGATTTTAAAATTTAAAAAATAAAAAACTAAAATTAAAAAAAAATAAAAATAAAAAAAATAAAAAGCACCAATCTTTAAATACTCAAAAAAAAAAAAAAAAAAAAAAGCAAAGACATTACTTTGCCAACAAAGGTCCATCTAGTCAAGGCTATGGTTTTTCCAGTAGTCATGTATGGCTGTGAGAGTTGGACTGTGAAGAAAGCTGAGCGCTGAAGAATTGATGCTTTTGAACTGTGGTATTGGAGAAGACTTTTGAGAGTCCCTTGGACTGCAGGGAGATCCAACCAGTCCATCCTAAAGGAGATCAGTCCTGAATATTCATTGGAAGGACCGACGTTGAAGCTGAAACTCTAATGCTTTGGCCACCTGATGCAAAGAGCTGACTTGAAAAGATCCTGATGCTGGGAAAGACTGAGGGCGGGAGAAGGGGACAACAGAGGATGAGATGGTTGGATGGCAACACTGATTCAATGGACATGAGTTTCAGTAAACTCTGGGAGTTGGTGATGGGACAGGGAGGCCTGGCATGCTGCAGTCCATGGGGTTGCAAAGAGTTGGACACGACTGAGCGACTGAACTTAAGATTAGGACAGAAACGTCCTTGGTGCGTTATGGTAATTAAAAGACACGACATGTGTCTGAGCAGTATCTGACACATGGGAGTCCACGGCTGTTACTGCTGTTTCATTGACTAACAGAACCGAAACAACTGTCAGAATCACCAACCTAGTTCTGGGGCCAGAATAAACTAAGTAAGGTCATCGCTAATCTCACAATAACAACAAATGCATAAAATCAATAATCATTAATACACCATCAATAATCAACACATTCCCTCGGCCTTAGCCCAAAGTACAAAAGCACGAAATAAATGTTATCATTAACATATCCAGTTCATGGGTCATTTTCAACAGACTTCAAAGGAATCAAAATAATCCAATTGCTTCTCTAAATTATCCATCATTTCATAGTAAAGTCTTACTTTGTCTTAAGCAATTACTGATAATAGGAATTTACAGAAGAACGTAGCTGGAAGGTATCTCAAGCCAGTGTTCAGCAGGAGCTCAGCTGGACTCAAGTCACGTTAAACTGACCCAGATCTTCCACTGACTGTTTGTATTCAGTTAATCTATTCCTCCCTGTGTCTCTACTTAAGCCTAACTCCCTACGGCTTCATTAACCACGGCAGCTGCATTGCTGCCTGAGTACATTAACTTAATGGCAGAATCTATGGGAAACTGAACACGTTCTGGTTGGCCTGGAACTGCTAGCTATCTCTCAGGTTCACTCATTTGTCCATTCATTCAGGCCACTCACATTATATGGCAAGAATGTCTAACTGTGGTCGGCCCACAGGTAGACTCAGAGACGACAAGGACCGGAGTGCTGGTAGGCTGGAGCTCATCCCGGGGAGCCCAGTGAGGGTGGAAGCGAAGAACGCCCACCAGGCAAGGTGGAAAGCAGTAAAGCCTGAGACGATGAGCAGGTTCCAGCCACAGGCCTCTGGGCAGAAATTCCCAGAGGGACTCATCCCACTGGGGGCGGAGGAGGCTCCGCCAGCCACACAGGATCTCCCGTCGGCCACTGCTCGAGGGCTGCGCATCCTTCTGCTCCAGCAAGCTCCCAGGGAGAAGAAACCAGAGAGAGGAGACGTGCGTGAGCCCAGGCTGAGATGGCGGGGTGCCTACTGCCAGGGAGCTCAAGTGGGCAGCTGCGGGGCAGGGCACCTGCTGCAAAGAAGCAACTTCTAAAGGAGTGAAGGAACCGCATGTGCCAGCGCCTCCAGCACTGCCTGGCACGGAGCCTGCCTGGCACGGAGCCTGCCTGGCCCGGGGCTGCTGTTGTCGTCCAGTCGCGAAGCTGTGTGTCCGACTCACGTGCAGCCCCATGGGCCGCAGCCCGCCTGGCTCCTCATCCATGGGGTTTTCCAGGCAAGAGGGCTGGAGTGGCGAGCCATTCCCTTCTCCAGGGGGTCTTCCCCATCCAGGGATGGAACCTGCGGCTCCAGCCATGTCTCCTATCTTGCAGGTGGATTCTTTACTGATGAGCCACCAGGGACGCCCTCCTGGCACAGGGGAGTAAGTGCTGTATAATCTTAGATCCTGTTACCTTGTTAAGATACTCTAAGCTCCATTCTAGGCATTTGGGAGAAGAATGACCTGGCTCCTGCCCTGGATAAGCACATAATTATACTCAGGTTCAAAAACAAAACCCCCTCTCAGAGATCAGTGTCCACATGTATATATATTCACTGCAGTTTCAGAACTACACTCTCATAATTTAGGGTTCTTTGGATGTCCAATTAACTTCTCCTTTTTATTATATTCTTGTTTCACAATGGAGACAAAGATCAAATGAAGAAGAAAAAGGACCAGAGGTTATATATTATTCTTTTATTCTTTCTTGTGTATCAAGGGAAAAATAAACAAGGAAAAATTCCTGAACTTTCAGGCTTCCTGTTCCCCAGTTACAATGTTTCAGAAAGCAAAAGTTACATCTCTAAGCTTTAGAAATGAGAGAACCTGAATCCCTTAGAAACATGCTCTAAACTTCTGCCATGGGAACACATTTCTGTAATTCCACTGGGCATTATCTTTAAACTTGTAGCCCTGGAAATATGATGGGGAAGAGAAAAGCAAAACACACACACAAAACATTCACTCCTATCCGTCACCTGCTGTCTGTCCAGTGGGTTTGTATCTGATCAGAATTAATGCGGCAGATGGAGACAAATGAACAGTGACTGCTACCTTCCTGGAATTATTTCAGGTTATTCTGTATCTCCAGCCATTCATCAGGAAGAATAAAATGGGAGACACACACACGCTGATCACTCACACACACACACAAAAGACACGTTCAGGAAGTCACAAATACAGACCTAGCAGACCCCCATCCTTCGATTTATTCATTTTTTGTTTCTGGTTAAAACATAACTGCCGAGTGATTTGTAAACTCCCCAATATAACTGCCCAAGTGCATTAGCCTTCAATGACCTTCCAAGTCAATTTTTCCAAGAAATGCGAAGTAATCTCCTCTAGTCTCTGACAGATTTAATGGCCCTCTGTGCACCAAGAAAAGCATGTCCGTGTAGCTGGGGTAAGCTGTGCATTGGAGGCATTATTCAGACACTTTGATAAGGACATAAAATGGATAAGATGGCCTTTCTATCCTCCAGAAGATTTTTCAATATGATTTATATTTTGATTTTCAGATTCAGTTGGTATTCTTGCTTTCTAATACTTTGTTGATCTCTAGATAGCACTCTTAAGTTTTCTGGTTAGAGTCCAAGCCCATTTTTGAATAATCAACCTCTTGTGAAACTGGTTGTTAATACAAATTAACTTTTTTTTGACTAGTGGGAAATTTAAGTTGTCAAATGGGGCAGGGGTGGGTGCTGTCACAAAGGAAGAAGCATCTATGGTTTATGGACCTCATTAATGAGACAAAAGCTTCAAGTGTTTTAACTGGAAAAAGGCTAATATCAACATTTCAAATGAAACCCTAAAAGAAGCAAGAGTTAAATCTCAAACTTGATGCTATGAATATTCTAGTTTAAAATTAAAGAAAATATTCTCATATACCTTCACCAATCTGAAACAAAGAAACATCATTTATAGTGTATGATAAGCAACTCTTGCTGTTTTCTTGGTTGGTGTTTTAAGCGCAATTTGTTTTAAATCAGGGAAAAAATCAAAATAAGAACTAATCCAAATGGTTTTTTTCATCAACATTTGAATTATTTGTTATCCATTTATTCCACACACATGTTCTTTAAAATTCCCGCCTCTCTACCCACGACCCTCCTCCAGCCTTGGAAAGACCCTATTCACCTGGGAAAAAAGACTTCTAATGTTTGCAACAACCGAGCCTTCTTCTCTGAACAATCATTGTCATCTGAACTAATTTTCCTTGTGATAAAGCAATTTTAATACAGCTCTTCTGAACAACCAAGAGAGAATACAGTAGCTATCTCCATATCACAGTCCTTCACAATGCATGATTGCTTTGTAGCGCTTCTTTCTATAAATCACATGGTCATTATTTCGATATAGAATATGTGTTTAGGTATAAGATGTCTTTGACTCCACCCTTAGACTGCATATGCCATAAAGACAAAGTTGGTATTTTCTCACTTCCCAATGTTCCCAATTAATTGTAAGCAAACACTGATTTAATGAATGTTAGCTGAAAGGGTATTGGGCTTTAAAATATACTTGGGGGGAAAAAAACAATGCACTTGGCTTCTAAATCATAATGACGGACCACTAATCTCTCTTGTGATTAATCTTCATGTATTCATATAAATGGAAGTCCTATGTATATATCTACCTCATACTGTTTTGAGAATCTAGTAAGTTATTAGCTATTAAACACTTAGAAAAGTTCCTGGCATATTAAGGTGAGACATCAATAACTGTTAGACACTGATGTTACTATATGATTATTATTAGTTTCTTCCAAGCATCCAGCCCCTAGTCCAGCAACAGTTCCTCTCCCTGGCCACCCTTCAGTCCTTGAGCTCTCGGTGGGACTGCCACCTAACTCTCTCGGCAGCTTCAAGGAAGCAGGCAGGGGACCTGAATGCACCAAATGGCGTGCCTGTACTCAAGGGCACACAGGGTCACCATGAGCCAAGTTTCCCGGTTTAAACCAGGCCAGCGGTGGTCATGTGCTGATGTGAGAGCTGGACCATGAAGAAGGCGGAGCACCAAAGAACTGACACTTTTGAACCGTGGTGTCGGAGAAGACTCTTGAGACTCCCTTGGACAGCAAGGAGATCCAACCCGTCCACCCTAAGGCAAATCAACCGTGAGTATTCGTTGGAAGGACTGATGCTGAAGCTCCAATACTTTGGCCACCTGATGTAAACAGCCGACTCACTGGAAAAGACCTTGATGCTGGGAAAGACTGAGGGCAGGAGAATAAGGGGACAACAGACGATGAGGTGGTTGGATGGCATCACCGGCTCAAAGGACATGAGATAGTGAAGGACAGGGAAGCCTGGCATGCTGCAGTCCATGGGGTTGCAAAGCGTCAAACACGACTTAGTGGCTGAACAACAGCCAGAGTGAGTAAAGATGAATGTAAGCTGGCAATATGGAGAGCGAGAGGAGGGAGACCAAGGGGAGGGGAGAAGACAGAGAGGAGGAGACCGGCGGCATCATCTGAGCCCGAGTCCATCAAGCTATCATCTAAACTTCCAAGAGCCAATACAGCTCTTAGTTCCCTTCTTTTGAGTTTTAGCCAGTCTGATTAAGATGTACATTCAGATTAGATCTAAACAACTATCAACGGCAACCAATAAAAGCACTGACAAATACAACCGTTGGTTCTTCATCTGCCAAAAGAGAGAGCTGACAGAATAAACACCACTGAAATTCTAAAACCCTGTGTGATACAGCAATAATCTCACCGTCAGTAACTCGGGCGACTCTATTCAGATGACCTCAACCAGTTCGGAGCAGTGGTCCCCAAGCTTTTTGGCAGCAGGGACCGGTTTTGCGGAAGACAATTTTTTCACAGACCGGAGGATGGGTTAGAGAGGCAGGGAGTGGTTTCAGGATGCCCTGGTGGCTCAGATGGTAAGGAATCTGCCTGAAGTGTGGAAGACCTGGGTTCAATCCATGGGTGGGGAAGATCCCCTGGAGAAGCAAATGGCAACCCACTCCAGCCTTCTTGCCTGGAAAAGCCCATGGGAGAAGCCTGGCCGGCTACCACCCATGAGGTTGCAAAGAGTCTGACATGACTGAGCGACTTCGCTTTCACGTACATTACATTTGTCGTGCATTTTATTTCTGTTGTTATTGTTACCTCAGCTCCACCTAAGACCCTCAGGCATTAGACCCTGCAAACTGGGGAGCCCTGGTTTAGAGTCTGTAACAAGCACGACATCTTTTACTCCCTACGGGTGGCTAAGGTTGCAAGGAGGTGGTTCTCCTACCACAAGGCTGATGTTGACTTCGAATAGTATTTCACATACCAGTTCTTTTTCCCACATAGAAAGGGGAAAGGTGGATACAACGGCTGCTTTTCCTCTTGAACAAAAGTACACTTCATCGTGAATACAGCAAGACAGCAATATGCAAAAAGGCAAAGCAAAGGACCCAAGAGGCTGCAGTATTTTACAAAGCGAAACTCTTTTCATCCGGTCTTGGTGGATTTTCAAAACAATTGAGGAAAAGTAAACATTCGTGAACCACAACTCCAGCAAGCTGTCTCTGTCTTCTGAAATTAGGAAAAGAGACTATCAGCTCTGTGGTAGCTAAGAGCAGGGCAGTTAACCTGAGTTCTAAACTTGGCATGAGCACTCAGAAGGTACAAGTAAGTTGAGGGAACTGACTTGAAACGTACTTCAGGTTCCCTACCTGGGATATGTGAGGCTTGGCAAAGGTGATATCCAAGATCCACAGAGGTTCTTCAGTCCTCCAGTTCTGAGATCCTAAAGACCGGAAGTGCAGACAGAACCTCATCATAAAGACTTCTTTCCAGACTGAGAGCTGTAAGAAGGGAAAAAAGGGGTTATCATTTTACACGTGAACACTGAAAACAAGACATGACAAGTAATCATGGATTGGTAAACTAGAGCTGTCAAGGAGAGACAGCTTTTCAGAGGGGCGTTATTTGAAGATCTTTGTAGAAAAATGCCCCATAAGAGAGCTTCGAAGTCTGGAGACTGAAACTTATAATATTCCTTGGGAAAGTGCCATTTTATTTTTTAAGTGTTTTAAAGGGCTTTCTTTCCTTCTCATTTTTTTAAGATGTGTATTACCAAAAGACAACGTTTACATAAGAGACACAGAAAAAAATAGCTTCCTCTTCCTGCTATCATCTTTTTCAGGCCTTAGGGGTTTTTTTGTTTGTTTTCTCTGTTAAACTAAGATAAAGGTTGAGCAGGGTATAGAGGAAACTGGAAAGGTGCTGGAAAAGTTCCTCTTTCAATTAGCATCTTTATCAGGGTTGCTGGCCACATTTAACGCGGTAATGTTTCTCTAATGCAAAGACACAGCAGGGGCAGAGATTTCGAGTTAATGATGCCTGAGTCTGTCCTGCTTGCATCTCCAGACTCCCAGGCCCAGCTTCCCCTTGCCATTCTGTCTTGGAGATTCAAACTTCTAACCTCAATATTTGTTCTTTATAGATGCTGACGTTAATCCACAAATAATTTTTCAGCTTTATTCACTCCAGTCTTTGAGAAAGTATGTCCCCATAGTGCAGACAGTTGGAGAAGTTATTTATTAAGCAAGGACCTTGGAAATGGAGACTTGAAAATGCTATTTCTATTGGCTGTAAACGCCAAGAACGTCAATATTCATTATGCTGGCTTAGCAGGAAGCTATTTTTCATCAACTGCCAGAACGATCCACCTCAACAAACAAACAACACCGTGAGAAAAATTTAAGTAGAGTAATTAACATACTTAATCGATTAAGTCAGGAGAAATTAAAAGGAGGGCCTCTTTCTGTCTCATCATAGATCAGCTGTCCTGAAGAGTTGGATAAAATGGTTTTGAGCAATTATCAGACACTCTTATCAAGGACTCAAAGGTGCACTGGAAGCAATTAAACAAATGCGTGATTTTTTTCCTCTATGTCCTGAATTCGTATCTGATCCCATGTACTTTGGCATACAACTTACACATCCAACTCAGTTTTGCTTAAAAGTACACTCATCTGGACATTTCTCATCAGTTCAGATCTGGCATCTTGGAAAAAAAATCCATTTCTTAGGCACCCTATATAATTCTATAAAGATTCATTACTACCAGAAATCAAATTCATCATCTACAAAACATTCTGAAAGTCAGAGGAACCACCCTTCCTATGCTGTGATGTGAAATGATTAGGTTGCAATAAGGATGTTAGCAATTTGTCTCCTGTACTGTGAGATTATCCTATTATTTTGTGGCTGGAGAAAACATTTTGCAGTACCTTTAAATCTAATTACACCAACATTAATTTTTTTTTAGAGGTGCCAATAGCTTGACTGATAAGAATATCGACTCCTGATACATTCTTTCACTTGAGTATGCACCCAAGGTTATAGTAATGAGGTGTAAAGAGCCTGAAGCACTTATTCTGACATAGGCTTTTATTTTTCAACTTAGAGTACAAGTAACACCCACAAATCCATCTCTGTCTGAAAAAAGGAAGAATACTTACACACATAAGATAGGCAACATCTGGTAGCCAAATGTTTATAAGCAAAGCACAGTGGTCCTTGAACAGCTGCGAGTCTGGAATGAATCAATAAAATAACTTTCAAGAGCTAAAAATCCTCAATTATTTGTGGATAACAGTTCTGATCTGCTTGGGGGACCGCTGCTAACTCATGTTCCACCCTAACAGCAGTGAGTGGTGGCAGCAACGATAACAGCAACAGGGACCTACACTGGATGTTTGATAAGATGGTTTAGGATACGTCATCTCGTTTGATCTTCACAGTGTCTCTGAGAGGCAAGTATTATTATTCTTGTGTGCTCAGTCACTCAGTCGTGTCCAGCTCTTTGCGACCCCATGGACTGTAGCCCACTAGGCTCCTCTGTCCATGAGATTCTCCAGGCAAGAACACTGGAGTGGGCTGCCATGCCTCCTCCAGGGGATCTTCCCATGTATGATGTTAAAAATAAAACATTTATTTTCAAATTCAAAAAAAGTAAGAATTAGGGAAAAAAATGAGAGTTACAAAAAGCAGTGCCAACGAGTGACCTGTCTCTCACCAGCACCTGGGAGCCAGCTGGGGGGGAAAGAGGCTCTGACGGCCTCACCTGTCTGCTCACCATAAAAGCGGCAGCACGTTTCACAGCTGCTGAAAAGCGTGTCTCCTCAGAGTTCCTGAGTAATGAGTGTGTCTGGGCAAGGGAAATAGAACATCACGCTCCAGCAACAAAAACTGATCGGGTAACTGAAACCATCGCTGACCCCGTCCCTCCCTACTCGCAGCGGGTCTCGGCCGGAGCAAGACGGACACCGGTAACTGGGCCCTGGTCTCCGGCAGCCATTCAACACAAGAACAGCTGGCTATTTATGATTTACAGCACCGAGGAAAACATCACTTCACCTCAACCCACTGAATTGGGTTCTCCAGGAAATTTTGATCTTAGGGAAGCCCCCAACTACTGGGCGGAACTGACCAAACATCCCCCACCTGGCTCTCTCCCGACTCGGCCGCTTGCCACGCTGCCTGCCACAGCTCCCCTGCTTCAGCTCCTGAAGCTTATTCTGATGCTCAGTGCACAACCACAAGGCTCTGTCTTAAGTCTCAACAGACGAATAAGCACAGCCACACCCGCGAGTGCAGAGATACAGATATATGGATTCCACGCGTGTGTGCGCGTGGTGCTCACTCAGCTGTGTCTGGCGCTGCAACTCCACAGGCGGCAGCCTGCCTCCGTCCACGGGATTTTCCAGGCAGGCACACTGGAGTGCTGTGGTGCTGACGCTGCGTGCTGTCCCTTACCCCGGGGTGGACACGGCGCACTCGGAGCTGGAGGGGCCACCGGAGCCGCGCCCTCGTCTCCCCTCCCAGCCAGGGTGGCAGAGTGCCGCATCCTCTCCGCTCCGGCTGACCCCAGGGACCCGCCGGGCACAGTGGGGAGGCCAGGGCCTTTCAGGTGAGCTCGCGGACGGCTACCGCACAAAGTAGCCCCTGGCCAAGCAGGGACCTCGGGAGCACGTGCCCAGCACTGTAAGTGATCTCAGCTGTTCAATTCAGTTCAGTCGCTCAGTCGTGTCCGACTCTTTGTGACCCCATGAATTGCAGCACGTCAGGCCTCCCTGTCCATCACCAACTCTCGGAGTCATACTGTTCATGGAGAGAACCCCATGAATACTGAAGTGGTTTGCCATTCCCTTCTCCAGTGGACCACATTCTGTCAGACCTCTCCACCATGACCCGCCCATCTTGGGTGGACCCACATGCATGGCTTGGTTTCACTGAGTTGGACAAGGCTGTGGTCCGTGTGATCAGACTGACTAGTTTTCTGTGAGTATGGTTTCCGTGTGTCTGCCCTCGGATGCCCTCTCTTACTGGGTTTCTCTTACCTTGGGCGTGGGGTATCTCTTCACAGCTGCTCAAGCAAAGCACAGCCGCTGCTCCTTACCTTGGACCAGGGGTATCTCCTCACCCCCTACCCTCCTGACCTTGAATGTGGAGTAGCTCCTCTTGGCCCTCCTGCGCCCACGCAGCAGCCACTCCTTGGACGTGGGGTTGCTCCTCCCGGCCGCCGCCCCTGACCTCTCAGCTGTTACATAGTCCTTATTTATAAAACGTGGGGTGAGAAAGCCTGAACATTCCACCTGGACTAATTTGCTCTCTCCCCACAGGCAGGCCACCATTTCCTTCTCCAGGGGATCTTCCTGAACCAGGGACTGAAGCCAAGTGTCCCACACCTCCTGCATTGGCAGGCAGATTCTTTACCACGGCGTCCATCTGGTAAGCCCCATACTGCACGTGTAAACACACACACACGGATATACAGATATCTGTACATGTGCACACATACACATGTGCACGTGCATGGATATACACATACACTATATATGTGCATATACATGCCTGAATATTTATATTCACCTATACAGATACATACAAACATAGGCATATAGATATATAATACCTACATGCATATTTACATATAGATATGCATGATTGCACTTATATATAAATATGCATATAAATGTACATATACATGTTTAAATATACAAAGGCATCAGTGTGAACACATGTGTCTATGTACATACATATATCTATGTGTTTGGGGGCCTCCCAGGTGGCACCAGTGGTAAAGAACCTGCCTGCTGATGCAGGAGGCCTAAGAGACTCTGGTTCGATCCCTGGGTCGGGAAGATTCCCTGGAGGAGGGCATGGCAACCCACTCCAGTATTCTTGCCTGGAGAATCCCACAGACAGTGGAGCCTGGCGAGCTACAGTCCACAGGGTCGCAAAGAGTTGGACACGACTGAAGTGACTCAGCATGCACACATACACGTGTGCATGTGTGCATCAGACATGCACACGTGTAGCATCTAATGCATATATGCATGGTAAGTGTGCTCAGTCGTGCCCAACTCTTTGTGCCTCCATGGACTGCAGACCACCAGGCTCCTCCATCCATGAGATTTTCTAGGCAAGAATCCTGGAGTAGGTTGCCATCTCCTCCTCCAGGGGATCTTCCCAACTCAGGGATCAATCCCACGTCTCTTGCATCTCCTGCATCAGTAGGCAGATTCTTTACCACCAGCACTGCCATGAAAGCCCAATTACATATGTACAGGTGTAAACAGATCTATAATCACATATATGTACTGACAAAGAACATACAAAGTTCACAGTAACCAGCGATTCACAAAACCCATGAAGGAGAACTCTCTTCTCTTGGAAGCACAAATCTATATACGTCTACATCAAGCAAGTATTGCTAAGGAAGGAGCAGACAATGAAATCAGGAAATGAAAGCCATCATGGAAACCAGGTAAAATAATTCAAAGAAAAGAGGGAGCAGGGATTTATGAGTTGTGAATGATTCAAACGGTAAATCTTGTGGGTTTGTTGTTGTTTTGTTTTTTTTTTAATATAGACTCCTTGGCAATCCAATGAAAGTGTAGTCCTTTTGCCTAGGGAAAAGAAACAGTAACACATTCATAACTCTGGTCAGGAGCTCAGTCTGTTCCAGATCCCTCCAAAGTTAACAATACTTTAACCTGGAGACTTTCGGTAGATTCTTCTAACCTCCATTTCCTTTTCCCAAGAGATCACAGATTCGTCAGAAAAATATTGCTCATAGTACAAACCTCCCCCTCATTTGTATTATATATAATCAGAAAAATCATACAGGCTAGCCTTTCTTCAAAATCCTCAAGCTAGAAACTATGGCAAAATTTCTAACTCAAATTTCTAACACCTTCTATGACCTTGAAAAAGACAAGAAAGAAGTCAGATGCTAATATGAGAAGCTTACATAGGGTCTATATGTTAGGAAGTGTTTTCTTAGTATTAAATTACAGCTGCACAACATCCACGTAGACTCATCTACGTGGGCAAATCTTTCATTTCGGAAAGGGCCCTGGGCAAATATTAGTATTTGTGAACATAATTCCTTTCTTAAGATCAGTAAAATATATCTCTTTACTTTTGAAATTTGGATCTGATTGTACTTCAAAGACTTTCTCTAGAAGACCTCTAACTTGAAAGAAAAATCAAACCATTCAGGCACAAGAGAAGATTTTGTAATGGGATTTAAAAAGAGCCAGAGGCAGAACCACACTTTTAAGGAGAGAAACAAAGGAAGGGCACCTGCTTCTGTCTGTGAGGCCGACATCGTCCATGACTGCCAATTTCAGAAGGCGACAAAAGAAATCTCTACCCTTCAAGAGCAACAACCGTTCGCTTGTCTAGCGTGTAGTAAACTATAGGAGAGACAGGGACAAAGGAGAAACACCGATTCTGACTCGGCTGCTTGAGAAAGGAGGTGTAGATAGACGGGGAAATGCTTCTGTCCTGATGAAAGGTGATTCACAGTGGCCAGCTAGACAGGTGGAGAACTCCGGAATCTGTTAGCTTAATGTTATCACAACACTTCATCTCCCATCCTCCTCCGCTTTGGCCAGACAGGTATCTGGAAAGCAAACATGTATCCGCTACTCAGGTGTAATGAAATGCAATTAAGAATTTATCTTTCTCTGACAATTATAAGAGCAATCTTCAGAGGAAACCATCTAAACTTACAAGGATCCTACTTCATCTTAGAGTTCCACTTTAACTAATGGTTTCTAAATTACTTGAGTGGAAAATTAAGAATGCAAAACTTCACTTAAGGATGCATTAGGAACAAAGTGCTTTTGCAGTAAAGCTTTCATTAACGAAGCTATATACACATGCATTTAAAAACGCACATCTCTTTCTTTAGAATACAGGTAAAGAGATGAAGTAATCTGTTTGAATTATGATCTCTGGGGCCAGGACTGTGTTTAGACTTCTAAAATGGATAAACTTCAGATTTTAAAAAACTGTTATTCAACACTGACTTCCAAATGCAACCACTTTCTCCCTCACTTTCCCATTTAAGGTCTAAATGATTTCTGCTTCAAAAGCTATTTGAATTGTTTTGAGCGGGGGAAAGCGAGGAGCTACTCTGTAAAAGAAGAACAACTGCACTGAAAAATTGACAAATAAAAGAAAAAATGTAGAAAACATCAAAGGCCTTATAGTCAAGTGCTTCTTAAACTTTCACGTGTGACGTATGTTTGGATCCACCTGGAGATCCTGCTAAAATGCAGACTCTGATTCAGTAGGCCAGAGAAGAGCCCATGATTCTATATTTCCAACAAGATCCCACTGAGACAGCAATACTGCGCGCCCTCCCAGGACCTCACTTCCAGGATGAAGGAACCCGAACATCGCTCTCGGCCTGCCCTCAGTCACATAACCCACAAAGAACATATGCAAGTGCTCAGGAAGCACTTCCTGAAGCACACCCAAGGGCTTCAGGTTCCCAAGACGGGGGGGGGGGGGGGGGGGGGGGGGGGGGGGGGGGTGGTAAGCTCACCACTATGCAGCAAGAGAGCACATTAAGACACTGTCGCAACAAAGTAACTCTAAGTAAAATCTTGAGCTGGCACTGCCTTATAATAACAAAAGTAAATCATTTGCAAGACTTAGTGTTTTATTTTCACCATGCTGGCTAGCCTCCTGCCTACTGTTATTCCTTGGGAGAACTAGTACATGAGTCACGAAGCCCCGTGCCACCGCAGGAGACCTGGGTTTGACCCTGGGTCAGGAAGATCCCCCGGAGAAGGATAGGGTAACCCAGTCCAGTAGTCCTGTCTGAGAAAGCCCATGGACAGAGGAGCCTGGCAGGCTACAGTCCATGGGGTTGCCAAGAGTCAGACATGACTTAGTGACTAAACAGCAACAACATTAAATAAGCAAAGGCTTCCCTAGTGGCTCAGTGGTAAAGAATCCGCTGCCATCACCAGAGATTCAGGTGTGATCCCTGGGTCGGGAAGATCCCCTGGAGAAGGAAATGGCCACCTGCTTCGGTGTTCTTGCCTGGAAATCCCATGGACAGAAGAGCCTGGTTGGCTATAGTCCATGGGGTAGAAAAAGAGTCCGACAGGACTTAGCAACTAAACAACCACAATTAAGTAAATACATTTGGCCTGCTGCCATTTAGCCTGGAGCAAATTGACAGAGCTATGCATAGAAGCAGCTTATCAATCAATCAGTTTTTGAATCTGGGAGCCAATACTTAGGTGAGTCTCTTCAAATTAATTTGAGTGTTTTTCTTCTCTGCAGTCATTTAATAAGTGTGGCCGGCCTTTTCTGACCGGAAGACACATAGGCCTCTCTCCTATCTTGGTTTTAGCTAGTCTGAAGGATAAGAACTTCATTGAGGAACCTTCCAAAATACCCACACTCACAACAACTCGTCTTTATACTACTCAAACTATTTTAAAAATTACCCACCCCAGACGTGTTCTCCCAAACTGGCCAAATATATATATATATATCATTGAGCTATTTATATAGAAACAGACATAGAAATTGTACTTATTTTTCAACTCAATTCCCAAGTATTATTCCATACTAAGAACCACTGTTCTAAATAAGAAAATAATATGTCCCAATGCAATTGTAAGCTTAACAATAGAATGCTAGTCCAATATTCTTATTGGTGCCTGGTACATGGTACGCTCACACAAAAATATCTGCTGGTAAATAAATTTGGAGACTCAATGAACAGTACTGTCTTAGAAAACATCAGCAGACTAAAACATTCTCTCACTCTCATGACAGGTACACCTCAGCCACAACTCACTGAATTAATCAGGATTTTTCACTTAGATTCATCATTCTTAATACAGGAGGCTAGGAGCAGGAAATTAAAACAGCCTCCCTGAGATCCTTTGTTCCAACAGCCTGTAACTAAAAAAATGACACAACAGTTCACTGAAGATGTATTTATCCACAGCACAACCCTGCGTACCATGGCTTATGTCAGTGATTGCATTCCATTCTTCATTTTCAGTCCATTGTTTCATCACATTACACTTATGTTTAAAATATTAAGGCCCTGAACATATCTTCCCACCAGTTTGCAAACTGGCCCCTGAATGCAGAGGGCAGGGAGGGACAGAAGAAAGAGAAATCCACTGGGGATGGGTAGTTTTAACAAAAAAGGCAACTTACACATGAAGTCTGTCCTGGGATCTGGAAGACAGTATAGCTCTGCATGTGCCTGCCAGAATCTTAAGTTGATACAGTCCAGGCACACAGTGGGACTTCCCAGCTGACTCAGTGGGAAAGAATCCACCTGCAATGCAGGAGGCGCAGGAGATGCGAGGTCGATCTCTGGGTCGGGAAGGTTCCCTGGAGGAGGGTATAGCTACCCACTGCAGTATTCTGGCCTGGAGGACCCCATGGACAGAGGCGCCTGGTGGGCTACAGAACACAGGCTCACAAATAGTCGGACACAACTGAACTGAGCACAGCCAGGCACATAGTCCAGATGGTCTAACACCTTCCTATCTGAGGGCCACATCCCCTAACAGCATCTATGTGGGGACAGTGGGCAGGTGTAGATTTCCAGGATGGGGATGGGGTAGCCGCCCCCAATTGCCGCGATCCAGCTCCAGGATGAACTGGGGGTCATGCCCCTCCCTGACCTCCCTCAACCCTGACCTCCCTCAACCCTGACGTCTGTCGGCTAGAGCAAAGGCACAGCTGAGATCTCACAGCAGAGGTTTTCCGGGTATAGCCGACTGAGAGCTGCCCAAGGGTGACTGACTGGTGGAGAAACACGTTGGTGAAAAATGATCGGGATAAAGAGAAAAGAATAAAATCCAGAAACGGCCATTTTTAAAATAACAAGGCAATTGTAAATGACAGCCTAGACCGAGTTTTAACCACACTGAACATTTTTTGTTCTGTGTCCACGTGAAACCAAAGTGACTAACCAGTTGCAAGTGTCAACTCCAATACCAACAAACAGGAACAGGTGCGCCCTTCCTTCTGCTTCTAATGCTGGGCTCCCGTTCCCACTGGTCAGGGCGACAACACCGGGGCACAGCCTGGGCTGCTGACTCAGACCACCGCGCAAACAAAACGGAAACAGGTGGAGGTCCTTGACTCGAGGGCGACGCCGAAACACCTCCGCTTTCCCTCTCCACTCTGATGAGCTTTCCAGCAGTTTCTCCTGTCCTCCTTCCAGAAGGAAGGAGAATTCTGACCCGCGCTTCTCCCTGAAGAATCTAGGAGGCTCCCGAGGTGACCCTGTCAGGACAGCCTTTCCACCCCACAGCAATCCATTTTCCCGAAGAGTCGACAGTCATTATACAAGGACAGGAAGAGGGCGCTTCTCCGCTATTCTGTCAGTCTGGCCTCTTGTCCCTGAGGAAATAAAAGCCCGCTCCGAAGAAACACCTCAGAAAAACCTCAGTTTAGGAAAAAGAACTCTTCTTCTCTTCCACCTTTTCATTTCGTTTTTGCTTTTGCAGTTGCCCGCATTGGTATCATTGTTTAAAAACACAAAAAAGGGTGGGGACAAGGCAACGGAGCGCCTGAGACACGGGCTAGACGAGAAACGCCACGGGGCTCAGTGAGAAAAGGGCGCTCATTTTCTCTGAAACGAGACTTGTTTGTCACCAACCTTCTCAAGTCGGGGCCCCACGAGAGTCCTCCTGCCGCGTGTCGCTTCCTCTCGGACCACAGAGCCGAGAGGCAGGCGCCGGGGCGCAACAGCACACCCTCTCCCGGCAGGCTGCGCGCCGGGCTGGTTAGGGCCTCGCGGCGGGTGGGCGGGGCCGGCGGAGTTCTCGCGGGAGCGCTCAGCCCGGAAGCTCCAGGCTCCGGGAGCGGCTCTGCGCGAGGCTGGGCGCAGCCATCTTGAGTTGAGAGTTGCCGCTGGGCTTCTGCCCACAGAGCCCTCGGGTACCCGTGCGGGAGGTCGTGTTGCCCCAGGAGCTCTGGTCTGAATGCAGGATGCGAGGCCTCTAAACACAGTCCCCTGTGAGCCAGTAACTCCAGACTAAGCACAAAGGGAGGGGAAAAAAAAAAAGGTTGGACTTTCTTACCGCAATTCTAGCTTGATTTCCCTGGAATTGTAAATGGGCTTTGCTGGTGACACATGCAGGATCGTTGCAGCGAAAACAAAACTGAGTGAGCGGCCTTTGGCACATACCAGCCAAACGGGTCTGCAACAGTTAAACAATCTTGCTTATTCTTTAACTGTTACTACTAACACACACTTGTAGCTGGACTCGTCCCTCACAAAACTAATTACCCTCTCACTCCATGTAGATTACACTCTGCACCTGGCGTAGTTCTGCCCCCTACACTTTCTTGTAGGATTCTGCTGCTCGAAAGGAAGAAGCTCACAGCCAATAACTTCCGGGACACCAGACCGGATTGCTGAGCCTCCTGACACCAGCTTTTGGCTGTAAAATTGCAGGGGGAAAAAATGTATGTACATACAAGAACTTCATGAGGATATAAAACCTCTCCCTATTCACCAGGCAGGGCTTCTCTGGTGGTGCCATGCTGAAGAATCTGCCTTCAGTGCGAGTGATGCTGGTTTGATCCCTGGATCAGGAAGATCCCCTGGAGGACATGGCAACCCACTCCAGTATTCCTGCCAGGGAAGTCCCATGGACAGAGGAAAGAGCCTGGTGGCCTACAAACCATGGGGTCACAAAGAGTCGGACTGGACTTAGCAACTAAACAAGTTCCCCAAGGGAGGGGGCACAGTTCTTGAGGCAGAAGCCTGCTGTATATTCCCCATTGCCTAACAAAGAGAAAGCCACTCTATTTCCTCCAAACTGTCTCTATATTTTTTTATCTGGCACCAGTGGACATGGGTAGGGGGAAAGATTTTGGCAGCAGTATTTCATTATATTAACTGGTTGGATTCGCTAAAAGGTAGCATTTTCAAACGTTTTGTGGCTGGAGATGTTCCCGTCTCACTCGATGCCTGTGATGCCACATTGGAGGGGCGGGAGCAGACCGTGCCCGCAGGACAGCGAGAGGAGATGCAGGCACAGGGCAGGAAGGCCCTATTGTCCTGCACCAGCTTCATCTCTGCCCCTCCCTCCTGGGCGCAGAGCCGAGCCACACACAGGCGAGCTCTCCTCACGAAGCACCATCAGTGTGGCATTTGGCATCAGGGACACTCCTTTTCTGGACTCGCCCATTTGCTGCACACAGTCCAGCTAAGGCAGGAAAAGCTGAGGACTCTGGAAACTGACCTGAAGGGCTCGCAAAATGCTCATCTATGACTTCCAAGGCTATGGTTTTTCCAGTAGTCATGTATGGATGTGAAAGTTGGACTATAAAGAAAGCTGAGCGCCAAAGAATTGATGCTTTTGAACTGTGGTGTTGGAGAAGACTCTTGAGAGTCCCTTGGACTGCAAGGAGATCCAACCAGTCCATTCTGAAGGAGATCAGCCCTGGGATTTCTTTGGAAGAAATGATGCTAAAGCTGAAACTCCAGAACTTTGGCCACCTCATGCGAAGAGTTGACTCATTGGAAAAGACTCTGATGCTGGGAGGGATTGGGGGCAGGAGGAGAAGGGGACGACCGAGGATGAGATGGCTGGATGGCATCATTGACTCAATGGACGTGAGTCTGAGTGAACTCCAGGAGTTGGTGATGGACAGGGAGGCCTGGTGTGCTGTGATTCATGGGGTCGCAAAGAGTTGGACACGACTGAGCGACTGAACTGAACTGAACTGAACTGATGGCTTCCAAACAGAATATCCTTTACCATCAAAAGGAGGTGGGGGGAGCAGTTGATTCTGACTCGAGGAATATTCTAGCAATCATTTGAAAATATTCCTATAGATAATCAGAATACATACTCATGACATAACATGTATGTATCTTGGTCCAGACTTTAAGCTATATGCTATTTTGAATGTTGCACGTTCTATCCCTGGGTTGTGAAGATCCCCTGGAGGAGGAAATGCAACGCCTCAAGTATTCTTGCCTGGAGAATCTCACGGACAGAGGAGCCTGGTGGGCTACAGTCCATGGGGTTGCAAAAGAGTCCAACATGACTGAGCAGGAGATTTTGAATGTTAACATAATATGCCGTCACCTAGATACATTTATTATGTGAAATCCCAAGATGGTCAAGTCAGAAACCGAGGCACCAACCTCGTATCTCTGCCCCACCTTTCTAGACCCCATCAAGCTCAGTGCCGGATCAAACCCGTCTTCTCTGCGTTCTCTATCTGCACTCTGGGCTCCGGCCTCCATCACTGCTGTCTCCATCACTGCTGTCTCCAGCAGCCTCGGACCTGCATTCCCCATTCCATTCCTCGGGGCTGGTTGTCATGCAGGGTTTGTCTGCCGGTGGGGGAGGAGGGGGTGCTGTCTGTTATGGCTTTACTCTTCCTCTCCCAAATCATAAATCTAGGCACCAGGCTTTGCAGTCTCCCTAGAGGAATGGGCACACTTTCGAAACGTACCAGTCACTTGTGTGTGCTACTAGTAGCCCTGTGTGTGTGTGTGTGTGTGTGTGTGTGTGTGTGCGCGCGCGCGCACTCAGTCATGTCCGACTCTTTGTGACCCTGTGGACTGTAGCCCACCAGCCTCCTCTGTCCGTGGTATTTCCCAGGCAAGAATACTAGAGTGAGTTGCCATTTCCTTATCTAGAGGATCTTCCTGACCCAGGGATTGAACTTGCATCTCCTGTATTGCAGGCAGATTCTTTACTGCTGAGCCATCAGGGAAACCCACTAGCAACCCTACTACCCATCAAAGTGAATTTTCTAAGATGACCGCCTGGTGTTAGTCCTTTGCTGAAATCCTTTCTTTTCAAAGGCTCTGGGACCATTGCTCTAAGGGTAAAGTGAGTAAAGCCCATACTTTCTTTTTAAGGTGGATTGCAAAGCTGCGAGTCACATTTGCCCAGCGCATCTCCTTACTTTCGCTCTCTATGATTCGTGCTGCAGTCACGTGATACCAACTGTAGGAACTCCACCCCGCGTCTGGCTCCATGGCTCAGGGCACAGCTCTTTCCCCCAGACCTGCACCTTGACAGGATGGGCATGGTCCATGGCTGAATTCATTTTGGAGCCCCTATTGTCTGGTAGGGACTTCAGTATCCTGGAAACATTAGCAGTTGTCGAATTGCTTTAATAGGACATCAGAAGTTACACGTTCATTCTTAAGCTGATCTTCCCAAAGCCTCACAGGTGCTGGGGTGGAGAGGGTTGACAAGAGAGGTAGCAGAATGGATTTTAAATATTCAAGCTCTGACACTTATATTAAAAATCTGTCAGTGAGAGGGAGTGAGAAGCATCTTAGTTTCATTTACTCCACTGTGACTTTAAATGATTCCCTAGTCAAGGGAAAGCATGTGTGGAATTACTTAGGATAAGACGATAAAAAAAAAATGTCAACCATTAGTGAGAAGTTAATTTTGCTTTCAAATCCTTGGTTAACTTTTGAGTTGATTTTGATATGTTCATTTGTAGCTCTCTTTTACAGCAAAGCTTCCAAAGGCTTATGAAAGGTGTGGCAATTACAAAAGAAAGCGTTCTATGAAAGAATATCGCGGGAGGGGGACTTCTCTGGCAGTCCAGTGGTTAAGACATTGCCTTATAATGCAGGGGGGCAAGATTGATCCCTGGTCCAGGAACTAAGATCCCACATGCCCTGTGACCAAAAAACCAAGGTATAAAACAGAAGCAAGATTATATTAACAACAAATTCAATAAAGACTTTTAAAATGGTCCATATCAAAAAAGAATCTTTGTTAAAAAAAAGAAAGAACACGGGGGTCCTTGTGTGACACACGTGTGCACAGACACACACAGAGTAGATAAAGCTTCACGGTGAGGTCCTTTTGGTCGCCTAGATCTTATAAATCTTGACATCAGTATTACCTACGACCACACTGTAGGCATCCATATAATTAGAAACCATGTTCCACTCCTGCTTAAAGTTCCCCCATGTCTCCCCACGATCCTGAGCATGACTTGCTGTGTCATTCATTACCCAAGTCTTTCCCACCTCTCCAATCACACAAAACACCATCCTTTGCTCTGTCACGAGAAGCTCCTTACAATCCCCAAACAGGCCATGGTCTTTCCCACATCCTTCTGTTCCCCGCCAGGCCCTTTCTCTATGTCTCTGCCTGTTGGAAATGCCTTTTGTCTTTCAAAATACCCCTCTGATATTATCCCTCCTGTAAAACCCCACCATAGTGAACATCTCTTAATTTTGTTTGCCCGCCAATGTTATATGTCAGTTATATCCCAATAAAGCTGGAAATTTTTTAAATAAAATGTTTTATTTCGCAGATGGAGGTTCCCATATTTCTCCATTGTTGAGAGCCTGGGTCAGAGAGTTCAGTTCAGTCGCTCAGTCGTGTATGACTCTTTTCGACCCCATGAATTGCAGCACGCCAGGCCTCCCTGTCCATCACCAACTCCCAGAGTTCACCCAAACTCATGTCCATCGAGTCGGTGATGCCATCCAGCCATCTCATCCTCTGTCGTCCCCTTCTCCTCCTGCCCCCAATCCCTCCCAGCATCAGAGTCTTTTCCAATGAGTCAACTCTTCGCATGAGGTGGCCAAAGTATTGGAGTTTCAGCTTTAGCATCAGTCCTTCCAAAGAAATCCCAGGGCTGATTTCCTTTAGAATGGACTGGTTGGATCTCCTTGCAGTCCAACGGACTCTCAAGAGTCTTCTCCAACACCACAGTTCAAAAGCATCAATTCTTCAGCGCTCAGCTTTCTTCACAGTCCAACTCTCACATCCATACATGACCACAGGAAAAACCATAGCCTTGACTAGACAGACCTTTGTTGGCAAAGTAATGTCTCTGCTTTTGAATATGCTATCTAGGTCAGAGAGTAGCCCACCCAAATCCTCAGCTAAGTGGTCTCACACAGGGGAATTTTTCCTGGGCTGTGCTGGGTCTCTGGTGCTGCGCCGCACGCTTCCTCTAGCTGCAGCGATTGGAGGCTGTGCCCTGGCTGTGGTCTGCAGGCTTCTTACTGCGGTGGATTTTCTCGCTGAGGAGCACGGGCTTTGGGGCACACGGGCTTCAGCAGTGGAGGCGTCACACTGGGGACTAACAGCCTAAAGTAACCAAGCGGACCTTCGCACGGAGTGCCGCGGCGCTGCACGGCAGAAGAGGGGCAGGCTCTAGAGCAAAAGGGTCCAGCTCTGTCACCAGGAATGAGGTGTCCAGATTGTGCTGAGCCTCAGTTTGCCTGTTATCAAATGAGGATAATGATATTGGCCTAGCAGAGCTTTTGTTGAGATTATAAATGGTATGCTCAAAGCACTTAGCCCAGGGTCTAAAGCATGGTAGTGTTTCCATAAATCCTAGGTTTCATGATTCTGACCTTTAAGGAAGGGTTTCTGACAGTGCAGTCTGTCTAGGTGGCCAGTAAAGATGTCAGCTCCTAGGCCCCATAACCAACCCACTCAGCCCACTGAACCAAAACTCAGGCCCCCAAATTGCATTTCAGCACACTTCCCAGGATACTCTTAAATCAGAATCGCACATCTGAAAGTCCCTGAAATACAGTGGAGACCAAAGAAAATAAAAAGATAGAAAGGACGTGAGTCTCACCGCCGCTGCTGACAATCAGAACAATGATAATAACAAGAACAATATGAACAACAGCCATAACATCAACAAGAGCGACAGTAATAGCAGCTGATGCAAAACACCACTGCCAGGCTGTTCTAAATGCTTTAGGTATATAATTTTTTAATCCCCACTGGAAGGTCCAGAGTTAGAGTAGGCAAGTTTCAGAAAAAGAACAAGACTGGCACTCTACAGGAACAGATCATCTTTAATGAGGCGAGAAGGGACAGCAGTCAGCTCAGCGAGCTGCTGCACTTATCTAAGAAAAGAGTAAGTATATAGAGGCATGTATGCAGAAAGCTACTGTCCTAAACGGCTGGGGCAAGAAGCTCTGGAGATCAGCCAGAGGCTGGGCCGGCTTGGAGCTGGGTATAATCAACCTAATGTCTATTTTTTTATTCGGGTGAGAAAGTTATTTGTTTTGCCTAGAATGGTGGGGAGGACCTGGAGGGGAGTTTTAACTCCAGGCTACCTTGAGCCATGCAACTTTCCTTCACCCACAACAGCCCTGCAAAATAAGTCATGTAATTATTCGCATATGTCAGATGAAGAAATTGAAGTTCAAAGGGATCAAGTAACATAGCCAGGATCACAAAGCAAGTCAATGGTGAAGCCACACGTCAAGCCCAAGCAGGCTGTCTGCAGAGGACAAGCTCTGAGCTGCCATGCTTAGACAGGAAGAGTGTCCCGCACCGTCCAGATGCTGCCAGCAGCCCCCCAAGTCCGTCCCTGTGAACACAGGCATCACCCCCAAGTCTCTGCTTCCCATCTCACCACGCAGGCACGACTGCGCACCCGTATCTGGCCCGGGGTGTCTGCACCCGCCGCTCCCGTGGGACCCTCCTGACTGCCAAGTGCTGTCTCTGCTCTCACCCACTCATCCTTGAGCCCAGAGGACAGCATGTCATGGATAGGGAGGCTCTCGATAAGTAGGTGCGGAATAATTGATCCCCCGGGTGAGCTTGGAACTCCACCTGCTGTTAGTTCTTCAAACTGCAAGGATAAATGTTTGCAACTTAATTTTTCACTCAGGGAATTTCTTTCAAGTCGATTATATAGATATCATCTAATCTGTAAACCTAGCTCTTCTCTTTCCCCAGTAAGATCTTCAGAAGCTCCCCTTAAAACTGAAGAATTAAAAATGGATCAGCCACAGTGCCAGTGTCCCCTTGGACACGGAGTCAGGATCAGTTGGTGTCTACTGTATGCCTACAGTGTGCCAGGTGCTAAGCAGGCAGTATGATGAGCGCTTTTGAGGGCGCCGCAGAGCGGTGCTTGCTCGGTCAACATGTGACAGGCTGCGAGGTTCACACCGTTGCGCGCATGTGCACGCACGCACGCGCTTAGTCATGTCGACTCCGCAGCCGCATGGACCGAATAGCCCACCAGGCTTCTCTGGCCATGGGATTTCCCAGTCAAGGCTGCTGTTCAGTTCAGTTCAGTCGCTCAGTCGTGTCTGACTCTGAGGATACCGTTCAGTTCAGTTCAGTCACTCAGTCATGTCCGACTCTGAGGATACTGCGAAAGTGAAGCGAAGTCGCTCAGTGTCCGACTCTTTGCGACCCCATGGATGGTAGCCTACCAGGCTCCGCGGTCCATGGGATTTTCCAGGCAAGAGTACTGGAGTGGGCTGCCATTTCCTTCTGCAGGGGATCTTCCCAACCCAAGGATTGAAACCACACCTCTTGGGTTTCCTACACTGGCAAGTGGATTCCTTACCACTGCGCCACCCGCAGAGCCCACGGTTCCCATTAGCCCGCCCCAGTGACTAGGAGATGAAACTGAGTCCCAGACGAGTTGTGAGCCTACAGGACTCAGGGCCTCAGGCGGTCAGTTCAAAGGCCTCCTCCCGGGTAAGGTGGAGACGGTTTAAAAGGGAACCCTCTTACACTCTTACCCTCTTACACTGCTGGTGGGAATGCAAACTGGTACAGCCACTCTGGAGAACAGGGTGGAGATTCCTTAAAAAACTGGAAATAGAACTGCCTTATGACCCAGCAATCCCACAGCTGGGCATACACACCGAGGAAACCAGAATTGAAAGAGACACGTGTACCCCAATGTTCACTGCAGCTCTGTTTATAATAGCCAGGACATGGAAGCAACCTAGATGTCCATCAGCAGACGAATGGATAAGAAAGCTGTGGTACATATACACAATGGAGTATTACTCAGCCATTAAAAAGAATACATTTGAATCAGTTCTGCTGAGGTGGATGAAACTGGAGCCTATTATACAGAGTGAGTAAGCCAGAAAGAAAAACACCAATACAGTATACTAACGCATATATATGGAATTTAGAAAGATGGTAATGATAACCCTGTATGCAAGACAGCAAAAGAGACACAGATGTATAGAACAGTCTTTTGGACTCTGTGGGAGAGGGAGAGGGTGGGATGGTTTGGGAGAATGGCATTGAAACGTGTATATTATGATATGTGAAACGAATCGCCAGTCCAGGTTCGGTGCATGACATAGGATGCGTGGGGCTGGTGCACTGGGATGACCCAGAGGGATGGTGTGGGGAGGGAGGTGGGAGGGGGGTTCAGGATGGGGAACACGTGTACACCCATGGCAGATTCATGTTGATGTATGGCAAAACCAATACAACATTGTAAAGTAATCAGCCTCCAATTAAAATAAAAAAATTTTTAAAAAAGAAAAAAAGAGTTTAATACAAAGGCCCTACAAGCTTTGGGTAAATCTTCTAGCTACAGTGGTTTACATTTTCTTTCAGGCCTATGTAGCATGAAATATCTATTAACAGTACCTTAAATTTTTATAGTACTTACTACCTCTTGACTGGATTTCACATGAATTAATTTTAAAAGGGCAGTCTTTGAAAAAGGTGTCGAATGATTTATTCAAATGTTCTTTCCATATATCCTGTAGTGCCTTAGATTTACAGAAGTTTCAAGTATAGGAAAAGAAGATACAAAATTTGACAGATAAAACACCAAAATAACATTTTATCATGACACAAATTCCTGGCTGATTCCTAGCAAATTCTGATAATGGATCACAGAGATAACCCTAAGAATTGGAAAATGGTGGATTCTACCCACCCAAGTGTGGGCTGGACCTAGTGAGTCACTTGTAATGACCAGAATACAGCAGATGTGAAGAGCTCTCACTTCTGAGGTTGGATTACAGAAGACTGAATCTGTCTTGCTTGTTCAGTCTACGAAGCCGTGTTGTGAAAAGCTCCTCGGAGAGGCCCACATGGGAAGCAGCCCAGGGAGGAAAATGGCCATCGAGGTGCCGAAGCCTCTGGTCCAGCTACTCCTGAGGAAACATCCACAACCCCCAGACTGAGCCCAGGAGCGTGTCCTTTCCAGTCAAGGTTTGAAATGAAGTCAGACTTGAGGTGTCCCTGAGCTGGAAGGCTCTGCTAAGCCACACCTAGGTTCTCTATCCACAGAAACGATGAGATAATAAATGTGTGTGAGTATGGCTACATAAATCATTATTGGGGAAGTGTGTTACACAGCAATAGCTAGCTAATACAGAATGAAAAGGACGCACGCAGTGAGTGCCTCTGGCCCCACCCCGTCCTGGACTCACCTCGGACATGATCTGCAGCTGCAGGGAACAGTACCGCAGGAGCTCAGGCTACCCCCTAGTGACAGAATCCCATCTGGAGAATGCCCAGTGTTTCTTCCTCCTGCCCCAAAGTCCGCTTCAATGCCTCAGGGGCCCTTGGCAGGAAGAGCAGGGATTTAACGGCCATGAAGTCACCCACACAGAAGAGAACCCAAGCAGGCAGGTAAATGCCCAAACTTCCACACTGCAGGGGGGCAGTTCCAGCAGGATTTCTGCACACTTCTCAGAGGCTGCTGACGGCCAGCAGAATTGCGTTGCCGTTGCCCCGAGCAATACCCTTGCCGGAAAGTGCCTGCCTGGCCCGTTTCCTTCTCTGGCTCACTTCCCACACTCTCTATGTGCGTCCCATGATCACCTCTCAAATAAACCACCTACCTCCAAAGTCTCGTCTTAGGCTCTATTTGGGGGAAACCCCCGCCAAGACCATGCCGACTGAACTGTCCTCGGTGACAGCTTTTCAGGAGGCAGGGGGTGTGGGGGAGGAAACACGGGTCGTGTTTGGGTTTTGCTATGTGTGCATCTGTGCTGTCATGTCCAACTCTGAGACCCATGGACTGTAGCCCGTCAGGCTCTTCTGTCCATGGGATTTTTCCCAGGCAAGATTGCTTGAGTGGTTTGCTATTTCCTCCTCCAGGGGACCTTCCCAACCCAGGGAGAGAACCTGCATCTCCCGTCTCCTGCACTGCAGGAGGCTTCTTTACCACGGAGCCATGAAGGGAACCACGGGTCATGTGGAGGGGAAGGCAAAGGGTTTGGTTTGCTTAGAACAGTTTCCAAACTGTCTGAAAGATCTGGATCATTTGTTATAATGTAGGTTCCAAGTCCCTTTCCCTAGAGAATCTGATTCCTAGAAAGACGCCTAGGAATCTGAATTCTTAACTCACACATATCCCAATGGATTTTTTTCAGCAGTCAAATTTGGGGAACAGTGAGCTGGTGAACAATGGGCTTGGTGGCAAGGGAAGGAGGAAAAGAGCAAATCTGGCCAAAACCATGCTTGGGAAGAGCCTCAGAATCTTCCTTTAAGCCTGTTACTCAGCCACAAAAAGGAGTGCATTTGAGTCAGCTGTAATGAGGTGGATGTACCTGGAGCCTCTTACACAGAGTGAAGTAAGTTAGAAAGAGAAAACAAATGTCACATATCAGCACATGTGTGTGGAGTCTAGAAAAATGGTATTGATGAACCCAGCAGAGAATGGACTTGTAAACATGGTGGGGAAAGGTGAGAGTGGGGCAAGCTGAGAAATTAGCCCTGATGTATACACACTCTCGTGTCTGAGATAGAGAGCGGGGGGCCGCTAAGTACCACTCAGAGCCCAGCCTGGTGCTCTGTGATGACCTAGCCTGGGGGGACGGGGTGGGAGGGAGGCTCAGGACTGAAGGGACATATATATACACACATATATATGTGTGGGGGTGTGTGTGTGTATATATATATATATATATAAAATTATGATATGTGTTGTTGTATGGCAGAAACCAACACAAAATTGTAAAGCAATTTTCCACCAATTAAAAAATTTAATAAAATGTTTTCCAAAAAGACTGGAATGTATTCTGAGAGTAATGGAGAGCCATTGAAGGTTTTTGAGCAGATAACTATGATGACTGAGTCACTGTGAAATTAGTTGGGAGCAACAAGACTTAAATGGATTTCCTGAGATGAGACTTTCGGTGAGATACACTATGAGGAATATGAGGGCAATAAAAAGGTATTGCAGGTATTCAGATGATGTGGAATAGAGATTCAATGGAGATAATTGAACAAAAAAAGAGAAATAGCTTTTGTGAACTAAGCCTGAAATGTGAATTAAATAGGTTCACTTCACAACATTTCCTTCTCTGAACCGCCTGCAGACTGTGTTTGGAGGGCCCCTGTGCATTTTGTTATGATTCTTGGCACGCAGTATTAATCTCTTTTTGGTAATTAATTACCCTTACATTGCTCTCAAAGTTATGGAATTTTCTCAGGGGAAAACTCCACCATGCACTTAAGAAATGAGTGATTATTTATGTAGTTGGACCGCCTGGAAACATTTACATTTTTCCTTTATGATGATTAAAGCCTAATGCAAATAGTGTTTTTAACATAGGTTCCAAACATATTTTAATTTGTATAATTGGAAGTTTGACACTTACCTGAGTGTTAGCTTGAAAGTGAAGCAGATTTTCTAATTAAATCGAAGAAGAAACTCATTACTGACTTAAAACAAAAAGTTATAACAAAAAGAAGGGAAGGAAAAATGCCAACGTAGTCTTTTGGTTTGGGCTGCATTTTGCTTACATATTTTTTTGTCTTTCTGGCAAAAGGATTAAGCAGTGACTATCATGATACGGTTACCCACAAGCATAAGACTGAGAAATGTCATTATTACTATTTCAGTAGCAAATACACTCCTCCCTGCTGCTCCTCCTCCCCTCTCCTCTCCTTGTCATCCTGCCCCTCTCATTTTGTAAGAGCGCTGTGAGCGGGCGGCGCAAGAACACCCGATCCCCTGGTGGCTCCGACGGTAAAGAGTCTGCCTGCAAAGCAGGAGGCCTGCGATAGATCCCTGGGTCGGGAAGATCCTCAGAGAAGGAAACGGGCAACCCACCCCAGTATTCTTGCCTGGAAAATCCCATGGACAGAGGGGCATGATGGGCTATAGACCATAGGGTGGCAGAGTCGGACACAACTGAGCGACTTCACTTTCAGGATGGAACCTTTCTCTTTGTAATGTACATCCCAAGTACAATATGAGAATGTGGAGTGTGGAGTTGCCCCTATTAGCTATCGTCCCAGCCATGGTGTTGCATGCTACGTGCCTGTGGGCAATCACACTTAGCTCCAGCCTCACAGAGTATCTGCCAAACCTAAAACGAAGCCACACGAATGAGACTCTTGGAAGAAAGTCTGATGCCTGATGGGAGTCCATGTATGGTGGTGGCTCTTTATTATTCCTCACCTTGTGTGCGGGGGAGTCTAGCTGTGACGCGGGCAGTGGTAGGCGCAGGGCTGGGCCACGGGGATCCCTCCCTGTATCTCTTACGGCTCCTCCTTCATAGATTCCTGTCCACCGTCTTCAGGAACAAAGTCCCCACTGTCAAGCATTGATTGCATATATAGCCAAAGAAATGAAAGTGTGTCTGTTGACTGTGAATAAGGAAGCCCGGTCTTGCATGAATCCCTCAACTTCATTGGCACAGCGATCGGTTCTGCTTCCTCCGTCCTCAGATGAATCAGAAGATGATCTTCCCTCATGTAACTGATGTGATGGGTGGGTGAGGGGACACTCCAATTAAGCAGCATCTTACTTGCTCTCAAAGCGGCCTAATGGAGGGCAGTAGTGAGGAAGGAGAAAGATACTGCTGTTCAGACGGTCTAAATGTAGGGACAACAAAGGGTACAGAAATATTAGTCATGTGCATCAGAAGGGTGACCCCTAGAAGGGATGGCCCTGGGAAAGAGCCGGGAGGAAGCACTTCCTTTATCAAAGCTGGATTATCTCCCATGAGAAAAAAGTCTCAAGAAAGTTGTTCAGCAGCTGAAGGTACAAGTCCATCCCAAACTCCCTAACTATCCTTCCCGCTCCAACCCTCCCACCAGCAACCATAAGTTCGTTCTCTAAGTCTGTGAGTCTCTTCCTATTTGGTACCTTCACTTGTATCATTTCTTTTTAGATTCCACATATAACGGAACTCTGCTCAGCGCCATGTGGTGGCCTGGATGGGAGGGGTCTCGGGGGAGAAAGGATACACATATAGGTATGGCTTTCTTGTTCACCTGAAACTATCACGACATTGTTAATCGGTATAACTCAATACAGAATAAGAAGTCAAAATAAATGTAGGGACAAAAGCTCAGAAGAAGGCATCCAAAGCTAAACCAAGATGTTCTTGCCCTAGGTCACCCAATTATCAATATGTGAAGTCACATACTCTCAGCTTGTCTCTATAAGGTCAACTAGTCAGTCTGTTAACGCACTATTACTAAACCTTTGGTGGAATTAATGGATAAAGAAAGCAGAAGTATTTCAAAGGAAGAAAGAAGCCAGAGGATTAAGAAAGAGACAGAGATATGACGACACTCAGGGAAAAGATCGATTAGTTTTGGGGACAGCATGCCGGATGTAGTTAATAAGAAAAGGCATTAAGCCAGGGGATTCAGGCAAGCATATGCCTGGCAACACAGCAAAGGAACCAGTAAGAAAGGCTGCATGGTGTTGCTTGCAGCCGGTGGAGAAGATACCTAATGCTGAAGGCACCCGCACCACTCCCAGTGGCCTCAGCAACCAGAACTCCCCTTCAGACGAATAACACAGAGGTTAGAAAAGATGTATGTAAGTAAAAACCACTCTTCACAGAAACAATCAGCGCCCTGTGGGGAACAGTCCAGAGGGGAACTTGGGAGACACGTGTGCAGAAGACAGAGAATGAGAGCTTGAGAGCATAGACTTGGGTCGGCAATGCGAGTGATTGAATTAACTCCCCTAACCTCAGAATTTTTGTGTTGTGAATGCGTGTCGACTAGCTTCTAAAAATCCTTATAAAGTTTGGCAAATCACTAGCCAGTGCTTTGTGGGAAAAAAGTCGGAGGTCTTGGGAATACCAGGGCTTATTTATCTAGGGGCAAAAATGGACTGAATAGCTATGAATACCCTCCCTGGCTTATTCTCCAGCCAGGAACTGGGGTAGGTGGCCGGAGGCGTTCATAAGAACAGCACAGAGAGGACGCAGGCTTGTTGTCTCTTCCCTAAACCTATTCTGTCAAGTACTGCGTAGTTTTCTCAGAAGGTGAGGCAACAGGGAGCGTAGTCTTGAACATGGACTAGGCCTGCAGCGTGAACAAGAGTGAGAGGAAGCACACCGAATGGCCGCCCCCGTGCACTCACACAGGGAGGTGCGGAAAAGCCAGAGTGAAACACACCAGTGCGTCTGGCCGTGATGACGATTATCAGGCTGGATTCGGTGGCGAGGGAAAGGGTCATTTGCCACTGACACGCAGAAGCACAGTGCAGAGACGTCCGTGCTGCTGCTGGCGGCTAGCTGTGCAGATCACTCCTTGCCCAGCTCTGTGCTGAACTGTGCAATCTCATTTAGTCCTCGCTATGAGACAGAGACTGTTAAGATGATCCCAGTTTTGCAGCTGAAGCTGACCTCAGGACGTTTCTACACCTTGGCTTCCCTGGTGGCTCAGATGGTGGAGAATCCGCCTGCACCTGGGTTCAGTCCCTGGGGTGAAGATCCCCTGCAGGAGGGCATGACAGCCCACTCCAGTATTCTTGTCTGAAGAATCCCTCTGGACAGAGGAGCCTGGTGGGCTACAGTCCGCGGGGTTATAAAGAGTCAGACAGGACTGAGCGACTAAGCGCAGCACAGTCATAGGGACTGAAACGGCAGCACTATAGGCAAGGCCCGCCAATCTCAGTCCAAAGCTCATTCTCTTAGCTTCTCCCCTGCTCTTTGCTGCTGTTCAGTCGCCAAGGCATGTCTGACTGTTTGTGTCCCCCAGGGACTGCAACATGCCAGGCTTCTCTATCCCCCACTATCTCCCAGAGTTTGCTCAAATTCACAACCATTGAGTGGGTGATGCTATCTCACCATCTCATCCTGTGCTGGCCCCTTCTCCTTTTGCCTCCAATCTTTTCCAGAATTAATGTCTTCACATAAGGTGTCCAGAGTATTGGAGCATCAGCTTTAACATCAGTCCTTCCAATGAATATTCAGGGTTGATCAAACCAGTCAGTCTTAAAGGAAATCAACCCTGAATATTCACTGGAAGGTCTGATGCTAAAGCTGATGCTCCAATACAGCTTCGTGTTACTCCTTTCCCGATTTTGAGCCAGTCACTTGTTTCAAGTAAGGTTCTGTGACTTCTTGACCTGCATACAGGTTTCTCTCCTGCTATACCCCCTCCCAATTTAATCTTGTTAAATAAAAGCCTTAATGCAGTCTATAGTGAGAGTCTAAGATGCCTGCATCAGTTTCATCTACCATGAGTGACCCTGAAAGATTTAGGGGTATAATATTACAACATTCATGCTTCACTGGTGGCCCAGTGGTAAAATATCCACCTGCTAATGCAGGAGACACAGGTTCGATCCCTGGGTCAGGATGACTCCCTGGAAAAGGAAACGGTAACCACTCCAGTATTCTTCCTGGGGAAATTTCACGGACAGAGGAGGTTCAGTTCAGTTCAGTTGCTCAGTCATGTCTGACTCTTTTTGCAACCCCATGAATCGTAGCACGCCAGGCCTCCCTGTCTATCAGCAACTCCCAGAGTTCACTCAGACTCACGTCCATCAAGTCCGTGATGCCATCCAGCCATCTCATCCTCTGTCATCCCCTTCTCCTCCTGCCCTCAATCCCTCCCAGCATCAAAGTCTTTTCCAATGAATCAACTCTTCGCATGAGGTGGCCAAAGTACTGGAGTTTCAGCTTTAGCATCATTCCTTCCAAAGAAATCCCAGGGCTGATCTCCTTCAGAATGCACTGGTTGGATCTCCTTGCAGTCCAAGGGACTCTCAAGCGTCTCCTCCAACACCACAGTTCAAAAGCATCAATTCTTTGGTGCTCAGCCTTCTCCACAGTCCAACTCTCACATCCATACATGACCACAGGAAAAACCATAACCTTGACTAGACGGACCTTAGTCAGCAAAGTAAGGTCTCTGCTTTTGAATATACTATCTAGGTTGGTCATAACTTTTCTTCCAAGGAGTAAGCGTCTTTTAATTTCATGGCTGCAGTCACCAGCTGCAGTGATTTTGGAGACCAAAAAAGAGAAAATCTGACACTGTTTCCACTGTTTCCCCATCTATTTCCCACGAAGATGATGGGACCGGATGCCATGATCTTCATTTTCTGAATGTTGAGCTTTAGGCCAACTTTTTCGCTTTCCTCTTTCACTTTCATCAAGAGGCTTTTTAGTTCCTCTTCACTTTCTGCCATAAGGGTGGTGTCATCTGCATATCTGAGGTTATTGATATTTCTCCTGGCAATCTTGATTCCAGCTTGTGTTTCTTCCAGTCCAGCGTTTCTCATGATGTACTCTGCATAGCATAGAAGTTAAATAAGCAGGGTGACAACATACAGCCTTGACGTACTCCTTTTCCTATTTGGAACCAGTCTGTTGTTCCATGTCCAGTTCTAACTGTTGCTTCCTGACCTGCATACAGATTTCTCAAGAGGCAGGTTAGGTGGTCTGGTATTCCCATCTCTTGAAGAATTTTCCACAGTCTATTGTGATCCACAGAGTCAAAGGCTTTGGCATAGTCAATCAAGAAGAAATAGATGTTTTTCTGGAACTCTCTTGCTTTTTCCATGATCCAGCGGATGCTAGCAGTCTACAATCCATGAGGTCCCAAAAAGTTGGACACGATTTAACAACTAAAACAACAGCAACAGCATTTTAACATTCACAGTCTATGAAACTAATTCGCTGGTGGCACACGCGGTGGTTAGAGCTGCTTTGGAAAGAAAATCAAGGGAGAGGGAAGAAGCAGAGACACCAGATCATTTGCCTGGGGGAGTGTGTCGATCGCTATGAGAATGTGAAAGAATCACCTATGCTCACTACTATCACTTCCCCAAAGTTTTCTCCTTTTGGAGACTTTCTGAAAGCACAGATCTGTATCTTATTTTACAAGGAAGAGGAATAGCAGAGTCCTTGGTCTAGGGATTAAAAAGAGGGCCTGCTGAAGGAGCAGATACAGAAATGCAGCGTCCACGAGGGAAGAGCCAAAGGAGGTTGTTTTAAATCAGATTTTCTTTGAACGGAGAGCCCATCACCAAGAGAAACCACAGTCTGCTTCCAAGGAATACGTGTAATCGAAATAAATCAAAGCTGTTTTCTTTTTCCTTTTTAAAGGTGCACTCTGTTGACCTCTGGCCACCTTTACAAGACATGTGCCAAATGCAAAGTAGACACTCGACTGTGATAATTGATACAAGGGTCTAGGCTTCTCTCGTAACAGTGAGAACCACAGCGACTGCTTATTTCATGAGCTAAAAAATATAAAGCACAATGCTCAAGCAGGCTTTGATGTCATTAGGAAATAATGAGAAAAAGGAGTAACAGTTTTATTGAAATAGAAACGCCATGTGTTACAGCACAGACTGGCAATGTCAGCTCATCTATTCACCTTCATTCTTTACCCACGTGCTCCTTCAAATGACCGGAATCATATAGAAAGAGAAATCGATCTGTTTCAGAACACTGCCCATAGAGTACGAGCCAACTATTTGCGAGCTAGTCTGCCACTGTAAATTAGAGTGAATGTGTGGTTATAGAAGGAAGATACGAACAGTGAGCAGCCACCACACATGAAAGAAAAGTCTCCAAGTGGAAGGAGAAGGAGAAGAATCCATATAGAGACATAACCGAGGGAGGTCAGGTGGTGGGAACCAGGGAAAGCAAAGCCATGTTGTTTGGGGGCGGAGTGGGTATATTTTAACTTTCTTGGTGCAAAAGTCAAGAGTCCAGATTGTGTTTTATATGGGTGGCATGGGCTTCCCTGCTGGATCAGATGGTAAAGAATCTGCCAGCAAGGCAGGAGACCCAGGTTTGATCCCTGGATGGGGAAAGATCCCTTGTAGAAGGGAATGGCAACCCATTCCAGTATTCTTGCTGGAGAATGCCATGCACAGAGGAGCCTGGTGGGCTACAGTCCATGGGATCACAAACAGTCAGACAGGACTGAGTAACTGACGTGTACTTGGTTATGATACATATATACATATATATACACGTATACACACACATGCGTACTTGGTTGTGTACCTGGACTTGGTTATTATGTATATATAGGAAAGAACAGGAAATATCTGAACAGAGAAACCCATAAACATACACAATAAGAGCACAGACAAAAACGCTAAAGTGAGTCCAAATAACTTATAAATAATAAATACAAAAAGAAACAGCCTTATTAAAAGACAAAAGATCTGAGATTGTAACAAAAAAAAAATGCAACCAGATGCTGATGACAGGAAACACAACTAAAACATACGGTAGGCGAGGAAAAGGAAGAGGCGTCGATGAAGCCTCCAACGCCCAGCACTCACTGCTCCAAGTGCTGTACAGATACTCCCCTTATTCTATGTTAGTAACTGCTGCTGCTGCTACTTCACTTCAGTCTCGTCCGACCTCTGTGCGACCCCATAAACGGCAGCCCGCCAGGCCCCCCGCCCTGTCCCTGGGATTCTCCAGGCAAGAACACTGGAGTGGGTTGCCATTTCCTTCTCCAGTGCATGAAAGTGAAAAGCAAAAGTGAAGCACAGTCGTGTCCCACTCTTGGCGAGCCATGGACTGCAGCCCACCAGGCTCCTCCATCCACGGGATTCTCCAGGCAAGAGGACTGGAGTGGGGTGCTGTTGCCTTCTCCAATATTAGTAACTACTATCCAAGATAACAGTACTTTATGGCTGTGTTGCAAATGAGAACATAGAATCACAAAGAAGTTAAATAGCTTTTCCAAAGCCACGTAGTTTACTCAGTGGTAGATCCATGAAATTTCTGCCTTAGAGGGAGAAAAAAAAAAAAAAAAGGTAAAACATAGTTGGCAGATTCAAATAAAAGAAAGACATGCAATATTAACGTAAACAGTACCATTTTTCCGTTAGCTTGGCACTGAAATGTTTGAACAGGAAACTACACATATTCACATACAACAAAAACTTACTTTAAAAAAGACAGAAAACTAAAGAAGACAGTTATAAAAAAATCAAGTGACTAACAATCCTTATTAAAATACATAGAATAGAAAGTGCTCGATCGGATACTTAATAGGATCTACAGAATTTTTTTCCTGTATTATTTTTTTTTACTTAATGTATAGTTGACCCACAATGCTGTGCTGGTTTGGGGTACACAGCCAAATGATTCAGGTATATATATATATGTATGTATGTATTTATCATATTCATATATATGTATATATTCTTTTTCAGATTCTTTTCAATTATGTTATTATCAACCCAGAATTTTAAGTTGGTAAAAGGAAATACAAGAAAGGCAATGCCAAAGAATGCTCAAACTACTGCACAATTGCACTCATCTCACACGCTAGTAAAGTAATGCTCAAAATTCTCCAAGTCAGGCTTCAGCAATACGTGAACCGTGAACTTCCTGATGTTCAAGCTGGTTTTCAAAAAGGCAGAGGAACCAGACATTAAATTGCCACCATCCGCTGGATCATGGAAAAAGCAAGACAGTTCCAGAAAAATATCTATTTCTGCTTGATTGACTATGCCAAAGCCTTTGACTCTGTGGATCACAATAAACTGTGGAAAATTCTTCATGAGATGGGAATACAAGACCACCTAACCTGCCTCTTGACAAATCTGTATGCAGGCCAGGAAGCAACAGTTAGAACTGGACATGGAACAACAGACTGGTTCCAAATAGGAAAAGGAGTATGTCAAGGCTCTATATTGTCACCCTGCTTATTTAACTTCTATGCAGAGAACATCATGAGAAACGCTGGACTGGAAGAAACACAAGCTGGAATCAAGATTGCCAGGAGAAATATCAATAACCTCAGATATGCAGATGACACCACCGTTATGGCAGACAGTGAAGAGGAGCTAAAAAGCCTCTTGATGAAAGTAAAAGAGGAGAGCAAAAAAGTTGGCTTAAAGCTCAACATTCAGAAAATGAAGATCATGGCATCCGGTCCCATCACTTCATGGGAAATAGATGGGGAAACAGTGGAAACAGTGTCAGATTTTCTTTTTGGGGGGCTCCAAAATCACTGCAGCTGGTGATTGCAGCCATGAAATTAAAAGACGCTTACTCCTTGGAAGAAAAGTTATGATCAACCTAAATAGCATATTCAAAACCAGAGACATTACATTGCCGACTAAGGTCCGTCTAGTCAAGGCTATGGTTTTTCCAGTGGTCATGTATGGATGTGAGAGTTGGACTGTGAAGAAGGCTGAGCGCCAAAGAATTGATGCTTTTGAACTGTGGTGTTGGAGGAGACTCTTGAGAGTCCCTTGGACTGCAAGGAGATCCAACCAGTCCATTCTGAAGGAGATCAGTCCTGGGATTTCTTTGGAAGGAATGATGCTGAAGCTGAAACTCCAGTACTTTGGCCACCTCATTGGAAGAGTTGACTCATTGGAGAAGACTTGATGCTGGGAGGGATTGAGGGCAGGAGGAGAAGGGGATGACAGAGGATGAGATGGCTGGATGGTATCACTGACTCGATGGATGTGAGTCTGAGTGAACTCCGGGAGATGGTGATGGACAGGGAGGCCTGGCATGCTGCAGTTCACGGGGTTGCAAAGAGTCGGACACGACTGACCGACTGAACTGAACTGAATTGAATTGAAAAGGAAATACGTGTAAATGTCATGAGTTTTTACATAAGGAATCTTCCTAGAAAGAGCCGGGACCAACCATGCACGATTTTCCGGTAACTAAGTGAAATAATACATGAAGGAATGAACACCTGTTTTTTTCCAATAATCTGAGTTGATAAAAAATTATTTCCTAAATGTAATACATTTTAATTAAGAAAACACACACACACGATTAAATCCCAGTGGCAGAGACCAAAGGCAGAAATTTCCTGACCATAATGTAACAGATACTTTCAATTGGAAACAGATCACAAGAGAAGCCACGTAGTCTAAGCATGTGCGATGTGACATGTGTGGGCCTCCCTGGTGGCTCGTCATGAAGAATCCGCCTGCAGCGCAAGAGACGCAGGCTCCATCCCAGGGCTGGGACGATCTCCTGGAGAAGGGAACGGCCACCCACTCCAGGATTCTTGCCTGGGAAATCCCACGGCCAGAGGAACCTGGTGGGCTACGGTCCATAGCGTCGCAGAGTCAGACACGACTGAAGCAACTTAGCACACCTGCCCACAACTGCAGTGTGAAAAGACGTGGGGATTTGCGGGTCTTAAGATCACACAGATGAGTTTTTCACCAGTGCTTCTATGAGCAGGCACTTTATGTATTTGCATTACAAAGTTGGTAAATGTGTTAGACACCAATTTTTGTAATCCTTTGAGTATATGTCATATTTTTTCTAATATTCTCTATACCATTTCTCTAGTCTTCAAATTATTCTCATAAGAAAATGACAGCTTTGTCATATAATTAAAGCTATGCTTCTTTCCACCTTGAAAAAAAATCTCACCACGTTAACTTTTCAAGAAATTTAAAAATTATGGAATAAATTTTATAAGTAAAAGGTGAGTCTTTCAACAAGGAATTACTGAAATAAAATGATTTCCCCATGATTGCCTTTAAGAGACTAGTTTCTATATTCTACTGTGTTCCTTTAAGAAAAAAAAAAAACTGTCTCTTTTGCCTAATTTAAAAGTTAATTACTGTGCTGTCATTGTGCAACTGACTTTTTTAAAGGAATCTATCTCTTATCCTCTTTAAATTTCAAATAACATGATGACAAGTAAAGGCATCATTACATTCTTCCAGTGTCAGAGTCCCAGATGAATAATCAATAATAACTTAGTATGCACATGTATAAAAATTATAATGATTAGATGAAGCTTTTGCATCTATTTTTCAAAGAGGCACCTATGCATAAAATTTTATTTTGTTTAATTGTAATTACATGTTACATTCTTTTAAACATAATTATCAAGGTTTAGTCTTCAGTTCCATAAATTACTACAGGAATGAAACAACAACAATTCACAGTACTATTAAAGGGGTACAGATGAAGGCACATATAATCCAAAGAAAGAGAGCCTTTTGCAGGTTTTGTAAAGGTGGTCACGGTTACGATGCTTGATGAATAATGACCACGGTTTCCAAGGATACAGTTAGGGATGAGGACAACCAACGGTGTGACGTATAGATTGCTGGGTGGGGGAGGGCGTGGGGTATGTATTCTGTCTGCAACTAAGATAGCACTTCCACTGGAATCACGTGATTTGATGAAACATAAAATGAGAGAAAATTTAAATGAAGAATATGACTAAGAATATTCTCAGCCACCTTGAATAGCTGACTCATATGTTTTTCTTCTATTGATTAGGCAACGGGTAGTCATGATGATTGTTTTAACAGGAGAGGAGCAATCACTTGAGGAACATTTGACATTCTGCTAATAAAAGGTCAAGGAAAGAAAGCCTGAACTGAAGGCAGTGGATGTGCATTAACATCACCTGCAAGCCTGTCAAAACATAGGCTACTGGGACCCGCCCTTCCCAGAGCATCGGATTCGGTAGGCCCTGCACTTCTGTAAGTTGGAATGTGGTGCTGATGTTGCCAGACTGAGGACCAGCCCTGTGGCCACTGGTGCGGTAGTTTAGTGAGAGCGAGGGCTTCCCAGATGGCTCAGCGGTGCAGAACACACCTGCCAAGGCAGGAAACACGAGTTCAACCCCCGGGTCGGGAAAGCCCCGCACGAGGAACTGGCAACCCACTGCTGTATTCCTGCCTGGGAAATCCCGCAGACAGAGGAGCCTGGCGGTACAGTCCATAGCGTTGCAAAGGAGGTGGGCACGACTCAGAGACTAAACAGCCACCACCAAAGAGAGCTGAGCTGTGGTTCATTACAGTCACACGGAACGAGACACGGCAGGAAGTCTAACTGCGGCCAGAGAGAGGGAGTCTACTTTTCTCCCCTGCAAGTTCTAAAGGAGTATCTCCGTGGATCGTGCAGCCGCTCAAGAATGTCACCAACAGTCAGGACCCCTTGGCATTTCTGATCTGTATGCCGTGTGATGCTGATCCTTGCGGTTTCACCACGGCTGCTGTACCTCCAGGCCTCGTGTTCCTGCTCAAGGCAACCCTAGAGAGGCTTTTTAAACATTTTGTTAAAGGGACTGCCTCATCCAGGGATTTGTACTGACTTCTCAATAGCCAAGTGTGCGTCATAAGACTTTATCTCTCCAGCTCTAAAGGTAGTTGGATAGAAAGCAAAGCAGACTACTGGCTGGCACATTTGTCTTCCTGAAAAAAGTCAGGATTCTTCTGACAAGGCAGTGGTCGCGGGCATGAGGTGGGTGACTAACAGCGTTTGCGACACAGAGGAGGAGAACGTGATTGCGGACATGAAAGGCCAGAGGAGATACAGATCTTGAAACGGATTTCTAAGTTTTTCACATCTTTCTACCCTCAGTTTAAATGTAGCTCCTCCGGAAATCCTTTCTTGACCCACACCCACAACTCTCAAGTTAAATCAAAGGCTTCTATTATTTAGCCTTGGCAACTAGAATAATTGACCACCAGGTAGTTAACTGGAGAAGAACACTCAGAACATCTAGGACTGATGGAGCTCTCACCCCAGCCAGGGGGATGAGACCAGAGGACTTTCAGCCTTAATAGAGCTGTTTTTCAAGAAAAGTGGTAACCTTCCTGGGGGAGGGTCTTTGAGAGTGCTGGAGCCTGGGAGAAGGATGGTGTGTAGGTTCTGGCACTGGATGTGGAGGGGGAAATGCATAAAGGAATCTCTGCCCACATGTGAATGCTATGCATTTATTTCAGGAGAAATACTGCCTCCTTTTTAAAAAGAACAGGCTATATTAAAAGGGAGAAAGAACATTTTTTAGAAGGAGAGTTTGGAAATGGAAAATATGATGCAGAAATAAAAAATCCTCTGGAGAGACTAAGAAATAAGAAGGGCAGAGTTCAGAGTCACATTAATGTACTTGAAAAAGCTCCAGTTGAACAAGTTTTCTACATGAGAGAATGAAGGGGGGAAAAGGAAGATCGAAATGAAACAGAAAAGTTTAAGGCATGAATAAAAAGAGGCAAGACACTCAGAATTCAGCTAATAGGAGCTGGGAAAAAGAGGAGAACAGAAATAACGAGAAAGAGAAAATAATCAAAACATTTTGATAGACTAGGATGTCCCTGGCTGGAGAAAATCAAAAGTCCTTAGACTGAAAGGGCATTTTCAACATACTGAATAGAAGGAAATATGATACATTCAGCATGAGGGGGATGAAGACCTTTCAAAATATTTCAGGAAGAGGAAAGCAAAAGAAAACATACACACAGAAAAGGACACCCTACGTACAAGGAACAGATAAACACCCAAGTACCAAAGTTCACTCGGAAATAGACGCCGGAAGACAACAGAGCTCAGTGACCCCAGAGTTCAGAGCTTTGACGTGCTGAAAAACTTCAAGTGGAAAAGATGGTGAACTCAGAATTTTGTGATCACTCACATTGAAAATAGAATTTCATAAATAAAGTATCAGTACGGAGTGAGAGCAAAGGAAAGATGATATTACACAGGTTAAGAATTCAAAACGGGCACCTCCAATGCACGCTGCATGTAATTTTTCCAGGTTTGTTGAGATGTGATCAATGTGCAACGCTGTATGAGTCCCGGGTGCGCAACATAATGATCTGATGCGTGTATGTATCGGGAAATGCTCTCCATAATAAGCCACACCCATCACTTCATAAAGTCACAGGTCTCTCTTGTGCTCAGAACTGCTAAGGCCTAATCTCCTGCTGTTCAGGTGCCAAGCTGTGTCTGACTGTCTGCCACCCCGCGGACTGCAGCACAGCAGGCTCCCTGTCCCGCACCGCCTCCCAGAGTTTCCCCAAGTTCATGTCCACTGAATCGGTGATGCCATCCAACCACCTCATCCTCTTCAGTTCAGTTCAGTTCAGTTCAGTCGCTCAGTCGTGTCTGACTCTTTGTGACCCCATGAATCACAGCACACCAGGCCTCCCTGTCCATCACCAGCTCCCGGAGTTCACTCAGACTCACAGCCATTGAGTCAGTGATGCCATCCAGCCATCTCATCCTGGGTCGTCCCCTTCTTCTCCTGCCCCCAATCCCTCCCAGCATCAGAGTCTTTTCCAGTGACTCAACTCTTCACATGAGGTGGCCAGAGTACTGGAGTTTCAGCTTTAGCATCATTCCTTCCAAAGAACACCCAGGACTGATCTCCTTTAGAATGGACTGGTTGGATCTCCTTGCGGTCCAAGGGACTCTCAAGAGTCTTCTCCAACACCACAGTTCAAAAGCATCAATTCTTCGGCACTCAGCCTTCTTCACAGTCTAACTCTCACATCCATACATGACCACTGGAAAAACCATAGCCTTGACTAGACGGACCTTTGTTGGCAAAGTAATGTCTCTGCTTTTCAATATGCTATCTAGGTTGGTCATAACTTTCCTTCCAAGGAGTAAGCGTCTTTTGATTTCATGGCTGCAATCACCATCTGCAGTGATTTTGGAGCCCAAAAAGAAAGTCTGACACTGTTTCCACTGTTTCCCCATCTATTTCCCATGAAGTGATGGGACCAGATGCCATGATCTTTGTTTTCTGAATATTGAGCTTTAAGCCAACTTTTTCACTCTCCTCTTTCACTTTCATCAAGAGGCTTTTTAGCTCCTCTTCACTTTCTGCTGGGCTGGAAGAAGCACAAGCTGGAATCAAGATTGCCAGGAGAAATATCAATAACCTCATCCTCTTCGCAGCTTTTAAATATACATCAGAGTATTGTTAACTCTGTCACCATGCTGTGCAAGACAGCCTCAGAGTGAAGGCAGTTTGTGTAACACTTTTTATGCTGCATCACAGGTAGATTTTTAGATATCTCTTCCATGCCTCTTTCTTCAGGCACTATTTCCATCTCCTTGAGAAAAGAGCAGTATTTAACTCACCTTTGTGTGTATACATCTTGCGTGTATATGTGCTCAGTCCCTCAGTCGTATCTGACTCTTTGCAGCCCCGTGGACTGTAGCCCGCCAGGCTCCTCTGTCCATGGGATTCTCCAGGCAACAACACTCTTCCCAACCCAGGGACTGAACCTGCGCCTCCTGTATCTCCTGCATTGAGAGGTGGATGCTTCACCACCGAGCCACCTGGGAAACCCAGTGCATCTTGCAGAGCCTGATAAACAGCTGTCCAGTATTGTTTAGGAAAGAAAACAACAGGAAAGGGAGGTAAAGGAGAGGAAGCTATTTCTATTTCAGGGATCAGTCCCATCGCAGACACCTGGGACTCGCATCATGGAAACTAACAATACACTTCTGCAGGTCGGGTTTGCGAGAAAATTCCAAACCTTTCTGTTCCAGCCCAGTCTCTGCTGGGAGCAAACACAGGGCTGAAATGCCTGGCTACCATCTCTCTACGGCAAAAAGCCAGGCTGCAGAAAGGTGTGGACACAGGGTGAGATGCAGAGATACGGGTGCGTAAGGGTGAGGCGCCCACTCATGGGTGGGAGAGGCAGCCCACGGCTGTTGTCAGAGGAGCGTCTCACCTTAGGGGCCCCAGCGTGGGGCAGGTCCGGCTTGCGGCCGCGGTGGAAGGAGCCGCCATCCCTCTGAGAGTCTGAGGCGGCACGGAGCCCACCAGCCAAGCGGCTGAGGGACAGTGCGGCCAGAGTACGGGCTCTCGGCGACCTGGTGCTGGGCCTCTGCGGCTGCAACCCCGCTGAACCGCCCCCGGGAGGGCAGGACTCGGAGCGCCTGTCTCAGCATTCCTGTGCTAAACCCGCCAGCGAGGCTTCCCTGGAGGCCGGTGGATGAGCATCCCGCTGCCAACGCAGGAGACACGAGCTCGATCCCTGGTCCAGGAAGATTCCGCGGAGCAACTCAGCCCGCGGGCCACACCCACTGACACCCACTCGGCCCTGGGCCCCTGCTCCCCACCCAGAGAAGCCGCCTCGGGAAGAAGCCTCGCTGCAACTGGAGAAAGCACGCAACAAAACCCAGCACAACAGAAAATCAATGAATAAATGAAACTATAAAAAGATAATAAAAATAAATTCAGTTCAGTTCAGTCGCTCAGGCGTGTCTGACTCTGCGACCCCATGGACTGGAGCACCCAGGCCTCCCTGTCCATCACCAACTCCCGGAATTTACTCTATCTCATGTCCATCCAATTGGTGATGCCATCCAACTATCTCATCCTCTGTCCTCCCCTTCTCCTCTCACTTTCCATCTTTCCCAGCATCAGGGTCTTTTCCAGTGAGTCAGCTCTTCACATCAGGTGGTCAAAGTATTGGAGTTTCAGCTTCAGCATCAGTCCTTCCAATGAATTAAACTAACAAATTTAACTTAAATAATTTAATTTAATTAGTTAATTTAATTTAATTAAACTAACAAAAATAAATTAAGCTAACTTAAAAAAAGGTCTCAGAGGCTCCCCACGGGTCTGAAGACCTAGGACTGCCCACGTTGCACGGCAGTCCCTGGGAGTCCCCAGGCCCATGGATTCGCAGAGACTCCGGTGAGGAAACCAGTCTCCTCTGCTCCTCAGCACCCCAGCTCCTTCCCGCCCACGGAAGCTGCTCAGGGCGTCTCCACTTGCACACTCGGCCCAGCCCTCTGCCCTGGGCTTCCACCCCGTTTGGTCTTCCTTTTTTCTCGGTTCAAATCCTTCTTTCTCCTGGTTCAAACTCTACTTTCTCCTGGAGGTCTTCCCTGCAGCTCCAGGCCGGGTCTCCCTGGAGGGCACTCTCCAGAGCACACTTCCCCTCTCCGTGCCTGTTGCCAGAGTAATTAGAGCTCTCTCTTCATAAGTTTAGTGCGTCCCATCCGCTCTGGGTTCTAGGCCTTCGAGGCTAAAGGCAAGTCTGTCTTTGTACCAAGCTCCAGGCAGCCCAGGGTCCAGGATGTGCATTCTCAGTGGAAGCTACATCACCCCAAAGGGGCAAAAGGGAGTTCGCTGGGGAAATGAAAACAATCTCACTCCTTTTCTGTGTAAATCATCTCCATATAGAACAAAAAAGTATATTTCATGTATTCTGTGCTATTGAAATTTTATAGGGTGCAGGAAGGCAATTAGGAGGAAATGCCTAAAAAGTTTCCTGGAGGGGATGATAATGAAGACAAAACAAGACAGGACAGAACACTGATCCCCAGTCCTCAGGCCCTGAATAGTCACTGTGGCGCTGTGCTCAGTCGTCTTCGGCTCTCTGAGACCCTGTGGACTCTTTGAGACCCGGGCTCCTCTGTCCATGGGATTTCCATGGGATTTCCCAGGCAAGAAGGAGATCTTGCTGACCCAGGGATCAAACCCGCATCTCTTGCATTTCCTGCATTGGCAGGCAGATTCTTTACCACTAACACCACCTGGGGAGCCCTCTGTTGCAAATGTGTTGCCATATTTGTCTTAAATCCATATAAATTTAGGTGGTGCTTTTAGGAAACAAACACCATAACCAGGGCAAAGAGGAACGGGATGCCCAAAGTGTATGTAGACGGCCGCAGAGCTCAGGTTCGCAACTGCAGTCAGTGCACAGGCTGAGATTTAAGGTGACTTTTCAGCCTGCAGGCTGACCTTACCGGACGCCCACAATGCTCCACTCTCCTCTCACAAGATTTCTGACTTCACTCTGTTAATAAATGTGCTTGCAACAGGCACCATGATGGCAGGTGCGCCTTCACAGAGAGCTGATCTACTGATGCGAAGATTTCCACCTAGTGAGCAGGGACCCTCGCCGCCTGAGATAAAGCATATTTAGACAGAGTAGGGTGAAGGTGGCTCAGTGTTAAAAGTCAACTTGCCAGTACAGGAGACGGGTGGGTTCAGTCGCTGGATGGGGAAGATCCCCTGGAGGAGGAAACAGCAACCCGCTCCAGTATTCTTGCCTGGAAAATCCCATGGACAGGGGGGCCTGGTGGGCTACAGTCCACGGGGTCGCCAAGAGTCGGACACAAATGAGCATGCATGCACGCGTGCACACAAGCACGTATTAAACACTCAATATTGTATCTGTTATTCTGTTCCTAATACTAGTGGTAGTAGCATTTCTAGCCGTAGTATTCGTCTCCTGATTGTGGTGTCAGCACACCAGGCCCAGCATGAAAGCAAGCACTTCATTAATACCTGACAGATGAAATACAATTCTAGCCAAGGAAAGCCTTTGCCCTCCATTACGAGCCTTTCGAATTTTCTGGAACCAGAGTCAGGTAAAAACAAAACATGCAGGCCCTTTATTTAACAATTTTTAAAACCATGTGCCTCACCTGGGATAAAGTTTTAGCTTGTTTTCACTCGATCTCCCTCCATACTAGATATGTTTATGATTCTAAAAATTAACACAGAACTTATTACCATATTATTTCATTTTTATCCAATGAGCCTATTTCTTTCCAGATCACAGCCCTTCCTATTTTGATGCCACAACTCACAGAGTCCACACCTGACCTGGAATAATCATTGCCACTTACTCACTCTGCGGCCGTCGTCATGCCTGCCACCAAATATTAATGAGAAGAGACGCAGGCCTGTGGCTGCGGCAGCGAGCACTGGGGACAGGAATCAATCTTGGAGCCAGCGCTGGGGGAGGGGCCCCGCCCGGCGGCGTGCCATGCCGACTACACTGAGGAACCTCAGTCCCTTTTCCTTAGACGTGACAAACGGGCCTCACTTGGAACATGTCTGTGAGATCTTAGCAGCTCGACACGAGCACCCAGCTCTGAAGGGCGATCATTATCCATCAGTGTCGAACACAATCTGGAGCCTAGAAACAGACTGTCATTTGAAGATTAGCGTCGGCATAAGAAACTCATGGGTGTCAGATGTCTGTCGCACACACAGCACGGGTATATACGGCCTCTTCTTCGCAGACGCGGGTGGCGCTACGACGGGAAAGGTCAGGCCGGAGAGCTGTGTGCGCCGCCGGCGCCCTCCCTGCTGCTGTCAGGGAGTCTGTATCCCTTCCCTGTTGCTGCTGTTCAGTCACTAAGTCGTGTCTGACTGTTTTGCAGTTCCATGCCTGCCAGGCTCCTCTGTCCATGGGATTTCCAAGGCAAGAATACTAGAGTGGGTAGCCAGTCCCTTCTCCAGGGAATCTTCCCGACCCAGGGATCGAACCTGCATCTCCTGCATTGGCAGGCGGGTTCTTTACTGCTGAGCCACTGGAGAAGCGCTTATGTGTATCACAGTGGGAAAATTGAGTTAAAAACAAGATAGCCATTCCTTGAGCCTTCACTGTGAGCCAAATGCCCTATCAGGCAATCACATCTAATCCTTCCAAAAATTCTTGCTTTGTTGTTTAGTCTCTAAGTCGTGTCAGACTCTTTGCGACCCCGTGGACTGTAGCCCACCAGGCTCCTCGATCCATGGGATTCTCCAGGAAAGAATGCTGGAGCGGGTTGCCATTTCCTCCTCCAGGGGATCTTCCCGACCCAGGGACTGAACCCACGTCTCCTGTTTGGTGGGTGTGCAAGCAGCCAACACGTGGGAACATCATGGACTATGGCCTCAGATCCCAGACTTGGACCTGAATCTGTCTGTTTCAAAACTTAAGGTTTTAACTCTATGACATAAATCACAGTAAGATCCTCTACAACCCACCTCATAGAGTAATGGAAATGAAAACAAAACTAAACTTGGGACCTAATTAAACGTAAAAGATTTTACAGAGCAAAGGAAACTATAAACAAGGTGAGGATAACCCTCAGAATGGGCGAAAATCACAGCAAATGAAACAACTGACAAAGGATTAATTTCCAAAACATACAAGCAGCTCATACAAGTCAATAATAGAAAAACCAACAACCCAATCAAAGGTGGGGAAAAGACCTAAATAGACTTTTCTCCAAAGCAGACATATGGATGGCTAACAAACAAATGAAGAGATGCTCAACATTGCTCATTATTAGAGAAATGCACATCAGAACTACAACGAGATATCACCTCACACCAGTCAGAATGACCATCATCAAAAAGTCTATTTTAAAAAAAAGTGCTGGAGAGGGTGTGGAGAAAAGGGAACCCTCCTGCACTGTTGGTGGGAATGCAAATTGATACAGCTACTACAAAAGACTGTATGAAGACCATCCCCAAGAAAAAGGAATGGAAAAAAGCAAAATGGCTTTCTGAGGAGGCCTTACAAATAGCTGTGAAAAGAAGAGAATTGAAAAGCAAAGGAGAAAAAGAAAGATACACCCATTTGAATGCAGAGTTCCAAAGAATAGCAAGGAGAGATAAGAGAGCCTTCCTCAGTGATCAGTGCAAAGAAATTGAGAAAAACAATAAAATGGGAAAGAGTAGAGATCTCCTCAAGAAAATTAGACATACCAAGGGAACATTTCATGCAAAGATGGGCTTGGTAAAGGACAGAAATGGTATAGACCTAACAGAAGCAGAAGATATTAAGAAGAGGTGGCAAGAATACACAAAAGAACTGTACAAAAAAGATCTTTATGACCCAGATAATCATGAAGGTGTGATCACTCACCTAGAGCCAAACATCCTGGAATGTGAAGTCAAATGGGCCTTAGAAACCATCACTACGAACAAAGCTAGTGGAGGTGATGGAATTCCAGTTGAGCTATTTCAAATCCTGAAAGATGATGCTGTGAAAGTGCTGCACTCAATATGCCAGCAAGTTTGGAAAACTCAGCAGTGGCCACAGGACTGGAAAAGGTCCATTTCCATTCCAGTCCCAAAGAAAGGCAATGCCAAAGAATGCTCAAACTACCACAAAATTCTGCTCATCTCACATGCTAGCAAATTAATGCTCAAAATTCTCCAAGCCAGGCTTCAGTAGGACATGAACTGTGAACTTCCAGATGTTCAAGGTGGTTTTAGAAAAGGCAGAGGAACCAGAGATCAAATTGCCACCATCCGCTGGATCATGGAAAAAGCAAGAGAGTTCCAGAAAAACATCTCTTTCTGCTTTATTGACTATGCCAAAGCCTTTGACTGCTTGGATCACAATAAACTGTGGAAAATTCTGAAAGAATAGGAATACCAGACCACCTGACCTGCCTCTTGAGAAACCTATATGCAGGTCAGGAAGCAACAGTTAGAACTGGACATGGAACAACAGACTGGGTCCAAATAGGAAAAGGAGTACATCAAGGCTGTATATTGTCACCCTTCTTATTTAACTTCTATGCAGAGTACATCATGAGGAATGCTGGGCTGGAGGAAGCACAAGATGGAATTAAGATTGCCAGGAGAAACATCAATAACTTCATATGTGCAGATGACACCACCCTTATGGCAGAAAGTGAAGAGGAACTAAAGAGCCTCTTGATGAAGGTGAAAGAGGAGAGTGAAAAAGTTGGCTTAAAGCTCAACATTCAGAAAATGAAGATCATGGCATCTGGTCCCATCACTTCATGGGAAATAGATGGGGAAACAGTGGAAACGGTGTCAGACTTTATTTTTGGAGCTCCAAAATCACTGCAGCTGGTGATTGCAGCCATGAAGTTAAAAGATGCTTACTCCTTGGAAGAAAAGTTATGACTAACCTAGAAAGCATATTAAAAAGCATAGACATTACTTTGTCAACAAAGGTCTGTCTAGTCAAGGCTATGGTTTTTCCAGTGGTCATGTATGGATGTGAGAGTTGGACTATAAAGAAAGATGAGCAGTGAAGAATTGCTGCTTTTGAACTGTGGTGTTGGAGAAGACTCTTGAGAGTCCCTTGGACTACAAGGAGATCCAACCAGTCCATTCTAAAGGAGATCAGTCCTGGGTGTTCATTGGACTGATAATGATGCTGAAACTCCAATACTTTGGCCACAAAGAGTCTTTGACCCCAATACTTTGGGGTCACAAAGATTCGGACACAACTGAGTGAACTGAACTGAACTGAACTGATGAAGATTCCTTAAAAAACTAAGAATAAAACCCAGTAATCACCATACTAGACAATTACCCCGAAAACCAACATTGAAAAAGACATGTGCACCCAGCGTCTACTGCAGCTCTGGGTAATAACGGGGACGTGGAAGCACCCGGATGCGCGTCAGCAGATGGGCGGATAAAGGAGCTCCGCTGCGCACACAGTGGAACATTACGCAGCCACGAAAAGGGATGCATCTGAGGTGCATGAGCCTCGAGCCTATTATACAGAGTGAAGTAAGTCAGAAAGAGAAAAACAAATGTCGTATACAAACACACGTGTGTGTAATCTAGAAAGATGGCACTGATGACGTCACTTCCAGGGCAACAGTGGAGACAGAGGCATAGAGATCAGACCTGTGGACACGGTGGGGTGGGAGGAGGGAGAGGGAGGGGGGAGGGAGAGGGAGGGGGGAGGGAGAGGGAGGGAGGAGGGAGAGGGAGGGAGGAGAGGGAGGAGGGAGAGGGAGGAAGGAGAGGGAGGGATGAGGGAGAGGGAGGGAGGAGGGGGAGGAGGGAGAGGGAGGAGGGAGAGGGAGCGATGAGGGAGAGGGAGGGAGGAGGGGGAGAGGGAGGGAGAGGGTAACATGGAAACGGGCATCACCTCGTGTAAATCAGCTAGCCAGCAGGAGTTAGGGAACTCAACCTGGGGCTCTGCAACAACCTAGAGGGGTGGGGTGGGGAGGGGTCTGGGAAGGAGCTTCAAGAGGGAGGGGACATATGCACACCAGGTTGATGTTTGGCAGAAAGCAACGCAATACTGTACAGCAATTATCCTTCAATTAAAAATAAATAAAATTTAAAAAATTACCCCCCCACAAAAAACTCATGGTTTTAATCATGGCATTGCATGGCCTCATTCAGGTATCTTCTAGAACAAAAAGCCATTCTTCCACGCTAACAAGCAAACCCAAAGTGAAGAAGACGCTGCACTGCCTGTCCTGGAAACACCTCACCTCTAGTAACACAGTCTGAAACAGTGTGGATTCGCGTCAGCTTTAGTAATATAATCGGAAACAGTGTGAATTGGTTTCGTCTTTGATATTTTAATGTATTATCACATACCATTAAATGATTGCAAAGCTGACAAAGAATATATTCACATCAAGAAATCCAGCTAGAAATGAAAAGTCTCTTGGGAACGCTGGGCCTCAGCTGGGTCTTCGTTTGGAAACACAGTGGGAGTTGGTTCAGACACTGCTGAAATGCTGCGCTGGTGTGACCATGCTTGGAGCTGACCAGGCGAGGTGGGTGTGTTTTCTGGCAACTGGTCTCCCTAGCGCTGTCACTGCAGGGTTTATAAGCAATAAAAATCCATAGCACCATTGTTCCCACTCCCTGCAGCCTAAACCGGGATAACACAGAGAGGCGAAAAATACTAATATTTGGACCCCACTACTAGATACCCTGATGTGGTTGGCCCCAGACACTAGTATGTCTTTATAGCCCCCCACCCCCAAGCGACTCTAATGCACAGTCTAGGTCGACACGTACAGATATTAAATGAAACAAAAGGAAGGGGGATGAAATTTAGATCACGGGCAAAATAGGAGAAAATATTCCTGCTGCTATCTCTCTGGGTGTTAAGATGACGTTTGGAGTGTTAATCATGTATTTTCGCTAGTATTTTCCTCTCTTCTCTGTGCACCACTGTATTTCCTCTGCTCATTGCCTCTGGAAAGGAATGAGATGGTAGAACGCAAGAACAGAGGAAGCCCCCACTGGTTTCTCTTTTAAAAAACACTGGGAGCATAACTTGTCCGTCTCTCCCTAGCAAAAACTTTTCTCAGTGGAGACAGAAGGGTGAAAATCAGAGGTTAAATCATTTGAGTATGGTTCCTCTGTGGGTCCTGGAGAAAAGACCTGTGGGCAGTATTCTTACAGATTGGAGACTGGCCAGCTCCCCAAACACGTGAAGTCCCAGGCTTCCCTGGTGGTCCAGGAGTTAAGAACCCACCTTCTCATGCAGGGGCCGTGGGTTCAGCCCCTGCCCCAGGAGGACCCCAGCTGCTGTGGAACTACTCAGCCCGTGAGCCACGACTGCTGCAGCCAGCCTGCAGACGCTGGAGCTGTGCTCCACTACGGGAGCACCACAAGGAGCAGCCTGAGAACCGCGGTGACCAGTACCCCCCCGTCTGCCTCACCCCCCCACCCCCCCACCCGCCGCCTCACCCCACCCCCACCCCCCCCCCCGGCCCGGCCACAAATAGAGAAGGCTTGCGTGTAGCAGCGAAGACCTCGCACAGCAAAAAAATAAATCTTTTCTAAAAAACATTTGAAAATCCAAGAGCAGAGGTGTCCTGGGCCTTATTTCTTAGGTAAAGTCCCAGGGAGGCAGAATGTCTCCACAGGAAAACAGCAGCAGCAGCAGCAGCAGCCGCAGCAGCGTGCATATCTAGACAAGATTGAAACAACATCCCATAAGGGTCTCATACAAACAGCATGGAGTAGAACCAAGGAAGAGACTCCATCAGTCCAAGAGGTACTGAGCCAGCAGAGGCTCTCTGACCTTAGAAGGAGCTGGAGCGTCTCCATGGTTACCTGTGTAGACAGGTAACTGATAACTAGACAAGCCAGGCAAGGACTGTCTCCACAGACGCTCAGAACAAGGTGCCCATTCCTCCCTCCGAGGCCTTGGCATTTTATGATCTAAGTTTTAGACACAATTCAGGATAGAAGATTAAGAATCTCCAAATTGCCTAGGATTAAAAGATTTTACGGTACTAGGGAAGAGATCAGCTGTGTGTTTATGGACCAACACTGGCACCCGCTACAGTTTTAATAACAGTGAGCTCATGGAATTTCACTCGTGTCCCTCTGAGGCGCTCAGCACACTTGTCTAGCTGCAGTGTGCTTTTGCCTGTAAACCTCTTCCTGTGTCTTTCCTCTGAAGCCACTTTGCCCACTGAAGTAGAGAGCGAGAGGGTCAAATGTCTTTACAAGTGCACTCTTTAGCCAAAGACTGATGGGTGCAGGGGTATAAAAGCTCACCCCTCTTGGCTGAGGCTGGCGTGACTCTGAGACACAACCTACCTTCTAGAGTCCCCTGCAGGGTCAGGCTGAGGATAGGTCAGCGGGATTTAGAACCCCCCACTACCAGAACCAGGTGGCACTAGGGGTAAAGAACTTGCCTGCTAATGCAGGCAAAAGAGACGCAGAATCCACCCCTGGGTTGAGAAGATTCCCCAGAGGAAGGCATGGCAACCCACTCCAGCATTCTTGCCTGGAGAGTCTCCATGGACAGAGGAGCCTGGTGGCTACAGTCCATGGGGTCACAAAAAATCAGACATGACTGAGGCGACTGAGCAGACACCCCCCACCCAAAAGCTCTTCCGTGTTCTGCTTCCCACGCTTCCTAACCAGTTCCTCCTCTGATGGTCTCACGGATCCCCATCTCTAGGCGTGGCTCTGGGGAACCTGACCTGCGAAAACAGCACGCTGCTGTCCCAGGCAAATTCTCTTCCTTCCGCAAGCCGGTTTCCCCACGCCGTGTCTCCCCTCGACGCGCCAACCCCTTTAGCTGGGACGTGAGGCCTTAGCTAACGGGTCTGTATCCGCCACTCTGCTTTCTTCCCTCATCAGTCCCTGCATTACCTGTAGGTTCCAGCAGCTCCAAACTCTAACCCGTGAAGACACCGACTATTTCACATGCCCACACGTCCCTGTGCTGATCGCTCTGCTGACGGGACCCTCCCACTCTTGTCCATCTCGAAAACTCTCATTTCAATCATAAAACACAATGTTCTCAAGAAACCTGTCTTCAAATGAATGGATAAAAAAGCTGAGCTACACATGCACAACGAAATATTACTCATCCACAAAAAGGAAAGCATTTGAGTCAGTTCTGGTGAGGAGGGTGAATCTAGAGCCTATTACAGAGTGCAGTAAGTCAGAAAGAAAAAAGCAAACATCATATATGAACACATACGTATGGAATCTAGACAGACGGGGCTGATGAGTCGATCTGCAGGGCAGAGTGGAGACGCAGACATGCAGAGCAGACTTGGGGACGGAGAGGGGAAGCAGAGGCCGAGCAAATCCAGAGACGAGCGTTGAAATCCATACATTACCGTATGGAGAACAGAGCTGCTGCTGTTCAGCCGCTCAGTCGCCCAATCATGTCTGACTCTTTGTGACCCCATGGCTGGCAGCACGCCAGGCTGCCCTGTCCAGCACCAACTCCTGGAGCTTGCTCAAACTCATGTCCACTGAGACGGTGATGCCATCCAACCATCTCATTCTGTGTCGTCCCCTTCTCCTCCTGACTTCAGTCTTTCCCAGCATAACAGTCAGCTCTTTGCATCAGTATTTTGATGGCCAAAACACTGGAGTTTCATCAGCTTCAGCATCAGTCCTTCCAGTGAATAGTCAGGACTGATTTCCTTTAGGATGCACTGGTTGGATCTCCTGGCAGTCCAAGGGACTCTCAAGAATCTTCTCCAACACCACAGTTCAAAAGCATCAATTCTTCGGTGCTCAGCTTTCTTCACAGTCCAACTCTCACATCCACACATGACCACAGGAAAAACCATAGCCTTGACTAGATGGGCCTTTATTGGCAAAGTAATGTCTCTGCTTTTTAATATGCTGTCTAGGTTTGTCATAACTTTCCTTCCAAGGAGCAAGTGCCTTTTAATTTCATGGCTGCAGTCGCCATCTGCAGTGATTTCAGAGCCCAAGAAAATAGAAGATAAGCAGTGGGATTTGCTGTGCGATTCAGGGAGCCCGAATCTGTGCTCTGTGACACGGAGGGCTGGGATGTGGTAGGGTGTGGAAAGGAGGCTCAGGCGGGAGGGGGCGTGTGCACACCTACGGCTGACTCGTGCTGACGCACGGCAGAAACAGCACAAGATTATGAAGCGATCATCCTCCAGGGAAGAATGAGAAACAGAAGCCTGCCTGGAGTCCTCTACATCAGTGGTCCTCAGCCTTTTGTCACCAAGCACTGGTCTCACGGAATTCAGGTTTTCCGCAGATGGAGGCAGGAGGGGAAGGTTCAGGATGGTTCGAGAGCACGACGTTTATTATGCGCCTCATCTCTATTGTCACTGCATCAGATCCACCTCAGATTGTCAGGCATCAGATCCCAGAGACTGGGGACCCCTGCTCTAAATCCACCAGAGGAAAAAAGTCTCTATCACGAAGACGCAACCCTTCCATCTCTGTGCTTTGGTTTCATCTGCACATAGTCCTCCTTTGCTTTTAAGCATGCTCAATTGTAATGTGTTTACCTGCTTTTACTATCGGATAGGAAATTCTTTGTTAACAAAAACTGTGCTTGCCCCACCCTGTTCTTGGTGCCTACCAAATAATTAATAGCACGGTGGAGTTTGCATTATTTTCCTCTTTGAGAACTTTTTTCATCATCTTCCAACTTGACCAAATCCTAATTACCTTTTAGTTTACACTTGATAGTACTATATTTTCGTAAACATTCTAATGCATGCATATTTTTATTTCCTGAATAAGCTTAGGATTCTGCAATCCTTGCAATCTTTGGTGCTTTCTTGGCCATTTCCTCTAGACTTCTCCATTTCACACTTGGTCAGTTCTGTATCATTTGACTCTGTATTTCCTCAAGCAGGTCAAGGACTATATCATATTTATCTCCTTCATTCCTTCTAAGATGCCCTTGATAAGTATATGTCAGATGAATGAGTGAATAAAACTAAAGAACAAAGCACAACTCTTTCTTTCCTGATATGACAGAGTTCTTTAAATGCAGACTCGGACATAAACTTTCTTGTGTCTCCAACAGGGAGTAGTACCTTACAGATGCTCAATAAGTACCTACTGAATTATTCAGTGTTTTAACAGTCAATTTTTACATGAGTTGATTCCATATTACCTTATTTTACAGGAGGCAGAAAGTAAGCTATGGGGACTTGTCTAGAATTTCAAAAAGCTTCAGTGAGAAACTGTAGAGATAACAACTTTTGCTTCATGGCCAAGAATTTAATTCAAAAAGTCACAGTCACTCGGTCTCTTTAAATTGCATATAGTCAGCTTCCCACTACATCTTACAGTATTAATCCAATGTATTATTCAAGAGAAACTCACACTCCATCAACAAGTCCCAGCTGGTGATAATATTGTCAACATCAAGGCTGTCACCAAAGAGCCTGCCTATGGGAAACGGGAAACAGGAAGGGGTCTGAGTCAACTCATCAAAAGAACAATGTGTCTTTTTAGCGCCTACTGTATGCCGGGCATTGTGCGGGATGGTTTATTTATATTAGCTTGTGTCTTCCTCAACAAGACTTTGGGAAAAAATTCTAGTGTTGTAATTAAGGTACAGGTAACTAGAAAGTGAAAAGTGAAAGTGTTAGTCAGTTGTGTCTGATTCTGCACACCCAGGGACTGTAGCCCACCAGGCTCCTCTGTCCATGGAACTCTGAGGCAAGAATACTGGAGTGGGCTGCCATTCGATTCTCCAGGGGGGCTTCCTGACCCAGGGATCGAAACCATGTTTCTGAGTCTCCTGCATTGCAGGCAGGCCCTTTACCACTGAGGCTCCAGGGAAGCCCCAGGTAATTCTTGAGCACACTGAAGTTTGAGAACCTCTGTCCTAGGACAAGTTTTACAGCACATACTAAGTTCCACAATAATAATTCTCATGATTTATTAACATTTTCTCTCTTCCAACAGATGTGAAAATCAATAATCAATTGCTAGTAATCAGAAAGTTATGTGATTGAAATAACAGCCACTTATCTGTCACCGCCACTGCACGAGGCACTGTATCAGGGGTCAGAGATACCAATGTCTGTAAGGGCAGTTCCTGCCTCTAAGGGTCCCAGAGGTCAGTGCAGGGGTTCTTAACCTGGGACCCATGGATTGTCCACTCCCCAACAACCAGCAACCTGCCCCATCAACACATACATTGTATTTTCACTGTGTGTGTGTGAACAAGTGCAAAGCTTTCATGTGCATTTCAAGTCAAAGATCCATAAGTCTTAGCAGATTTCTGGAGGTAACTAAAACTTACATCTTTAGTATCAGAAATAAAAATTAGACTTGGGTCACTAATGCTAATATAGAGGAAAATCACTCTAAAAATTTTACTTGAGTCTAAGATAGTTATATCTACATACTATATAAGCTAGATATACACAAACATATGCATGTACATAACATTTATATATGTACATGTATATGGACACTTGGCTATGTCCTATTTCTCTTTAGCTATTAGTCCTTATGAATAACAACACAATAGTAATAATGGAGAGCTAATACTGAAATTCTACTGGGTGCCAAATGCAATTTTGAGCCCTGAATTAACTTATCTAAGTTATGACAATTAAGAATGATGTGAAAATTAGGAAGTATTTTTATATTACAAATTAGTGAGCTGAGGCCGAAGTGGCAAGCAAATTGCTCTAGACCACCCAGCTAAAGCGTGAAGGTGCCAGGACTCAGTCACGAACAAAGCATAGACCCTCAGCCAGTATCCAGCCTGTGAATAAACGGGAGAGAGGTGATCACTCGCAGTGATTCCCAAAGCTTGTTGGACAAGACTGAGCTGCTGATCGAACCAGGAAGGAAGAGAAACTATTCACAAGTGATGCCTACCCAGTTCCCCTTGCACTGTTACAAGCCTGACAGGTTCTTTAAATTTGTCACTGCAATTTGCCAGACATATGTGCTTGAATTAAATATGTATTTGCCTGAGCATGAAAGACAATTCTAATTATATCTACATATATATATATATATGCACACATGCCTATATGCAGACACACATACATGTTAGTGGTCTTAACCCAGAAATAAAATCGATTTCTCTTTCCATTTCTTTTGCTGAACTTTTCTGCACATTCCAGGGTAACCAGGTCCCTCATTCTAGCATGGTTCTCAACCACATGCATCAAAATTACTGGAGGGGCTTATTAATAATTCAAATATCTGAAACCCTCCTTGACCTACTGAAAAACTATCTTCAGGGTTAGGGCCCAAGTAACTACAACTTTTAACAAGCTTTGGGAATATATACTTTTTAAACAAACCCCTGAGGTGATTAACTTTGGGAGTAAATGCTCTTTATTGACCCTTCGTAAGCAGCTGCAAATTACCTGGCCATCTTATTAAAGGCAGCTTCAGGTTCAGACTAAACCTCAAGTTTGAGGAGGAAAGGAGCATCTTGGACTTGGGAGGCGCCGGTGGGGATGTTTTGTTTTGGTGGGTGTTTGATACAAAGCAAATGAAGGGGTCATTCATTCCAGGAAGGAGGACTGCTCCGCGTCTGTAAAAGCAGCGATCCCTTTGTGGCTCGCCAGCCTGGTTACTTGTTAGAGCACAAAATGATCATCTAAACGTTAGCACGTTGTCATTAAAGAATGATGACCACTTTCAAAGTACAAGAAATCCCCGACATCCTGTAAAGAGGTGATGGAAGAGGTAATATTTTATTCATCCCAAGGCTTCATTAACAATTCTTCTTCAAGGCAGCTGGGATGCTAGCATCTCATCCAAAGAGCTTTGACTGGTGTAGTAATTAGTTAAGCCTAAAGCTCGTGCGGGTGTACTGGCAGGGGGCAGCCTTAGCGTGAAGTGAAGCAGCTTCAGCGGAAGCATGCGCAGTGTCTTTTGCGTGAAATCCGATTCCTGGAAGCATGCTGACGGAAGCTGACCGTGTTGGGGGTCAGGGAGAAACGGCGCAGGAAAGCAGTCCGGTCCCCTGGACGTGCCGCCGGCGCGCCCAGTAATCGCACAGAAACACTCGCTGCGGCAGCAGCAGGACAGCAGGGACTGGTCACCGCCACCACCCTCACGCCAGGGCAGCTTACAGTGATGCAGTGAAGGGGGAATTTGCTCAGCTGCGTCCGACTCTTTGCAACCCCACGGACTATACAGTCCATGGACTTCTCCAGGCCAGAATACTGCAGTGGGTAGCCCTTCCCTTCTCCAGGGGATCTTCCCTACCCAGGGATCAAACCCAGGTCTCCCACAGTGCAGGAAGACTCTTTACCAGTTGAGCCACGTTATAAGTGATAAAAACCCAACTCAAATTGGCATAAGACTAAGAAAGAATAATTCATTGGCTTACCTAACTTTTAAATGTGTAAATGGATTGAGGAGCTTCAGCGAGTAAGGCGGTGTTTCTCTCTCTCCTCCTATCATTTTTATTTCTCTGTCTTGCTTCCTGGAACCATGTCTGTCTTACGCAGACACTCTTCACATGAAGGCCTGTATAGGAGCTCCACATGTTTGCAAATAGCATCCCCACAGGAATTCCAATAATTACAGAAAAATTTCCCTTGGAAAGAAACACAGGGAACAGAAAACAGGGCTTAGGCCGGGTCAGAAATGGCGCCTGTACTCATTAGAAAACCCTTTCATTTGTGGGGCCTTTGGTACAGCACTCAGAAGGCTCGATCCAGGAGCTGTAAATAATCAGCCCCAGGCAAAATCTACTCTGAACCAACCTTAGAAATGTTAAAGAAAAGACTTGAAAAGATCAAAGTATTTATAAGTCATTTAACTTAATTCCAGGACAGAGCTCAAGACTCTGAGGAATACAGAATTATGAAGCATTCAGAAAGCTTAAATCCGTTTGATATCATCTTTTTTCTTTTTTGAAGGTGAAAGTGAACGTGAAAGTGTTAGTCGCTTGGTCATGTCCGACGCTATGCAGCCCCGTGAACTGGAGCCCACCAGGCTCCTCTGTCCATGGAATTCTCCAGGCAGGAATTCTGGAGTGGGTAACCATTCCTTTCCCCAGGGGATTTTCCTGACCCAGGGATCAAATCCTGTCTTGCACTAAAGACAGATTCTTTCCCACTGAGCCACCAGGGAAGCCCTTTTTCTTTCTTAGTGGCATGTAAAATGAATTGGTAATATTTTAATCAATGGTGTCTTAGAGTTGATGAAATACGGTTTAATTATAAGTGAGTCTTCCCTGACTTTTCGCATTTTCCAAATCATGCTGCTCCACTGAGTGTCTCAGAACATCCAAAATGCCACTGTGGTTTCAGCCCTGAGCTCTCCCTCCGTGTCTCATCAGCTCTGGAGCTGACAACTGGCCCGTGCATCCTGGCATGTCACAAAGCTCAAACTCCTTTTTCTTTTATTAACAACTTCAAAGCCTCAGCTCGGGTTTCCCTGGTGCCTCAGTGGTAAAGAATCTCCTGCTAATGCAGGAGACATGTGTTCGATCCCTGGGTTGGGAAGATTCCCTGGAGAAGGAAATGGCATCCTGCCCCAGTATTCTTGCCTGGGAAATCCCATGGATGGAGGAGCTTGGTGGGCTACAGTCCTTGGGGTCAAAAAAGTGTCAGGCATGATTGAGCAACAGAGTACACACACAGCCTCAGCTCAGATGCCTAGATACAGCGTGTCTCACAAACAAAAGGAAGAATGTATCGAGAGGAAAAGCTAATTGGAAACTGACTGTAGAAAATTAGTTTAGAAAAGAAAGTGAGTGGCAGAGACGCCGTTGCTGTGACCAGAGCCCCAGTCCTGCAGATTCAGCAGGCAGTCTGGGTCTCCCCTGTTGAAAACAGTCAGTCCCTAGGTGTGACCTACAGACAGCTTCCCAAGGGGCCTTTCAAAAATAGCAATAATAATATAGTAAGTCTCCTTCTACCACATTCCATATAAGAGTGGGTTGAAGCCCTTCCAATTTGTATATTTGTGCAGTGTATGTGTATGTGAGAGAAAAACACTTCACATCTTGAGAAATGCTGACAACCACCCATTTCTTTTTTAAAAAAGTCTATGTATGGACTATTCTCTCCACCCCCTCCCTTCAGTATTTCTTTAATTGATTGATCCATCACTTCCGTGCCATAAAGTAATAAAAAGCTAAGCTGAGAACAGTCAGGTAAACCCAGACTTTCTTGGTGACAGTGTGCCTGTTTCAAGCACTCTCTTTTAATATTCCACCCAGAATTACATCCCTGGATACCGCAGGATGGAGTGGCTAGTTAGCAGCTAATGGGGACGGGGAGGGGCTGGGAGTGGCCGGGATGCCTTGCCCATACAGCTCAAGTTCGGGAAACAACTGAGGATGGGGTAGGTTCCTCAGATATAAGCACTTATCATGGGCTTGATAACACACCAAGGACAAACCTATTGAAAAACGTGCCTCCTGTCAAAGAAAAAGAACAGCTCGGGGCTCGTCAGGTGAAGCTGTTGCGTTTGACGGAGCAAATTTTGTGCTTCCTAGGAACTCTTTGCAATAGATAATGCTTACCTGGCATCTCACCAAGTCCACTCTATGACAGGAAAATTTGATCCCCTTTTCCTCCAAATTATGGAGCAGATTGGCAGGAATTTAAGTTTGCTCCTCCCAGAAAATGGCTTGCAAGACTAGAATCTCGTTGTCCATATAGTATGTTTCTTTCCAGGCTGCACCGGCATTTAAAAATAATTAAGATCACAAGTATATTTTTCTTTAAGAAAGTTGTATAGTACTTTCTATGTGCTAACACTCATTTAGCCACTTTATAAAGGTTTGATCCTGTGGGATTGATCCTGTTATTATCTCCATTTTACTGATGAGAAAACTGAGCTGTGAAGGATGGACTATTTTACAGCCAGACTAAGAAACTTCTGTGCTTTTTCTCTGGGGCTCCTGGATGTCCAGCTGTGACTACTGGCTGAAACAAAAGCTGTGGGCTTTGTGATGTGCTATACAAAGCCATGAAATCCAGCAGGCGCTCCTCGAGGCAGGTCCTCCCCTGATGCTACGACTGGCCTCAACAATTAGGTTAGTTTGGCTAAAAACTGGGAACTTCTGCCTTGAGCTTTGCCGAAGCCAAGACTTGTGTAAGAATCACAGATTTTACTGGGAAAGAGCAGTGGTCCCGAGTGAACGAGGACCCCGAGGAGCTCATCCCTGGATGCCTCCTGGAGCCCCAGTGCTCGGCTCCCCTCTCTTTCTCTTCCCGCGTTGTGTCGCATGCTTTCAAGCCAGAGCTTCATGCGAGAGACTCCCCGGGGGGTCCAGTGGCCAACACTCCGAGTTCCTGATGCAGGAGGCCCAGGTTTGCTTCCTGGGTTGGGAAGAAGCCCTGGAGAAGGGAATGGCTACCCACTCCAGCATACTTGTAGGAAGAATCCCATGGACAGAGAAGCCTGACAAGCTCCAGTCCATGGGGCTGTAAAGAGTCAGACTTGACTGAGAGGCTAAAACTTTGTTTTCTTTACCCAAAAAGAAGAGAACAGAGACCCCTCTCTCTCTCCACCCTGTGAGCACACAGAAAGGGGGCCACTGCCTTCAAACAAGGAAGCAGCTTCTCCCCTGACACTCAACGAGCTGGAACCTCGAGCTTGGACTTCCCAGCCTCCAGAAGTGTGAGAAATAATGATTGTTATTTAAGCCACCCAGGCGGCGGTGTTCTGTTGTGACGTGGGTGTGCGCTCAGTCGAGTCCCACTCTTTGCCACCCCATGGACTGCAGCCCGCCAGGCGCCTCTGTCCGTGGGATTCTCCAGGCAGGAGCACTGCCGTGGGCTGCCATTCCTGCTACAACAGCCCAGACTGAATGGTACAACGACCTGCACCCCGCACCCTCCAGGGCTGTTAAGAGGACCCGGCAAAGACCTAAAGAGCTCGATAGCTCATCATTACCGGCTCCAGGAGCCCCCACCTGAGAAGGAAGTCAGCGTGAGAAAAAAGGAGGGAATGGGCGGGGGGGGGGGGGGCGCGGGAGGCCGGATCCAATCATCTAATCAAGGGCCGATGCTCGCTCTTTGCTCAGTCCTCTTTGAGTTGGGCTTTTGTCATTTACACTGAAAAAGTTCTGATAAAATAGCTGGGCTCATTCCTGTAGGATTTCTGGGGACTCTCCAGCCCGTCCTCACTTCCCTGGAGTCATGCCCACCCTCCCCATACCACCCTTATCCCATTTTGATGTGATGAAAGGGTCGGTTCACTAATAGGACCCTGTTTTCAGTCTTTAAATGTTTGCTTCCTGACCAATGGGGCCTTTGGCTCTTTTTTTCTTTTTTAATGCTCAAGAGTTCTTTATATTATAATCTCTCCATTATTCTAGACAAACTCAACCAAGCTAAAGTTTTCCAAAACTTTTAATTAAACTTCATGAACTACTTCTTCGGAGAGAGCTTTAAGCAGCCACCATGGTCAAATATTTTATGATCTTTGCCAGACGTGCGGGGGAAAGGAAGATGAGAGGCGCCGTAAACAAACAGTTGCCCATGGCACTCGACTTGGGAGATGAGACTGTCAAGGGAGAAATAGTACATATAAAAGTAAAAAACGACCTGCATGCCAGCCCAAGGGTGTTTGTGTTAAACTTAGAGTGGAGATTTGGAAAAGCTCAACAAAAACTTTAAATGAAGAAGAGATGCTACTGTGTCCAAGAGGTTTTCTCTGGAGATGGGCTTGTTTTGCATGAAAGGAGAGTTCCTGCACGTGAGTGACCCTGAGAAAGCCGCCAAGAATCTTGGCTCATTATTTGATTCCCTCCATGGAAGCCAAGTCCAAACTCCCTCTGGAGGTGCCTCGCTGTGAGAAACCTCAAGACAGAGCATAACGATGATAACTGGCATTACCCCGTCGTCACAGGGCGCTCTTGCCCACTTAAAATGTGGCAGAAACTGGGCTAAACACTTTGCGTTTTAGTCTCACAAAGACTTGCAGGGGTGAGTAATACTGGTGTTTCCACTGTACATATTCTAAGGCAGGTTCCAGGATTGATGGGTAAGTCAGTCTGTGCTTGAGTCAAGATTTAACCTAAGTCTCTGACTTCAAAATCCCTTTTGAGGGCAGACGAGCCATTCATACATTGAACGCACAGTGTAAGGCTGTTTCCTAACTCAAACCATCGCCTTTCACATACACCACATACATGTCTCACACACGCCCACGTGTGCATACACTGCCCCGCTGTAAGAGCTCCAGCTTTCTTTATTCACATTCCTACCACTTAGAGTTAGAAGGAGACCCAGACATAGCCCAAGGGTAAGTCATGATCTGAATCAATTAAGGCAATCTCATCCTCTTTCTTTGACTGGCTTGGAAAGCGGTCTACGAACCAATTCTGTCAAATGAGATACAGTGAAAATCCATTGCCAGGGCTTCATAAAGTGTTTCTTAGCTTTTAGAAAAAGGAGATTCAAGAATAGATAGGATCTGTTCTTTTCTTTTCTTTGAGGTGTTTAGGAGCCCCTGCAGCTATTTTGTGATCATGAGGGAAGTGAGACAGCATTCCAAGGATGACAAGGCAGAAAGTCAGAAAGGAACTGAATTCTTAACAGCATCATTGAACTTCTTAGTTGGCCAAGCAGAAGCTGCCTCAACTTGAGACTTAGCATTCGAAAAATAAGTCTCTTTATCGAATCACTGTGACTTGAGTCCGGTACAACTCGGGAGGGAGAGACTTTTAAAGATACCCTAATACTCTATAGTATATTTGCGAGGATTCTAGTAAACGAATCATCCGTTGATCTATATTCTCTGCCCTCTTCTCACTTTTGACTCTTCCTCTTCTCAGCCTGGGCTTCCCGCACACACATCCTCAGGCCACAGTGGCCTGTCATTCACTGGAATCCATTTCCCACAGAAATAAAGGAGTGCAAGCCGAGCTAACACGTGTTTTGCGATGTCACATGCACACGTACGTACTGACGACACTGTATTCCGTGTAAAAATACAAATGGGTGCGGCCCCATCGTGCGAGAAACGAGAGATTTGAGCACTTGGAAAACCTTAGAAGTAAGCACCTGCTTAAAGTCTGCATTCTAGGCACCTTGCCTGCCTCACCCTAGCTCAGACTCTGAAGTAACATAATGTTTTCAGCAATGGAGTTTGTGAGGAGGATCTCATAGAGCTGAATCATAGCTTGCCTGTTCTGTTCAGTTAAGCTGACACTGATTTCTTCCCCCACCCCGTAAAGGGTTAGGGCTTCTCCAGTGGCTCAGAGGTTACAGCTCACCCTGCAGTGCAGAAGTCTGCTGCAGATGCAGGTTCCATTCCTGGGTTGGGAAGATCCCCTGGAGGAGGGCGTGGCCAGTCTTGCCTGGAGAATCCCATGGACAGAGGAGCCTGGTGGGCTACAGTCATAGGGTCGCAAAGAGCCAGACACTGAAGTGGCTTAGCACTCATGCATACAGTGTTAAACACAAAGCAATTAAGAATCTTCACTAATTACACTTTATTAAAAGCACAATCCTTTAAAATACCAGTGATGCCTCAGTTTTCCTGTATTCATTTTCCCAACCCCCTGTATACACAGCCTAAGAAAGTGCCTAGACTGTATCTCTTACCTCTCTAGCAGCTCATGGAAAACCCAGAGCTCAAGGAAAGAATTCGGCAGCAGAGGTCAGGATTTCTAAGGTGGTTCTTTTTTTTTTTTTTTTTTTTTAATGTTTCCAGGTGGCTCAGTGAGTAAAGACTCTGCCTGCAATACAGGAGACATGGGTTTGATCCCTGGGTCAGGAAGATCCCCCGGGGAGGGAAATGGCAACCCACTCCAGTATTCTTGCCCGGGAAACCCATGGACAGAGGAGCCAATCCATGGGGTCCCAAGCGTCAGACACAACTCAGCAACTAAACCACCACCACCAAATGTCCCTTACCTGAAAAATGGGGAGATTAATAAAACCCTCCACATGGTGAGCCTTTAAAATTAATACTGGTAAAGTTCTTAACACAGAACTTGGAACAGAATATGCAGTCAATAAATAAATACTGATGAAAACATTTTAATAAACATTGATTATGTGTTGGATACAGAACCAAAACCTTATTAACTTTAGCTGAACTTTTATACAAACATATAGTTGTATTTACCCATCTTACAGATGGGAACACTGATCCCTAGAGAGAGCTAGCATCTTGCCCAGGTTCCGCAGATGATAAATGGTTCAAAAGGAAGCAGTCCAATAGCAGGGTCGACCTCACCACGCTCCCCGCCCGTCCCCACCGCCCACTGTTGACGGCTACTCTTTAGCTGAAAATTTGGTTTTCTTCCCTCCCTCCCTTGCTCCTTCCTTTACAACGGGCCTGTCTGCTAGCATTTGCTGACCGGTGTTATCAGTATGACACACACAAGATCCCTGGAGAAGGAGATGGCAGCCCGCTCCCGTATTCTTGCCTGGAGAATCTCAAAGACAGACGAGCCTGGCGGGATACCGTCCACCGGGTCACAAAGAGTCTGACGTGACTGAAGCGACTTAGCGCGCGAACGCACGCACACGCACACGCATGCACGCACACGCACGCACGCACACGCACGCACGCACGAGGTGCGTCTCGGATGCTCTTGCGACAGCGCCTTGCTGTAAGTGATGCTCAGCGGCCTGCTTGCGCTCCGCCGCTCCATCGCGTCTGACCCTGTGCGCGCCGTGGACCGCAGCCCACCAGGCTCCTCTGTCCGCTGACTTTTCCAGACGCGGACACTGGAGGGGGTTGCCATTTTCTTCCCTCCCCAGCCAGGGGTTGAACCTGAGTCTCTTGCCTCTCCCGCATTGGCAGGCGGGTTCTTTACCACTAGCGCCACCTGGGAAGCCCTGAAATTCCGTTAGCTTTTCTGGAATTCCACTTCTTTTTAAAGGGAGAGATTTGGGCTTTTCAGTTCTAGTCACTGTTCATCTTATCTGATACGCTTTTCAAAATGGAAGTTAAAAATATCAAAATGGAAGCTACTGGACTCGTGGGTGCATTCCAGTGGAGAAGCCGCCGCCTCTCCTTGTGACAAATGACTGACTCCCTCAGTCAGACGCCCTCTTCTCTCCACACACAACCAGCCGCTCTAAGGCCTGACAGAGCAAAAGGAGGAACGCCGCGCCTCTCACCCCATCCTGTGTTAGCGTTTGAATAAACAGATTGCTCCTAAGTGAACTCAACTCTGAAGAAAAACTGCAAGTCACTGAAGTCAGAAAGACAAAAATACAGCAACTATGAATGAGAACAGAGTCTGGTCTAGATGAATCTATATTAGTCGGGAGTTTCATATATATCAGAAATATTTCTTCCTACTGCTCTGGCCCACCGAGGTGGAAAATTGATTCACTGGCTCTGGAAAAGCACATTGTGTATGTCCTCCATAATCCATTGGCAGTCCTAATTGATTGTCGCACTGCCTGTCTCTGGTTGGACGTATAATCACAACCTCAATTCTATCGAGCATTTTCTGCAGCAGGAGGATGAGAAAAACAATCTACAGGTGTTGCATTGAAGAGCTTCATTAAATTTTCTATCCAACTCGCCCTCAAACCAATTCAGGGGCTTATTAATTTTGTAAACGGAGATGTTGCTCATTAAAGGGAGGACATTCAGGTATTAAATTCCAAGGATCCTGCAGAATGGAACGGTTTATAAGGGTACTGGATTCTTTTCCCACAAAAATTAAATTCATAATTGGCAAGGAACATTTGCAGCTTGCTTTCTCATCATCCATTCCCCCTTTTTCCAGCTATCCATGGATGCTGAAAGGCATCTTTCCACCTTCCCTCCTCAGCAGACATGATCAGAGAACAGCTCTGTTCTCAGAGAACAGTGAAAGAAGAGGGTGGAAAAGCTGGCTTAAAACTCAACATTCAAAGAGCTAAGGTCAGGGCATCTGTTTCCATCACTTCATGGCAAATACGTGGGGAGAAAATGGAAACAGTGACAGACTTTATTTTCTTGGGCTCTAAAATCACTGGGGATGGTGAATGCAACCATGAAACTAAAATATGCTTGCTTTTTGGAAGAAAAGCTATGACCAACCTAGACAGAATATTCAAAAGTAGAGACATTACTTTGCCAACAAAGGTCCGTCTAGTCAAAGCTACGGTTTTTCCTGTGGTCATGTATGGATGTGAAAGTTGGACTATGAGGAAGGTTGAGGGTCGAAGAATTGATGCTTTTAAACTGTGGTGCTGGAGAAGACTCTTAGAGTCCCTTGGACTGCAAGGAGATCCAACCAGTCCATCCTAAAGATCAGTCCTGAATATTCATTGGAAGCACTGATGCTGAAGCTGAAACTCCAATACTTTGACCACCTGATGTAAAGAGCCAACTCACTGGAAAAGACTGATGCTGGGAAAGATTGAGGGCAGGAGGAGAAGGGGGAGACAGAGACTGAGTCCATCACGGACTCAATGGACATGAGTTTGCTCGAACTCCAGGAGTTAGTGAAGGACAGGGAAGTCTGGCAAGCTGCAATCCATGGGGTCACAAAGGGTCGAACATAACTTAGTGACTGAACAGAGCGTCAGCCCTAGGACTCAACCAATCAGCAAAACACCCACCCTGAGCCCGTTCAGGGCTGGGCGTGTGATCCAAGCTGGACTCACCAGAGTGAACAGATGGGCTTTCAGCAGAAATACTGGGGGGAAAAAGAGAATCTCTCGTTCTCACTGGGTTTGACCTTGGAAGCATTTAGCCTCAGATTGTCCTGGCAGCCATGTTGCAAACATAAAAGGCAAAGTCCAGGGATGGACTCAACAGAGAAGATACAGAATTGAGTGATGGAGAAACAGACGCAGTAACCTTTGACAGCTTCAGTCTCTGCTCTGGGCCTGACCTGCCATGACCACCTACTCAGCTGTGTGAGCCAGGACTGACTTCTGCTCAAGACAAAGGGGAATAGGTGTTTAGACATGGCACTGCAGGGAAGCTAAAAGATATGTTCCTAATCATTGTTAAATAAATATGGATAATTACCATGTTCATTTTTGATTAAAACAAGCAAAGTAAGGCCCCATTACACATCTGGTAGGCATGACTGTAAGCATTTCATATGGTTCAGTTCGGTTCAGTCACTCCGTCGTGTCCTACTCTTCGAGACCCCGTGGACTGCAGCACCCCAGGCCTCCCTGTCCATCACCAACTCCCAGAGTTTACTCAAACCCATGTCCATCGAGTTGGTGATGCCATCCAACCTCCTTATCCTCTGCCGTCCCCTTCTCCTCCTGCCCTCAATCTTTCCCAGCATCAGGGTCTTTTCCAACGAGTCAGCTCTTTGCATCAGGTGCCCAAAGCACTGGAGTTTCAGCTTCAGCATCAGTCTCCAGTGAATATTCAGGACTGATTACCTTTAGGATGGACTGGTTGGATCTCCTTGCAGTCCAAGGGAATCTCAAGAGTCTTCTAAACACCGCAGTTCAAAAGGGTCAATTTGGGGGCACTCAGCTTCCTTTATAGTCCAGCTCTCACATCCATACATTTCATGTGGTAGTCTCCCTGTAAATTCTGTTTCATCCGTCCAGTACATATGACCACATAGATCATGAACTAAGTGCTTGGTCTATGCAGCCAGACTGGCTGGATTCAAACCCTGCTTCACTTACCCACCAGCTGTGTGAAACTGGGAAGCCCCCTCATCTGCCAGTGTTCCAGTCTCCCCATCTATAATAATAACATATTCCTCCTAGGGGCATTATAAGGCTATAATAGGGTAATTTATGAGAAGCCGTAGAACCATGTCTGGCATGCTCTTAATATAAATGAATAAAATGTCAGTCTTAAAATCTCTTTCACCTGAGAGTTGTCATAGTTATAATAAATGTCCTAGATAAGTTGACATGAATACATATCAACCGTGGATGTCAATTTCTAAGTGTTTGAAATGTACCTCCCCCTTGAGTGCCGCATCCCCTCTGCCTGGGACCCGCTGCCATTTTGCCAGCCACGGCCCCCCTTCCTGAATGTGCCTCCAGAAGGAGCAGGTTGCAATGACTGCCCTGCTTCTCCCCATCCCGTCCCAGACACGTCAACACTGAAAGGCGCTTGTAAACCGACTCACAGGCATGTGAAAATAGTTGGCTATTTTATATGTGTGTGTCTCCATCTGTTTAAAAGCAAAGAAAATGCCCTCATGCAGAAGAGCAGTGGAGTCCAGTGGTGTCTGAGGGGCTTGAAAGAGGCTCAGGGAGCAGCTGTTATGTGACTGAGGGGAGTTACCAGAACAAACGAGTAACTCTCCTTACCTACTGGAATTATCATCTCAGAAGAAATGTTTCTAGTTAAGGGTCTCAGTTGTATCCAGCTCTTTGCCACCCCTTGGACCATAGCCTCCAGGCTCCTCTGTCCGTGGGATCCCACAGGCAAGAATTCTGGAGTGGGTTGCCATGCCCTTCTCCAGGGGATCTTCTCTACTTAGGGATCGAACCTGGGTCTCTTGCATTGCAGGCAGATTCTTTACCAGCTGGGCCACCAGGGAAGCCTATCAAGGTCTCAATAGGTGTGCATGGATGCAAAGTTGCTCAGTTGTGTCCGACTCTTTGCAGCCCCGTAGAATGTACCCACCAGACTCCTCTGGCCATGAGATTTCCCAGGCAAGAATACTGGAGTGGGTAGCCATTTCCTCCTCTAGGGGATCTTTCGACCCAGGGATTGAAGCCATGTCTCTTGCATCTCCTGCATTGGCAGATGAATCCTTTACGTCTGTGCCACCTGGGAAGCCCCTCGATAGGCATATCCTTTCATTAATCACTTTATACCACGAATGTCTGTTAACATCTCTTTGAGTGGCAGACACTCTGATAGAGGGTGGAGATACAAAAGCTGATAAAATGTAAGTCTCTATCATGAAGCTGTTCCCAGTTCAGTGGGAGTGACAACACCAAAATAATGCAAAAGCAATGCGATGATTTATTTCAGTAGAAATACTCTAATTCTCACCCAAGAGCTGTGTTAAATGCTGTGATACAAACACGAATATTCACATAAATCTTGTCCTAGAAGAACCCATAGCTACACACACCTGGCACATGTAATACTGGAAAACCAAATGTGGCATCTTATTGCAGCACGAATGGAAGGGACCAATTACCGGTGCCTCTGAAGAGCAGCTTGGGTTAAAGAATACCGAATTCTGTAACAGGTTTCAATAAGTGCTCCCTGGGGCCAGGTGGTTGAGGAAGATTTCAGGTGTTCTTGGACTAATACAAGGGCTTCCCAGGTGGTGCTGGTGGCAAAGAACCTACCTGCCAACGCAGGAGACGTGGGACACGGGTTTGATCCCTGGGTTGGGAAGATCCTCTGGAGGAGAGCATGCAACCCACTCCAGTATTCTTGCCTGGACAATCCCATGGACAGAGGAGCCTGGTGGGCTACAGTCCATGGGGTCACAAAGAGTCAGACAGGACTGAAGCAACAGTGTGCACCCGTGGACTAATAGAAAATAGAATCACCATGGGCTCCCCAGTATTGAACATGGGACTTAATAAATAATTCTGAGCTTAACGGGACGAGCACAGCTGAATTTCTTCTCTCCTTGTGAGTGCAAATGTTGTTGCCTGAGACACGATCATTAAACCGCTTGGTGAGAAAGCACACTCATGGAGATGTCAGCGTTTCTCCAAAGAAGGTAGCCCCAGTGAGTGGAGAGGCCAAACCACAGGACTTCTTCTAGGGGCTAAGTATGGCCACAGGCTGAAAGCTACATGCAATCTAAGAATTAGATGGAAGGTAAACTCCTTAAACAAAATAAAAGGTTTACCACGAGATAGGGTTATGTGTTTGCAGGGTAGGGCTTGCCCTCCTTGTAAATCAGGGAGCAAAAAGGAGTCTCCCTATACCTCCCTGGTGGTCCAGTGGACAGGGATCCAAGGCAGGGGACACAGGTTCAGCCCTGAATTGGGAAGATCCCACATGCCATGGGGCGCTAAAGCCCACAGGGGCAGCTGCGGAGCCCAGGTGCTGTGAATGCTAAGGCCTGTGGGCCTGGAGCCGGTGCTCTGCAATGAGAGAAGTCACCCCAGTGAGAAGGCCGAGCAGCACAGCAGAAAGTAGTCCCCACTGCCTGCAGAGAAAACCCCCGCACAGCAGTGAGGACCCAGGGCAGTCAAAACAAGTAAACTGATTAATGAGAAAAAATAGCTCCCCCAGAAGATAAGCTCCATGAGAGAGAACAGGTGTGGAGTCTGTATTACCTGACTCTTATCAACCAGATGGCTGGCCAAAGTAGGTGTTTAATAGTCCTGATTTTTAGTCTAAATCATTGATGATTTACAGACTATACATTCCAGAGTGAATGGGGGGAAATGATCTTTCCTATGTCATGAGGAAAATACAGTTTGATACGGGCTTCATAGAGGACAGGCGGGCAATACGCCCTGAGAGCTTTGAGTGAGAGCTTCATCATCCCATCACCATCATCTTGGATTCCATCTTCTAGCTGACAGGCTGCGCTGTGCCCAGCACGTAACAGGCACACTTCCCTTTAAGCCTCACCGCAGCCTTACTGCTAGATCATCACACCAACTCCAGGCTCATGCGCAGGGACGCGTTCGCGGAGGCATGTGCCAAATTACTCAGCAGGCAAGAGGCAGAACCCAGATTCTAACAGCCATTTCTGATTCCAGAGCCTAGCCATGGTAAATGGTATCTTAACAGACGGTGTAATCTGTGTGTGTGTGTGTGTGTGTGTGTGTATGCGTGTGTGGATTTTTTTAATCGTGTTGACTGTTTCTCCTAATTATAATTAGCAGAAGAAATAATTGCTTCAAAATTTAGTCAACATGTTGTTTTATTTGTTTAACATTTTTGCCTTTTCCCTTCTTGTTATAAAACTGTATAACTTGAGCCTGTGGTTCACGTTTCTCTGCAAAAGTGTCATTTTCCTACTCAACAGTTTGGAGAATATTTTAGACTTCTTTTTAATTGGAGAATAATTGCTTTACAATATTGCGTTCGTTTCTGCCACACGTCAGCATGAATCAGCCCTGCTTAAACAAGTGTCCACTCCCTGGTGAACCCCCTCCCCTCTACCTTACCCTCTCTACGGTGTCACCGAGCATAGAGCTCCCTGAGCCACACAGCAACCTCCCCCCCCACCCCCAGCTGTCTGTTTCACCTGTGATAATGCATGCTTTGAAGCAACAGGCGGCTTGACGTTAAAGGCCAGGTGACGTATCCGTTGAAACCGTTGATGTTCCACATTCCAGACCGCAGCTGGCCGTTTTGGTCCTTGGATCACCACGGCACCGCAATCTAGAATGAGTGTCTTCAATAGCCAGTGACTGCTCTCATTTCTTCTCATGCCCATCGCTGCAGACCCCCCCCCTTTCAGTAAATAGGCCACTAGATGAATTGATTTCCAGTGAACTAGCCCATACTTTCTGCTCTGAGGCCACCAAGAGAAAACATATTCTTCCTGCATTTTGTAGAACAATTGACTTCCTTTAACTCAATCACATTTTAGACTAGACTCTGTGATTGGTGAGTAATTTACGGTATATACGGTAATACAATGTAAGACAGAGCAAATCAAAATTGTGTTGCACACAAAGGTACGAATCTGGCGAGACATTTTAAATATATTGAATGAATAAATATATTCAGGTTACAAAAAGGATAAAATATATTACACCATTTCAAAGAGAACATTTAAATTGCGTTTATGTTTGTAACAATATACATCACAATTTTAATAGCATTATTTTCTGCACTGTGGTATTATAGTAGTTTTTTTAATCCTATAAAAATATATACATAAATACATATAATTGCACATATAGAGTAAATGCTGGAAGAAAATTCAGAATACTTTTCTATATTATCTAATTATTCTAAAATAAATATAGGCTATAATTCCACAGAGCAGGGATTTTGGGCCATATTAATCACTGTTTGTATCCTAGTCTCTTCGGGGGTCCCTGAAATGTAGTAAGTTCTTAACATATATTTTTGAGTGAATAAAAGGTCATTCTTTTGTAAAAATAATTCAAAACAAGATAGACTTTTTTAAATTAAACGATGCGGGGAGACTCATCTGTAAAGTAAGAAAATAACTGAGTGTGTCCGCATCATGCTTACATGTGTGCTAAGTCATTTCAGTCGTGTCCAGCTCTTTTCAACCTTATGGACTCTAGCCCGCCAGGCTCCCCAGTCCATGGGATTCTCCAGGCAAGAATTCTGGAGTGGGTTGCCATGCCCTCCTCCAGGGGTCTTCCCACCCCAGGGGTTGAACCCCAGTCTCTTATTTCTCCTGTATCAGCAGGCGAGCGCCACCAGTGGCCCCTGGGAAGCCCACCCACACCATATCATACACCAAGACTAAGCTGCAACCAGACACAAGGATCAGATATGGAATCAAAATCTCCTGTCCTACCTCCATTCCATTTCTGATACAACTAGAGAGATCCATCCACGGCACACCTTTGATCATACCCCTCCTCTGTCTAAAAGCTCTTAAGACTGTCTTCGGTGCACTGATTTTAGAGTTTGAAATGTTAAAAGCATGGAGCACAGCCTGGAGATCCTGCTTGGTGCAGAACCTGCCCACCGCTCCACTCCACCTGGCCTCTCTCTCCCAACTGCATTTGGAACTGGGACTTAGATTCTCTCCATCTCGAAGAACTCAAAATTCTTAGCTTCAGAGACACCACGTGTGGCTTCCTTCCTCTAGAAATGCCTCCCAACAGAATTCTCCTAGCTGACCACTCACTTCTCATCTTTCAAATTGTGCTCCATCAATATTTACACCATCTTGAAGTATCTCCCCACAAAATACATACTTGTTTTAATTTTTTTAATCTATTTTTGGCCTCACCATGCAGTTTGTAGAATCTCATTTCTGAACCTGGGACTGAACCTGGCCCCCAGGAGTGAAAGCACCAAGTCCTAACCACTGAACCACCAGAGAAGTCCCCATATTTATTTAATAAGGAAAAACGGTGACTCTGCCGACAGAACCTGGCCAACAATCCCTTAAGCAAGCAGTGAATCATTCTCAGCTGCTGTGATTTAGCCATTAAGTCACGTCCAACTCTTCTGTGACCCCAGGGACTGTATCCTGCCAGGCTCCTCCATCCACCGTATTTCCTGGGCGAGAATGCTGGAGTGGGCAGCCATTTCCTCCTCCGGGGGGGCCTTCCCGACACAGGGATCAAACCGGCGTCTCCCGCATTGTCAGGTGGGCTCTTCACCCCTGAGCCACCTGGGAGGCCGGCATCCTGAGAGTGAGCACTCACACACACAGCATCAATGCTCCCGCCACCAGCACTGGGCATCGCCATGCCTCCCCTGGGGCAGCCCCTCTGGGGGCTTGTGGGGTCTCACTGCAGTTTTAACTTGCCTTCCCCGTAAGGAGCCAAGGTGGGACATATTTTCATACATGTATTTGCCATCTTGTATCTTCTTCATTGAAATGTCTCTTCATGTCTTTTGCCCATGTTTTGATTACCTAGTTTTTTTTTAACTGCTGTGTTTTGAGTGCTTTTATGTATTTTTAATACTGGTCCTTTGTTGGATATATGGTGCATGTATTTCTCCCACTTGTCTCTTTATCTTCTTAATGGCTACAGCAAATATTAAACAGCTCAACTCGCAGGAAGGATAACATAAGGCTTCACATTAAGGGCCTATATACCACCACCTATTACCAAATACCAAATATTTGACTGTCCAGAAGAAAATTAGAAATCAGGCCAAAAGGCAAGAAAAAGCACTGTCTTGAGTATACAAAACAAGCATTTGCATCAGACTTAAATGTGGTACAGATGTTGGAATTATCAGACAGAGACTTTAAAGGAACTATAATAATATGCTAAGTGCTCTAATGGAAAACGTATTCAATGTGCAAGAACAGAGGGGTGATGTAAACAAGATACATGGAAAATCTAAGAAAGAGTACAAAAGAAATGCTAGAAATACAAAATCTGTAACAGAAATGATAGATGCTTTTTAATAACCATAAGTAGACTGGGCACAGATGATGAAAAAATCAGCAAACTTAAAAATAGGCTGATGAAGAAAACCTCCCAAACCCAAACGTAAATAGGAAACAGAACAGAATGTCCAAGAACTCCGGGATAATTTCAAAATGTGTGTTCTGTGTATGACTGGATTATCACAAGCAAAAGAAAGTGAGAATGCAGAAGAAAGATTTAGAGTAATAATGGCAGAGAGCATTACAGAGTCAATGACACCAAATCACAGACTGAAGAAGGGCAAGGAACACAGACAGGGTAAATACTAAAAACAGAAATCTGCGTCCAGGCATCTCACTTTCAAATCGTAGAAAACCAGACACAAATCCTTGAAACAAGCCAGAGGAAAAAATAAACACCTACATTATGGCAGAATTAAAAAGACAATCACAGCAGATTTACCAGAAGCCATACGAGGAAGAAGGCAATACGGTGAAATGTTCAAGACGCTGGAAGAGAAACCCCACCATCCGGAATCCTAGAGCCAGCGAAACCATTCCCCCAAAGTGGAGAAGCACTAATGATGCTCTTAGATTAGCAAAAACTGGAGGGATTTTACCAGCAGCAGACCTGCCCTGAAACAAATGTTAAAAGAAGTTCTTCAGGGAAAAAAATAAAATTGCATATGGATCAGAAACTCAAATCCACACAAAGAAATGGAGAACATCAGAAAAGGCATAAATGAAGGGAAAATGGAATATTGTGTTTTCTTATTCAGAATTTTAAAACAACAGTGCTTACTCACTTCAGTTGTGTCCGGCTCTGTGCGACCCCACAGACGGCAGCCCACCAGGCTCCCCCGGCCCTGGGATTCTCCAGGCAAGAACACTGGAGTGGGTTGCCATTTCCTTCTCCAATGCATGAAAGTGAAAAGTGAAAGTGAAGTCGCTCAGTCGTGTCTGACCCTCAGCGACCCCATGGACTGCAGCCTACCGGGCTCCTCCGTCCATGGGATTTTCCAGGCAGGAGTACTGGAGTGGGGTGCCATTGCCTTCTCCATTAAAACAACATAGGGAATATTTTATAATAAGGTACAAGCCCCTTCCATATTTGATTTGCATATATTTTCTTCCAGTCTGTGGGTTGTTCTATTTTACTTTCTTGGTTTTCACCTTTTGATGGGCAAACATTTTGAGTTTTTAAAAAATTTACAGGTATTTTAATAGAAAAATATATAATTGATAAAATAGCTATTTGGAAAAGATGAACTTGAATAAAAAATATGTATTTGTCACATACAGGGCTTAGGGTCACAGGGATAAAAGCAGTAAGTACAACACTCGGTTACAAGAGACGCAGCCATATCAAAGCATCCATTCTGTGCCTCATTACAAACATGTGGCTTTACTCTTTATACCACAAATCCCTACGTCTGACTTAATGTCATTGTCCTACCAGTTAACAGGAGGTTTGACCCAGTTAAAGTGTTAATCTTCTTAAGCTGATCACAAGGAATAGCGTTAATAATGACTATTTGGGACACCACTAAGCTGATGCCATGAAGACAGATGAAGTCCACTGAGACTTTCTTCTTATTTTCTTCTTAAAACCTTAACTCCATCACATCAGGAATCTTTTAAGTATTCATTAGGACAACTTGTGAGAAGGCTTTGTACAAAGTGAAAAAAAAAAACCCAGCATTTATCCCATCTAGATTTATAAATTAATTCATCCAAGGTTTTTAGTTGTTGCTGCCCTAAGTTATTTGAAAATTTATCTAAAACAGAAAAACATCTATTACAAGTGAATACCTCACCACTATAAAACATTTCATTTCAAGCCCAATTTATGAAAGCTTCTAGAGAGACAATGTTATTTAATTTTTTAAGGAGTAACAAACCAATGTTTCAACTGCTTCATTTATTTTCGAAAGAGAATATATATTTAAGAATTTGAACACTGAAAATAAGGGGAAGTGGGTGTTCAAAAAAACACATTTTGAAAGTCAGCCTTTAAAATTGTTTTTCCTCAGGAGAATCGTTTTGAAAAAGAAGGAGCAATATTGCGGCACACCTTTGCACGGTACTTGGGGGATACAGCTGGAGGAGGAAATGGCCACCCACTCCAGCGCTCTTGCCTGGAAAATTCCACGGACAGAGGAGTCTGGTGGGCTGCAGTCCACGGCCTCCAGAGTCAGAAACGACTGCGCTGCTGAGCACTCACACACACAGAATGTAGAACTAAGCCCTGTGTGCGTGCTCAAAGAACCCAGCCGATGTTAGCTAAAGCTACAGAAAAGCACGCAAAAGCCAGCAGTTAGAGGAGAAGCTGACTACCTAGAGATGCTTTTATCTAGAACAAGCACCTTACGCCCTGAAAATGAAAATCAGACGCGAATTTTAACTAAGGAACTATTAAAATGATTCCATCAATAATTTATACACCGAGATATTGAATGAAATATTTTAACAGTGAACATCTGGCATTGCATGGTTAATAAGGAAAAAGCATATTTGGATATGTTGCAAAATGGAATCCTACACTGCCTTGTTTTTTCCTCTTCAAATAGTTATTCATAAATCATTATACTCAGGTAAACTGATTACCAGTTTCTAAAACCACAATTATTAGAGCTATTATTCTGGGATAATCTTTGGGTATTTGCTGACCTGGAGATTAAATATTTGTTCAGAAGACTCCTGAGAGTCCCTTGGACTGCCAGGAGATCGACCCAGTCCATCCTAAAGGCAATCAACCCTGAATATTCATGGGAAGGACTGATGCTGAAGCTGAAGCACTAATACTTTGGCCACCTGCTGTGAAGAGGCAACTCACTGGAACAGACCCTGATGCTGGGAAAGATTGAAGGCAAAAAGAGAAGGGGGCTGCAGAGGATGAGATGGTTGGATAGCATCACCAACTCAATAATCATGAATCTGAGCAAACTCTGGGAGACAGTGAAGGACAGAGGAGCCTGGCATGCTGCAGTCCATGGGGTTGCAAAGAGTCGGACACAACTTAGCAAGTCCGAACAACAGCAACAACAGAGAGGCAAGCTGGAACGTCCTGGGGCATGTCCCTTAAACATTTGTATTTTGAGAGGAAGCCTTTTGCCTGCCCAACATCACTGAGTATCTGATGAGCGAAGTCCACATTGAGCAGGAGTCTGGAGTCCCTTCCTCTTGACTGTTTCCAACAAACCGGGAAACACTGTGCCCGATGGCGTCCCTCTTGCCAGTTCTTGCTGAGGACTCACTAAAGTATCACATGAAGCACTATGTGTATGTTCTTACAATCAGTTCAGTTCCCTTCAGTCGCTCAGTCGTGTCCAACTCTTTGTCTCCCATGAACCGCAGCACGCCAGCCCTTCCTGTCCATCACCAACTCCCGGAGCTTGCTCAAACTCATGTCCATTGAGTCAGTGATGCCATCTAACCATCTCATCCTCTGTCGTCCCCTTCTCCTCCTGCCCCCAATCCCTCCCAGCATCAGAGTCTTTTCCAATGAGTCAGCTCTTCACATCAGGTGGCCAAAGTATTGGAGTTTCAGCTTTAGCATAGTCCTTCAATGAACACCCAGAACTGATCTCCTTCAGAATGGACTGGTTGGATCTCCTTGCAGTCCAAGGGACTCTCAAGAGTCTTCTCCAACACCACCATTCAAAAGCATCAATTCTTTGGCGCGCAGCCTTCTTTATAGTCCAGCTCTCACATCCATACATGACCACTGGATATGGTCATATCCTTGACTAGACGGACCTTTGTTGGCAAAGTGATGTCTCTGCTTTTTAATATGCTTTTTAATATTCACACAATAAGCCTGTGTGAATCAGAATTAGGTATTGTTCTTCACTATATTTCACAGAGGATTTTGAAGCACAGAAAGTATCAGTAGCTTTCTGAAGGAGCTGTATCTAGTAAATGGTTATGTCTGTCTGCTTTTTGCCTTTGGAAACCAACTCTTAACAACCATGCCTTAATATCTTTCTATTTAAAAAATGAAGTGTTTTCCAAGTGAATACAAGTCTGCAATCCTTTATATGAAACCAAGAGACAGAAGCTGACTCCACGTTGAGGATTTCTATTCTATAAAGATAACACAGTTGACCCAGTAATCAGCCACCTTACTATTTCTGAGTGTATGAATGAGGGTTATACTTACCCCAGCTCTGCTTAGGTTACGCTTTACTATCATATAAACTGGGACCACAATTCTACCAAAACCCAAAGACTGAAATTCAGAACATTTCGTTCTTGAGAATTTTAAAGAAGGGGTGTGCGGATCTGTTTTTCAAGTCAGAGCTAGTGCTAACTTGGTTGCGTTGAGTTCATCTTGAAGCCCCAGACACATTATCCGGTACCTGCTAACTACTGGAGTTGACTCTTCCTGCAAACCAGGAGCTCTCTCTAGAGAGGTTACTGGTATACAATCTCCAATCAGAGATCTGAAGTCTGCATAACATGAATTCAATGCAGAAAAATCTCATTATCAATTGATCTTTTTAAAGTAAAATCTTCAAACGTATTTTTTAGAAACTGCTTAGAAGGAAAGAAAGTTACTTACATTTTTACATATAAAGAATTACTCTCACCTAAATCTAGAGCTATATTCACAATCTTTAAAAATGGAGGTAAGGTACACTAAATTGTTGGCAAGGTGTTATTAACAGCGATTTCTCATTTTCCCCTTTAATATTATTTTTTCAGTTTTCTATACATTTTACCACCATCTACTCAGTAAACATTGTATAAACACCAATTCTATGTTACCTGTTGCTCAGCGAACTTTTGATTGAATGAACACTGTGTGCTTGGGATGCAATTCAAAGTTTCTGATTTCCTGAAGTCCACAGCCTAATAGAAAGCCAAGAATAAATTTCCTTTAGAAAACATATAGAAAAAAAAAAGCAAATAGCATTTTAAAATGGATCTATTATAATCTCACTGAACTAGTTGCATTAGGAGGAAAGTGCAGACAAAATATGAATGAATTTAAATTTATGTATTCCTTAGAACTTAGATTTTTGTAATTTTGCGATGTTCAACTATCTCCTAATACTACTAAGGAAATGAGGTTAAAAAAAATATACTAAACATTGTAAGTGAAACTTGTAAAAACTGTAGTATATTCTAGGAATAAAAACCCACTGTGCTGTAAAGTTGCTTAAAATTTACTTTTTGTTATTTATTTATCTCATTTCACTATTAATTTCCTTTCCAAACTTCTTTTTATAATTGCGCAGATACAGATTTACCACAGAATGCCTCAGGCAATGCAGTTCTCAAAAGAACAAATTCCAAGTTAGTGTGGAATTCAGGTTTGTGATCTGCCTGCGGGCCTGTGCTCACTCGTTCGGTAGCGTCCGACTCTTTGTGACCCCATGGACTGAAGCCCGCCGGGCTCCTCTATCCGTGGGATTCTCCAAGCCAGAATACTCAGGCAGGTTGCCATTTCCTCCTCCAGGGGACCTTCCTGATCCAGTGATCAAACCTGCGTCTCCTGCGGCTCTTGTGTCAGCAAAAGGATTCTTTGCCGCTGAGCCACCTGGGAAGCCAAGTGAGGGATATCCACGGGATAAACCAGAGCGTCACTCTAGTGACGCCTCTCACGTGCAGAGCGGCGGTGAGAGTGTGGCAGACAGCGTGTACCATCTGCAGCCGCAGCAGCCGCAGCGTCGCTGAAACGGCCGCTACAACCGTCTCCCTGGTAACGGTCCCTTTGGCCGAACCTGACATACAGCCTTTCTGTTTATAGTTTCATAATATTGCATTGAAAAAATCGGTCAAAAATCCATCTTTGATTTCAAACAAACAAAAAAGCACTTAGAGTGATTGATCATCTTTCTCACGGAACTGATCACTTGTTCAGCCTTGTGATAAATGGCACGGTAGAAACAACGGTCTCAAACGACAAACTGGCTAGAAAGCGTGGATACCGTTTCTTTTTCCTGAGCAATTATTATATGCCAGAAATGATTCTAATATTACAGATGATCACTGAGCCTACAGTTAATTTAGTGGTTTCTAATTTAATTTTCTGTTTCTGCTTTATTGACTATGCCAAAGCCTTTGACTGTGTGGATCACAATAAACTGTGGAAAATTCTGAAAGATGGGAATATTAGACCACCCGACCTGCCTCTTGAGAAACCTATATGCAGGTCAGGAAGCAACAGTTAGAACTGGACATGGAACAACAGACTGGTTCCAAATAGGAAAAGGAGTACGTCAAGGCTGTATATTGTCACCCTGCTCATTTAACTTCTATGCAGAGTTCATCATGGGAAACGCTGGGCTGGAAGAAGAACAAGCTGGAATTAAGATTGCCGGGAAAAATACCAATAACCTCCGATATGCAGATGACACCACCCTTATGGCAGAAAGTGAAGAGGAACTAAAATGCCTCTTGATGAAAGTGGAAGAGGAGAGTGAAAAAGTTGGCTTAAAGCTCAACATTCAGAAAATGAAGATCATGGCATCTGGTCCCATCACTTCATGGGAAATAGATGGGGAAACAGTGGAAACAGTGTCAGACTTTATTTGGGGGGGGCTCCAAAATCACTGCAGATGGTGACTGCAGCCATGAAATTAAAAGACGCTTACTCCTTGGAAGGAAAGTTATGACCAACCTAGACAGCATATTCAAAAGCAGAGACATTACTTTGCCAACAAAGGTCCATCTAGTAAAGGCTATGGTTTTTCCAGTGGCCATGTATGGATGTGAGAGTTGGACTGTGAAGAAAGCTGAGCACCAAAGAATTGATGCTTTTGAACTGTGGTGTTGGAGAAGACTCTTGAGAGTCCCTTGGACTGCAAGGAGATCCAACCAATCCATTCTAAAGGAGATCAGTTCTGGGTGTTCTTTGGAAGGACTAATGCTAAAGCTGAAGCTCCAATACTTTGGCCACCTCATGCGAAGAGTTGACTCATTGGAAAAGACTCTGATGCTGGGAGGGATTGGGGGCAGGAGGAGAAGGGGACGTCAGAGGATGAGATGGCTGGATGGCATCACTGACTCGATGGACTGAGTTTGGGTGAACTCTGGGAGTTGGTGATGGACAGGGAGGCCTGGCGTGCTGCGATTCATGGGGTGGCAAAGAGTCGGACTCGACTGAACGACTGAACTGAACTGAATTTAATTTTATTAGTGTATTTAACTTTATTATAGAGCACAGATATTACAAACTCTTTTTTATAGTCATGGAAACTCAGATACAGAAAGCTTAAATAGAATTCCCAAATTATATAGCTAATAAATTGTGGGTCTGGGATTATATTCTAAAAAGAATGATCTAAGTTAATTATTTACTTAATTTGTAAATTAGTTGAAAAGAATAAAAGACAAAAAATTAAAATGAGTTTAGTGAAATCACTTGAGGACTGCCCACCTGTCACTACTGGAACTTTCCCTAGATCTTTTCTTGTTTCCCAAGGTGATCAGAACCTCAGATAGACTTAACACTGTTAAAAATTTCCAAAAGACCAAGACAGATAGCAGAATGCCAACTTACTAATTCAAAAGAAAATCCAATTGTCAAATGAATGGTGAATACTTGGTGTGGGAAGACAAGCAAACATTCCCTTTGTTGCCATGTAAAAATCAAACTTCAGGCGAAATCTGGCCATAATCAGAAGATATGTGATGAACATGCCATGGAAAACTGCTGTGGAAAGTTTTGCTGGATCCAGTGGGCCGTGTACACTGGGAAGTCCACTTGCTGAGCCTTTCAGCAGATCACAGAGAAGCCACGGCTCTGTTCACGCAGCAGACGAGCAACGCAAGTGACCCTCAGATGCATTCGCTTCAGCTAAGGTTTATTTATTAATGCAATCATTGCTCGAACTCGAACAGTATGCCAGAACCTGGGCCACAGTGGTGAACTGGACACACTGATCTGATAAAGATATAACCTGGTGTCTGACAAAAGCAACAATGAATTCTTTCTACAATACAGGTGTTTTATTTAATAACCACTTGCATAAAAGCCAGTGTGCTAAATGCTTTGCAAATATTAAATGGTTTTATCACAAGTATCCCACCCAGCAGCGTTAAAGGAAAAAAAAAATTATTCACAATACTTGTTAAAGCAGTGAGACAGACTTTACCCAGAGAGCTTACTACAGTGGGATTTTGAAATAAAAAATCAGGCTTGGTTTTGAATATGACAAAAGAAAGAAGTGGTTGGGGGAGTGTGCTGTGCTCAGTCATGTCCGACTCTTTGCTAGTGGCTGCAAAATTACTAAGAGGTTAGAGCAATGCTTTCTGAGCAATTAAAATGTGGGCTTCCCAGGTGGTGCTACTGGTAAGGAGCCCGTCTACCGTTGCAGGAGATGCGAGAGACATGGGCTCAACCTCTGGGTTGAGAAGATCCCCTAAAGTAGGAAATGGAAACCCACTCCGGTATTTGTGCCATAAAATCCCATGGACAGAGGAGCCTGGCAGGCTACGGTCCATGGGTCACAAAGAGTTGGACATGACTGAGCACGCACACACACACACACACACACCCTAATTGGTAAAGGCAGGCCAGGGTGATTAGATATTTAGATGTCACTGGAGGGATGAGGAATTCTGTCAGATGTTGAGATCATATACCAAGGGTAGGAGATTCTGGCTAAACTGACTTAGCAGGAATCTTGCCAAAACTGGGCTCCACTAGGATGAAAACTGAAGCTCTAGTTTGGACCAAGTTGAGCACAGGACTCAGAAGAGGTCGACTAAAGTTTGGTCCAGAAGATAATCTGTTTCAGTGAGGAAACCAAGGCAAAGTGTGGTTAAGTGGCTATCAGTTACAAACGTCGTACAGCAGTGTGCAGTCAGGCCAGACACTATCTGTGCTGCCTGAGAACGCACTGGTGGCTCTGGTGCAAAAGCTGCGTGCAGCGCAGGAGACGCAGGCTCGATCCCTGGTCCAGGAAGATCCAGAAAGATCCCACACACCTCGGAGCAACGAAGCCCATGCCCTAGAGCCCAGGAGCCACGGGATATGCGCCCACGTGATGCAGCTGCTGAGGCCCACAAGCCTGGAGCCCGCGCTCCGTAACAAGAGGCGCCACCGCAGTGAGCAGCCGGCGCACCGCAAGGAAGAGCAGCCCCAGCTCACGGCCACCAACGAAAGCCCGCACAGCCACAAAGGCCCAGCACAGCCATGGTAAGTAAAATCTTTAAAAAAGACTAAAACTGGATACTATCTTGCTTTCACCCAACACACACACAGACCCTGAATCATTTTTATATAAATGATAGCTCAGTTGGTAAAAAATCTGCCTGCAGTGCAGGAGTTCCCGGTTTGATTCCTGGGTCAGGAAGATCCCCTGGAGAAGGGAAAGGCTACCCTCTCCAGGATTCTGGCCTGGGGAATTCCACGGACTGTATAGTCCATGAAGTCACAAAGAGCTGGACACGACTGAGCGACTTTCACTTTCACAAAGCCCTTTAACCCAGATTTCCTCTCTGGGCAGTAGCTGGCATGGAACTGCCAGTATTTCTCACTAACATGCTTTTCCGATGCTTCCTCTGCTTGCTGACATGTTCTGTATTAAAGAAAAGACATCAGCGACCTAATCTGGAACAAGATGGTGCTTTTGCTACCCTGACCAACACTAGGTTAGTTTTGTATGTTAAGCAAGCACTGTTAGTTGTGCACAAGTATCTTTTCACTGAATTTGTTCAGTAGCAACATGCTTGGGTTTCCCTGATGGCTCAAGTGAGAAAGAATCTGCCTATAACGCAGGAGACGTAAGAAATGCAGGTTTGACCCCCAGGTTGGGAAAGTCCCCTGCAGGAGGAAATGGCAACCCACTTCAGCATTCGTGCCTGGAAAATCTCATAGACAAAGGAGCCCCGTAGGGCTACAGTCCAAGGGGCCACAAAGAGTCAGACGCAACTAAGCACACAAACATGAGCAATATACTCAGATAAAAGGTTCACCTCCCGACTTGCCCACAGCAAAGGGTGGACGCATGGCTGGGACCCCATCTATCTAGATGGGAAACTTTTGCAAGGAAAGCTGCTACTCACCTGCAAAGGTGATAAGGCCAGCTGGCACTTGACCTACGCCCTTTCCCCTCCTTCCTCCTGCTCAGAATGTGCATACAATGGCAAGCACTTCTGCCGCTCTGCTGAGACCAGGAGTGGGGGTCACGAGACTGCGGAGAGAGAACCAGAGCTGCAGATGCAATGGGATCCTCAGCAGAACCACAGAGCTTTTTAAATGGATTTCTCCATCCCACATGCTATATGAGAAAAATAAATGCTCATTTAGTTAATCCCTCTAGTAGAGTTTGTATCTCATGCACTTGAAAACAATCATAAGCGATAAACAGAATTTCAAAGGGAAGTTATTGATGTTATTTTCTCATACTCAGTGAATATCTGACTGTAACTATTAAATATTTATGGTAAATATTATCATTGACAAAACTTTACTGAATAAAGTAGGAGGTACATGTTCTAAGCAATTACATCCAAAAAAAGATTACTCAGAAATTGCTTTCCCAGTTGTTTCTACTACTCTTCCTTCCTCTTATTTTCCTGCTTATTATATATTTATCAGATGGTCGTTAGAGAAACAAAAGTTGCATTTTGAATTTTCTTGTTTATACTGTTGGTCTCTTATTTGGAACAAAGGTGACCCTAGAAATAAAAATGGAGGTGTAGAAATTAGTATTCTGAAATAGCTATGGAATAAATGCAGATTGCGCAGCTTAACTTTCAGATATAATAAGATCTGAATTCAGAGAACTTGAAACGGTACTTAAATTCAAGTATGTTCTCAGTTTGCTGAAAACACACTCATTGCTTTCCAAGCATCTTTGGCTCAAAACCAGCCACTTCCAGAAACGCAATCTTCATGTGTGAGTGGTTTTGCAGGAATGATCAAGGAAAAAAGATCGAAAAATCTGATGGTCTAGATTATCTGGGGAAGAGGCAGCAGGAGAAACAGCCGCTGGCGTATAATTTCACTTTTGAGAAACAGAAAACTTAGAGGGAAAAAATACAGATGCTAAGGACCCTGAAGCACCTCAGAAGGAGAGAACCTGTTTAGGTTGCTCCGCTGCCATAACAAGCTGCAGAGTTCTCCGTCTGCGGAAAATAAATGTCTGCGGCTGAGGGCAGCTAGAGATAACCAGCATCCGGAAGCGCGCCTACGCCCTAAGGCCTCTGGGAGTCATCTTACTGACGGGAAGAGATAAAGGAGCAGAGAAGAAATTTTAGCAGCAGGGAAACAGAGCAGGGACTTGGCGCGCAGCTGACTGTGAGGAATAGAACTCCATCCCTGAGCAGCAGCCGCGTCCATTCGGGGCTTTTGTTAAAGAACAGGACTCACTCAGCTTCTGCTGTAGTGTCGGGTTTGAAAGATCTTTTCAACGTGGACCATTTTTTTAAAGTCTTGACTGAATTTGCTACAACATTGCTTCTGTTGTATGCTTTGGCTTTTCAGCCATGAGGTACGCAGGATCTCAGCTCACTGACCAGGGATCGAACCCCCACCTCCTGCATTAGAAGGCAGAGTCTTAACCGCTGGACCAGCAGAGAAGTCCCTGCTATAGTCTTTCACATCTAGGATACTAATCAGCCAGGGAAGCAGTTACATTTCCCCAAAGCTGAGCTGTATCCTCTTTCATTCTCTTCCACCGGCTTCATCCCCTTGCAGAGAGCACAGTGAGACCCTCCTACCCAAGAAGGTTTGATGTGTATTCATTTTAAGAAAATGCTTTGAGTGAGTGATAGGGAAAAGTTGATACCAGACAATTCAAGACAGTCAGTAGATTTTTCTTCTTTTTAATAAATTAACTAAGTATCACTCTACCAATGATAACCCAAAAAATGATTTGTTGGAGTTTCTGATTGTTCCTAATTCATGTCCTAGGTTATTTCCAGAGCCTGGGGATTAACTTGGAACATCTGGTTTATTTGCTGTTCTAGAAAGAAAAATTTATATGATCCTAAGGTGAGACTATCTTCCCTGGTGGCTCAAATGGTAAAGCATCTGCCTGCAATGCAGGAGACCCGGGTTCGATCCCTGGGTTGGGAAGATCCTCTGGAGAAGGAAATGGCAACCCACTCCAGTATTCTTGCCTGGAAAATCCCGTAGACAGAGCAGCCTGGTAGGCTATAGTCCATGGGGTCAAAAAGACTCAGACACGACTGAGCGACTTTGCTTTCACTTCTCAAGGTGAGACTGAGTCACTGCAAAACGGTGAGGTTCCCGACGAATCGAGCAGCTATTCGGTTGCTTTCATTCAGTCTCACGGAGTTTATTGATGCCACCACTGCTTCTCTGGTGCCTCCAACGCTCAAAAGCACTATTGCAGGTGCTGATCCGTGCAGACAAGCGTGCGAGACACAGACCCCGCCTTCGGGGTGTGCAAGATGTGCTAGATGGGGAGAATAGACACGTGTACCAGGAACTGTCAGGTCAGGAATGTCCTCACCAGTAGAAAATCATCTGGGGAAAACAGTAAGGGATATTTCAGCTGCGAGGTAAAGGAAGACTGTGAATACTGTGCATGAATTTGACTTTTTTTGGCTCTTCAGAATCTAGCTACGATGACATGGGGACAAGCGAGAAGAAATAGTGAGCTCAGGCATTGTAACTAGAAAGGGTATTGCTCCTGTAGAGAAGGGTAGGCATACGTCTGGAGAGCAGCATTTACCGGAAGTCAGAAAGGGCAATCGTGTGGTGTGGTCGTCTGTCCCATTATCCACTCATGCCCAGATTGGTGTTATGAAGTTTACATATCAACTCACTTCCACTGACTTTATCATTTTTGCTAAAAATGATTCATTTTTTAACAACTCTTTACATTTTACTTTAAAAAATTAAAAACAAGCAAAAAAAAAAAGCATCATTTGACACAAATAGAAAGTAGACATAAAATTTAACTGAAAATAAAGCAGTGTAGTTAAACTCTCCCAGGCAGGCCTTTTTGATTGCTTGAAGCCTCTATTAATGTTTAAAAATGGAGATTAATGAACGGGAAGGGGGGATTGATACTTACTAGAACCAAACCACAACTTTCCCTCCAATACAACGTAGGAGAAAGAACTCAAAAGAAAGAAAATGAGTCACTGAAGCCCATCTGATGTCATGTCTGAGAGCCACAAAAATGCAGCTCCCGTTTACCAAGGAAGTGAGGGGTACACCGAGAAAATCAGCCTACAGAGAGGAGCAGGCTTAGATTCAAACTACAGCTCTACAGTAGAATAGCCAACAGCTCAGTGTGTTAGACTCTCCTGAAAAGACGCCTCTGAGAGACAGAGAGAGAGACGTAAGGTGTGTGTGCACACGCTCAGTCCTGCCCAACTCTTTGGAGGCTCCATGGACTACATCCCTCCAGGACCCTCTGTCCATGGAATTTTCCAGGCAAGAATACAGGAGTGGGTTGTCATTTCTTTCTCCAGGGAATCTTCCCAACCCAGAGCCTGAACCCCGCATCTACTGTGTCTCCTGCACTGCCAGGCAGGTTCTTCACCAACTGAGCGACCGTCTGGTGTGTGTATATATATATATGGTTGACCCTTGAACACGAATTTGAACAACCAGGGTACACTTATATACGTATTTTTTCCAATAATAAATACCACAGTACCATACAGTCCCAGGGTATATTCCTGGATGTGGAACTTTCGAATACAGAGGAGCCACGTGTGTCAAGGAACCATGTAAACCATCTATTTATCTTAAGAGAGACATGGACAGCAGAAAAAAACAAAAGAGATTGGCATATACTTAGCAATCGATATGATATTGCAATCATAAAAAAGAAGTTGGGTATAAGTTTGGAAAAAAATGATTGAACTTTAGGCCAGATATGGCTAAAAGCACATCTTTCTGAGAAGAGAAAAGTACATCAGAACACGAAAGTAGTGTCAGAAACATAAGAAAAACAACAAAAATGATCTTGGTTAATGTAAAGGAAGACAAAATGTCAACTGAATTCCAGTCTTAAAAAGATTGAAATGTAAGTGCTCAGCAATATGTGTGGCTCTCTCTCTCTCTATATATATATATGCACACGCTATATATATATACATATGTACACAGGCATGCATGGCATGTCATACTCAGACAACAACCAACCAATGAACGTTGCTAAAACACGTGCATGCTAAGTCGCTTCAGTTGTGTCAGATTCTGTGCGACCCCACGGACTGTAACCCGCCAGGCTCCTCTGTCCATGGGGTTCTCCAGGCAAGAATACTGGAGTGGGCTGCCATGCCCTCCTCCAGGGGATCTTCCAGATCCAGGGATCGAACCTGTGGGTCTTATGTCTCCTGTATTGGCAGGTGGGTTCTTTACCCCTAGCGCCACCTGAGAAGCCAATGTATGTAAATTGCATGACCTATTTCAAAATCTTCATAGGTCGTAAAATTTTTATCAAAAATCTGAAGCAATGTCCCATGATTTTTCAGGTGAAAAGAGAACAGTCCAAATAGCCAGCTGCCACCTAGACACCTCATCAAACAATAAGTTGGTCCTTGGGTGTTCCCCAAGATATTTTACTGATTTCTTTTTTTGTTGTTGTTCGGTAAAAGGGCTAAGTACTTGAGTATTCCAGCAACAGAACATAAATGCCTGCTGCTTACAGTCAAGACTCAATTATCCATATGCAAATAATTTTTGCTGTGTTTGTTATCCCAGTCTGCCATTATCCTTCTGCCAAGCAGCGTTTTCTAGGCCAATTTCCCCCACTGCTGATTGGGATATACTTAGGAAATTCACAGTTGTTTCAGCATGAGCCTCAACAAACCATAATTAGGTGAGTTTGCTGAAACAAAACACAGTCAAACTGAATAATGCATTCCAAGACCAAATATCAATTAGAGTGGATGACATAAGCCTCTGGGCTGCTGTCCGTTGGCATGGGTAGATGAAAGCTGCACTTTGTCTTCATTTTATACCCAAGTCTGCATGAAAATAGATGAATAAAGCACTTGATTCTCACGTCAACCCTTCCCACCCTAAGTACTCATGTAGAAAAGATAGCTAAGAAAGCGTTTGTACATCCAGAGGGAAGTGTCTCTGTCTGTGATGTTTAAACCTGATTTGCCATTCTTATCTTTCCTTGTCATCTAATTAAGGAAATCATACCATTCTTGACTTCTGTTCTCCATCACCTCTTTTCCAGTGGAAATGAAAGCAGAAGAGGATGCAACCTACTGTTGTAACAAGTTAACCCAGTGATTGGCTTGTCCATCTCATGATTCTAATTGAAGACAAGTTGATGATACTCTTAATTAGAAGAGTGTAAGTACTCTAATTTTAGCAACTTTCCATTTGTTGATTATTGTCTGAATATTTTCCATGTACCAGTCACTTTGCTAAGTATTGGTAAAATGAACTGTCACAAAATACTTAAAACAACACAGTACGGTAGGAACTGTAGACGCTGTCACTTTACAAATGAGGAAACAGACTTGAAAATGTTGTCTTTTGCCCAGACAGCGCTAATGTCAGCAGCATGACTCGATCTCGGGAATGCCTGATTCCAACAGGCCAGTGATGTCTTAGTCACAGGCCAGAAGCATTCACTAGGCTCAGCAACAGTTAAACGAGAAGCTCTCATCCTCAAATGTGATCAAAGCCTTGGAGTCTTCACAGAGAAATGGAACAGAAGCTGGAACTCATCCGGTGGCTGGAGGACAGTGAGGTAAAGGTCGCATACGCCTCCGGGCAGGTTTCTGAGGTGACTGTGTCAAGGATGCTGCTGAATTTTGTTGTCTTTTCTAGTTTATTTAGTCCAAAAAGGTCATTTCAACCTCAATGTCTTCTTGACGGTGACACACAGATTTTCATCAGAATTTCCAACTGGGTCGACTGACAGAAGCCTGGGAAGGTCAATGGCAATGAGTCAGAGGCTCTGACCAGACTGGACCTGTGACCGCGTTCAGCTCACTGCTCTTTTCTCGTTCACTAATGACTGCGGTTTGTTTAATATTGTGGTTCATTAGACAAAATTCCTTAAGTTAGGCCGAAGACCAAAACACTCCACAACACTCAACACCACTTCCCATCCTCTGTCTGCTCCAATCAAGTTTCAGTGAAATAAAATGCACTGGGAAAGCAGGAAATTGTATCTTACGGAAAAAAGAATCTCACGTGTTAAATTCCCTTTAAAAGGTGCTAACATATGTGCCAGGTGGTGCATAGCAAGGAGCCAGAGGTTTTCTGCTCACACGCCGGTCACATTCCAAAGAGCATCCCTTGTGTGTGTTCAGGCCTCTTGGCTCCTTCTGGTTGCTGAAGACGAACTACCCTTAGGGCAGACACTGCTCTGCCTCTCTGAGTCCATGTGGTTTGGGTAGGTCTCTTCCAACCAGAGCTGCCAAGGAGACTAATGAAGGGTAAAGAACATGACCCAGCCCAGCCAATCAGTATCGTCCATTCCCCCATCATGCTAATGGGTTCCGAGACATTTGACTCAAGGGAGGCAAATGAGGGCCCAGTTTTTAGGATTGTCCATGGAACTGAAAAAACTATGATCATGGCATCCCGTCCCATCACTTCAGGGCAAATAAAATGGGAAAATAGTGGAAGCAGTGGCAGATGTTATTTTCTTGGGCTCCAAAATCACTGCAAACAATGACTGCAGCCATAAAATTTAAAGACGCTCTCTGAAAGGAAAGCTATGACAAACCTAGACAGCATATTAAAAAGCAGAGACATCACTTTGTCGACAAAGGTCTTTATAGTCAAAGATCCGGTTTTTCCAGTAGTCACGTATGGATGTGAGAGCTGGACCACAAAGAAGGCTGAGCACAAAGGAAATGACGCTTTTGAACTGTGGCGCTGCAGAGGACTCTTGAGAGTCCCTTGGACCACAAGGAGATCAAACCAGTAAATCCTAAAGGAACTCAACCCTGTACATTCATTGGAAGGACCAGTGCTGTAGCCGCAATCCTTTGGCCGCCTGATGCGAAGAGCCGACTCATTGGAATAGACCCTGAAGCTGGGAAAGACTGAGGGCAAACGGAGAAGGGGTGGCAGGGCAGGAGATGGTTGGATGGCATCACCGGCTCAGTGCACATGGGTTTGATGAAACTCTGAGAAATAGCGGAAGACAGAAAAGCGTGGAGTGCTGCAGTCCCTGGGTCACAAAGAGTCAGACGTGATTTAATGACGGAACACCAGCCACAGCAGTGAGAAGAGCAGCTGCTTGACAGGATGGTGGAAAGTATTTCGGGAGCAGCTGGTAGCCATCTTGCCCCTGTGGGGAAAAAGACTCCCGGAAGAAAGAAGAGGCCAACCTGCACACACACACAGCAAAGCAGAAGATTTCTGTGATGTTATTCGAGTCCATCGAGTCAGCTGAAGGTCTGTCTACTCCTGGGACTTTTACATCATACGAGATGATGAATTTCCCTTTTGTTTTTCTTTTCCTCTTCTTGGTCTGGGTTAAGGAAGAGTCGGTTCAGTTGCAAGCAGAAGAGTTCTGAATAATCCTTCCCCAAGAATAATTTTACCTCTTTCTCTTTAAAAAATATTTCCAAAATGAAGAGTTCTACTTTCCTGCCTTAATAAATGCAGGCATCATAAGCTTTCCTTTCCATGTTGAAGTCTTATGCAAACTATCGGTTCTCAGTATTATAGATGGAGGAGGAGACTGACTCTAATTATTTTTGGCTCTGAAGCTATCCTGAAAGTGATGGATTTTGAACTAAATAGCTGGCATCCATTTATTTCTAGTCTAAAGAGTTGACTCATTAGAAAAGACCATGATGCTGGGAAAGATTGAAGGCAAGAGGAGAAGGGGACGACAGAGGATGAGATGGTTGGATGGCATCACCGACTCAATGAACACGAGTTGGAGCAAGCTCCAGGAGACAGTGAAGGACAGGGAAGCCCGGGGTTGCAAAGAGCTGGACATGACTAAGCGACTGAAGAAAGACAATACCAGAAGGCAATTTTAGATGTTTCCGTATTTTTGACCCATAGATTCCAATAACTTATTATCATTAGTTTTTAATGGTAATGAGATATTGGTATATATGGATAAACCATGAATATTTATGTACACTGTAATTTCTTTTCAACTTTCTGCTAACTTATTAATGTTCCATTATAAGATAAGATATAACAGTACCATTTTGTGAAATAAGATGTAAGCAAAATATAACTGAAGGTATCAGACTGTGTCTGAGAGTATCAGAATGCACTCTACATAGTGTGAAGTGAAGTGAAGTGAAGTCGCTCAGTCGTGTCCGACTCTTTGCGACCCCATGGACTGTAGCCCACCAAGCTCCTCTGTCCATGGGATTCTCCAGGCAAGAGTACTGGAGTGGGTGCCATTTCCTTCTCCAGGGGATCTTCCCGATCCAGGGATCGAACCCAGGTCTCCCGCATTGCGGGCAGACGCTTTACCCTCTGAGCCACCAGGGAAGCCCCTTATGGTGAATGTTATTTCTTGTACTAGTGCTTTATATACATAAAGACATAAAATGCACATACACACGTGTATAAACATATAGACACGTGTGTATAATCCCCCATCAGTCTCTAATTCTGCACTAGTAACTTCTTGCCTGCTGCTGCTGCCGCCTAATCACTTCAGTCGTGTCCGACTCTTTGTGACCCAATGGGCTGTAGCCCACCAAGCTCCTCTTTCCATGGGATTCTCCAGGCAAGAGTACTGGAGTGGGTTGCCATGCCCTCCTCCAGGGGATTTTCCCGATCCAGGGATCAAACCCAGGTCTCCTGCATTGCAGGCAGATTCTTTACCACTGAGCCACCAGGGAGGTCCCCCAACTTTTTCCCTAGCTCACCACAATACTTCAAAAAAATCATTGTTGGTATTTTATTTTGTATTTTTTGTCCCTTACTACCTAAATGGTAGAATGAATTTGATCAGCACAGCTCATCAAATTCCCTGAAGAAAACACATGGATCTTAACTGTCTGAAAGTACATTGCAATATCAAAGCAAGATCAATAATTCAAAGCCCACATTTCCAAATCCATCCAAAGGCATATATACACATATATCTCCTATGTATCCATTCCCCACTCCACCACTAAATATACCTTTTCCCTCAAGCCCTCAGGGAAAGGCTGCCCATAGAAAAACTAGTTCATAGCTTAACTAAAACACGTGGACATGTCGGTCAGGAAACAAGTACTTTGTTAGTGAGGTTTGGGGAGACTAAAAGGAATCATAAATGAAAGAAGAACAAAACCTTGTGCTTGAAAATCCACTTGAAATCCGGTTCCTTTCTCCAGCTAGCCTCATGCTTCCATGGTCTCCAAAAGCCAGACTCTCCCCTAGAATCTGTCAGACCCTAGTTAATACATTTTAACTGGATTTTTGTTGTTGTTTAGTTGTTAAATCCAGAGAAGGCAATGGCACCCCACTCAGTACTCTTGCCTGGAGACTCCCATGGATGGAGGAGCCTGGTAGGCTGCAGTCCATGGGGTCGTTGAGAGTTGGACACGACTCAGTGACTTCACTTTCACTTTTCACTTTCATGCATTGGAGAAGGAAATGGCAACCCACTCCAATGTTCTTGCCTGGAGAATCCCAGGGACGGGGGAGCCTGGTGGGCTGATGTCTATGGGGTCACACAGAGTCAGACACGACCGAAGCAACTTAGCAGCAGCAGCAGCAGCAGCAGTCGTTAAATCATGTCTGACTCTTTGCAACCTCATGGGCTGTAGCCCCACAGGTCCTCTGTCCATGGGATTTCCCAGGCAAGAACACTGGAGTGAGTTGCCATTTCCTTCTTCAGGGGATCTTCCCAACCCAGGGATCAAACACACATCTCCTGCATGGGCAAGCAGAGTCTTTATACCTGAGCCCCCAGGGAAGCCCTGCTGGGCCTTTAGTAGAGGCCAATATATGACGGAAATAGAAAAAAATTATGAGTAAAGAAGGCTTTTTCTAAGACCAAACTATCTGAATTTACATTCTAATCTGGCACTCACCCCAAGTGGGATCTTAGGCAAAGTACTTAAGCTCAGGCTGTCTCAGGGGTCTCTTCTGTAAAGGGGGCACCAGCAGTGCCTTTCAATAAGGACAAAATGAGGGGCTCCAGGTAAAGTGTGTAAGCTTAGCAGCTGCTATATAGAAAGAGTCAATGTGTATTTGCTACTGTTCTTCTTACCATAATATTTGCTATTATCATTCTTAACATTTTCCTTCAATTCTGATTAATGTGAAGTATTACATCATCAACTGAGTATCGTCTAATGATATCACAAAATGTTAGCTTCATTAAAATAGCCAAAGGAAGAATGCTTGGTCAGATTTTTGGACCCTTTAAATGTGGCTAGCATCATTTCCACATGTTCAGAGCAAGATCATTCTCTCTTGGAAATCACACCCAGTGAAAACACTAAGATCTAAGGGTTTCCCTGCTGGTCCAGGGTAAAGACTGCCTGGCAGTGCAGGAAACGCGGGTTCAGTCCCTGGTCCAGGGAGATCCCACATGTCTCGGAGCAACTAAGCCCGCGCATCACACCTACTGAGCCTGCGCTCTGGAGCCCGAGAGCTGAAACCTCCGGAGGCAGGCGCCCTAGTGCGGGTGCTCCACACCAGGAGGCGCCGCCGAAACGCGAAGCCCGCGCACCGAGCTAGGGAGGACCCCAGCTCGCCCGGCTGGAGAAAGGGCCACGCAGAAGCCAAGGCCGAGCATGGCCAATAAATAAATAAACACAGTTATTTTTTTTTTAAGTGTTCTAAACTTTTCATCAATAACCTGCAAAATAGGTCTCAAAATCTATAACAAAAGAAACATTTCGAATAGTACAGCTTTTCCCGATTAAAACATGGATCTCGTAACTTGTCATTGTAATTTGTCTTAAAATTTGGACATCTAGTGTTTCGCTTTCAGAGGACTGGAAGATTTAAGCTCCAGTTCTGTTCAGCTCTACGTCACACATATATTGAGCATTTGCTGTGTGTGAGGCAGTATGCTATTAGGGATACAAACAGGCAGAAGGCCCACCACCTATTTTCCCAAAGATTATCCTCACTGCTGTATTCTCTACTGACTTCTGCTTCGATGGCTGATGGCATCGGCTCTGTCCACAGTTTCCCGTCTCTCAGAAAGTGTGACTTTAAGTAAACAGTATAATTTCAGCCATATAACAACAGTATAACATTGATTAATTCAAAAAGTGAATAGTTGCTTAGCTATATTTTCAGCAAGGCTTTAACAAGCACAAAACTAAACATTCTGTTATCAAAGCTTCTCTTCTCAAAATCACTAAAGCCAAATGAACAAAAACATTTTTAATGTGTTCATTCGTTCTTATTAGACTCAAAGAAAAATAAAACGACATTTGAATTAAATTCTACTAAAAGGGGGGACATCTGTAGGTAATTTTTCCCATTATTTGATTTCACAGAAATAATGCAAAATGTATTTCTGCTATTAGTTAAAAGTTGAAGTACTTATTTAAAAGCAAAACTTACATAGTTATTTTTCAGTGAGTCATGTGAACTGGCTGAGGGTCTCACTCTCACGGGGCCAGCCCACGATGTTACAGGAATAAAAATAACTGATGGCAAAACATGTATGGTTAAATACATCACTTGATTCTAGCAAGGATCAGAAATCAGTCCTGCTTCTTGGTGAACTGGAGAAGCTGAAATAGGGAGAAGTGCGGTATGGTCTTGGAGAAGGAAATGGCAACCCACTCCAGTGTTCTTGCCTGGAGAATCCCAGGGACTGGGGAGCCTGGTGGGCTGCCGTCTATGGGGTCGCAGAGAGTCAGACACGACTGAAGCGACTTAGCAGCAGCAGCAGCGGTATGATATGCTTAAATTCAGACCACAGAACTTCGTATTTCAGACACTTCACTTTGCTCCCAAGACTTTGCCCTGAACCTGGGCTGAGTGTCCCTGAGAGGAGGGACGTCTGTCCTGTGCAGACTCAACAGGGGTCATCTCCCCCTTGTCAAGGACCCTGCTCGACAGATCAGAATGGTGGCCGCCTCTTTAGATGTTAATATGCCCAACAAATTCAGCCTTCATTTTTATTTAAAACAATCCATTGTTTTTGCTGTTACTGTAGCTGGATTTTCTATACTCCTTGGCAAGGCTTGACCTTCCTTAGGTGCAGCCAGGAGCAATGGAGAGAATTAAGGCAGAAGCGGCCACGGTGCCAGGGGCTCAAAGCTGCTTAAAAAGCCGCTGAGACACAGACAGCACGTGGCGCTCCAGGGTTCCCCACCAGCTGCAGCGGCGGAGGCGACACCTTCGGACAAACCCTTGTATTTACCGTCTTCCCTTCTGAGCTCTTCCTGTACTCTCCACCCATGCTCCTTCTGAAGTTCTCCCAGCCCTCTTCCAAAGCAGTGTCAGCCAGAATACCCACAGCTCTGTCGCTGTGTAGCCGCTCAGTCGTGTCCGCCTCTTCTGGCGCCATGGACTGTACGCTGCCGGGCTCCTCTGGCCATGGGTTTCCCAGGCCCCACTGGAGTGGGCTGCCATGCCCTCCTCCAGGGAGGCCTCCCCACACGGGGACTGAACCCGTGTCTCTTACACCTCCTGTATTGGCAGGCGGGTTCTTTACCACCAAGCCAGCAGTCAAGCCAGCACTGCTCCACCTAACCACAGTTCACTTAACTTGCACATGACCGTCCTCGCGAGGGGAACGCGGAGAAGAGCCTGTAACCAAGGCCAGTCTGGAACAAGCTGCGCAGTCTGAGCTTCACTGGACCTTTTGTTCCACGTGGTTGAGCCTCTCTCTTGTCATCGCAAGACTGCAGTTACTCTGCTGCTGCTGCTGCTGAGTCGCTTCAGTCGTGTCTGACTCTGTGTGACCCCAGAGACGGCAGCCCACCAGGCTCCCCCGTCCCTGGGATTCTCCAGGCAAGAACACTGGAGTGGGTTGCCATTTCCTTCTCCAATGCATGAAAGTGAAAAGTGAAAGGGAAGTCCCTCAGTCGTGTCCAACTCTTAGCAACCCCAAGGACTGCAGCCCACCAGGCTCCCCCGTCCATGGAATTTTCCAGGCAAGAGGACTGGAGTGGGGTGCCACCGCCTTCTCCTCCGCAGCCTCCTCTTTCTCCTCCTTCTAGTTTTTCTCTCAGTGATTGTCACATATCCTCTCCCCTAAAGCCCTGATTTTTAATTCAATCAATTAATACATAAAAATCCCTTAAGTATATTTAATCTCATAATTACAAAAAAATCTCTTGCCAGATAACTCAGTTGAGAACCACACAGGACGGGAACTGTCTTAAGAGCACCCTGTACTCCAACAATTACTTCTCACAGAAGCCCTGTGGGCAGTTAGTAATATTGCTCTTGTTTCCAGAACAGGAAAGAAAGGTCAAGGTCTCACAGCTAGGAAGCTTTGGTGTTGAGATGCAAACACAAGCTTTTTCATGGAAAATCCACAACTTTAATTATCACACTTACATTCCACGTTCCCCAATTCTCACTCAAAGGAAAATTATAAACAGCATTACTCACAAACAATAGGATCACGTGGAAGGAGAACACTGGGGTGTGTTATTGCTGTTGTTCCGCTGCGCGGTCACGTCTAACTCTTCGCAGCGCCATGGACTGCAGCACGCCAGGCTTCCCTGTCCATCTCCAACTCCTGGACTTTGCTCAGATTCATGTCCATTGAGTTGGTGATGCCATCCAAGCATCTCATCATCTGCTGTTCCCTCCCCTTTTGCCTTCAATTTTTTGTGTGAAAAAGTGAAAGCTACTCAGTCATGTCCAACTCTTTGTGACCACATGGACTGTATCCCAGCAGTCTCCTCTGTCTGTGGGATTCTCCAGGCACGGATACTGGAGTGGGTTGCCATTCCCTTCTCCAGGGGATCTTCCCAACTCAGGGATCGAACCCGCGTCTCCCGCATTGCGGGCAGATGCTTTGCTGCCTGAGTCACCAGGGAAGCCCACAGGACTTCCCTGCTGGCCCAGGGGCTGAGACCCCAGGCTCCCGATGCAGGAGGCACTGGCTCGACCCCTGGCTGGGGAACGGGCTCCCCTGCTGCACTAAAGATTCCACCTCACATGCCATAGCAAAGACCAAGCCTGGCCGAATAAAAATGGACGTTGGAAAATAAGTCCAGACAAGACACTGCCTGGACAGGTGGGCGGGAGGCTGCCAGGATCTGCTGCTCTGGGCACAGCCCCTATTCCTGCTTCCTCCACGTGGAAGCTCTTTGCCACCTTCTCACAGGATCGTTTCCACAGGACCCGATGAGTGGGCAGAAGTCCACCTGGCCTCGCTGCCCCAGGGTCACCCAGGACCTCAGGCCCATCAGGGTCCCTACCCTAGAGATTTTGCAGTTGGGTTTGAGACACTCCTGGGCTCTGAATTTGAAAAGGGATATACTGTTGCAAAAACCAGTACTCGAGAAACCAAGAACCACAGTCAGAGAGTTGGAGGACCCAGGGTTATTATGCCGTCAGGCCCGGAGGCATTAACACTGCAAGCTCTGAGCCTGAACAAAGGGATTACGGAGTTTTTATAGACAGACTGTGCTGAGCAACGCTAGCTGTTAATCGGTTGGTTTAAACTACGGGGTTTCATGCACGGGAACAGTGGTCAAGATGGGGCGGGGATGTCTGACCCGGACAGGCGTGATGAGGCAGGTTTGCAGGGGCTGGGTGACTGCAAAGAGCAGGACAAGGGTGAGTGAGAGAAACTCCAGTTAGTTCCATAAGGCCTCACTTTCTGAGACTATGTGACCTACATGCTCCAGACTTTGCAAGGAGCTAGCTGAGTTACAGGGGCAGAAGGAGAAGAAGGTTAGGTAAAATTTTAACTTTTCCTCTTCAATACTGGTAGGGTGGGGGCCTAGCTACAGAGACAGAAAGAAGTAATCACATCTGAAGAGACTGGCAGAAATGAAATCCCACCTGACCCTTAAGAGAGAAAAAGAATAACTTTAGTTCTGTGTGCCTTCAGCGTTCCCAGCCCCTCCAACCTGCGTCTCCTCCCTGTCCCCGAGCTCTTAACGCACCCTGGGCTTCCCAGGACGGTTCCACACACTGCATTGAATTTAATCAAGTTGCACTAGGTTTCTGTCACTTAGAACCAAAAATTACTGAAAACAAGAATTGAAATTATTATTACAAATACATCAACAAAGCTTGGCTTCCTGGGTGGCTCTGTGGTAAAGAATCCACCTGCCAATGCAGGAGACATGGGTTTGATCCCTGGGTTGGGAAGATGCCCTCGACTAGAAAGTGGCAACACACTCCAGTATTCTTGCCTAGAAAACCCCATGGACAGAGGACTGTGGGCTACAGTCCATGGGGTTGCAAAGAGTCAGACACGACTGAGCGCCTGAGCCACAGACACAGAAAAAACTGGTATCTCAGCTGAGTCCACGCACCACACACAAAATGCCAGCATTCCTGTACTGCTGAGTCAGTCAGAAGCAACACGTAAAAAGCCAGATATCTCGTAACTTACTTTGGTACCGAAAGTGTCACACATCCTATTGATTCCTCTTTCATAAGAGACAAAAATGTCATATGAGATTAAAAATGAGTGACGGAGCTCCAACAGTCTTTCTCTTCTTTCCTTATACACTTTTCAAATAGAACCATGTGTTATCAAAATAAAAATCTAATATAGACACACTTCAAGTAAAAAGGTTAAGTATTTTATGCACGATGCAGTTTCTGAAGAGCACACCGTATTCACACGGATGATTAGAAATAACAGCTTAGTCTCCTGTGATCCTCGTCATTCAGTTTATTTCTGTTTTTTCCTCTGTGTGCTATAGAGTATCAGGTAAATCCTTGGTGGTACACAGAAGCAGATCCAAAGGCTAAGTGGTTTTCAACTTTCCCTGCAAACACTAGTTTTCAGTCAGCTCGTTCAAAAAGCTCCAATATGTTGGTCACCTAATGTGAAGAGCTGACTCACTAGAAAAGACCTCGAGGCTGGGAAAGATTGAAGCCAAGAGGAGAGGGGAGCAGCAGAGGATGAGAGGGTTGCATACAACCACCAGCCCAGTGGACACGGATGTGAGCAAACTCCGGGAGCGTGCTTTGAATGCTACAGTCCACGGGCTGCGGAGCTGGATACGACTTAGCGACTAACCAATAGCAACATCCGAAACGTGAGAGGGAGGTAGGAGCTACAACCAACCTTTGGGCAACACGGATGTGAAGGGAGCTGACCTCGCTGCACAGCCAAAAGGCAGCACGTGACTGCAAGCCAGCCCGCCTCCTGCGGGGCTCCATGTCTGAGGGCCCAGCAGGCCGCAGATCCACGTGGCGCTGCCCTAGGGCGGCATGTGGCAATGCTGCAGCACTCAGTGAGCAAAACCCACCTGTGAACGAACCGGTGCACCTCGGACACTCGTTCAAAGGCCCATCGGATATTTGTTTCAAAGTTGAAAATTAAGATTATCTAAAGAATGCTGTATATTGTCACCCTGCTTATTTAACTTCTATGCAGAGTACATCATGCAAAAAGCCAGCCTGGAGGAAGCACGAGCTGGAATCAGGATGCCGGGAGAAATGTCAATAGCCTCAGATATGCTGCTGACACCACCCTTATGGCAGAAAGTGAAGAGAAGCTAAAAAGCCTCTTGATGAAAGTGAAAGAGGAGAGTGAAAAAGTTGGCTTAAAGCTCAACATTCAAAAAGCTAAGATCATGGAATCCAGTCCCTTCACTTCATGGCAAATAAATGCGGAAACAGTGGAAACAGTGACAGACTTTCTTTTCTTGAGCTCCAAAATCACCATAGATGGTGACTGCAGCCATGAAATTAAAAGATGCTTGCTCCTTGGAGGAAAAGCTACGACCAATTTAGACAGCCTATTAAAAAGCAGAGACATTATTTGTTGACAAAGGTCCATCTAGTCAAAACTATGGTTTTTCCAGTAGTCACGTATGGATGTGAGAATTGGGCCATAAAGAAAGCTGAGTGCCGAAGAACTGATGCTTTCGAACAATGGTGCTGGAAAAGACTCTTGAGAGTCCCTTGGACTACAAGGAGATCAAACCAGTCAATCTTAAAGGAAATCAACCCTGATTATTCATTGGAAGGACTGAGGCTGAAGCTGAAGCTTCAGTACTTTGGCCACCTGGTGCAAAGGGCTGATTCACTGGAAAAGACCCTGATGCTGGGAAAGAATGAAGGCGGGAGGAGAAGGGGGTGACACAGGATGAGACGGCTGGATGGCATCACCGACTCCCCTGGTATGAGTCTGAGCGAACCCCGGGAGAAGGTGAAGGACGGGGGCCTGGCACGCTGCGATCCATGGGGTCGCGGACTCGGACAAGACCAAGTGGCTGAACAGCTCTGGCTGCCGCGGCTGTGTTCCGAACTGAAGGTCAATGCGGCCATAGAAGCTGCTCTCCGATGGGGACAACTTTGTCTAAAAGACACTAGAGTATATGCTTGCTTTCATCGGTGTTTTCAAACTATTATATCTTATATAAGTTTTAAAAATGAAATATAGCAAGTTTTCACAGCGCTCTTTAAGCAACTCCAAAGGACTCTAGGGGGCCCCAGAAAAATATCCCCACTCACAGCAGGAATCTATGATATCTGGGAGGTGTGAATTCGGAAACCCTCATGAATCCCATCTTCAAGAATAACAGCAAACAACACTCCCCTATGAGTTGAAACCACCTGGAGCATTGGAGTGAGTGCTCTGCTTGAACACTGGTTGGCCATTCTCCAGAAAGAAAAAGCTGCTTTATGTGGGGTGAGAAAGACTAGCAAACCCCGATTTATACACAGATGCTCACCAGGCAGCTGATTTGCTCACTCCCTCTCATCCCAGGCCCACAGTCCTCAAACTTCAAATCCCAGATTTCTGGAAGCAGCCAGCAGCTGCCCACCAAGGCCTCTGGGACAGCTCACTGCAAACACCAGATTCTCTTGAGTCTTAGGAGAAAGTGGTGGACTCAGATGCTGGAGGAGGTCTTGAGAGGACGTGGGCAGACCCTTGAGCTGGACCGGGGCAATCGGAGGCTCCCAGTCCTTCCCGTCCTAGAATTTAGCCTTCTGCCCCCTATGCCCGCCGGGGGCAAGACACCACACTCAGAGAGCAAGGTGGTGTGGAGGTCATCAGAACAGGACACACGACTGAGCCGTTAAGGCCTCTCAATAAACGTTCAAGATTCTGTAGGTGGGTGCGGAGAACGACTCTTCTTGCAGAGCCCAAGACAAGCCTCGTATGTCTGCCCCTTGCTTGTTAGAACTGCCCCCACGCCGTCTGGGGTGACTGCCTCTTTCTCGGTCTCTCCTTGCCCTCCGTGCAAAAAGCCCAGCTTCACATTTCACCCAGGACATTCCCGAGCTTGTACACCAGGAGGAGACGCACTGGGGAAGGAAGGAAGGAGCCACTCTCTTGGCAGGGATGCAGAGTTCAGGAACGGGGCCTCCCAGCCGGCTCGGTGGTGAAGAACCCACCTGCCAATGCAGGAGGCCCAGGCTCGATCCCCAGGTCGGGAAGATCCCCAGGAGCGGGAAGTGGCACCCGCTGCAGTGTCCTCGCCTAGAGGATCCCGTGGGCAGAGGAGCCTGGCGGGCTCCAGCCCATGGGGTTACTGAGCAGGAGACAACTGAGCACAGAGTTTGTGAGCACCGGGGTGGTTGTCCTGCAGGGTCTCGAGATGCTCAGGCGGCCACAGAGCTCTCTCTCGTCTTCCTCAGCCTCCCTGGGGAACCGGATCATCTTCCGACACAATCGACTGCCTGCCGGGGTCCCGCCCCGGTGGATCCAGGGAATTCGAAGCAGGGATGGCGTTGGTGAGCAAAACTTATTTATTTATTAATATAAGATTAGATTAGGGAGACATAGTGTAGTAGGAAAATTAAGTGGAGAAAGAAGGCTGAATAACTTGGTTTACGGGGAAAGCCAATAAAATTCCAGACAAGGAGCTTGCACCATCTACGTTAGGCCACCAGCGTCCTCTTAAATATTGGGGGGTGCCCTGCCTTGGGCTCCCCTTCACATGGATCTTAAAAGCAGGGACAAGTAAGCAGACATGGTGAGCCTCCACGCCCCAGATGGGAATTCAGCCAGAAATGAGAGAGGAGACACGGGGGAAACCAGTCCAGCGACTGGCCAGTCCTCTATTGTTTGAAGGCCTTTTATACTTTTTGATAAAACATGGAGATCAATGGGTAACGCAAAGTTATGCAGCATTAGCAGTCCAGACTCTTATCAAAACCAGGCTTTCCTCTCTGCATACCTAGTTGTATACACAAGTCTTGGGTAATTTACTTCATCTTCTGGCCAAAAGGACCAATTAACATTTTACAGCCTTTTTTCTGATAAGGGTTTGTCAACCAGAAGACTTATTTGTGTTCCAAAGTCTGGTGCCACTCTCAGAAAGCATTAAATAAAGTTACATTCTTACATAGCAAAGATACAGCAACTTATAACAAGTGAAAGGAGTTCAGAGATTTATAACAAAAGAAAAGTAATTAACTCAAAAGTCTAGTGTTGCTAACATCAAAACTACTATATATCTTTTTCCATATCCCGTTTACATTGATTAACATCCTCCCAGGTGCCTAAAAGATAAAGAATATGGAGGCCTGGCAGCAGTCATTGAGTCAACAGTGAAAACCCATCACCAATATGATTTTTAGCTCTTTAGAAAAGGCTCTGTATCTTTAAGATGCTTTTAAGCTTTGTGCCTCTCACGGTTGGGGGGCTGTAAGCAATTCACAAGCTGTAAGAGGTCCGGGGGAACCTGTTAGGCAAGCTAGAGAGCTATCAGAGGGGTTTAACTGAAACATCCCTTTCAAATGCAGAAGACTAAAGCCCTGAGTTGACTTTTTCCAGAGACTATCAGGAGAGCAGAGTACAAAAGCCTGCAGACTTTTGTTTTCTCGGGGCGGGGGGGGGGGGGGGGGGGGGGGGGGGGTGGGGGGGGTGGGGGGGGGGTGGTGGTACATGCTTGGGAAATACCAGGGGGAACCCCTGAAGCCTAATCACCTCCTTGCGTTTTGTCAGGCTGGCCCCCCGCAGCTGCCCGCGTTCCCTACTCTCCTCCACGCTCATTCCCTGTGCCTTCTCGCCACGGGCCACAACTTTTACCCTACTCTAATTTATTCCATGTCCCTGCCATGCCAAACCTTTTGAGAGAAAGAATCTGGTCATCAACTCCCTAACACACAGCAAGCAGCCTTGTCGTGCAGAGGTCTGGACCCAGCCCCTCCCTAAGGTGACTGGCCTCTCCCCAGACTTGACCATCTCCAGATTTATGCAAATTTAGGTAGTTAATTAGCTTCTGAGTGCCTCGGTTTCCCAATATGCAAAAGAAGGGTAATCAGAGCACGTTTTATTAATGGAATGATACGTGGGAAGGTGTTTAGAAGACTGACCACGTGGTGGACCTTGCTATTCTATGCCTGGGCCCATGGTGCCCAAGCTCATCTCAGTTCATTCTGTTGCCCCAGCTGAGTATTCATACAGCCCTTTTGCTCTTCTACTACCTGAGTTTTTAAAAAATATTTTACTTATTTCGCTGCACTGAGTCTTAGCTGTGGCATTCAGGATCAAACCTGGGTCCCCTGCCCTGGGAGCGTGGAGTCTCAGCCACTAGACCACCAAGGAGTCCCCTGTGCTGCTCGAGTTTTGACCATAAATTACTGGGCTGCCTACCTATGCCTGCCTTATAGCTGTTCACTTCTGGATCGGATAACAACCTCTAATCCCAATTGCGATGGCTGGATGTCATGGCTCATGACCCAGAGTCTGGCTGACTGTGACCGGGAGCTTTGCCAGCTGTTTGTAGATAAGGACCACAAGGGTGTGACTGACCCTCCACGCATCACGGGCTCCTCTCTGAGACTCCTGTGAGCAGTACAAACCACTGATACCAATCCTTAAAGAGCAAGCATTTTCCAGAGAGAGGAAACAAAACGGCGTTTATCCCATAGTACACATAATTTAGGACCTTAAATTTTATTTTTTAACATCTTAAATTCTTTTGTTAACACCACTGTTGGTTGCCTTGGTTTCTCTTGACCAAGCTGGGAAATGCTAAGTTCCAGCTGGATTCTCTCCTTTTCCTAGGAGATGGGCTCCGGCTCTTTCTGAGGCAGAGCTGATGCCCAGATGACCTTTCTCCCAGCACTGGGCTTCCTCAGGCAGAGCGTAGAAACAGCCAGAAGCAGAGGAGAAAATAATTCGACAGTTTCTCCATGGAGAATGCTAAGAGGGACTTCAAGATGCTCTTTAACTGTTAAGGCCCCAGGATTCCAAATGGCCAGATATGTGCAAGGCAGTCTCCGTTGACACTTGGCCTCCCATGGCCCTATGGGTCAAAGGAAGGTTCCAGAGAAAGATCAGCAGAGTCAGCATCTTCACACCAAGACTGAAGACACCAGGGCAAAGGGAACCATCTGGACCTCTTATTGAACTGGGAAAGTGGCAGAAGGCGGAACTGGCAGCTACATCTGTTGTCTAAAATTTATTGAGCTAGCGTACACACACATAGAGCCTCGGAGCTGGGTTTTTTCTGATGACTGACATGTGGTATAATGATATCCTACATTTACTAGAACACAGAAGCAGTGTAAACATGGACCAGGAAGGAATTTCATGAACCAGACAAATTTCTGAGAGGAGGGAGAAGAAGCAAGTTGGAGAAGCAAGCATTCAGCAGTTAAAAGAGCTGCTGAAATAACTGAAACAGGATATTTCTATTTGTCTTGAAAGAAGGATTAAAATACTCTGCATTATTTATTTCTTAATGGCATATTTTTTTATTGCGTCAGCTAACAACATTTTCTTCATACTGCTGATAAAACAAGCACCACAACTGCAATGATCTTTCATCGAATCAAAGATCCCAGGCACAGAGATTTCTGTCGAGCTTTCGAATTCTCTCCCAAAGATTACACTTTGTGCACTGTTGGCATGATCTAAGCTCAAATGCACAAAACCGAATGCAAAGCGTGGGGAGAGCTGACTTTCAACCATTTGCTTCATGACTTTGAGGTTCAGCTCTTTTCTGGATTGATTATACAAGCTCTGAAGAGTTCAAGCTACTATTGTCTTTAGGGGGGATTAAAAAGAATGACAAAAGTCTTAATATAAAAGGCAAGATGCTTAGAGAGGGGATGATGTCTGCACTGTCTGGGATACGTATTTAAGTTCCTGGAAAATAGCAGTGGCTTAAATACTTGGCTATTTCTTCCCTCTTTGTGTAAATTTCCTCTTCTTGTAAGGACACCAGGTACATTGGGTTAGGGTTTACTCTAATAACCTTATTTTAACTTAATCCCTATCTCAAATACAGTCCTATTTTGAGGCTACTGAGGGTCAGGGTTTCAGCACATGAATTTTGGAATTCAGCCCATATCTGAGAGCTGCAGTATGCGCACTAGCGACGCATTGCTGACCTTTTCGATTCTTCAGTAAAAGAACTGATTTTTGTTTGACGCCAGCTCTCTCCCACTCTGGGTCTACCTGGACTGAGGAGAGGTCCAATACCGGGTTCAGCAAACCACATTCTCCAGGTCTAGTAGGAGATTCAGAAACGAAGGCGATCAGAATGGGTCTCAGGAATTCTGCGGCAGCAGGGGCTGTTCCCACTTCTGGCTGGACTTTAATCCGAGAGCCTGTGCTGCAGCCAGCTCACCGTCATGGGCAGAGGCCTGGGGTGGAGCCGCGGGAGGCATGGTCTGCCACGCGGGCCCTAACGTGGCGTCGGTCCCGCTGAAGGAAGCGGCAGGAGCGGGACCGACACGCGGAAGCCTCGGGTCTAGCTGCACGCCGGGAAGCGGCACCGCCCGCAGCTCTTCCGCTCTGCTCTTCTGAACTAAGTTTGGTTGGTTTCTTTCTCTTGAAGTTGGCAATGCCTTAATCAAAGAGGTGCCCTGCTTCATGGAGGTGTTGAGACTTCCTCAGCTGTTGCTGGACATATCTTTTCTTAGAAACGAGGGGAGGAAATTGATATGTCACAGAACAAGCTTAGGAATTAAAAGCTCATTGTTAAGGTCCTCTTGACTTCTCTGAGGGCATGTGAGATCAAAACCCCCATCCTCCGAGTAGCAGCAAGCATCCCACTCACCCTGTGTTAAGAGGGCCATGCTTCATGATAGTAAGACGTGCTGAGAATCATCTTGGTCCCCCAGCAAACGATCAGTGTTTCTTCATTTTCCTTGAAGAGATCTACAGCTTGTCATGGTATTCTCTCTTCCGAGATAACATTCTGAGCAAGGGCCTTCAGTTGACGCCACCATTGCAGAAACCTGAGAATCCCTCAAGAATGAATGAGCAGTGCTGTGCGCACATCTCTGTCCTGCTGCTTGGAAACTTAGTGGAGATTAACGTCACTGGCTTCTCAGTGTGGCCCTCATCCGGTGGAGCAAGCCGCTCCTGCACAAGCCACACCCTAAGTACCGTTATGAGACGCTGTTGATCTATGATGCGCTTCAGTGCAGCCAGAACGCTGCCCTGGCAATGCTGGAGTCTGCAGGAGGAGACCCCAGAGTAGCTGGCGTCTATAGACTTACAGAATGAAATGAAAGTGAAACCCTAGGGTCTCTGCATAATGTATGTGTGGTAGAGAGAAAAAAACACGCTAGTTACACTGCAGACTTCCAGAGCATGATGTCATAAGTCAGATCCTCTAACAGGAAGCAGAAGATGAATGTTTGCTCCCGACAGCTGGAAGGAATCAAAAAGAAAACACACTGTAAATCTTGCCACCACTCGCCTAAATTGTAAAAGATGACTTCTGGCATCAAGCAGACTTCTTCCAGCAAATAACTGCTTCCCAAGGAAGGAATCCTAAACACTCAGTAAATATAATATATAATATAATATATTATTATAATATAATATATGGGTAGTCTGATTAGCTGACGGAGCTTTGCATGTGGTACAGTTTATTCCCCCAAATTAAAACCTGACCGGGTTTTAGGGGAGTGGCCAGGGAGGTGTTGGAATCCCCACCAGGCAAAGTGGATGGGCAGATGATTTAGCAAAGCAACCTGCTTCTCATGGGCCTCCCCGCTGAGCACTTCCTCCCCTTGAGGTGCAGGTATGCACCTCCTTGGACCCAGAGCATTGATCCTGTTATCTGTAAATTATACTAATGGCATTTATCTGGCAAAGCCGTAAACAGATCAACATCACCAATGGGGAGAGGCCTGCCCTCCACCCATTTCACAGCACGCACCCTGCACCACAGAGTACTGCTGGGGAGGAGAGCAGGGCCTCGCAGAGCCTGACGCGTGGAAGCGGGTAGCCCTCTTTGGAACAAGGCCAAGAACTAAAAACCAATGCTACTGCGTGATTTCAAACTACTGCTAACTATCCCCTGTGTGTTTTATGCAGAGATCTGCATCCAGCTGGGCAGACAGGCACAGGCGTGTCTGTCTCCGTGAGCACACCACAGCGATGCACGCTTCAAAGCAGCTTAGACGGAGGCAAGCAAACGGAACCGCAAAGCCTGGGGGAGGGAGAAGGGAGCATAAAGGAGAGGGGTGGAAGGAAACGCACTGAGAGGGGAAGCGCCGGGGAGAGGACATGGATGGAAAAGCGCAAGGCGCTCAGCAAGTTTACTAAGCTCTGTTCATGCCTCCAAATTAGAAACCCACGTCCATGGGCTGAAATCAGAGTGGCCACCATAGTGAACTGCAGAGAGATCGACTCCTGGACAGAGGGTAGCTTGAATTCAGAGTGGAAAATTAACGTTACAATTTATCATCCTAAAATAAGAGAATTAGCCTCATCCCTTCGCTATATTGATTGACCTTCACATCTTTGGGGAGGAGGAATTCTGCAATTCAGATTTTCATAAAACATTGACTACAGCTTTCTAGTTAGTAGCCTTCAGATTTTAGAATGGCTGTTATTAAAGCAGACTCAGAGGCACAGATTTTTGCAAAAATACCAAAGTTTATCCTAGCAATTTCAGAAGTATTTTTTTAAATAATAATAATAAAATTAAAATGTTGATATACCATAAGGATTTACTATATATTTGATGTTTTTTAAGTGTGAAATGTGAGCAGATGTTGAAAAACAAAGAACCATGCTAAAACATTCAGAGCCCAAAATGTAGAGATCATTCACAGACCCAGGTGGGGAGGAACTCTGCAAAGCATCTTATCTGGGCATGACAAGTGCTCTTCACATTCCATGTCAGATCTGTGTGATTCCAGGTTGTTATCTGTGTCGAGAAAACTTCTGAGGCTAAAAGGAAACAGCTGTTTTCTAACCACATTGCTTCTGCTCTTCCCCACATTGCCAATTCTTCAACACCCTCCTGGGTGTCCTACAATTCAATTAAATTCTGACATCATCTACCTGGAGTTAGCATCAGACCTCACAATTTGGGGGGTTAACCCCAAAAGACTGCCCCCACTAAAGATGTTAACTGCATTCTACAGACCACCTGATGTGAAGAGCTGACTCATTTGAAAAGACCCTGATGCTGGGAAAGATTGAGGGCAGGAGGAGAAGGGGGCAACAGAAGATGAGATGGCTGGATGACATCACCGACTCAGTGGACATGAGTTTGAGCAAGCTCCAGGAGCTGGTGATGGACAGGGAGGCCCGGCGTGCCGCGGTCCATGGGGTCGCAAGTCAGACATGATTGAAATACTGAACAACCGCAACAGACCAGCTATCAGTGAGGAGACCCCACAGCCCCTCCTCTGGTTCCATAATTTGCTGTAACAGCTTACAACACTTGTGGAAACCCTTAGTTACATTTACCAGTTCATTATATATCAAAGAAGATTTATAAAGGATACAGAGGAATAGTCACAAGAAGAGGTATGAGGGGTGAGGCCCAGAGAGGTCCTGAGCACAGGGATTTCTTTCCCTGGGGAGCTGGGCTACACCACCCTCCTGGTGTGTAGGTGTGTTTGCCGACCTGGAAGCTCTGTGTACCCTGCATTTTAGGAACTTTTATGGGGGCTTCATCCCCCCACCCAGAGGATAGCAGTGAGGCTGAAAGTCCCAAGCTTCCAATCATATTCCGTCTTTCTGGTGAGCAGCCTCATCCTAAGACTATCCAGGAGTCACCTCATTGATACAAAGGATGTTCCTATCACCCAGAAGATTCCAAGAGTTTTAGCTTTGCGTAAGACCCTCCTATCACCCCTCATCACTCAGGAAATTCAAGGAGGTTTAGGAGTCCAGTGCCAGGAGCTGGGGGCACAGAGGCTTAGGAGGAAAGAACATGGGGAAGGTGACACCTCCATCTCATCCCTGATTAAACACGTGTTTCTGTTAAACAGAAGCCCTTATCTTCAGAGAGGTCAAATAAGCTGCATGATGCTACAAAGTGAGTTACGAGATTCTGAATTTCTTGATATTCTTACCAGCATCTGCACATCATTTGTTGCCAAGTCCTATTGCCTCCTGCACTGATGGTCTGGTACATTTAATATACAGTTGGATTGAAAGTGAAATTAAGCAAACACTTAAGAAAGCAGATGGCTGTTATGAGCAACCAGTAAGTTATAAAATCCTGACCCAACCAAACTGTCAAAAATACCATCTCACTGGACAGAATAGTTACCAAGAATGTTTCCAAGTTATCATCTTGGTGAGAAAAATCCCTAAACCAGAGTAAACCCACTGCTCCTTGTATTTCGTGTTTTCCTAAATTGCAACCCAAGGCACTGGGAACAAACAAGAGGCACACTGCACACCTTTCTGCAGAAACAGTAAACCGCTGGCTAATTGCGAGTTTATGATTAACCGAATCCTCATCTTTTTTTTTTTAATAAAACACACAGGCACACAATACATCACAGAAAGGGAACAAAAACAGTTATGCTCCGCACTTTGCCATTGATACCTGTTAATAAGAGGTGTGTGTGTGTGTGTGTGTGTGTGTGTGTGTGAGTAAGTCGTGTCAACTCTTTGTGACCCCAGGGACTGCAGCCCCCAGGCTCCTCCGTCCATGGGATTTCCCAGGTAAGAACACTGGAGGGGGTTGCCTTTCCCTTCTCCAGGGGATCTTCCAGGCCTAGGCATTGAACCCGCGTCTCTTGCGTTGGCAGGCGGATTGTTTGCCAGGGAAGGCCCCGTAAGGGGATTATTTCAGCCTAATTGAAATTTTACTTTTATGCCTGTCCCATGTTGATGTTTCTTTGGCTTTAATCAGTCATTTCAGGAACTGAGGTAGTTTTCAGTGTGATCTCACTGGAAGATTTTGCTCACTTTGGGTCATTTGAAAATGTGAGGAGCATGGCTTTAGTAATCAAATTGACATTCAGGCAAAAGGCAATTTGGGAGGCTGAGCTGGTGTTTAGGTGTTTAACCTTTAGGAATACAAGACCACAGTGTTCATCTTACACACCCAACTCTATGTGAACTGATCAGTTGGAACACATCGGCCCCGGTGACAATGATCGCGACCCTTTCTAACTGGGCTATCGTTTTCCCGTTTCTTCCTTTTGCCCAGGAGTGTGTGTCGAGCGTTGTCAGAGATTCTCCTGCACACTGAATCCATTCTCTGTCCTTGCCATTCACCTATTTTAATAATTTGATCTACCAATTTAAGCGTGATATTTGTTTTTGTTAGCTCACACTAAGGAGTAATCACTTCTCAGTGTGTGTGCTTGTTTAATAACGTGTTCCAATATATGCCAGTGATTGAGCTCAACCATTCTGCTGCGTGGTTCCCAGAAGGGGCAATTCACCACCTTTCAGAAAATTAGTACCTGTGCCCGCCTCCAAGTTGGATCTTTCCCTCAGCCAATACCATCTGTGGATGGATAACCAGTTCCTCATCACCTCTCCAAGCTGGTCAGGACATTAATATTCTTTCTTCAGTAGCAGAGAAACAGTTCACTTTTAAAGTGACTAAGGGAGCTCTCCGGACCTCCCTGGTGGTCTGTGGTTAAGAATCCACCTTCTGAGGCAGGAAGGCAGGTTGGATCCCTTGTCGGAGAACTAAGATCCCACGTGCTGCGGGGCACCTGAGCCTGCCAGCCACAGTGACAGATCCCACACGCTGCAGCTAAGACCCTACGCAGCCAAAAATAAACAAATAAATATTGTCAAAAATAAATAAAGTGCCTGAGTTCTTATTTCAGGGTCAGCAAATATGGCCCAGAGGCCAACTGTAGCTGGACAAATATTTTTATAAGACTCAAAACCCAATCTTTAAAACAATATTTATAAATGAGTTTTAAAAACCAAAGGTAAAATAGTGTTGCATGATAACGTGAGAATTACATGAAATTCAAACTTCCAGTGTCCGCAGATTAAGCTCCGCTGGAGCAGAGCCACGCGGGTGCGTCTCTGTTTCTACGCGGCCGCTTCGGGGCTGCAGCGGCAGAGCTGAGGGCCTGTTGCAGAGACCGGAGGCTGCCAAGGTCAGATGTTTGTTTATTTATTTCTAGGCCATTACAGCAAAATCAGCCAACCCTAGACCTATTTTAATGTTGTAGACTGTCTTTAATTCCTCCCTTAAGGATGCTTGCTTGACACATTCAGATTGAAGGTCAGATTTCTTGATCTGAAAATTGAGAGGAAATGGGGATTGAATGGCTGTGCCGTCATTTAGCTGCTTACCATGCCCCAAGCAGAACTGCAGTTTCTTTCCAGTTTATCTTCGTATCTGACACATCACTATGAAGCAGGTTTCCCTTTAGGGAATGTTTCCCCAGGCTTTAACGCATCACGACCCTTGGCCTTCCTAGACACGTGTCCACGGATCTCTGACGGTGTTTCCTTGGGTGTGGCCTGGTTCTCCTCTCCTACTTCCATCCCCCGCTCACGTGCATGAATTAACCTGAAATCTACCTCCCCAGACACAAGGACTTCTGCAGATGTTTCCCCCGCATGAGCAGATAATCACATATTATTACGCTTAAAGAAACGATCAGCTTCTTCTAGTGCCAAAATGTATTAGACTCTCTCCAAGTGGTTTTACTATTTGTACTCATTTTAAGTCTGATTTTGTAAAGGCAGGTGTGGAAACTGAACTGCAATGACACCAGCCCTGCACTCTGTAATTGGCCATCCATCACAGACATTGCTAGAAGATGACTGTGCTATTCACCCCGCCCTCAGCCCCACGGTAATCTCAGATCGCTGAGGAGTCGGAGGCTGAGAGACCATCAGAGTCGGAAGCCACTCCTGGGTTGCAGCCGTAGTCTGCGAAGCAGAAATCCCTCACTCAAAACTGAAATCCAAAACTGGGACTGAGATCCTTTCCTTCTATGATGGGACTGATATTATTTACTGAAAGTTGCAGAGTTTCTGAATCACACATCTGGTTCCCTAAAGTTATGTATCCTCAAGAGATAAAAAGAGAAAATGCCTCCTCGGGATTTGCTGTATCATCGGCGGAAACTTTAAAAATCAAAATGTAATTGGTTAGAATTTTAATTTTTATCTTTTAATGTAAGAACAAGAGAAAATGCATTCTGATGAGAGACTTCTTCCAGATTGCACACATACTTTCTAGTGAAGAATGAAGAAGACGTTATGGGAGAAATTAATCCAGATTCTCAGGTCCTTCCTGAGAAAAGGAGCCATCTAGCTCCATCTGAAGAGGGTTCCATCTGACTCGTGCAACACCTGGAAACATTGAATGATAAAACTTCCTTTTTCAATTCGTAAAATGGATGGAATTCCAGTTGAGCTATTTTGAATCCTAAACGATGATGCTGTGAAAGTGCTGCACTCAGTATGCCAACAAATTTGGAAAAGTCAGCACTGAAAAAGGTCTGGGACTGGAAAAGATCAGTTTTCATTCTAATCCCAAAGAAAGGCAGTGCCAAAGAATGCTCAAACTATAGCACAATTGCACTCATCTCACACGCTAGCAAAGTGATGCTCAAAATTCTCCAAGCCAGGCTTCAACAGTACGTGAACTATGAACTTCCAGATGTTCAAGCTGGATTTAGAAAAGACAGAGGAACCAGAGAGCAAATTGCCAACATCCGTTGGATCTTCAAAAGAACAAGGGAGTTCCAGAAAAATATCTACTTCTGCTTTACTGACTATGTCAAAGCCTTTGACTGTGTGGATCACAACAAACTCTGGAAAATTCTGAAAGAGAAGGGAATACCAGACCACCTGACCTGCCTCTTGAGAAACCTATATGCAGGTCAGGAAGCAACAGAACTGGACATGGAACAACAGACTGGTTCCAAATAGGAAAAGGAGTACATCAAGGCTGCATATTGTCACCCTGCTTATTTAACTTATATGCAGAGTACATCATGAGAAACGCTGGGCTGGAGGAAGCACAAGCTGGAATCAAGAGTGCCGGGAGAAATATCAATAACCTCAGATATGCAGATGACACCACCCTTATGGCAGAAAGTGAAGAGGAACTAAAAAGCCTCTTGATGAAAGTGAAAGAGGAGAGTCAAAAAGTTGGCTTAAAGCTCAACATTCAGAAAACGAGGATCATGGCATCTGGTCCCATCACTTCATGGGAAATGGGGAAACAGTGGAAACAGTGTCAGACTTTATTTTGGGGGCTCCAAAATCACCGCAGATGGTGAGTGCAGCCATGAAATTAAAAGACACTTGCTCCCTGGAAGAAAAGTTATGATCAACCTAGACAACATATTAAAAAGCAGAGACATTACTTTGCCAACAAAGGCTGCCTAGTCAAAGCTATGGTTTTTCCAGGAGTCATGTACAGATGTGAGAGTTGGACTATAAAGAAAGCTGAACGCTGAAGAATTGATGCTTTTGAATTGTGGTGTTGGAGAAGACTCTTGAGAGTCCCTTTGACTGCAAGGAGATCCAACCAGTCCATTCTAAAGGAAATCAGTCTTGAATATTTGTTGGAAGGACTGGTGTTGAAGTTGAAAAACTCCAATACTTTGACCACCTGATGCGAAGAGCCGACTCATTAGAAAAGACCCTGATGCTGGGGCAGATTGAGGGCAGGAGGAGAAGGGGACGACAGAGGATGAGATGGTTGGATGGCATTACCAACTCAATGGACATGAGTTTGAGTGAACTCTGGGAGTTGGTAATGGACAGGGAGGCCTGGCATGCTGCAGTCCATGGGGTCACAAAAAGTCGGACACGACTGAGTGACTGAACTGAACTGACTGAAAATGTCTGCTACAAGTAGATACGTAATACAGTCACTAAAAGGTACATACAGCAAAATGTTTCCTGTTAGTTGAACATACGAAATTGCCAACACTTGACAATTTGTGACGGTCACAAACTGCAATTTCATATGCTTAAGCCTAACATTTAGAATGACTCAAGTTTAGAACAAAATCAAGCCCCAAATCTTATGAATGGAGCTCAGGTTGAGAAATACTTACGACAGCAATATTGTAGAATTTTTAACCAAAGAATAATTTTAGAAGCCCTGCTTGCTGCCAAGGTTTTTTCAAAAATCCCATCTTCATTCATTAGTATTAAGCAGACCTCTTGACGGGCTTCTCGGGCATCCCTGGTGGTAAAGAAACCTCCTGCCAAAGCAGGAGATGAGGTTTGATCCCTGAGTCAGAAAGATTCCCTGGAGGAGGAAATTGCAACCCACTCCAGTATTCTTGGCTGGGAAATCCCTCAGACAGAGGAGCCTGGTGAACTATAGCCCACAGAGTCACAGAGTCGGACACGACTGAGCAACTTAACACACGTGCCCAGACCTCTTGATTGTCATTTCAGTGTTGTTTTTCTTTTAATATTCATTTCTGCCTGCATCGGGTCTTAGCTGAGGTGCATGCGCAGGGATCGTTGCTGTGGCAGCAAGCTGTTCTCTGGTGAGGCACCTGGGCTCAGTAGTCATAGCATGGGGGCTCAGTTGCCCCTCAGCAAGCGAGATCTTAGCTCTCAGCCCAAGGACTGAACCCCACCACCCTAGCACTGCAAGGCAGATTCTTAACCACAGGACCACCAGGCAAGTCCTATAACAGTTTTTAAAAATGGCAAAGATGCAAATTTATTTGGGGGCCTGTTTGGATTCCTGGACACCATGCATGCTGAACCTCACAACTGAAGTATATTTGCTGGATGGAAGACAGAGAGAAAGAGTGAGGGGCGTTAGGAGGAAGGGTCTTGCCAGGTGATTCACTGGTGCAGAATCCACCTGCCAATGCAGGAAACGTGGGCTTGATCCCTGGGTTGGGAAATCCCCTGGAGAAGGGAATGGCACCCCACTCCAGTGTTCTTACCTGGGAAATCCCACTGACAGAGGAGGCTGGCGGGCTGCAGGCCATGGGGTCGCTAGAGTTGGACACGACCCAGTGACTGAGCAGGCATGCAGAGACACACGGGGAGAAAGAAAGAAAAGGAGAGAAGGGAAAATGAATCACAACATCAGAAGGAGCTGAAGGGAAAGAGGCGGGGCAACATGATGTAAGGCGCCTCCGTTAAAAGCTGCAGAAGATTTCTGAGAGAAATCAAAGATCTGATCAAGTGAGTAGATATACTACTGCTGGGGGTTGAATAACGTACCATGTTACAACATCAAAATCCCATTAAGTGTGTGTGTGTGTATGGAACTTGAGAAGCTGCTCCTACCATTTATATGGAAATTCAAAAACCTTAGACTATCCAAAGAAGTCTTGAAAAAATAACAAAGAAACTTAGATTACCTGACTTCAAGGCTTACTATAAGGCTGGAGTATTCAAGACAGTGCCATCTTGGTGAAAGGACAGACAGTGAATCAGTCGGTCAAAGTGTCATCTACTGGTGCATCCAGCTACCCGTCCATCTATCCGTCCGTCCACCCGTCACATAATTTATGCACTGAGTGGGGTATTGGACGTACAAAGAGGAATCAGACGTGATCTAATTGTCAAAGAGTTCTGGTGCCTTCAACATGAACAGTATTAAACTGTGTCTAGGAAACCAAACGGCAGTACAGGCCGGGAATGAGGGAGGCATCTCTGGAAGAGTCCGCACAGGCGAGGTGGCAGACCGCCGAGACGGCCCGTGCTCGCGGAGCAGTGAGGAGCGTGAGCAGCTGTGAAAGGAGACGAGGTCAGGGAGTCGGCGCAGCTCAGACACAAAGGCTGCACAGATTCTCCGAGAAGCTTTCTGCGGCAGAGGACCCGCGTTCTGCTCCGGTTTGCTTGTTTGGGGTTTGTAAGCCAGGTGACATGATAGTTATTTTTGTACAAAGAAAACTTGGTTTGGAATGGGGATGTAAGTAAGTAAGTAAGTAAATGTTAGTCGCCTAGTCATGCCCAACTCTTTGCGACCCCATGGACTGCGGCCTACCAGGCTCCTCTGTCCATGAGATTTTCCAGGCAAGGATACTGGAGTGGGGTGCCATTTCCTTCTCCAGGGGATCTTCCCAACCCAGGGATCAAACCTGGGTCTCCGGCATTGGCAGGCGGATTCTTTACCGACTGAGCTACAAGGGAAGCCGGAATGGGGATGACACACCAGCAAATTTGCTTGGAATGGTTCCAAGCAGGAGACCAATGATTACATTTAATGTGTAAAAGTATTCCCCAGATACCTGATAACCACTCAGAACTCGGGAAGAATTTTGATTTCCCTAAAATGTGTTAATGCACCTTGCCATAAGCAAATGGAGTATTGAATGCTTGGTTATATTTTAAATTATTCTGCCATTATGCAGCCATCAGAAGGCATTTCTGAAGCCTATTCCCATTTGGGGGCTCGTAACAAACCATTAATGTGTTGGCATGTGGTGGTAGCCACCTTCCCCAAGCTCCAGGAAAAGTCCTGCGAACATCATGTGCTTTCGCTACTTTTCATGTTTAGAGACCAATCCCAGGGGCGTCAGATACAACACGAAGGCGTGAAACACTGCTGAAACTAAACTCAGAACAAGGCCACTGACGCTTCTGAGGCCCTTCCTCACCCAGGTCGCTCTGTGGGTATGAAAGCTCGCCTGAGTAAGGAGTGAGAGTGTAAAGCATGGCTTGGCTCTGTGAGTCCTCATGTAGACACCGGGGCAAGGAGTCATAACCCAGGGCCGCCCCAGCCCTGCTGGGCTTCACCACCCCGGGCTGCGATGTGGAAGACAGAACACACGCTGTCCATGGCAGCCCCCTGCGACTCCCTGTTACCTGCGCTCACGGAAAGGAGAGTCACCTTTCACGTGACATTGCAGTCTGTGCCTATGGTCTGTCCCAGCTAGACTGGGCAGCCCACAGTGAGAGCAGATCCTCATGATAAAGAGAGCATGTATGTCGAGGACGGTGTAAAGCCTGTCCTCACCCCCGTGAAGGCGTCTGGTGTGCCTGCCAGTGCCGTCATCTTTCTGCCGCGGCATCATCCCAGTGTCCACGTTACCATCAGCCTCCTCTTGACTCTCTTAAGTGGCTTAAGAAGACAGCAGCATTCCTGTTTGTCTACAGAGATGCAGTGTGGGGAGAGCTCAACACGGACAGGTCTTCTCTGACCCACTCAGTATCAGTGGAGGCAGCTTAGGCAGGGGCTGGAATCATCGAAGTCTTACTCATACGTCCGGGAGTTGATGCCTGCTGTCACTTGAGATCTTAACTTTGTTGCCCAGAATACCTACATGTAGCCTCTCCACGTGTCCTGGGCTTCCTAGCAGTACAGTGGGGGTTTCAAAGGTGGGCGCCCTCAGACAGAGACCCAGGTAAAAACACTCTTGCTCTTTCTGACTTAGCCTCAGAAGTCCTGGAGCATCCTTTCCATGACATTTTCTTCATTAAGGCAGCCACCAAAACCCGCCTGATTCCTGGGAGAAGAGAAATAAACTCGACCTTTCAGCTGAGAGTGGCAAGGTTTTCAAAGAACGTAGTGAGTGAGTGAAGTCGCTCAGTCGTGTCCGACTCTTTGTGACCCCGTGGACTGTAGCCTATCAGGCTCCTCCGTCCATGGGCTTTTCCAGGCAAGAGTGCTGGAGTGGATTGCCATTTCCTTCTCCAGGGGATCTTCCCGACCCAGGAATTGAACCTGGGTCTCACACATTGCAGGCAGACGCTTTATTGTCTGAGCCACCAGAGAACGGAGCAGATGGTTATTCTTGGAAAATCCCATCTTCCACATCAGCATATTGCATCTCTCTGAAGTTGGTTCAGGCACTGGAATTGCAGTCCAACTAGACGGACTCCTAAGACTTTTCACGGGACCATCATGATAAAGTAGTATTTATTCTAGACATGGAGAGAGGTTGGAAAGATATTGGAACTTCTGACAAAATGTGTGTGCCAAATCAAGCTAATCCAGCAGAAATAAGAAATATAGATATACAGTATACACATATGGTCTCTGCATCTATTTCTGAGTTTTTCAGTTTCACAAATTCCTTTTATTGTCTCGATACAGATTGAAGATATTTCCCTCCCATTTGCTTCTAAAGTTTCTTGATTAATGAAACCGTTTACCAGGTGAGTGACTTCAAACGAGACATTTGCGTTTTTACTACTTTCCAGCAAATGGGGTGTGCAAGTCTATACCACACAGAGTTCTTTTGATGATATGAGGGGATAGCAAACATCACTTGTGTGAATTAGTCATAGACAATGACCTCACTTGCAGATGCGTCCACAAGAGCCGCTTTACCTCTGTTCAATTCAAGGAACCTGGTCTGAAATATACCTAAATCCTCAATACATTGTGTTTAAGATAGGAACCCTTCCACCAACCATAAAACCTCAATTAATCAAGATATTACAAAAGGGAGTCTTGATGTAAGGAAACTAGGCGTGTGTCCTCCGCTGCCGGGGCATCGGCTCCACGAGGACGTCAGCCCTGCCCATTCCCACCAGCACACAGTGCAGACTCTCCCACCTCAGTAGAAAAGGCCAGTGATGGCTAAACTCTCAGTGAACGCCTCTCTAAAACATTCATCTTGAAGAATAAAATCCCTAACAAACATCGAGGTGGACTTGGTTATTGGCTGAACATTAAACTCCCAATGGACTTGGAACTTTGCACGTGTTCATCACTGTGCCCGCTGTCTTGTCTACCTATGGTCCTGTTAGAATTTCTATCATTCACTTATTGAATATCTGTCATGAGCCAGGCTCCGAAAAGGGTTCTGCCGGGGTAATCTCTTAAAATTAACCAGGTTGACTGAAGTTTCACAAACTCGTGTTTCTGCTGAATGCACCAAATCCATTATCTGGGTGTGTTATGACCTCACTTGCAATCCAGGTCATCCACTGGAGCTTGGAGCAAGCACAAAAGTGTTCTGGAGGCCACAGTCCCACCCTGGCCTTCTGGGGGCCATTTCCATCTCAGAAGCATGTCTGTTTTCTCTTTCTATTTTTACAAGAATCTGAACAAACTTGACTATGGCTCCCATTTGGAAAATAGTGTTTTTTCTAAAAAAAAGTCCCCTTTAAAAGACAAAAAAAAAAAAAAAGTGCAGCTCCGGTTAATTGAGACAGCTCCTGGCGCTGGCACGTCTATACCGTGCTTCTTTGGCACCTCTGGCTTCATCAAAGAGGCAAGTGACCAAAAGGTGGAGTGAAGCATCCAATTGGAAAGACATGAGGAAAATCCGAGGCTATTACAGTCACTCAGGAGCCCTGAGTGGAGTCTGGGGCCTCACCAGGGCTGTACCGGGGCTAATCCTCACTGTCTACGCCCACCCTCAGGAACCCCCTGAGCCACTTCTGCCTCACTGCTGTGACAAACGACCCCAGACTTAAAAGCACATGTCATCCCGCAGTTTCATAGGTCAGAAGCCTCAGCAGCTTCATCCCGGTTCTCTGCTCGGGGCCTTGCCAGGTTGAAGAGAAGGTTCCGTCATCTGGGATCCCATAAGGAGGCTCTGGGAGAGAACCCACCTCCAGACTCATTCTGATTGCCAGCAAAACTTGGGTCCATGTGGCTGCATGACTGAGGTCCCCACTTCCTTGCTGGCATTTGAGCAGGACTCATTCTCAGCTTCTACAGGATTCCACATTCTTAGGCTTGCAGCTCCTCCATCTCCAAGATCAGAAGGAGCACATCCAGTCTTTCTCTGCCTTCAATCCCTCTGACTTCACCTCCTGCCCACAGGCAGGCAAAAGACTCTGCTGTAGACCCAGGTGATTACATCAGGATAATCCAAGATAAGATCCCGACTTTAAGATCGCGTGATTAGCAACCTTAATCACATCCACACAGTTCCTTTAATCGTGTAACGAAACACGTTCACGGTGACTCTAGGGGCTGGATCACAGGGACCAAATTTCTGCTGATCACGCACCCGAAACAGCCGTGAGTGCTGGTCTTCATGAGTCCTGCTCGTTCCCAGCTCAGGAGCTGACAACAAACTTCGAAAAGTACGTAAAACTGGAGGGAAATGCCTCACTTCTGCTTCCCCTTTAGAATTATTATTTTCCGCACATAAGGGATCCGATTCCTGGTAGGAAAGACACACAGGGAGATTGTTTCAGGGTGAGAATGCCTAAAGGGACATGTGAGCAGTAATCCTCACTCTCTGAGCAAGGCAGTTGGGGCTGCAGAGCCCGAAATCATGTACCCGAACCAAGGGAAAAGGTTAGGAGAACACAAATAAGGAGGTAAAATGGATTTTATGTAAGGTAATGACCGCAACAGGTCACTTTAAAGAACCAGAGAAAGGATACAGATGTATAGACACATATAGACATACACACATATATTGAACACTATATATTGTACATTTTTTTATTAATATTTTATTTTGGGTTCCATTCAGCTTACAGGATCTTCGTTCCTCAACCAGGGAACTTGCTACATTTTACATTTTAAACTGGGTTTGAAAAGAAATGGAGAAAGAAGTGTTCACTGCAAACTGATTTCTGCCCCATGTGGAGTCTCTGCTAAAGGTGGCCTTGCTCTGTCAATGACGCTGGTGAGAGCCAACATTTTCCAAGGGTCCTGGGCACGGCAGAAGCGCCTCGTTCAGTCCACCAACCTCACAGCATGGATGCTGTGCAGTCGTCACGATCAGCATTCTTCAAAGTAAGAGAATGAAGCGCAGGCGCAGTCAGGATATTTGCCCAGGGTCACACTGCAGATAAAGCTTGAAGCCGGGTGGAAGTCCCAGCGGCCTCCTCCAGGACTCAGGCTCCTCAGTGTCTGTTCTTTCCAGGAAAACTGTCTCCAGGTTCAGCGTCAGGCATCCAGAAGGCGTAAACACTGCAGTAACAAGAGGCTGCAGAAAAAATGAGGTCAGCCAGGGCCTCCTGAGCCTGGAACAGCAGATGATGGGTGCAAAGATCTCAAAAAGGCCGCGGAGTCACTTCTGCATTCTAAGACAAGCGAAAAGTGGGCCAGCGATAGCGCCTCAAGCAAAGTCTGCGTCTGCCCAAACCGGAAGTTCCAATGATCCCAGGCACCTGCAGCTAATGTCCTCAGATATATGACTAATTTAAATCAACTCTTAGAAAGTACGTTTAGGGGCTTCGCGGGTGGCTCAGGGCTGCAGAATCTGCCTGCTGATGCTGGAGATGCAGGCTCAATCCCTGGTCGGGAAGATCCCCGAGAAGAGGAAATGGCGACCCACTCCAGTATTCTTGCTGGGAGAACCCCATGGACAGAGGGGCCTGGTAGGCTACAGCCCATGGGGTGCAAAGCAGTCGGACACAACTGAGCGACTGAGCATGCACACACAGGCAGCCCAGCGGTCAGGACTCTGCTCTCCCGCTGCAGGGGGCACGGGCTCTATCCCTGGTCTGGAAAATTTTGCATGCCACGAGGTGCGGCCAAAAATAAATAAAGCTTTTTTTTTTTTTTTTATAAAAAAGTAAGTTTAGTTGAAAAGTTTTGAAACTGGAAACTGAAATTTGCAGATAGGCAATATGACTGAGACCAATTCATTTTAGAATCATCCTGTACAAGTCCTAGAGATTTTCACAAAATTTCGGACCACAGACTCTTTTGTCCAGAGATTTCCATAGATATGCACAGAAATAGGGTTATTCCTTTCTCCTTGCTCTAACTGCTGTAGCCCTGGTGTGACAGGCTGAGTTATAGTCCCGAAGTGTTCACACCCCAATTCCCAGAACCTGCGAATCTGTTAACTTATGTGGCAGAAGCGACTCCCTGTGGCTGAGAGTCCTTCTGAGATGGAATGATCCTAAGACACTGGATCATCCAGGTAGGTCCAACAGAGACTCAGAGGCAGACGTGCTGCAGAGCCCAGGTTAGAGATAGAAAGGTTTGAAGACCATGGCTGCTGACTTTACTTCCTGACCCAGGGGGTAAACCCGGGTCTCCTGCATAGCAGCAGATTCTTTACCATCTGAGCCCCAGAGAGGGCTTAAAGGTGGAAGAAGGGGGTTCATGTGAGGTGAGGAGGGCCAGTGGGCTCTGCACTCTAGAAAAGGCAACCACCAATTCTCCAGAGCCTCCAGAAAACATGGTCCTGCTCATACACTGATTTTAGGACATCTCATTTCCAAAACTGAAGGTGATAAATCTGCTGTGTTTTAAATCACTAAATTTGTGGGGGTTTGTTTTCCCAGCTGCAGGAAACTAATATATCTGGTCATACGGTTTAGCTGAGCTGAGCCTCACCAATCCTCAATCTTTTTTCTTCCCTCTGTTAACATGAGGGAGTCATTCTTCTCACACAGGAAATCGTGAAGATGAAATATTACAAGGTAGGCATGAGACAAAAGTTACCTCCCTTACCTGACTGGCATAGTCAGCACTCAGGTAGGAAAAAAAAGGACTCCTGCCTCTCTGGGCAACATTTCTTTGCTCTCTATAACTGGGTTTTCTAACGCAAGTCCGAGGGATGAGAGGGGAGAGAAGAGAGACTCCTGAATTTTGTCGTATGTACTGGAGTTTCCCTGATGAATTCCTTGCTGTTGTTCAGTCACTTCATGTCCAGCTCTTTGCAACTCCATGGACTGCAGCACCCCAGGCTTCCCTGTCCTTCACTGTCTCCTGGAGTTAGCTCAAATTCAGGTCCACGGAGTCAATGATGCCACCCAACCATCTCATCCTCTGCTGCCCTCTTCTCCTTTTGTCTTCAGTCTTTCCCAGGGGTATCACTGTGAATTAGTTGGAGACAGGTTGTTGTGAATGTTATTACACATAAAGGCAACCTAGCCGCACGTAAAGACTGCCACCTGAGAATTAACTTTCTGGGCAAATCACACCACGTAATTTAGCAGATGGCTACCAGGGAAGCTTCCTTGGAAACACAACTGCCAAGTTCAGAAGCTGAAGCTGGAAAAAAGAAACCATTCTGCCAGCAGTTCTCCTGTTGTAGCTGGCTGAAACATCTCCCCAGACCCTCTAGTCCAAAAAAGTCCTTCCTGAGTCTTGAGGATTCGTTTAGATTTCATCGCTTTTTGTCCCTGCCTTCAGTAATGACCCCCTCATAGCTGAAGTTTAAGTGACAAGCTCAGCTTACTTCCTGCACTTCGCCATCAGGTGACAGCTGACAAACGCCAGCCTAAGCTTTCTCACCACAAAGTGTATTCTCTCCTGATGGCACAGCTGTGCCTTGACGCACACCAGGCTGAAACTACAAACAGAAATGTAGCCCAGGTTCTGCAAAACGCCGTCGTACTCTTTGGCTCTTCTCTCTGATAACTGTTTTCGTTACCCTATTAGCCAGATGCAAACAGACTCCGAAGTCATCTGCACAGACTCACAACCTTGCCTCTTCTTGTGTGGAAATAGTCTTTGCTTTCTTCCTTTGTGTGAGGAAGAAGACACGTATGAACGATTTTAGACACCTCAGCAACAAAAATGCAGAAGCCACATGTAAACTTTAATCAAGGATGGTTCCCTGAAAGTTGTAAATAAAAGTGAACATATGACATCGTGAACAAAGAACTGAGGCTGCAAATAATCTTCAGCAAGTTGCATTCTCTGTAACTTGGGCCAGACCTAAGCCACAGCTCGGTCCTCCTCCTCTGCTGGGATTTCTGAATTTCGCTTTGGTTTTGGCAGTCTGGTTCATAGTTGTAGTGATAACAAAAGCCTTGCAATTTAAAAGCAATGCAATTCTCAGTTGATAGGGCTCGGAAAGCTATAACCAGCAAAGCTGATTGTGTTACAAAGAAGTTTGCTCTCAAAAAAAAGGCAGCAGAAAACCCACATGCTGCAGCTGCCCACCGACCAACCAAATCCCCACCAAACTCCACATCTGCAAAGATAATTAAACTGTAATTAAATGCTCCGTCCCACTTTAAGCAATGGACCACACAGCTTGAGCACTTTTCCACTGGGATTGGACAGTCACGTGTCCTGGGGAGAAAACAACTTCGGATTGATTTTGCTTCACTGTGTAAACAAGTAAATGAAATAATCCATTTTTGAAGCAAACGGCAGGAGTTACAGGCTTGCTCCACCCCGAACCTGGTCTAAATGAAATTTGCATTGCATATGGCTGTGCAAGAAGGCGATGGCACCCCACTCCAGTGCTCTTGCCTGGAAAATCCCATGGACGGAGGAGCCTGGTGGGCTGCCGTCTATAGGGTCGCACAGAGTTGGACACAACTGAAGCGACTTAGCAGCAGCAGCAGCAGCCGTGCAAGATCACTTCCAAAAATTAAGGGTGGAGCACAGCAGAGGAAAATGCTGCCAGCCAAGGAAGGGTTGAGGTGGTTGGCTCTGAGGACAGGACCTCAATCTCTCAAGGAATTGATGGTAAAAGAAAGTATTTTAAAAGTGGAGACAGGAGGGGCAAAATAGTTTGGGAATTGAGAGAATTCCATTGCAGTGGAATTGAAGGGCTATGTGAAAGGATTTGGGTCATAATTATGAAAGGGAACGAAAACACAGGAGATGTCATTCCAAGCATGTGCGTCAGACTCCATCTTAAGATTCCGCGTGCTCGATGAACGCTGCAACAACTTTACCAAGCAGGCTCCGCCTTTAGCTTCTGCCTCTTCAAAGAGGCCTCCTCTGACCCTCCTCTCTGAAGGGCTCCCATCACCCTCACCCACTGAGCACTCACTCACGCCACGTCACAGGAGGGGGTGCCATTTTTTGCTCGGCCAGTGACACCCAAGTCTCTCGAAGTCACAGACACATGTTATTCCCCGGGTGCTTGTCAACGCCTCCAACAGATTATCATCCTGCGGCTCCACGCTGTGTGACAGAGATGGCAGAGCTGGATGGTGGCTTTCCAACGCTGATGGTGACATAGACGGCGAGCTCCGAGCGGGCCAGGGGTCCAAATTTGAGTTCATCTGAATCAAGGCCTGAATCTCCAACCACTGTTTTAAATTACAAACCAGGCAAAGGCCTTCTCTCCTTAAACATGGCCTGCCACTTCCCTGTGTGGGTCTGCTTTTAATAAATACAGTTGTAAATCCATCAAGAAATAAGATTTCAAAAGACCAGATTTCTAGTTCTGCCTTCAACTTGTGATCTTCTCAGCGTCTCTGTCTTCAGATAGGTAGACACACACACTCAGAGCAGACACGTGTAGTCAGATAGGTAGACGCACACACACAGAACAGAGACACGTGTATTCCTTCCCTTTGCCATCTTTCCCTCCTGCCCGTATAAAACCCAAATCAGTGAATTATATATCGTCAGAAGACTAGTACAGGCTGCCCCCACTCCATTAAGCTCGCTTCTTCTCAAATTCAATCTATGTCATTTATTCCAGATGATTAATAAGCAAGAGGGTTCCACAAACTCACTGAATAATCCCTTCTGGGACTCAGAGGGATTATCATGATCAAGGGGAGAATTGGATTAGAAAAAATGGAAGTACAGAAACAATGCTTAGTGTGTTTAGAAAGTCAAGGTCCTCTGCTGGAAAGAAGGGCTTCTCAATATCACTGAATACAAAGGCATGTTAAAGCCTGCCTTCAAAACACCACAGGGGTCTTCCTTAATGTGTGTGAGTGTGTGTGTGAGTGTGTGTGTGTCTGTGGAGTGCATGCTCAGTCACCCAGTCTGTGTCTGACTCTTTGCAGCCCTGTGGACTGTAGCCCTCCAGGCTCCTCTGTCCATGGGTTTCCCAGGCAAGGATAGAGAGTGGGTTGCCATTTCCTTCCCCAGGGGATCTTCCTGACCCAGGGACTGAACCCACGTCTCCTACATCTTCTGCGTTGCAGGTGAATTTACTGCTGAGCCACCAGGGAAGCCCCCTTCCTCAGTGCAATTGGCATGTAAGGGGGTATACGCACACAGACAGTGGAGGAGAGGGCGTCAGAGGATGAGATGGCTGGACGGCATCACCGAGGCAATGGACATGAACTTGGGCAAACTCCAGGAGATGGAGAGGGACAGGGAGGCCTGCCCTGCTACAGTCCATGGGGGTTGCACAGAGTCGGACACAACTGAGCGACTGAACAACAGAGCAGTTGTTCAGTGCAGACCTATCAGTGCAGAGACCCCATCATTAGATACTTCAGGCCTGAGAAAATCAGAACTAAGACACGCAGTGCTGTCAGGGAGGTGCCTCCGTGTCTGTAAGACGCTGAAGACACTGCTCCTGCCTCCAGCATGGACCAGTAGTCACAGAAACTGTCCAGTAAAATGAAAGCTGTTTGCCAGGCACCAGGCTGAATCGCTTACATGGAATGTCCAGTCATAGCAGTACGTGATATGGCTGCCAAGTCTGTCCCCTTCTACAGAGATGAAAACTGAGGTTTAGAGAGATTGAGAACGTCCTCCAAGGTCACAAAGTCAATCAGTTGCTGAGTTCAAATGAAACCGAGTCTATCTCTGACCTTCTCAGCACGAACCCATTCACTTGCAGCTTTTAGCGCAGCAAACACGATGCTGTATAAAATAAATAAAACCCAACAATTATTAATGAAACTCCTAGATCTCCCTAAACAAACCAGTGACAAGACTGTGTGAGGTGAGAACAGTGGCTATAGAGGAACTGAAACAGGGTCATATAATAAAACGCGATCTAGACGGGGCAGGTGCTGTGTTTAGTCGAGTCCGACTCTCTGCGACCCCGTGGACCGCAGCCCGCCAGGCTCCTCTGTCCCTGGGACTCTCCAGGCGAGAACACTGGAGGGGGCTGCCACGCCCTCCTCCAGGGGACCTTCCCGACCCGGGGACTGAACCCTCGTCTCTCGCATCTCTGCACTGGCGGGTGGGTGCTGGGAAGCCCAGGCTGGGTGGGCTTACCCACCTTTTCACTGAATTCTCTCAGCATTCCACCCCAGGATGCTTGCCTGGCACCTTCTGACGCTCAGCTTCCAAGACAGCTGCCATTCAGTTTTGTGCTTTTTAGTTGATTCATTGTCAGCCTCGAGAACACAGTCTTGCTGCCAGAGTTGTAAACATACACCCTAGAACTAGAAGACAACCCCCTCCTAGTCAAACGCTGCATGTAGTGGCAGACACTTGGAATTCCTTGATTCTGAGTGGCACTCATCTGAAGTTATTTGTTTTATGCCACTATTTGTGATAAACCTGTTTTATTTGTATATTTTTTACAAGTAGTGTTTTCAAATTAAAAAAAAAAAAGAACATAAATGACAAGAAACGCCAGCCTTGGGAGTTTTTAACGAGGCCTCTTCCTCCCCCGCAAAGCTTTCCAGGACGGTCACCGCCCTCCCGCTCTCCTCTGGTTTTTATTCACCCGTCCCTCTGGGGCTGTGCGGCCCGAGCTGCTGCACAGGCTCTCCTAGAGCTGCGGAGCGGGGGCTCCTCTCCAGTGCTGGGCTCACGTTCTCATTGCGGGGCTTCTCTTGCTGCGGACCACAGCCCCTCATCCTGAAACCGGTGAGGTTCGGTTTCCTTTTCTGGAGAATGCTACCTTTGTCTGCGATGGTCTTCAAGGTCCATTCTGCTTCTAGATTTCTATACCGAACCACATCGCAGCCCCGGACTTGAATTACAGCCCTGCCTGTCAGGGACGAGCCAGGAGAGGCCAGTGTCAGGATGAAGGTCTGTGACGGATGAAAAGGTTCGGTGTGCGGCCTTTGGATTCAGACCCCCCAGCTCACGTCCAGGTCGATCGCCAGCGGCCTTCATGACGTGGGGAGAAATGCGGTCCTGCCTGGTGTCTGCGGGAGAACTGGTTCCAGGAAGGCTCGCGGGGGCCGAGGTCTGCAGACGCTCCAGTCCTCCGTGCATAAGTGCGGTCGTTCAGTGGATTCCCCTTCCTGCCGTACCTGTGGGCTCCGTATCCGTGGATCCAACCAGGTGTGGTATGATTCCGGCTTGGCTGACCCACAAATGCAGAATCTGCAGGTATGGAGGCAGGGCTCTATCGGGTACAGTCTGAGCTTTAGCTTCCTCGTCTGTATAGAGGAGACTCATTGATTCAATTAAAATCTACCTGAAGGGCAGGAAAAGAGACACAGACATAAAGAGCAGGCTTCTGGACACCGTGGGAGAAGGAGAGCGTGGGGTGATTCGAGAGAACAGCCTTGAAACAGACGCACTGTCATATGTAGGATAGAGAGCCAGCGGGAGCGTGAGGTCTGGTGAAGGGAACCCAGAGCCGGTGCCCTGACAACGTGGAGAGGTGGGCGGGGCTCGGGAGGGAGGGCCACGTGTCTGCCTGAGGCCGATTCACGCAGAGGCCGTCACAGTACCGCAAAGTAATTATCCTCCAATTAAAATAATTTTTTAAAAGATCAGATATTCTTAAATACTCTGCCGGTGTAGGAGGCACACTGAAGAATAAGCAAATGAGCCCGTGTGTGTAAAGCTTCGTGGGGCTTGCAGTCCGGTGAACGTAGTAGCGCTCACCTCCTAGCGTTACTGTGAAAATTAAATGAGGGCTAACATCAGAGTGCTTAGAGCAGCTCGTGGCATGTAATAATTAACGTCACATAATGATTATAGCCAACAAGTATTATGATAACAGTGAGAATGCTGTAACAATACTCAGTGTTGTTATTGTTAAGGTTATTATTTAATACTAATTTGCATAACCACCACATGGGGCTAGTGTGATGATCAAACGGCTAATTTAGGTAAAATTTATGTAAAAACATCTAGAAATCGTTCAGCGCGTTTCTTCTATTGCAGTGATCCCTAGGTTAAGTGGTTTTGCCAGAGGCACAGAGTAAGTTATGGGCAGAGCTGAGCTGAGAATTCCCGCACCACGTCTCAGCCGTTTTGCACACCCGCCAGGCTGTGATACATTTGGGTGATTTCGTGGCCGTCTCCCCAGTTCAGCCTTGAACTATCCATTCCGTCTGACTCAGATCCTTCCTGCTGGGCCCCACGTGGGGTCGCTCATCAGAACCTCAGCATCATGAGGTTAGACATTCGGTATCTGTAGGGACCTTATATCGTTACTCATTTATCCAACATCGGATTCATCCAATGAATATTTGGCCGGGCCCTAGCAGGCGCACCGCTCCCCACCCCCCCAACCCCCAGTAGCGCGGCCTGCAGCAGGCGTCCTGCACTGGAAACGTTTATGAATTGGACACAGGTCAGGCTCCATCCCCAGTGAGGCCGAATTCTGGCGGAGGGCAAGCTGCTAACACAGGTCGCAATATGGAAGCGGCCCCGAAGCAGCTTGTCAGGGAGAGGGCCAGGCACAATGGTGCTTGCCTGCGCAGTCGCTCAGCCGCGCCTGGCTCTTGCCGCCGCCAGGCTCCTCTGTCCACGGCGTTTCCCAGGCAGGAATTCTGCAGTGGGTTGCCATTTCCTCTGCCAGGGGACCTTCCTGATGCGGGACTGAACCCGCATCTCTGCAGCGGCAGGCGGGTTTCCACACCAGCTCCCTGAGAGGCCTGTTGCGTGGCACGGTACTGTACGCGTCGCGCCTAATCGCTCAGCTCGGTTCAGCCGCTCAGTTGTGCCCGCTCCCTGTGAGCCCCACGTCCCGCGATCCTGCGGACCTCGGTGCCTCATTGCGCTGGGCTGTGATAGAATAGTCTCTGCTTAGTGCCCAGAACGGGCAAATCCAGAGACAGGAACTGCCTCGGCAGCTCCTTGGGGGTTCCTGGGCTTGGAGGTGGGAGTGAGTGAGGCTGAGCTGAAGATGGCACAGGGGGTCTTGGCGGGGGTGAGAGGAATACAGGGTGAGAGCTGCCCGATCCTAAAATGTAGAAATGGGTGGGTTTATAATATGAAAACTGTACTCCACAGAGCTATTCGAACACAAAATATTCCAGTGGAGGGGCAGACCTTCAACAGCTGAGTCCTCAGTTACTTGTTTGGGTCTGGCTCTGATAAGTTCTAATGAGGGCAAGGCAAGGTTCCTGATTCCCTACCCCACCCTGCAATCTGGGTGGTGGGGGGTCCCAGAAAGATCTTTGAGGAAGGGTCCCTACGGGGTGGGGTCTGGGGGCTATGGAAGGTGGAATTCATCCTGTGAGGGGCTCAGGGCTGAGCAAGACGGTAACCGTGTGGTACTTGGAGGACGTGAGAGAGGTGGCGTCTGTGTGGCTGGAACCCTGACTCTGCAGAGCAGAGGAGCTCACGGGGAGGGACGAGCACACAGGGCCTGTTCAGATCTCAGTCCTGAGCACCAGGGACTGCAGCGGGGCAACGGCTCTGGAGCCACAGTGGGACAAGAGTCGCGTAAAACTGACAAAGAAGCGGTCCACAAAGGCAGCTTCTAGATGGCCTTGGGCTTGTCCCCTAGTGAGCCAAAGAGACAGCTTTATGTGTAGGGCCTCCACAGAGCCTTTACGTGGCCCATGTTCTGTACACGGTTGGTTGAGATTGCACCAGGGAGAAACCAGAAAACTGTCCTGCGGTGCGAGTCCGGTTTATAAAACATCTGAATTGAGGTGAGAGTGACTGGAGAACCCATGGGTTCATCCCATAAGAGATTTCAAAGAATGGTTCCTAAAAATCTTCCCCCACACACACTTGAGAAAACTTTCAGATGAATCCAACATCACCAGGAACTCATGGTCCATTCTTAGTAAATGTCCATTAAAAGGCTAATATTGGGAGCACACTTAGGTTCGCAGCCAAGCCTTAGAACTTGAGCCAGAGAGGCCCAAGCAGACTCTTGGTTTAGACAAAACATGATCCAAGGACTCTGACCCAGAGCCACAGCCAGATCACCTTGGTGTAGGGGAGAAGCTGAGCATCTGTTTTCAAGAAGAGCTGTTTTTAAAGAAATCTCCACTTTAAAAACATCACACAGCCATGCATACACACCTTCTATCTGAAACGGGCTGCGTTCTCATTATACATCGCTTCTTTTATTCCCCTGCATTCTTCTGAAAATGCACGCAGGGCTTCACCATCAGCAGAGGGTCCCGTCGAGTCAGGCCATGTCCGTGGGGAAGCCGGCGCCCTGTGGCGGTGACACCCTGCCATCATCACTTCTCTCCGGTCGACCGTGTGTCAAGGGCGTCTCATAAGCCAGGCCCCTTGCGGCACGCTCTGTTCACCACCCTCTGCCCACCACCTCAGACACCCCAGCTTCTAGCTGCTGCTTGAGAAAGGGAAGGGCTCGGGTCTCCACGCTGAGACGTCCCGGCGGGTGGAGACTGTGTCACAGCCCCAGAGGGGCTTCGGGCTCCCCTCCCACAGTGAGCATCCTGCTCTTAGTGATAAAGTGAGACGAGGAACAGGGACCTGTGTGCAGCAGAGATTAGTGGAAAGGGGTTCACAGACACAGACTCTAACATTTTCAAACTGTATGTATAACGTATGCCTCTGACTTTGTGCATGTCTGTGTGCAAATACATGTGACTGCACTCAGGCACATATTTACGCACACGCACACACACACCATGTTTCCCTTTAGGAAAATGAACAGCCTTTTAAAATGGGGAAGTCACAATATTGAGTTGGCCAAAAAGTCTGTTCAGTTTTAAGTAGAAATAAAAGACCTGTTTTTCATATTCAGCAAGAACTTTATTGAGCAATGTATTCACTAACCAAATGAACTTTTTGGCCAACCCAATAGATAATGCCTCTGCTCAAAACCCTCTGAAACCTCACATTTCACCCAAGATGAAGTTCAAAATCTAGGACTTGCCAAGCTCCATATAATCTGTGTGATTTCAGCCCTGCCCCCAGATCTCACCGGCTTCTTTTCTCTCATCTTGTTTTTATGATTCTGCGCTGTTCCTCCGACACCTCCCTCCCACCCGCACCTCAGGGCCTTTGCACGGGCCGTTCGCTCTGCCTGGCGGCAGGTTCTTCCCCGATCACTGCGCGGCTCAGTCCCTCAGCCCTCCGCCCATGTCTTCTCCAACACAGAGGCATCCCCGACCACCTCTCCCATTCCTCTGGTTTCCCTTCCAGCAGCTTTGTCAGCTAACACACCATTTACATAGCACTTATTGACCAAACCCACCCCATTCTCATGAATCCTCTGTGACCGGGGACCTCGCCATATTTGTCTCAGAGCCTCTGGGCCCAGAACAGCATCAGGAGGCTCTCGAGTGTTTGTTACCCGAAGGAGCTTGCTCTGATCCCACTGGACCCGACGGCTGGCAGTCACAAGGCTCTGAGCCAGAAGAGACGGGTAGGCCGCAACTCACCCAGCTTCCCTGCCGAGGGGGCAGGACCACGCCCTGCACACCGCATCCAGGCCAACTCCTGCCTGAGAAATGCCACGGTCAGGAGCGGGCGGCTCAGAAGAGAGCCAGCCCCTGGCAGAGGCCCCTCTCAGCCACGGGGGAGGTTCTAGGTGCCAGGCCCCTAGCAGGCGGGGCCAGGCGGTCCTCAGAGCGACCGCGCAGGCAGCAGGCCCGTGAGGAGAAGCGTGGGGCCTGGGTGGCTGCACGCTCTTCGTTGTAGGGGACCTGCCCCTGGTTTTGCATCTGGGGCTCTGTGGGCACACCGGCTGAAACTTCAGAAGCTAATGGCGTGGCGGTAGCTCACCTCAGTTGTGTCTGAATCTTTGCAACCCCATGCACTGAAGCCTACCAGGCCCCTGTGTCCCTGGGATTCTCCAGGAGGAACACTGGGGTGGGTTGCCAAGCCCTCCTCCAGGCATGTTCTGACCCAGGGGCTGAACCCATGTCTCCTCCATCTCCGGCACTGGCAGGTGGGTTCTGTACCACGAGAACCACCTGGAAGCTAGACCCCCTGGAAAAAAGCGGCCTGCAAACCAGATGGGGATTTCCAGACCAAGTGCATTGCAAAGGGGCACAGCCCGGTGGGCACAGCTGACGCTCCCGGGCAGAACGCGCAGAGGGGCACCTCTCGGCCCCGGAGCCCCGAGGAACCGCCCCTCCCTCGCAGCAGGCCACACGCGCTGCTTTAGTCGGGCCCAGGGGAGGAGCAGGTCTCCCGGTCTGATCCCTTGCTCCTCGCCCACTCTTCTACCTCACCCCACCCCAGCCAGAGTCTAGCTCACTTCAAAGAGGCGATTTTATGCAGTGAAGGAGCGGGCTCTACCCCACTTTTCACGGGGGGAGAGCCAGCAGGTTTGCGGACAACAAGCGCACAGCATCACCTCTCCGCAAACTCGAGGAGGAGAGGAGACGGAGGCCGGGAGCGGCAAAGGGAAGAGACCGGCAGTGCCAAGGAAGGAGGGCTACTCCCCGCAGAGGAGCAGAGCAGTTTCTGAACACGCCAGTCGGGGAGCGGGGGTGGGAAAGGGGGCGGAAAGGGAACTGGGGGAGGTGGAAATCTCAGGAACCCTGGGGCCTGGCGCAGAAGAGGGACCACGTGAGCCCGAGGAGCACGAATAGACGGATCTTACTCACACACCGCCGGACTGCCAGGGAGGAATGACGACGCTTGCCCGGCACCTCTGGGTTCTGGCCCCGGACAAGCACTTCCAGGCACTTCCTGCTTTACTGGGTGGTGAACTGGCTCCGGTGAGTCCAGCTCCCCTCCCGCAGGGAAGGCGGGGCGTGCATTCCTCCCTGGGAGTTGTCCTGATTCCACACCATCCTGGGAGGCAGGGAAAGTGAAAGTGAAGTTGCTCAGTCATGTCCTACTCTTTGCGACCCCATGGACTGTAGCCTACCAGGCTTCTCTGTGCATGGGATTTTCCAGGCAATAGTACTGGAGTGGATTGCCATTTCCTTCTCCAGGGGATCTTCCCAACCCAGGGATCGAACCCAGGTCTCCCGCATTGTAGACAGACGCTTTACCATCTGAGCCATGAGGGAGGAGGAAATCCACATGCGGCACCACCCACGGGTCAAAGAGAGACAGGACTAAATGACACCCTGCCAGGGTTCCCTTCCACTCCACTCCCAGCTCCTCCATTCCATCCTTCACAGCCCTGGCCCTCCGCCCCTGGCTGACCAGAAGCGGCCCTCCACCTTGGTGGGTTGCTCTGGCCTGACTTCTCCAGAGAGACGGGCTGAAAAAAAGACCATTAGGTATTGCATATTCTGTTTCTTAAAGCAAGCCTTTGAGCAGCAGGTCTCCCGTCTAAACCCACAGAGCAGGGGTGGGAGCCACGCCTTCCTGCTTTCTCGCCTTGCCCTCCAGGAAGTCCTCCCGACCTCCACCTGCAGGTTCCTGCTCTCTGCTCTCTCTCTTGTGGCTGCGCTTGCTGAGAAGATGCTGGGAATCAATCAGACGTGTCCCCTGCATGCAGTCTGCATAGCAATCGCTGCAGAAATAAATATGATGGGCTTGGCGTTGTGGGATCTGTGCAGAGTGCCATAAGATAAATAAAACAGGAAAACTGTGTGAGCTGTTTCTACTTGATTAGCTATAAACCCGGGCTCAGGCAGTGATCAGAGAACCCGGCGGACATCATTCAATAGAAAGTGGCTCCTTCCTTGCCTGGACTTTCCTTTTTTTTTCCAAATGAGAATGCCGCCACCTGGTGGCAGATCTCCAAGTCACCACTGGCAATTTTCGACCCAACCAGGAGATACAATTAAACTCAAACCAGAGTGCAGAGGTCAGCGGCTGACAGAGAAGAGGAGCTGTGGATAATAGAAGGAGCACAGATTTGAAATTACCTGCTGGCCTTGTAGAGTCCCACGTATACTGTTTGTTCCCAGGAGATCAACTCTCTGACAAATCCTGCTCTGTTCTTCTGCAGCGCTCATCTTCCTGGAACGTGGTTTTCCGGGTCTTCCGACTCTTCTTGCTGCTAGAGACTCTGATTGTATCCTTTATTTAGTGCCTAATATGCTACTGCCAGGAGGAGGGCATGAGCACCCACTCCAGTACCCTTGCCTAGAGAGACCCCATGGACAGAGGAGCCTGGTGGGCTGCAGTCCATGGGGTCACAAATAGCCAGAGATGACTGATCAACTAACTGCCCAGCACAGCATGTTACCTATCTTCTCCAAGGGTCCACAGAGACTTCTTCAACCACCTTGAATTTCCCCCTCCTCCTCCAGCCTCCCGATGCATACATCTTTGTGCCACAAAATATGCAACCTGATAACAGTAATCTGCTCAATGTTCCTAGGCTGTTAGAATCTCCAACTGGAAGTCACAGGGACAACCCAGCCTGGAGGTAGGGTGAATTTTAACATTCACACAATAAAATCAAAACAAAAGCCGCTGTTTCAATATCGGGGGATTCCACATAAAAATGTGAATTTCTAGAATTTCTTAAAAACAAAATCTGCTAGGCACTCTAAGCATGAAATAGGCATGTTTCTGGTTTCCCTCAGTCCCCACCACACTTTGTCATACCATCAATACCAGGTCTGAATTTCAGTTGCCATTTGTCTTTATGCTTGCTGTGAGCTTTTCTTATAGTTGAGAAATATTTTCATGTCCATGTCTCTATTAAAAGTAGGAAAAATAAGCAGTAGCCCAATATAGGAAACACAAAGGCAGGAAACATACTTCTCTGGGATCTTGTCCATGTAATACACAGACATACGATCCACTTTATCGCTGTTATTCGTCTGACCGTTTATGAGATTCGGATTTGTTAACCATTGGTTTGCTGTAAGAAGCCGTGGTCCTCCCTCTGAAAGGCTCTGCCCGCCCAGCCCTGCCCACGCTCTCTCTGCCACTGCCTGCAGTTCAGACACGGGTGAATCCTTTTCTCTAAAGGATGTGAAAACAAGATGCTGCTCTGTGAGCCATACGGTCTCTGTCCCAACTGCTCAACTCTGCTGTTACAGCGCAAAAGCATCCACAGATAATCTGAAACAAATAGGCAAAGTGGTGTGCCAATAAAACTTTATTTATGTAAGGAGACAGCGGGCTTACCAATCCCTGCAACGGGACATCTGTCCATCATTCCATCCTTGGTCAGGCTCACCTGTGACACATTCTCAGTGAAATAACTCTGTTTCAAATCCTTCCTTCCCCACTAGGCTGAAAGCTCCAAACTCAAAGAGCAGGGACTCGCGCAGCGTACAACGATGGAGCTAAAGGAGGGGCCGTGAAGGACCTCAAGCGAGCACCAGACGAAGCGCAGGGAGCTCTGGCTTCGGTGAGACGGAGGCTGGCCGCTTCTCTCCAGGGACAGGTCTGTGCGGGAGCGCCTCACGGCTGACGCGGGAACCCACTGCACGGGGGACCCAGGCGGCTTCTAGCTTATCCCCTCCCTTAAGAAAGCTCCCGAGCCCAGGGTCCAGGTGGCACGCCAACCCCCACCACTGTGTTTGCACGAGGGAGCTTAAGTTCTGGAGCATTTTCTCAGTGTAGGTGAAGATCAGCAAAAGCAACTAGAAGAAGTCATGGGGGATTCTGCCGCTTCCATTTTATTCACTCATTTGTATATTAAGTAAATTGGTTCTCCATAAGGATTAGTTACTGTCAAAACTCCAAGCCTGCTGCTGCTCCAGTCTTCTGCCTGGAATATTCAAGACTCTGCACAACACACCAGCAAAACACCTCATATTTATTTATCTGCTGTCTTTCCAAATATCAGTGGAGTGTTGACTTAATTAAAATGAACAAAATCCCACAGTTAGGAATTACTTCCTTTGACTTAAACTATGCCCCTTATTTGATGAGTACCGCCTCCTCGTGATCTGTCTCAAACAGGGACTTCCAGCCAAACATTTCCATTCCCTCAGTGCCGCGGGGAGTCAGTAGGACTGCTGGACCTCAGAGGACAATGCTGGGTGAAACGGGGGTATTTCAGAGATGACCAGCCAGGACTTCTTAGTACTTCAGCAAAAGAGCCCAGGGCCTTTGTACAGCCCAGGTGAAGAAGGAACCCGGAGAGCACAGACTTGCCAGTCAGTCCACCAGGACGGGGGCCAAAGAGGAGTTTAATTTAATTTAAAAGAGATTTAGAGATGTAGCACCTAGCCTTCTTGACTTATGAACAGAGACTCATGTGTAATAAACATTGTGTCCAGGGAAGGCGGTGCACAGAAACGCCCCGTGTACCAGACTCAGCACCAGACTCATCCTGAGCCGTAACACAGACCAGGGACACTCACCTCTCCCCTGGGGAAACACTCTTTCCCACCAGAGAGCAGTGGGGGTGATGATGCTGGCCTGATCGGAAGCCAAACACGTCCGAGCAACCATCGCCTGGAGACCAGAGATTCCCCTGCAGACTCCACATCACTCTCCTTCTTCCTAAGAGCTCCTCGTCACCAGACAGGGACCCTTTGAAAATAGGGCCACTTCACTCCCTTCCTTAAGCCCTCTGCTGGCTCCCATCAAGCCTGAGGGAAAGTCACACCCTTATGGGGACCTTCAAGGCCTATGGCCCTGACCCCCGGCCACCTCCCACCAACAGCCACCCTGGTCCTCCCATCTCAGAGCTTTGCTGTCCTTCTGCCTGGAAATCTTGTCCCCTCAACGCTGCTCATGGCTCCTTCCCCTTACTCAGGTCTCAGACACTCTTTCTTGCCCAGTCTGCTTAGAATGGCCTTGGCTCCCTATCCCTGCCACATTCTGTCCACCTACTGTAACCTCCTCCGTAGTGATAACCACACCAGACGTGTTGGTTGTTATTTGAATATTGTCTGCCTTCTCGGTGAGAACTCAGCTTTAGAGAACAGGGCTTGACTTTGTCTGCCCTTGTTTCCCGAGAAAATGGCCTGACACAGCAGCCCCAATAAAAGCTAATCAATGAAGGGACCTCCCTGGCAGTCCAATGGTTAAGAATCTGCTTCCAAGGCAGGGGACATGGGTTCATTCCCCGGGCAGGGGACTAAGATCCCACAGGCCTGGGAATAACTAAGCCTGCACACCGCAACCACTGAGCCCGAGCAACGACGACGCAGAGCGGCCAAAAGCAAAGGCAAGTAAACACAAAAAGCATTCGGAGGGATCCAGCCACCCAGCCACCCTCCAACACTCTGCGCTCCCTCAGTGAGACATTTGGGTAGCTCGTGAGTTCACCGTCAGCAGAGACATCCGAGCAGTGCCTGAGCGACCCTCGGCAGAGCTGTGCTGGAGGCCAGGTCACGTGAGGCGTGACAGCGCGAGAGGAGGCTTATGTCCTGAGGCCCGTGCACACCTGTCTGAGCAGCCTCGGGGGCCCGAGAGCTTGCAGGTGACCTGAGGCTTGCATGCGCATGGCGGGGTTGTTCCCAAGAGACAGTGCTAGCAGCGTTTGCTGACTGCTCCTCAGATGTTACTGGAAACGCAGAGGACTTGAGTCCCTGCCCTTATGAAGGTCCAATTCTAATAGAAACGAGAGGTAGCAGAGAGTACAAGAAGGTGACTGAGGCCCCTAAGGACCCTCGCAGGGCCCGGCAAGGGCCCGGGAACCCGTGGGCGGGGTCAAGGACGTGCCTGGTGCCTTGAATCAAGGAAGTAATGAAGGACGATCTAGACTGGGTCGAGTGAGGTTGGAGGTCGAAAGGGCAAAGAACCAGTGTTCTAGAAGATCCCGCCCAAGAGGCAGAAGAGCATGCCAGGCGTAGGGAATGCCCAGCACTGCCCGGTTCAGCAGCTGACACCCAAACTCTTCCGAGCAGACTCTCCTCGCTCTGAGAGTGCGCGGCGACTCTCCAGGAAGCCAGAGCCTGGCGACGGTCACGAAGCCAGATGGGGCTTCCAGGCGGCAGTGCCCGCAGGAACACATCACTGCTGCTCAGCGCACGGAAGACCAGTGTGTCCTGTGGGAGTTAGCAAGGACATGAAACGCCAAGGGCAGACCGGAGCACTGAGCGCCGGAGCAGCCTTGATACTAGGCACCGGTCAGAGCCTCACAGAGACAAAGCTGAGACCGTCCTTCGCTGGCCCAGGGGCGCGCAGGGTGTATTCCTATGGCGACTCCAGAGCCCCTGACTTGGGGAGCTTATCATTTGCTTGGTGAACTCCCCCACCCATGGGAAAGGCTCTGCACAAAAGGATCCCTGCTTCCAGCAACTACAAGCAGAGAGGACCCTGTTGGGAAGAGCAGCTGCACGTGGACCCTCAAGAGCCTCACTGTCTTCTGTGAAGTGTCCTGTCTGCAGAGCCGGCTGAAATCATGCCTGCCAGCCTGGTGAGTGTGCGCTTGGTCGCACAATCGTGTCTGACACTTTGCGACCCCATGGACTGTAGCCCATCAGGCTCCTCTGTCCATGGGATTCTCCAGGCAAGAATACTGGAGTGGGTTGCCATGCCTCCTCCAGGGGATCTTCCCAACCCAGGGATCGAACCCAGGTCTCCCGAATTGCAGCGGATTCTTTACAGCTGAGCCACCTGGGAAGCCCACATGTTTAACATTATCAGGCTCATCTGATCCTGTAATCAGAACCAACTACATAATTGGTGGTGTCCGGTGAAAAGCCAAGTTGTGGGTCTCGTTCAAGAATCACTGGGAGCTTCAGGGTGGCCACAGCAGGGCATTCAACAAAGCAGAGTCCTTCCAAGTGTGGCCCCGAGTGTCTGCATGCGGCGCACGTCCAGAGCCAGCCCTGACCGGAACAGCGGGTGAGCGGCACTGAAGTTCATTTTCATTAAATGACCACAGTTCCCGCTACTACTGTTTATAAGCATCTCGACTTGGGGCCATACGCGAGGGGATGTCTGCCTCCCTGTTTTACAAATAAGGAAACCAGGTTTCAAGGGATTAAGAGCAGTTGAGCGAGTTGATGGAGGGGCATAGATGTGGGATCTGGGTCTTTGTGACTCTGAGGCTGTAACTAGCAGGGGCCATCAGTCTTGAACTGTTAAACAGTTAGATGCGTGAGATTCCCACTGGCCACACTGACGAGCAGAGAGAGCGAGCCAGGAGGCAGCGCTGGCGTTCCTCTGCAGGTGGGGCGGAGGCTCTACGTGAGGGGCCGGCCGTGACAAGAACCCTCCTCACTAGCCGGGGAGCCCAGGGCGCGGCTTCTCATCGCACGCGCTCACCCGGCCTTCTCCCAGGCCCAGCAGGATTCTGCCGGTGCTCACGTCTGCCCTGACCAGCGCGTCCTGCCAACATAGCTGGTGGGCCATGCTTATCTGCTTTCCAGGGGAACTGAGGGAGGTGTCAGCCCAAGGCCAAAAGTGTCCCTTTCAGAAGACGGAAGGGACTGGGGGCCTCTTGCCCACAAATCCAGAGGATGAGACAGTTGGATGGCATCGCCAACTCGATGGACGTGAGTTTGAGTAAACTCCAGGAGTTGGTAATGGACAAGGAGGCCTGGCGTGCTGCAGTCCATGGAGTCTCAAAGAGTGGGACACAACTGAGCTACTGAACTGAACTGAACTGCCCACAAATGCTCTCTACCTCGACAGAGGGAGTCCTTCACAGACACGGGACTCCCCAGGTCTGCAGGAGAGCGTGGCCCGTGAGAGACCTCGTAGGCGTCTTCAGCTCCACTCCAGCACCCCCAAGCCGGGGAGCCATGACCAATCTCTTTAGCCAAAAATGTTTGCCTCATTTTGCTTGACAGTAATATTTATTCGCAGCAAGGAGATAGCCAAATTGGCATCGCAAAAACAATTCATGCAGGTGTGCTCAACTACTTCGGAAAGTGACCAGCAGACACCCTTGACTCGTGGGAGGGATCCCACTTCCGGGACTCACACCTGAAGATGAATATTCATGAATGCTCATCACAACATCATTCATAAGAAGCTTTCCAAGAGAGCAGCATTGAAACATACCCTCCCATGTGTAGAACAGACAGCTAGTGGGAAGCTGCTGTCTAGCTCAGGGAGCTCGGCCCGGGGCTCTGACGACCCGGGGGTCGTGGGGTGGGAGGCTCAGGGAGGGGTATATGGATGCTTACAGCTGAGTCACACTGTTGTAACCATCACAACACTGCAAAGTAATTGTCCTCCAACTAAAAATAAATAAAATAAACTGTCAGAACAAATGCTCGAGTGAAGAGCAGGAATTGATTCACGGGGAATTAGTATATCGGAATCCAGTGGAACCAGCAAAAGCCATGTTTCAAGTTTCTTTCATGGTCCAGAAACTCTTAGATCATCATTCTGAGTGAAAAAATTAACCGTTTAAGGTGTAGCTGTGATTTTTGAACAAACATCGATTCTGCATCCAGGCGCAGAACACGCCGAATGTAGACCGGTCAGCCGCGAGAGGTGAGACTGAGGCTGATCGTACTGACAGCTTCCTTCTCACTCTTGTACAGTTTCTGTAATTTCCAGCAAGGTACTCATCTGGCTCTTCAGATCAGAAAACAAAGAAGGACAAAGCGAAACCGGAGTGCATGGTTCCAGGACGCTGAGCTGCGGGGTTTTCAGCTGGAAGGGAGCTGAGAGCAAACTAGCAATGGTCTGGCCTGGTGTTCACAGGGGCTTTCATTTCGGAAGAGGCTGCTGGATTCAGTAACGTTGCTGCCTAAGTGAGCAGCTGCGTCCTCATGGACTGGGGGTTCCCTGAACCCGGGGGTCTGCTTAGCCTGCAGACCCAGCCCATCAGACTCCGTCGTGGATGTATGAAGCCAAACTCAACTGCCTCACAGACGCCACCCACACTTGAAGTTTCAAGCAGGCATCCTGCTTGGTAAAAATCAAAGTCAGAGGAAACAGCCCAGAAAAAAACAAAGAACCTGTATTTTATAGACGCTATGGATTTTCTCCAGATTTTAAAAGTGTTTCTTTACTCACTGTATAAGTCAGACGATATAAAATGACATTCACCAAAAATACGTTTAAATTTGCTCCACGTCCCTCACCCAGACGCTAATACTCAATATTTAGGCTGTCGATGCACTTCCGCTCTCTGTGGGTTGGGTGTGTGTCCACAGATACTCACGTCACGCCCATGCACGCCTTCACTGCTCACACACGTGTATCTATGTAGACACACACACGCACAGAGACCCATAGTTTCTCCCACCTGTGTTGTCTGCGTGCACTGCTCTTTGTCTCTCCCACTCAGGGACTCATCCTTCATGTAACAAGTATTCGCTAAGCACCCTCCACACATCAATCCTCTCCTGGGTATTTGATGGATGTAGGGTAGAGCAGGGAACACAGTGAGCAAAGAGGGGGAGGGCAGTAAATGAAACTATGAGAAAGGAATTAATTTTTATGACGTTTTGTTTTGTTTTGTTTTTTTAAAAAAAGCTGGGTGCCATAGGGGAAAAGTCAGCACAGCGTGCTGGGGGTCAGAGGACTGGCCAGGGAATGGGTGGGAGTCACTTTAATTAGAGTGCTCAGGTTAAGACACTGAGAAGGATTCTTCTGAACAAAGACCTTGCCCAAAGTCAGGAAAATCAAGCATGGCAGCCGATTGTCGAAGAGCAGTGAAAGGGGGCCCATGCAGAGGCCCTCCAGAGCATGGGGGTGGGCTCAGGAGTGACATGCCTGAGAAGAAAGAGAGGGTGAGGAAGGGAAGCTGGGGGGTTGGGGGGCACTGCCCTCCTCAACCAGTGGTTGAGAGTCTGCCGTGCAATGCAGGGCTGCTGGTTCCATCCCTGGTTGAGGGCTGAGTTCCCACTTGCTCAGGAGCATCTATGCCCACAACTAGGGCCACAGAGAGAGATCTACACGATGCAATGAGGATCCTGGTGTCACAGCTAGGACCCGCTGCAGCCACAGGAGAAAATACAGATGCTCAAAATATTAAAAATCAGCATAGGAAAAGCAGAGACATCACTTTGCCAACAAAGGTCCGTCTAGTCAAGGCTATGGTTTTTCCAGTGGTCATGTATGGATGTGAGAGTTGGACTATAAAGAAAGCTTAGCACTGAAGAATTGATGCGTTTGAATTGTGTTGGAGAAGACTCTTGAGAGTCCCTTGGACTGCAAGGAGATCCAACCAGTCCATCCTAAAGGAAATCAGTCCTGAATATTCATTGGAAGAGCTGATGCAGAAGCTGAAGCTCCGATACTTTGGCCACCTGATGTAAAGAACTCACTCATTGGAAAAGACTGTAATGCTTAGAAATATTGGGGGCAAGAAGAGAAGGGGACGGCAGAGGATGAGATGGTTGGATGGCATCACTGGCTCAATGGACATGAGTTTGAGCAAACTCTGGGAGACAGTGAAGGACAGGGAGGCCTGGCGTGCTGCAGTCCATGGGGCCACAAAGAGTCGGACACGACTGAGTGACTGAACAACAATTTAAACAATAACTCGGGGCGGGGCATGTCGGCATGGCAGACCGTGCAGGACTTCTTGGAGGCCACCCTGAGGACTTCGGCATTTCCTCCAAGCTTGGCAGGAAAGACCACGTGAGTGGTGGTCACAGCTGCCATGGACAGAGGTGTGAAGACAGCCTGTGCCCAAGGCCTGTGTGTCCTCGGGGGCAGCGTCAGACGGCCCCGCCCGCCCGCTAGGTGACAGACGTGGGCGACCGCAGGCTGCCCGTTGTGTCTCAGGTCTGTGCTGGGAACAATGGGTTTCCCACACCTGATTCAAACACACCAGTAAAACTTGACTGAGCTGTTCACATGCTGGCACAGAAGAGGGGCACGCACGCCCACCCGCCTGCCCAAGACAAGGGCGAGAAGGCTCCTCTGGCTCCAACACGAGTGCTGGAGGTGAGCTGACTGACACAAAGGTTTTTACTGTCCTCTCGCCTGGAAAACCCCAGGGATGGGGGAGCCTGGTGGGCTGCAGTCCATGGGGTCGCTAAGAGTTGGACACGACTGAGCAACTTCACTTTCACTTTTCACTTTCATGCATTGGAGAAGGAAATGGCAACCCACTCCAGTATTCTTGCCTGGAGAATCCCAGGGACGGGGGAGCCTGGTGGGCTGCCGTCTACAGGGTTGCGCAGAGTCGGACACAACTGAACCAACTTAGCAGCCCCAGCAGCAGCAACACACCCTTCAGCCTCCAGGGGCTGGAAATCGACATCTTCCACCTGTACCACCTGCTCTGCGATTCTGGACGAAAGAGACGCCGTCCGGACCGCCCCCGCCCCCAAGTCTTTCCCACATCATTCCTCACCCGGGTGGTCCTTGGCACCCTGACCCCCCGTCCCACAGCTGCCCAGCAAACTCCCCCACCCCCAGGGAGATGGTGTCCCCATGTCCGGGCCTCGGACAGCCCTGCTCCAAAGCTTCCCCCAACTCCTGAGCTTCTTCGAGTGTTCTCGGATGCTCCACGGCTGGCCCCTCAGTCCCACTCAAAATCGCCTCCTCTGTGACCTCCTTGAGCACTCTGCTTACAATCGGAACACCCACTCAGAGCCCCCTACTCCCCTCCCACTTCGATTTCTCAGCAGCAACCTGGAGCTGGCATGCACACAAACATCCCTCCTCTCTGCTCCGCCCACTAGACTGTGAGCCCTGTAGGGGCAGGACTTGTATCTGTTTTATTCATCACCAGGTCCAGGGGCCCCAGCATGCATAACACTTGTCATTATTAACCCGTGTTGACGGCTGAGTGAGTGAGCCCGTGAGGGGCTCTAAGGAGCCCCCATCAGAGCGTCCTCCCTGGCAGGAGTCATAGGAGAGGCCTTTCCCCAGCTCCTTGGATGAGGGCGGCAGGGCTTCTAGGCGAGGAGAGGAGACAGGCCGGCTCCCTACGTGCGTGCCCAGAGGGGACCACCAGGAGCGCTAACCATGCCCCTCCGTCCTCACGGGGCTCCCACACGGGCTTAAGCTGCTGAGAAAAATCACTTCCGCGCATTAGTTCAGCACAGTTCTTGGTATCTAACATAATGCTGGACACGAACCGAGGTTGTTAGTCGCATTTGAGAAATTAATAAACACATGCACGAGTGTGCATATGTGTATCACTCCAGGCTTTTTGACTCAGAGAACAGATCACTCGAATTATCATTCCCTGCTCCCCTGGAGAAGTTCAGCTTTGAGCCAAAAAGCACGTTGAGAAGAGAGAAAGTGGAAGACCAACGGGGGCCTATCCTGGAGATTCGGGCGTTCTTGGCGTCCCTGGATTATTTGTAAACATAGTTTAACAACGAGCTGGGTGTGTTTGAAGCTTCCACTACCATCTCTCTTAGAGCGAATGCCCTGTGCACTGCCGGGAACATTTCAGGCGTCGTCTGATCACAGCCCAGATAAGAAAAGGAATATGCTGTCACCAGGACGGTCCAGTGAGGGTGCATCTCAGACCGCCGCCCCTCCACACGGCAGGAGAGCGGAGACCTGGCCGTGACGGAGTCAACCTGCCCCACACCAGCAAGGCTTCAGCTCGGCTGCTCCTGCCCAGAGTGTTCCTGGCACCTAGGGTCTCTCCGGTGGCTCCTTGGGACTCCTCAGCCAGGCAGGGAGCACACAGGCGGAGCACGGGCACAAAACGGGGTGCCGTCTTTAGGCTCTGTCTCCTAGAGAAAAGAAGCTCTGCTGCTTCTCGTTCGGAACCTGAATAAGTTCAAACGAGACATTTCCTCCTCTTCTCTCTAGGCAGCTTCGCATTAAGATGTTTTCTTATCTCAGCAGGATCTATCCTGTGTCAAAAATTCACTTGGTGTGTTTTTCTGCCTGCAATCAAAAAAAAAAAAGTCCTTCTTTGCATCAGATATTTGCATACAAATTATATCTGGCACTTTTATAACAGACTATAGAGTCTTCAGTGTGCTCTGGTGTGGCACGATATAATGGGGAAATACACATTTTTCTAATAACACATTGCTTTTTTTCACAGATGGATCTGTAAGGGAGTTATAAGAAGGCAAAAGGAAAAAAAAAAAGATTTCTACAACAACAAAATATAAGGCAGGTCTGAAATTCTGACAGCTTCTTCCAGGGAAAGATGGCTCAGCGGGTCTTTGAATTATCCTACCCTGCCTGCTCACTGATGGCTGTGCTTAGGGAATGAGTCGTACAGACACTTACAAGGAACAAAAGCATTAGCAAAGAGAGGCTTGGGACATCGCAGTGATGATTGTGGAAAGAAGCACCGGGCCTTAATTAGATTCCAGTCAAAAGAGCTGCTCTTTAGCAAGAGGTAGAGGGTTAGGCTTCCCTGGTGGTGCAGTGGTTAAGAGTCTGCCTGACAATGCAGGAGACACAGATCCGACCCCTGGTCCGGGGGATCCCACCTGCCACGGGGCCCCGGAGCCTGTGGGCCACAGCTCCTGCAGCCCGCCCTCCCGGGACCCGGCGCTCCGAGGAGAGAAGCCGCCCCATGAGACGCCCGTGTACCACAACTGGAGGGCAGCCTCCATCCGCCGCGGTGAAGACCCAGCACAGCCAAAAATAAATGAATTTATTTCAAAAAGGTAGGAGGACCCCAGCTTGAGAAGAATCCCAAGTTTCACATAGCAAGAGAGACGGTAACAGTGGGCCGCCCCGAGGCTTGGAGTTCACGGCCGAGGGCAAGGAACTTAAAACCCGAACTGAGGGCCAGACACAGGCTTCTTGTGCGTTAATTCCTCTAATTCTCAAAAGATAATTGCCGTACAGACTGCCTGCTACACTGCGGGCCTTCAAATCACTGTTGAATAAATGCATGGATCCATCATTTTTATAAGATGGATGCAGGAGAAATTTCCACATTTGCCTAAAGCACTCTAGGGGTCACACCCAGTTCTGCTGGACCCAGAAGCTGTCCCTTGCTTTGTCTGTTGAATGGGGGCACGTTCCTGTGTCCACAGAGGGAAGATCTGGGAACGGAAAATGAGTGGGAAGCAATGGGACCATTCCTCCTAGAACTAAGGGGGTGTTCCAGACAACACGATGACTTTCACAGGCCAATAAGCCCTGCTGCCTTCACGGACCTCTTCCTCCATAAAGTGCTACTGAAGACTGTAGGACATGACTGCGTTTGTATAAACCCGTTTAATCCAGGTTGGATTTTTCTCCTGATTTTATAAGAAAGTAAAAGATTTTTATGGGCCTCTGAGAGAATCACGGAGCCCAGGCACCGCAACTCCTGGGTCTAATGGAGGGCATGGCCGTGACAGTCTCAGGTGAAAACTCCACCAACTAGAAACACTGCGACCACAGAAACTTCACAGCGAGTCTACATCCCTGCAAGGTTTCAACGCGGATAGCATTTGCCAAACACCATTGAAATGAATGCCTGACAGCTCAGTTAGGACTCTGTCTGCCTGCACGTGCTCGAGACCTGTCCATAGCGGCTTCCCTCCGGGAGGAATTTTTCATACGCAGTCAGTCGAGACAAGGGCAGTCCTTGTACAAGGCCTGGTCCCGCTACTCATGCAGGCCCTGCCCCTTCCAGCTTCCTCTCTGACATTCTTATCTGTGTTCCTCACGGAAGCAATATGGCTTCTCCAGCTCCAGCCATCCCATCCACATTCCAGGCAGGATGGAGAGGCATGCACCAAGGATGAGGGATAAAACGCTTCACCTTAGAAACTTTGTTTTATGGGAAAAGGAAGCCTTCTGCAGACCAGAACTGCGTCTCGTGACATTCCAGAGAATCTAGAAAAGGGTTTTCAAGCAGAATCACTGCTTTCCCCAAAGAAAATCAGAGTTGCTAGTTAAGAAAAAAGGGTTAGTGGGGGGTGGGGGTGGGGTGGAGTTCAACGAGCAATCTTAGCATCTGCGTCAAGCGCCATAATTCCCTTAAAACTGAACGACCAAGCCTTTGAAAACAGTACCCAGTTCAGGAGAGTTTCGGCCCAACAGAAAACTGAGCGAGTTCTTCGGTTTTCAATGGAATGTGATAATCCAGGCCACTCTGCCCCCTGTTAGCAAAACAGACATAATATCATACTGCCAGTTAGCTAACATCTGCAGTAACCACCTCCCCGAGCTGTGTTTATTTTTTAAATCCCTTCTTTCCTTGTACAAGACACTGGAGTCATCTTTATAGGCCAAAAAATAGGCATGTCATTGACATCTACTTCTACCTGGCTGAATATTATCTGCTGGCTTATTTTTAGCTCAAGGGCCATCCTCTCAGCAAAAAACACTGCTGTTTGCACCAGAGAAGTCTGAAAATGCCTTCTGGTCGGTGCTCTCCCGGTCCAGGGAGCCGAAATGCAGCTTACTGATGCTCCTCCTGCTGGACAGTGAGGTGACTGGGACCTCTCCACTGAGCACAAATCTCCATCATTAATGCACACAGTCAGCACCTGTCAGCACACAGTCAGAACCAAGCTGTGAACGTGACCTAACAAAATACTCAGCTGTCCTCCTGGGCAGGATCAGGGTGGCCAGCTGCCCAGGTTGGCTGGGACTCTGGGCTTCCCTGGACGCCGGGCCCTGTGCTCACGCTGGGAGAGTCGGGCAGCGAGGGGAGGTGGCCGTGGTGAGCACAACGCCCACGCAGCCCTGGCTTAGAACCAACGGAAAGCGTATCGTTAACAAAAACTGGCATTTGTTTGAGTGACGATGCTGTCCCCGCCCTCTCTTGACAGCTTACATGTAAGATCTTGTCTTCTCAAGAACTCTAAGAGGAAGGGACTATTGTTATTCCCATTTTACAGGGAGGGAAAACAGAGGTGCAAACTTTTAAAATCACTAAATGAAGCCAGTGGTAAAGAGCCCGCCTGCCAGCGCAGGAGACATGACAGATGTGGGTTCGATCCCAGGGCTGGGAAGGTCCCTGGAGAAGGAAATGCCAACATGCTCCGATATTTTGCCTGGAAAATCCCATGGACAAAGGAGCCTGGCGGGGTACAGTCTGTAGCGTCCCAAAGAGTCAGACACGACTGTGCTGCACACGCAAACACTCTCCAACAAATGTGCCACTGTATACGTAAGACATGCAGTGAGAAGCAACAGAGCCGAGACGTCCTTGGTGATCCAGGGGCTAAGACCTGCGCTACCAATGCAGGGCGCTCGGGTTTGATCTCTGGTCAGGAGACTGGACCCCACTGCTGCAGCTGAACTGAGAGCCCCACGTGCCACCGCAGAGAATGAAGAGCCCACTGCTGCAACTAAGACCCGGTGCGGCCAAATAAACACATACTTTGAAAGAGAAGAAGTGGCGGAGGTGGACTCAGACCCGGGCAGCCTGACTCTAAAATCCAAGCCCCTGCCTCACTTGAGCCCCTCCGGAGACGTGGGCCGCGCGAGCGCAGGCTCGTTGCTCACATCCCTGCTGTGTGCGAGCACTTCTGTCTCGCAGCTGCGGGAGAGGAGGAGGTCGGTGCGCAGAGTTTCATCCTTGCTTTCCTCGCTGGTTTCAACTGGAGGCACTTTTGCCCCCAGGGGACATTTGGCAGTGACTCTGAAAGTGCCTCACAGATGAATCATTTTTACAATTTTCAAAGTTTTCACAGCTATGACTTACCCTTGGTCTTAACCGAATGGATAGAAGAGCTGTTGCTGCGTCTCTGTAGAAGAGGGTGTGGAGTCAACTCTGCCTTCCAGCTGTTTGGAGACTAGTGATGCAGAAACAGCAACAGCCAGCCAATTTGGTTTAGACATATTGCAATTAAAAACAAAAACGTGTGTCCTGTGTTATGAAGATAAGCACGCATACAAAGGGACAAAAACACAGCAACAGCAGCAACAAAACCCCTGCCTCCCCTCAGCCCGCCCCTGGCTTTTACACGCGCTGGATGGAAGGTTCCACGATGTCTGCAGAGTAAAGAAACTGCTTTGACGTCTGTTGCTGTTGGGTCACTAAATCATGTCTGACTGTCTGCAGCCCCACGGACTACAGTGCACCAGGCCACTCTGACCTCCACTCTCCTGGAGTTTGCCCAAGTTCATGTCCATCGAGTCGGTGATGCCACCCAGCCATCTCATCCTCTGTCGTCCCCTTCTCCTCCTGCCGTCAATCTTTCCCAGCATCAGAGTCTTTTCCAGTGAGTCAGCTCTTCACATCAGGTGGCCAAAATATTGCAATTTCAACACCAGTTCTTCCAATATTCAGGGTTGATTTCCCTTAGGATTGATGTAATATTACCAAAGCTTCGTTTATGGATAAAACTTTCTTTTCACCCTCAGGAACTTGGATTGCCATCACAAAGATGGCACTCGGGAGATCCTGGTCTGGTCCTGTCCGACTGACATTTCTGTTAACTGACATTTCTTCCAGGTGGTGAGAGGACCAGAATTGGACACGGGGCTTTTGTGCCTTCAGAGCCATCTTCCTGCCTCCAGAGTTCTTCCTAGTGTTCTCCGCTCTTTTCTTCCCTGTCTCCAAGTAAATTGCAGGATCATCTGAAACCCCATTGAAGCCTCTCTAGGATGCCACTGTGATCTTTATCTTCAAAGCCACCCAGTCAGACCTCTGGCTTGAAATCTGCATGAAAGCTAAAGGAGAGTAAATTTGGGGGCTGGCTTCCTTTGATAACCAAATGTTTCTCTTTCTTTGTTCTGAAGGTAGAACTTTAAAAGAAATTCAGTGATGCGGAAAATAATTCTACAGCATCTAGTTCTGTGCAGCCACTGTGACTGGCTTGGGGCATTTGCTTAAAATAGGAGCTGCGGGGCTTGTCTGCAAAGGAGGCCAACTGTTAAATGACTGGACTGGAAGGTTTAAGAGGCTAGCAGCAGTCCTGGGTGGAAGCCACGAGCGGGAAAGAGGCAGGAAGCGTCAGTGGGAACCTCAGGCGCAGTCCCGCTCAGCTTGCCTTCCCTTACGCAGCATTTCCGGCACAGGACCAGCGCAGACCTGGGAGACCCAAGGCAGTTAGAACGGGGCCTGGATGTTCTGAGGAATGGGGTACTTCCTGCCGTACCAGTAAACAAAGGAGGCCACAGTCAGCAGCGGCTGCCGTCCGTGCGGTGGTGACCGGTGAGCAGTGAGGGTGTGGAAACCCAGGACGCCAGCTCCGGTAGCCAAGGTGAGCCCGGAGGTGCGCACCGAATGGATGACTTCACGAGGCCAGGCTCTCGCATCTTCTGGCACACGGCTGTTGTTTCTAGTTGCTAAGTTGTGAATGACTCTTTAGGGACCCCAAGGACTGTAGCCCGCCAGGCTCCTCAGTCCATGGGACTCAGTCGAGAACACTGGAGTGGGTGGCCGTTCCCTTCTCCGGGGAGCTTCATGACCCAGGGGTTGAATCTGTGCCTCCTGCATTGGCAGGCAGATTCTTTACCACTGAGCCACCGGGGAAGCCCTTTCTGTACCTAGAAAAGCCCTAAATTCCTTGAGGTATTTGGTTTTCTGGAATTAACAACAATCTTTTGACATTTGAACAACCTGCCCTTTGTTGCAAAACTTCCATGTAACCCGGCTCCCGCCACGCCTCCTCGGAGCAGTGCTCTCAGGGTTGAGATGTTGCCCACCCAGCTTCAGTTCAGTGCAGACGCTCAGTCATGTCCTTCTTCCTGCAACCCCCTGGACTGCAGCACGCCAGGCCTCCCTGTCCATCACCAACTCCCAGAGCTTACTCAAATTCAAGTCCATTGAGTTGGTGATGCCATCTAACCATCTCATCCTCTGTCGTCCCCTCCTCCTCCTGCCTTCAATCTTTCCCAGCATCAGGGTCTTTTCAAATGACTCAGCTCTTCTCATCAGGTGGCCAAAGTATTGGAGTTTCAGCTTCAGCATCAGTCCCTACAATGAATATTCAGGAAGCCTACCCAGCTTAAAGTTCTAAAAACCCCTGCCAAATAAAACATAACTCTCAATTTTTAAGTTGTGTATATTTAAGTCAACAGTTCAAAAAGCAAGAAAGAGCCATTCAAGGAACTAAAACGTAGTGTTTTCCTTTCTTCTTTATTCGCTCTCATTTGTTACTGTGTCCCTTATCTGCTATGATTGTCTTCAGAAAAACTAAGATTTTAAAATAGCACCAATTTAGGGGGTCATCTTTGGAGGGTCCATGTCTGTCCTAAATGTTAATATAAGAACATTTAATTCCCGTGCTGAATCGCCGAAATTATACATCTTGTATTCTGTGCCTCACACATACTTTCTGTTCTTGTCAGAACAGGAAAACAGCTGCACGAAGCTACCACACTTGCCTCTATTTCACCTCCCGACACACGGACATTCTGCAGCACAGCCCAGCCGGGCCTCCTGCTCAGTGAGGAGGGGCTGGAAGAGCCACAGCTGCCCTCGTTCCCTTCCCTTCTCCGTCACACAGGAAGGACCGTGTGCGAGAAAGGACCTGACGGGCCCCTTTGCTGGCCGTGTTTCCCGGACCTCCGCTGCCTGACATCTGCAGGGGATGCAAGTTCTGGGGCAGAGGGAAAGCCTCCCGGGTGGCCAAGGGCCCTGCTCACCCTGCGGTGGGTGTGCCACTCTTGTGTTTTACCTGCTTTAGGGATCCCAGAACCCCCATGCACCCTGGGGCCTCAGGAGTTGTGTTCACGGGGCACGACGGTTAATGCCAGTTCTGTGCCTGATGCACAGTGAGGCCAGACAAATGGAGTTTGGAGCAGAGAAAGGCCGAGTGCAGGGCAACAGGTGGCTCATGCCCTGCACAGGAGGGTGGGGGTCGGGGGTGCACAGGACGGGTGATCAGCTCGTGCGCAGTCCCCTGACTGGCTGCTGGGACGGGTGATCAGCTGGTGCGCAGCTCCCTGACTGGCTGCTGGGACGGGTTATCAGCTCGTGCGCAGTCCCCTGACTGGCTGCAGGGACGGGTTATCAGCTCGTGCGCAGTCCCCTGACTGACTGCTGGGACGTGTGATCAGCTCATGCGCAGTCCCCTGACTGGCTGCTGGGACGTGTGATCAGCTCGTGCGCAGCTCCCTGACTGGCTGCTGGGACGGGTGATCAGCTGGTGCGCAATCCCCTGACTGGCTGCTGGGGTGGGTTATCAGCTCGTGCGCAGTCCCCTGACTGGCTGCTGGGACGGGTGATCAGCTCATGCGCAGTCCCCTGACTGGCTGCTGGGACGTGTGATCAGCTCGTGCGCAGCTCCCTGACTGGCTGCTGGGACGTGTGATCAGCTCGTGCGCAGCTCCCTGACTGGCTGCTGGGAGGGAGCAGGAGCTGTCACGGGGGCTCCCATTCTGCCCCTCGGCTCCAGGAGGCCCGGGCTGTGCGCTCAGGCTCATCAAGGAGCTAATGTCTTCCTTTCTGCAGTTTCTACATTTGCAAAACATCTCAGGAAACTTGCATCAAACACTGCTATCTAGATCACTCAGCATCACCTCTCAGGATTTGAAACAGCTCAGCTGGAATTCCATCACCTCCACTACCTTTGTTTGTAGTGATGTTTCCTAAGGCCCACTTGACTTCACATTCCAGGATGTCCGGCTCTGGGTGAGTGATCACACCATTGTGATTATCTGGGTCTTGAAGATCTTTTCTGTGTAGTTCTTCTGTGTATTCTTGCCACCTCTTCTTAATATCTTCTGCTTCTCTACGGTAAGATCATGCCACCTGGTCCCATCACTTCATAGCAAATAGATGGGGAAACAAAGGAAACAGTGTCAGACTTTATTTTCTTAGGCACTAAAATCGCTGCAGATGGTGACTGTAGCCATGAAAGGAAAAGACGCTTGCTCCTTGGAAGAAAAGCTGACCAACCCAGACAGCACATTAAAAAGCAGAGACGTCACTTTGCCAACAAAAGTCCACCTAGTCAAAGCCATGGGTTTTCCAGTAGTCATGTATGGATGTGAGAGTCCCTTGGACTGGAAGGAGATCAGTCAATCCTAAAGGAAATCAACCCGGAATATTCATTGAAGGACTGATGCTGAAGCTGAAGCTCCGACACTTTGGCCACCTGATGTGAAGAGCTGACTCATTAGAAAAGACCCTGATGCTGGGAAAGATTGAAGGCGGGAGGAGAAGGGGATGACAGAGGATGAGATGGTTGGATGGCATCACCGATGTGATGGACATGAGTTTGAGTGAGCTCCGGGAGTTGGTGTTGGACAGGGAGGCCTGGCGTGCTGCAGTCCACGGGGTCACAAAGAGCTGGACATGGCTGAGCACTGAACAGCAGCAGCAAGAACCACAAGGTCCGTCAGAGGAGCTGGAGCACAGGATACGGGAGGCTGTCCCGGAAAGGCCCCCCCGGGTCCTGCTCGACTATGAGTGCTACATGCAAACCCCGATGGAGGAACAGCCAGCAAACATGCTGCAGGCGCCGCCTCCGCTCACACACGCTCCACTGTCCCACCGGACCTCACTTACAAGCACAAGTCCAAAGATAAACCTGTGAAGGATTTCACCGAACCGAACCAATGCACCATGAAACGTGCACGAGCAGAGCATTAAGCTAAGCAGTTCCTCCAACCTGGGAACGAGACGGGACACCTACAGTCACCTCCTCTCCTGGCTCACACTGGTCATTCACATAGCACATGCGTGCTAAGACATATCAGTCGTGTCCGACTCTTTGTGACCCTGTGGACCACAGCCCACCAGGCTCCTCTGTCCAGGGATTCCCAGGCAAGAACACTGGTGTAGATTGCTGTGCCCCTGTATGGGAGCTTCCTGACCCAGGGATCAAACCCATCTCTTATATCTCCCATTGGCAGGTGGGTTCTTCACCCCAGCTCCACCTGGGAAGTCATTCACATAGTACTTAAAAAAAAAAAATAGTACTTTTGCTTTTTATTGGCAAAAAGCCAGTTTCACAAACATGACGTCATGGAAATGACCCTCATGTGGTCGAATGTTGAAATTGAACAGCCTCTGGCCAGTAGTTCCCGAGGGTCCAACAGATGGTAAATGTCACTGCTTCCTGCAGAAACAGCATTTTCCACAGCGCTGCTATGACTTCCCTGGGGCACCCGGGCACACAGTTTGGGAACCAGAAGAGTAGCGGTAACGCATGTGACTCGCATCATCACCCTCGCAGAGATGACGTGAGGGTTGCACTTGGCACACACGGGGGTCCCAGAAAGTCAAGGCTCCCTGGCGCTCTCTGTACTGCCCATGCAAGGGAGAGCCTGTGTTGCCCGATACTGCGATTTAATGATGTATGTGTTGCCCTCTCACTCCCCATTTCTTTATGAAGATTTCTTGAGCACCGCTAAGTTGGATACTTTCTGTGGTGTTGGGGGGGCAAAGCTTAGCCAGTTAAACACAGTTCCTGCCCTCAGGGAGCTTAAGAAGCACAGAGAAGGCAGCCGATCCAGTCAGCACTGATACCGCCGTTATACACAGTAATTAGGGCTGTGCAGGGACCCTTCGGAGCACTTTGAAAGCTTATAACCGGCGGCTTCGTCTGGTCTGGGGGTCCTGGGAAGGATCTCAGAGCCTGGTGTTTTAATTAACGTCTGCAGGAAGCGTTGGTTTTGCAAGAGTGGAGGAAGACGAGGTTTTTCGAGGTCAAAGGAACGACAGAAACAATGGCCCTGTGGTGAGAGGGCGCAGGCCCGGCTCAGGGCGGGCTCCGCGTGCCTCCCACGGAGAATGCGGGCTTCACAGGGGATGCCGGTGGCGAGAGATGCCTGCAGAGCAGGGGCAGCTGCTTCCTGAAGGCAGGGCTCGTCCGGAGCAGGACTCTGCAAACCTTCCCTGGGGAGGGCTCAGGCCCCTCACACCACCCCTCAACTCCGCGGGTGCTGCACTAAAGCAGCGGCAGATACCAAACGGGCATGCGGTGTGCCAGTTAAACGGCACTGACGCTTGGCCAGAGTTTAGGACCCTTGCTACACAAGCCTTCCACGTGGGCCTCATTCGGTGAGTCAAGGGAGGGTAGCTACCTGCTGAGAAACAAGCTAGTCCTTGGTCTCCTAGGCTGTCCAGTGTAAAGAAAGGAAATAAACACAGCTTGTCAATGCAACAGAGACCACGCAGCCGGCAGTCACGGTCCAGGTCAGGACTCAGAGCAGAACCAGCACCCCTTACCCACCTCTGACATCTTTAAATCCACCCCAGCAACCTCTGCTTCCCAGCAGAGGAGGAGAACTCATTACCAAAGGCCAAAGATAATAACACAGCACAGCGATTACAATCAGAGGAAAGAACTCGGGGCGGGGAGGGAGTGGCGGCCGCCTCGAGGCTCAATGCTGGGTCCTTAACAACATACGGGGCTCGGCCTCCTCCCGCAGCCGCCGTTTCGCAGCCTGTCTCTTTCTGGCAGCTCCCGGCTGGCTTTTTCCTATTAAACAACAGTGTGAGCAGTCCATGCCCTTCAGGCCTCTCCCAGAGACAAAGACGGTCAAACGGAGGCTCCTCGTTAGTTGCTATGGCAACAAAGAAAGTATAACAGAAACCCTGGCAGTGCCACTCAGGACCAACCCGCCCGAGCTTCAGTCTCAGAGCAGCTCATGCCTGCGTGTCACCTGCACCAGGAATCACAAGGGTGCCTGCGGCCGGCTCCCAGCTCCTCCTGCCGACTTCCCGGCGGTGTCTTGTGTAAGTACGCCGGCTGACAACTCCAGGTGCCAAGTCTCCCCGGATGGGAACTCTCCCCATGTCTATCTCCTTCAGGTTTCTTAAAACGGGATGCATGCCTCCTGCACGGGAATTTCCCAGAGATACTGATTGAAAATACAGATTCATCGGCTCCACTTCAGACCGACAAAAAGAGCATCTTTTGCCCACAGTTGATAACTATGAGCTCAGAGAGTAGGATGTGGGTGGAGCTATCTTCAGCACAAGTGTAGGCAAATGACTACCACCTGGGTTGCCTTGGCTCATTCAAATCCCCACGGTTGAGCCAAAATCTCGCTTTGAAGTCAGCCAGTACTGACTTTCATCAGAAGATGGGCAGCCTTACCTCCAACATTTAACCAAAAGAACTTAAAATGTCAATAGGACTGAAAAGAACTGCATTCATGTGGACATTGCAAAATGGATTCACTTTGTTTGGGACTAAAAGGAAAAGTTTCTGTTAACAGTTGGTTCAGTATCCTCCTCTGAAAGGTCAACATTGTCCACCCGCTCCCCTAAGAGACCATAAACGCCTCTTTATATAAACGGATGTTCTCCGTAGTTTTCCTGTTTCCTGAGCAATTGGCTTAAATAATTTGGCTTCCGGGTCAGGCGCTGTGAAGGCAGGCACACTGCCTGTTTTATTCACACCGTATTTCTAGCAACTACCATGCAGCCTGGGATATCCAGAGATGAGACAGAGTAAATACTTGGTGAATGAATAAATGAAGCACAGAAACCAAAGCTGTCTTGCCTGGAAAGCATTTTAATAGCTGCTGCCTTTTAATCATTCCGCCTTTTAAGTCAGGTTAAAGGTCTTTTTGTGCATGCTGGGTGCTTAGTCCAACTCTTTGCGACCCCATGAACTGTGACCTGCCAGGCTCCTCTGTCCATGGAGTTCTTCGGGCAAGAATACTAGAGTGGGAAGCCCTTTCCTCCTCCAGGGGATCTTTCTGACCCAGAGATAGAAGAGTCTCCTGCACTGCAGGCAGATTCTTTACCATCGGAGCCACCAGGGGAAGCCCCAGAGGTCTTTTTTTAGCCGTGGATAAAATAAGCATGCAAAAGGGAAGACAAAGCTTACCCCCCACCCCCAACACATGCCTGCCAAAAAAAAGAAGTCACTTTTCTTATCATACAATTAAAATAGAAACAACCCTAAGTAAAACTATGTAGTTTAATCTTTAGACTTGAGTTTTTTTGCAATGTTGGTGGAAGCGCTTAAGAATTCAGTTTGTATTATGTACAAATCCAGCACAGCTTTGAAATGTTACCCCTTCTCACACTTGGATGTTCACCAAGGAGGTTAAGGATTAGAAAAAGAAATTTCAAAATAACTTCGAATCACTATTTCTCTTATTTAAGGCCAGAGATTAATGTGTTTAAATCTCTCGTGTTGTCTACTAAAAACCCTGAAACTGATAAAAGATAGTATCGGGGGTTCTTACAGCGGGGGTGACTCCAGCCTGTCATTTGTTTCTGTAAACAGTTTTACTGGCACATGGCCAGGCCTCTCCTTTGAGGATCACTGTCTACAGCTTCTTCTGCAATACAGTAGGAAAGAGACACCATATGACCCAGAAAGCTAGAATATCTATATTCTGGCCCTTTAAAGAAAATATTTGCTGCCATCCAAAGCAGCCTGTGTAAGGGACACACAATTTACACAGTCTCGTGACTCAGACTGCCCGGGTTCAAATGTGTCTATCATTTAGTAGCTGTTGACATAATCAAACAGGAAGGCCGTTAGACTGGGGTGGTCCTGGGTGGCCCACTGGAGCAAAGTAAAAACGTAAGCAAGAGTCAGTGTACTAGAATTCAAGAAAATGAAACTTAGGAACAAGCCATCACAGCCAACCAGTCTTTCCCAGACAAGGCAACCGCTTCAGCCACAGGCAGTCAAGTGATTTCCTTGCTTTGCCTCCAAGTATTCCCTATAAAAGAAGAGTTGACTCATTGGAAAAGACTCTGGTGCTGGGAGGGATTGGGGGCAGGAGGAGAAGGGGACGACAGAGGACGAGATGGCTGGATGGCATCACCGACTCGATGGACGTGAGTCTGAGTGAACTCCGGGAGTTGGTGATGGACAGGGAGGCCTGGCGTGCTGCGATTCATGGGATCGCAAAGAGTCGGACAGGACTGAACTGAACTGATTCTCTCCGTGGAGCTCTTCTAACTATTTTTGGTTTGGCGTTGCCCAATCCCAAGAGATGGACACTCAAATAAACTTTTTTTTTTTTTTAAGCCATGCCTCGGGTATGTGGGATCCTAGTTCCCTGATGAGGGTTCGAGCCCACACCCCATGCAGTGGGAGCCGGAGCCTTAACCACTGGCTCACCAGGTGAGTCCCTCATATAAACTCTTTTAATCTGCCTCGGTTTATCTTTTAACAGAGCTAAGAGATCCTAGGCATATTTTTAGATTATTTAAACTCCTTAAGGATCCGTTTCTCATCTGTTAAACAGGAACAATAATTATACATACCTCTCGGAGCTGCTGAGGATTGAATTAAAAACACAAGCAAAGCTCTAAGAATAGCAGAGAGAGTAAGTAGAGGCTGTTAGGAGGCTCTAGCAGAACTCTAACTCCTTTTTGTCAATATGTTTCTTTTTTTAAAAGTCCTGAGTCTCTGGCTTACAGCTAACCACATTCAGCAACATTTCTTCACACACTCATTAGCTGTAGACTTGCTTCAGCGATCCTGACTTCATTAAAATTATAATTATTTCCTTAATTCCATTTCCTTTATCTACTTCTTTAATTTAATCCCCCATGCTGGCTGCCAAGGCCTTGGGAATCAGGGAGAACCTCTTATGAGATAGTTTTCAACAAGAAAAAAAAAATAAAAGAGCCAGATAAGAGTCAGGAAAAATGAACAGTGAGCGAATTATCAAACCTGTGTGGCAAGCCAAATTTTTAAAAGATGAACAGAAATGCGTCTGGGAGAAGCAGGATGAACTAGAAGGATGGGGAGAGAGCACAGAACACAAGTGCGTCCCAGCAAGGCCACCAGCGCGAAGTCGTTTCTGCGTCCCTAACCCACTAATTAATTCTCAGCTGAACTTAACCCTCCTCCTCCAGGCTTCTCCACCCCTGAGAAAAACACATCCCAACCAGCAGCGTCCTTGGAAACCCCAACCACCTCAGACCAAGGCGGGATTTCATCGAGACCTTTGGGGTTTCATTGGCCAATCTCCATTTTAGGAAATTATGCACTTTTTGCAAGGAGCATTCTTGGGACTTCGAAAAAACTCTTTTTTTCCTCCTTAGTGAAAATAACCATTTTGGAAGGCCCGAGCCCCGTGCCTGGCACTGACAACATATGCAAATCAATGTTACTTTGCTTCCCATTGTAGAAAGAGTTCCATCCCAAGGATCAGGGTTTATTCCTCTTCTTGGGTTCAATGTATATTTCTCAAGCATGAGCCACGTTCTAGGGTCTGGGAAATAGGATTGCCAAATTCAGTAAGGAAAAATAGAGACCACCCAGTCAAGTTTTAATCTAAGATAGACAACGGACATTTTTAAGTATAATCACATCCCATGCAGTACATGTATGCTAAAAAAATTATTTATTGTGTATCTGAAATTCAAATTTAATTTCATCCCATATTTTATCTGGCAACGCTACTGAGAATCGAGTTGAGACTAAGACAGACCCCACCCCTTACACAGCTTTATAGCAATTTTAACCTCAGAAGCCCACAAGACTCAATGCCCATCTGGCGTTTTCCCAGTGGGAAAGTCTAGGGAGCAGAGTGGCCGTCTCTTTAGAAGCACATGACTTCCGGGGCCCATTTAGCAGATGCCACACGGTACTGGAATTATGTCCTTACTTCCTCGTCATGCTCTTCCGCATGTAAGGTCCTTGGTGACAGAGGCTGCGCCTTTTATCTCTTCGTCTCCTGACTTTGCCTCGCAAGGGGCCTGGGGCGAGCAGATGCTCAGCAGACAGCTGAGTGAATGAGTGAACAAACACATACACGATTGGATTCTATCAAATGCGATGCTCGGGGTTCACAAGGAAGATATTCACACGCCTTCAGACACACTGGAGATGCAGAAAGTCATATAGCCAGAAGCCCTAGACCGGATGGGTGAAGAATGGCTTTTATTTTTAAACGTTTTGGAAGGTACATGGAACAAAATAAAAGCTTTCTTCAAAGGGAGGGAGAGGGGAGATGGTGTAAGAAATTGCAACGCTGGTAAATAATATAAAGGGTGCTTGGGAGGGTGACTTCTTAACGTAATAAGTCATACTGAGTCAAAGCACTGATTTAACTAAGTGGGAATATAATAAAACATGAAGGCCCACAGTTAAGCGGAAGGATAACACGAATAACTGAGGAATACGGTAAAACAGATAACAAGTAATTAAGAGCCATTTTATTGTCAGTACTGTCACACAATCGGAACACTCAGAAGGAAAATAAATCACAAGAATCCGCAAAAGGGCAAATTCAGGGAGGTGCAGGGGACACGGTATCTACAATAGAAAACCACAGCCGTGAAAGAGGGAACACAAAGTCGGTATCTATAGAGCAGGTTTCAAGTGTGCTAACTTTTTTTTTTTTCTTTAAGAAAGAAAGGGGAAAAAACAAAGACAGGAAAAAAGAAAAAGAGTATTGCAGAGTGTCCCAAGGACCACACAGGTAGGCAGGACACGGAGCTGCTTTCCGGCACGGCTTCCCGGGCGCCCTCCGCCCATCCGGGTGGGTTTGTGGCCAGGCCATCAGTGCTCAGATGGGTAGGTGGGAAAAGTCTCTGTTCGATGAAGCTTCAGAGGGCTGGTGACACCTTTTCCAAGAGAGATTTTAAAATCAGCAGTTGCAACCACAACCAGGTTAGCTCATCACAAGTTTCTGTATAACAGAAATAAATAACATAGGATACAGAATATTTTCCCCCCCTCCCAGAGACTATTCACAAGGATATGCAAAGGAGAGTCCTGAAAGACACCGTGGTTAATACATCACTTGCATGTGGCCTTTGCACGGCTGCTGCTGCTGCTAAGTCGCTTCAGTCGTGTCCGACTCTGTGCGACCCCACAGACGGCAGCCCACCAGGTTCCCCGTCCCTGGGATTCTCCAGGCAAGAACACTGGAGTGGGTTGCCATTTCCTTCTCCAATGCATGAAAGTGAAAAGTCAAAGTGAAGTCGCTCAGTCGTGTCCGACTCTTTACGACCCCATGGACTGCAGCCTACCAGGTTCCTCTGTCCATGGGATTTTCCAGGCAAGAAGGCTGGAGTGGGGTGCCATTGCCTTCTCCGGGCCTTTGCACTGGCTATGTGCAAACCAGGCTTCCCAGGTGGCTCAGTAGTAAAGAACCCTCCTGCCAATTCAGGGGACACGGGTCCCATCCCTGGGTCGGAAAGATCCCCTGGAGAAGGAAATGGTAGCCCCCTCCAGTAATCTTGCCTGGGAAATCCCAGGGACAGAGGAGCCTGGCGAGTTACATTCCAAGGGGTCGCAAAGAGGCGGAGACAGCTTAGAGACTAAGCAACAAGGCAGTCAAACCAGGAGCAACTAGGGGCAACCGCCTCCTCAATACTTTACGAACTAACTCCTACCGCCAAAAGATTTAGGGAAGACGAGATCCAGTCAAAAGACTGGGGAATCTTTCGGCGAGGACACCCTTTGGAAACCAGACCAGAAATAAGACAGTACTATGTTCATTCCTAGGCGATCCTGCAGTAAAGGAGGGCCTCTTAAAAGCCAGGCAGCCTTTATTACTTCGGGTGTGAGTTCCAGACCAAGAACAATGCAGACGTCAGGAGGGCCAGGCCAGGAAGAGCCGCACGAGGCCACTGTGAGTCCCCTTCATGATACAGGACAGGGGCTGGCGAGCTTTATAAAGGCCAGACATGAGACATTTTAGACTGCAGGCTGCGTGGCCTTGCAGCGCCTACTTAACTCCACTGCCAGCAGCTCGACAGCAACCAGCTAGTCTGTAAGGAATGGGCGTGAACGCTCCCATGAAAGGTTTGACCAGGAACAGTCGGCAGCGGGACTGCCCAGGAGGCCGGTTGGCCGCTTCTTGCGGCCGGGGCGCCTGATTTGAGAAGCACGAGAGGCGTTCTACCGCCGTCTGCTGGCCAAGGGCGGTTGCTGCCCAGCTGCTGAGTCTGACTCCGCGACTCCGTGAGCTGTGCCTGCCCGGCCCCGCGGTCCTTCCCTATCTTCCGGAATGTGCTCAGGTTCAAGTCCATTGCATCAGTGATGCCCTCCAGCCATCTCATCCCCTGTCGCCCCCTTCTCCTCCTGCCTTCCATCTTTCCCAGCATCAGGGTCTTTTCCAGGGAGTGGGCTCGTTACATTCAGCGACTAAGGGTTACCACACGCAAAGGAATTTACGACGCAGATCAGGGGAAGAGCCCTCAGAAGAGAACAAAGGAAAACCTACACTGCAGTTCAGACTTCCTGCAACCAAACCCGTAAGATCAAGCCACTCTAACAACCCCGGGAAATGGCTCCCCGGCTCGGCGGAGCACGCCCGCCCCACCAGCGCGCGCTCCGAAAGCAAGCTGGGCGGAGCAGGCAGGCCCTCGGCTCGGCTCCTTATGCCAGCAGCCCTGGGCTCCAGCGCGGCCCAGGCTCGGCCCTTTCTGCCGTAAGAAATCGTGAGGTGAGGTGAGGTGAAGTCGCTCAGTCGTGTCTGACTCTTTGCGACCCCATGGACTGCAGCCCACCAGGCTCCTCCGTCCACGGGATTCTCCAGGCAAGAGTACGGGAGTGGGTTGCCATTTCCTTCTCCAGGGGATCTTCCCGACCCTGGGATCAAACCCAGGTCTCCCGCATTGGAGGCAGACGCCTTGCCCTCTGAGCCAGCAGGGAAGTCGTGGATTCAGACATTTCCAAGCCTCAAATCTGAACCATAAGAAAACTATATACGTAGTCATACAGTCACTGGGACATGTAGCAGTGACTATTAGAGAAGTCAGGATATCAAAATATCCCAGTCACTAGAGGTCACGCCTTCTTACACATGAATTCAATTCTCCTTCCAACACACACACACACAAACGCGTGCAAAGGTCACACACAGAGGTCACAAGCTGACACTGGCCTGTGCGCCCTCTCTGTGCCAAGCCCTGTCCTCTGGCCTGCACGGAGCACAGAGCAGGTGGAATTCCCTGTCGACACTGGGTGACTGCACAGGGGCTGAAGGCCAGTCCCCTCAGCCTGCACTCTCCCTGCCATTTTCACCAGGGAGCCCACCACGCCACACTGGCTTGTCCCCGTGGCCCCTACAGACATGCGAGTGTGAGACCCCGGTTTGTCTGTCGTCTTTCTAATTTGCTCGGGTCTTAATCTACTTCTCTCTTACTAGATGAGGGAACATTATAGGGAACAGACGGTGGTTGTCAAGGGGGAGGGGCTGGGGGACGGACAGATGGGAGTTCGGGACGAGCAGAGGCAACTGTTCTATCCAGGAGGGACAGACAAGGCCCTGCTGCACCGCACGGGGGCTAGAGTCGACACTGTGACACGTGATGGAAAAGAGCGTTAGACGAAGGCACAGGCGCCAGGGCTAAAGGAACCTGCCTGCAAATGCAGGAGACATGGAGACCTGGCTGGATCCCTGGGTCGGGAAGACCCCCTGGAGGAGGGCATGGCACCCACTCCAGCATTCTTGCCTGGAGAATCCCATGGACAGAGCCCTGGTGGGCTGCAGTCCATGGGGTTGCAAAGAGTTGGAGACGACTGAAGCGACTTAGCACACATATATGTGTGTGTGTGTGTGTGTGTGTGTGTGTGTAACTGAATGTATACATATATGTATAACTGGATCACTTTGCTGCACAGCAGAAATAAATACAGCATTATAAACCAACTATGCTTCAATAAAAGGAAAATTTTTAAAAAGAAAGAAAACCCAAGGTTAAGCCCCCCAAAGCAACCAGTTGCTCAAAAAAAAATCTATCCTCCTTAAGATAAAAAACGTAAATTGCACAACCTGGAACCATCCCTCTGGAGGAGTTATTTCCATCACATGGTATTCACTTTGGAAACACCTGCAGTGGCAGAATTTCCACCCGAAGGCGAGCATATACAATGAAAGAAAGACCCCTACCCAGCAGTCAGAGCCCTGGAGTTCTAACGTCAGTCCATCCGCCCGCTGGCCACGTGACCTCACTGAGTGCGGACCTCCAAGGGTCTCAGTTCTGCCTTCACTGAAGTGGAGTCTCTGGCCAAATCTAACCGCTGCCAGCTGAGCCAGGAAAGGCGGCAGAGAGACACCCACAGAGCGGCACAGACATCTGATGCGGCTCCTTGACTTCCCACGAATATCCAAAATCACATGCTGGATCAATGATATAAGTGCCTATGGTTTTCTCATTTTTGCTTTGAAACAAGGGACGCTCTCTTCAGAGGCAATTTCTACAGAAGGGTTCTAAACATATTGAGAAATGGAGCACCTAAGGATTAAGGGCAAAATTCCTAAGATGTTAACTTAAAGAAGGAGGTGAGGGAGTTTAAGAAGAGCATTGCCAAGAAGCTGGACACACCCGGCTCTCTCGTGAAAGCCTTGATGCACCAGCCACACCTCTTCCTTTCTGTTCTTTGAAAATCCGAGCTCCTTCCCGCACCAGGGCCTTTGCGGAAGTTGCTTTCTCTGTGGATAACGCTTTTCCCGGTAGGCTCTACCTCTTTCCAGATTCCAGGTCTTGGGGTAAATGGTGCAGCCCCTCTAAAGAAGTCCCTTTGTGACCTTCTTCCCCAAACTGGCAACAACTCTGCTTTACCATTCTCCACTACAAACACTTTCTTTCCAATATGACACGGACCGAATTTGAAATTAAATATGTGTAATTGTTGACTGTGGCTCTCCTTCTGACCATCACCTGCAGGAGGCAGAAGCAAGCCTGTGTAGCAGCCCCCGTGTGGCTCCATCACCCAGCACAATGCTCAACATAAAACAGACGCTCAACTAACATCTATCAAGCAGTGAATGAATGGAGAGGCGAAAGCCTCAGCTCCACGACACACGCGATCCTGGACACATTACTACAAATTCTGTGTCTTAGCTGCACAGGGGAATAGAATACTCCCAGGCGGCTGCTCTGCAGTCTAAACGAGATCATGTTCTGGCTTTCCTAGTGGCTCAGTCGGAAGGAGTCTGCCTGCAATACGGGAGACCATCTGCAATACAGAAGAATGCCTGCAGTAAAGGGGACCCAGGTTCAATTCCTTGGTCAGGAAGATCCCCTGGAGAAGGGATGGCAACCCACTCCGGTACCCTTGCCTGGGAAATCCCAGGGACAGAGGAGCCTGGCAGACCACAGTTCACGTGGTTGCAGAGGAATCAGACATGACTAAACCAGCACCTCCATGTTAAGTTCCTAGTGCAAAGACAGGAACACAGTAGGTCCTCAAAAAGCAGTAGCTTTTAGATTCAGTGAGCATGTCCTGTCTCCCTTGAACAAATCTGGCACTTTGCTAGTTGTATATTAATGTTAGTTTATATTAAAAAAAAGGAGAGAGAAGACTGCATGTTCAAATTTACAGAGCCCTGGCTTAACCAGGATTAAACAGATTTATTTTTTACCTCAGGACATCTCAGAGTCTTGGAAATATTGATTTGCTCTCTGAATCTCCTAAAGAATTTAACATGTAGCACAAACCAGTCCATCCTAAAGGAAATCAGTCCTGAGTATTCATTGGAAGGACCGATGCTGAAGCTGAAACTCCAGTACTCTGGCCATCTGATGGGAAGAACTGACTCACCGGAAAAGACCCTGATGCTGGGAAAGATGGAAGGTGGGAGGAAAGGGGACGACAGGGGATGAGATGGTTGGATGGCACCACCGACTCAATGGACATGACTTTGAGCAAGCTCCGGGAGTTGGTGATGGACAGGGAGGCCTGGCGTGCTGCAGTCCATGGGGTCAAAGAGTCGGACACGACTGAGAGACCAAAAGACTGATCTTGCCCCCAATTATTGGACTCTAGTACTTTTCTGGAGGAGGGTGATATCAACCAGGGTCAGGACAACAGAGAAGACAACTGGGAAAAGGTGACTCGTTTTATACAATGAATTCTTAGGAGCAGCCTGTGAACACGGGGCTCAGCATACCGCTGAGTGCTTCTATTTCATGTATTTTTTCCCAATTCTCACGATGAACCCCACATGTTAATTCTGTAAATGCCTAAGCAGAGAAGAGAATTTAGTTTTGAAACTGGAAAATAGGAAGCAGGAAGCAGCGAAGATGGATGAACACATCTTAGGGTGCGCGGGGGGCGCGTCAGACCAGCACACTCCTCTGCTCACCGACAGCAATAACACAGCGGTAAGTCCAAACGTGACCAGGAGGTGGCGCGCGAGCACCGAATTTGGAGAGGAAAAACTTTCTCAAACCCCTTGGATAAACTCCCTCATAAAGGTCTGTGTGATTTCCAGGCTAGCCGCTGGCTCTGCCAGACAAAACTCAATCCGAAATACGCTAGGGTAGGTGAGTTGGCCAGAGGAATTACAACTCCTGGACACCAGCAGAGCAAGCTACGAGGCGCTGTGTGATCTCATCATGCACACACAGGGCACGAGGCTGCCCATCTCCCCAGTTTCTCCGCCCGCAACCCCGGGGTGTGCAGAAGGGAGGAATCACGGCGGGTGGGGCGGGTGGGATGCGCGCGCGCGCTCAGTTGCTCAGTCCTGTCTCTCTAAGACCGCAGGGACTAGAGCCCGCCAGGCTCCTCCGTCCACGGGCTTCTCATCAAGAATCCTCGAGCGGGGCGCCATCGACTGGGTGGCCATTCCTCCTCCAGGGCACCTTCCCAACCCAGGGTGGAACCGTGTCTCGGCCTCTACCGCTGAGCCACCGGGAGCCTCATAGGCGGGATAGATGAGCGTTTCCCAGTTATTCGTCGTGTGAATGACCACCCCTGAGACGTGAGATAATTTTATGTAGTCTGAACATTTTTTAAAAATCGATCAAAAAAAATCTATCTATTTTAGTGGTAAATTGAGTTTCCAAGCTATTCAACACATACACAGCACATATCAGCACTGTATCTCAACGAATACTGGTGACTAGAAAGCAATCCCAAGATAAAACACAAACCTACATAGAACATGCTGATGGGGTACTTTCTTGGAAACGCTGGTTACAAATTGAGTATCAAAATAAAACACATTTACATTAATTCCTACACAGGTAGCAAAGGTACATGAAAACAAATAATTTGATGAAATACTTGATACAAAACATAAAGAAAAAAATCACTGAAGCTATAACGCTATTTTCGTGCACAGAAAAGACCCTGTTGCTGGGAAAGATGAAAAGATGGAAGGATATTTCACTGAGTTATTAGCATGCAGTCAAAACAGGAAAAATGTAAGAATTCTATTGGGAGCTTAGGTTCAATGAAGGTTATACTATGTAACAACAATCATAGTTTAAATTATCATCTTCAATCCTAGAACACAGTCACCTTCTAAAGCCTATAAAATCACCAGTCACAAAGTCTAATAATCCATCATCCCTGCAGGATTCCATGGCTCTCTTTTCTTATTATCACTGGAATTTATTTCATCAGAAACGAAGCAATCACTAGCTTTAAATTACTGTCTTGCAAGTACTACTACTGTGCTCATTTGTAAAATTTATACCAATAAACTTGGACCTAATTTTACAGTGATGCAGGCAGGCCTCATTTTCTGCTTCACTGCATTATGCTTTACAGATATTGCATTCTGTCAACTTTTTAAAATTTATTTTGATTATTTTGGGGCATCATGCAGCATTAGGGATCCCAGTTCCCCAACCAGGGATCAAACCCATGGCCCTACAGTGGAGGCAGTGCCAGTTCTTAACCAACGGATGGCCAGGGAAGTCCCTATATATTTTTAAATAGCAGATTTGTGGCGATCCTATGCTGAGTAAATCTATTGGTGCCATTTCTCCAACAGCCCTGCTCACTTCATGTCTTTGTGTCACATTTTGGGGTAATTCTCGAAGTATCTTCAGCTTGTTCATTATTATTTTACTTGTTTTGATGACCTGTGATTGGTTATGTTTGATGTTACTATTACGACCCACCAAAGGCTTACATGATGGTTAGCATTTTTTAGCAATAAAGTGTTTTTGAATTAAAGTATGTACATCTTTTTAGACATACAAGCTGCTGCACACTTAATAGACCATAGGCTAGTGTAAACATAACTTTAATAAGCACTGGGAAGCCAAAAAAATTCGTGTGACTTGCTTTCTCACAATACTCTCCTTATTGCGATGGTGACTTGCTTTCTCACAATACTCTCCTTATTGCGATGGTGACTCGCTCTATCACAATACTCTCCTTATTGCGATGGTCTGGAACCAAAAGGGAAAGGGAAGTCGCTCAGTTTGCCACCTGCGGACTGTAGCCCACCCGGCTCTTCCGTCCATGGGATTCTCCAGGTAAGAAAATTGGAAGGGTTGCCATTTCCTTCTTCGGGGGATCTTCCTGACCCAGGGACCGTACCCAGGTCTCCTGCACTGCAGGCAGATGCTCTACCCTCTGAGCCACCAGGGAAGCTAACATATATCCAAAGTCTGCCTGAATCTTGTTACTTTTGCGTGTTGTTATACAAATAATAAATAACAAACCTAAATATACACTGAACTGAAAGATAAAGGCTTATTGAATAAACCCAAGTCCGATTCTGACGAACTGTTTGGTTTGTGACTTTCTATATTTGACAAAAACAACACAAACCAAGGGAACATTTCATGCAAAGATGGGCTCGATAAAGGACAGAACTGGTCTGGACCTAACAGGAGCAGAAGATATTAAGAAGACGTGGCAAGAATACACAGAAGAATTGTACAAAAAAGATCTTCACGACCAAGATAAGCACAGATGGTGTGATCACTCACCTAGAGCCAGACAGCCTGGAATGTGAAGACAAGTGGGCCTTAGAAAGCATCACCACGAACAAAGCTAGTGGAGGTGATGGAATTCCAGTTGAGCTATTTCAAATCCTGAAACATGATGCTGTGAAAGTGCTGCACTCAATATGCCAGCAAATTTGGAGAACTCAGCAGTGGCCACAGGACAGGAAAAGGTCAGTTTTCATTCCAATCCCAAAGAAAGGCAATGCCAAAGAATGCTCAAAGTTCCGCACAATTGCACTTGTCTAACACGCTAGTAAAGTAATGCTCAAAATGCTCCAAGCCAGGCTTCAGCAGTACATGAACCGTGAACTTCCAGATGTTCAAGCTGGTTTTAGAAAAGGCAGAGGAACAAGAGATCAAATTGCCAACATCTGCTGGATCACTGAAAAAGCAAGAGTTCCAGAAAAACATCTATTTCTGCTTTATTGACTATGCCAAAGCCTTTGACTACGTGGATCACAATAAACTGTGGAAAATTCTTCAAGAGATGGGAATCCCAGACCACCTGACCTGCCTCTTGAGAAATCTGTATGCAGGTCAGGAAGCAACAGTTAGAACTGGACATGGAACAACAGACTGGTTCCCAATAGGAAAAGGAGTACGTCAAGACTGTATATTGTCACCCTGCTTATTTAACTTTTATGCAGAGTACATCATGAGAAATGCTGGACTGGAAGAAGCACAAGCTGGAATCAAGATTGCTGGGAGAAATATCAATAACCTCAGATATGCAGATGATACCACCCTTATGGCAGAAAGTGAAGAGGAACTAAAAAGCCTCTTAATGAAAGTGAAAGAGGAGAGTGAAAAAGTTGGCCTAAAGCTCAACATTAAGAAAACGGAGATCATGGCATCCAGTCCCATCACTCCATGGGAAATAGATGGGGAAACAGTGGAAACAGTGTCAGACTTTATTTTTTGGGCTCCAAAATCACTGCAGAAGGTGACTGCAGCCATGAAATTAAAAGACGCTTACTCCTTGGAAGGAAAATTATGACTAACCTAGATGGCATATACAAAAGCAGAGACATTACTTTGCCAACAAAGGTCCGTCTAGTCAAGGCTATGGTTTTTCCAGTGGTCATGTATGGATGTGAGCGTTAGACTGTGAAGAAAGCTGAGAGCCAAAGAATTGATGCTTTTGAACTGTGGTGTTGGAGAAGACTCTTGAGAGTCCCTTGGACTACAAGGAGATCCAACCAGTCCGTTCTGAAGGAGATCAGCCCTGGCATTTCTTTGGAAGGAATGATGCTAAAGCTGAAATTCCAGTACTCTGGCCATCTCATGCAAAGAGTTGACTCATTGGAAAAGACTCTGATGCCGGCAGGGGTTGGGGGCAGGAGGAGAAGGGGACGACAGAGGATGAGATGGCTGGATGGCATCACCGACTCCATGAACAGGAGTTTGAGTAAACTCTGGGAGTTGGTGATGGACAGGGAGGCCTGGTGTGCTCTGATTCATGGGGTCGAAAAGAGTCAGACATTACTGAGCAACTGAACTGAACTGAAATATAAAGGCTTATCGAATAAACCCAAGTCTGATTCTGATGAGCTATTTGGTTTGTGACTTACTACATTTGACAAAAACAACGCAAACTTCTCAAAAGTGATTTTCCTCCTTTGTGGTGATTTTTGTGTTGTTCTGCTCCATGTCTAGAGGTAACATTATCACCACTGTTTTACTGGAATTAGTGGGTCACTAGTCCTTGGTGATGATTCCAGACTCTTTCAGCTATTCATGGTTTTCCAACCACAATATGGGCTTTCTGCATGCAGGTAGATTTGCATTTTTTGTTGTTATGGTTGAAGAAGTTGTGTCTATATGCTGGAAAACAGAGTTGTTTTCTTTGTTGCAAACAGATGCAGACATTGTCAGAGGTAGCTACATAAACCCAAGGAGCACAGAGACCATACGCTAACAGCATCTAAAACATCTGCTCTAAACTTAGATTTTAAAAAATGTTACTGCACCGTCAGGGCCCTGGTAAGCCTTTTAGTCTTCAGTCATTTCTGAGGAACGCCTACTCGTTTTGAAAGGGAGTTAGGTTAGTTAAAATAATTGTAAAATGAGTGTCTCCTTCATGAGACATTTCCTCTGTCCAGACTGCCCTGAGGATGTTTCAATTTTGTCCTCCCCACATGACAGGCGGGGTCTCAGGGCCCTGACTAGGGATGGAGCCCATGGCCCCTGCCTCAGAAGCCCGGGGCTCTGGGGGGAAGGGGACTAACCTGCGGTAGGGATGCAGCGTGGGGAGGGCGCCCCGCCCCGCAGCGCCCCGCCCCCACCACACCCCGCCCCGCCCCACCACGCCCCCGCCCCCACCACGCCCCCGCCCCCACCACGCCACGCCCCGCCCCCATCACGCCACGCCCCGCCCCCATCACGCCCCGCCACGCCCCCATCACGCCCCGCCACGCCCCATCACGCCCCGCCCGCCCCGCCCCCATCACGCCCCGCCCGCCCCGCCCCCATCACGCCCCGCCCGCCCCGCCCCCATCACGCCCCATCCCGAGACCCCGGAGCCACGCCCCCGCCGCGGCGCGGCGCCCCGCCCCGCTCACCTTGCAGGCGGTACAGCTGCCCGGTGCTGTGCTGCCGGGTGATGTGCTGCCAGTAGGCGCTGCGAGGCAGAGGCACCATAGTGCTCAGCGAGGCGGCCCGCTCGCTCATCTTCACCTGGAGCTGCGACGAAGGAACAGCGCAAGTCAGCAACCAGGGGCTGCCAGGGCCGACCTGGGGAGCCCCCGCCGAGGAGATGCACCAGGGGAGATCCACCCGGGGGAGCCCCACCCAGAGAGATCCACCTGGGGAGTCCCGCCCAGGGAGATCCGCCCGGGGAGATCCACCTGGGGAGACCCCGCTTGGGAGATCCACCCGGGGAGCCCCAATCCGGAGAGATCCCCTCGGGGAGATCCACCCAGGGAGCCCTCCACCCACGGAGCCCTCCACCCACGGAGCCCCACCCGGGGAGATCGAGGGCCGCGGAGTCGGCCATCTGGAGCCGGTGGGCTGGCCCGTCGGGGAGCACCGCTGTCGCTTTGCTGACTTGGCAGCGCCCGTTCTTCACACATTGGCAGCAGCGTATCGATTTTCTGGGCGGGAACTTCCCGGGACTCAGCTCAACCCACGTGGTCTCGGTGGGTGGGCCCCACTACGGATTCTGGGGTGGCCCAGGGACCCGAGTCAGGCCAGTAAGACACAATCCCTGGGGACATTTATTAGAACTTTTGTGGAACACAGAATCAGGAGAGCTAAGTTAAGGGTGTTTTGCCTGCTTCAGTCATTGCTGAATCCCAGGGTCTAGAGTATGTCCTGAGGTGGTAAGTACCCAGGAGGTACTTCCGGAGTTGAATGTAGCAGCTTCCTCATGGGGGTTGATGGGGGGGCAGGAGATGGGCCTGGGTCTGTCCTGGCACAGTAAGAAAGAACAAGGCAGTCAGTGGACACTACTCTGAGGAAGAAGGCCAGGGAGAGTGCTGACAAGCTCCACTGAGGCCTTGGTTCCCACCTGAACCCAGAGGCTAGGCCAAGACCTCTCACTTATACCAGCCCATTACTTCTCAGTCTGAGCTGACATGAGCCGGGTTTTAGCACTAGCATGGGACTTCCCAGGTGGCGCTAGTGGTCAAGAATCCGCCAGCCAATCCCGGAGATGCAGGAAACGCAGGTTCCATCTCTGGGTCAGGAAGAGCCCTGGAGAAGGAAATGGCAACCCGCTCCAGTATCCTTGCCTGAAGAATCCCACTGACAGAGGCGCCCAGCGGGCCACAGAGCATGGGGCAGCAGAGCCGGACAGAACTGAGCACTCACACCGTCACGGGCAGAAGGAAGCCTCTGCTGCTCCCACAAGCGCCCGGTCCTTCCAGATACTGAGGGGGAAGGGGAAGCGGTGGCTTTTGGCCAAGTACCTAAGAGGACCCATCCTAAAAGATGCAATGTGAGGCTCCGCGTCCTCGGGGAGGAGTAGGTCGTCTGTCCAACCACACTGGAGGATGATTCTGAGAGAAAACAGCTTAGCAGGACGAGCAGGGAGTGACTAGAGGCATACAGGGACGGCGCAGGAAGAAGAGAGGGTGGGGCGCGGTCTGAGGCAGCTGTCCAGCGCCCCCGCCCGGAGCCCTGATCCGGACGCAAATATGACATACTTTCACTGCCATAACACAGAAGTGGCTCTTTGATGTCCCGGAGCTGCTTGCATATCAAATGACCCACCCCAGTCTTATAAAAACGTGTCCAGAAATAGATGGACTTAGACAAGGATGGGCATTAGGAGACAGTCTGCACTCATGGAAAACCGGGGTCAACGTAAGCCTCCATGTCTTGGGGCCTGGCCAACTGCAGACACGCCAGAGTACTTGGCAACTGCAAATCAGAGGACGGCAGATTTACGTCAACTGAAAAGGAAACACTGACATACTGTACCATTAAGGAAAAGTGAGTCGCAGACCATTCTATCCAGTGGAATGCCACCTTAATTGCTCATCTGAGAAAAGCTGGTATTAAATATTTATCCATTTGGGTTCAGTGAGGTGATGCCTGCTTAGCACTTGCCTAGACAAGCCAGGCACAGGGAAAAGGAGGTATCATGATGATGAGTATAAACTGCAATGCCACCAAAGATTTTTTTAAAACTCCCCACTCTATACATCTCATCAGCATAGTAGTCTCAGGCATAGTATCTGTACATTCACTCAATAAAGCCAAAATAATACGAGACTCCACACCCTGGAATCCAAAACTCGCTGGAGTTGATGTGGGGGTTTACTCGCTGTTGTGTCCGGCTCTACCCCCATGGACAGCAGCCTGGCAGGCTCTTCTGTCCATGGGATTCTCTAGGCAGGAATTCTGGAGTAGGTTGCCATTTCCTTCTCCAGGGGATCTTCCCAACCCAGGAATCAAACCCAGGTCTCCTGCACTGCAGGCAGATTCTTTACCAAAGGGAAGCCCAGTGAGACTGACTTAAAAAAAAGATTGTAACCATCTTTCCAAAGACTATTTTAATTTACATGTCTTGTATTTTACATGTGATGGACTGAATCGTCTCTTTACCACAGTAGCACAATTACTTAAATGTGTCCAAGTAATTACACAGCATTAGATTTCGTGGGGGCATTTCCCCTAAACATGTCCTATTAAAGCAAAAAGGTAAAAAGTTGAAAACAAAGGCTAGTAGAAAAGTTCTGGGGCTGTTTTCCTGCTTCTATAGAAATGAAAGTCTCAAAGCTTAACAGCAAAAATAAAAACCAACCAACCAAACAAAAAAACCTATTTAGCAGCGACATGTGGTGACATTCAACCTCATGAACATGGAGTACAAGAAAATAAAGAGAGGAAAAGAACTGAATATTCAAGGCACCAATTATTTGCTTTTCTTAATAGAAAGGGATTATAGTTAAGACAGTAGTATTTTTAATACAAAGAAAATATTTGGGAAGCAGCCATCACTTCAAATTACTCACTACTTTGCTGTGAATATACTTCTGCAGCCCAGCATGGTCTGATTCTATTTTTAGAACGCTTACTTAGGAACAGAAATAAAATGGCATGAATGTCACGTGTCAAGAGAATATCAACAAAGCCTGGTCTCTTCCTTCCTCAGACCTTTGAAGGAACATCTAATTTTATGAAAGGGGCATTTTAACTGTCTTTGGAGAAAAGTGCAAAGAAAAGTCTTCTTAGCTAACACTGCAAAAATGTCTGCATTCTCGAAGCGTGAAAAGACTTGGGAAGTCCCGCGGTGATGCCCCAGTCAGAAGGCGCCCCCTCACCCTGCCTCACTGCCACAGGAAACCCACCCTCTGACTTCAGCTCGCCACCCCTCTGCACCCCTCTGCACAATGGCCGGGCCCAAGCCACACGCCGAGTCGCCATTTACACCCACCCAGGTGCCCACACCCCACTCACCACTATAGCAAATGCTGACTCCTAGGCCTGAGGACTCCCCAGACTCCTCACCTGGCTAACAGCTGTCTGCCCTTCAGAAGGCGGCTCAGGAACCACCTCCTGACCACTCTTCCTCCACGAATGACACCAGGCACTCTTACCAGACAGTGGCTCAACTGGTAAAGAATCTGCCTGCCCTCAGGAGACGCAGGAGACACAAGAGTTGCAGGTTCGATCCCTGGGTGAGGAAGACCCCTGGAGGAGAAAATGGCAGCCCCCTCCAGCATTCTTGCCTGAGAAATCCCTGAACAGAGGAGGCTGGCGGGCTATGGTCCACGGGGTCGCAGAGCCAGACCCGGCTGAGCGTGCCCAGCACTGTCCTCACTGCGGTCATCTCGCTCTTATGTGATGGCAGCCCGCCTCCTCTTGCAGCCCATGCACGCACTCCAAGAACACGAGCCTGCATCTTCCATCTCTGTCTCCTCAACACCACACTGGGACCCCCAGAGACTGAACACACACAGGATGGAGGGATCAATGGGCCAGAGAACCCAGCCCTGCCCAGGGAGCAGGGAGCAAGTCTCAGATCAGCCCAGCAAAGCAGCTCTGGACTGAATCCCTGCTGCAGCTCTAGGTCCGGGTCACGGTAACGTGGTTCTCGGGGCTGTGGAGAGCGTGGTGACGAGACTGTGTCACTCTATACTTAGCCGTTCACGTGACGAGCAGAAGCAGGGTGTCCAGCCCGGCATGTTTATCCATCCTACTAGAGTGTCGGCTCTCGATCCCGCCAGGGGAGAAAGACACGGCTTTGTGAGTGACAGACAGCTTCACCACCCAGACTTTCCCCTGGACAACAGGAGGCCTGGAGGTCTCTTACCCGCCCAGCCCGAGTGAGCTCTGATGCTGCGCAGTGGCCTGAGATAATCAATCGGTGGATGGAGCTGGTTCAAGGACACGTGCAGCTCTGTGCCGCTGGGGGCGGCAGGGGATGGATCACAGGGTAGGAGACCTGGGTTCCCATCCCAGCTGTGCTCCGGATGAGCGGTGAGACACGGGGCACGTCCCCCCTCGTGTCTAAACCTCCCAGTCTCCCTTCCCATGGAACATCCCTTCCTAAAGAGACGACAATAAACTAAGCAAACAAAAGGGAAACAGACCGCCATAAAAAGGGATGACGTGCTGGGGGCTCCCCGGCGGTCCAGCGGCTAAGACTCTGCTCCCGACGCACGGAGCCAGGTTAGATCCTCGGCCAGGGAGCTAGACCCCTCGTCCCATAACTGAGCTGCTGCTACCATGACCTGCCAAATACATGATTCTTTTAAGTGACGAAGTCCTGAAACGCGCCACAACCCACACGCATGCTCAGTCGGGTTCAGTCGGGTTCAGTCGTGTCCGACTCTTTGCGACCCCATGGACTGTAGCCTTCCAGGCTCCCCTGTCCACAGGATTCTCCAGGCAAGACTACTGGAGTGGGTTGCCATTTCCTCCTCCAGGGGATCTTCCCGACCCAGGGATGGAACCTGTGTCTCCCGCACTCCTGCATCGGCAGGTGGCTTCTTTACCGCTGAGCCACCAGCACGCTCCACAACGTGGAGACACTGAACACATGATGCTCAGTGACAGAAGTCACTTGCGAAAGACCACATCGCACATGACCCTATTTATATGCAACACCCAGGACAGGCGAACGCAGAGAGAGAGTGCCGGTGG